>NC_044308.2:124550831-125967824 GCF_007474595.2 Lynx canadensis
AACACTTCCACAATCAACAATTCAGATCAGTTTTTAAAAGTCTCCATGGATCTAACCTATGTAAATCTTTTGTCCTCAGTGAACCCAACACTACTCAGGAATAAAGAGGACAAGGGAAGGTCATAAACTGAATTTTTTACTTCCTATAGAAGTGCAGTAACATGAGGAACCTCCCTCCTCACCCACATGGATATTATAACAACAGATAACTGAGCTCTTAGGAATAATAGGAATGTCTACCCCTTCTCTATGCTCCCAAGGCACTTTACACAAGCTTCCCCTAGAGTTCTTACTATTTGAGTGTCTTTTATGTCTGTCTCCCCACCAGACTGTGAGTTCCTGTTGGGTAGAGATCTTATTCTTTATTTAAACATCCCAGTACCTAGTAGTGTGTCACACAGCAGTCAATCGATAAATCTTTCTGAAACATATATATTCTCCTACGTTCCATTCATCCTGTGAGCATTTGTGTGTGTGTGTATTCTCTATGCGCTAGGCAGAACAGACCCCACTATATGATAATGAAAAAAAAACAGAACCTCTGAACTCAAGTGACTGCTTGTGTTTCTGTAAGTTTATTTTTGCAATAAATTAATTAGTAAATTCATCGAAGGCAATCATCTTGTCAATTACAGGTTATTGTAACCATCAAGGCAAGGTGATGTCACAAAAGTGAGAGCACTGCCTTGTGGTGTGAAGCTATCAGATGCAAAGTTTTAAGGGTAGAATCAATAAGGTCTGCTGACAAATTAAGTACGGATCCATGTGTGAGAGAATGAGATGATTCTTTACATGTATTTAAAAAGCAAAAGAACACTGTAATTCCTACTAGAAGATTGGTTTCCTAAAGTAAAATTGCTCCTATTTTGTGGGTTAGATATACTCTCTTCTCCTCTGTAAGCAGATGCTTTACACTATTTCCTTCAAAGCAAGGGAAGAAGTTAGGATTAATAGCATACTAAGAATAAGAACTGAGAGCATTAGTAAAACAGTAGAGCTAACTGAAAAAAAGGAAGGCATAATTAGAACACTGGATATATGATTTGATGCACATTAAAATTTGAGTATGAAAGACTTTCCAATCCATAGCCTAGTCTTAAGCAGGCATAGGAAAGTTATCTATAAAACAGAAACCAAAAAATGGAAATTCAGATTTAAACTTCTAACCCCACTTAAGGAAATTATTCTTGCCTCGGGCTTTTTAAGTATCTTTTTCTAGGGGAATATTGAGCAATACAAAGATCATTGGCAGCATAATCAGAAAGGTGTCAGGATATGTACTGGATACACTCCTAGAAATTAATATTCAAAGTTGGAAACAAAAATACCACTGAAGGGTATTTTATGCATTCATTAAGTTTTAGGACCATTTTGCAATGATTACATATTTCTCTTAAGTCAAATGCTGGGAAACAGAAATAACGTTAGTTATTTAAAATCAGCCACTTTTGATGCATTTCTATTTCTGAAACAAAATATGGACAAGGAAACAAACAACTAGAGTTTCAAATTATGCATTTGGAACGAACATTGTTTAATTTTCAAAAGAAAAAAATGCATCATTCATCACCAGACAAATGTTTATAAGCTTACAGTGTCTTTAAAAACCATCAGGATTTCTTCTCCTTTTTTTTTTTTTTTTATTTCTTAAAAGATGCTTAAGCATGCATTTATTCTTATGAAAGAATATGGGGGAAAAGTTTAAAAACAAATTTCTAAATAATATAACTTATGTAAGCAATGAGTACCTCCTGTTTGTTTTTGTTCCTAAAATTAACAGAATATTACTTGTTCAACATTAAATGACAAAACAGATTGAGTCATTTTAAATTGTGATTAAAAAAAAAAAAAAAGAAAGAAAGAAACCTCAATGAAAACAAACCTGGACATTCATTTTATGTTTCCTTTTAGGGTCTACCAAAGCAAGCAGGCTAGGCCTGCTTAACTTCCAACAAAGCACTGAAACAGATATAATATAGAACTTTTCCCCTTGGCTTTCCACACCACAACCATGTGTACCATTATTTAGCCTAATTCCTACACTATGGGTATCACTCACAATTTCAAAATTAAATGAAATCAAACTAACAGTACAGGATTTTAAAGGATAGTGTCCAACAAGACTACTTTCCTCTCAAGCCCCTGTAGTTATCAACCACTCAATGAATTAAGGATTAAATGGCAGGCCTCTCAATCAAGTCCAAATCAGGAATGATAAAGATGCAAACTCTGACTTCACTCATTACCTTTATTTAAAGTGGACCTCCTTGATTGCAAATGGTTAGTGGAAAAGTCACTGCCAATGGAACAGAGTTTGAAAATGGCTTCTCCATACCTACGTTCCATTTTGGAAAGTAGAGAGCAAATGTACTTCCATACAACTTTTACTTCTTGCCCCATCCTCTGCCACAGCTGCATGTGTAACTGCCCCCCAACCCACTCAATGCATAGTCATGTCACCTTTGCATTGTAAACTTGCTTCTTAAAATCTGGCATAGTATTTCATACATGGTAAGCAGTCTTATGCTTCAGCCAATTCTCTGTAAAAGTCAAGGACTACTCTGGACTTAATGACTATAAGTGGTTCAATTAAAATCACTTTATAAATGACATATACAAAATTTATCATTTTACCTTTAATTTGACCATCTTATTATTTTTGTTTTTTTGTTTTTTTTTTTTAAGATGACAGCAATCTCAAAGGAAATTACTTGTAACATCGTAGTCAGTGTTTATTTAGAGTATCTGCTTTAAATTTGCCTCCAAATTAATATGTGGTAGCTACAGCTTTATCCTACTTACACTTTTAAAATAGATGAAACACCAAAGAAAAAGTCTGCTTAAAAATGACCTAAAGTAAGTGAAAAAAGTCACAACTCATTTGCTTCTATTTCTTTTTGTACTGAAAAAAACACACACACAAAAAAAAAAAACAAAAAACAAATACACACACACACACACCACTGAAATCGGAGAACTGTGCCTGCTACGATCTGAGTTTTTAGTAAAAGAAAATACAGAAATGTGATTTTGCAAAGTAGTGAATATTTTATAGAATAGGCATCTGACAATCATATGTATTTTTCCACATCATGAAAAGTAGCAGTCCTTAACAGATGGTCAAATGAGAACTGAAACACAAAATTAAACAACATTGATTCATATTTTCTTGCCATGGATATATTGTATGTCACAATATCAGGTTTTAATCTGATTTTTCTAACAAAATCTGATGACTCCTTTTCCAAAATTGGTGTAAAGCTAAAAAAATAAAAGAGTATATGGTAATCTGTTGAATATAATAACCCTAAATTTAAATTCAACACTATGAGTTCAATGAAAAGATACAAATGTGAGTCATTTTACTGGCAGTAAATAAAGGGAAAAAATACAAGGAATTTTTGCTCATATCCTGATTCCACCACAAGCTGTGCAATGTTGGGCAAGTCACTATATTACACTCTTAACCTCAGTCTCCACCATCTGTAAAAATGGGTATCATGATTACATTTGCAAATGAGAATTGTAATTACCATTTTTCAAAGATCCACATTTTGTATAAGAAAACTATCTCCTAAATGTTTTAATCCGATATAATCATAGCTTTAAAATATGTTGCTAGGTGTCGCTTCACAAATAACTTGAATAAAGCATTTTGTGGGAAGGAACAAAAATGCATTTCTATGAATCCTGATCTACTCAACAACTTAGGTTCCTATGAACTGCCTTGGATGTCACACCATCTGTGGCTTTAACGTGCTCCTAAATGTTTCATCAAGGATTCTCATTTCCTGAAAGAATAACAGAGAAAAAAAGTCCTCTAAAGAGAATTCAGTATACTACAGAAATAAGCAAGAATTATATGAGATAACTAAACATCCCAAATAACCTACATAATCAATATAGTAGGTCCTATAAATTCTGATACAATAGAGAGAATAGGATTGGTAAACCTGATTCCTATTTCCATTTCTACAATGGACAGCTGAGAACACTTGGGCAAGTCAATTAACTCTTTAGGTCAGAACTGCCTCATCTATAAAAGGGGGGAGAATGGGGAGGTTGGTACTGTTCAAGGCTCTTTCATACTTTAGAATTACACTGGTGCCAAATGTTTTGGGAACCACCACCTCTGCACAATATTACAGTGTGATCTTGTAAATCTGAGACAATGTTTATTAAAAAAAAATCAAAATCTAGCATACAGATATGGGGCAGAAAAACAAACTACTGAAAAATCTTCCAACGTTGCCATGGCTAGCTATAATCACAAGGTATATGTATCCATGTGACAGCATCTCCAGTAACAGAGGAAGTTCTACATGTGGTTGTGTTTAGGGGTGGATTAAAGGAGAAAGCAAAATGAAGACAGTAAATACCTTTCTCTTCTAGGTTTGAATATCTAGAAGCAAGAAGCATATTTGCATAATTCTGCTTAGAATTAAATCAGTAAAAAACACAAATGAAATATCCAAATACGGAAAGTACTAGATTATTTGGATAGAAATTACTTGATCTATAATTTTAAAATAGAAAAAACAGTAATGTAATCAACAAAAAAAGAATGCCACGTTCACCAGATAAAATACTGGGCGTTAAATAAACAATTAAAAAAATTTTTTTTTTTTCTTAACATCTATTTATTATTGAGAGACAGAGCATGAGAGGGGCAAAGAGAGGAGGAGGCACAGAATCTGAAGCAGGCTCCAGGCTCTGAGCTGTCAGCACAGAGCCCGATGCAGGGCTCAAACTCACAAACTGAGAGATCATGACCTGAGCCGAGGGCAGATGCTCAACCAACTGAGCCACCCATGGCGCCCCAAATAAACTTGATTTTGAAAAATGTTCAATGACATGCAAATTCAGACTATGAAGCTGTGCATGGCAAATGATCCCAAATGGGACCTGAGTATCTGTGTGTATAGAAAAGAACCCTGAAAAGAATTTCACCAAAAACTGAATGTAGGAAAGTTAGGTGGTGAGATTATAGGTGAGTTTTTAAACCTTCCCTATAAAGTGCCCTGCATTTTCCACAATGAAAATTTGCTTTATAAGTTTTTAAATTTTTAATTAAAAAAATTTTTTTAATATTTATTTTTGAGAGAGAGAGAGAGAGAGAGAGAGACAGACAGACAGACAGACAGCACAAGTGGGGGAGGAGCAGGGAGAGAGGGAGACACAGAATCTGAAACAGGCTCCAGGCTCTGAGCTGTCAACACAGAGCCTGATGCGGGACTTGAACTCATGAACTCTGAGATGATGACATGAGCCGAAGTCAGACACTTAACCCACTGAGTCCCTGTTTTCATACTTTTTAAGTGTTCCCTTATAAAGAACAATATATTTTCTAAACCTATAATTTCAGAATTTATAAAAATGAATATCCCCAATTAAATTATTTCCCTAATTCCTGAAAATTAATGTCTTCATTATGTCTGCATTGGACATAGGAAAACATCTCAGAATATTATTCACATTTTTATAGCATTTTTTGCATTGCTTATAAATGTATCTGAATAAAATATTTTATATATATTTTCATAAAACAGTCATTCTTCTAAAACATAAGGTTCAAGATAATACACATAGTATGAACAGAATAATCTACAAAATAATATTCTCCCAATTTTTTTAGACACCAGTTATGTCTCAAACATTATGTAAATATGTTCAAAATTGAAAACAATGTTTAATACTTACACTACAAAATTATTTGAAAAGCTCCACAAAAATGACCATTAATAATCATTAATAAACTCATACTTTAATAATTTTTTTAGGTTGGATCAGATATAGGTCTGTATAGATAAAACATTTAAAACCTTCACTATACAAATTTTGATGTTGACCTGCTGAGCAAAAATGACTTAATTATACATGAACTCTTTTGATGAGTTAGATTTCAGGGAAAATAATAAAAATAGATTTCTGATAAAATAAACAACATTATGAGTTTCCAGGTAAAACCAGAAAAATAAAAAGATTAATATTAATATCCTTTTAGAACAAAAGAAATCAAATACTTTCTTTTAAAATTTTAAGCAAAAGGAATAATAAATTTCAATGACACTATAGATGGAGAAAAAGTTCTATCTCTAACACTTCATGAGAGCTTTTTCCCTGGTAAGAAGCTCATAATAAAGTTTTAAATGCATACGTAAAAATTCTGTGGTTGCATAATACTTGTTCTCTTTGTCATGTAAAATTGAAAAATAACATTTGATGTTAAAGCAAAATCAGATGTTGGAAAAAAATGCATTTTATTACCACATATCACCACTGAATGCACTAGGAAAATATGCTAAAGTTAGTTATTCTGTGCATATATACTAACAGCAATCTTCTCCTGATCGCCTGATTAAGGCTGCTGATGCTAATGCTTTATATGAATTTTGATGAAATTTTAACATTCTTAGCTTACCAAGTAAGAACATGACAAAAAACAAAGACCTAAAGTATGCAGTCAAAATGGTAGCAAGACATTTAAAAAAGAAGGAAGTATGCTGCACCAGGGTGGCTCAGTAGCATAAGTGGCCGACTTGGGCTCAGGTCGTGATCTCATGGTTCGTGAGGTCGAGCCCTGCATCAGGCTCTCCACTGCCAGTGCAGAGCCCACTTCAGATCCTCTGTCTCCCTCTCTCTCTGCCCCTCCCCGGCTCACACTTGCTCTCTCTAAAATAAATAAACACTTAAAAAAAAAAAAAAGAGGGGAAGTGTGTATTAACGCCATAAGACGGGCATGCAAGAATAATGCTGTGTTAGGCAAACAAGAAAGGCTTCCCCTTTGATTGCAGAAAAACCACATTTGAAACCTCTTCAATGCATAAGGCCACATTTACCAAGTTCACTTGCACTGCTCACATAGTAATCTTTGGGCTACAAGTCACAGGGCTTTTTTTTTTTTTTTTTTCCACTGAAAATGTATTTTCATCTTTTCTTGTTTTTACCTTCTGCAGTCTGGCCACAACACACACACACACACACACACACACACACATATATACCCATAGGTTATCCATATTTTTTATCTGTTACATACATGTATAAGCATGTATGTGTGTATACACACACACCTCTTTACCCACAATTTACTTATAAATTATCTACTGTGTACCTGGCTCTATGCCTGATCTCTTGGAGATGGAAAAACAATCAAGATTTGATTCCTGTCCTCCAATAGAAAACATATTATAATACCTCCCACCTGTTTGGTTTGCTTAACACACGTGCCTTCAGTATCACTTGCTGATAGAACTGCCAGGTCTTTTCACGAGGGAGCCTCCTTTTGGGGGCCATCTGTCTCAAGTGACTCAACGCAGTCTCATTCTAAACTTCCAACCTGCATAGTTGTGCAATAATTTTTATTCCCAGTTCCCTGGCCCCTCACTGCCTAACACATTATTAGACTAACCACAGGCAGTCAATCAATACTTGCTGATTGGTTGATTGTTTGGTTGAATCACTAATCAGCAATATCTGGAAACACAACAATAACAAAATAATGGCATCTACTAATTGACACTACTAATAGCTTATTAGATATCAGTTACTCTGCCAAGCACTTTATATACATTTTCACATTTAATTCTATAATAGAACTTTCACATCTAATTCTATCATCTTTTCAAAGATGATAAAACAGGCTTTGAGTTTTAAGCAACTTGCCCAAAGACATACAGCTAGAAAATGATTGACACTCAACGTTCTGCCCATAGCCACTAATACTATTATCACCTCTCAGCCCTATTTATAGATGGCTTAACGCAACAAAAGATATTTATTTTGAGGCGGGGGTGCAGAGAGACAGAAAGAGAGAGGGGGTGGGGATGGAGAGAGAGAGAATCCCAAGCAAGCTCCACACTGTCAGTGCAGAGCCCAATGGGGGACTCAAACTCACTGTGAGACCATGACCTGAGCTGAAAACAAGAATCAGACACTCAAAACAACTGAGCCACCCAGATGCCCTGACCCAACAAAATTTTGATTCATATGTAGCCATATACTAAGGCATGAGTCAACATAAACAGCTAAGTCAACCAAAAGTATATAATCACACACACAAAAAGGATATTAAAGAAAAGCAAGCATATAAGGTATATATATTTATGTAGGTGTGTTTAAGACTATTGTATCTTTAAGATCATTCTCCAGTTTAGACTCAGGAGATATCTTTTCTCTGCATTAGTACCCAATGTCAAGACTCAACAATACAGTTTTAACAACTGAAAGGGATTTAGTTTTTCACAATCCAGTCATAAGCATTCAGTTGCAGACCTGTGTCTTATCTACATCCAACCCTCACCACCCGGCACAAGGCCTGCCACATACTGGATGCTCAATACATAGCAATGGAATACAGTCAATAATTCTTGAAACTCTGTCTTAAGGTAAATGCTCCATTTATCTGAATGCCTGAGAACATATATATCTAGAACATCATGAACAGAATCAGTGAAGAAATATTTAAGCAGAACAAGATAAACTTACATTCCAATACATGAAATTTGAACCACTATTTCTTAAATGTAAATAGGTAAATATAAAACATGTTAACACAATCTTCTGACTAGAATTTTAATTACAGAAAAGTTGGAATGTTTCGCATTATCTCCACAGCAACTACACCCTGGCAAGAGATACAGTAAATATGTGTGAACACTGGACACACTAAAACCAAAACATGACATAAGAACTAAATTGCAGCAGTTGTCAAGATTGTAGGCTTAAATTCAGCAACTTAATTTAGCACATATAATCATAAACACCTAACTACTATCTTATTTCCTTGATTTTAAGAATTACTAGAAAGGTAAAAAAAAATGTGTGTGTGTGTGTGTACAAAATATAGGAATTTTGCAAAATACAAAAAAGAGGAAAAGATCAGTAAAGCATTAAGGAAGGTTTATGAAGCATTTTATGATATCCTACCCAGTGGTAGCACCTTCCTCACAGATGCTAGTAACCCTTATCAAGTACAGGATTCATTTGGCCCAGTTTATGCTGTCTTCTACTATCAGTATTTCAATGGTCATCTTTATTTACATTTGACTTCTATCACACTCAATTGCAAATCTTTTTTGGAAGCAGGTAGAAGAAAAATATTCTGTCTTCTATTTTTAGTTGACTTTTGCCTCAAAAGTAGTGACTCTCTAAAAGTCCTTCATATTCTACCCAATTCCTGTGTACAGCAGATACTCAAAATAAATTCACACATCTACTGAAAGGAAAGTGGTAAGCCTGCTAGGGATGTTCCAAGGTTACCAACCTTCTTAAGATTCCATCTCTACAAGTGCAAAAATGAGCATAATAGTATCTATTTCACAAAATTACCATGAGCATTAAAAGTGCCTATCATATAGCGTGCACTTAACTATTACAGGTTTTATTTTGAGCCTCAGTTTCCTCATAGGTTAAAAGGGATCAATAAAATCCAACCCAGAGTTGTGAGAACTGAATAAGGACACATATGTAAATAAACTGGCATAAATGCCTGACGTATAGCACGTCCTCAATAAACCAGAATTCCTTTCTTTGCTACCTTGCCTCTAAACTATTTTAAGACCCAGAAGAAACTTAAACATCTAATGTAGTAGAATGTTAACAGTCGGTTCAAAGAATAAAAATCCATCATTTTAATAAACTAACATTTTATTCTGGCACCAATACAATTTACCTATGAAAGACTACAATTAGCATTTATTAATACATAAAACGTATCCTAAGAAGAAATCCTAGAAGAAATTTGAATTTGTCTTTAAAACGAGCATTTGTTCATATTTTTACCTTTTCTTCTAGCTGGTCCTTCAAACTCTGATATTTTAGCTTCAGTTTTTTGTTCTCCTGTTCATTCTGGGTTAATTCCTCTGTCAGCCTGTCACACTGTGATTTCAACTTCTCTAGCTGACAACGATGGACTTTAGCCGTATTCTTATCTTCTATGCTTTCTGCCTGAGAAAAAAGAGAAGAAAAGAGAAAGTCCACTGGCCACAGGCAAATTGTACACCAAAAAAGTACACATTTGATCAGTGGGCAAAAATTTCAAGACTTTGCTCTACGCAGCTGTACAGAAACATACACACAAAGGAAATGCCCTTTGCGTTTATTCAATCACTCCTCAGCGCTCGCAGAGCACTTCCTCAGTGAAAGGTACCACACTAGGTGCGGAGATAATGAATACGAAGAGTAGAGGCATCAGACGCAGCTATCCGTTCCACAACAACGAATGAGGAGTGTTAATAAAGGCAGAAGCAGATACTGTGACAGCCCAGGGAGGGGACACCAACTCTGCTGAGGGCTTATGACAGAAGTGTCCCAAAAAGGAAATACTAAGACACAGTACTGACTGATCAGTTTCTTCATCTACGATCCTAGGTTTTGTGAAAGAATTATGTATTTTCAGTACCACAAAATTACCGAACCACCCTTGAGGCTAAAAGGATTATGAATCATGGCAGCCAAGCAACTACAAAAAATTTAACGTGAAAAGGAGTTTGCCAGTGATTGTTTCAGTACCAACAGCATAAGAAAGTACCTGGTATTTGCTCTTTTTTCTTTTTTTTTTTTTTTTGGAATAAGCCAGAATCAAGTTTCAGAAAAAGTGAGAAATAATCTATTCCATGTATGGGATTCAATAAAGATTTGCCAGACATGTGAAACTTAAGATACCATTTTAAGTGTTATTTTAAATAAACATTTAACATTTTAAATGAATTTAAAAATAACAATGGGGCGCCTGGGTGGCGCAGTCGGTTAAGCGTCCGACTTCAGCCAGGTCACGATCTCGCGGTCCGTGAGTTCGAGCCCCGCGTCAGGCTCTGGGCTGATGGCTCAGAGCCTGGAGCCTGTTTCGATTCTGTGTCTCCCTCTCTCTCTGCCCTTCCCCCGTTCATGCTCTGTCTCTCTCTGTCCCAAAAATAAAATAAAAACGTTGAAAAAAAAAAAAAATAACAACAACGTACACACTTGCTATACGTCAGGCACTGCACTACTCTCAGACCTCTCTGCATAGTTTTCCCTCATTTGGTCCTCACAGGAACCCGACCAGGGAGTTACTACTTTTACTGCCTCCTTTTTTGAAGCTGATGCCCAGAGACACTCATAACTTGGCCCAGGATATGTAATGAGTAACTGCAGAGCCAGGATGTGAACCCAAGAGTTCTCTCTAATGTCCATGCTTTCAACTACTCTGCTGCACTGCCTTTAAAAAGGTAAATTTGTCCTTTTTAAAAAACCAGCTGCATACACTTGTCAATGTTAACTGGTCATACCTACCAGTTACCAACAGGCTGTAAGCAACTACCTATGATCTGCTTAAAATATATTAACTCCTAAAATATATGTTTCTTTTCTTTTTACAAGTGTATTATACATGTGTAATCAGGGATGTAGGAATTAGTTCATTGGAATCAATTTCCTGAAAGGAAGTTTTGTCAGCTTTCAACAAAATCTATATTATATTCACCTCACAAAATGCACCTAAGACTAGATGCCATTTTAAATTAACAAAAGAATTGATTTTTAATGAGGAATCCTGTTTTCACAACCCAAAAATAAAACTACAAAATAAAGTTTCTCATCAAGAAAATTGCTCAATTATGATTTTAAGTTTCAAGAGAACGCTCTGCCTTTTCTTTATGATCAGTGAAGTATACAAGGATCTTAGGTATACAAGGTTCCCCCTAAAGCCAACGGCAAGCTGGAGCTGGCTCAGGGAGCCTTAAGAACCAGCTGTGCCCATGTCTTCGTGACACTGTCCCTCTTCGGTGATATCTTCTTTCATAGTCTGAAATCAAATGATGTATTTATATAACACTAAACCCGACAAATACTGTAAATCAGTGTTTCCCCCTGTACTCCCTGAGAGCCTATTTTGAAATATTTACCAGCACGCTAATGCCTAAATTTGACTATGAACTTACTTCTTGTTGCCGTTTTATTATTACATTTACACTTCACTCTAAGGTTTACAAAGTGATATCACAAAAACCCTGTGATAAAGACATTACTAGTCCCATTTTATTGATGAGGTGCAAAAAGGTTAAGTAACTTGACCGAGGTCAAAAAGCCAGCAAGTAGCAAGAGTTCAAATCCTTGGTCTTTTGATTCCATAAAAAGGTTCTACCAAAATTTTTGTTGAAATCATAATGAGGTGATAACCCAATATCCTTCAAATATTAATAGTAGCTAGAGTATTTCATTAAAATATTTTACATTTAAATTTTAAAAAAGCGTAAGGGTAGTTCTAGATGGGGAAAATATATATTGTGAGAAAAAATATGGGTAACATATAGGCATTTGTTAGACTCAGAAAACTAATAAAGGTGAAGCCAAAAGACAAAGAAATATAACATTTATAGAGCTACTTGTCCAAAGTCCTCCTGTACATAATTCAGTATACTAAATCACCTATGATGACCATTATTAACTCCTTTTAATTAACATAAATAAGTAAAAAGTATAGAATTATGTAAATGAAATAGCAGGAGGCAAGGTTGTTCCTGATAGGCAACTCATTAAAATGAAAGTGCTGGGGGGCGCCTAGGGGGCTCAGTTTGTTAAGTGTAGGACTCTTGATTTGGGCTCAGGTCATGATCTCATGGTTCCTGGCATCTAGCCCTGTGTGGGGCTCTGTGCTAACAGCCCAGAGCCTGCTTGGGATTTTCTTTCTTTCTCTCTTTCTCTCTCTCACTCTCAAAGTAAGTAAACATTAAAAAAAATAATAATAAAATAAAATAAAATAAAATAAAATAAAATAAAATAAAATAAAATAAAAAGTGCTGGGCTTTCACAATCTCTGGTTCTCTTTTTAAGCTCTTATGCTGCTTTTGTACTACATTAAAGAGTGGTTATAACACCCCTCCTATATCTGTTTTTCAAATTTAAAAAATGCCTAAAAATTTCAGAATATCTACAGCGTATTTCTAAATTATATATTCTTTACATAAAGGTAATTTCTTACAGCTTTACTCTCATCTCACCACACATGAACACAAAGCACTTCCTAAAGAAAGAATGGGGAAAACCACCCAGTCTCCTGTTGAATACTATGCACTCTGTTTTGATCCAACCCCCTCACAATTCCTCAGCGACCTTCTCCACCAATCTCTGACAAATGGAATGATATGTTTTTGTTCTTCTTTTTAACCTGTCCGCCACATTGGACACTCTTGACTATACCTTTCCTGAAATGCCCTGCCTCGGTTTCCTTTTTTTTTTTTTTTTTTAAGACACATTTATTCAGCATCATGATCAGATTATTACATTTAGCAATCAACAGCATGGGTGCAAAAAACCATCTATATTAAAACCCTTTGTTTGAATGCTTTACACTGTCCATAGAACAGAAACTAAAATAACCTGTTATACAATTAGGTTTCCAAGATACCATTCTCTTCTGGTTCCCTCCTGTCTCTCATATAATCCTTTATTCTTATTTGCTAGAACCTCTTTCTTAGTACTTCCCTTACAGATTGGTGTTCTAGAATTTAATTCTCTTTTCTCCCTACACGATCTCATCCAAATCCCAAGATTTCAACTACCACCAATGGGTTACTGGATCCCAAATATTTAACTTTAATCCCAATTTCCTCCTTAATGTCTAACCCATTATGCACTGAAAACTGTTCTACCTAGACTTTCATGGTTAGGCTTCAGGTCCTTTCCACCTAAACTCAACATGCTAAAAAACTGGATTTGTCACTGTTCTCTCCAAATCTGTTCTGTGTTATCTACCTTGACAAACAGCTTCATTATCCACCTAGTCACCCAAGTCTATACCTAGTCATCATCAATTCTAAACCTTTTCCAGTATAGCAGTGTAGTTGAGAACATAGGCACTTGACTACCTAGGTTCAAACCCAGTCGCCACTACTTTCCAGATGTAACACATTGAGTTATTAACTTCCTATGTTTTAATTTCCTCATTAGAGAAAAAAATACCAAACAATCTGCAGGGACGACATGAGTATTAAATGGTTAACCCATGTAAGTTTCTTACAATGACTAGCACAAACTGAGTAGTAAAAAAAAAAAAAAAAGCCTACTGGTATTATTATTATTGTCAAGAGCCAATCAATCAACATATGACACATATTTTATTTTCTTTAAGATTAGCTCTTCTCCATAACTCTGATTCTACTTTTATGTCCTCATCAACTCTGACAGACTATTATGCCATACTTCATCAATATTAAGACATATTTTCTCACATTTTACCATCCCTGTCTTGGGATGTTGTCTTGCAGCTGATAGTATATTATGTATTTTTTTTCTTAGTAGATATAATGATGCATCTGACAACTGATGGTGTCTTAGGTTCAACGAAATGTAGTAAAGCCCTCTTACCTATTCTTCCAGCCTCCATTCTGCTCTGCTCACCCCAATTAATAACCCCAAATCCACTACTGCCAGTAGGCTATATGGAACTGGGGAAGAATTCATAAAATAGTTGAAAGCATTCAACAAATGTCAGATAGTTCAATATAATTTCATCTTTCGTCATAAGCATTATTATGGTAGTTCTATTTCAAGGAATTTTGAAAACCTTATATTTAACCTTTGAAGACTTATCTGTTTATTTACCTATTCAACAGATATCTACAATGTTCCAGGAACTGTTCTAGGCACTGAAGATATAGCTGTAAACAAAATAGACTCAAATCTCAGTCCTCATGGACTTTTCATTCTAATAAAGGGAGAATAAAAAATCAATAATATGGAATCTATATCATAAGTACTATGGAGAAAAACTAAAGCAGGAAGGAGGGATAGATTTATCACACTCCTGATAATCATGTTATAAAATAACTCCCCTGCGTGGGGATAATGCTGATACCATTAGACCCTAGAAACATTTCCCCAAATGCCAGATCTCAATTAAGCATTTATCCAGGCAACTTTGATTTGGAAAAGAAGGGGTAAATCTCAAAAGCCTTGGGTTTACACAGCTCATAAGTGGATCCACTTTAGTTACCATGCTAATAAGGACTGTGGTTATAGCTTCTATGGCCTTGACAAGTCTTTGCCTTTTATATTTTGGGGAGGTCACAAATGTTGAATGAGGGCACGTTTCAGGTCCACGACTTACTGCCACCTCTGCCTTTCCTGAACTCCCAAAATAGCTAAACGTTCTTTTTAAAGGGTTTCAGTGCTCTGAAATAGGTGCTCCCAGGTGGCTGCTATAACTCATTTCAACCCCGCCGAACAGGCAAGAATAAGCCTCTTTACTGTTAGTTTTATCTTCCCTTCAGTGCTTAGGAATACAAAATGATCTCTAAAAGTTCACGCTTTATTAACTTCATGAGCCACCAGAAAAATTCCTTCAGTAGCATCAGGATAATTCAGCACAGGTACCTTCAGTGTCCTAATATGATTCTCAGCCTCACTCTTTTCCTTCTTGAAGTGCTTCATCAGCTCCTGGATGTTCTGCTCGTGTTTAGTTTTCACACTCTGCAATGATGATGTGAGATCTTCCAGCTCCCTCTGGTGAACGTCTCGTTCTAGCTTTAACTGTGTAACGATTGTAGCTGTTTCTTCATCTCTAGATTTCGCCTGTGTCTTGAGGTCAGCAAGGGTCTTAAGCACCTCTTTCCTGGCTTTCTGTTCCTCAGCCAGTTTATTAGCAAGATCGGCCCGGATGGCACTCAAGTCCTTGACAGCCTCTTGCATCTCGAGAAGTTGAGCTTTGTCCTTGGCCTGGCCCTTTTTTAGCTCTGCGATTTCTTCTTCCAGGTGAGCTTTCTCAACTTTCACCTGGCTTTGAATCTTACTCTGCTTCTTCAATTCAC
This sequence comes from Lynx canadensis, assembly GCF_007474595.2. Taxonomy (NCBI): domain Eukaryota; kingdom Metazoa; phylum Chordata; class Mammalia; order Carnivora; family Felidae; genus Lynx; species Lynx canadensis. Next base: position 124,566,617 of record NC_044308.2, read on the forward strand.
TTTCCAGCCTATGGATAGTGTCCAGGGAATCCTTGACTTCTAGTTCAAGGTCAGCTTGATGAGCCTTAATATCACTTAGTTTCTGCTCCTTACAGTGAAGTTCCTCCTCTTGAAGGGCACGCTTGGTTAAGACGTCATTCAATTCCTTTCGAAGATTCTCTATCTGTTGTAACGCTGCATAAAGCTGGCTTTTCAATTCATCCTTTTCTTTTAGAATCTATCAGGTAAAAAAAAAAAAAAATCACTGTAAAGGTCATCATAGGGACTGTCAGAAAATAAAGTTTAATACACACGGAGAAGAAAAATTCATAAAATAAAATTTTGTATTTTTCCATTTTTTTAATGAAAAATAATTTTCAGGCTAGAAAAATACAATTACCCTGAAGTAGTGCCACATTGAAATATATGTTTCAGATTTTCATCACCAACACAGGTCAGTCCTTGATTATAAGTATTTAAATGTAGGATAAGATTCAGCAAAAGAATGGGGGAGAAAAAAGACTCCTATTATAATTTACCAGAGGTTGAAATAATATAATGTTAATTAAAATAACAATTCTTTGCATTTTAATTGCACAGTTTTTTTTTTCAATAGCACACTTTTAAAAAGGAGCAACCTCAAAAAACATATGGAAGATAATATACGGAAGATATATGAAGATACAATCTAAGAAAGACATCAACCGTCATTAATAAAGAAAGTTAGTAGTGACAAGAAATACACCAGTATGTAACTGGGAGTCTTGAAGTCCCAAAAAGACAGAAATAAGATTAAGATTGAGATTAGGATTAGGAGAGGTTGGGAAGGGACTCAAGAGAAAAGTCAAGGGACCGGATGTCCATCACCCTGCGCCAGCCTCTCTGCCAGGTTAGGGTTGACAATGAGGGATGGAGGCCAAGAACTAACCCTCTCATCCTCACCAGCCACCAATGCAGTGAAAAAGCCAGCAGCTAAGGAAGCTGAAATCATTTCTCCCCATCAACCCCCAACACTGGCACCGAGAACAATCTCTGTCCCTGCTTATGGGCACATGTCACGGCTTGATGACAGAAAAAAGAAAATTAAGATTCTCATTTCAGAATTAGAAATAATGACTAAAGACACAAATACTTACAAGGAAGTTTTACACTTTATGTTTTATACTTCAGTATGAAACAATTCATGATAAACTGCAATAAGGCAATCACTCCAAAAAAAATAGTTTCCTCAAATCCTTGTCAGTTTTAGCAAAAGAGAAACAGAATGAAGCTAGCATGAGAAATAATGAAAGGAGGTGGTTATGCAATTGGGCTGTGACCAGAAAGAACTGAATATGATTCTCAGTCCAGCCATAAGTCATTCTTGGGCCTTAAGGAAATTATTTATCTTTATAAAGATAACAATAACACCTATATCATAGGGTTGGGATGAAGACTAGTAGAAAAGAGTTTGGTTAGACAGAAGATTCAAGTTCAAGGAGAAGCCAGGATCTCAAGGAGGTATTTGTTCAAGACAGTGATCAACTCTGTGAAGAAGAGGTATAATTGAAAAAGCAAGGTCCCTGGATTGAAAAGACTCAGGTCCACAGAGGAAAGGATTCACCTTGAAAGGCAGGAAAAATGGCTAGAACTATAGGGTCTAAGGGTAGGTGTATTATTTTTCTATTGCAGTGTAACAAATTCCAACAAACTCCGTAGCTTAAAACAATACCCATTTATTATCTCTCTGTTTCCATAGATCCTAAGGCCAGGACAGGTATTGTGCCCAGGGTTTCCTAAGGCTAAAATCAAGGTGTCAGCTGGCCTGGGCTCTTACTTGGAGGCTTTGGGGGGAGACTCCACTTTCAGGTTCATCCATGTTGTTGGAATAATTTAGTTCCATGCTCTCACCACTCTGGTCCCAGTTTGCTGGCTAGCTTTGGGCCAAGGGTTGCTATGAGCTTCTAAGGCCACCCACACTCCTTGGCTCATGGACTCCTCAGACTGCAGCCAGTGACACCACAATGAATCTTTCTCTTGTTTCAAAGCCTTGGACTTCCCCTTCTCTCAACAGCCAGAAAAATTTCTATGCTCTTAAGGACTCTTGTGATTAGATTAGGCCCATCTGGATAATCTCCTTATCTTCAGGTCAACTGTGCCATATAACATAATCATGAGAGTGATAGCTCATCATGTTCACAGTGTCCAAAAATTAGGGTAACTCATTTCTGGGAGGTCACTCTGCTTACCATACTAGAGAAGACAGAAATGGACAAGTCTTGGCTATAAGGACATGCAGGACGGTCCTGAGAACAAGGAGACGTGGCTTCAAGACAGTGATTAATGTGTGGAACACATAACAGACGCCCCTGGCCAGAAGTTAAGAGACTTCCATGCAGCTCTGACAATGAAAATTATATTTTCAAGACGAAGCTTTAGCAGGTAAAACATCTTGGAACACAAAAGACTATAATGTCTTCCTGAAGTTGGTTTAAACAGCAAAGGTATTTATTTTTCTCACGTAACAGGACCACCACAGATGGAACAGTTCAAGAAGACCCTTCAAAACTCAGGCTCTGCCTCTCTACAGTTCTCCAGGTTTTGCCCTCTGCTTCAGTGTTCCAAGCAGCACATCACATGACAACAGGTGGCAGCCTTAGAGTGGACAGTCAAATTTTTAATTTCTTTGCCAATATAGTTACTAAAAACTAAGTAAGATCTATTTTCTTTTTGTTAATTGCTTGGCTGGTAGCCACAGCCCAAGTTTTTGTCTAGACATGGTCTCTGAGTCTGAAAATGACCGTGTCTCAACTGCTACCTCAATATCCTGGACATTCCCAGGGGCCCTCAGTTGAATAAGCTTTATCTTGAGGGAATTCAAAACAATGGACTTGGATCCCCTTTGTCAGGCCAGGAATGCTTAAGGAGAAGCACTTGAAAGGGGCCTGAGAAATCAGGCTTGTTTTTTTATCCCATTTTTATTTCTAAGTTTCCTACCTCCCTCTCTTGCTTGGGCTAACTTCAGCATGCATAGATCATTTGGCTATTCCAATGCTAAAAAAACTCCAAATTACAGGCTCTGTATATTTGGATTATAAATTGCAGATTTTCAATCTCTCTACCCCCAAAACATCTTGCTCTCTGCTTTTATTATTTTTCTCTGCTTATATAGACAGGCAGGCTTCAACCTACACTTGTCTTTCTCTTGTGTGCCTCTTCTGAAGGCTGCAGTACGTTCACAACACACGCCAACGTCCTCAAGTTTTCATTCTGGTCATTTAATACCCCACTCTGAGGCACAACATCACTAACCCAACATATGATTTCCAATGGTTCAACTAACTACTTCCAATAGCACAGTTTGCCAACTTTCCACTTAGAAAGGTAGGCTCTTCCGGTCCCCACTTTATTCCCCACTTAGTCAATCCTACATTTTAGGCTCTTTTACTTAAAGCTCCTGGCTCCCAGAATTGATGTCTCATATCAGCTTGACTATCTTCAGCTGATGGTACAGAAACACTCCAGTTCAGGTTGACTTAAACTACAAGGTAATTTAATATCATTCCATGCAGAACTGCTCTAGACACGGTGTCAAAGTTCAGGTCCACCTCTCTGAATTCTCTTGGCAATACCTTCCTGTGTGTGAGACTTCATTCTCAGGACCATTGCAAGACAGCCAGCTTCAGCCACTGCAGGTATCACAGCCAAATACAACAAAACCAGAGAAGGAGAAAATCTCTCTTAGGTATCTTCTTCAGAAGTGAGTAAATATTTACCGGAAGCTCCCCCAACAGATTTCATAACTCATTCTTCATTGATCGGAACAGGGCTGTGTGCTTGGTAACTGGCCTACATTACTTTTTGAACGAAACGGACTGGGGCAGGGGGAGATGGGGATAATCAAGACCACTATAGGAGCCAACTGATATTTCTATGTAAATTGTGCTGGTACTATTCAGGAGTGAAAATGGAAAAAGTAAAGAGTTGGTTTGATTCCAGATTGACGATCAGTAAGACACGTGAGGTGGAAGAAGAAACTGAAGATGATGATGAGCATGTCATCAGAGTAGCTTTTCACGAAGTCCAGTTGACAGGAAAAAATAGATTCCAGGAAATGGCTGGTCAACCAGAGGAATGTGGAAAATCAAAATCAGATGTTAATGGTTAAAAAAGGAGAAGGGAATAAAAGAAATGTGTAAGATCAGAGATTGAAATTTTGGAACTGAAGATATGAACATAGAGAATTACAGATGAGGACAAATTTTACCCACAGAAATTAGCTGCTGAGCAACTTGAAGGTCACTGTAAAATGGGAAATTAGTGAAGCTTAAGGACACAGAGTTCAATGGGTTGCCAACTTGAACTTCGGAATCATCAAAGATGATAAGACTTGCATGTAATGAAACAGGCTGAGGGGAAGCCAGGTGTAAAAATCTTTGAGAAATGTGGAGGCATAATGGAAAATAAGCAGCAGTCAGGATCAATGAGAAGAGAATGTTCTAACCAAACAAACCCTGCTTCCAAAGACGAAAAGCTATAAGAGAAGATTGTGAAAGAAGGACTGAAAATGGCTGTGTGAAGCCAGAAGAATGATACTGTCTAAAACCTTAATAAGAACAGGAACCAACTCCTCAAAAGCCTGACCACAAAGTTGTCCATGCAAGTTGTGTCTGTTTATTTGTTTGAATTAACTAAAAGGTAGACAGACATTTTTGAAAGAAAAAAAGTTATTTTTCTGCATTTGAGGGTACATGCAGACAGACTGCTGGATTATTCTAATATATCAGTACATGAGCCTTTCTAAAATTGCATGTGATAGAACTGGTACATATTTAAAATGTACTTTATCACTGATCCTTCTTACTTTTCAACCTTTAAATTAAAAAACTCAGCTTTTAAAAGACAGTATATATTACATACACTCTTTTTCTCCTCAGCATGAAGGCAATACACAAAAGGAAAAGATGGCAATTTAAGATTCTTGAAGTCAAATATTATCAAGTAAAAAGCTCAATATTAAGGGCCAAACCAATTATTCTGCCAACTCAGCAAGAAAAACAAACAACCTAAAAAGTTATATAAATTTGGAAATATTCAGAAAAGCATACTTTATGATCAGAATCCAAGTTCAACATTTTTTTCCTTTATCATTTTCAAAGCACATTCAAGAACCAATAACTTCAAACAACACTTTAAAAAAGATAATGACAAAATGCATAAAAAATAAAAAATATAAAGACACAAGAATCACAACTAATGATTAGTTTATTTGTATCTACAGAATTTTAGGTCTTCCAATATGTGTTCATCTACATATTCTTAAAGAACATCATGATTCCCTAATGTCAACATCCATGCCATTTTCTTTCAAGGAAAGTATACAATCTGATCTCCCTGGTTTTTTTCTGCAATGCTTTGCTTTTTGTTTGGTATTTCATATCATTCAATAATGAAGTAGTTCTATAATAGAATATGTATCTGATAATCTTACCAAAATTCCAAAAATGTAAAAAAGAAAAAAAGAAATCAGTGCAATTTTTAGGAGAATAAAACCCTTTAGCCTTCTACTACATTTTTAAGTGGCAAATCTTAAAGCAGAAAATAAATTATGCTGGAAAAAGAGAGAAGTAGACACAGAAGTATTTAGAAAACACAAAAAATTGCATCATTTAAGCATGGAAAATGGCTCAACAAAGTTACTTAGTAAGCAATTAATTTATTCTGTAAAACATAATGTGTTTTATTTGTAAATCAGTATTATTTTTATTTTAGTACATACTTCCAAATATACCCTGGAGTCACTTTTTGAAAATAATTAATCCAAAAAAGAAAACAAAACAAAACAAAAAAGGAATAGGCTGTATAACTAATGCCTTAGGGTGGCTTTGTGATTTTATTAAGTATTAAATACTCCTTAGGGGTATTATTCACTAAGACATAAAAATATACATGCTTTTTTTCTGAAATTATTTACAGTGTATTTCCACATCATGGATTTACCGGACACTTGAATTTGCAGTGAAATATGTTACCCTTTCTTCTTTGATTAACCATTGCTCTAACTCCAACATGCTGCATTAATTTTTAAGGCTTTTAAAGTGAAAATTACAAAGCCTGCTGTGATAATTGTGATACTACCCTAACTGTGGCAATCACTTTAAAACTACTTCTTTGCTTATCATTAGCAATGCTAAGTGATAAAAATAATTATATCAGAAGCATTCTGGGAAATAACTGTTTAACAATTGTGAATATTCTAAAAAATTCCATCTAGAAAACTCTGCATTGTGGATTAGGATACCGTCTGATGACATGGACTCTTCTAAATTTCCTCTAATTAAGTAAAATCTCCAGACACTTCTCAATCAGTCTACCCCTCTCACCCCCCCCCCTTCTTTCTAGCTGCCTCCCCTACAGTCATGCTCACTGAACCAGTTACCAGACCAGACTGACAACAGAATAATCAAGGTAGAGCAATTTCCTGGGATCAAATCAGTTCAGATTCAAGTCTGAAAGCTTTAGAACTGCTTTACCTCAGGGCAACCAGTCACCCAGTATGTGTCAGATGGGTTAAATTGAAAAGCCCTCCACAGTGAGCCCAAGGTGATCACTTCCTCCATCTTATATCTGAGACATTCGTATCTAAATGGTAAAGCATCTTCTCCATGCCAGCTCATCTGAAATAAGCATCTGTCACTCTTAAGGGCTGACAATTGATTTTATAAATATAATTGCCCCACAGTTTGTTTTCTTTTGAAACAAAGTCAACTTATCCAAATGATTATTCTTCTGGAATGTTCAGAATTCTTGACAAGTGACAAATGACAAAGGAGAAATGATAAACCAAGAATACACATGGATAAAAGTCAATCCTGACTTTCCTGATCATATTATAAACATCTTGGTTTAATTCAACCCAAATATAGAGTTGAGAATCAACATAGGAGCATAAAATCCATTTAAACTAACTGATTATACAAGAGAAAAGATGATGTGAAATGCACACATGGATCAGGGAAATGCTTTTTGTTGCTATCAAAAAGGCACAAAAGCCGAGTTTTAAAGAGGCTTGCGACCTGATAACACTACTCAGTGAGACTGTGAACATCACTCATTTAATTAAACCCATTGTAGTTACTGCCAAAAAAATGGTCCAGTAGTAACTACCACATCTTTAAATGTCTCTTTCCAACTAATACTTAAATTGAAATACATAACAAGATGAGATTCTAAAATTCATACACTGGGGGAAAAAGTCAAGTGATGTTATGGAAGATTTCACTACTCTTTTTCCATTTGAATATTAAAGAACAATTTCAACTTAGGGAACTAAAAGCTAAACTGGGAGATGGGGGAGGAGGTGGATCTCTTTTAAGGGCCAAACTCTAAAAATCTACAGAATGTTAAACTATGAAAAAGGCTTTGCTTTAAGAAGTTAAAAAAACTAAGTTACTTTTTACCTTGAAATAGCCAAGACATAAAGACTCTCTCTCAAGGACATCTTGATAGACTATATGAACAGCATGGCATTCAAGTGTTTGTTCAAAGGATGGATGAATGAATGGTTGGTCACAGCAAAAATCACCCATTGGGAATTTGGCTTTTATACCTGATTATTCTTGTCTGTCAGTTGCTCAAGGGTTTCAGACTGCTTCTCCAGTGCTCGCTCTATTTTCTTATGCTTAAGCTTCCACTGTCTAATGGACTCCTGAGCTTTCGTCTTCAGCTCTTCTCTCCTCTTCTCCGCTGCCTGTCTCAGGGCCTCTGACTGCTGGAACTCGAGAAGGTACTGCTCGGCCTGTTTGGTGGCATCCTCAGCATGGTGAGTCAGCTCTGAGATCTGAAGGTCAGCGCGCTTATGTTTGGCCTCACAAGTCTCAAAGTGATTCTGGATCTCCTTAAGTTGATCCAACATCTGTAGTTGCTGCTTTTCCCTGTTCTCCAATTCACGTGTTAAATTCTGGGAATAAAGCATGTGAAGTATTAGGAACATGTTCTTGTCAAAATTGGATGCATAACATATCATCAAACAAGAATCTCTAATGTCAATGAAGTGGGAATCATCTGTATTAAATTTCATTAGTAATCAGTCTAGAAAATATGAGTCCCCTTCTGTGTATTTTATAAGAACATTAGTTGGGAATAATTTTTTATAGGAATAGTTTCCTTTTTTACACTATTTCATTATCCAAAAAGGGAAGATATGCATTTTCCAATTGACTGTCACTGAAATAGAAGGCCTTGTTGATGAGAAAAACAATGTGCATTACTTTTGTAAACTCTCTTGCTTTGTCCAACTGGAAAAAAGATCAATATTTTACAATTGTCAGACTATCATAGCAATCATACATAATATTTCACTTTCTGGCAGCACATAAAATGTTACAATAAAATAAAAATCTATAATAAAAATGTGCATTGATGATACAAACATCAGTGTAGATAATACTATACTTGAAAGTCTATTTAAAAGGCTCTCAAAGGGGCGCCTGGGTGGCGCAGTCGGTTAAGCGTCCGACTTCAGCCAGGTCACGATCTCGCGGTCCGTGAGTTCGAGCCCCGCGTCAGGCTCTGGGCTGATGGCTCAGAGCCTGGAGCCTGCTTCCATTCTGTGTCTCCCCCTCTCTCTGCCCCTCCCCCGTTCATGCTCTGTCTCTCTCTGTCTCAAAAATAAATAAAACGTTAAAAAAAAAAAAAATTTTAAAAGGCTCTCAAAGTGTTTATAGATAGGTTATTTCCAGCTAAGTCTAACATTACAAGTTGCTGAACTTATCTCAAGCTTATATGAATCACTGTGGGACAGATATTTAAACAAACTTAAATTTACTTGGAATACGTAATAATCAAGAAAAGCAAACCTGAACTCTTAAAATCTAGTTTCCCTAAAACAGAAGTGGTCAACCATACATTTGGAAATTGCACTAAATCATCATGATTCATACCTATTTTTAATTTGGGAAGAATTGGTGAAGATCTATTTTTAACTTCAAAAATGAGAAGGCACTGCTTTTATATAACATTTTATACAAATAAAAGAATGTTTCCATCTTCAATCTTATAAAGCTTTGGAAAGGAGTGACAAATTCAGAAATAATGTATCCCATAAGCTGCTCCTCCTGAGCCTTACTTTCTAAATACTGGGGGTGACAAAGATAACCTGAAAAGACCATGTGTCCAGGAGACTAAGATGACACTAGGACAAACAATAAATATCATCTACATTGTTGTAAGGTGCCTACAAATGAAGACTGGAAATATTTACCAGCTTCCTCTGACTCTAACAGCATAATGTTCAGTTCCAGATTCCATTATATTTGAACTGTGGCTCAAATAAAGTTAAATACAATTTCTCTCATGATTAAAGTCATGGTTTGACATTCTGGCAAAAAAATAAAAATAATGCCTTAAAATAAGCTTCATTTTCCAAGCAACAGGTTTGCATTTGCTCAGTTTGCTAAATTCAGTGCAGTCTGGAAGAGAGGAGTCATTCCTTTATCTACCCAACCAAAACAGTAAATTGAGAACTATGCACAAGTTTGTGTGGAAAATTCTAAAATGAAATCAGAAAACCATGATGCTGGCTGTTTACCCTTTGCCCTTATCTAAAAGTTTTACCATGAAGCTAGAAATCGACTTTATCAACAAGCAGTATTCATGTGATTTCTCCATCAGCAGAGAGAGGTACTAGTATTTTTTTTTCCCCCAACCAACGCTTCGGAGACTGGGTACCCTTCCTATGTGTTAGCACATAGTTTACCAAATGGTTAATAAGACCTGGCTTAATCTAAATTGGGGAGCTATTCACACTAACAACTAGATTACAAGAAGAGATAATGCTAGATACTAAAATGATGGGTGGTTACTTGAAGAGGCCTGTATCTTACAGCCTGGCCGGAGAGGGTTCTCTCTCAGGAGGTGACATAGGAGCTGAGATCTAAATGAGGAACCAGCAATAATAGTAATTATTATTATTATTACTACTATTGAAGTTTATTGAGCACTTGAGTTATACAAAGGACTAAGCAAATGCTTTATAAGAATGATCTCATTCAATCCCACTATTATTATCTTGATTTTAGTGATGAGTAACCAACACTTGGAACTTGCCCTAGGTCACATACCTAATATGTGAGGGAACAGGATTCAGACCCAGATTGTCTGACTCCAGAGGCCATGTTTCCAACTCTTTGCTAAGAGGACAGATTCTCAGATGACCCTAATTCCATGCCTCTTTGTCACCTACTCCCACAGTCCTATCTTAGCGAGTTATCTTTTTTCAGAACTGCCACCTTTGAAGTAAGAGGTATGTCCAAGTACTCCCTCTCCTTCCCACTACCCCATCCTCCCCCTCCTTCCTACCCCTTAGGCCTTAGGCTTTATCTACCAATCTGTCCAGCTCCCTCACTCCTTTTCTTGTGATACATCTGCTCCTCATTGTCAGGAAGATGACCACGCCTTGATATTTCGTTTGCTGGCTTTAAATCCAAGTTCTTTGACCTAATTTCCTTAATTTTCACTTTAGCCACTCTGTTGTTCATGTTTCAAACTCCTATTTAAAACAAAACTTGAATGGCAAAATCGTCAGCTCTTGGGGAATTGACAAATTTCCTGTTTCCTATATCCAGTTACTGAGTCCTCTAAGGAAAATCACACAGGAGTATTAGTTGATGTGATGGCACATGGACAGGCAACTCCTCAATGCCCAGAAATTCTACTGCATGCTGCTTTCCAATCCGCATGTGGCCCATCTAAAATGTCCTGTCTCAGACCTACCATCTTTTCACTCACTTTTAGTATGTAACATAGCTCCTCCTTAAGAAATAAAATTGAGGCCATTAGGCAGGACATCACCCAAATTTCCTTAATGTATTATTGTAAAACTTACCAATGGCTAATCTGTCCTCCTCTCCAGCCTCTGGGGAAAAGGGATCCTTCTTAAATAAATTAGCCTATCTTTGTAATTTCCTTCCACTTCCATCAAGGGCTTCACTACAACAATTATGCCTTCTCTTCCTTGTATTGAACCTCTCTTTTCCTCTTGGATCATTATTCTCTACTATTCCCATCTTTAAAAATCACAGTAATTTTTTTTTTTTTTAATGAAACAAATTGAAGATGATACAAACAAATGGAAAGGTATTCCATGTTCATGGATTGGTCCCTACTACCCAAAGCAATCTACCCTTTTAATGCAATCCCAATCAAAATACCAAAAACATTTTTCACAGAGCTAGAAAAAATAATCCTAAAATTTGTATGGAACCATAAAAGACTCCAAATAGCCAAAGCAATCTTGAAAAAAAAGAACAAAGCTGGAGGTATCACAATCCCAGATTTCAGTATACTACAAAGCTATAGTTATCATAGCAGTATGGTACTGGCACAGAAATAGACACAAAGATCAATCGCTTCTCGGCCTTTTGGCTAAGATCAAGTGTAGACACAAAGATCAGTGTGAATCAAGAATCCATAAATAAACCCATGCTTTTAAAGTCAATTAATCTATGAAAAAGAAGGCAAGAATATACAATAGGAAAAGTCAGTCTCTTTAACAAACAATGCTGGAAATACTACACAGCTACATGCAAAAGAATGAACCTGGACCACTTTCTTACACCATACCTAAAAATAATCTCAAAATAGATTACAGACCTAAACATGAGACCTGAAACCATAACTCCTAAAAGAAAACATAGGCAGTAATTTCTTTGACAATGGCCATAGAAACAATTTTTCTAAATATGTCCTTTGGCAAGGAAAACAAAAGCAAAATTAAATTATTGGAACTGCACCTAAATAAAAAGCTTTTGTACAGTAAAGGAAACTATCAAGAAAACAAAAAGGCAACCTACCAACATGTAGAAGATATTTAAAAATGATATATCATATAAGGAGTTTATATCCAAACTACATGAAGAACTTACACAACTCAATACCAAAAAAAACCAATAATCCAAATAAAAAATAGAGAACCTGAACAGATCTTTTTCCAAAGAAGACTTACAGATGGCCAACATACACATAAAAAATGCTCAACATCATTAATCATCAGGGAAATGCAAGTTAAAACCATATTGAGATATCACTTTATACCTGTTAGAATGGCTAAAATCAAAAACACAAGAAATTACAAGTGTTGGTGAGGATGTGGGGGGGGGGGTGGGAAAGGAACCTCCATGCACTGTTGGAGGGAATGCAAACTGGAACAGCTACTGTGGGGAAACAGTATAGAGGTTCCTCAAAAAATTACAACTAGAATTACCATCTGATCAGTAATTCCACTACTCGGCATTTACCTAAAGAAAACGAAAACACTGATCCAAAGAGATGCATGTACCCCTATGTTTATTGCAGCATTATTCACAATAGCCAAGATATGGAAGCAACCCAAGTACCCACTCATAGATGAATGGATAAAGAGGTGATGCGCGCACACACACACACACACACACACACACACACACACACACCACACTGGAATACTATTCCAATGTAAAAAATAAAAAAATCTTGCCATTTGCAACAACATGGATGGACCTAGAAGGTATAAAGGTAAGTGAAATAAGTCAGAGAAAGACAAATATATTATTTCACTCATATGCAAAATTTAAGAAACAAATGCACAAATAAAAAAGAGACAGACAAAAATAGATAGACTCTTCAATAGAAAAAATAGACTCTTAAACAGAAAAAAAAAATTAACTAGCTGTTGTCACAGAAGAGGGGATGGGGTTATATCTTGATGAGCCCTGAAAGATGTGTGAAATTGTTAAGTCATTGTGTTGTATAGCTGAAACTAATGTAGCACAGTGTGTTAATTATACTTGAATAAGAAAATAAAATCACAATATTATTTTTTAATGAAGCAAACAAAACCTTTATCAATCCAACATGATCTAACCAGCACCCTACACTCTTCTATTAAGCCAAACTCCTAGAAAGAGCAGTCCACACCTGATACTTCACAATTTTATTCCTAATTCATTTCTCCATTCATTGGATCTCGGTTCCATCCCTACCATACAATTAAAATAACTCTCATCAAGACGCCCAAAGATCACCTATAGCCAAACACAACGAACTCTTTAACAATCTATCCTAGTTTCCTATGTGACACTGTCAATTGCCCCTTCTGATTTTTACGTCTCTCTTCTTCCCTGACTTTCATAATACTGCTCTTTACTAGTTCTTTTTCTTCCTGTTCTTTAATAATCTCCTTTCCTGGGTCTCTTCTACATTTAGCCTTTAAGTACAGATAATGCTATAGGGTTCTAGTATTAAGCACCATCCTATCTATAAAATATCTCTAATAAGTAAGTATGTAGGTAGACAGAAATATAAGTGATTTCTAGTTCAGGAGCCAGACTGATAAACTCCAGGCCTTTATACCTAACTACATAATGACAGGCTACATTTGGGAATCCCACAGACATCTTAATTTTAGTATGTCAAAAAAACTGAATTTATTTGATGCCCAACTCCTAACAAAAAGGTGGTCCTGCTAATAAAATGGCAGTAAAGACTTCCTCTGCTGAGAGAGTATAAAAATGGGAATGGAATTGTATATTTAAATAGTGAGAAAGTCTGAAATAACTGCTATAGGAAAAGAAGAGAAAATGAACAAGAGATAAATGTTTAAAAGCTAACAAACAGAAATAAGGTCACAGTGAGCCTCAAATTTATAATGGACTCAAGTATACAAATTTTTCAAATTTCTCCAGCAAGCTTTTGAACCCAGGAGGAAAATTAGTTCAACACTATTTATTCTTCTGCAATTACAGAACAAGAATAGGCACATGATTAATATACGTAAGCCCAGAGCTTCAGCACATAAATTCCTTTGTTCTCACATTTTAAAAATTATACACTTTCATATTAACATATTACATACAATATTTCACTGAGAAGAGTATTTGAAAACATCACGGTATTGATTGGGTATGTTAGTATAAATAAACAGAAAAGGATGAGGTTCTAATCCTGAGGAATTGTAGTTCTCACTACTGATGGGAAAGTAGGTTTGAATTTGAACTGGATGAACACTGCCTCTAACTGCCCTGAGTCTGGAAACTGTTGCTACTGATTTGCTCCCAACAGTCTATCTGTGTTACACTTCAGGTAAAACCTGTCATAGAATTCCTTCCTATATTCATTCCTTGGCAGGTTCTACTCAGCCACTATTTTGACTTTTTTTTAATCCCTCTTCCTCAAATAACCAATCATAATTATCTAGTTGTAATATACATTTCTTCCCCCAACAATCAAGAGATTATATTACAGAACCCTCATAACAATCCTTAGCACACACACATATACATAGAGCACACAAGTAAACAAACACATCATTAACCCACAAATAAATGTTTTCATATACTAAATATTAGTATCTTCCTATGTACTACATGAAATGCTAAATGAAAAGCAATTTTATTTATTCCATTAGAATGATTTTCAATTCTGTTAATACTATCATACATTCCTGGAAGCCTCTTCTATCCTAAAGAACTTTTTACAATTAAATTATATGAAATTATCTCAGCCACTAGAGCACGGTGGTTAAATTTCATATCACTTAATCAAGTCTATTATTTATTTATCACTACATAAGTACTGTCAAAGACAAACGTAATCCAAAAACATAGAAATGTTCTTTTTCCCAAGAATTCCTTCCAGTTTTTTGGTAGAGAAGACTTTTTGGTTCCTAAAGGGAACCTTTTAGGTTCTGTAGCTGGTCCTGAGAATTAAACCAACATAAGACGGATTAGCAGAAGAAAAGCACACAAATTTTATTTAATATTTATACATATACCTAAGAGCCTTTGTTGGAAACATGAAGACCCAAAAAAGTGGTTAGGACCAAGAGTTTCTAAGCCTTTTTTAATTCATTTGAATTTATAAATTCTAATTTATGACAAGAAAAAGGAAAAGGGATCTAATGAGCTTCTAGGGGTCAGTAAACTGTGGACAAGTGACTAGGAAATACATGGTGGAAACTAACGGAAGATCAGGGTTATTTTAGGTTTGTCTGTTCAGATCCATTTTGGAATCAGCTCCCAGTTTCCAATGATAAAAAATGTTCTTCTCTTCCTGGTAGAGGGAGGGTATCTTCCTCAGGGGATTCTTGAGGTATCTACCTCAGGGTATCTTCTTTTTAGGTAGAAAAAGAGCTCAGAGTACCCTTCCTGCATCTACTATTTCTCAAGTGCCTTCAGCTCAAAGTAATCAATATACCAAAGTGGCATATGTTGGGGTGGTATGTCCTGATCCCTTTCACAGTACGTTACCAAAGGTTTATAAAGCTTAAAAGCTCCAACTTAATCTAAAACATACATTTAATGTCTTTTCCTGTTTCTCTTTCTTCAGGTAGGAAAACATGTTAATGAGTAGTTGTGTTGAGGGTCTCAGGTTTGGCGAGAACTTGAAGGAGTCACTGGATTCAGTATATAGTCGTACTTATGCTAAGATTTATGAGAGTGAAAAGATACACGGCAAAATCAGCAAAGAGAAAACAATGTGGGGCATAAACCAGTGGAGACCAGGCACAGGCTTCCAAGAGTCCTGTCTCAGTAGTCACACAGAGTGTACTCAATTCTTCCAGCAGTGAATTCCGACATGTATGAAGTACTATCTACCAAGGAAGCTCACTAGAGACTCAGTTCCCCAAGTTCTAATTACAACTAGTCACTTACGTACCATCTGCCTGGTATATACCAAAATTCCAGACTCCCAGAAAGAAAGCAAGTGTTCAGCATAAACCATATTCTTTGTACAAAAGGTCTAGGCACCATGAGCTACACTCATCAAGGAAAGTTTCTAACTTGATCATCATTAAGGCTCCCAGATGCCAAACAAGGGCCTATTTTGGAAGCAGGCCTAAGGAAACTATGTTAACTACTATGTTAACTCTTTTCGTCCTTGTATTAAAATGGCCAAAGAATAGACAGAAAGGAAAAGAATGTATTAAAGAATGCATTACAGGGGCTCAGTCAGTTACATGTCAGACTCTTGAATTCAGCCCAGGTCATGATCTCACAGTTCATGAGTTCGAGCCCTGTTAACAGGCTCTGTGCTGACAGCGCAGAGCCTGCTTGAATTCTCTGCCCCTCCCGGCTTGCACGCACACGCATGCTCACTTGCTCTTTCTCTCAAAAATAAACATTTTAAAAAAGAATTAAAAAAAAAAAAAAAGAATGCATTAGCATTACAGCAATGCATTTAGAAGATGGGAGAAAAGAACTCTCCCCTTGAAACTGGCTTTGGCTGCCAATGGCTCCCTTTTTAATTGCTGCAGTGGTCGTATTCAAATTTTAAGAAAACAACAGACAGCGTACTCAAATGAATAAGGCATTAAAACGAAAACAGAAAATGTAAAAGAGATATTCTATTTTAACACTTATATGTTTTTTTTTTAACGTTTATTTATTTTTGAGACAGAGAGAGACAGAGCATGAACGGGGGAGGGGCAGAGAGAGAGGGAGACACAGAATCGGAAGCAGGCTCCAGGCTCTGAGCCATCAGCCCAGAGCCCGACGCAGGCTCGAACTCACAGACCGCGAGATCGTGACCTGAGCTAAAGTCGGACACTTAACCAACTGAGCCACCCAGGCGCCCTGAGATATTCTATTTTAAAAAGTAGTGTGGTGGTGCCTGGGTGGCTCAGTCAGTTAAGCATCTGACTCTTGATTTTGGCTCAGGTCATGATCCCAGGGTCATGAGATTAAACCCCGTGTTGGGCTCCATGATCAGCATGGAGCCTGCTTAAGATTCTCTCTCTCTGCCTCCCTCCCACTCACACACTCTCTAAAAAAATTAGAGATGTGATTCAATGCCTATATTTTAGAGATAAGGAAATTGAGAGACAAGGAGATAAAGTAATCAATCCCAGATAAGGGAGGTAGTTTACAGCAGAAAAGAAAAAAAAAAAAAAAAAGACTAGCCACAGGTCCCTAATATTAAAACTAATATTGATTCCATATAGTTAGTAACTATATTACCAACTTGGATACTAGCCAAACAACCTCTTAAATAATTAAGTAAGATACCATGTTCCTGAGCTAGGAGGAAATCCTGAATAGGAATTATACAATATGTGATGCATGTATGTTTCTGGAAACTTCTGAAGCTGAAATTAAAAAACAAAATCACAGAATAGAGTTGGCTTGGTTAGAACAAAATCAGGCATAGACTAGGTATCCCCTCCTATGTTCATGACCCTGCCGAGGGACCAAGAAAAGTACTGTATGGGAAATACTGATTGGGACAAATACAGCCAAGCAGGAGGGAAGGGACATCAGTGCTGGCTAGTAGAAATAGGATTTAAGCAAGTAAATTCAAGAGAAACTACTCTGATCAGCAAGAACTCATCAAGAAAGGCACATAAAATAAGGAGACAATGGGCAAACTCAAGTGTCAAGAACAGAAAAGACTGGGTCACTGATCAAATGACAGGCATTTAAGACCAATGGTAGCATGGGCAAGAGCCACAGGCTGGGCCACCAGGGCTGTTCATGAAGAGTAACTTTCAGGGCACCTGGGTGGCTCAGTTGGTTAAGCACCCAACTCTTGATTTCAGCTCAGGTCATGATCTCATGGTTTGTAGGTTAGAGCCCCACGCGGGGCTGTGTTCTGGCAGCACGGGGCCTGCTTGGGATTCTCTGTCTCCCTCTCTCTCTGCCCTTCCCCTGCTCATGCTCGCTCGCTCTCTCTCTCTCTCTCTCTCAAAATAAATTAATAAACAGTAGGGGAAAAAAAGAGTAAATTTCAAGAATGCTAAAAAGAGATTTAAAAAGTAAGGTCAGGAACCAGGTTGGGGGAATGGTGAAATCCAGCTTAAGCTTTCAAAAGTTGTTCGGCAAGGGAATAACATGATCAGATATGTGCTTGAGAAAGATTAATCACCAAAGGACATTATGCTAACACTAGGATATTAAAATATTATAGCAACATTAAAAATAATCGAAGATCATCTTTTTAAAGCAGGAATGGACTTTTAGAACCAATTTTTTCCTCATCTGAATTCATTTCAGCAATCAAATTCAATAGAGCTGTCTTATAATAGATAAGAACCATCTATGGCATTCAAGAGACTAGAAAAAAAAAAAGAAAAAGCAAGAAAAAAAAATCACCTGTCAGTCTTTCCAAAGAAAATACAGTATGTTTTCATTCATTCCAATAAACATTTACTGCACTCAGCAACAACCAAGCTTCTGAGACAAAAAGATGAATAAGAAGGCGTGGTTCTCCATTCTACTGCTACAGAGAACCACACAGCATAGTTGGGGAAACAGAGACATAACAGTTATTTTTAATAAATGTGATGTATGTGAGCAATTCTTTCTTCTGTATTTCAAATTTTGCCTCTCTTCCCAATTTATGCTACCTAATCTACACTTCTGTTTCATGTCTTACTGTCTACCTCTGTTCTTATCTTTATATAATGTTTTCTAGCAATGATTCTTTATCAAAAAGAAAAGAGCCCTGAGCTAACACCATTAGGCGGTGGCTAAGGGATCAAAAAGAAGATAATGTGCAGTTGCTATTGAAAGTAATAAAGAGAAAGAGAGCAAGCGAAGGAGGCAGGGGGAAGAAAGAGACAAACAGAGCCAGAGAGAAAATGAGTGTCCGTGGCAGTCAATCTCAGAAGTCAACAGCAGCTGACACAGCCAGGGCAAGCGTGTGCCTAGCACTCCTGTCCTCTGTTTCCCTTAGGTAGCTTCCTTCATGATGGAAGTGCTCCTAATACTGGTGTTGGCAGGGGAAATGGGAAATGGTGTTGAGAGGAGAAGGGGGAAGAGGGAAAAAGATCACCAAGAGAATCCGATCAACTAGACACCTCTCCCAAACATATGCAAATAATCTTTTGTAAGAATTCAAAATAACTTGATTTTGCAATGTTTGAAAATGAATGATTCCAAATCGGGGGCAAACCAAATAGAAATACAATTATTTGTAAAGGCTCTATATAGTAATGAAAAATCAGTGCAGAGAAAAAGCCACTTGTTCAATTTGTTCAATCTTCCCAAACAGTTTGATTAAAGTACCTTCTAAATTCTAGGACAAAATTACCTATAAATTTTTCTTTTAATTCTTATAATTCTAGCCTTTCAGTTTTACATTCATCAAATATATGGTACCACAGTTAAAGATAAACACACACACCACACGCTTTTTTAGTACACTAAAAACGTTTACAATTATGTATTTGTATTATACCCACTTTACCAAAACTAATAAATACTTTTAAGTTTTAATTACTACAAAGATTAAGAGTTTTTATATCTTGGTATTGACAACCAGTTATTTTAAGGGTGTTTTGGTTACCAAGTTTCCTTGGTTGAAAACACCCTTATTAATTACGATATTTCTCATATAAAAACACACAAAACCACAACAGAATGATCTGTTTCACAATAAGGTCTCTAAATACCCAGCACAGTGAAAAGTAGCAACTCTCTATATCAAAAGGATACACTGAAACAAAAACGATATTTAAAGTACAGGCATATAAATCCAGTTCTTTATATGGACAAAAACAGTGACATTCAAGCTAATAAGTAACACACAAGCCTCAAGTAGAACACCATTAGAAACAGAATTCAATTAATTACCTTAATATCGACTCTGTGAACAAAGATAAAACTAATTCCAGTCCAAAATATGACTTCCTTAAAGAAGACACAAGATGAAAACATTGATTGAATAGGGATATTACAGCCAAAAGGAGATGCAAATTTCTCAGGTGAGAAAGAGAACTGATTCAAGTACAGGAAAAAAGAAAAAAAAAAGAACACTAAAATTTTATTTATTTTTTTGTGTGTTTATTGAAGCTAAACTCTTTTCTAGCATGTTGGAACATTTTAGTTTCCATGTGACTTTGCATATATAGATGATTTAATTTTAACAAACCTAAAATGGACAGGAGGCTTGAAAAACAAAAAACAAAAACAAAAACCTGCAAAGAAACTACAGATTGAATATAACATTACTAATGAACAGGAAGGTATTTGTAAATATTAGGATTAACATGAATTCAGCCAGCATTCGCAGAGTGCCAACTATGGACACAGGGCTAGGCTCAAAGACAAAGCAAGGTCATGTTTCTCAGCTAAAAGAAAACCTGATTACTAGCACTGTGGTTTAGGACCAAAAGCAGTCAGTCCCTATGCCCAATTCCTTCTAATACATTCTCCCATTCCAGAGGCTACAAAACTGAACGTTCAGTACTCCCTTGAGCTAGGTTTGGGGGCAAATCAGACTCAACAGAGACAGAATTAAACTGTGGAAATGAGGTGGAGACAATATACTTGCTAATTTGGCTTTTTGCTGCTGGCCAGCAAGGTCTCATAGATAGAATTTATTTTGTTCTGCAGTGAATATCCCCCTTCATGCTACTCTTTCTTAGAAGCCTAGGCCAAGCCACATCTGCCAATATTATTATAAACAATTATTGCATAAAATACCTAGAGCAGTTCTATTTCCCACACTAACCCCTACCTGATGTTATAAAGTTTTGCCTTTACTGTATAAACAAAAGGACAGATTTAACAGTATTTCACCTGAAATTCTCAGATTCTCAATTAAGCCATGCCCCACTCACCTCTATTGGGAAATGAGCCTGACAAATTCTTGCATATCTTGATAAACTCATTCATTTCGGTATAATTTAGGTGTTTTATGAACTGATAGTGAGAGGACAACTAATCAATTTTCCAGTCAGGAGAGTTAAAGAAAGTCTCTGAATAAAAGAACTCAAATCAATCAAAACAAGTGTGGTAGCCCCAAAATATAGCTACACACAGCTAAATTAGACCATCACTCATTGAGATCACACTATTTAAAACTTTTTTTTTTTAAGTCATGATTGGCTGAAAGTAGAATATATACCTAAAATCTGAGTCAATTTTTTTTAATTCAAGCAAAATACATATTAATTGTCTTTAATAACTGATCTAGGAGCACCTGGGTGGCTCAGCTGGTTTGAGTGTCCAACTCTTGATTTCAGCTCAGATCATGATCCTAGGGTCATGAGATCAAGGCCTGCATCAGGTTCCACACTTAGCATGGAACTTGCTTGAAAATCTCTCTCAAAAAATAAAAATTTTTAATTAAAAAGTTCTTAAAAATAAGGAAAAATTACTGATCCAAACCCTTTTATGAGTTAGGGATCAGTCACACTAAACATCAGGGATCACTGTAGTAACCATGTCAAAAATAAATTCTTCCTTTACCAATATAACCTTCTGTCTTTTCTATCCTTCTAATTTTGACCACGTATACTAGTATCATTTTCTTTTTGTCAAATGAAGCAGAGATACATAAAAGGACATTAATCCCAAATAGCAGGTTCCTTGGACTTTCTCAGTGATTAAAAATAATTACTTCTCCACAAATCCTATGAGAACATATCTGCTTCATACAACTATAGTTTCCTTGTACTTTTTAATGAAACACGATACTTAGTTTAAGCAAAGTATAGAAAATAATGTTCAATTAATTAAATACATTCATATCCTTGTGAAGAAATAAAATATTAACTTCTGTTTCATTAGTCATGATGTTCACTACATGGAATATTTTAAATACACATTTCTTCACAGTATTCAACTTAAGACACAAGGGGACATATAATTAACATCTAGGCCCCAGCAACACACTGGGGAAGTTCTGACCCTGGCACACCTTATCTCAAAGTACATTTGTGTTTTCTTAGTTTTTCTCACACTCTGACTGATAATTTTAACTCTGCAACTCTGATGTTTAACTAAAGCAAGCACTTTGGGAGAAGAAAATTTGAATATAGATGGGATAAAACTATTCTGCTTTAAGCAGATTGGTATTTGCGACTGCTTTTGATTGAAGCAGAACCACCTCTGATTATACATTTGCTATGAAATGTATTAGGACAAAGCAGGCATCAATAAAACACAGACACCTGTGTTCTTACCAATATTGATGTGGCAGCTGAGGACCAACATAAATTACACAGTTCAACTAAAGAAATATTTTATCTCTAATTACGTGACATATAGTCAAGAGGAGAAATTAAATGTAACCTAACACTTAATATTAACGTTCTACATTCTAATAGAGAATTACGGTTTATTTGAAAGAAAACAGACATGTTATCTTACGTGACACAGTAACATTGTGCAGTTAAGAGAAATCAACTTTTCTTAATTTCTCAATTTTGATTTCTTGAAAGAAATCAAAGCTAAGGAAGGCTAAATGGAATAGGGGAGCCTTTTTTTCTTTTGTTAATACTGTTTCAAACAAAAATAATGCTCTCTAGAGATACCACCTCATATCCATTAGGATGGCTACTACTAAAAAACAAACAAATAAATAAAAAACAGAATATTACATGTGTTGATGAGGATGTGGAGAAACTGGAACCCTTGTGCACTGTTGATAGGAATATAAAATGGTATAGCCACTGTGGGAAAGAGTATGGTGGTTCCTCAAAAGATTAAACACAGAATTACCATATGATCTAATAATTCTACTTCTGGGTATACACCCCAAAAAACTAGGAGCAGAGTCTCGAAGAGATATTTATACACTCACAGCATTATTCACAATTGCTAAAATATGGAAACAACCCAGGTATCCATGAACTGATGGATAAGTAAGCAAAATGTGATATATATTTTGCTTATCTATGGTATACCATATATGGAATATATATACCAAAGATAAGCAAAATATAGACCTCATTTTGCTTAATTATGCATCAGTATATATATATATATATATATATATATATATATACACATACATATATGTATGTGTGTGTGTAGATATAGATATATAGATATATGGATTCCATATATGGAATATATAGGAAGGAAATTCTGCAATATGCTACAACATAGATAAAACTTGAGGACATTATGTTAAGTGAAATAAGCCAACCACATCAATAGAAATACTACATGAATCCACTTCAGTAAGGTACTCAGAGTGGTATAGTAAGTATAATAGTGGCTGCCAGAAACTGAGGGAGATAGGAAGTGGGAGTTGTTATTTAATAGATACAGAGTTTCAGTGGGGATGAGAATGGATGGTTGTACAATAATGTGAATTTATTTAATACCATTGAATTGTACATTTAAAAAATGGTGAAGATGGTAATTTTATGTTTTGTGTATTTTACCGCAATGAAAGAAAGAAAGAAAGAAAGAAAGAAAGAAAGAAAGAAAGAAAGAACGAACGAACGAACGAAAGATCCCTTTCTTGACTCCTATACACTTAGAAAGGGCTGGCTATGAAGGATGTTCCTTTAATCAGTTCTCAATCAAGTCCAAGAACACCACCTTCCCACGACACAGCCAGGTCATATTTCAGACAATCAAAGGAAAATCAGTGTGCTTTCTACACCCACAGGAATATAAGACATGGCTCCTAACCTAATTTCACACCATCCAATCACATTCCCACCATTTAAGTTCCACCTATATTTAAATTAAGTAAAATTAAAATTAAAAACTCAGCCACACTGACCTCATTTCAAGTCCTCTATGGGTACATATGGCTAACATATTGAACAGCACAGATTTAAAACATCTCCCTCACTGCTGAAAGTGCTACCAGATGATGCTAATCTAGAGCAGCCACGGATTCATATTAATATAATGACTTGATACTCTAATTTTCTTCTTCATATGTACAGGTAGAATTCTTTTCTTGACCTTAATGTTGATTATGTATATTCTCTTTAAAAAAAAATAAATTACATAAATTAACCAAGAGTGCAAAAAAAAATTCTATTTGTTTTTAATCAGTACTTAGGACAACATGTTTTGTGGAAACAATGTGACTGAACATGATTCAGTGGTTTTTAGTTTAGCCTTAAAGGTCTGATTAAAGTTCATTTTATTTTGATATGTGGTTTTAATTATCTTAGCTTAAATATATACCTCACTTGTTAATGCTAATAATTGACCTGTGGAGTGCATGGATTTTTTTAAAATATCAGGTGGAAATAAAGACATTATTAATTCCTTTCCTAACAGACACCCTTCTTTTTCCTTTACTGCCTGGACTATTAACCCTATTACATTATTGAATAGAGGAAAGTGCTTCCTTCATTTGAAATCAGTATTTCAGGGGTGACTGGGTGGCTCAGTCAGTTGAGCAACCAGCTCTTGACTTCAGCTCAGGGCATGCTCTCACAGTTTGTGGGTTTTAGCCCCACACTGGGCTCCACGCTGGCAGTGCAGAGCCTGCTTAGGATTCTCTCTCCCTCTCTCTGCCCCACCCCTGCTCATGTACTCTGTGTCTCTTTCTCAAAATAAATAAACTTAAAAATATAAAAATAAAATAAAATCAGTATTTCACTATTAAGTATGACATTTGCTATCGGTTTTTAGTAGATATTCTTCAGTATCAGAAAGTTTCCCTCTCTTCCTTTTAACTAGGGAAACTAAAAGTTTCCCTAATTAATGGATATTGAACTGTCATAAATGCTTTATCTGTTGAGATACTAATAGGATTTTCTCATATACTTTACAAATGTTAAAACTACCAAGCACAGTTGTAAGTCACCAAATATACAGGAATGATATATAAACACGATACCAGTCTTTTGTTACATATATGTTCTGCAGATATCTTCTCCCAGGGTTGCTTGTTCTTTTCATTTTCCTAATGCAGCCAAGTGTAAGGTGGAAATTTTGGAAGAAATATTCATTTACACAATGTTGTGAAGATTTTCTTTTATGTTCTCTTTGGGGAGTAATTTTTTTTTTTTTTAAGTAAGTTCTACGCCCAAAGTGGGGCTTGAATTCACAACCCTGAGATCAAGAATCATATGCTCTACGGACTGAGCCAGCCAGACACCCCTGGAAATAATTTTTAATTGTTTCACTTTTTTCTTCTGTATTAGCTATATACCCATTACTCTTCTTTTAGTGGTTACCCTAGAGATTATTATATGCATCCTTCACTTATTAACATATAAAGTAGTTTAGTAAATTTTACAACATCCTTCATCTTAGATTCAAGGACCCATAGAGGGACCATCACCCCCCAGATGAATGTGTGGAAACTCTATGCCAAATAGACACAGTCAAAGGACTGAGGGTCTCTTTTCCCAACCAGCCTCTACTCATAGGACAGAAGGCATCGCAGACTTAGACTGCTCCTGCCCCAGCTCTCTCATACAGTGAAGGTTCCACAACAGAAGAGACAAGCTCAGAAGATCAGGGGCTACCATCCCCACTCAGCACCACACTTGAAGAGCTGGGGCACCACCCCAAAGGGAAGCAGGCCACAGTCCCTGAGCTCAGCTGAGAAGAGGGAAGTTACATAAACAGAGAGCTCAAAGTTCTAAGGGGACTGACTTTACTTGTAACAGAACATAAGGAAATTAATGTCTAAGGATGATGTCAAAAATGATGAAGATCTTGGGGGCGAGTGGTTAAGAAGCTGGTAATTTCCATAATACTAGTAGCAACAAGTGAAACAACAGATCAGCTAGAAATTTAATAGAGAGAGTCAAGGAAAAAGCTAAGAAGAGCGGTCTTTAATAAAATCAGACTGTGGTACAATTCCAGGGCATTGTCCAAAAAAAAAAAAAAAAAAAAAAAAAAAAAAAAGATCAGCTAGCAATTACTGGAGAGGATAAAGCCAGGTGGGGTATCAACAGAATCAGACTATCCAAAAGTCAAAAGTTTAATGGGGAGAGTCAGGGAACTAGAGAGTCAAAGAGAACCCAGCTAAAACCACAATCATCCCTGGTTGTCAAGGAGACTCCACACATACTTAAGGCTGTACCCTCTGAGGAGTAACAGGAGAGACAAAAAGGCAAATAGTAACAGCGAACCCCAAAAGGTGGGGAATTAGTATCCAGGCTTAATACATAAAATGTCCAATTTCAATAAAAATCAGTAGACATGAAAAGAAATCTAAAAAGTGTGACCGCGGGGTGCCTGGTTGGCTCTGTCGGTTAAGCATCTGACTCTTGATTTCAGATCAGGTTCATGACTTGCGTCGGTGGCTCCGTGCTGACAGTACAGAGTCTGTTTGGGGTGTTCTCTCTCTCTCTCTCCCTCTCTCCCTCTCTCCCTCTCTCCCTCTCTCTCTCTCTCTGCCCCTCCACCACTCATGCACTCTCTCTCTCAAAATAAATAAACTTTATAAAAAATAAACAAAAAATAAAAAGTGTGACCTCTACAAAGAAAAAAGAAGACAACTGAAACTATCTTTGAGGGGGACCAGATGTTGAACTTAACAAAGATTTTTAAAAAGCTTTAATAAACGTGTTCAAAGGGCTAAAGGAAACCATTTTTTTTAATAAAAAGAGTGTATAATGACAATGTCATAGAGAATAGCAATAAAAAGATAGAAATTATTTTTAATGGAAATTCTGAAGTTGCAAAATGCAGCCAGTGAAATAAAAAATTCATTTGAAAGGCTCAGTGAATCAATGGAGATTATGCCACCTTAAGGAGAAAGAGAAAAAATAAAAATGAACTAAGCCCCAAAGAAATGTGGGATACCAATATACATGCAACAGAAATACTAGATGGGGGTGGAGGGGAGTACCTGGGTGTCTCAGTCAGTTGAGCATCTGACTCTTGATTTTAACTCATGTCATGCTATCATGGTTCATGAGTTTGAGCCCCACATCGGGTTCTGTCCTAATAGTGTGTAGCCTGCTTGGGATTCTCTCTATCCCTTTCTCTCTGCCCCTTCCCCCATTTGTGTGCACACGTGCTCTCTCTCAAAATAAACTTAAAAAAAAAAAAAAAAACAACACTAGATGGAATGGAGAGAAACAAACAAAAAATATGTAAGAGAAAATAATAGCTAAAACTTCCCAAATCTGAAAAAAAAACATAAGCTACATATCCAAGAAGCTTGATGAACTGCAAGTAGGTTAAATACAAAGAACATATCCGAATCAAACACTGAAGGCAAAGACAATGATAAAATCTTGAAAGCAGTACAAGAAATAGTGGCTCCTCAGGAACAGGAATGCAATGGGATTAACATTAGACTTCTCATGAGAAACAAGGAAGAAACAAAACCTGCAGGATGACATATTCAAAGTGCTGAAAGAAAGTCAACTAAGATTTTAAATCCAGCAAAATTATATTTTTAAAATGAGGTGCAATAAAGACATTCTCAGGTAAACAAAAACTAAGAAAATATGTTGCTAGTAAACCAGCTTTACAAGAAAAATTCAATGAAGTTTCTTAGCTTGAAAGCAATTCATACTCAATAGTAACTCAAATCCATTCACAGGGAAAAAAAAAAAAGACTGTAGTCGAGTCCTATGACTACACCACCATGGTCACAGATGACTGTACCAATGAATTAATGCTGAATCCAAGACAGTCATCTAAAAATGGCTCAAGTTTTCTTTTTTCTTTTCTTTATTTTTTTTTAAAGTATTTTTAATGTTTGTTTATTTTGGGGAGGGAGAGAATGTGAGCAGGGGAGGGGCAGACAGAGTGGGAAACACAGAAGCTGAAGCAGGCACCAGGCTCAGAGCTATCAGCACAGACTCTGACGTAGGGCTTGAATTCATGAACTGTGAGATTGTGACCCGAGCGGAGGTCAGATGCTTAACCAACGGAGCCACACAGGCACCCTGTCTTTTCTTTTTTTTTTTTTTTTAAGTTTATTTATTTTGAGAGAGAGTGCTGAACTCAAGTGGGGAGGGGCAGAAAGAGAAGGAGAGAGAAAGAAATTCCCAAGCAGGCTCTGCACTGCCAGAAGGAAGCCTGACCCGGGACTCAAACCCACAAATCACAGGATCATGACCTGAGCCAAAACCAAGAGTCGGACACTTAACCAAATAAGCCACCCAGGCACCCTCAAGTTTTCTTATCGTTGCAATCTAAGGAGTCTCAATGACAGAGTCAGTGTGGTAACATGTATAAAATTTGTTTTCTCCATGAAGCCCAGTAGGGCAGCTATCAAGATAGTTTCTTGCCTCCCTACATGAAACCTCATTTGAGTGTGTTTCAGTTTCTTGTAATCTAGAAGGGACAAATAGAACGGGCCAATGTGACAAAATAATGGAATTGTTAAGCCTATGAGACTATAAAACCATCGTTCATATTTTCAATCACCAAATACCAATTTATATTTGAAGGTATTTCTGCTTTTGTCTTCAAGGACTCTTTGCTTTTACATTTATTGTTCTACCATTGGAGGAGGGAGGCCATCCTGGTACCATAGGGATGGAGGCTCCTCATGCCTACTTCCTAAGGTTCAGACCCCCCACATCCCTGTTCCTCATTTTAAGTCTCACTATGATTCTTCCTCTCAAGGGTGAAGGGGGCCTGGCTTTTCCAGTGAACTGAAACTTCAGTGCTAAATAGAAGCTCGGTGACTTTGACTTTATTGAGGGCAATGAATGTTGATTTCATGTGTGTAACCCCTGATTCTACCACCAGACTCAATACCTAATAGACCCTTAATAAAAATGTATTGAATGAAAGACTGAATAAATTGTTTTTCTTTTTACCAATTAGAAGATAGAAAAACAGATCATAAAGCCAGTAACCAAACCACAAATTGTATAACCTAAACATACATATGAATGGAAGCCTCATAAATTTCTTCAAAAGAATAAGAAAAAAGGTGTCTAATTTTGTTAAACCTTACCTACCTATCCAGCTCTTAATTTCAGTTACTATATATTTTGGTTCTCAGATTTCTATTCTTTTTATAATGTCCTGTTCTCTGCTAAAATTAAGTATCTTATGATCTAATTTCTTAACATATTAATAACCATTGTTTTAAAGTTGATGTGTTAAGGGGCGCCTGGGTGGCGCAGTCGGCTGGGCGTCCGACTTCAGCCAGGTCACGATCTCGCAGTCCCTGAGTTCGAGCCCCGTGTCAGGCTCTGGGCTGATGGCTCAGAGCCCGGAGCCTGGTTTCGATTCTGTGTCTCCCTCTCTCTGCCCCTCCCCCGTTCATGCTCTGTCTCTCTCTGTCCCAAAAATAAATAAACGTTGAAAAAAAAATTGAAAAAACATAAAATAAAAAATAAAGTTGATGTGTTAATTCCAATATCTGAACAGCCTATATACCTATTTCTATTTCCTACTTATATCTTGCTTTTTAGTAATGTGCGTTTTGTTTCTTGATATGACTGCTAAGTTTTTGATAAAATGCTAGACACTGTAAGACAAATTACAGAAATAACACGAGGGCTCTGGATAATACCTTTCCCCCCACCCCCACAAAAGATCTACTTTTATTTAGATGGGCAGCTAGAGTAGGGACAGAAAACATCACAGCAGATTCAAAGCTACATTTCTGTGACTGTTCGTGCATTTTCCGCTCACCCAGGAGCCCTTTGGGTATCCCAACTGAGAGTGTGGGACGTTTACAAGGGCCTTGCTTCTTTCACGAACCTACGCTCTATTGGTAAGCCTTGCTCAGTTTGTGACATTTCAGGGGAAGAGTGGCACCCAGTGTCAGACTAATCACTCTGCACTCTACTCCTCAGCAGAATACAGGACTCCTCCTGTCCTTGCACCCAGATAACTCTCTGACAACTTCAAAGATATATGTATTTTTTTTTTAAATACATGTCTTACCCAGCTTTTCCAGTTTTTCTCACTAGGAAGTTTGTTCTACAACAAGGTAATCCACCATTAACAAACGCATAAACTGCTCTTTAATGACAATTGCCAAAAATCTGCCTAACTGGTTAATCTTCTCTAAGGAAGAGCAAACCATAGTCTAACATCATGATAGTTTCCTCCACAAAATAAGTACTGACATCAACACATATTTCTTGCAAGTACCAGAAATTAAATGTGTAATACATTTGAAAAAAAAAAAGTTGCTAACACTGACTTTTATGTTAGCCATGTGTTACTTATTAAAAACTTTGTTTTGTAAAGATAATTTATACCATTCAAACATTTTCAAGAGTATAACAGGCCCACGGACTTTTTTGTTGTTTGAGGCTGAGCTTAATCTCATTTCTCCTTGTAGAAAGCTGCCTGAAAACAAACATCTAAAATGTAATTTAACTCTCCACTTAAAATGATACCTTATCAATTAAAATCACTCTAAAATTAACTGTAAAAACTATAGGGATAATGCATGAACAGTCAAATATGCTTATTATAAAGTCTACTTTATAGCTCTTTAATATCATTTGTGGTAGTCAAGAAAAGAACTATAAATTAGTTAGATTCTGCAAAAACGTTACCTTATTCATTTGATATCACGTATTTTTCCATAGTTAAGTCCTTCAATAATTATCCCCAAAGGTATATTTTATCCTTATAATTGCTTTTAATATCAAATCAATAACTAACATAAGTTATCAATACTTATTTTGTGAGGAATGTTTCCCCCTCTCTCCCCGCCAACTTCATGCATCTATGTCCATGCACGTGCACGTGCGCACGTGCACACACACACACACACACACGCCACAAAGAGGCCTTTTCAATTTATATATATTCATTATATACATAAAATACATGAAATTTATGTCAATATATACATAAAATACATGAAATTTACATGTATTTTATATATAAAACACATGAAACAGATATCATCATGACTTCAGAAAATAAAGATTTTGAAAATAGACACTTTTATTCCCAAATTATTGCTTTACTGACCATATTCAAATGATAAACTACAGCAAACACTGGTGATACCTTAAAAGAAAACTTAAGATATTTGGTCTACTGTTACTTTCCAGCTTTATGGAAATATTCACGCAACTCTAAGTTACAGAAAATGTAAAAGCTGCCTCTCTTCACAGCTCCTAGAATTCCTTTATTATTCCATATAGGTGTAAGATTTGAGAAACTAAATCTTCCTCAAAGTGTCAAGGTTTATTTAGTTTTAGAGTTTTTATCGTAGGGCATCTCTGCCAGTAATTGCCTTTATGAAGAACTTGGAGTACAGAGCATCTGTGGACTTAGCAATCTGTTTCACTGTCAGTGAATTTGGTTAATAACAAAGACAGATCTCCTCTCAACAATTTTAGCCTTTGTTATAAAGCTTTGCTGTCAATATTTGTTTTCTTTATAATCTACGCATTAAATACTACTTAGTACTCAGATAATACCTTATTTTACAACAAGCACTTAGATAAGGAATAAATTATTAAGATAAAAAAGAACAGTAGAAATTACAGACAGGGCAATTAAGATCTCTAAGAAGGGTTTAAAAGTAATATTGTATAGTATTGTATAACACTATAGCAAAGTACATAGTAAAGTAGCCAGCTTTGTATAAGAAATCCAAGAATCAAGAGTTTATATTAAAAGTGCGTTAAAAGGAACAACCTTCCTTCTGTTCCTAATGTACTAATCATCAAAAAGAAAAGTTATTATTGATTATCATTCCTGTTTTCCACTATCCTCTTTTTAAAAGTAAATTATGGCATTACAGTCCCAAGTTTCTGCTAATGAATAATCATGTCAGTTGTCACTCAATTATCACTTTCAACATTTAATCTAAATTATGTACAGCACCTTGGGTTTTTTTTTTTTCCCTTTCTTTGAAGTTCCTCATTGAATTTAAAAGTCAAATTTTTTTTTTCAAGAAAAGTAAGTTGATGGAAGATGGAGGCTGAGATTAAATCAGGGGGAATCAATGATCAAGGATACTTGGAATTCTTATGAATACAAATAGCCTATCAAGGTTAATGAGGTTCAACTCAAGTTTAGAAGAAGAAAAAAACGTACTTAGTATTTTTCTATGCATATACAGATTTAAGGTTTTAGGTATAATTTTAAAGGTAAATTATGCAAACCCAAATGCACCTTTCATTCCGGTTTTTCAAGGTGTTTTCACTGTTTTTCTCCTGTGTGAAACAACTGCTTAAAATGTGTACTCTGGATCAACAAAAAACTGATGCCATCAATAAAAAAGAGCAAAGGTCCTCTGGAATACTGACAACTCTTCCAGAAATTAACAGACTTTTATTAATTTATTTTTTAAATGTTTATTTATTTTTGACAGAGAGAGAGAGCAGGGAAAGGGCAGAGAAAGAGAGGGGACACAGAATCTGAAGCAGGCTCCAGCCTCTGAGCTGTCAGCACAGAGCCCAATGAGAGGCTGGAACCCACAGACTGTGAGATCATAACCTGAGTTGAAGTCAGACGCTTAACCGACTGAGCCACCCAGACACCCTTAACGTGCTTTTAAAAAATGACCAGACAACAAATGTTAGCTTTAAAAAATAACCACAAAAATATTGTATAATTTACAATTTTGGTCAACAAATACTAACTTAGCAACTAATATGGGTAAGACACTGTCAAGGAGCACAAAGGAGTATAGAGACAAGACCTGGTTCTTAACCCATACTCATTTATGATTTGAAAAAGATATAAGTATTTAATTCATAAGTGGCTTCCAGAATGCCACAAGTTTGAATTACAACATCAATGCATACTGGTAAATAGCCCAGAGCAAAATCTGTGCACCGCAACATATCAGAAGAAAATGCAAACAGAAGGTTAAGCATCAGAGTGGAAGCTGAGAAGACTGTTAGACAAAAAAAAAAAAAGGGCAGTTCAACATACTCCAGAAATAAAGATAGGAATCTAAGGAAATAAACAGGTCTCTGGTTACAAGGACTATGGTAAAGAAAGGTGGAGGGTGAGAGAACCTTATAATAGCCAGGAACAAACAGTTCTTCAGACATCATTCTCTTACTGTGTTCACCAAGCAACTTTTTGGTCACTAATTCAACCTTCTAAAACCTAGGTATAGAAAACTGGGAGACTGGTGCCCTGCATAAGAGATCAGTGTTTAAACATCCATAAAGAAACCCCCAGAGGGTACATGAATGAGCTGGCACTCTTTTATACACTGCTCTCTAGTAAATTTCATTATTAGTATGAACCAGTTTCCTGGGTCACATTAATTCTAGAACACAGAAAGTTCAAGTTTCCAGATGTGAGGACAAGATCTTGAAACATGAGGTGTTCACCAAGGTAAGGACATCAATGTCAGATTTGTCCTACTGACAGGGCAACTTTCTAATGCAGTCCCCTTTCTCCTTCATTTCAACTCGTTTTGAAATTTTAAAGACATCTGCCCAGACTACTTTAAGGCAGTGTGAGAAAGGTGCCATAAGAACATTAGTGATGTGAGCAAAAGGATGAGGTACAGAAGGAAGGATTATCACTTGCAGCTGATAGAGTCTAAGAAGGCTTCAGGAAGGAAAAGAGATTAGGGGCTCCTGGCTCAGTCGGTTGAATATCCAACTCTTGATTTCAGCTCAGGTCATGATCTTATGGTTCTTAGGATCAAGTACCTTAAGCTGGGCTCTGTGCTCACGGCGTGGAACCTGCTTAGGATTCTCTGTCCCTATCTCTCAAAATTAAGCAAATAAACATTAAAAAGAGAGAGATTACTGACTGAACAAGCCAAAAGAAAGAGTATTATGTAAATATTTGGGGGCCTGACCAACAGTCACATTCTGAGCATCTTGTCTTATTCGTATTTGCTTTCTAAAAAGGAACTAAAGAGGATTAATAGCCATTCTTTACAGAATGTATAAGGCAACACCAAATATTTTTGAAAAATAAATGCTATCAAACATATCTGAAAAATAGAGACTAAGTATCTTTCAGTTAAATTTCAATAAAATGACTGTTAGAAGTTACATTGAGTGATCCATGACCAATACCTTCACAAAGCCTACACTAAATGTCATTCTGAGAATAGCTTGGGAATAAAGATATTCAAAGGGCCTTCACAAGGTATGAAAAATAAGCCATAATCAGAAATGTCATAAAATCTAAAACGGTGGGGGGCGCCTAGGTGGCTCAGTTGGTCAAGCATCCGACGTCAGCTCAGGTCAAGATCTCGTGCTTCAGGAGTTTGAGCCCCATGTTGGGCTCTGTGCCGACAGCTCAGAGCCTGGAGCCTCGGATTCCATGTCTCCCTCTCTCCCTGCTTCTCCCCTGTTCACGTGGTGTTCTCTTTCTCTCTCTCTCTCTCTCAAAAATAAATAAACATTAAAAAAAATTTTTTAATCTAAAACAATGGTTATAAATTTAATTATTTTATTGTTAAAAATAATGTCAGGAAAATAAAAACTGGTTAATGGGAATTTCTTCCAGAAAAAACAGTATCTTTTTGTAATACCGTTTTAATGGCAACAGGGAAAAAAACATTTTCATCCTCCGAAATAAATTTGAATTAGACTTGAGACAAACCCAAAGAACTTTTTTCATCAATTTTAGAATGTCACCTGCATAGAGACAGGGAAATCTGCCTGACTTTTGTTCATTACCATGTCACCACCACCTAGAATAGTGCCTGACATGTAACAAACAGTCATTAAGTGTTTAATATGTGAGTAAATGCTCAACCTCTCTGTCCAATTGTCTTTCACATCGAAACCTGTATAATTAACCCAAACTAATCCAAGAGAACTCCAAGTCTTTCCCTAATCCAGGTGAAAATGTAAAAGATCTATTGTTAGGGCAAGGGGAAAGCCAGGCTCTTTGAATAAGGGCATTATTAGGTTATTATAAGTAATTTTTTAAATGCTTATCTGAGATTTTTTTTCAACTGATTCTGCAAGTGGTAAATGAAATCAAACAATGAAAAGGAAGGAAGGGAAGAAGGACAGACCAATATGTGGTTATAAACAGGTTAGCCAAGGAATTTTTCTACCTTTGATATTTACTAGTATAGGTTTTTTTTTTTTAATACTTAACTTTGGCAAAATAATATTTTAGCACTTTTGCCAACAGGATCAAGGGTTAAAACAATACCTGTGAAGCAAACTTTTGAAGTCCTAAATTACAATTGCTCCGATAATGTCTCTGATAAGTATTTATTATACATGTAAAGGGCTTTGTAAAAAGTATGTCAGTATTTCATCAGCTTTATAATCTGAATCTTGAAGCAAATCTAAAATACATTTTTCCATGGATGAAAATGAAGAAAATGCATCTTTCCAAGATGAAAAAGAAACTCAGACTAGCATAACATTAAATATTTCCTTTGGGTTATATAAAGTTTGATATCTTTAACACCAATTTTCTACCTTTCATTATAGTTTAGAAAATTCTTCAAATATGGCACCTTATTATAATTGGAATACAACTCCACTAAGAAAAAACAGATATAAAGGGAGGGCTGATACATATTTATTTCTAAATGTGTCATCCATGTCTGATCTAATTTGCGTAATTATAATTGGAATTAAGACATTTCCTTTTTATGATGTTCTTTCTTTTGATTTTTAATATTTTCAGATAATTACCCTGTCTACGCTAGATAAAAGGCCACGGGGGGAGGCACCTGGGTGACTCAGTCTGTTGAGCGTCTGACTTTGGCTCAGGTCATGAGCTCTCTGTTCCTGAGTTTGAGCCCCGTGTCAGGCTCTGTGCTGACAGCTCAGAGCCTGGAGCCTGAGAATCTACATCTCCCTCTTTCTCTGCCCCTCCCCCACTGGCGCATGCTCTCTCTCTCTCTCTCTCTCTAAAATAAATACACATTAAAAAAAAAAAGGCAAATGGGGAAAGGTAGCTACCTACTTACACCTCATTCATGATTACCACACACCCTAAATTAATGGAGGCAGTGTAATTCCACCTCTTCCACAGCAGGCAGAGATTTAAAAACATTCATGGTTCCAAAGAAGAAATACCAATAATACCCTCTTTGCTGTGCTGTCTTCCAGTTTCACCCCCAAAATAAATGATAATTCACCATTCCTTCAAATAAAGGTACTTTCTGTCTGAAGGAAGGGCTCAATTTGCTACTAGAACAAAAATACTGCCAAGTTTAATAGGTTCCTGGCTTTAAGGTCCAAATGAAAGAGAAATGAATCTACAGACATTTCTATATATAAAGTAGTCATCTATATAACTTTATGTTATGTTTACTCAAACTAGAGTTCATAAAATATCACAAACTTTACATTAAAACTTCATTAAGCAATTCTATGAAACAAAACTAATGTCCTTCAAATACAGCTTGAAAATAGCAAAGTCACCTCTACTTGCGTTGCAAAATGTGCCTTCTCCTGGTCTTTTCGCTCCATGCACCGCTTTGCTTCCTCTAACTCAGATGCCATTGCACTGAAGTTCAGCTGCACCCTCAAATCTGACATCTGCTTCTCCAGATTCTCTTTTTCCCGCTCAACCCCTTAAAAGAGAAAATGTAAAGCTTGATGATTGTTCTTCATTCACGGGAGAATGTACTTTCAAATGGTACAAAGCCTTGATGTTCGAAAATTCCAGCTAACACAATCCACTTATTAACACTGTCACTCTACAGACTGTTCAGAATTTGCGAGTCTATTGTTTCAAGTCTCACTCAGTTTTCTAAAATGTATACGTTGGTGTGTTATCCAGTATTATTCCATTGTGATACTAAAACTTGAGTTGGTATCAGGTTTCTAGTAGAACTGAGTTCAGGAAAATCCTATATATTTTTTTCTTTAACTTTCTTTACATCCCTACCTCTAAATTCTAATACAGAAATACTGAAAGAATTTTCGGCTAAGTTCTACATCAGCTGAAGGTTACTGAAGTTGACACACAAAATGATGATTTCTTGCAAAATAAACAAATGATACTGTTAAATCTCTGATTGTGTAGGACCACTAACTAATTTACTAATTCTGGAGACTACTATCTGAAATTATCATCACTGAACAATATAAACAGACTTGGCATTTAATTCAGCACACTTGGTCTAGGACACACAAGACACTGTCATACCATCTTCTTCAAAGATAAATACCATAAAAACCCTTTCACGATGAACTTACACTCCACGAATGGAAATAAAACATATAAATAAAGTACTTCCTGGAGTCTAAGATACCAAAAATTAGAACATCTACTACCAATTTAAAACTACTGTTTTTCCAGTAGTTTCCTTTCTGGGAAAGGGAAAGGGAAAGGGAAGGAAACATTAGCAAATTCAATTTATACATCATTCACAAGATACATCTGAACTGAGAGATATCAATCACACTGTTCAAAATTTCACATCTTGGATGAATGTGGATACATGAATGGAAAATATATAGGAATTTTTAATAGCATAAAAGTAATAACAGATACTATACAGATTTTACAGATACAGTTATCACACAGAAAGAAATACAGTAAAACACTGGAATGTGAGTAACTTGTTCTGAGAGTGTTCTGCAAGATGAGCAAACATTTCTAATAAATTTTATCTCGCTAAAAAATACTAGTAGTACGTGACGTCAAACATCACATGATCACAACGGAGTCAATGGTTCTCTCTCGCTCGCTGGCTCGCTCACTTGCTCACTGCAGGATTGTGGGTGATCTTCTCCCATGCTTGGATGCTCAGTATCAGGCCACAGTGTTTGGCAGAAATGAGTGATTTTTCAGAACATTGGAAGGTGCCCACAACTGGCACTAGTTTTTTGTCATTTCAAAGTCCCTATGGACAGTCCTTTGCTTTTCCACACAAGAGTAAGCTTAAGAACGCTTTGCTTCATTCTAGGTCATTGGATAGGTTCCTTGTTAAAAGTGCACAAAAAGAAAAAGATTCCATTGAGCCAATAGATAGCAGTGATTCCATTAGTGATAGGGAAAGCTGTCCTACACAGTAACCCTCCTCTCTGGTCTCCCTCACAAACCAGCCCCAAAGGTTTTCAAAGGTAAATGCAGGTTAAGTTATTTTTCTTTATATTCTGTACTTTCTGTGTTATTTTGTATTATATTACAGTATTGTAATCATTATTATATGAATATTTTTGGGTTGTGGAACAAATTATCTGAGTTTCCAATATTCCTTATGGGGAAATTCACATTGATATACAAGTGCTTTGAATTACAAGCATGTTTCTGGAATGAATTATGTTCATAAACCAAGGTTTTACATAAAGTGATTAACTCTATCTTGTTGAAAAACTGGAGTAGGAAGAATTGGAAACTAAGTTAGACTTAAAGAATGAATACGGAATTTCACCAAAGGAGCTAGGGTGATAACTCAGGGAAAGGAAGCACCATAAAGCACAGAGGTACGATAATGGATTTAATATTGAGGTAGCTGCAAACAGTACTTCCACATAGCTACCACCTATGAGCAAGGGAAGGGCGAGAGTCAGCAGGGTGTTTATACATTGCTAGGGAGCTTAGAAATTATCCCATAGACCAGGAGTTCACAAACATTTTCTGTATAGGGTCAAATAGTAAATATTTTAGCCTTATGATCTCTGTCACAACTACTCGACTCTGCCATTGTATTGCAAAAGTAACCTAGACAGTGAATAAATGAATGGGAATAGCTATTTTCCAAGGAAGTTTATTTACAAAAGTCTGGATTTGCCCCTTGGGCCATGCTTTGCCCACCTCTGCTCGGTTTCCAATGTGAAAATATGCAATATTTGTTTATGTGTAAATGTCTATCAATTTTATAAATATATATTTTAAATTTTATGTTTAGATATGTATATGTGTGTATATATAACACATATCTCCAGAGTGTCTGTCTATATATAGACATACATTTCAGGATATATGTTAGTGTATATAGATAAAGTAACAGGAATATATAGTATATAAAATATAGAGATATTAATATATATGAATACATGTGTAAATACATATATATAATATATATTTTATATTTTTTAGTTTATTTATTATTTTGAGAGAGCAAGTGCACAGCAAGCAGGAAAGGTGCAGAGAGAGAGAATCCCAAGAAGTCTCCACACTGCATGGGTCCAATGTGGGGCTCAACCTCATGAACTGTGAGACCATGACCTGTGTCAAAATCAAGAGTCAGATACTCATCCAACAGAGCCACCCAGGCACTACCGTAATACATATTTCATGAAACATATATGTTTAATGTGAGACCTAATAATTTGATAAATTTCATAATCTAGACACATATAAATTGGTATGGATATGTATAGGTAGGCACACATATATACATAATGAAACATTTAGCAAAATTAAAATACTTAAAACATAAGGTATAAAATATAAATAGTGCTATAAACACTCTCCTCCCAAACCCAGAAGACTGTCTCATATGCTACACTTTGAAAACACTTGCTACAGACATAATGGGTCACTACAGGAGAGCAGTTTTACAAA
Source organism: Lynx canadensis (assembly GCF_007474595.2). NCBI lineage: Eukaryota > Metazoa > Chordata > Mammalia > Carnivora > Felidae > Lynx > Lynx canadensis. The sequence continues at coordinate 124,605,634 of NC_044308.2, forward strand.
CTCAAGTTTGGGGAGAAAAAGATTTGGGTCTGTTACTTCCCACCAATATGACCTTAGGCAAGGTACTCAATCTCTTTCTTGTTCATTCTTTTTTTTTTTTTTTAATCATTAAAACGGAAAAAATACTAGTACCCTTCTCATAGAGGAGACAATGTACAATGGGTAGCAAAGTGCCTTGTACGCAGTAAAAGGTCAATAACTTAGGACAAGAGGTTTTCAGGAAGAGTAACATGAGTGGTTTGTGGCCTAGAAAGCATCCCTTTAGTAGCAGAAGTATAGAAGACAGGTTACAGAGAACTAGAACAAGTTATTAAGAGGGTAATACAAATGAGACGAAGCATGTCAAAACTGGGGTAGTGGGAATAAAGAACAAGATGGGCCAAATTCAAGAAATATCAGGATCTATAAATAGGGACAAAGAAGATGGAGAAGAGAAGGAATAATTTGGATGTTCTTTGTATTTTAGACTTGGCTATCTGGATAAAAGACAATGAGTGATTTCTTATGCAGAATTTTTTAAAGTAATACAAGAATTCTATAAAGATGAAAACTCTAGAACTGTTAAGAGAAGGTGAAGAAGTCTATTATACTGATGAGAGAACTTACAGATTTTTTTTAAACCTGATAAACAGTTAAGAAAATGGGAGATTCTTTTAGTCCTCAAAGACTTATACCAAAAATAACTATATTTTTATAAGGCAAGGAAACATATAACATGTTCCACAGAGTCTTTTTCCAAACAAAATAAGAGTTCCTGTGTACATCCTTATGAAAATGTGATGAATAATCGAAAACCTTAGGAGTTTACTTTTAAAAATAAATTTTAAAATATTTGATGTCAAAATATATTTCAATTATAACATCACATGAAACTTAAGGGAACTTAATGGCATGCAATTATGTTAGGATATGTATGTCAGAATTTGCCATCTAGTGAAGATTTTCTGGCAATGTGGAAATTCTAACTTAGGCAACATACTGAGTTATGTGTGGGGAATCTGGGCAAATATTTATCTTCCCTGAATTTGATAGTACACCAAATGCTTACAAGAGTTTCTCCAATAATATGGACATTTGAGTAGGAAGCCTCATTACTGAAATAATTTACAGCTGAACAATCTGGACTAGTCTATTAGAAACCATTATAAAATTTCAGTATTACCATTTCTGTTACAAGTGAACTTCCAAAAAGAAATACATCCAGACTCATTAAATTCCACAACCTAAATCAACACCACCACTAAAAAGGTATTCTAACGTTTCTCAAGCACAAAGTATTCCTAATCTACATAAGAAAAAGCCAGTCGTATGGTTCATGACCACTTCTACCAGATGATTAATTTTTGTCACTGTTATCTGGGTAACAAAAAAAGACAAAATCTTAATTTTAATTGTAAATATTTAAAATTGGAAAAAAAGAAAGTGAAAACATAGGGGTATTTCCAATTTAAGTACAAGGACAAGTGTACACACACACACACACACACACACACACACACACACACACACATTTAGGCATGGAAATAAGAAGCTTGGAAGAAACTCCACTACCAGCTTTGCTGGTTCTTTCTGGCTGAAAGCCCCATGAGATAAGCAAGTCTGAAATGGGTTTAAAAATAAAGCAGAGGAGACATTAAATTGGATGCTAATATCAGCAACAAACAAGGGAAATTTAAAATTAAAAACATAATACCATTTACATTCACATCCAAAAAAAAAAAAATGAAACAAATATAAATCTAACAAAATCTGTATGAAGAAAACTAAAAAATTCTGATGAAAGAAATCATAGTTGAATGAAATATATGGAGAGGTATTTCATATTCATGGATAGGAAGACTCAATATTGCCAAATAGCAGTTCTTCCCAACATAATATATAGATTCAACATAATCCAAATTAATATCATCAAGTTATTTTGTAAATACCAACAAACTAATCCTAAAGATATATGGAGAGGCAAAAGATCCAGAGCAGCCAATACAATATTGAAGAAGAACAAAGTTGGAAGACTAACACTATGTAACTTCAAGACTCACTATAAAGCTACAATAATCAAAACACTGTGGCAGTAGCAAAAAAAAAAAAAATAGATCAATGGGACAGAATACAGAGCCCAGAAGCAGACCCACATGAAAACAGTCAACTGATCTTTGACAAAGAAGTAAAGTCAATACAATGCAGACAAGGTTGTTTTCAACAGAAAGTGCTGGAACAAATGGACATCCACATGCAAAAAAAAAAAAAAAAGGATCTAGACACAGACTTTACACCTTTTATAGGAATTCGAAACTGATCACAGATCCAAACATAAAACGCAAAATTATAAAACGTTTAGAAGATAGGAGAAATTATGGATGACCTTGAGTTTGACGAGGACTTTTCAGAGACAAGAGCAGAGTCATCCTCCATGAAAGAAATAATTAATAAGCTGGACTACATTAAAATTAAAAATTTCAGTTCTGCAAAAGACCCTGTCAAAAGAATGAAAAAACTGAGAAATTATTCACAAAGACACGGTGGTAAAGGACTGTTATATAAAATAATCAAGAGAGAGGGCTCTTAAAATTCAACAAGAAGCCAAACAACCACCTAAAAACTGGGCCAAAGACCTTAACAAAAATCTCATCAAGGAAGATATAGAGGTGGAAAATATGAGTAATAAAAGATGCTTCACATCATATGTTATCAGGAAAATACAATTAAAACAAGCTACCATTACAAACCTATGAGAAGAGCCAAAATCCAGAACACGGACAACTGCAAATACTGACAAGAATGTGGAAGAACAGGAACTCTCATTCATTACCAGTGGAAATGAAGAAATGATATGGCCACTTTGGAACACAGTTGAGATGATTTCTAAAAAACTAAATACACTCTTACCATACAATCCAGCAATTATATTCTTTGGCATTTACCCAAAGTAGATGAAAACTATGTCTATACAAAAATCTATATAGAGATGTTTGGTTTACAGTGGCTTTATTCATAATTGCCAAAACTTGGAAGCAACCAATGGCCTTCAGTAGGTGAACGAATAAACAAACTGTGGTACATTCAGACAATGCTTTAAAAAAAAGAAAAACAAAAACAAAAGGTGAGAGAGAGTGCTACCAAGCCAAGAAAAGACATGGAGGAAAATTTGGGGTATATTACTAAATGAAAGAAGCCAATCAGAAAGGCTGTATGATTCAACTATATCAGATTCTGGAAAAGGCAAAACTATAGGGACAGTCAAAAGATCTGTGGTTGCCAGTGCTGGGGAGAGAAGGGGATGAATAGGTGGAGCACAAAGGATTTTTAAGACAGTGACATTACTCTAGGATATAGTAATGGCACCTAAATGTCATTTATACTTTTGTCCAATCTCATAGAATACACAACACCAAGAGTGAATCCTAATGCAAGCTATAGACTTCAAGTGATAATTATGTGTCAAGGCAGGGGTATCAGTTATAGCAAACATACTTCCATTGTAGGGGGGAAAGTTGATACGGGGTGGGGAGGGCAGGGAGGCTAGGCATGTGTGGCAGCTGGGGGCACAGGGAAAATCTCTGTATCTTCTGCTTAATATTGCTATAAACATAAAACTAAAAAACACAGTCTGCTTTTGAAAACTAGATGGTAAATCATGATTAGCTTATTGAAAACCTGTAGATCAAGAAATAAGATGACAAGAGCGCAATGTAAGAAATGCAATTCTGAAAGTGGTAAGTATTTAAGGAAGATCAAAAACAACCCACACATTTGCAAATCACAATTGTACCTCTCCTAAACCTCCAGTCATCTCCTTGTTCATCTTGATGGTTTGATTGTTGCTTGGAAATCTGAGACACTTGATGCTGTAAACCCTTTCGATCACCTTCTGCTTTCAAAAGTTGTGTACGGAGCTCTTCTACCTAAACACGTATAGTCAAAAATGAAACTTGTATCAGTTTTCAGTGCAGGAAAAGAATAAATGAACTCACAAATTATTGTATATTATTTTTTCTAGGGAAAAAAATTACTTCTCATGGGCTTCTGTCAGCACAAACGGAAGCCCAGTTAACCTCCTTGTTATGCCAAGCACAGTGGAACAGTCTCTCGCTCCTTTTCTTTATTTCTCCTATTACTTCCACAGAGAATGAATGTCTTTTTCCCCTTCTGTGTGTCTATCGGGACAAAGAATTTGACACACACACACACACAAAAAAAAAAAAAAAAACCTCCAAAAATCCCTTATTGTGAACTCAGTGCACTCCACCACTATTAACCCAAACCACCTACATAATCATTTTTATATTTTTTACTCCTTCTCTTTCATGTGAATATGGCCTATTGACTGGTAAACTCAAGTGAAAAGATCACAATTTAGCATATTATAATATCAAAGTACTGTTCAAAATAAGTGAGAAATAAATGCTGTTGAATAAACTATAAACTCACTGAGGTCAGGAACTATGTTATTCATCTGTATTTCTAAAGACTAGCAAATTGCCTAACGCATAGCAGGTATGTCTCCAGTGACCATTAAGCAAATTAGGAGTATCAAAAAGACTCAGTTTAAGTCAATGACAACCTGAATATGGTAATCTCTTACTTCAAAAGATGAGATCAGAAATCACAAGTCAGAGTACCAAAAAAAAAAAAATCAGAGTGTAAATGACTACAAATATAAACTAGAAAAAAAGAAAACCTGAACTCTGCCAACATTAATTCCATTGTAACACTGGCTGCAGAACAAAGTCAGTGAACATTTTTAAAGGTTTTGTAAATTAGATGTTATGATATATTTTTAGCATTAATTGTCAAAATGTAATACTCCTGACCATCGAAGATGCCTGACATTTCTGCCTACCTAGCATACTATGTAGTGAGTTATGCAAGCCACACCTCAAAACAGAAAAAGGTACAACTGCAGTTTCTACCAAACACTGACAGGCGATTAGAAACACATATGCCCTTATCCAATGTAAGATGACTACTTCAAGTTATTGAACTTTAAATAGCAGAAGAACCAAACTCTCATTACAGGCTTATGGGCTACAAAATGCTATGCTTTAAAATTAAGCTTTATCTTTGGTTAAAAGGGGCAGGCAGCATCTTGAAAACCATAAATATAAGACAATAATGCAAAGTAACTTGAATATGCAAAGGTCTGTTTAATGTATTTTACTTCTTCACTCTCCCAATGCCTCCTTGAATAAAATTAAACTCCTGGGAAATTTTTATCTCATGCATCCAGTCTCATTTTTACACTGGTTATGCTAGAAGAGGTAAATCCTAAATTGGAGCAGCACTCACTATCAAAGTGGGAACTTGGGCCAGTGCTTTGTACTAAGGTTTCTCTGACTCTTCCTGAAAGGATTTCTTCTTTTGCTTATGCGTTTTAATATACATTCCTTAGGGGGCGGAAAAAAAAACTTCTAGACCTAGGTGGGATCTTCTACCTTTCACAGAGACATTGAATAGAAAAGGCGACTCAATCCTAATTTAATTTTTATCTTTATTTTTTAAAGTTTATTTAAATGTTTATCTTGAGAGAGTAAGCACACATGCATGAGTGAAAAAGGGGCCGCGAGAAGGAGAGAGAGAATCTGAGCAGGCTCCTTGCTGTCAGCGCAGAGACGAAAACGGGGCTCGACATCACAGTGAGAGCATGACCTGAGCCGAAATCGAGAGTCAGATGCTTAACCGACTGAACCACCAAGGGACCCCAGTCCTGATTTAATTTAAAAGCAGATTATCATAGCTTGCATAGATTTACCTGATGCAGAAGTGTTTCTCTGCTGCCTTCCGACTGATTCAATAACCTTCGAGATAGCTCCAATTCTTGTTCAAGCTAGAGTTTCAACAGAGGATAAAGAAAAATGTCCAGTGGGGCAGAAAATAACTAAATTATTATAGGTATAGTTTAAGAGTAGAAAAATGGAAAAGTTTTCAGAAGATATTTACAGCTAACAGGAGAAAACATCTTGCTATCAAAACATATTGATGCTTCCAAGAAAATAATGTTATTTGCATAACAACAAAGTGAACCAGACCAGACCTCAGGGGGTCTGAGTTCTAAGTCAGTTCCATATTAACTATGACCCTCTTTTCCTTAGGTCTCCTTTCTGTCATCTCTAAAATAAGGACTTTGTATTAGACAATCTCTGAGATTCTTTCCAGTTCTAAATCACTGTAATCTAAATTCCAAAACACTTTTTTTTCTTTAGTACATGTAATGTCATATGAACTGAATTAGAATAAAAACTTCGAGGACCCAATGACTAAAGTATATTTCATCTAAATGGTGATTTTGTGTATTCATAATATTCTAACGTTCCTAATATTTCCAATATTTGTAACATTCCTAAAACTTAAAAATATTTATTCTCAGAATAAGATACTTAAAATTTCCTTAATATAGTCATAAGATAAATATTCAAAGAAAGTGTGCAAATACCTACAAAGTCTGAATGTGCCTAGCTTCCTACAAGCTGAAAAATCTAAGAGGATGTGAAGGGGAGAGGAATGTACCACCCCAAATTAGGCCTCTTTGGCATACGGATTTTTGGGGCTGAAGGTAATCAAGACCCAACAGACTCTGGAAAAGCTTTTACCTCTCCCTTAATTGCATTAAAGAATTTAGAGAGGGAGTCTGTACCAGGAAGAGAGCTATTCCCAGAGATAACTTTTTATACCTGAAAGACTTCTCTGTAAGACAAGGCAAACATTTGTTTACCAAACATTTGCTCTTCTCATCTTCCTATGAATTGTTTTCCTCTCCTTTGAAGCCCCAGACCTCTATCCCCTTTCCTTAGCTCAGCATGGCATACAAGCCTCAACTGCCTGTCTTTGAGGCTCTTATTTTTATGCAGCTTCTACACATACAAAATCAAATTTGTTTTTCTCCTGTTAACCTGTCTTATGTCAATTTAATTATTAAATTAGCCAAAGAACCGAGAAGAGTAAAATTACTTTTTCACACCTACAGATGGGACACATGTTTGTTAAAATTCCAGAGAATACATATGTTAGACATGTTTGCATTTTGTAACAGTAAGGCTGTTCTATGAAACCACAAATTTATATTAAGGTGTATTAAGTGCTTAGATTTGTGATAGTTATCCTAAATTATTATTTCACTTGACCAAACTACTTTCTATATATTAGTCCTTCAAATATGGTCCAGGTGGTAGGTATGGTTATCAAGGAGTAGCATAATGGGGCATTGTGTTTCTGTATCTTTGCTGTGGTGACAGCAACATGAATCTCTACATGAGATACAACTGCACAGAACTACACACACAAATGAGCGCACATAAAGCTGGTGAAATCTGAATAAATTCTGTGAACTGTACCAAATCAGTTTCTTGGTTTTGATATGGAATGACAACTATGCAAAATGTTACCACTGAGGGAAACTGGGTGAAGGGCACATATTACCTCTCTGCATATTCTGTCTTGCAACACCTTATGAATCTGTAACTATTTCAAAATAATTTTTAAATCTGGTTATACAAGTTTTAAAAAAAATTATACATGTGGCCAATAAAATACCATATTCTAAAAAAAAAAAAAAAATAAGGTATGTATACAATCACAGAATCCACACAAAATACTATCTGACTTGTCTTCTTTTTTTGAAGAAATAAAGAAGGAAGGAATCACACTTCAGTCAAAATGGCTTCAGAATCTACCATGGCCCATACTGGTCACGACCACTGGATAATTCTGGCAGCCTCGACCCTCAAAGGGCAAGCACGATGACCTGACCTAACTCGCTTACCAGAAAGGCAGCATGGATGCATCATTTAACTTGACTAGGTTGGTGAATAAAAATCAAGGAAGCCATGGTAGATTTTAAAAGTGATATGGAGTAAGAATATTACATGGGGGGGGGGGGCAAATTTTCATTTTATCATTGGGCTCACCCTTGAATCTATTCATTTGCCAAACTGAGGAGAGTTATCTATCTTCTAAATTCCTTTCTAATTCTAATGCCCTAGGCTCTATAGGTTTGCAGACATGAATACATGTCAAAAGTCCTTAATATCTAATGAGAATAGAGGATTCTTCCTGTAGGTTGCGCCTACGCCTATCTTCTATGATGAAAATGAATATATTCAAAATACCCATCCTTTAAACAACAAGTCTTTTTCCTAACCCTTCAGCAAAGTCAAGCTCCTTGCATGTTCCAAATTCGACTCGCCTCTAGAAAGGAAGTGGCCAGGTGAAAAGGTAGCAAATGACCTGTACGCGTTTCCCAGACCAAGCAACAGAGAATGGCAGAGCCATCAAACCAAGTGATTCCATATCAGAACATAAAGGCTTCACTGTGTCTTAACAAATGATCCCAGGGACAACTTTTAAGACACTCAACAAATAGCACCGGCTCCAAACAGTGTTACTTTCTCAAAATCTTACTTGACTCTTCTCAGTTTCAGTCTGTCTTAGCTTATTTTTCATGGCTCCCTCATTTTCATCTGCTTTAGCTTCTTGTTTCTTCAGTGCCTAGAATGAAAGATTAAAAAAAAAAAAATGTGTATTAGTCCAAAACCCATAGAAAACCGAAAGACACTGTTAGGATCTGGAATTTACAGAAGACTATTACAGATCAGTGGAGTATGCTCATCAAAGAGCCACCAAACACTGGCTGTTCTCGCAATTCTCTTGGGCTATTTGCTGTTCCCTCACATCTTGTCCACCCTCGTTGTTTACTTTCTTTGCACCTTCTGGAACTTCCCCACAGGCTTCTAAATCTCCCTCTCCAGGTTATGCAAAGCAGTTTGCCTCTCTTCCAGTTCTCAATTTCGAAAACTTAAACTCATAACCACACCCAACATCCCTACATTCCCACCCCTGTAAAGATCTATCAGTTACCAGAATTAATTCCCCTTAAAGGGCAATGTGAGAAATTATTTTCATGCTTAGGCTAAGAAATATTTAATCTTCATTTCTTATAATTAGTATAAATATTAATACTTTTACTTGATGCGAAAGAAATAGAAATCAATAAGCTGAACTTTAATTAAACAAATTGTGTTTTATAGTACATGGAATTATGCCTCATAAAAACATAATTCTTCTGAAAGTCAACTTTTTAAAAATCTAAATTTCCATATATGAGATAAATGAATAAAAGAACCTCTAATTCTTTTGGCTACCTAGGAATATGCAATAAAATTTCCTTTCCTCTTCACTTTCTACCTTCCACATCTGACCAGTTAACTTGTGATATCTCTTTTCCAAATAATATACCTTTCTATTATAGCTCTACTTGGTGCCCAAAATGTTATTTAACACCCCCCCTTTTTTATTTCTCCTTTTACTCTACAGATACAGAAGTCTTAGAAAATTTTAATCAGTGAGAACTTAAATACTATTGTTTTCAGTAGAGGAATAAAAGTGAGGTCTTAAGGAGAACCCAAAGCAAATTACTACGTTTCCACCACATCACCTAGAAATGTCATTAAGTTTGAACATTAGACCATCAGTCAGTAAACAAATAAACACATGTGCAATATTCTAGCCCAGACTACCGAATCTTTTTCTACATTACATAGTTTACAATGAAACACAAAGAAAGAAAATCTAACTCCTAAGACCCCATACATATATTTTAATGCACTTTAAAAGTCTGAAAACACAAATAACACTCAAAGATAAAGATTTTTAAAACTAACTGGATCGAAAATACAAGATATTTCTTTAAACCTTAATAACAAACTTTAACTCATTTACTACCTTTTTAAGTGTATAAGGCGACACTAGATTTCCTTCCCATTGACTTAGATCAAGAAACTGAGAATTATATTAAAACTGACCCAGTAAAAGCAGTTATAAAAAGAGGAAAAAAATCACATGCCAATGAATTTCTATTATTATGTTATTTTGCTTTTTAAAGCTCATTTTTTCCTTAAAAGCAGTTTAGCTATAAAGCTATCAGGTACCCTGCTCCAGGATGCAGACTGTCTTTTACATGTTTAAGATTACAGCAACAACACTGAGCCTTAATAGTGGGTCCCTGGGGCACATTTAAATCTTTAATAACAACAATTTTTCTTCTTTTCCTTAAGTATACCTATTTCCATTAAAAAGACTAACATATTGAGTATTATGTTACTGTAGTTCTTTGAAGGTAGATGATTCTGAATTCTCAGTTATTTATAAAATCGGGGGGAGGGGGGGACAGCCTTTTCTTTTAAAAAGTAAGGGAAAGGAGAAAAGGAAAATGTTTGTAGACATCTCATCTGACCATAAAAGCTCCCACAACTTTGACAACAGGCATGTTTATCAAGAGGCTCTAAAAAATAACACACTCAAAAATAAAGAACAAATAGGGAATTAAAGGCCCTTTGTCTACTGTAAAGGGACCAGTCAGCTTGGGTAAGAATGAAGAAGCTGGAATGAAATAAAGGTCCTATCATAACTCCCACACAGGCTACTGAAATGTAATAAAAAAAAAAAAATGATGAACATAAACTATCTGGTCTCATCCTCATCATTCAGCAGTGCTACAAGTGCATGCCTTTGGTCACAAGGGCAAGAACATGTAGATGACTCACTGGTAAACCAACCAGACTATAGAAAAACAAGGCTGTGCTCATATCAAACAACAGGTCAGTAATATCACACCTGAAAAGGTACAAATTTCCAAGTCAGATTTCTCCTCCCAGTAACAAAGAATGAAGAAGTCAAGTCACTGAGAATTAGAAAATTGTTTGCTCTTACTATATATTTTTAAAGACTTTTTTTTCTTCCTTGGGGGGCGGGGGGAGTTAGGTTCACAGAAAAATTGAGAGGGAAACTAAGTTCCCATATACACCGGTGTCTTCATACAGGCATAACTTCCCCCGTTATCAACTTCCTTCAACAAAGTAGTGCATCGTTACAACTAATGAACCTACACTGACACATTATAATCACCCGTAATTTACATTAGGGTTCATTTTTGGTGCCGTACACTCTACGGATTTAAACAAATATAGAATAACATGTATCCATCATTACAGTATTATAGTGTATTTTCACTGCCCTAAAAATCCTCTGTGCTCTACCTATTCATCCCTTACCTCCCAAATTCCGGCAACCATTGATCTCTTTACTGTCACCATGGTTTTTCTTTCCCAGAATGTCACATAGTTGGGATCATACAGTATGTAGTCTTTTCAGGCTGGCTTCTTTCACTTGAAGTGCCTTTAAAGTGTCTCTATGTCTTTTCATTGCTTTATAGCTCATTTGACTATGTTTTTTATAATTAAATTCTTCATGTAGGTACAAAATAAAAGTCAGCAAATATTTTAAGCTTCACGATATAATGCTATTCTGAGCCAGATAAGACCACATGAACTATAAAGTTAAAAGTTGTTGATATTTATGTATATTAAAATTTTTAAATAGCTTTAAGAACATTTGCTATATTTCAAATCAAGAAAAAAAATTACTAAGTACTTAGTATGTATAGAATACTGTAATAAGAAACTCATTTAACTCCTTTTTTTTTTTTTTTTTTAAGATGGAGATCTGGTGTCTATTTCTAAAATTCTTGTTTGGAAACCTAAATCACAGCTCTAAAACCATCAAACATCAATAGAATAATACATATTTTGAAAAGGAATATATATGCATAATGCAGCAGGATTTTATTGCTCAGAACTAGTACTACTCACTTAAATTAACAGAGATTTTATTTCTGTCAAGTTCTGTGAATTTCTAAATTTTGTTTTTTCCTAAATCAAGTTAGAGATTCCTCCCACATGAGAACTAGCTCAAGTCATGGAAAATTTTAGCCTTTAAGTTCATCCAGTTGGGGATTATCTGTGCCAACAAAAACCAAGCACAACAAAAAAAATTAACTTTCTTTTTAAGGCAGAAAACAATGCATTCATATTCTAAATCCCTGAACCAATATCTAACTTAAAAATAGCCAGATAGATTTTACTTAAATTGTTCAAAGAAATTTATTTTTCAGCCATAACCAAGGAACAAAAGTTCTATACCAACATCTACCACTACAAAAAAGAAAAAAAAAAATAAGTTTAATAAGTTAAAGTAGAAATTACATGATAAAGTCCAAAGAGAATCCAACTGTAATCATTACTATTATAACACCATACAGATTCCGGGATATCAAAGTAAGGGGGAAATTCTAAAAACTTGTGCCAGTTGAATTATGTGTATTTTCCAGATGCAAGTGGTAAGCACATAGTGCATGGAGTCACAAGATGCAACCATTCCTGTTTTTCAAAAGGCAGAGTAATATCAAGTATCATGTAGTTAAGTAAGATTTATCAGTAGTTAAGTACATTGGTATTATTTCTGATGGTAATTGTAATCCTTAATGACATTCTTTAAAGATACCTGAGGTTTTGAAACATAAAACTCAAAGCTTCTGTTTGAGAATGGCTCAGATGTCTTTTCTTCTTCTTCTTCTTTTTTTTTTTTTTTTTTTTTTTTTGTCTTCTTATGCTAAGGTGTTTATTTTTTCAGGAATCCAAAGAACTTGTATAGAAATTATCGTGGGAGGACAGATAGACACTTATTGCTGACCTATAAAGGAAACTTACTGTTTCTACTATGTCCATATTTATGGAGTCTATGACTGGCTGGGGCACCTTGTGCCCACAAAGCCAACCAAGGTCATGGGTTCAATCACCATGAGAGCCAATTCCCTTTGCTCTGTTCCATGGTCATAGTCTTTACCCTAAACCTTAGCCAAAGGCCACATAGAAGAATAACTAGGCCAGAGATCCTGGATGAATCAGCAAGATCCACTACAATGACTATAAAAATAACTCTAAAGTAAAACCCCTACTGACTACTGTCAAGATTTCATTCTTTATATGTTATTAAATTTGCCAATATGCAAAACAAAATCTTAATCACTGCCTACAAAGTTGGTATGCTGAAAGGACATACAAGTCTTTTGCCTTCTTTAATACAAAAGCAACAATGGTAATGAGTATTATTCCTTAAAATGCCATTGCTTTTACTGGAATGGAGTTTATTTTTATGCAATCTTTTACTTAATAAAAATCTTGCAAGTAAAGTTAAATGTGAGCCCAACAAGTGCACTTTCCAGGATTTCCTTCAAAATCCAAAAGCAAAAGCTCTTAGTGGAGGGTCTGTTTTTATCTGAGTAGTTTCCTCTCAAAAAAGAGACTCACAGTTTTATTAGAAATCCCAGAGCGATACGACACTTCATTTGACTTTCTAATTACAGGACCACTGAGTTAGAATTGTTGACAAACAGAAGATCACAGATAATTATAAAAATTTAATTTAAAATCTCTCAAGTTTTATTTGTATTTGAGCAGAATGCCCTGTAAATATACAACATCTTTCACTGTTTACAGTTAGAGGATGTTATTTTATGCTTCTGGATTTTTTTTTTTTTTACCATTTTCTAATCAAAATAAAACAGTACCAAGTCAATGAATAAGTCTATCTGTAGCAGAGTGGTCTCTGTTTACACAATATCACTATGCACTCAGTAGCTGCCCAATAAATATTAATTGATAATGATGGAAAAGGGCTTTATAAACAGATGGTCTAGGATAGATTCACTGAAAATGTAGACAGAAACATTACACTCCTCAAGAAAAGCACAAAGTAGAAATTAAACAAGTCCTGCACTCAGAAAATCTCAGTCTATTGTCAGGCAGCTGTTCAGTCAACAAAAGCACAGATATTTTTCATCATCATAGCATTAGCGGCATTAAATGTCTATTTGCATATGGTGCTACAGAGGGACTCGCAGAGATCCATGATAGCCTTGTTTGTTACAGTTTATGATGACAATATTGGCAACAACAAATAAGTACACATAGCAAAATAAATGTGATTAAACAATATTTTAAGATGTAGTCATATATGGTACGAACATAAAATGTGTCAGACTTAAATGTAACTCACAGCAGCAATAAGAGTATTTATTTATAATGCAAACCACAACTATTTCCAAACAGAATGTGAGGTGCTTTACAAGAACATCTATACATATGCTTAAATAACAGGTGAAATAAAGAAAGGAGGGTGTCTGGGGGGCTCAGTAGACATCAGCTCAGGTCATGATCTCACAGTTTATGGGTTCAGCCATGAATCCAGCTCTGCACTGACAGCTCAGGTTGGAGCCTACTTTGGATTCTGTGTCTCACCTATCCTTCTATGCCTCTCCTCCAGTTGTACTCTCTTTCTCTTTCTCAAAAATAAATTTTAAAAACTTAAAAAAGAAATGAGCCAGAGACCATAATGGCCATTTTGGAGAAAATAAGAAACGGCTCTTTAAGAACCTAGAGGGCAAATGATCAGGGGAAAAAAAAAAAAAAGAAAGAAAAAAGAAAAAAAGAGGATCAAAAAAATCACAAGAGGGCTAACTTCAATGAGAGTAGAAATGAGGAAGCTACAAGCAAATTGATCAGTCCAGGAAAATATATGGAAGAATACACCTCGTTCAAGGACATGTGAATAATAAGAAAATATGTTATCTACATTGGAGGATTTGGAAGAAAGGTCACTGAAAACGGAGAGGTAAAGGGAGACAGAAAGCACATTATAAACATTTAATAATTAATAGTCTTAGGTAATATTTTCTTAATAAAGTAAAAGGCCTAAGAATAGATGACATAAGTGTTAATTATACAGAAATGAGACTTTAAGAATTTCAGGACAACTTATATCTATACATCATCTCATAAAACTGCATCCTTCAAAGGAATCCAAAGGCCTTTGCTGGTATGTTAACAGTTAACATATTACTTCTCCTATGATGTAGAAAATATTTCTACCCTATCAACTTTTGTGTTATCAACATTAAATAGTAGGCTTCTGAAATATATCATCAAATCTGGAATATTCTTTAATCTGACCAGCTATCACTATCAGTATTTCCCAATAAAAGAAAGGGAATATGGCTTGTGCAAGCTGTCTATAATATCCATGGGAAGTTTACTCTGTTAATAGAAATTCAAGTACTGAGTGAGTACAAGGTTGAAAGAGACAACATAAAAGATCTCTTCCAGCTTCTCTTCTACAAGGAGTTTTGGGGGAAAAGATATTTTCCACAGAAAAGATGTTAAAAGTGTTTTAGTGTCATGTGAAATGATCAAAGCCTAATAAAACAGACTTATAGGTTAAATCAGCAGGGAGGGGTGCAGGAGGCAAAGAGGTAAATCAAGAAAAAGACTAAGGAAGAAAACTGGAGAACATGATATATCTTGGACTTGCACATTTCAAGCTGTGCCAAATAGTGTTCAACCAGCTTTGAAAGACAAATCCCATAATAGACCATCATTCTTTTCCATCTATTTCCTTTTTAACAGCATGGTAACATTAATGGTTCTTTCACAACCTTACAGAAAAGTGTTTACTTTATCCTTGCAAAAACATTAGTAATCCACAGGTAACAAACATAAAAGAGAGAAGAAAATAATTAACATGTCACAAAATGAGAGAGAACAATTTTGAAATCAAAACTATAGTGAGTCAGAATTTAAATAAGAATTTCAGCCACAGATTGGTAAAGTGCTTATCATGTAGCAATAAGCAATGGGGCAGAATCACACTCATAAAAGAAATGCCTACAGTGTTCTGAAAACACAAAGTCTCAGCAAAAATGCCACTTCTTCCACCCAAATTTTCCCAAAGGATCAAGAACAGGGAATTATTTCCCCTCTGAGCACTCTGAAGCCCATTTCAAAGCTTAAATAACACCCTCAGTGAATTAGATGTTAACATTTCTTTCTCAACTAAAATGGGAGCCCTTAAAAGTGAAGACAGCATTGTAAGTACCATGAAATCCCTAGTCCCCAGCACAGTACCTGGTATATATAGTAAGTACATGAAGGTATGTGCTGATGAATATTTTACTATATACAATTCTGACTACATAGTAGACAACATTTATTCATTCCTTTCTTTAAGAAACACTTTTTTGGGGCCTTATTCCATGTCAGCCACTGCTCTAGGAACTATAGATACAGCAACGATCAAAACTGTGCCTGCATTTTGCTCAGAGGACAGACAGATGACAGGTAATGAAAAGTGCTATCAAGAAAAAGTACGACAACATAAGGGCCTCAAGAGTGAGGAAAGGGTATTTTATCTAGGATAGTTAATAAGGCCTTGCTGAAGTAGGGCTCTGAATGACATAAGGGTAAACAACGAAACTGCTTTCAGAGTTGAAAATTCCTGGCTCTGGAAATGGAAAGTGCAAATGTCCAAGAGCAGGAGGGTGCCTGGCTGTGGAAAAGCAACAGTGTCGTTGGCCTACAGTGGACACGAAGAATGACACAGAATTAGGGTGAGGGGGCATGTAGAAACCCTATCAGAGGGGTCTTGTAGGTTGAGGACTTCACATTTCATTCTGAGGATGATAAATAAACCATTGAAGGGTTCAGAGAGAATGACATGGCACTATCTGATTCTGTGGGGAAAAGACTGTAAGAAGCTAAGAATGGAAACAAGGGGGCTTCTACACCAGCCCAAGCAGGAGAAAACAGAGACAAGAGGATAGATGAAAGTATAGTAGTAGAGGAGATGAGCAGTTACCAATTCAGAATGTACTTTTTAAAATAGAATTTAAATTAGACAGAATTTAATGATGGACTAGATGCGAAAGATGAGAGAAATGCAAAGGAAGGGACAGAAAAGAACCACATAAAAATTTTTAAATATAAAATTAAAATTGTTTTTGTTGTCAAGATGAGGATCCATCTTTGTAAGAAGAAATCAATCATAGGAGCTACTTACTAGGACAAATCACACAAAAAGATGTAATTTAGCACCTTCTGTACAAGTTCCCAGGTCAGGAGAGGAAAGAACAGGAAATGGAGCTCCAGCAACCCACGTCTGCCCAAGTCTTTGTGGCTCTGAATCACAGCACTCCTCTAACAGGATTCCCATCCAAGACTGACAGTGGATAACAATGCTTCAGGATCTCAATCTCAGATAAAAATATGAAATCACACAACTTTTCCTCACTGCCATACAAGGCCCATCAAATGACTACATAATAAAGTTAGAGGTGTAAATACTGTTCTAACTTGGCCATAAGATGGACAAAGATATATTAGGAAACTCTAAGCAGATTCCCATTTCTTGGGCAATAAATAATGAATACCACAGCTTCAGTATTTACAAAAAGAAAAAAGGATCACGAGTACTCAATACAAATGTAAATTAACTAGGAATGCAATGAGTCATAATAGAGCTATAAAAAATGCTTTTCTGCCAGGTAAAGAAACACAAACAAACAAGATTACACAGAGGAAAGATCAAACAGCATTAGAACACCAGTGGAAAATGACTGTAACTAGGTTGGGTAGACAACAGATTGCAAAGGCAGTGATTATTAAGGAAACGAAAACAATAATTAGGAGAAAGTTTGGATCTATAGAAGATAAAAATTTAGAGAAAGTGCATCTTTGGCACATTTCTATATATATTAGATACATGAACCATGGAAAAGGGCACGAGAATACATGATTCCAGTGGAATAACTCTCATATCAAATTACAGTCTCTCATTGTTTTACTAGAAGTAAAAAGACTTTTTCCACATAGGGACGGAGTGAGAGAGGGAAAAACTGTAACCCTAAATGGGAAGCATGAAAGAAACTCCAACAAAAGGCATAGAAATGATAGTTTTAGTGGTAAATATAACAGATGTCTTAATATATAATACTCAATGCATCATATTTTATTTTTCAACAGTAAAAAGCAACACTGTTTCAAATGTAAATTTTCAAATAACAAAAGTTAAATAATTACATTATTTTTCAGTTGTACTGTCTGTGCCAAGTATACTTTCAGGGAGTCCTAATAGTAGAGATACATGTATTATAATCATTTTCCAAGAAAGTTTAGCAACTTTAACGAAGGATGCCTGCTTGGTCACAATTGATGGTTCAATACTGACGACTAGTGGTCAAAAACATGCAGTAATTTCCCATTTTTGAGTATCCTCCTAAGACTTTTATCATCTACATTTGAAACATTTAGTGTAAATTATGTGAAAAACCTATATTGAAAGAACTTTCAAAAGTTCTGAAAATTAAAAAGAAAAATAATGTATCTCTTTTCTGTCCATTATTTGTTATGTTCCCAAATCAAAGCCAATCAGCCTCTGGTAGTGACCCCAAATGGGAACAACTCCATGAAGAATCAGTTCATTCATATCCACACAGCCAAATCAACACTGTTTCAGAAATCTGTAACTAATATTTTAAAGTCTTAATTTCAGAATTCATGTATCTGAGCAGTTCTAGTCTAATTTTTTTTTTTCTAATTTTGTCGGTTTTACATTAAGAAACCAGTAACCTAGCTGTCCTAAGTTCTCAACACAATTTGAAAAACAGTAAACCACCATATCAACATACTCTAAAAAGTGAGAATTTAATTGTGATGGTTTGAATTCTTGAAGAATGTTTGTGAGATTCCAGTTAAATCACTTAGACTATTATATATTCAACTTCAAAGAAGTTAAAATCTGTTAGCATTTACTTTGTTCTCTGCAGAAATAAGAGCAGTGGGAAAATACAATGTAGACAAACCTGAAAGGGAAAAAAAAAGTTTTTTTAACCAAGTGTGCTACATATAGCTAAACGGTCACTCCTGTGTGAAAACAACGGTCATTCCTTCAACAAGTACTCATGGAATGACTGCTGTGGGGAACACACAGCACTACACGCCCCGGAAAACAGGCGTGATGGACAAAGTTCCTGCTAACAGAGTTCCCGTTTTAGTGGTGGAGACATACCATAATATAAGTAAACAAATATACAACTACAGGTGGTTTTTCAGTGCTATGAAAAGCTCAAGTAATTTGATAAAAAAGAAAAAAACTGGGGCAGAAAAGAGCTTTTTTAGAAAAGAGAGGGAAGGAGGGAACAGAGCCTCCTGAAGAGGAGACAACGATGAAACCTCAAGGATGAGAAGAGAGAAGTTTGCTGAGGGTCAGAAGAAAAATGTTCTGATAAGACACTGAGAGGACATCACTATGCTTAGAGCACAGATTTCTTAGAATAATTTGTAGTTATAGATGTAATGTTTAAAATTTGAGAATAACCATCTAAAAAATAGAAATATAATCTACAGCTTTAGAGCCAGAAGTATTAGAATGAATATACATTTCAATCCAGTACCAAACAAAAAAGAAGGGGGAGGGAAAGGAAAGGAAAGGGAAAGGGAAAGGGAAAGGGAAAGGGAAAGGGAAAGGGAAAGGGAAAGGGAAAGGAAAGGAATATGTTTAAAAAAACATAAAATGATTTAAAAAAATTTCCAAATGCATCAATTAATCATAAGTGTAAACTGACTAATCCAGCCATCAAAAACAAAAACAAAAAAAGAACAGCATATCAAAACATATGGTAATTTCTTGAATTTTCAGTATTAATTTGAAAACCAGATCAACTAATATTTCTAACTTGCAAGTCTAAAAAATGAAACAATTATCCTAAAAAATTAAACAAAAAAGTTTGAAAAAAGTAATAGAGTTAAAACAGAAGTGATGGAGTAGTAAAGCTAGTCAAAATGAAAACTAATAATCATAATATCTAGCAAGACTAATAATGAAAAAGGAAAAAGGAATAACTAAATAACACTAAAGCAAAAGAGTAACAGCTTCAGAGAAAGATTTAAAAATAATAAATCAGAGCTATGATTGCTTTTTTTTTTAAGTTTATTTATTTTGAGAGAGAGAAAGAGAGTCCATGTGGGAGCTGGGGAGGGGCAGAGTGAGAGTGAGAGTGAGAGTGAGAGAGTGAGAGTGAGAGTGAGAGTGAGAGTGAGAGTGAGAGTGAGAGAGAGAGAGAGAGAGAGAGAGAGAGAGAATCTCCAGCAGGCTCCACAGTCAGTATACAGCCCAACTCAGTGCTCAAACTCATGACCTGAGCCAAAACGAAGGGTTAGACACTTAACCGACTGAGCCACCCAGGTGCCCCCTATGATTGCTTTTTAAAATTAATTTCAAAATACAGACAAAATGGATAACATATAAAATCATGAATTACCAAACTGACTTAACAAGTAAAAAGGCTATATAAACCAAGAAAGAAAGAAAGAAAGAAAGAAAGAAAGAAAGAAAGAAAGAAAGAAAGAAAGAGGAAGAAATAGAAAGAAAGGAAGAAATTGAAAACCTCAGGCAACCAAAAAAATAACAGGTATAAATGGTTTTATGGGTGAGTTTCAACAAACATTCAAGAAATAGACAATCTCTCTCTTAAACAGAGCCAGGAAATAGAAAAAGAAGGAATCTACCAAATTCATTTTATGAGGTTAATGTAACCTTGCTTCCAAATCCAAGAAGACAAGTACAAAGAAAATTATAAGCCCTCAATCATAAACATAAAGATAAAAATCCTAAGAAAATGCTAGCAAATTAACTCAGCAATGTATAAGAATCAACACATTTTGACCAAATAAACAAGTGCTAGGAGGGGTCAAAATTCATTGATAACATTCACATTTCAATATCAAAAGAGAAATACAGCAAGCAGCAAGAGTATTTAATAAATTCCACAACACATTATGATTTTTAAGAAACAAACAAACAAAAAACTTCTTGAAAACCTATGAATAGAAGGCAATGTTCTTAATCTGATAAAGGACAGCACTGGAAAAAAAAAAACAAAAAACAGAAGCAAACAATACGAAACACTTTAACACTTTGGAAGCATTCCTATAAAAATAGGAACAAAGCAAAAATTCTTGCTATCTTTGTTTCTATTCAATATTGCACTTGAGTTTCTAGCCAGTGCAATAAAGCAATGACAAAAAAAAATGAATAATAAAGTTAGAGACTAAACTGCCTTTCATTTTATATATGATTATCTACACAAAATATAGTACATGATAGTAATACATGAAGGTTGCTAACAAATTAGAAAATAAGATCATTAAGCAAAAGCGTTGCATACAAAAGCCACATATAAAACCAACTGTACTCCTACATATTCTAAATAACCAATCAGAGATGCAATAAAAGAAAATATTCCATTCACAATAGAAAGGAAAACCCTAAGATACCTTGGAATAACTCTAACAAAAATGTATAAGACCTTTCTATAAAATTATAAAACATTACTGAAGAATATTAGAAAATACTTCTCCAAATTAATCTATATATTCAGTGCAATTACAATCAAAATGCCAGCAGTATTTTTCATGGAACATGACAAGAGATTTTCATTATCATTTACCAAGATATAATGAAAGCTATAATAATGAAGACAAAATGCTATCAGTTCGGGGATAGACAAACAGATCAATACAAAAGTATATAGAACCAGACAGACACCATGGGGAACTAGATATATAACAGAAGTAGCATTTAAATCAGGGGGGAAAGAACAAATTATTCAAAAATGATGTTGAGGCAACTCATTAGTCACATAAAAAACAACACAGATTCCTTCCTCCTGTCATTAAAAAAGTAAAATTCCTGAGGGAAAACACAAGCAATCCAGTATTTCCAAATGAGCAGTGATAAGCCAGCTATCTGTACGGGCACAAATGCAAACTGCCGACAAATATGTGAAAAGATGTTCAAGTTCACTAATAGGGAAATGCAAATAAACATAAAAATGAGTTAATGCTTTATACCCAGGAGCCTGGCAAATATTAAAGAGAATGGAGAGAAAAGGGCCATTCTCAACCATTTCATGAACAGAAATGTAAAAGGTTGGAACCTTCTGAAAAAATAATCTTATAACCTCTATTATGATAAAAATCCAACCGTGGTAATAAAAGATTAAGTTTGAACCACATCAGCTAGTTCAAGGAATTTCCAGGAAGTACTGGTGGGAGGAAAAAGCAAAATGCAGAATGTACATATATATAATGTGATCTCATTTTATCAAGATAAAATATACAAAAAATCCTATACATGCAAAGGTGTAATATGGTCCACAGATGTCTGTCTAGGACAATTAAGAGCAATAATTAGGGAAAATATAAAGGGATCTCTTCCACATGTTTACACTGGTTCCTTTTTTTTAGTGAGTAGGATTAATGGTTGATAACGAGAGAACACATAAGAGATAGGGGAATGAGCCAAACAAATAAATAAAGCTACATTAAAAAGAATGCATGAGCATTTATGATATGATCACATCAGTTATACATTTATTAAATGTGGTTACTTTCCATATTTAATAACATATTTATACAAAATACTAATAAAATATTTAATAAATATGTTAATAAATGTTTAATATTTAATAAAAATAGTAATAGGAATAGTAATTAGTAATGACCTGAGACAAAAAAACCTCATGTGAAATATATCACTAGAAGCTGAATAGTGAGGAGAAAAAAGCCATGTCTGTAAAAGGAGAAAAATAGTTGATGGGATTTGGGTTTATTGAATAAAAACCATGGCTTAAAATAAGGCTCAGATTTATCCCACACAAACAGCTCCACTCCATAAAGAATACACACTAGAGCAAGAATTTTTGAATTTCCCCCAGCTACACACATTTTCCTACAGAATAGTACACGTGTAGTTGTGCTTTTGTGATACTCAGTGCTCTCAGGCCCTTGGCAGTCTGAAGGCCCCAAATGTCACCCTTACTGTGTTATTCTCTGCTTACCACATCCCCCCCCCCACCCCGGTCACCTGGGCCTGAAAAGGACTGCATTCTAGAACTGATGTCCCAGGGACTGGGAAAATACAGTACATCTTCTGAGCTTTCCACGGAACTTGTATTTTACATTCCTGTTTGCTTGTAAGTTCTACTGGTCTTTCTCAAAGCCCAAGAAGGCTACTGGGATGGTCAAAGTCAGGATGATTTAACCGACATTTATATAAAAGGCATCTAATAACATTAATGGGGTAAGGGAAGTGTGTACTAAGAAATAAACATGTGAAAATGTGGGGGCACAGACTATGCCAACATGAGAGGATAAAGTGCCACGCAAAAGTTATGCAATTCAGCCCTAGAAAGATAAGTGAAGGGGAGTTCAAAATCAACCAGCCTTAGAAAGGCCCCTGTGGCTCCAAACCGGAGTAGGGGAGCCTTGAAAGTAAAGGGTTAATGAGGGGCACGTTAGAACATTTGCCTGACTAGGTTCTCCTCTGAATTGACACAGAAGTCTCAAGGGAGATGCTAAAGCTATTAAAAGGACATTAAGAAAACATTCTTGGCTTCCTTAGAAGCTTCTCCCTTAATGAGTTCAAACTAAATACATTTATAAATTGTACCCAAGGCTTTTCTTAGGTGAAGTATCCATATTACTCAGCATCTCTGGAGCCACAATGACATTTCTGGGAAGGAACAAACAGCTATTTCTTCATTAGTTTTTCACAATTGGTACGAATGCCAAAAGATGAAGAAAAATATTGAAAAAAAATCTATCAATCACTTTAATTTTTCTGTACATGACTTTAATGTTGCTGATGAGGCTCACATAATCTGGTTTCCCATAGACAGACAGACTGAAAAACCACTGAGCTGGACTCCCATCTTACACTAACAATTCCCCACTAATCTTCACCATCTTCAATTAAGATTCCATCCTTTACCTTCCCCCACAGGCTTCTCCACAAAGCACCTTTAAACCTTGAAGCACCTGATTCCCCCAAGATCATCAGCAAGCATGGAATATTACTGGTGGGGTAAGTGGGAGAGCTAGCACTTTAATATTCTACGAAAAGATCTGAGAAGCATTTACAAATATGCACCCAGCATTTGTCTCATGTATTTTGTTTTAAGTAATTCAAATGAAGATGGAGAAATAACAATCAATTTACAAGAAACAGCTAGGAAAAAAAAAAAACAAGTCAGGAATTCCCAAGATGCCATAGCCAAGAGTTAGAAATTTTATCTAGGATCTTATGTTATTTTGGGGCCTGCAAAAAAGAAAAAGCTTTGACTTGAGCTTACTTCTAAAGACCTCATTTGTGACCCTAACACTCACCATGCCAACCCCACTCCACTATATTTAACTAATCAAAGTTAGCTTACTAAGAGTTTGTAATATGATAAACATTAAACAAATATTTTATTGTTTGCATACTGGTTTGACAAGGAAAGACCGAGGGTTATAGGCTGAACAATATTTGAATTTGATTAATAAAAGTTCAGAGTACTAGAATAACCATTCAAAATTTTAAAAAGATATATAAAAAGAATATTTACTGCACAATATGAAATATTCACCTCTCTAAAAAGGCCTCTACTGAGATCCCAAAACAACATAGTTTAAAATATGAAGTCTGAAGACCAGTGAAGGTCCTTACCAAGTTAAGAAAAACTGACATTCATGTGACATCAGTAGCACATGAGTAGCTGACACTTAATAAAGGGAGTAGATTCCAGAGTGTCCACAGCTCACATGTTTAGACCAGGAGAGGGAAAAACACACATACACATTAAAAAGTGAACAATTCCTTCTTAAGACCTCTAAACAAGAAGAGGAGAGTGCCGTTCTCAATCTATTTCCAATGATTAATACTGTGTTTTTCATTAAATGGGAATAAAGTTCTAAGGACCTCATTAGATCACTAAAAAGAAGCAGGTTTTAACCAAAACTACATATTGCCTCGCTGTAATATGACATTATACCTAGAAATCTCTGACATCCTGGAATTTTTAATGAATACTCCTAATCTCTTAACAATTTTTAAATGTCATAATATTCACCAAGATTGAATTATACATTTTAAGGAGGCAGAAGAGCACAGTGGCTAAAATCAGGCCTCCTTACTCACCTATACTTTCATTTTCTCACCACAGCCAGAAACAAAATATATCAATTACTATGATCGTACAGTACAGGTATTTGCAAAAGTGTTTTTTAATATTGAACAAAAAGCAAAGTGTTTCCTCTCCTTAAACATGACCTTTCCAGAACAGCCTAAGCCACTTAACTTGGGAGTAGGAAAACGTATCAGCCTAAATTAATCCTTTCCAGCTTCCACTGCATTGTTTAATCCAAAACCACCTTTTAAAAGCATATAGGTCACCACTTAAAGTGACAAAATATGAAATTAAACATTTCTCATCAATAGTGATCCTCTATTGTATTGTCAGAGATGGAATTCCAAATCACAACTCAAGCTTTTAGTCAAATTGACAATTACAATGCAAATATTCAGGCTCTGGTTTCTCAAGAATAGGGGTGGGAAGCAATCTTCCTCTCCTTCTTTCTTTGTAATTTTGTGCATTCTGCAAAGAAAGAGGAAAATAAGTACAGAAAATTTCTCTAATTTTCTCTTGTAAAAAAGAACAATTGTCTCTTCAGTACTATTCTTAAGCTCACCAGATGCAATTTGCTTTGAGAACAAATGTATAAAAATCAAGGTTTTAAAAAAAAGGCTACCCACATGCTGTATCTAATTATTCAACAAAGTATCCTCTTCAAAGTAATTACCAACTAACAAGGGTATGCCTCCTTTTGTGAAACGGAGAAAAACGGAACTTTAGAAAACAAAAGTAGATTTTTCTGTCAGCTTACATTATAATTTAAGGTTGCACTTTTTGCTCCTAATTTTCAATTGGCAGTGTCACCTAATACTTAGGAAAAAAATTTAATCCATCAATTTATAAGGGTTAGTGATGTTCATGCACACATAAGTGCATTTGTAGAACACCATTTTTAGAGAAAACCATTTTGTAAAGAAGAAAGAAATCATTTTTTTTAATTTTTAAGTTTTCTTGTTTTAATTTTTTATACTTTATGTATAGATCTAAGACACATTTAAAGGGAATTTCAACAAATTAATTTTCTACAATGATAGTAATAAAACATCACTAATGTAATATAGTGAGAATTCACAAATCTACACCAACATTAAGAGAAAAAGCAAAGCCCTTCCACACAGTAGGAATCCAATTCATAAATGTAGAAAAAATGATGCAATGTGCAAAAAAAAAAAAAAAATCACCATTTAGCATCACTTAGGAGTTTTAACTGTTTCAAGAGAGAATATTAATAAATGTTAACATCTGTGGGTAAAAATATGATAAGATATAAGCTATTTCCAAGTTTCTAAGAATCTCCCCATAAAATAAATAATTAAAAAGGCCTAATAGTAAAATTTACAGTGAAGAAACCTGGCAGATAACACCTCAACCAAATGTTCCATTTTTACTGGTAAAGGGACAAATGGACATTACATGCCTCCTAGTAAGATATCCTGGGAAAAGTGAAATACCAATTCTCTGGATTTCCTGCCAAAAGTACATAACCTGAATTTAGTCATGAGGCAACATCAAAAAACCAAAAAGAAAGGCATTCTACAAAATAACTGGCCAGTACTCTGCAAAGTTGTCACGGTCATGACAAAAAAGAAAAATTGAAAAAACTGTTCCAGACCAAAGAGACATGATGGTCACATGCCATATGTGACCCTGTATTGTACCCTGGACCAGAAAAGGATGTCAGTAGCAAAATTTGAATAAAAACTATAGGTTATTTAAAAAAAAAAAACAAAAAAAACTATAGATTATATCATAGTATTGATCCAAAATTAATTTCCTGTGATTATGGAAGAGAATGTACACACCTTATTATTTAGCTACGTAAGTATTTACATCGTGTCTGAAACCAGCTCAAAAAAATCGTATCTAATAAAAATAATTATTTTACATTACTATGATTATTATAACATACATACATATATAATGATAAAACAAGTAAAATGTGAATTTATTCAGGTAAAACGTGAATATTGGGAGAATCTAGGTAACGAGTATACAGAAGTCCTTTGTTGTAATTTTTTCAATGCCCTCATAAGTCTGAAATTTCAAAAGATACCTGAAAGGTAAGTGATCTCAATTTTGAAATGGTTTGACGATAGTCCAGTCTAGGGGTTGGCAAACTTTTACAAATGGACCAGACAGTCAATACTTCAGGCTTTGTGGGTCAGAGAGTTTCTTTTACAACTCTTCAATGCTGCCATGGTGTTTTAAAATAAAAACAAAGAACAAAATAAACACCACCTTCCACAAATAGTAAGAATGGAACAGCTTGTTCCAATAAAACTTTATTTACAAAAATACGCAGTGGGCCACATTTGACCCATTGGCCATAGTTTGCTGACCCCTGGTCTAGTTCATGCCAAGGAAAATTTATCAGAATAATAATACTTTCAGTTAACATTTTGAATACATGCCAGACACTACATTAGGTAAAAACCTGATTAGGTAAAAACTATTATTATTTCCACTTTCCACAGAGAAAATGAGCCCAGACAAACTAAGGAACTTGCTCAAGGTCACAAAGCTAGCAAGCAGCAGACTTTGGGTTTGAACCAGGTAGGGCTGTCTTCTTCACACTGAACTATAAAAACTATATGCTATATTTCTCATATGGAATGAAATATACTGCCACATGCAACAACCAAGGAACTCTAATCATTTTAACAGCAGCTAAGTAATTATCAAACTTAAGATTTACTCTCTGAGAAGGTATTTTTTTTTACAAACCTCCTGTAGCTGCAAAGAAATAAGTCCCAGTTGATCCTGCCGTCTTTCCACCAGCTCCCTTTCTGTGCGCATCTCTCTCTCTATTTCCTGAAGCCGTCGTTCCACCCGATCTGAAACCTTAACATCAACAGACAGAAACAGTGACATGATAGAGCTAGTAGGCAATAAAAGACAACATTGGAGAGATATTTCATGCCGCATACACTACTGCCTATATAGCATTTAAGAATAGCTTGTTTATAGTGCTTTTTAACGATGCTTATTATAAAGCAGATCACAAAAAAACTGACTGAAAGTTACAGAAGAAAACAATCATTAGTCTCCAAATAATCCAGACCTGGAACCCAATGAAGGACTTAAATCTTTCAAAGTATAATATAATAATCAGAAGATCAGAGTTAAAATAGACTAGAAAAGAGTGCCCTCTGGTGAATTAGAAGGAAAATGCCAAGTTTGCCAACAACTGCATTTATTACTCTATTAATGATAAACTGATCTATTTAGTCCTTTTTCATTTTAATTATCTATAAACATGACCTGCCTAGAAAGGTTCTGATGTCTATGAGCAGCAAATAATTAAAAGTGTTTTTCATGAGCTTGTCAATCTTTTCTACTGTGATCTACTGAAAATAAACCAGCTGCAAAAGATCAAAAACTAAAGTCAAACAGAAAAATATTTAATTGGGACCCTCTAAAATAAACATGAAAAAATTTCTTTCTCTGATGCAAGATTTTCCTTGCTAAAAGTTGTACAAATTCAAACACATTTCATGTGTATCATTATACCTATAAAATTTACCTATTTGACAATGTATATTTGGTGAAGCAGGATACAAGGGATAGAAAACATTTGGATTCATTTAAGAGAAGCAATAAATACAGCCTCATTATAAGAAATCTTTTGCCAACAATTCTATATAGCCAGGAGGGTCTTGGTCACAAGGAATCTTACTGGGACAATGGAAATGTTGTAAACTGGATTATGGTGATGGTTGCACAACTCAGTACATTTAAAAAATCACTGAACTGTACACATAAAGCAGATTAATTTTATGATAAATTATAGCTCAAATCAAGTTGGTTTTTAAAAAGACATTGGTCAATATAAGTTTAATCTGTCAATAAACACTGAACAAAAAATTTAGCAGTTACTATTTACTAAGAATGATCATTCTTGGGTTTCCAATTTCTACTGCTTAAAAACAACTAAGATATTTACTGTGATATTCACAGTGCTTTACTAAAAAAACATCCTTTAGCATTAAGCTTTTCATTTATCCTAGTAATCAACCTTGTCCCATTTAACAATTTACTACTGCATCTGAAATAAATGCAGTACCTACTGTAGCAGAAAACAATATTGGATAAATACTAAAAAAACAAAAGGTTAATTCATGCAATTTTTACAAAATTGAAATACCTTTATATTCACTATGAATGTAAAAAGTAACTAATAGCAACATTCATCAGAAAATAAATAATACAGAACCATCTCACACTTATTAGGATGGCTATCCAAAAAAACAGAACAACAAAATTAAAAAAAAAAAAAACAAAACAGAAAATAACAGGTGTTGGAGAGAAACTGGAACCCTGGTACACTGTTAGTGGGAGTATAAAATTGTACAGATTCTATGGAAAACAGTAAGTTGCTTCCTTAAAAAATAAAAATAGAGTTACCAGCAGTTCTATTTCTAGATATACACTCAAAAGAATTGAAAGCAGGGTTTTAAAGAGTTATTTGTAGACCCATGTTCATAAGCAGCATTATTCACAATAGCCAAAAGATGGAAGCAACCCAAGTGTCCCCTGACAGATAAATAGATCGACCAAATGTGATTTACACAATACAATGGAATATTATTAAGTCTTAAAAAGGAATAAAATTCTTACACGTGCTACAACATAGATAAACCTTGGAGACATTATGATAAGTGAAATAAGCCAGTCACAAATAGATAAATACTGTATCACTTCACTTATATGAGGTACCTGGAGTAGTGAAATTCATACAGACAGAAAGTAGAAAGGTGACGTCCAGGGACTAGAAAACGGGAGTTTGGGGGGTTGTCACTTAATGGGTATAGTTTGTTTTACAAGATAAAAAGAGTTCTAAAACAATGAATGTAGAGGGAGCCAAGATGGACGAACAGCATGGAAGTTTTTTGTGTCTCGCATCCATGAAATACACTCAGACCAACACTAAACCATCCTGCACACCTAGAAAAGTGATCTGAGGATTAACACAACAATATGCACAACCTGAACCACAGAAGTCAGAAGGTACGCAGTGTGGAGAAGTGAACTTGAGAGAGAAGCCGCAGAGGGCAGAGAGGTGCTTTTGAGTGTGGAGAGAGAACAGAGACGGTGGGGAGAATACAGGAAAAACACCCCCCACAAAAGCAGCTGGAGAGAAAGTGGAAAATTGGAAACAGCCACAGGGACTGAACTAAAAAGGGAGAAAAGAGAAAGGAGAGGGTTTAAATTCCATTAAGACTATAAACAGGGGGACCGCAGATCGTCTGCAACTCCACAGCTCAATACGTGGCGGTGCTCTGGTTAACAGCAAATCCCCAGGAGAAGAGTGGGGTCCAGGAGGTTCTTGAGCCACACGGGGAGAAGCAGTTCCACTGCTGGAAGGACATTTGCTAGAGGCTGGGAGGCAACCTGGGCCAAGCAGACCCCAGAGAACGGCAACATCGCTGATCCTGGAACAAGGTCATTAAGGGTGAACACTAGTGACAAATATGTGTTGTGATTTTCCATAATCCCTGAGATGCTGCTGCTACACTATCTAACGAACTTTTTCCGGGGCGGGCGGGCACCTGGCCGCAGTCTATGGGCTTCGTCAGCAGCACAGTAATGCAAATTTTCCTGGGTGCGGCCAGCATTCAGCCATTGCTTGGTGAGACCCTCTGCAGAGGGGCAGAACGGGTCAAAGCTGCAGTCCCTCAGAAGTAAGGGGCCAGGGAAAATAGCCACATCTGAGACAAAACTCGGGAAAGAGGTACAACCTGGGGCTCAGTCATGGACAGTGTAAAAGCAGGGAGTGGATGAAAGCTGAAGACAAAGGACGGGTGAGAGATTGCTGATCAAGGAGAAGAGAGTTCCAATACTAGAGACTGGGTAGCTGGGTGATGCCATTTTCACCACTCCCACACATGCACATATGCACCTACAAGTGCCACAACAATCCACCCCAGTAGGCTAGCAGCACCATCTACTGGAGAAGTGAGCTGTTAAACTCAACCCCGCCCAAATGGGCCAACCTCGCTCTTCAAGAACAGAAATCTCACCGCCTGCTTAGTTTATGGACTATAAAGCGCTTCATAGTCTGACATCCAGGGTAAAACGAAGTAATTTCAGTCGTATTTCAGTATGTTAGCAGGTCCATCTATTCACTTTTTTTTTTTCATATCTTTTCTCTTTCTTGAATACAGAAAGAGAAAGAATTCACTTTGATTTTCCATTTTTACTAAAAATATTTTTCTTTAATTTTGTTACTATATTTTTTACTTTTGTGTAAATTTGTCCGAATTCTAGTTTACGTCCATCATTTCATTTTAGTCTACTTCAGCGTATTCATTTTTTCAAATTTTCAAATTATTTCCTCTTTTTTTCTTCTTTCCCCTTTTTTCTCTAATCTATGAAGCCACTTTCAACACCCAGACCAAAACACACCTAGGATCTAGCATCATTTATTTGATTCTTTTTGTGTGTTTTTAATTTTTTAATTTTAATATTGTTTTAATTTTAATTTTTTACTTTAATTTTTTCTACCTCATTAATTCCTTTTCTCCCTTCAAAATGACGAAACGAAGGAATTCACCCCAAAAGAAACGGCAGGACAATATGACAGCCAGGGACTTAACCAATGCAGATACAAGCAAGATGTCTGAACCAGAGTTTAGAATCACGATAATAAGAATAGTAGCTGGAGTCGAAAACAGATTAGAATCCCTTTCTGCAGAGATAAAAGTAGTAAAAACTGGTCACGATGAAGTAAAAAATGCTATAACTGAGCTGCAATCACGGATGGATGCAGCAGCAGCAAGGATGGACAAGGCAGAACAGAGAATCAGTGATATAGAGGACAAACTTATGGAGAATAATGAAGCAGAAAAAAAGGGAGATAAAGGCAAAAGAGCACAATTTAAAAATTAGAGAAATCAGTGACTCATTAAAAAGGAACAACATCAGAATCATAGGGGGGAAGAGAGAGAAATAGGGGTAGAAGGGTTATGTAAGCAAATCATGGCAGAAAACTTTCCTAACCTGTGGAAAAACACAGACATCAAAATCCAGGAAGCACAGAGGACCCCCATTAGTTTCAACAAAAACCATCAACAAGTTATATCATAATCAAATTCACAAAATACTCAGGCAAGGAGAGAATCATGAAAGCAGCAAGGGAAAAAAAGTCCTTAACCTACAAGGGAAGACAGATCATGTTTGTAGCAGACCTAGCCACAAAAACATGGCAGGCCAGAAAGGAGTGACAGGATATATTCAATGTACTGAATGAGAAAAATATGCAGCCAAGAATTCTCTATCCAGCAAGGCTGTTAACCAAAATAGAAGGGAAGATAAAAAGTTTCCCAGACAAACAAAAATTAAAGGAGTTTGTGACCACTAAACCAGCCCTGCAAGGGGGACTTTCTGAGGGGAGAAAAGATGAAAAAAATAAATAAATAAATATTAATAAATAAATACATACATACATACCAAAATCAACAAAGACTAGAAAGGACCAGAGAACACCACCAGAAACTCCAACTCTACAAGCATCATAATGGCAATAAATTCATATCTTTCCGTACTTACTCTAAACATCAATGGACTCAATGCTCCAATTGAAAGACACAGGGTAACAGAATTTTTAAGAAAACAAGAGCCATCTATATGCTGTTTACAAGAGACCCACTTTAGATGTACAGACACCTTCAGATTGAAAGTAAAGGGATGGAGAACCATCTATCATACTAATGGTCAACAAAAGAAAGCCGGAGTAGCCATACTTATATCAGACAATCTAGACTTTAAAATAAAGACTGTAACAAGAGATGCAGAAGGGCATTATATCATAATCAAAGGGTCTATCCACCAAGGAGACCTAACAATTGTAAGCATTTATGCACCAGATGTGCAAGCACTGAAATATATAACTCAATTAATCACAAACATAAAGAAACTCATTGATAGCAATAGCATAATAGTAGCAGACTTCAACACCCCGCTCACAGCAATGAACATATCATCTAGTCAAAAAATCAACAAGGAAACAATGGCTTTGAATGACACACTGGACCAGATGGACTTAACAGATATATTCAGAACATTTCATCCTAAAGCAGCAGAATATGCATTCTTCTCCAGTGCACATGGAACGTTCTCCAGAATAGACCACATACTGAGACACAAATCAGCCCTCAAGAAGTACAGAAAGATCGAGATCATACCACCCATATTTTCAGACCACAATGCTATGAAACTCAAAATCAACCACAAGAAAAAATTTGGAAAGGTAACATATCAGAGTTGATATGAATCAATTAAATTTATTACTAAGATCTGAAAAAGCCCTAAATCTGCTGTTATAAAAACAGCAAAATAATAAAATACAAATTAGAATGTCTTTTATTTATTTATTTTTTTTAATTTTTTTTTTCAACATTTATTTATTTTTGGGACAGAGAGAGACAGAGCATGAACGGGGGAGGGGCAGAGAGAGAGGGAGACACAGAATCGGAAGCAGGCTCCAGGCTCTGAGCCATCAGCCCAGAGCCTGACGCGGGGCTCGAACTCACGGACCGCGAGATCGTGACCTGGCTGAAGTCGGACGCTTAACCGACTGCGCCACCCAGGCGCCCCTAGAATGTCTTTTAATGTTAGCATTTAATGAAAGAAGGTAAAAGAGGCAAAAGCATTCTGTTTATGGGATTGTATTCTGGCTTTTCAGTATGTTGATTCCTCATATCCTGAACAATATCTGCTGGTTTAAAATCCATTTCAGTAAATACTTGTTATATATTCTGCTGCTGTAATCTATGCAATAACCATGTCATCCTAAATGCAGTGTCGACAGATTTCTCAAAGTTCAATTAATGACCACCTCTTGCAGAAACAGCTGGATCCACATGAACATTTTTAATTTAAACAGTTACTGCCCTATAGAAAACTAAAATAAAATAGACTTTTACTCCATGAATAATCAAACTTAATAAATACACATATCACACTCAAATGGGTAGAATGGAGACAACTAATAAGCTGAAATTTCCCTGTGGTATGAGGCCCATGCAATATTGATTATTACCAAAATTAAGTCTTAACAGAAAATATTTTTCATAATATTATGTTATAATCAATAACTATTCCCTTCCAATGGGAAGTATGAAAGAAAGAAACTAAACGAACAAAATTCTATGAGTCACAAAGGATTAACAAATCAGATCTTGGCATGTGTGATAGGAAACAATACTTTTTGCTTCTCAAAGAAAATTGTGTCCTGTAAACTTTTAAGATATATTTTAGTTACTGAGAAAATGCACGATAAGCAACTGTAATCTTAGAACAATGTACAATAAATGTGATTAACAATGGTTACCAACAGAACTGAAATTGGTGGGAGATAAGGGCAGGCATTCGTTTTTCTTTCTATATTTGTACAGTATTTTAAAGTTTTCCACAGTGAACATGTCTCACTTTGGTAATTGTATTTTGAACTTAAATCTAGATGGGAAACAGCTGCAGATGTTGTGAAGTTTAACATTCAAATAACAAAATTGCATCTTCTCTGACAGCATGCTATCATGAATTCACAAATACAACACAATATGTCAAACAGTTATGAAGTGTAAATGTTGACTTCAATTGGAATAAGTGAGTCACAAAAATCTATATTAAGCCTTGTACAAATTAGAAGCAAACATCATGTGGCCTTCAGAAGACCTTCTAAAATTCAACATTATTGTTAAGTTTTGCATTAGGAAATTGTTTCTCAATCAGGACTACATACACCCACATGATGTATGAGATGCCCTCACTTAGGTGACACCCTTACTTTGAAAGGAAATTACAGAAAACACAAAACAAGCTGTAGCAACACAACTTGATGGGATGAACTGGCAGATGAACAATTCAACCAGCGCACAATTAAGTGTGTATAATTTTCCAGGTTTAGACAATATAACAGGATATGCCCTGATGAGCTGGGCACACTGGACAGCTGGGTAAACTGGCAAATTATACACACCAATTACACCAATGAGCTGAGCGTTAGTGAAGTGTGACATCCAGTTGTGCAATCATAGGTCTACCTGATGTGTAGTAAATCTTGATACATGGTAATAATGGTATGAAAGAAGTTGGACTTTTTTTTAAATTCAACTGTTAACTTTTAGCTCAGTAATTACACGTCAGATCCCCATTAATGCCCTTGACCATGTAGAGACTTCTTACTAGTTTTATTTACTATATGAAAGAAATAGAAATAAAGTGATAACTCTTCATTATGGATTCTTTGTCAGTAGTGAAAGGTGAACCATTAACAAATGTGATGTGCACTATGCAAATCAGTACTTTCAAACTCCAAACTCAAACTATCCCAAATAAACAATGTCCACAGCTTACTCAGAACTAAAAAATCTCAGCAGAACACTGAGGATTTCTGAGTTTGGAGCAAAGTCTTTGTTATAAGCATGCTCACAAGTTGTGCACCTATGTACCAAGCAAAAGGAGCTTCATACTACAGCTGCAAAATAACAAGTCCTGGCAAAAATAGCATTAGAAATATCAAGTATAGTAAAAGAATCTGATACATATGAAAACATTCAGAGAGTTTCATTTCCAAAAATGACAGATCAGATAATTTACACCAAACCTTCCACTAAAAGAAACTGAAAAACTAGAAATATTTTAAACAAAAATCAGTTTTAAGGCACTAGAAAACTAAAAAAGAAGACATAGGAGACCAACATGAAAGAGAAGAAAGAAAGTAAGAGAGATTAGTCCATGTTTTTTCCCTGAAATATCAGCCTGCTTCAGAAAAAGCAGTTGTGACACTGAGAAGCTAAATAGAGTTTTTAACCAATGTGTGGAGTTACGGGGGGAAAACTGGAGTTGGGTACCTTTCTAAGGAAGGAGATCCCTAGTTAAACTTCCCCCACTCCACACCAGCCTTCAGGCTACAATCCTCAAGAGCTATCCACTAGCAATAAGGTGAACCAGAAACAGCTGAACCCCAGCACTGAAGTTTAACATTGAAACAGCTCAGCAAAAATAACAAGGAAATCCATGATTGCTATAGCTCTTAATCTATAACAAAAAGTAATTATGTCCTCTCATACACAATAATTATCAAATTATTCATTCTTAAAGAAGAATGAAATGTATTTTCTGTCAAACAAAAGTAACCGATCAAAAATAAACAGTACACAAAAACAATTGTGATCGAAATCCAAGAAAAATGAGAAAGAACAGAAAAAAACAGACCATTAGAAGATCTAAACAATGGATGGGGCACCTGGGTGGCTCAGTCAGTTGAGCCTCTGACTTCAGTTCAGGTCATGATCTCATAGCTTGTGAGTTCGAGCCCCACAATGGGCTCTGTGCTGACAGCTTGGGAGACTGGAGACAGCTTCAAATTCTGTCTCCCTCTCTCTTTCTGCCCTTCCCTGCTTGTGCTGTCTCTGCCTCTCCCTCTCTCTCAAAAATAAATAAACATTAACAAAATTTAAAAAAAAAGATCTTAACAATGGAGTTATGAAAGACAGATACATAGATTAAGGATTTTGGCAAAGAACTACAAAATTAAAAATGATGAAATGAAAATTCTAAGTGAAACATGATAAGCAGTGGGTGGATTAATAGAGTTGGTTAAGCTGAAGAGAAAGTAATTATATGAAAGTTCAGAAGAAAATATTCAAAATAAAGAATGAAAAAAATGAATAAAAATTGATAAAAATGAACCTAAGAAACAAAGGGAATAGGTACAAATCAAAAGAACACAACTAAGCTCACTATAGTAAAATTGCAGAAAACCAAAGAGTAAGAGGAAAAACTCAAAATCAAATTGGAGAAAAATATATATGACTATCAAAAAAGCACCAACAAGGGGCGCCTGGGTGGCTCAGTCGGTTAAGCGTCCAACTTCGGCTCAGGTCACGATCTCACGGTCCGTGAGCTCGAGCCCCGCATCGGGCTCTGGGCTGATGGCTCAGAGCCTGGAGCCTGCTTCCGATTCTGTGTCTCCCTCTCCCTCTGCCCCTCCCCCGTTCATGCTCTGTCTCTCTCTGTCTCAAAAATAAATAAACGTTAAAAAAAAAAAATTTTTTTTAATAAATAAATAAATAAAAGCACCAACAAGGGGCGCCTGGGTAGCTCAATGGGTTAAGTGTCCGACTTCGGCTCAGGTCATGATCTCACGGTTTGTGAGTTCAAGCCCCGCATCGGGCTCTGTGCTAACAGCTCAGAGCCTGGAGCCTGCTTTGGGTTCTGTGTCTCCTTCTCTCTCTGCCCCTCTCCAACTTGTGCTCTATGTCTCTGAAAAAATAAATAAATGTAAAAAAAAAATTAAAATTAAAAAAAAAAGCACCAAAACTCACAGCTGACTTGTCAACAGCAACAATGGAACTGAGAAATGATAAAATGTCTTCAAAATACAGACAAGGAAAAAAAGAAAAAGGACTATTTCAAATTTTATATCCAGTGAAAATCTCTTTCAACAAAGAAAGTAAAGACATTTCAGACAAATACAGAGAGGGTCTGTCACCAAAGAACCCATTCCAAATGAAATTCTAAATTGGATTTTTCAAGTATATATTCACTGTAAAGGAAATTTCAAATTATGTTCTTAGGGCAGAAAAGGAATCTCAAAATGCAAAAAGGAATGAGAAAGAAATGAAGACTGCTAAAGAGTAAATATTACTGTATAAAACATTAACAGTAATGTCTTATGTGGATCAATTATATAAAGAATGAAAATTACTGACAATAAGAACATGAAAGTGGAAACACAAGTTAAAGGAGTTAGTGTGTTCTTAGATCCATGTATTTTCTGGAAAAAGCTTGAAGTGCTAGTTTATATTAAGATTTGATAAATTAAGAGTGCATGTTTTAATACCTATATTAACCATGAAAATATAACAAAAGAAGGTACAATAACCAAGATAATAAATATGGAAAAAATTTTAAAATGAAAACTTGGGGTGCCTGGCACAGTCAGTTAAATGTTTGACTTCAGCTCAGGTTATGATCTCACAGTTCATGGGTTCAAGCTCCGCACTGGCAGTGTGAAGCCTGCTTGGGATTCTCTCTCTCTCCCTTTCTCTCTGCTCTTCCCTGACTCACGCTTTCTCTCTCTCAAAATAAATAAACTTTAAAAAAAAATTTTTTTAAAGAAAACTAATAAATCCAAAGGACACAAGAAAAAAATGTAAAAAAAGAAAAATACAGGTGAAACCAACTGAAAGGAAACATAATATGGTAGATTTATATAAATTAAATGAATATTTACATAAATGTAATAGGGTAAATCCTCCAAATAAAAGACAAAGATTAATTTTTTTAATATTAAGTGACACTCTATAGTGTCATAAAAATATCAAAGTCAAAAAGCGAATCTTAAAAATGATGTATAAGACATAAGACCTCTAGATTAAACACTATAAAATAGCAATGGAAGGATTTGCTATGTTCATGAACTGGAAAACTCACATTGTAAACATTTCAATGCTAAGTTGACCTATAGACACAATGAAATCTAATCAAGATCCCAGGTTTTTAAAATTTCACACGCTTATTCTAAAATGTATGCAGAAATGCAGAGTAAAAATTACACAAGATAAACTTGAAGAACAAAGTAAAAAGACTAACTCTAAGAGAGAGGAGTCAACATGGCAGAGAAGTAGGGTGACCCGAATTTCCCTCATCCATCAGCACAGCAGTATTGAGGCCAGAAGACTTGGAATTCCAGGAATCCTGGTTACAGAGTGACAGAAACATCTCCAGGGGCCCACGTGACAACTTGTCAGGCCAAAGGTGTGTGACTGCGAATTGGGAAAGGTAAAATAGGTGGGGAGGCAAGGAGGGGAGGGATCCGTTTCTGTGGAGACAAAAGGAAGAGAAAGAGAGGCTGTGGAAGTGTAGGATTGTATTTGGACAAGAGAAAAACCAGGGACCGGGGAACAGAAAAAAACAGAGAAAGAACCAATTTCTAACATGATCCAGGGTTGTGAGTTTTCCTCAACTGGCAGATTGGAGCCTGCCACCCTTTATGTGTGTCTAGGAGGAAGATGGAGCCAGCCCCTGGCTGGGTAGTGAGCTCAGAGGCGAAGTAGGAGAGAGCAGTTCCTTCCCTTGAATGCTGTAGGAAGAAGGTATATAGCCATTCCAAAGACAAAAGACCCGGCAGGCACCTGCCAGCCAGAGGCCCTTTGTTGGCTGGCTGGGCAGAATGACACTACCCTGGAACCAGGGCAGAGCGGGATCCTTTAAGACATGGGGGTTTGAATCCCAGCAGAGCACTGGGAGGCGCGGGAGACAGTGGAGTGGGACAAACCGGGTTCACGCCCACGCAACACTGTGAGGACAGCCTGAACAGAGTGGTTTGAGACACCTGGTCTGGGGAGGAGAAACTAGGTTGTCATCGTTTTTCTCCCCATCACCAACAAGGTGAGGCTTCAGGGAACAGGACAGCGGCCTCCCAGTGGAGGCCAGACCCACCTACACCAAACCCCACCCCTCCCTGCCTGATAACTGTGTATTTACCGGAGCAGGATGGGCTCTGAGGAACCAGACAGCCCCTCCTCCAGACTAGCACAGCCACCGGTTCCAAGGCACCATCAGGTATCAGTTCTCCAGTTTTGCATTTTCTGATTTGATTCTTGGTCAATTCTTATTTTATATATACATTTTTTCTTCCTTTTCTTCCTCTCATTTCTTCCCTTCTCTGATTGTTGGTTTCTTTAAGCAGACATTTTTAATCTATTCTTTTTACATCTCTTTCATATCTCCTTCTTCTCTATTTTCCTGTCTCTCTTGGGATTAAGCCATATAATTTCTCTGATTTTCTGCCTGGTCATTTTTTTTTTTTCTTTTCTTTTTCCCCACCCCTGTCATTTCTCTCTCTTTGTATGGGATAAGGCTTCTTCCACCACCCTCTCCTTTTTAAATTTTTTCCAGGGTTTCTTCAACGCACAAATCAAAGCACACCTGGTGGAAGGTCCAAACCACCACTACGAATAGGGAGATAAAGCAACCAGACTCACAACAGAGAGCATGCAACACACTCCAAAAACACCTCCTGAAGGGCCAGTCCCAAGACAGTATATGACCTTTTTTGGATATAGTAGTATATATATATATATATACAGGACACATAACAAGTTATTAAAACATATAAAGGACAGGAAACTAGGTAACATGACAAAACAAAAGAATTCTCCTCAAAAGAAATTCCAGGAAGAAATGACAGCTAGAGGATTGTTCAAAACAAATATAAACAATATATCTGATCAAGAATTTAGAAAAACAGTCATAAGAGTAATAGCTGGGCTTGCAAACAGCATAGAAGACAGCAGAGAATCTACTGCCGCAGAGATCAAGGAGATAAGATACAGTCACAATGAATTAAGAAATGTTGTAAATGAGGTGCAAAATAAACTAGATGCAGTGACAGCAAGGATGGAGGAAGCAGAGGGGACAATAAATGAAACAGAAGATAAAATACAGAAAATGATGAAGCTGACAAAAAGATAAGAAAATACTAGACCACAAGGGGAGAATTAGAAAATTAAGTGATTCAATGAAACGTAGTAATATCTGTATCATAGTTCCAGAAGAAGAAGAGAAAGAGGCAGAAGGTTTACTTGAACAAATTATAGCTGAGAATTTCCCTAATCTGGGGAAGGAAGCAGACATCCAAATCCAGGAGGTACAGAGAACTGCCATCAGATTCAACAAGAAAAGGTCTTCACCACAGCATATCACAGTGAAACTGGCAAAATACAAAGATAAAGAGAGAATTCTTGGGTGACTGCATGGCTCAGTCAGATAAGCATCCAACTTCAGCTCAGGTTATGATCTCGCAGTTTGTGAGTTTGAGCCCCACATCGGGCTCTGTGCTGACAACTCAGAGCCTGGAGTCTGCTACGATTCTGTGTCTCCCTTCTCTCTGTCCCTCACCTGCTCACACTCTGTCTCTCTCTCTTTCAAAAATATATAAACATTAAAAAAATAATAAAACAAAAGATAAAGAGAGAATTCTGAATGCAGCGAGGGACAAACGGGCTTAACCTACAAAGGGGGTAGATACATAAGGATAGTAGCAGACCTGTCTACTGAAACTTGGCAGACCAGAAAGCAGTGGCAGGAAACATTCCACGTGCTGAATAGGAAAAATATGCAGCTAAGAATCCTTTATCCAGCAAGACTGTCATTCAGAATAGAAGGAGAGATAAAGGCTTTCCCAGACAAACAAAAACTGAAAGAGTTCATGACCACTAAACCAGCCCTACAAGATATCCTAAGGGGGCCTCTGTGAGTGGAATGCTGCAAAGACTACAAAGGACCAGAGACATCACCACAAGCATGAAACCTATAGATAACACAGTGACACTAAATCCATATCTTTCAAAATCAGTCTGAATGTAAATGGACTAAATGCCCGAATCAAGACATAGGATATCAGAATGGATTAAAAAAAAAAAAAAAAAAAAAGATCCATCTATATGCTGTCTACAAGAGATTCATTTTAGACCTGAGGACACCTTCAGATTACAAGTGAGGGGATATAGAACCATCTATCATGCTACTGGAAGTCAAAAGAAAGCTGGAGTAGCCATACTTCTATCAGACAAACTAGATTTTAAACTAAAGGCTATAACGAGATGAAGATGGGCATTATATCATAATTACGGGGTCTATTCATCAAGAACTAACAACTTTAAATGTTTATGTCACCCATATGAAAGCACCCAAATACATAAATCAAATAATCACAAAGCAATCTTATTGATAAGAATACAGTAATTGCAGGCGACTTTAATACTCTACTATAGCAATGGACAGATCATCTAGGAAGAAAATCAATAATGAAACAATGGCCTTGGACCACTGTCCAGATGGATTTGACAGATATATTCAGAACTTTTCATCCAAAAGCAGAGTACACATTCTTCTCACTGGAAAAGAATGCACTGCACATGGAATATTCTCCAAGATAGATCACATATTGGATTACAAAACAGTCCCCAATAAATATAAAAGAATTGAGATCATATGATACACATTTCAGAAACTTGAAATCAACCACAAGAAAAATTTGGAAAGCCTCCAAATGCATGAAGGTTAAAGAACATCCTACTAAAGAATGAATGGGCCAACCAGGCAATTAAAGAAGAAATTTAAAAATATATGGAAGCAAATGAAAATGAAAACACGACAGTCCAAACCCTTTGGGATGCAGCAAAGGCAGTCCTAAGAGGCAATTCAGGCCTATCTTCAAGCAACAAGAAAAATCTCAAATACAAAACCTAATCACACACCTAAAGGAACTAGAAAAAGAACAGCAAAAAAAAAAAAAAAACCCCAAAAAACCAAAAAAAGACAAAAAAAAAGCCAGAAGAAGAAAAATAATAAAGATTAGAGCAGAAATAAACAATATAGAATTCAAAAAAAAAAAAGAACAAAAACAAAAACAAAAACAAAAAACAAAAAAACAGAACAGATTAATAAATCTAAGAGCTGGTTTTTTGAAAGAATCAACAAAATTGATAAACCCCTAGCCAGACGTCTCAAAAAGAAAAGAGAGAACGCCAATAGATAAAATCACAAATGAAAGAGAAGAGATCACAACCAACACCACAGA
Source organism: Lynx canadensis (assembly GCF_007474595.2). Classification (NCBI taxonomy): domain Eukaryota; kingdom Metazoa; phylum Chordata; class Mammalia; order Carnivora; family Felidae; genus Lynx; species Lynx canadensis. Next base: position 124,647,900 of record NC_044308.2, read on the forward strand.
AATACAAACAATTATTAGAGAATACTACAAAAAATTATATGCCAACAAACTGGACAACTTGGACGAAATAGACAAATTCCTAGACATCCACATACTACCAAAACTCAAATGAGAAGAAATAAAAAATTTGAACAGACACATCACCAGCAAAGAAATTGAATCAGTTATCAAAAATCTCCCAACAAATAAGAGTTCTGGGCCAGATGGCTTCCCAGAGGAATTCTACCAGACATTTAAAACAGAGTTAAGACTTATCCTTCTCAAGCTGTTTCAAAAATAAACAAATAAATAAATGAATGGAAGGAAAGCTTCCAGACTCATTCTATGAAGCCAGCATTACCTTGATTCCCAAACTAGACAGAGACTCCACTAAAAAGGAGAATTATAGGCCAATATCCCTGATGAACATGGATGCAAAAATCCTCAACACAATAGTAGCAAGTCGAATCCAACAGTATAAGAATTATTCACCAAGGTTGAGTGGGATTCATTCCTGGATTGCAGGGCTGGTTCCATATTCACAAATCAATGTGATACATCATATTAACAAAAGAAAGGATAAGAACCATATGATCTTGTCATAGATCCTGGCAATAGATGCAGAAAAAGCATTTGACAAAATACAGCATCCTTTCTTAATAAAAACTCAAGAAAGTGGGGATAGAAGGAACATACCTTAACATCATAAAAGCCATATGTGAAAAGCCGACAGCTAATATCATCCTCAATGGGGAAAAACTGAGAGCTTTTCCCAAGATCAGGAACATGACAGGGATGTCTACTCTCCCCACTGTTGTTTAACATAGTGTTGGAAATCCTAGCCTCAGCAATCAGACAACAAAATGAAATAAAAGGCATCCAAACTGGCAAAGAAGAAGTCAAACTTTCACTCTTCACAGATGACATGATACTCTACATGGAAAACCTGAAAGATTCCATCAAAAAGCTGCTAGAACTGATCCATGAATTTGGCAAAGTTGTAGGATACAAAATCAATGTACAGAAATCAATTGCATTTCTATACACCAATAATGAAGCAACAAAAAGAGGTATCAGGGAATCAATCCCATCTACAATTGCACCCAAAACCATAAAATACCTAGGAATAAACTTAACCAAAGATGTGAAAGATCTGTATGCTGAAAACTATAGAAAATTTATGAAAGAATTTGAAGACACAAAGAAATGGAAAAACATTCCATGCTCATGGATTGGAAGAATAAATATTGTTAAAATGTCAATACTACCCAAAGCAATCTACACATTCAATGCAATCCCAATCAAAATTGCACCAGCATTCTTCTCAGAGCAGAACAAACAATCCTAAAATTTGTATGGAACCACAAAAGACTACGAATAGCCAAAGTAATGTTGAAAAAGAAAACCAAAGTGGGAAGCATCACAATCCCAGACTTTAGCCTCTACTACGAAGCTGTAATCATCAAGACAGTATGGTACTGGCACAAAAACAGACACATAGACCAATGGAATAGAACCCAGAATTGGACCCACAAATGTGTGGCCAACTGATCTTTGAAAAAACAGGAAAGAGTATCTAATGGAAAAAAAGACAGTCTCTTTAGCAAACAGTACTGAGAGAACTGGACAGCAACATGCAGAAGAATGAACATGGATCACTTTCTTACACCATACATTAAAATAAACTCAAAATGTATGAAAGACCTAAACATGAGACAGGAAACCATCAAAACCTTAGAGGAGAAAACAGGCAACAACCTTTTTGACCTCAGCCGCAAAAACTTCTTACTCAACACATCTCCGAAGGCAAGGGAAATAAAAGCAAAAATGAACTACTGGAACCTCATCAAGATAAAAAGTTTCTGCAATGCAAAGGAAACAATCAACAAAACTAAGAGACAACCGACAGAATGGGAGAAGATATTTGCAAATGACATATCGGATAAAGGGTTAGTATCCAAAATCTATAAAGAACTTACAAACTCAACACCCGAAAACAATCCAGTGAAGAAATGGGCAGAAGACATGAATAGACACTTTTCCAAAGAAGACATCCAAATGGCTGACACATGGAAAGATGCTCAACATTGTTCATCATCAGGAAATACAAATCAAAACTACATTGGGATAACACATAATACTGATCAGAGTGGCTAAAATTAACAACTCAGGATACAACGGATGTTGGCAAGGATGTGGAAAAATGGGAATCCAATTGCACTGTTGGAGGGAATGCAAACTGGTGCAGCCACGCTGGAAAACAGTGTAGAGGTTCATCAATTAAAAATAGAATTATCCTACAACCCAGCAATGGCACTACTAGGAATTAATTCAAAGGGTGCACAAGTGCTGATTCATAGGGGTACATGAACCCCTATGTTTATAGCAATGGTTTCCACAATAGCCAAATAATGGAAAGAGTCCAAATGTCCATCAACTTATAGATAAAGAAGATATGGTTTATACATACAATGGTATACTTACTACTTGACAATGAGAAAGAATGAAATCTTGACATTTGCAACATAAATAGAACTGGAGGGTATTATGCTAAGTGAAATAAGTCAGACAAGGACAGATATCATATGTTTTCACTCACATATGGAACTTGAGAAACTTAGGAGACCATAGGAGAAGGGAAGGGAAAAAAATAGTTTCAAAGAGAGAGGGAGGCAAACCATAAGAGACTCTTAAATACAGAGAACAAACTGAGAGTTTATGGGAGGGGCAGGGAAGAGGGGGAAATGGGTGATGGGCATTGAGGAGGGCACTTGTTGGGATGGGCAGTGGGTATTGTATGTAAGCGATGAATCATGGGAATATACTCCCAAAGCCAAGAGCACACTGCATACGTTGTATGTTAGCTAACTTGACAATAAATTATATTTAATAAAAACAAACAAACAAAAAAGACTAACTCTACTATAGCACAACTTATCATTAAGCAACAGTAATCAAGACCATGTGATATGGGCACTGGAATAGACAAATGAACCACAGGATCAAATACAAGTCCAGAAACAGAAGCCTGCAAATGTGAACATTTGGTGTATGACCAAGACAGGACTGTAAAGTAGTAACAAAGGGCTGATTCTTTCAATAAATGAAACTGCATCAATAGATATTCATATAAAATGTATGATCCCTACTTCACACCTTGAACAACTTACCAATTCCAAGTACGTACTAAGTCTTTATGTAAAAGTTGAAACAATAAGCTTCTAGAACATTACATAAGAAAATATTTTCATGTTCTGAAGATAGGGAACAATTTCTTAAACAGATTAAAAAAAAAAAAAAAACAACAACAAAAACTAACCACAAAAGAAAAGACAGAAAACTGAACTAGATTATTTTAACAGAAGACCCCATGAAGGGAAAGTTAAGAGAATGAGAGGCTGAAGACTATTGGAGATAACACTGAAATACATATAACTGACATTGTGCTCATATACAAAATATATAAAGACCTCCCACAAGTCAATAACAAAAATACAAGGAAGCCAATAAAAAAAGGGGGACAAAAGAAGTGAACCAGTATTTCAAAAAAGAAATTGCCAATGACCACAAAAATGGAGTAGATTATTACTAGGCAATTCAGTAAGAAATTGGAAACTCTGGAAAAAACAAAATGTAAAAAATGCTCATCATCTAGTAATCATAAAAATGCAAATTAAAACAATGATGAGACACTCTGCACACCTATCATAATGGCTATTATTTAAAGACTAATAATACCAAATATTGGAAAGGATAAAAAGCAACATGAATTCTCCTACATTGCTAGTGGGAGTGTAAATTAACGTAACCAGTTTGGAAACCTGTTTATCAGTATCTACTAAATTTGAAGGCACCTAGAAATTGCACTCCACATTACATACTAACAGAACTGCACATACATGTGCACTAAAATAATAAATAAGATTACTCATGGCAGCCTTCTTTGTAATAGCCCAAAATTTGAATTAATTCAAATATCCATCATAAAATGTTAAAATACATTGCGGTAAATCCATACAATGGAATGCCAAAGAGCAATAAAAATGAACAAACTACAAGTATATGATTAGCAAGATTAGCAAAAAACAGACATAAAAAACACACCCTGTATAATTCCATTTATATAAAATATTTAAAACAGGCAAAATTTACCAATGGTATTAAAAAGTCACAAGAGTGGTCATCTTTGAAAAAGAAGGAGAATTTAGTGACTGGGATGGAGAATGAGGAGGCTTCTTACACAGTGGTAATGTTCTATTTCTAGATCTGGGTGGTGGTTAAAATGGGCCTGTTCACCTTGTAATAATTCATTGAGTTTTACAATAATATATGTACTTTTCTGTAAGTAAATTATACCTCCAAATTTAGAAAATTAAAAATTAAAAAAAAAAAAAAATGAAGCTTCAGCAGGTTCCACTGTCAGGTGACGGGTTCCATTCTAGAATTATAGGAGAAGAGCCAGAAGATCATTTATTAAGCTACAGAGGATCTTGAAGCTACATTCTTAAAAGTGTGTGCATTCCACTCCTGTTTAGACAGTATGAAAATCAGACAATGGCATAGATTTCTTGCTGTGTAAACCACTGCAATTAACTAAGAAAGGCACCAATCTGTTAATATGAGAAAATACTTTTTTTTTTTTTTTTTGAAGTGCAATAGTTAAGGTATTTTAGACTGGCACAATTTAAATCTTGGTAATGCCTGGAAAAATCTAAGACTTTATGTAAAAAAAGAAATATCCCATATTCTGATCACACATCAAATGCCATATCATCACGCACTAACTGTGAAGATCTTGTCTATTTCAACAGAAGATACACATAATATCTTCACCTCTCTGGGGTGCTTCGCAAAGAAATCAGCACCAAGAGCACAAGAAGAATGTACTTTTCATATGGCCAGATGTTTACTCAAATTTTTGAAATGGGCAAATTTCACTGCAAAAAGAGTAACTAAGTTGATCTCTTTGAAAACAGAGTATATCCGTCTCTTAGCATATGCAGGCAATAAATTCAAATTCTAAAATAAACTCAACATATCTGTGTAAGGATCTATAAACATAGTAAAAACTGCAGAAAAAAAATATCTGCTAATATACTTTCCGTTTGAATAAAACATGTTAAGGAAAAAAATTCTGCTACCATTCCTGGTCTTGAAAAAACAAAAGGTGCTATGGGATATGAATAAATACACATTGCTCCTTAAGTTGATAAGTTTCCAAGTTTAAGGACAATTTCTATTGATGTTTTTTTCTCCTAAAACAAACAACTGATGATGCAAAGAAACAGACAGTGTATGTACTTCATTTTCACTTCAATTCCACCAACAACAGTGGGTTGATTAAAAGAAACCCCTGAATGATGACTCTCAACAATCTGAGTTTGAGAAAATAAAACTCGAGAATTAGGAGTCTTTCCAACAACCGATTACACACCTAAGTGAAATGAAAATACTTAATGAGGAGTGCTACAGAGTCCCTATCAAAAAATTCCGTATTTCTAAAACATCATTTAAGAAAAGCCATATAATCACTGGGTCAGTGAAATTTAAAATATCTTTTGAATATTCACAAGGAAACTAAAAATTAGACAAATAATAATTCAATCTCTAATATATTACCATTGTAAATATTTTAATCTTAAACACCCCAAATTCATGAACATTTTATAAGAAGTACAAGAACATAATTTAGATAAAATGGCATGTATCATCCAAAAAGTTAAGATCTACTAAACTTCAGCGCGATTACAACCAGGCCCACCACTCTAACATCTGTGTATGAAATTTGTTTTATAAACCAACAGTTCTCACCACTTCTTGCTTTTGGGCTTCATTAAGTTTTTCAGCTAATTCTTCCAAAGCCCTTTTTGTTTCAGCATCCGACCTAGGCAAAAAAAAAAATATTTTAAGTTGGCTGTTTGAAAAAATATACACAAACTGAAATATACAACATGTTATTACATAATATTCTACTGCAGTGGTTCCTAAATCTTAGCAAACATATGAAATACCTGGAGGACTTATTAAGACAGACTGCTGAATCAGTAGATCTGCAATGGGATCCAAGAATGTGCATTTCTACAAATTCCAAGTTGATGCTGATGGTGCTGATTTGGGAATTACACTTTGAGAACAAGCGCTACACTGGACCATTACCTTCAATAAACAAGTAGGTTGCAATATGTCTCATTTTAAATTAAGAAGAAAGGAAATGGGGGGAGGACTAAATGTGATCTCAAATCCTCTCTAGCAATCCGTAACCAAATTACAACAGTGTGTGCTGTACAAAGTCCGTCCTCATCAACTTACCTCCCTATTACCTTTTTTCCTAACAGATTAATAACATACATGATAAATAATGAAACAGCACTGAAAGAATTACAAATAAAACCAAAGCCCGTCCTCTCTCACACCTCCTTAACTCTGGTTCCACTCGCCACTGGCACACATGCTCAACCACTTCCATGCTTCATTCTTTTGCTGGTTAACTCCGCCATTTTTATCTCTAGACACTTTCAATTAACTCTCTGTTTTGAAATATTTAGTTCACTGATACCCCTCTCCAATTTCAGATACATTCATTACTATTTTTGGTTTTTCTACTGGTTACCTATGTAAATTACATAATATATTTATACCTCTTATGAACTATTCCATCATAAAGAATTGATGCTTTTGGTTATGTCCTATCATGTTTCCATTTTCATCAGCTTCATACCTACATTGTTAACAGTCTTGTGCGTTTGGTTTTTTCTAGAGTTTCTTATTATCTTTTGGCCTTATATGGCCCTTATGTATCACATTATTAATATTTTTCTTTGACTTCTTACAGAATCACCTATTAAGAATCAACTCCATTCTTGTGGATTACATCCTTCTCAAAGGACACCTACTTCCTACTCTAATTTAGAGTGAATATTTCCTGGATTTGCTACATGGTTACCATTCTGGGGACTGCTTTCACCAAATCTCTGGATTAGTTTTATTATTTCTCATCACCTGTATCTTACTTTTTCTTGGTTACCATTTTACTTTACTTATGTGTTCTTAGGTAATTTACTCAGAAAGAAGTTACCCTAAAGGTAAATATTCTAAGTCTTTAAATCTCTGAAAATTTACTTGCACCTCTTTCTTGGCTTTGTGGTTCTTTGTACCACTGGACTTCCCACATCTCACTAGCTGTTCCTTCTCAAGCCACCTCTTTTGTGTATATGAGACTTCTAATACTGGAACTTTTTGGCACTAAGCCCTGTCCTTGATACTCTCCATAAAGCTGCTAGATATTACCCATTTTCAAATACCACTCCTGTATGCTCACCACTCTTAAATTTGTATCTCTAACAGAGACTTTTCCTTTAAGCTCCAGAGTAAACATCTAGCTGCATATATTACATCTGGATGTCTCACAAATATCTCACACCTAACATATCCAAGGCCAAACTCTTAACCTCTAGACCTGGCATATCCCTACCAGTCTTCTGTATCTCAGGAAGTGGAATTACCATCTACCCAGCTACTCAAATCAGACATCTGGGAGTCACCCTTGGTTTATTCTCTTTACCCCCCATATCCAATCTACTGCCATATCCTGTTTCTTCAGTCTCCAAAAACCTGTCTTAAACATATCTGTGTCCATCTCCTCCTTGCCAGAATCATGGTCAAGCAATCATCTCTCACATGCTAATGCAACAGTTTCCTAACTTGCCCTTCTCAAATCAATTTTCCACATGGCATCCAAAGTGAGTTCTGAGTTAAACTTTATTAATGCTTTCTAAAAGCTTGCTTTCCAGTACACTCATTATTCATATACCTTTTGCAATAAATATCAAAAAAAAATGAAAAATTAGTCATTAAATATCAATCTTTCTGAATCACAGAGAAACCTACATTTAACCTAGCAACCTCTTACCCAGTATTTTTATAAACGTAAATTAAGGATTTGTGGTACAAGTAAAGCAGAATTGGATCCGGATATCTTCCTCATCTATTCACAAGAAAGTTAAGTCACCAATTTCACAAGAAACTTGACTTCTAGTTTGGCTTAAATAAAGTTTCTCTGCCTCACACATGCCTCTGGATCACACAAACTATTACCAGATGGTACCAGCTCATGGATCAGAAGATCCCCAGTCTACCACTGCACATCCAAATGACCACTGAAACCAATTAACAAAATCAAACCTGCAATTTCTCCCGGGTCTTCCAACAGGACAAATTCCTGAAACTCATGTTCCTAGTGCTTAATTTGTACCCTTTCTTCAAATGCGTAAAAGCTACACAATAAAGCAATCCAAGAACAGACTATACTAGAATGTTGACACCACTTTGCTTATTTTATCAACTTGTCAAAAATAAATACCTAGTTTTAAGTTAACTAACAAATACTGGTTTAAAAGAATGACAATACAACTCCATAATACAGCTCAAAATTCAGGAACTTAATTTCCTTATTCATACCCGCTATATATGAAAATGATTTGAACCACAGGGTGCTGTAAGTGGTAAAGAGCAAACACTCTGGGGCCGTAATGCCTATACCTGAATCCTGACTCTACCACATACCCCATTTGAACGCCAACAAATGAGTTACTTCATCTGAGTTACTTCATCTCTCTACCCTTTTCCACATCCAAAAAATGGAAAAAATAATGATGATTACCTCATTAGGGTTGTTATAAGAATTAAATCTAAATCTGGCAAGAAGTAAGTGTTCCATAATATTAACTACTAACAGTAGTAATAGTAAGGTCTTTAATTCTTATTACGAAATTTCCTATGTTCCTCATTTAAAAGCAGGTAAGTTACACAGAGTACAGTTGATAATCACATATTTAACATTTATAGCTTTGACCCTTTTTGAGACAGCAACAAAAAACTGGTGTATGGAATGATTTTGTTAGATGGAATGGGAGTTAGCAAGTGAACTTGGTAAACAAACTTCAATTCAGCTTTGTTGTTCCCCCATCGCTGCTCTAGAGAAGAACTCTGGAGAGTCACTCTAGAGACTGACTCTAGAGAAGGATAAAGACTTTGGTTTCCTGTAAAAATATGGCCTCCAAATGAAAGCCAACTGTCACTGCTAATGATGAAAACGAAAAGACAGTGAGGAAATTTTAAATAAAGTGATACTTGCTGGGCACTACATAAAATTGACAAAACTGTACAGCTGGCAAATATAAACTACTCACTTTTGAAGATTTCAACTGAAAGCTAAAATACTGGATTCTACAGTGGCTCATGTTGACAAATTCCAAACTATGCTTTTTTTTTTTTTTTAGCTTCACTGTTGGTGATCTGGTCTCCATCTCTGTTTCTCTCTCTGTCTCTCTCCAACTATTTGCAAATCAACCTCTTTGCTAAGGTCTCACAATGTATCTCTCCATAATGGCAGTACTCCAGTGAAGTAAGTTAACATGTTTTTAAAAATATGAATTTAATTTGTCTAACACTGAGTCACAATACATTCTAAATTCAAAGGATTTTAAACTGTTCTATTAATAAATTTTAAAATACTGGTATAAAAACAGCACTGTTCTTGAATTCATATAAACATATCAATTACAGAACTTATTATGTTCTTCTAATAACTTATGCCTCCAACAAAAACCATATTCTGCTTTTACCGGCTTCTTCTGGCAAATTCCCGATTGAAATCATCTCCAAGCCGAACTTGTTCACTGCTGAGGTCTCGGAGGGACTGATGAAAAGCATGAAACTAGTAAAAGCAAAACATAGTTATCCATTTAGGATTCTGTTTAATTCTTCCATGAAGAAGAAGAGCTTACTTTTTGCTGTAATGCCCAAATTTCATGTTAATAAAACATAACAAAATAAATGTCTATTCTGAAACATTTTTCCAAAGAAAAGCAACTTTTAAAAAGTTGTAACATTAACCATCACATCCTCTATAGTACACTAATTCCAGTCCTTTTAGATACCCCCTGCCCCCTCAAAAAAGAGGTCGGTAAACTTTTCCTGTAAAGGGTACAATAGTAAATATTTCAGGCTTTCAGGATATATTAACTCTGTCAAAATTAGTCAACACTGTCATTTTAGCACAGAAGTAGCCATAAACAAAGGAGCATGGGTGGCGGTATTACAAAAGAACCCTATTCAACTGGACCACATGCCATCGTGTGCCAACCCATGCTGCAGAGAAACTCTTGCCCACATGCACCAGGAACCATGTACAAGAATGTTTGAAGCAGCACTGTTCATAATGAAAACGCTGAAAACAAACACAAAGTCCATTAAGAACGGAACATATATAAATTGTGATATGTTCTCCCAGTGGAGTATAACACAGCAATAAAAATGAAATGATCAAACGTAAGTACACATTAGTAAGGCTATAATGTCAAGAACATAACATCAATTGAAAAAAAGCAGAAGATATACAGTATTATTCTATTTATATAAAGTTTACACACAGGGAATACTAAACAAGATGTATGTATTATAATTTTTTTTTTTTTTTTTTTTTTTTTTTTTTAAGCAAGAGAATGGTTACTATAAAAGTCAGGATAGTTGATAGCCCTGGGGAAAGGGGAAGTGTAAAAGAGGCTTTAGGGGTATAATAATGCTTGGATTCTTGGCCTGGATGGTGGTTACATAGATTTTCATTTACATTATTGTACTTTTAATTGTAAATATGTATACCATATATGTATCTGCATACTATAATTTACAATTAAAAAATATTTAAGTTATAGAGATTTGCAAAAACAACAAATCAATCCATTTCAACAAATGTACATTGAGCAACTAATCAGTGCCAGCAACTGTGGTAGGAAATAAGGGGTTCAGAATTTAACATGGGATATAGACATGCAAACAAATGACAAATGATGTGCAGAGCATTACGGAAAACACACTGTCTGGGCGCCTGAGTGGCTCAGTTGGTTAAGCATCCAACTCTTGATTTCAACTCAGGTCAAGATCTCACAGTCTGTGAGTTTGAGCCTTGCATCAGGCTCTGCACCATCGGTGCTTGGGATTCTCTCTCTCCCCTGTCTCTCTCTCTGCCCCTACCCCACTTGCTCTCTCAAAATAAACAAACTTAATTTTTTTAATAAATAAGAAAGTACACTATCACATGGAGCTAAAGGTCATCTTAAGAGACTTAAAATAAGGAAGAACAATTAAAAAGGAGTGGAGGTAATACAGTGGATGAAGAGCAGACCATTCACTTAGGCTTTGCAATGATTTTCCAGTTTTGCAAACCAGAATCCTAGGACTCATCCTTGACCCCTCCTTTACAATCATTCTCCCCCTCCCCAAATGGTCATCTGATCTTCAAGACCTTTCATTTTACCCACCAAATAGCTTTTAAGTCTACCCTACCTTTTCTCCAACTCCATTTATCCTAATCCAAGTAACCACCATCTCACACCCACAACACAGCAATATCCTCTTAACTGGATTGCCCACACTGATTTCATTTTCTACACTAGAGGTGGAATGATCTTTTCAAAATAATTGTTATCCCCTTACAAAGACTATGCATAGTCTTGGTCCTTCATACTTCTTCAGCCACATGGCCTTTAAGTTGCCCTAGGTGTTAGCTTCCTTCCTATCAAGGTATCTGTTCTACCCAAAATGACTCACTCAACTTTCAGATTTCAGCTCAGCCTTTCTTCAAGAAGCCTTCCCTGTCTGGAGCAAGTCCCTCTACCACACACTCCCATAACCCTATGCTTACTGTTCAGCATGCATCTCAGCTCACAATTATGGATCCATCTGTGTACTTATTTAATATCTAGCCCCTCCCCTTAGATTACAAACTCCACAAAAACACAAGGTCTTTGCTTATCTCTATTCCCAAGCACAAGCACTGTCCCAGAACAATAGCACTAAATAAACAGAATGGAAAAGTAAATGAACAACGTTAGGATATTGTTCTCTGCTCTGGGCTTAATCATACAATACACGCTAGTAAGTTGCACCTACCAAAAAAAACCAAAACCCACACAGTAAAGGAAAAGTTTCTACAAGGGGACATCTCATGCACTTGGTTTTGTTATCTCTATCTTAATCTGTAACAAGCAAAAGCTACAGGTGAGTATCCTGACAAGCTCTGAGGCTGCAATCCTGAAACCACCAAAACAAAAACCTCAAAGTCAGCAACATCCTCTAGCTTTTGTCTAATTAATTTAGCTACACAAAGCAACAAGAAACATTTTTTTCAGCTCTTGTATGGAAGCTTAAAGAAGCAGAAAAAGATATATGCCCTTAGAATGAATACTTCCAAAATCTTTACTGAATACATGAAATACATGGAAAGAGTATGAAATTTCTTGCTTCTAATTAAGTAACTCTACCCATGATTCAACAATCAGAAAAATACCAATGAAAAAAATCAATAGGTTAACCACACAAGGACTAACTTGTTTACACTAAACCAAAATTAGCAAAATAGAAAGTAGCTGACTTAGCAGGGCTTACCGAAGAATGAGCCCCCTGAACAAGGAAATAAAACATTGTTCAAAACTAAACTCATTTTTAAATATTCTACAAAACATAATCCTCCAGAACAAAGTACAAAATAAATGATAATTAGTACACTGAAAATAAAATAGTTTACTTGGTTTAAAAAGAAAAAAAAAAAAAAAAGATAAAAGCAGATCACAGACTAGTACAAAGTACCTGGCCCATGTCGTCAGTCTCCCGAACAAATCGGACACCAGTTCTGGACCTAATTCGTTTACTCCCCTGCTGATCCCCATAGTCCTGGAGAGGTGAGGTAGGTGGAAAACGGTAGCTCTCTTTAGAGATGAAACAAAACGGAGAGAATAAAAACATGCAGGAGAAGAAACGTGTAAAATTTTGCTCAGAAAACATACGTCAGTCATGGATATATACACACACCCTAACCCAGACTATTTCCCAAGTATCTTGCTAAGGCCACAAAGTGGCACTCATCTTGTTCTTAAAGCAGATAAAATGAGCAACAGAAATAACACAGAAATATAAAATATCAAAAGTTCTAATTTGCTATACTTTTCAAAGAAGCAATATATTCTTTTAAAAATAATAAATTGGAAAATAAAAATAACTTATCTCTCTAAAACATAACTTAATACCAATAAAACAGAATTTTTCCAACAAAGTAATCTAAAATCTGAACATAGTTTAAAAATCAATAAAAACTACATGAAAAAGATTAGCTGGTTGTGTCCAATTTTTAATCCTTATTATCATGATCAATAGCATTATTAACAATGCAAGTTGCTAATATTCACTTCTATCTAAATCACCTCTCTTGACTGCATACTTTTCTATTCATATGTGATCTCAGTGCTGTAGGAAAGTATTAAGTAGGATTAACTACAGGCAAACCAAGTGTTATCAGCTTTAATCTAGCCATTGAAATCTAGCTGCACACCAAAGATAAAATTCACCTGTTTTTAACAAGTGTCATAGGATATTTCTTAATCAGACTTTCAAAAACTGTGAAGCTGGGACAAGACTTCTAATCGAGAAAGTATAACACACAGTAAATCCTATTTGTGTGTTGCTTTTGATTAGAAGCAGACAATTAAATCCAAGTTTTGTCAGGTAAAACCCTCTGTGGTCTACGGAGTTTGAGAACAAAAGTAATAGAGTAACAAAGTCTCACTGAACACACTTCAAATTAGGCACCATAAAATAACTGACAACTGCATCTTCTAAACATCATTTGTATGATTTTATGTATGGGTTCTATATCTCCAAAGATTAAATGCATTCAATATGTACTTCAGGAATATCTGTAAAACAAAACAAAACAAAACAAAACAAAGGGGGGGGGGGTTCAAAACATCTCTGAAGAGTTTACCTGTCACAGTGCCACCATCGAGGTCACTTGCACTCAGACTTGTAACAGAAATACTTCTCCCTCCTGAGTTTCTCAATAAACGCTGACTCCGCAATTGGCCTATTGATTGTTCCAAGCTTTCTTTTAACTAAATTAAAGAATATAGTGAAGGAAAATTTATTCTCTTTAAACAACTCCAAATACAAACAGACAAGAGATTTTTAAAGCTATTTCAGAAAAATCTGACTTTCCAAAGAGACTTTATATCCGAAAAAAATTTGAAGTAAGTTATGTTAGGAAATAGAAACATAGTAAACATAAATATTCTAGAGCCAATTCTAACATCTGGTTTTAAATAACATCTGTTGCTACCTATTCCATCTTTCTATTAGCAGAATGTGAAAGAGATGTCTCCAGATAAAATGTTTAATGTATGTGCCACCCATGCTTAGAAACATAAGAAGGCCAATGTGTCTGAAAGGAGAGTCTTCCTCGCTTGTAAACATTCCTTTAGAAGCCCCAGATCTGTAACAAACAGGAAACTGAGCAGCTCTTAGAGTGATTGCTTCTATTAAAATGATGTGCACTGTCCAATTGTGTATCAGAACATTTTTTTAAATTCTTGATTCAAAGACTTCAAATCCCAGAAAACTATGTGGTCAGATGTCAAATTGTTAATACATACTAGGGATTACAGTTGTCCAAATGCTCTCTTCAGATTATTGGGGAGTCAGCCAACAGGGGTTATAAGAAAACATCTTTTTGACCTAAAAGGCTGTATTAAATAAAAAGACACCAAATACAAAGAATAATGTCCAGAGCTGTACCCAGCTACAGACCTGAAAAGAGGTTTCAAATGAAACCCAAGGGAACAGAGATTAAAGCTGAAGAAAATCCACATACCCTGAATTGCTAGGAATTCAGAACCTGAAAATCTAGGCATCCTATCCAAGGATAAATAAAACATAATATTAATAATGAACTGATCCATAGAACAAGTCACCCATAACTCTTTAAAGAGAATGTCAAAAAAACTGATTGAGAGGAGAGGGTTTCCTAAATTCAGCCAGAATTAAAGAGAACATCACTTAAGAAGAAAACGAGTTGTCTCCTTGGGGAACTGTGCAGAAAAAAAGGTAGCCTCCATTGAAGGGAAAGCACAAGATGAAACACAAGAATATGAATCACAAATGAGCAAACCCTTTCATTTTTGGTTATCTGGCTTTAGCTCTGCTAGAAAACCAAGGTTAAAATTCTGGATTAAAAGAAATAAAATTTCAAGAATGTACCTCTAATGTTCTCATTTCGGGGGGTGGGGGGGAGGCTAATTTTCCACACCTCTGTCCCCTACTTCTCTAAATTGAGATCTACATACCCAAACCATCCTGCCTGTGCATTCACTAGCTATAGAACCCAGCCTATTAATCCAGAGAAATAAACAGATGAGGCCCAGGAAAACAAGGTCGACCTTGAGAGTAATTTATACATAAGTAACATTAAATCTAACATGTAAGTAGACCAAAGTATTTACACAGTGAACACAAAACAGTGTATCAATAACCTAGGGTAAGCTCCAAATAAAATAAAACCATGTTAAGAAGCTCACATCTAAACTATAACATGAAAAATGGACTGGAAATGTAAAATGACTTTAGATCACACAAGTTAGTGACAGAACCAGCTCTATTAACTTCTCTTGTTTATCTTTATTATTCACATCTTTCAAGTGAAGCCTGATGTCATTATCCTTTTAGAAGCAAAGTCAGCTGCTGTTTCTTATTACTGCTCTTTTTGTGAGTTGTCTGCCCTTTTAAGCTCTAGTTATTAAGATTTTCTGTCTGACTATGATTGTTAATGTCTTTACTGTGATATGACAATGTGAAGCTTTACTTGTAGTTATCCCATCTTTGACCCATAGAGATCATGGAACCTGTACCTCGGTATCTTCCCTGTTATAAATTCTCAGCCATCATCTCTTCAAATACTGTTTCTGCCCCTTTCTCTCCTCCCTCTCCTTCTGAAAATTGAGATATATTCAAGCTATCTTTTTACCAAATCCCATGTCATCGTTTTCTGAATTATTTGGTTCTTTCATTCATCCATTTTTCTTTTTGGATACGCTATGCTGGCCTATCTTCCAATTCAATTGTAAATGGGATCTATTCCTTGATTTCTCTTTCTGTTGTTTTATTATTGGTGTATAGGAATGCAGCTGATTTCTGTGCATTGATTTTATATACTGCGACTTTGCTGAATTCATGGATCAGTTCCAGCCATTTTTTGGTAAAAAACAGCTATTTAACCTATACTCAACAGGATTGGTTTCTATTTATTTGCTTATTTTAGTTATCTTTTTCAGTTTCTGTAATTTTCATTTGGTTCTTTTTTTGGGGTTTCCAATTCTTTGCCAAAATCCTCAATCTTGTCTTTTAATTTCTTGAACAGGTTAATCAGATTTTTTTTTTCTAATATTAGCATGTATGTTTCTATTGTCTGTTTTTTCCCTTGATTTTCAGTCACCTCTTGTATTTTCTTATGCCTGATTATCATGTCATAGACATTGTATATGAAAAATTGTGGAGATTATTTGAAACTCTAGATGATGACATCTTCCTTCAGAAGAGATTTGGTTTTTCTTCTAGGACAAAGTCAGGCTAGAATCACCAGGAAACCGAAGCCACCTTAATCTAGTTAGGAACCAAGATGACTGAAAACTGGGCTTCTGCTCCCACCAGGGCTGGTCTATTTTTCAGTTCATCTCTTCTCTCATTTTCACCTCATCATTTTTCCTACACTATCACTCTTTGGGGTCTCAAATGAAAGCTGGAAGATTCCTAAATGCTAGTTTTGGTCTCCCCGGCCTCTTCAGTCTATTGATAGCTTTCATCCTACCCTCTCTGCTTCTAAGCAATCTCTTTTGAAATCAGCTACTAACTTAAGAGAAGAGTCCCAGATGCAGGACTCCTTCTAGACTTCCATTTTTGCCAGAGCTTTACCAGACCTAGACTATAAAGTTCCCTGCAGCCTTGGTTGTTCTCTGCTAGATTCACAGTCACAGTATTATTTTTTACTTCATTTTTGGTATTATAGAAGAGACAGAGCAAGCACATGAGCAAGGCAGATGGGCAGAGGGGGAGGGAGGGAGAGAAGGAGAGAATCTTAAGCAGACTCCATGCTCAGCGCAGAGCCTGACATGGGGCTCAATCCCATGACCCTGGAATCATGACCTGAGCCGAGATCAAGAGTCGGATGCTCAACTAACTGAGCCACCCAGGCGCCCATCTCTTTTTTTTTTTTTTTTTTTTTTTTTTTTGCTTTTCTAACTGTTCCAAATAGGAGAGTTGATCCCAAATAATCTTATCTACTGATGCCAGAAGGAGAACTTGCCAGCATCCTTTTTATGTGGGCTTATTTGCTAACAAACCCTAAGCTGTAACTAAAAGCTGATGAATAAAATGAATTTATACACACATTCACACACACACTTCCTAGTAACAAAAACAAAAACAAAATAAAACCCCACCATGGAACCATATGGAAAATAGTACAGAATAAGACAAATGATACATTACCCTAAAATCTACAAGTAATAACAAATGTTGGAAATTTATAAAAGGTTAGACCAATTATTTGGCAACCTCATTTTAAAACTCTAAATGAAGATATCATAAGCCACTGAACAGATAAACAGGCTGATATATAAAAACCAAGAACTATAATGTAAATGGTAAAAGGTAAACATTTTTTAATTACTCCTACAAATATGGCAAAAACAGATCCTAAGATACAAAACTAAAAATGTAATAGAATTAAAATCTACATTTCAAGTAGGAGTAACACAAGAGATACTGCACAAAATTTAATCATGATGTATGAAGCCAATAACTCTTAAAACACAAAAACAAAGAGATAAAGAGATAATGATATTATGACAGTTGTTCCATATTCTTTAGGATTTTAACCCTTAACTAGATTCAAAAAGCAGGCCCAACTTGAAATTAAATGAAAAAACAAAACAAAGCAACAAAAAACAAAACAAAAAAAACACTAAACAAAGAAAAAAAATACTAATAAAACTCATTTAAGATTTACTATGATGGATGATGTCTTTTTGCTGAAACTAAGTAACGCTCCCCACAAGACTGTGGTACAGACTCCAATGGTACAGGTTCTAAGAGTTTAGCATCACTATCTCTATACGTACCAAGTGATGCCTCCATTTTCACCCAATTTCCCCTATCTGAAATACTATAAGCCCTGCATCCCAGAACATGTTATGGCGCATTTTTTTCACCTCAACTTGACATAAATGTATTACTTACATTTTAGGTCTATTCGCTTATCTCCTTTCATTTGATGTTAGAATAAAATAATTGAAGCATTACTACTACGTACTGGGATAAATACAAATGAAACTTGGTCACTGAAACTGAAGGGCAATTATAATGTAGTTTATCCAAATTGTCAAGACATGCCTTCAAACTCAGAAGTCAAGAGATCTCCCTCTAGGAAATGATGAAATAATTTGAGCATCAATAGAAATATGAACTACAATGGATTCAAACACTTCAAATATTCATAAATATGTGAGTTGCTAATCCTCAAAGAGAAAAAAAGTCCTTGGTCAATACTTTTGAGTAGGAAACCAACTCATTATTTTGGCAACTAGTAAATAAATGAAATTTTGTAAAACATAAGCTTTTAGATTACCATTAAAATAAAAATATCAAATTTTGAAATTCTCATAGAGCTCTGTAAGCTCTGTGAAGACTCTATTTGGAAAAACTCTAATCAGAGGGGCTCCTGGGTCGCTCACTCAGTTAAGCGTCCAACTCTAGATTTCAGCTCAGGTCATGATCTCATGGTCCTTGAGTTTGAGCCCCACATCGGGCTCCACGCTATCAATGAGGAGTCTGCTCAGGATTCTCTCTCTCTCCCCCTCTCTCTGTGCCTTTAAACTTTAAAAAGAAGAAGGAGGAGGAGGAGGAGGAGAACTCTAATTAGAGACAAAAATAGAAGGCAAGTTTAATGAACTGGAAAAGAGTGTGTAACTCAAAAGGACTAACTATATTGCAAACCAAGTCTATGAAAGGAGATCACCCAGGCAGCAATGGGTTCTCCAAATAAGAGGTGTGACTGGTTAAAAACAAAAGCAAACAAACAAACAAAAAACACATGATTCAGAAAGTCCAGAGGGAAGCCTAGCAGTGATTTCCTCAGCTATGCCGCTTCTGCTCCTATCCATATATTTCACACCATATCAGATAATAACTCTCACATACTTTCGTTAGAGGATACGTAAGACACTGTACGTAAAATAATTAGAATAATGCCTAGGAAGATTAGTTTGCTCAGTATAAGGTAGTTTTTGTTATGGCAGTTGTAGGCAATCTAGGGACCCTTGAGTAGCAGCAGCGTCAATATTCCCACTCTCAGTCATGTCTTTATAATTCCACATATAACTCCTCCATAATATGATTCAACTTTCACTCCCAGCATGATCACTTTCCATCTCATTGTTGCACTGTTAGCCAATCCCTTTATTATTTGTTGTTCTTGTAAAATGGCAAACTGGTTTATCATTAGAAGACAAGGAAGTAACACAACCGTGTGTTTTATTACCTACGACCAATCAGCAACAGACTTCAAAAGCAGTGATCTGCTATTTACATAGTAATATGTGAATTGAAGAACTAGAGGCAAAGTTTGAACTTTTTGCAGTTACTCACAGTTAATAAACTTTGTTAACTGAAATTCAAACTGTGCTGTTTAGGGACTGGTGTTATTTGAACAAACTGGGGTAATGGAACTCATGCACAGCCAAACCATGCAGCCAGAACTGCCCGTATTTGCTTTTCAGGGTGCTCAAACGGCTGCTCCATGCATCCAGTAGCGGTTTTAAAGCAGTATTCAGCAAAGAATATGTTAACTCTATCTACCGGGGACCAGCAACTCTGGTCCGCTTTCTTAGGTTAAAAATACTGACTTTCCAAAATTTGTAAGAGCAAATTTCTTGACCAGTCCCTAGGAAGGCAAAGTTTCCAAGCAATAGTAAACAGCTAGGAAGCTAGGCATCAAGTCCACCAACACTATCAGAAATACCTAAGAAATAAGCCATTCAATAAAATTAGGCTTCAATATGGGAAGATGAGATGTATCAACTTTTTTGGTAAATATATAGCAACAGTAACTGCTTCACTAATAGTGTATCTTACAAATTCACATTCTCTAAAAAACTAATTCTATCCTTGACTATGTTCACTGTGAGAGGGGGGAAAATAATCACACAAAAAATAGTCATTAGGAAATTCTTAAAAGATATTTACCATTATTCTAGAGACCATAATAGAAATACACAAGGGATAGTGATTATTCACACACAAATATACTAGCTACCAGTCATCAACTAATTACCTTCCACACTAATAAAAACACAACTGAAGGGGGGAAAAAAAAAGCCAGGAATAACCTTGGTAAAAGTTGTAAATGCTGCACTTTAAAGTAGGCCTTGAATTCTGGAAACTATGTAAAGATTCCATTCAGTTTCTTCAGGTACTTTTTTTACTCTAAGTTGTCTCTTATTTTCATACTAAGAAAATATGTCCCCTAACATAACATAGATTATACAGAAATGCATGCAAATTTGGCCAGGTATGGATAACTGCATTGACTTAGCTACATAGTTCAGCAGAAATTAGAAATATCTAAATATTCTGCTTAATGACTTAGTTTTATTTTCACCTAACAGTAAATACTCAGTAGTCAGCAAACATTCACACCATATATAGCACTGGTGACCACAGAAACAGTGTTGTAAGTTCAGATATGTCTATACTAATGACATCAAAAAATTAAAGTACTTCGATTCACACATGTTAGAGGTCAGCTTGGCAAAAATGCAGGCTAAAAGTAGAGGCAGAAAAGACGTCGTTTTAAAACTTCTGTCCAGGATAATGATGTCATCCATGGGCACTTTAAGTGCTTTTATGCCTGGCTTTCCTTCACTGACTATTTTTCTACACAATGCCAAAGTTTACCTGACAAGAGACTACAAAATACATTGGTTGTAGAATTAATCGTATCAGCTCTATTTTGGTTCCTCACAGTCTATTTGTCTTCTACTAGTAAAACAAGAAGGAAGAGGAGGAGGGGGAGGAGAAGAGTTTTAAAAAATTAAACAAGAGTGAAAATTTATGGTTTGCATATTTTTCCAGTCCCACCATCTGTTGCTCAAATGTATTTTTAAAATGGTTGCGGCTATCTTATTTTTTATTTACCAAAAGATCATTAGCTCCAGCTGCTTTGCTCCATATGCTGATTTATGGAAATATAAGCCCATAATAGTATTCCTGAAATTGAAAAACTCCCTTACAAAAATACATCATTTTTATTTATGTAACTATTTTATTTTTAAATGAAATCCCATATATTCAAAGCCCGTATACCACTACATTCTAATAATTTTGAAAGTATTCAAAAAATATTTGTATATAATATTTTGATGTTAATAAATGAGCACTCATGGAAGATGGAGTGTGCTCTTATTAGCATCTTAATGTATTATGAGTGGACAGACATACTCATGAACACAAGATGGACAAAAAGTAATCTTATGTATGTTGTCTAATTTAGCATATACTTTGAAGTCAAAATAATCAGACATACATATCCCTGTGAATGTTGCAGCACATTATGTTGTTTATACACAAATGAAACTGAGTCTGGGCCCAATAAATTCAAAAAAGGAAAATACTGAGTGCCTAGAATGTACCACGTACTACATTAAGAACACAGCAAACAAGGAGCGCCTGGGTGGCTCAGTCGGTTAAGCATCTGACTTCAGCTCAGGTCATGATCTCACAGCTCGTGAGTTACAGCCCCACATTGGGCTCTATGCTGACAGCTCAGAGCCTGGAACCTGCTTCAGAGTCTGTGTCTTCCTTGCTCTCTGCCCCTCCCTGACTTGCACACGCACACACTCGCTCTCTCTCTCAAAAATAAACATTAAAAAAAATGTTTAAAAAAAGAACACAGCAAATGCTTCAAGGTAGGGATTATCAGATGAATTAAAGAAACAACAGAAACATGAATGTTTAGCAAGTTTCTAAACAGTGTGACTGTGTGACCACTTCAATAAATGTTAGTTATAATGAGGGATATATAACTATGTTCATTTTTCAGTTGATGAAACTCAAGTTTAGAAAAGTTTAATAACTTGTCCAAAGTCAATGAAATGGTTTCTAGTGGAAAAATCAGGATTAAATTTCAAGTCTGACTCCAGAGTCTACATTTCTCCATTACCCTCAAAGCAAAATTCTGTAAAAATTATTCTCCTGTCCAGCAGTTTCATGAAGGACTTAGTAATATAATTTTAAATATACTCCAAGAACCTAATTCTTAAGATCCAAAATATATTTATAAAAAAGTCATAACAGAATTTGTTTGATTATAATTTCTTACCCATAGACTCTTACTACTTAACTTTAACGTTATTAAAAGACTGAACAAGTCTCACCTTCAGGACAATTACGAAAACTCAGCCAGAAAAAAAGGGCAGATACCATTAGCTTTGGGATATTACAAGTGGTTTGTGCCTGGCCCTCAACCATTACCATTATCATTCTGGGATGTCACTAAGTATATTGAGAAGTGAAACCCACTGAATAGAACAAAAAAACCTCCACTTTTTATTTAACATTCAAATTTCCAAAGTCCATATGCCCGATGGTAGCATCCTATTACTCTCAAAAGGAAATTTTAATCAGAGTACTTAATTAGAAGAGAAATTACATATGAATGCAAGTCTCCTAAGTTCTAATTTCATATTACTATATCTTCACCAATCTGATATTACGATATTTTCAACAATCTTTACTTTAAAATATGAACTTAAAAAGTCTGCTGATTTGAATCAAGACAATTGTATTTTTCTTTTATAACCAATATTAACTACTGGAGTCTCAGCTACAGTCCAAATTTCAACTGCAAAAGGTATTAACTTTTTATGTTGAATATTCTTTCTTGAGGGCATTCCATTTTTACAGTATTAACACAAAAACAGACCCCATTCTCTCATGAATAGGAATGCACAGTTTTAGAAATATTTTAAATACTAAGCTTATCAATTGCACTATTTAATACAGGAGTATAATATATTCCAAATCTTCACAGTAAGCTTTCAAATAAAACCTTCCCCACAGGTCCCCTTTTGCCCAAATGTTCCCAGACCTCCCAAGAAATTTACAGCATGAGAAATAATGCAAATTGACACTCCATAAAGTCAAGAAGTTCATTGGGCCCAAAGACCCTGAGACATACTATCAACTAAATACGGCTCATTTGGAATGGCTGCAAAAAAGACTAGTAAAAAAAAAAAATCAGTGGTTGTTATTTAGGAGGAAGGGAAAAATTGATGCTGATGTAGGCAAGTTGCAGAACCCACATATTGCCTAAGTGGCAGCTAGACCTGCCAACTTTGACAATCTGTCAATGCCGATTCTAGCTCAGTGCCAGATTTCTTTCCAATTCTATTTCTCTATTTGTCTCACCTAACTCTCATTCTGGACATTGTATCAGCTGTAACATTAATGACTTGTGTGACAGTGGGTTTCTGCTGTTCAGTCAGTTAAAATAATCTCTAAAATGTAGCTTAGCAACATAAAGTATTTAGCCCTTCAAACTTTGAATCCAAAATCCCAATCTTCAGAAATATGAACTCACAGCATCACAAAAATGTGAGCAACCATGACTCAGTGAGGTAAATGAATCCTGATGCTGAGCTTTGGGATAACAGCCTATCCATGGGTCTGTTGCTAACTAGCTGTGAGACCATGGGCAAGTTAGCCAGCATTCTGTGCCCGGTGTTTTTATCTTGCAAATGAGGATAATCAAAGTACCTACCTAACGGGATTATTGAGAGAACTAAATGAGTTAATATACAAAAAGTGTCTGGGATATACTAAGCATATGGAGAAATTCCCAAAAAGACCAAGAAAAGGAAGGTGCTGCTTCTCTAGAAGGTCCTACAGACCCATCGCTGATGCTTTAACACTGCTCAACTCCTCATAGAGAGACCTTCACATTTAAGGAGCAAAAAATAAAATATAGGATTGGAGGTTATAAAGATTCAAGGGAAAAAAGTGAAATGATGTATATATTTCAAGTAAACATCATCAAAAAAGTGACCGGACTCTTGACCCTTAGGCTTTACAAACCAACAGGAGTAATTCTCACAGTTCTCTTGTTGGAGAAGATCATCTCAGGAGGGAAACACTACATCAAATGTTTAGATTTCCTCTCATCTTCTGTAAATTATGTTCACAAAGTTAAAACCCAATAAAACAAATATTAAATACGCATAGATATACACAAACACATCACTTATCCATTTCATAAGGTGGAGCAACAGAATCATTTATAAAATCTAAGTTAATAAAAATTCTTGTCTTCCCTATAGCAAGCAAATTGGTCTCACTTTACAGAAAGTCTCTCGTATTTCAAAAAAGAAATGCTAATTTCAACAAGGCAATGCATATTTAGCATAGAGAAATTTTTAACAGTTAAATAGTGGATTAACTAAAAAAAAAAAAAAAAGTGTTTAAAAAAAGGGGGGTGGTGCCAGGGTGGCTCAGTTGGTTAAGCTCCAACTCTCAATTTCAGCTCAGGTTATGATCTGAGATCAAGCCCTACAGGGGTCTCTGAGCTGAGCACAGAGCCTCCTTGAGATTCTTTGTTTCCCTTTCCCTCTGCCCCTCCCTCACTCGCATGTGTTCTCTCTCCCTCTTGCTCTCGAGAGAAAGAGAGAAAGAAAGAAAGAAAGAAAGAAAGAAAGAAAGAAAGAAAGAAAGAAAGAAAGAAAGAAAGAAATCAGCAGGTTTTATAGCAAGAAGACTTATAGGAGTTGCAGCATAGCCTCCAAAAGAAAAACAAAATTACTCTCCAGGGTCCCTCCCTAAACAAAACACACATTGATTTACAATTGTACTACTAGGTATTTATCCAAAGGATACAGAAGTGCTGTTTCAAAGGGGCACATACACCCCAATGTTTATAGCAGCACTATCAACAATAGCCAAAGTATGAAAGAGCCCAAATGTCCATCAACAGATGAATGGATAAAGAAGACATGGTGTGTATATATGTATACACACAATGGAATATTACTTGGTGATCAAAAAGAATGAAATCTTGCCATTTGCAACAACATGGATGGAACTAAAGGGTATTATGCTAAATGAAATTAGAGAAAGACAAATATCATATGACTTCACTCATATGTGGAATTTAAGATACAAAACAGATGAACATAAGGGAAGGGAAGCAAAAATAAAATAAAAACAGGGATGGGGACAAACCATAAGATACTCTTAAGTACAGAAAACAAACAGGGTTGCTGGAGGGGTTGTGGGTGGGGGAATGGGCTAACTGGGCAAAGGGCTTTAAGGAGGACACTTGTTGGGATAGGCACTGGGTATTGTACGTAGGTGACGAATCACTGGAGTTACTCCTGAAATCATCATTGCACTGTATGTTAACTAACTCGGATGTAAATTAAAAAATAAATTAGAACTAAAGGGATCTTAATCAAAAACAAAAAGACAAAATAAAACAAAACAAAACAAAAACCCACCTCACTTTTAAGGTATGATCTATTCCATACCAGTAAATAAAACGATTTCATGCTAAGAAAGCAATTTGCATTGAGGAGCCCATCAGAATCACTTGTCATGGGAAATACTCTTTCCAAATTATACATATTCCCACAGATTATGGCAGATATTGCCCCAGGTAACTTACAGGTGGCAGGGTAAAAATCATCGCTCTCATGAGTAAGTATTAATAGAAGGCAATGAATGACAGACTCCTCTGTATGCTGCAGGGAAAAAACACCGAGAGCCAACTGTTTTAACAGACCAAGAATTTGGGGGAACTAAGGAAGAGAATGTAGACCGGACTAAGGAATGACCTAAAGCAAAATCAAAGACTCTTGCTCTCCTGTGTCTTAATTTTTATGAGTAGCTTTGCATTCTATGTACTTAATAACTCAGATGGAAATGGAATACTTGTTGAGTTTATTTACCTCCTGTGTATAAAACCACACCCCCAAAGTTCAGCATCATTCAGCTCTAGGCCTCCTACAGAGGCTTAATGCCATAGAGTACATTTTGTGTTTTAAATGTTTATCTATACAGAAGTTTATCTAACACATAATTTCATTTCTCAATTCCTCAATTCAAAGGGAATTTGCTACCATAATTATGCATCTAACATTCAACATGACAAAGTAGGTTTGTTCCTGCTACTACTTAATATTTTTTAAGTTTTCACTAATAAACTAAAAAGCAAAGAATTAACTATTATTAATAAGGTAGTTATGTGCATACATGCATAGAACATGCTTGGAAGGATATACAAGGAACTGTCAGATCGTTACCTCTTTGGAGTAGAACTGAGAGGAGCTAAGAAATAGTTTTATAATTTATTTAAACAATGAGCATGTATTACTTTAAAAGAAACCCTCCATAAAATTCTTAACTCCCATGAGGAGTATCCCCAGCCCAAATTTAGTGAGTCTCAATTTAATTAACATCCTGAATACTTCCTCCTTTGACTTAAAACTTTCAAATTCAATAGACTAATCTATATAAGCTGGTTGGCAATCCATCTGACAAGCTAACCTACTACAAAATAGTAAAGCAGTCTAAAAGCTAAAAGTTCACAGTGGTTCTCTCCTTTATCTCAGATCCCTACTTCTCAACAACTGCATTTCCAAAAAGGTGGGTAAGAAAAAACACAAACATATGTAAACATTCTCACATGTTCTATAGCACCCGCCTGTCCATTACTATATTCTCGATACTGTCCAAGCATCTGGTCTACTTGTCGCAGGTTCCGACTGGTGTCCTTAAAAAAGAAAATGGATTTTAATAATTGTTGCAAACAACGCTTTTCTCAATCTTAGTAGTATGTCAAACAACTAAATCAACCATTTGTGAAAGGTACAATTATATCATACCTAAGTTGGATATTAATATACAGTACTTCTTAAATATCAGATAAATCATATAAAAACCACTGAGAGAGAAACTCAAATCCATCCACAATTTACTTGTGTGAAATCTGAAGTACATAATTTAAATCCTTATCCAATGTTCCACAATAAGTCAGGAACAAAACCCTAATTTGAAAAGACTCCTCATTATTAATTTGTGCACCTCAACTAATTCACACCTCCTTCATAGAAAAGGAATCCTGAGAGAACAAACCTTTTAGATTGTGTATAAGAGAAGCAAATCATTAGGAACGATGTTATTTTAATTATTACTTCACTGTGGAACTTGATTAGAAGAAAAAGTATCCTTTAACCTTTAGCTATAAACAACAAATTTAGTTCTAATCTCAACAAAAATGGTTTCCACCCAAATGTGCTAGGTGTTACCTCAGAGATTAATGGAGGCATTTCTTTCAAAAAAAGATACACTTACTAATGTGTCTCCTCATTGGTTGGAAAGTACAAGGATTTATTTGTACTCCAAAAATCCAATGTTATGCTAGTTTATGTAAGTTTAAAAAGAGCCTTGTGAGTTTTAAATCAAATTATGGCCCCTCCACCAGAAATTAGCCTCTTTTCATTAAGAATACTAACCCAGGGGTGCCTGGGTGGCTTAGTCAATTAAGTGTCCAACTTCAGCTCAGGTCATGATCTTGTGGTTCACAAGTTTGAGCCCCGCATCGGGCTCTGGGCTGACAGCTCAGAGCCTGGAGCCTGCTTTGGATTCTGTGTCTCCCTCTCTCTCTCTCTGCCCCTCCCCTGCTCATGTTCTGTCTCTCTTTCTCTCAAAAACAAACGTTAAAAAAAAATTTTTTTTTTTAAAGAATACTAACCCAAAGCAATTAAAAACCAAAATCCATGCTTATCCAGGCAAAGCAAAAATAAGAGATTAAGGGGCTGGGGAAAAAAAAACAACTCTATTTCTGAGTTTTCTTCCCCCACCCCCCCTCACCCTCGGTATGGCTGTGTTGTTACCCTTCACCCACCTCTTTTCCCAAGCCCTTTCTACATAAAGGATATATACTGCCTCCACTCAAACTTCTAAAAGGTTGCCTTTCAAACTGCCAAAAGTTAGCCCCTAAATAAAAATGGCATCTCAATATTGTCCATCCATGAATAATCTGCCTAGTCAAAATATGAGCAATTACTCTCAAAGGCACATGACCACAAGAAGCTAAACTGTGGTACTTCCTGCTCGTTTCACTCCCACACATTTTATTTGGGCATACTGCCTCATCCCAAAATGCTTCCACAACCTATCACATATTTCAAATATCTTTACTGACTGTGCTAGGCACAATAAGACGTTCAAGTCCTAATCCTTGTGACTTGTGTATTTGTAACCTCCCATGGCAACAGAGATTTTGTAGATATGATATACAGCTCAAGTGAAGGACCAGAGATGGGAATATTATCCTGGATTATTGGGCGAACCCAATGTAATCACAAGCATCCTTAGGAGTAGAAGAGGGAAGCAGAAGAGTAGTCAGAGTGATGTGAAGTGAGGACTCAACCCACCCTTGCTGGCTTCGAAGATGAAGGAAGAGGATCCCAAAAAAATGTAGGCAGCCCCTGAAAGCTGGAAGAGGCAAAGGAATAGAGTCCCATGGGCTTCCAGGAAGGAATGCAGCCCTACCGAACCCTGATTTGGGTCCAATGAGACCAGTGTTGTATTTTGATGTGCAGAACTATAAGAAAATAACTTTGGTATTTTAATTATTAATTACAATTATAAATTATATATCATTATTTAATTATATAATTAGTTTGTGGTAATTTGCTATGGCAGCAAAAAACTAATACACTGACCAAAACTATTTCTCAGTTTAAACTACTGAAAATCTATTAAATGCAACCACTGCTAAACTAACCTGTAAAGTACTCGTTATAGTGTTGACCTTCTCGGTGACGCCTACTGTAGGACGACTTAGACTTTCCCTGTATGTTGACCTGGCAGACCATCGACTCAATCGGTCACGAGAGCGAAAGTGTTCTGAATCGCTGGAGGATTCTGCCATTGATGTACACAATCCTGAAAACAAACCCAGGTCAAGGTCAATCAAATAGTAAAGAGCATGGACATATGAGATTAAATTAACTACCTGCATCGTGATCTTAAGTATTTATTACATTAGTCCTTTGGCATATCACAATTTCTAAACACGTAGCCTGAAAATACAGGTCACTTCCCCACGCAATTCTCTCTCCTTCATTTTTTCCACTTCATGTGAACAATTCCTCAGATACGATTTTAGTCATGTTTACAACTGCAAATAATAATATTCTCTTAGTTTTGTGCAATGTTTCTAAATTTTAAAAGCACTCTCACATACAGTATCTCACGTAATCTTACAACATTGCAAGGTAGAAGGTGCTCGTAGATTGGCATCTCTACAATTGAAAAACCAAAAAGTTACTCTCTAAGCTAAGACTTAGTAGGTCTTAATAGGTCTCAATATTAGTCTGAAGTCCATTCTACAAAGTTGTAACAACATGTGTTATCTTTAAACAAAAATACAACAGTCACAAAATGACCTAAAATAAGGAAACCGCATTCAGTGTACAGTGAACACTCTCATGCACCTTCTTTTGTTACGATTTTATTTTTAAGAGATTTTATTATCTCTGAGAGATTTTAGAGATTTAAGAGATTTTATCATCTCTACACCCAGTGTTGGGCTCACACTCACAAGCGTGAAATCAGGAGTCGCATGCTCTACTGACTGAGCCAGCCTGGCACCCCTCATGAACCTTAATTTAAAATACGGAATTAAATGCTATTAACAGAGGTAAAAATTCCATAAAAACAAGTATGTGAGAAGAAGGCAACCTCAACATCTCCACCAAAAGAGAAAGCCAAACATCCTGAGTATAGTTTCATCAGCAGAAAATTCCCTAAATATGCTTTCTTCCCATCCTTACCCCAATTTTTGATTTAATGCAAAAGAAAATCATTTCATGCATGACAATCTCAAAAGTTTCAGAAAATCTTTTATGGAATTTAAAGAAAAAAAATATTGGGATAGAGAAGAATGAGAGAAAACTCACTGATCAAAAGTGGAAGTTTGTTGAATATCCCAATAATTTCATTTTTTGCTTAATGGAGGGTTAACAATCTTCAACATTGTTATAATCTTCCTAAAATCTATATGGCCATTTTTTCTGGTTTATTAAATGCAGTGTAATGAAACCTTTTGTTAATGATCTACAATATTCTAGACTTTCTGGATCTTTATTCTGAATGCACCTGGGAAGTATGTGTATAACAAGTGAAAACACTGAGGTATCCGAATTTAAAATAAAACATGAACTAAATTAAGTGTAGCTGTCACTTAATACAAAAGAAAAAGAAAGACCTCTCACTTACCCCTACTAGGGATTACATATTTTTTAATAAGAGAAAATCACACTTTCCAGCATGAATTTCACTGGTAAACACACACACACACAGTCTTCAGCTATTAATTTCAATTACTTTGAGCAATAAAAGATGTTCAAACTCCTGCATCTGATGGAACTCCTGTAGAGACATCAAGTTGTAAGATGAGATTGATCTGAGAATTCCGCGGGACTTTTGTTTATATAAAATATGAAACATTCAGCAACTAAGCACGTTAATTATACATAAGTGTCATAAATGCTGAACGAAGAAGCATTAAAGAATCCGTAATAAAAACAGAAATCAGATTACTTTCATTGTTGATAAAAACTGAGCACTCTCTTTAACTACTGACAACTCACAAGGTCAAACATGACCCTCAAAAGTAAGTGAGTGAGCCCCTACCCTAAGTGTCACAACACAAAAGGCAGCCGTGGTGGCAGAGATTCAACCTTATCAAAAGATGCCCATGTCTCATCAGCCAACACCATGACTCCCCAGACACAGAGTTGACGGAGGGAGGGAGAAACAAAAGAGAAAGGAGTGGCCACTAGTATTGGCAAGAGGGTCATGCCAGCCACATAATCAGAACCTACAGGGAATATATGGAGAGCCATTAAAATAATTCCCAAGATCCCTTAATATAGCTGACTAAAGAAGAAAACCACAAAACAGTGTCAATTACACACTTTATTCACCATTGAGACTGTATTATTTTATAATTAAAAACTTAATTTTTAAAAAAATATTGTATATCCTATTATCACTGGTGTTAATGAAAATTGACCAGGCCTCTGAAAATCTTCCCCCCAAACTGTACCCAGAGCATTAGATTTATTCCACACTGATAAAAGCATATTGAGAATGGTCACATAACTAAAGTGTATGCACGGCCATTAATTTAAAAACACACACACACAAAAAAAACTGTTCTACCTAATCTAAAATGTAAATTAAACAATGAGATGATTTTCCAGCCCATTAAAATTTTTTCTGTTAAATAATAATATCTATGGTTAGCCAGGTTGGTAGGGAAAAGAGCAGTCCTGTACTGTCCTAAGGGGGATGTGTAAATTGACATAACTTGTCTGAAAATAACCAAGCAGTATGTATCAAGAGCAGTTTGTACCTATAACCCACTAACTACATTTCCAAAAATTTCCCTTAACAAAATCATCTGGAATACGTACAGAATTTATATATGTGGATATTTACTGGGAAGTTATAATAGAGGGAAAGTAAAAACTTAAATTTCAAACTATAAAACAATGATTAAAACACAGTACCTTTCATGCAATGAAACAGTATACAGATTCTAAAAAGTCTGTTTCTGGAGACATTTAATAGCAATGCAAGGATAAAAGCATGAGTCCCATTTTGTATATACATTATATGTTGTCTGTGTGTGAATATAAACTGTGAGTAAACAAATTTAAAGGAGCGGGAAAAGACAACTTCAAAAGGGGAAGAAAATATACCAAAAGTATATTTACTATCCAGCAGTTACAGTCATTTTCTATTTTTTTTAAACATTCCTATCTTCCCTGAATTTTCCACAATAACTGTGGAAAGAAAAATATAATGTATACTTAAAAGAAAGATAAATACAACAGATTAGTAACAAGTGGACAACCTGGAAAAGGTGTTTAAATAAAAGCTGTATTCAGAACTCCCTTGTTCTTGGTAGTTGTTTCCTTCTCCCAGGCAACTTACTTGACCATCTGCCTACGGAGGGTCATGTCACTAGTCTTCACCAATGAAGGAGTTCAAGAGATGGGATCACAATGCCAGTCTCTACTGTTTCACACTGTACAATACTGGCTGACCAAAGAAACCATTTATCATGAGTTTAGGAGCTAAAAGACCCATTTATCATGTGTTTAGGAGCTAAAAGAATTTTTTTTTTCAATTATATGATTCCACCTTTGCAATTTTGCTGACAGTCATTAGACTCAAAAACGGACTCTCATAAAGAAACATACTAAATACTAGAATAAACTTAAAAGTTGAAGTACTACGTGAAGGCATACTAATATGCACTGATAGCTTATGCAATCAAATTCTGCTTTGGGAACAAATTAAAACTGGTTCATGAATGATTTTTTTCATCGCAGTTACAATTTGTAGCCCAAAGAAAAATTATTAAGACTAATAGAAAAACATAAATGTATGCTCAAAAAAAGATAAGCACTTTATCATTATGGTTAATGATTTAAAAGAAGAAAACTCAATTGGGTTAGAACTCCATTTCCATCATCATAAGAAATTTGAGCATAACATCTGTTGACAAAAAAAAGAGTGGCTAAAATTGAAGAATGACTGAAGAGCTCTTTCAAGAACCAGTTATTTATTTACTTAATTATTTTTAAAGAACAATTTAAAGAAGCTGAATCACCTAAATCCTGGTTAAAGGTGAGAAAGGCATTTCTTTCAACTGAAGAAAAAGCAGTAAATGTTCTCGGCAGCTTACTACCACCTACTGGTACAACAAAATTTCTCATTGATGAGAAAGTGATAATATGCACGCTCTCTGCTTTTTAGATGGTGAGCTTGTTCCAAGACTCTAGAAAGAACTAAGAGGGGTGACCTTGGGTGAAAGTCTTCAGAGCCTTAGAGAACACTCTCAGTCTGAAACCAGATGGTACAATTCTTAGAATAGTTTATTTAGCTGTTCCCAACACATCAGTATTTAAAGGCATAAATATTGTTGCTTCTGTCTTAATGAACCTTATAAAGAAGACATACAGCCACCAGAGCAAGTAATGAACTCTCATCAATTCACTCCCACTAAGGATCTATCAAAAACAAATGTCCATATACAGATCTGAACACCAACCAGAGAGAGTAAAACTACATTCAACCCTATAAGAGGACTTGTGGTGAATCTTTACAAGCTCACGTCCACCTCTTTTGTTATTTGACCTAAAGAGCCATCAGACTGTCTTCATTATAATGATGCACATTTGTATGTAGGAGAGTTATAATTTATTGGTCCTCAAGTCTCTTTTCCTCAGAGCCAGTTTAAAACAATTAGGATTTGCAAGCTGTTCCATAAAAGATAAGCACCCAGCCTCAGGGGGTGATATTTCACACAGGCTGACTAGTGCATGTTAAGTAGGTGATGGCTCCTCAGCTGGCCCTGCCAAGGCAAGTGTCCTCAATGTTCAAGGTAATGATGTGTTGGGGGGAGTATTGGGGGAGGTGGGAAGTGTCTTTTAAGCTTAATCACTAAGTTCAAATTTTAGAAAGCATTTCTCACTGTTTCAATAGCTATAGGACTTGAGAGCTTTATTTTCTCCCTCAAGAGAAAAAGTAAACAAGCCAGCAGAAAGTACCACGTACAATTATTAATTGTACATGTCTTCTTTATGCCAGTGCTCCTTTGGAACTTCAAATCCTCAAAAGCTTTTGGCAAATTAATAGAAGATCAAAATCAACTGTCCAGTCCATCAGCCAGTTAGTAGATAATGTAAGACAAAGGAAACAGAATCAAAGAGAGGCAACAGATTCGTGCATTTATCATTTACTGAATCACTACATTAGAAATGGAAGATAAAAGTAAATTAAAAAATCACAGTCTTTGAGGGGAGAAAAAGACTCATAAAAGTGGTACACGTGGTGAGCTAAGTAATATGACAAAATGCCAGGGGAGTCAGGTAAGGATCCCTCCACTCATCTCGAAGGATGAGTAGAAGTTTGACAGATGGATGAGAAAAAGAAATGGGAACCAGTTAAAACCCATCCATCTGTCTCAAAGGAACTAAAGAAGGTACAAATAAGCAAAGCTCCCACATTCCTTCACCAGGGCGTAAATTTAAAACTGTCTCTAGATATTGCTCAATGTCCCCAGGGCATGGGCAAGGAGCACAAGTGCTGGTTAAATCATCATCTCCAGTTAAGAACTTAGAGAATTAACATTTAAACACACACACACACACACACACACACACACACACACACACACAATTTGATTTTTTATTGTATGTCCCATTTATTCCTGTTGCTGCCATGCATTTCCTCTCTCTCCCGCTCACGCTCCCACACTCTATTCCATGGGTGAAGCCAGGCAGGCTCAGCTCCTAGGCTGCATTTTGCTCCCTTTACTCCAGTACCTCTGAGTTCAAGAACAGAGTTACAGGGACCAGTGCCCACCAAGCAGGGCTATTTCTGGAAAAGGCCATATACCATACAAAAGGACAGCTTACTCGGACATGGAGAAAAACACTAGGAGCTGCTCAGATAATTATACATGTGCCAGTTGCTAAAAATCAGTATCAGTTTTAAAAGAAAACAAAGTTACTTAATAATCCCCTCCCTGTTTCACCATCAAAATGATACAGATATTTTAGATATACACCCACACCCACACACACTTCTAAAATCAACAAGGGAGTTTACAAAATTAAATAAAAAGTAAAACATGTCAAGATAAAAAACAGCAAATGAAAACTCAAGAAAAACTTACAAGAGAAATGGATGCTGACAAACCCAAGATGGATTTATTATTTGTAATTAAATCCTAGTTTTGAACTCTTGCATTTGCCAGCCAAAAAATATTTCTTACACTATTCCCCAAATAGCAGGCAAGAATGAAGTCCTCTGTGCGTAGAGACAACTTCTAGTAACCGTCCAAACTGCTTCAGACTGGGCAAGATATCAGCATGGACCAAGGGAGACTAGCATCCCCAAGTTTCTGACACCATTTTGCTTAAATGGGTGGATGAACACTGGAGGACTACAGACAACCAACATGTACTTAAAAATAATGTTCACTGTGTGATTTTAAAGCTTTAATTGGAAAACAAAGAGACTTCATATAAAAATTCCAATTTCTAGCTTCTCTTGAAAAATCCAACGATCTGGCAACACTGGGGGTGAATTCTCCCATTGCAACATGGGACGCCGTAGTTGCCTTAGAGTCAGGCACGCACCTTCCTGTTTGCCCCAGTCCCCACTGGACCTGCTTCACATGGTGAGTTACCTCACTGGCCCCACTGAGCAGTTGTGCTTGCAACTTTATTTTAGATGAAGAACCAAGACAAAGGAAGTCTACCAGTCTCATTCCCTAATTAAAAACAAGAAATTCAATCATGAAGAATGAATCAAGGTTAAATGTTCAAAAGATAATGCTTTCCTCTACAGACAAGAAGGAAAATTGGGTAATACGACTTTGCTATAAGCCATCCCTATAGACTATAAAACCAGAAGGATATACTACTCCTGAGCAGAAGGACCGAAACTACTTAGAATGTTTCCCTGATGTAAGTACTTTCAGAACAAGAGTGCAGTACACTGCATCATTTGGCTCTAATCTTCATCCCTCCCTATACACACTATCCTTACTTCTAGGTGGAGTTACCAGCCCGGGCCCCAGCAACCGGGCTTAGCTATATGACTCACTTTGGCCAATAGGATTTTAGCTGACATGGCACAAGCAGGGGCTTGAAATGAGATTACACACTGGAATTTGCTCTCTTGCAAGGCTTCCATCACCAGGATGTGCCCAGCCTATGGTGTAGGAAGGTGTGGGATCCATGGCTGCCCAGTGATTTCCAGCTTAGATCAGCCAGATGAACACAGACAAATCAGTGAGTCTACAGATGATAAGCAGACAGCTTAGCTAACCCATCGCATAGGCAATAAACATGTATTGTCATATGCCTCCAGTTTTGCTTTGCTATGCAGCAAGAGCTAATCTAGCTGAAAAATATAGTTTACTAATAAATCATTTGATTTAGTTCAGAGGATGGTGAATTTCCTGAAGTTTCTTCTCAAGCCTACTCTCCTTCAGAAAACAGGTGGGTTTCAGACTGTCTTCTAATGGTGGAAGAAAAAAAAACAGATTCAAATTAGGATGCACAAAATAAGCCCAAGCAGTTGATGAAACAAGTGACAGGCTAGCAATTTTTGAGAAAAAAAATCTAAACAATCATAAATAGCAGCTGGGGATATTTGTTCTCTGTATAACATTAAGTTTTTTTGAAAGAAACCAGCAATTTCCTCAGTATATTATAAAGCACATTTGTTCTCTTCCTCTTAGTTTTTAAAGTATAAACAAAACTCCCCTTGACTTTCCCAGGGAACCAAACAATTTTAAGAAAGGAAAATTGTTCTTATTCCTATTGTACCTTAAATTTGCATATTGCTATATGGCTTACAAAGCATTTGTTAGTCTTTTCTCTTTTGATCTCCCATTTCAATCCTGTGAAGTTGGTATAATTACAACTCTCTACCTTTGCTGAAGAGAAACGGCTAAAATATTTGTCCATGATGGCTTTGCTAAAAAGTTACAATAACAGTACTGGAAGTCACATCTTGTGACTCTGCTTTCTCCACTGCATTCTATACATAAAGAATTATGTAAACTCCAAATACACTGCCCAATCACTCAAACGTTTTCTTTGTCCTCCCCTACTCTGTTTCTTATGATCCATCCTCCCCCTCCAAGAAATGCACTTAAGGCTGGAATATTCCATATGTGCTTGCTTAAAGATTTATATAATGAGCATAATAAAGTATTAAATACTTACATCTGCCATTAATCCAATTTATTACAGCTATTTTAAGATGTCTTTTAAATAATCCTGTCTCTTGTTAAGAATATTTACAACTAGAGCACCTAGGTGGCTCAATCAGTTAAGAGTCCAAAGGCCCCGAGATCGAGATCGAGCCCTGCATCAGGCTCCACACTGACAGTGTGGAGTCTGATTAGGATTCATTCTTCCCCTCCCTCTTTCTGCCCCTCCCCCACTTGCAATCTCTCGCTCTCTCAAACAAACTTTAAAAAATTGTAAAAAGGATATTTACAACCCATTTCAGACAGCAAAGCGTATCTATTTTTTCAGAAACCATACCCTAAAACCTTAAATTTTTAAAAAAAAAGCATTCTCTTCATGATGTAAATGTATTTCCTATTTCTCTTTTTCTGCCACTCTTTCTCAATCCCCATATTTCTTTCTTGCCCCATTCTTTTTTTACTTGGCATCTTTAGATCTTTCCTGTAACTCTTCTATAATAAAAACATAGAATATATCTTTATCGTACTTACTGATACACTCATTCAAGAGTTTGGTATTTATTCTTAATTTTAAAAGTGGATAAATAGAATGATTTATATACTCTTTCCAAAGTATAAGAAAATAATTTAGGTCACCTGGGTGGCTCAGTCAGTTGAGCATCTGACTTCAACTCAGGTCATGATCTCACAGCTCATGGGTTCGAGCCCCACATCGGGCTCTGTGCTGACAGCTCAGAGCCTGGAGCCTGCTTCGGATTCTGTGTCTCCCTCTCTCTCTGTGCCTCCCCCACTTGCATTGTCTCTCTCTCTCAAAAATAAATAAACATTAAAAAAAACTATATATATATATATATATACATACACACACACACAGAGAGAGAGAGAGAGAGGGAGGGAGGGAGGGAGGGAGGGAGGGAGAATATAACTTACAAATTAAAAAAAAAAAAGGTATTAGGAGTTCTTAACTTTGACTTGTACCATGAACTGTTTCTGGGAATGTTTTTAAAAGTATGAATAAAAATTTTAAACCTACAGGATTAGGGGCGCCTGGGTGGCTCAGTCAGTTAAGCGTCTGACTCTTGATTTCAGCTCAGGTAATGATCTCAAGGTTCATGGGTTCAAGCCCCACTTTGGGCTCTACGCTGACAGTATGGAGCCTGCTTGGGATTCTATCAACATAAACATTTTTAAAAAATTTTAAAAACATCTACAGGATTAGAAAGGAATCCAATTATAATGACATGCACTATAATATCATTTAAATACTATTTAAATAAACATAATATCATTTAAAACCAATTACACTTAAAAATTAAATCATTGGGACTCCATGGAAGTAGACCCCACTTTAAAAAGCTCAATTTCAAAATCCTTCAAAAAAACAACAGTTGAGACAATATTAATGCTGAATAACTAGTGCTTTCACATAACAGATTGCCATATGACAATAACCCTACAAAGTATTATTGTCCTGATATATATACAAAAGGTGTAAAGAAACTGAGTATTAAGTGTCCAAGGTTATAGGGCTACCAGGTGGCAGAGCTGAGTCTCGAACCTTTCTCCAAAGCCCAAGATTCCTAGTTATCCCTTCTCTTCACCAATGGCACCACTCAGAATCCAGGACTCTTCTCGACTCATTCCTAGACACCAACATAGTTTCGCTAACTAGGAGTCTTTTCCTGTCCATTCCAACTTTCACTGACACTTCATTGCCCATGGAAGATTGAGTCTAGGTTCTTGAATTCAAGAATTCAGGAATTCAAGACCTCCAGCTAGCCCCCCTACCCTTCTCCAACAAAAGAACTGTAACAAGCATAAGGCCCACATTCAGCTGCTGTTACACCAGATTCTCCCACCACTTCATTCTTCACTAATGTCACTAGTTCTATCTAGAACACCTTCTGCTGTCTACTATTGCCACTTATTTCAAGTCCACTCATCATTCCAGGCATAGCACAGATAATATAACTTCACGGATGCCTTTCATCTCCAGCCAGAAGTGATCTGTCTTTCCTCTGCATTCTTATAGCTCTATAATCATAGTAAGACATTAAACATGCCCATAAAATGTTAATATTTGTGACACATATTTTTTTTTTAATTCCTTGAATAGGTCAGACTCATTTCACTGCCAGATTCACAGCCTAGAACATTTTCACTCTTTTTCCCTTGGTTAACTCTTACCTTTTCCTTCAAATCTGAGTTCACAGAAAACGCCCCTTAAAAAACTTTCCTTCACTGCTTCCAAACTCCGGGCCAAGTGCCCATAGTGGATATGACCTCGTTACAGCCGATAGACAAACTGGCTGTTTACTTGTCTGTTCCCTCAGTAGACTCTAAATTTCAACAGAGACTCTATTTACTTTGTTCATGGTTGTATTTCAATATCTAGCATAGTGCTGGGCATGTAGTTGGAACATTTTTAAATGAATTTACAGGTAAATTTTCCTTATTCTCCTGTCTGATTAATCCAGAGACAAATTTCAAAGTACAGGCCCTTGCAAACAGCATGTACTAATTAAATAATTGTTGCATGAAATAATTCTAGTGATAAATGGCTTAGATTAATTATCTTAAGCCTTCAAACAATATGGATTTAACTGAAAAGCAGTATCAATAGGAATATTTGATACTTGATAATATGTCTACTTAGAGTAAATAAGGATAAACATTTCAAATTGACTTGAATACGTGTGTGAAAACTTATAACTGAATCAAAACTAGAGGGTTTCCAGGGCGCCAGGGTGGCTCAGTTGGTTCACTGTCGGACTTCAGTTCAGGTCATGATCTTCAGTTCGTGAGTTCGAGCCCTGCATCTGGCTCTGTGCTGACAGCTCAGAGCTTGCATCCTGCTTCAGATTCTGTCTCCCTCTCTCTCTGCTCCTCCTCCGCTTGTACTCTGTCTCTCTCTCAAAAATAAACATTAAAAAAAATTTTTTTTAATTAAAAAACTAGAGGATTTCCTTGACTTACTACAAATCACCTTATCATTGTCATTTGCACCGGCATTCCTCAATTCCTCAGTTATTGCTTATCTGTACTACAGAGCTCTAAACTCCAAATTACCTAGGCTCTTTATCATCTGGGTCCATTCTCAGTACTGTTTCAATGTACCAACTGCCACTCACCCATTTTTGCCATTTTAAAGCCTTCACTCTCGCATGACAAGCTTTTCTCTTCTTTCTAGGATCTATAAAATTTGCCTATCTCTTCTTCCTTTAAAATACTAATCATAGGTCACTTTTTCAATGACATCTCTCTTCAGAAAAGCTTAGTTTAGGTTTACCTTTAATTCACTCATCCATTCACCCATGAGCACTCATTCATTCACTCATGAGCACTTATATGGCAACTCCTATGCACAGGGTAGACTCTAAATGTTCATCAGCTAACTGGATTCATGTAACCACAAATACTCCCATCTCCCAAACACTGTAAGCACCAGCATTGTACAGATCTACATTAAGAGTTATAAAAATTTCAGGGGCGCCTGGGTGGCTCAGTCGTAGAAGCATTCGACTCTTGATTTCGGCTCAGGTCATGATCTCAGTGTGTGAGTTTGAGCCCTGTGTCAGGCTCTACATTGACAGCATGGAGCCTGCTTGGGATCCTCTTTCTCCCTCTCACTATCTCTTAAAATAAATAAATAAGAAAGAAAAAGAGTTATAAGAATTTCAGAGAGGGGTTGTATCTGAGAAAAGCCTGATCAGCCTCTTAGGACCACTCATAATCATTAATAACAAGACACCAGAAACAACGTTAAAAATCTAAAGCAGGGGGTGCTGAGTGGCTTAGTCAATTAAGCATTCAACTCTTGATTTCAGTTCAGGTCATGATCGTGACATTAAGCCCCACGTCCGGCTCTGCCTGAGCATAGAGCCTGCTTAAGATTGTCTTGCTCCCTTTCCTTCTGCCCCTTTCCCCTTCTCTCAAAAAATAAAAATTAACTTAAAAAAGAATAGTGCAGTTGTAAAGGATGCAAAGGATACATAAACAGGTGATTCACAGAACACATATAGCCCTAACAAACATACAACATACTTTATTTCACTAATAAATGCCAACTAAAATGATAGAATCAGATTCTCCTTTCTCTGTTTTGTATAAATGAAAAAAAGCTTTGGCATGGGCACCCCCTTACTGTAAGAGTATTAACAGAATAGCTTTTCTAGCTTTTCTAGAAAACTGACAAGTAAAAATAAGTAATATTCATCTAGATTCTATCTAGTAGGTATATAGATTCTACATCTATAGGGGCGCCCAGGTGGCTCAGTCAGTTAAGCATCCAACTTCGGCTCAGGTCATGATCTCACCATTCATGAGTTTGAGCCCCACTTCAGGCTCTGTGCTGACAGCTCAGAGCCTGGAGCCTGCTTCAGATTCTGTGTCTCCCAATCTCTCTCTACCCCTCCCCCGCTCATGCTCTGTCTCTTTCTCTTTCTCTCAAAAATGAATAAATGTTTAAAAAAATTTTTTTAGATTCTACATCTATAAATATTATTCCAGGAAAACAGAAGTCAAATGTATACATCTTACCTGTAGGTGTACATATAATTTCATTGCAGAGTTATTTATGTTAGTAAATAAATAAATAAGAAAAAACACAAATAATACAGTAAATGTATCTAGTCATTGGGATACTGGTAGCAGTTAAAACCCACAAGGAGAATTTTATGTGCTGACTTGTAATATTAACAAGAAATAAAAACACACTATGGGATATTTATGAACATGCTGAAAACACTTTCTACTAGAATCAACCTAGTGACAATACTCTATGGATAACAATAAACTCTAGATTATTTGCATATTATTCCCAGATGTGTCAAGACTGCAGCTGAGAATTTCTGGGCTAGATTATCCTAGCAGGTCCTTCCAGCTCTAAAATTCTTTAAATCTAAGGACTTTGTACAACACAGATCTTGGACACAGTGTTACTGCAAGGTCTCAATGGGTCTCCCCTATATGTTTAAGTGCCTTTATCAAAATGCAACATGAAAATGTTAAAAAGTGTCCAGAATTTTAAATCTATGTTGCAAAACTTGAGTTTTGTTTGTTTGTTTTTGCAACACTTGAGTTTTTAACACTACACCCTTGATTTTCAATTCATGTTGAATGTTGAATATGCATAGTCTACAGAAATCACAAATTATAACTCTTACCTCAATAATGTAAAGAACATTATACCTTAAAAAAACTGAAAAAGCTAACAGAACCCTCTGAATATATAAAGAGACAAAAAACAGTAAACATTGCTTATATGGTATACCTAATCTAAAAACGCTAACTCTAAATCAAATCTGACTTAAGAGCAGTCATAAACAGCAATGGGTCCTCTTTGTAGTGGACAGGACTGGGATTTGGAATCAACAGGTCTGGAGACAAAGACCACTCTTTTGGGCCTCCAGATACCAAGAAAGTCAAAAAACTCTATCTTAACCTCAACTGTTTCATTTGTAAAATGAAAATAAGCATAATAAAAGTGGCACAGAGATAAAATGCAAAAGGTGGCTAATACAGTGCCTGGGACAAAATAGGTTCTCAAATACTGGTCAAACAGAAACAGATGCATCACTATTGCTTTTGTTGAGGTATCTAGTTTGTTCCCCCTGAATTTCTGTAACATCAAATCTATTTTGTTCATCTGCATTTTTGTAACACCCTTTCACAACCAACCTATTTTATCTTTGTACTACATATTAGAAAGGAGTTTCTTGCCCCCCCCCCTCCAAGTCTATCTGTTGAAATATATTTATCCACCATAGCAAACATTTGTTAGCTCAGAAACTCAGGGAGAAAGCATACTTACAAAACACACCCCCAAAACTCCGTGTTGTTCTCCTCTGAGCTCAGTGCTCTTCTTTGGCACATATGTCTGCCTCCTATCATTTCTTCATGAGGTTCAGGGCAAAAGGCTTAGTCAAGTAGACGATCTTTGGTTGCCCTACACCTTCCCCAAATCACCTACAGACAAATGAAACAAGGGGGTAAAACACACTTACAACCTTAATTTTTTTATATAATGAAAGATCAAAATAAGCTCACTCTCACTACACACAATTTAGTGCATATCAGAGAACACAGAAAATTATCCTTAGATCATGTAAAAGTCCCAGTGAACTCACAGGAATTCTTTACATCCAAGTGCCCAGCCAGCATAGTCTTCACTGGTCACTTCCACTCATGCCTGGTAACCCCTTGGGCTGGCTAGGGTGAATTGTAGCCAAAGTCTGGCCAAAAGTAGTGTCCCTGAGCAGATCTATTAGTGGGTAAACTAACTAAGGCAGATAACGAAATTAACATGTTACTTCTGAATTTGATGGCTAAATTGTATTTCTAAGCCAGTAAAGAACTATCTGATAGCACTCCCAAAGGCAACATTTTATAAGCTGCCCAATTCTTCCCACATTTAGTATTGCAAATCAGTAAGTAAAATGCCTTTGGTTGTAGGAAAGAGCTACGGACAGAAATGTTTTCAATTCTTTGTGACTGCTTTCAAAGCAATCTGCAAAAACCCAGCTAGTTATTCTGATAATTGGTCATTGTCTCAAAAAAAAAAAAAAAAAAAAAAGTATTGTGGAAAAGTTAAAGTAAACTGTTAGAAGGTTCAAAATGGCCCAGATCATGCAATGACAGAGAGGACAGACTGGGATGACACAGGTATAGTGCACAATTCACTCTTCTTTAAAAAAAAAAAGGGGGGGGGGGCAAACTTCCCCAGGTGAGTTATACCAATAACCAAACTGTTCTGTGCCAATGTGAAATGGCTGAAATTTTAATCTTCTATCTGTGCTGCCAATACAGTAGTGACTGGCCACATGTGGCCTAGTGAGCTCTTAAAACCTGGTCAGTTTGAAATGACACGTGCTGTAAGTGTAAAATACATAAAAGAATGTGAAGACTTAATGCCATTAAAAAAATTGTTTTAAGAATGTAAAATATCTCAATAAATTTCACATTTGACTACACGCTAAAATGAAAACGTTTTGGACATACTATGCTAAATAAATTCTTAAAATTAATTTCACCAGTTTCTTGTTACTTGTCTAGCGTGGGCACCAGAAAATGTAAACGGGTGTGTGGCTCACATTTTATTTCTATTACACAGCAAAGATCTGCATAATTGATAAAATAAATAACAAATACTGAGCATTTCTGTGTCAGGTCCTGTGCTAGATACTCCACACAAAACTGAGAACGGCTGCAACGTGGTTTTAAAGACGTCTGTGCAAGTGACTGAGCTTCATCAAACCAATAAAGGATGAGGCTGGAATTCAATGTCAGGTGTTCCTGCTAAATAACTCAAATAAGGGACTGTTAACAGCTAATGTTGGGGCAACCTCCTTCATGGCCTGGGAAAGCCAGGTCGCTGATACAGTGTTCCCAAGGGTAGCAAACTTTTGTAACCATAGAACAGGTACAAAAACGTCAAGTTATATCCCCGTCAAGCTAACACCAGAATGAGCCCAAATCCTTGACAGCTCAGGCTTCGCAGCTGCTAGCAACAAAACTAACCGCTCAAAAAAAAAAAAAAAAAGCCTACGTAATTCAAATTCCCTGGATGACTTGGCCAGAATCTATGAACACTCACGCCGAGAGAAGGGGCGACGGGATACCAGGCACGCTGTCTCCCCCTACCCTGGCAACACTCCACCCATCCAAGGCCCCACTCCAGATTTCCTTGTAGCTTTTGGGTCCCCACCTCTGGGACCAGGGGAAGTGAGACCTAAAACGACTACGATAGGATAAGGAAGCAGTAAAGAAAGGGCGAGTAGGCATTTGAGGGCAGGTACCTGAGATAGAAAAGGACCCTAAGTCCTTAAAGCCGGATCATCGCCGAGGCCCCTCCCGGCTCCCACGGCCGCCAGCGACCCAGAAGGTGCAACTGACCTGACGCTGCGGCGCAACCGACTCTGCTCTCTCCAGACTCGCAGCTATGGCAACTTGAACTAGCCGCCCAGCCACAGCGAGCGAACAAGACCCCGCTGCTGTTGCCGCTTGGCACTCTGGGAGTTGTAGTCCATCTTGTCCTCAAAAGCAAGGAGTCGTCC
This sequence comes from Lynx canadensis, assembly GCF_007474595.2. Taxonomy (NCBI): domain Eukaryota; kingdom Metazoa; phylum Chordata; class Mammalia; order Carnivora; family Felidae; genus Lynx; species Lynx canadensis. The sequence goes on from NC_044308.2 coordinate 124,692,675, forward strand.
AGGGAGAGAGGCCCTAGGAGAAACTTCAAATCCCAGGATGTCATACGACTGGCCTAAGGGCCACTTTCCCGGAAGAAGCCGGATTAGCTGGCACCTGAGTCCCTGGGCCTCGCCCTCTTGCCCTGTTCTTTTTTTTTTTTTAAAGGGCCAGTAACCTCTACAGGAAGCAAACACCTGAGAGTGAATTAACAGTAATTTAATCAGAAAAGTCCAAAATATTCACTTAAGAAAAAAAAGAAAAGAAAAATTCGAAGTAGTTGCAATAATGACAGACTCTGTTTCTTTTACTGCTTTCAGACAGGGAAGAGTCATTTCCATGAGTGAAACGTACAAATCCTCTTACTACCAGAGCACAATGTCTTTTTCCTAAGATCCACAAATTCTTAGAACTGGAAGGGAACAGAGAAGATTATCTAATAAAACCCTTTAGGCCTAGAAAGAGTGAGTGACTTACCCAAGATCACATTAACTCATTAATGGCAAACCAAAGTCTTTAAGGCTGTCACTTCATGATTGCTACTACACTGAGTCTAGAGTGTCATCTCCACAGTCATTTTAGAACATGAGACAGACGTATGCCACTCAGAGAAGTCGGTTTCAGCTGAGAAAAGGCAATAAAAACGTCAACAAAGAACTCAACTTTGGAAAAGCTAAGAAATGAAAAATCAATTAGTCATATAGAGCCTCATTTCTTTGTGCTCTGCCAAAAAGACCATTGATCACTTCCTCAAGTCTTAAATCAAAATTTACCTTATCTGTGAAAGCTTTCTTGGCTACCTCAAGAAGAGCTAGATCGCATTAAATGCATAGTTTCCCTATTCTAATAATTTTGTACTGTAATTATCCATTTCCCTGTTGGTCTCTTCCATCAGACTCAGCCCTTCAAAGGCAGGGGCCAAATCTTTTAAAATCAGTACCTCTCTTCTCAGCCCTTCCTCACTTCCCACTCTCCCTTCACATCTCTTTCTCTCTCTCTCTCCCTGTCATACACAAAAACATAAATAATTAGCATATAAATTTGATGTGTTACAATAACTCCAACATTTTCTCTGGCCAACACTGAGGGGTAAAGTTTATTTCATAACCAGTTTGAACATAATTCTTCTAAAAATTACCTATGTATTTTCATCTATCTTCAAGCTGCTTGCTCACAGTTGTATTCAAGAATACACTCCACCTGACACAGAGATTAAGATAATTCAGAACAGCCATAAAATTTCCCCATATGCATGCAGAAGCATAATAACTCTATTATTTACCTGTTAATGTTTTAATTTTTCAAAACAATTACATTCATTCATTTAATTCAGCAAATGTATGCCGTATCTTTCTAGTATCCAAACATTGTATTAGACACTCAAAATGCAGTAAACGTGAGGAGACGAACATGTTGCTCTAAGTGAAGAAACATACCATTAAACAAATTTCTACAAATCTGGGTGATAGAGTACTGGGTAGGTTTCAATGCAGACACATAAAATAGAAACTTTTTAAGGAAGTGATATCTGATCAAATGGGGGAAGAATGACCACCAAAACAGCTAATGTCAGCAGTAATAAAAGCTGTCCACAACCTCTCTTCACTGGTCCAACCATATTTAGAGAATAAATTCAATTCAGGAGACCCCATTTTTAAAGTGACATTACCAAAATAAAGCAAAATCAAAAAACACAACTGGGGCTAATGGGTGGAGAATCATATTTGAGTTCATTATGACCAAGATATTTTAAAATACACTATCAAATTACAGCAACTTTTGTCATATAGTGTGCTCTCAACTCACAGATATGACACCTAGAAAAAATATAGTGAAGTCAGATCATAGAATCTTTCTTCTTCTTTACAAGATAGACAAAAATAAGAAAGCCAATAAAAAAATATTTTACACAAAATGTGTCTTATAACTCCCCAATGACACTTACTGCTTTTAATCAGTATGACAGGCACATGTTATCCAACCCCAAAATCACACTCAAGTTGAATCACCTGATGTTAAAGCTGGAAAAACCCACAAAGATTATCACCAGCAGTAGCCATCTTCTGCAAACAATATAAATAGAAGTATAGAGAAATTACATGATGTATTGGTTTGCTAGTGCCATTATAGTAAGATACCACAGAGTGGGGGGCTTAAAAAACAGAGATTTATTTCTCACAGTTTTGGAAGCTGCAAGTCCAAAAGCAAGGTATCAATAGCGTTAGGTTCTCCTCAGGCCTCTTTCCTAGGCTTACAGGTAGCTGTCTTTTCTCTTTGTCCCCACATGGCCTTTCCCCGAAGCAGGCAAGTACCTGATGTCTCTCCCTTTTCTTATAAAGACACTAGTTATTTTGGATTAGGGCCCCACCCTTAAAATGTCATTAAACCTTAATTACCTGCTTAAAGGCACTATCTTCAAATATGGTAATATTGATGGTTAGGGCTTCAATGTATGGGGTTGGGGAGGAAGGGTGACATGATTCAGCCTATAACACATGATCTCCTCAAAATTTTACCTATTTACAATTAGTGCCATCAATGATCTTCCCACAACACCATACCTTGATAATAGTAGATGTGGCAGATATTTTTGACATACCTCACCCATATCACCCTTTAACTGGGAATGATTCTACCCACAGTGTTGGGCCCCAAAGCCTTGTTTATATTATACAAAGCCCCTTTTCTGACCATGGCTATTTGGTCAGTGGCTGAAACAATTTGGGCCAGTCAGGATCTTTATCCTCTGAGGGTTTAAAATTGGGACTCAAGCATTCAATTGGTTGCCTGAATAGTCTTGATGTGAGGGTACAAACTGAGGCTTTCTCAGTGAGATGACCATCTTTATCTATGTTCAAGGAGAAATTGAAAAATCTAATCTTCAGAGAAAGAGAGAAATGAGAAAGTCAGCAAAAGTAAACCGCGCAGCCCCAGAGGAAATGAGCCTAAGAGGAGAGAATCTTGGTTCCTGACAATTTCCAACTTCCTGGCCTTAATCTCTTGCTATTTCCACTTACATTTTATGTATTTGTGTTCTGGGATACATTAGAGAAAGATGGAGGTGGTTAAATGTCCAGATTCAAGACTCAGACCACTTGGGTTCAAATTCTACCTGTAATACCTATCAGCTATGTCACCTCAAGCAAGTATACTGAATCACTCTGTGTCTTCATGGAGATGATAAGAATAGTACCTAACATGTAAAGTTGTTCTGAGGATAAAAGAAATTAACGTATATGAAACATTTCGCCCAGGGCCTAGCCCATAGTAAGCACTCGATATATGTTGGCTGATATATAACATGATCTCCCAGAATGTTAGTTCCATGTACATCGAGACATTATCGTTTTTTTCTAGGTACTTAGATCAAAGAATATACCTTGTTGCCTGCTGATGATTTCCCTCTTGAACCTTAAGTTCTGTTGATTGAAATCCAAAGACCCTAGACTAAGATGACATTGGTGAATCCTAATTGTCCAGCCTGTGAGATCTGAGGTCCTAACATTACATGTAATTTTTTAGGCAGGTTTATCAGAAGTGATTCTGAACCATACCAAACATTAAACATCTAAGCGGCCTAATCAACAGAAGGTTCTGGAATGGGGCTAGTCTGAAAGCACTGACATGATCATCATACCCTAACTCATCTAGAATAAGTAAGCATAGGAAAGGGAATACAACTATTACATAAGAAGCTGGTGAGCAGCAGACAGAGGCTGTGCTATTTCAAGTAAAAGGGGCAGAAGTTTTGTTTCACCAATACCTTGAAAACTCATACCACTGTGAAATGACAGCAAATTGATTATTTCCATGTGATGGGAAAATATAATTGAAATACTAACCAAAAATTTCCTCAAGTATTTTCTTTTCCCACTTGGTTCTCCTCCAAACTCCATTTCAGCCAGCTAAGCTATTCTATGCTTATGGCCTTAGAGAAGGTATGTGACCACAGGAAGCAGAAAGGGAAAGGAAGAGGAGGAGAAAAAAAAGAAAAACTATTCTTTTCTTGGCTTTTGAGCATTAGGCATCTAGATCCTCAGGTAAGACTGGTCACATAGTCACATCACTTGTGGGTCCAAGTGCAAAATGAAAATGTCAGGCCCTGTTTGAAATTGATTCAGATTGTCAAAAATGGTGTCAGCAGAGCCTTAAACCAAGAACACAGCCCTGTGGAATTGCCAGATCACCAATGGAACAGAATAGAGAGTTCAGAAATAAACCCATGATTATGGTCAATATATCTGTGACAAAGGAGGCAAGAATATACAACGGAGAGAAGACAGTTTCTTCAATAAATGCTGCTGGGAAAACCATACAGCTACATGCAAAAGAATGAAACTGAACCACTTTCCACTACCACACCAAAAATAAACTCAACATGGATTAAAGACCTAAATGTGAGACCTGAAACTATAAATACCCTGGAAGAGAACACAGGCATTTCTCTGGCGTTGGCCATTGTAACATGTTTCTAGATATGTCTTGTAAGACAAGGGAAACAAAAGCAAAAATAAATTGTTGGGACTACATCAAAATAAAAAGCTTTTGCACAGTGAAGGAAACCATCAACAAAACAAAAAGGCAATCTACTGAATGGGAGAAGTTATTTGCAAATGACATATCTGATAAGGGGTTAATAAACAAAATATACAAAAAACACAACTCACCACCAAAAAAAACCCCAAACAATCCAATTAAAAAATGAGCAGAGGACCTGAATGGACATTTTCCCAAGGAAGATCTACAGATGTTCAACAGACACATAAAAAGTCATCAGGGAAATGCAAATCAAAACCGCAATGAGATATCACCTTACACCTGTTAGAAGGGCTAAAATCAAAGAGACAAGAAATAGCAAGTGTTGGTGAGGATGTGGAGAAAAAGGAACCCTCATGCACTATTGGTAGGAATGTAAACTGGGTACAGCCACTATGGAAACAGTACAGCAGTTCCTCCAAAAATTAAAAATATAAATACCAAGTGGCCCAGGGCACCTGAGTGGCTCAGTCAGTTGAACATCTGACTTTGGCTCAGGTCATGATCTCCCGGTTCATGAGTTCAAGCCCCACATCAAGTTCACTGCGGTCAGCACAGAGCCCACTTTGGATTCTCTGTCCCCTTCTCTCTGCCTCTCACCCACTTGTGCTCTCTCAAAAATAAAATAAAAACATTAAAAGAAAAAAATGCTATATGGTCCAATAATCCTACTACTGGATATTTTACACAGAGAAAACAAAACTACTACTTCAAAAAGATATGTGCACTCCTATGCTTTAAGTGTTTATCTATCTCGAAAGAGAGAAAGAAAGTGCAAGTGGGGGAGGGGCAGAGAGAGGGAGAGAGAGAATTCCAAGCAGGCTTCATGCCCTCAGTGCAGAGTCTGACACAGGGCTTGATCCCACAAACTGCAAGATCATGACCTGAGCCAAAATCAAGAGTCAGACACTTAACCGACCAAGCCATCCAGGCATCCCCATTCCTATGTTTATTGCAGCATTATTTACAATAGCCAAGATATAGAAGCAACCTAAGTGTCTACCAACAGATGAATGGGTAAGGAAGACATGGCATGCTAAGATCATGCCATTTGTGACAGCATGGATGGACTTAGACGGTATTACGCTAAGTAAAAAAAGTCAGATCGAGGAAGACAAATAACATATGATTTCACCCATGGTTGCCAGAGGGGAGGGAGAAGGAGAATGAGAAAAATGGGAGATATAGGCTTCCAGTTATGGATGCATAAGTCACTAGAATAAAAGGGACAGCATAAAGAACATAGTTAATGGCACTGTAATAGTACTGTGGATGCAGGGGAGGGGCAGAGAGAAAGGGAGAGAGAGAATTCCAAGCAGGCTCAGCTCTATCAGTGCAGAGTCCGATGCAGGTTCAAACCCATGAACCTTGAGATCATGACCTAAGCCAAAAACAAGAATTGGACACCAAACCAGCTGAGCCACCCAGGCGCCCCACAGCAATGCTTTTTAAGACAGTAAATATCAGACAAAAAAGGGCAATAATCCCTGAGAGAAAGGAAACAGGTAAGGTTAGCCTGACAATTGCACAACTTAACTGCCTTGAATTTCTAGGTCACAGTACAAGGAGAAGGAAGCCAGGCAGTGGCTGGATGCTGTGAATTAAGGAAACAAAGCTGAGAATCTGAAAAGCCCAATGTAACTGGAGTTTGCAGGACAGAAACTGGAGAGAAGAGAACTACACAGAGAGAAAACTCCAGAGAACCACAAAGGGTCTCCATAGAGTATTCAACTGAGTATGCATTTTCATATGCATGTGAAGAAACTAGAGAAAGGAGCATCTGACAAGATTGGAGGAGAAAGTGCCTGACTGCCACACAGGACCAGGAATGGGTGACTATTCCCAACAGGGAACTGAAATGCTTTATTACTCGTGGACTGTTAGGGTGGGCACTCAGAAAAGTCTTGGCTCGGGAATGGGGAATATGTAGCAACAGATTAAAGCTACTCTGGCCCCATGTAACAAACCTGGAAAGCAAGATCCAAAACCATCAAGCTGCTTCCAAGTAATTTAACCATACCTGACAACAAATATCAAAAACCACTATATGAAGGCAAATAATCCAGCACCAAAAGGAGTAAAATTTTCCACATCTGCTATCCAAACAAAGATTATCAGGCATGCCAAGAAGAAGGAAAATGCAACCTTTCTAATATGACCCAAAATGAACAAAAATGCTAGAACTACCAAACAAGGACATTTTTGTGGGTTGAATTGTGTCCTGCAGAAAGATATCTTGAAGTTTTAACACCTGGTACTTGTGGAGGTGACCTTATTTAGAAATAGGGTCTTTGCATATATTTGAGTTAAATTGAGGTTATACTGGATTGGGGCTCACCCTTGTCCAATGACTGGTGCCCTTATATGTAGGGGGAATTTGGATCATAGAGACACACACAGAAAACATCTTGAGATTGGAGTGATGGAAGCCAATGGACATCAGGGACTGTTGGTGACCATCAGAGGCTACAAAAGGGAAGGAAGTTACTCCCCTAGAGACGTCCCATAGAACATGTACTTGACAACACCTTGATTTTGGACTTCTCCCCTCCAAAACTATGAGGGAATTATTTTTCTGTTGTTGTTGTATGTTTTTTAAGTTTATTTATTTATTTTAAGAGAGAGGGAGAGAGAGATCATGAGTGGGGAAGAGGTAGAGAGAGAGGAGAGGAGATCCCAAGCAGGCTCTGCACTATCAACACAGAGCCCTATGCAGGATTTGATCCCATGAACCATGTGTTCATGACCTGAGGCAAAATCAAGAGTTGACGCTCAACTGACTGAGCCACCCAGGAGCCCGTATTTTTCTGTTGTTTTAAGCCATCGAATTTGTGATACTTTGTTACAGCATTAAAAAAATACAGACATCGGGGCGCCTGGGTGGCGCAGTCGGTTAAGCGTCCGACTTCAGCCAGGTCACGATCTCGCGGTCCGTGAGTTCGAGCCCCGCGTCGGGCTCTGGGCTGATGGCTCGGAGCCTGGAGCCTGTTTCCGATTCTGTGTCTCCCTCTCTCTCTGCCCCTCCCCCGTTCATGCTCTGTCTCTCTCTGTCCCAAAAATAAATAAACGTTGAAAAAAAAAATTAAAAAAAAAAAAATACAGACATCAAAATAGTTACTGTGGTTTTTACATCCAAGAAGTTACAGAGATAGGCAAAATATGGAAAAGGCTTAATTTGAAATTCTAGATATGAAAACTTCACCTGAGATGAAATATATACTGATAGGATTAGTGGCAGATCAACTATTTCAGGAAGAAAAAAGAATCCTGAATTTGAAGACATAGCAAAAGAAACTATCCAAAATGAAAAACAGAGAAAAAATATTTCTAATGAAATAAATATCAGTTGACCTCTTTGTGAGACAACTTTAATCAGCCTAATAGAAGTGTAATAATCAGAATCCTCTCAAAAGAGCAGAGAGACATAGGGGACAGAAAAATATGAAGAAATGATATCTAAATTTTTTTCAAATTTGACGAAAACCACAAATATGCAAATCCAAGAACCTCAAAATACTACAGAAGTAATATGAAAAAAATACATCAAGGCACATGGTAATCCAATTACTCTCAACCAGTGATAATGAAAGTCTTAAAAGCAGCCTGAGGGAGGGGGAAAAAAAGTGTGTTACAAAAGAACAAAGAAAATTATGACAGAATATTTTCCTTGGAAACAGTGCAAGCAACAAAACAATCGAGCAATAGTTTTTCAATACTGAAAGAGAAAAATACTACCAATTGATAATTCTATACATAGCAATGATATACTTGAAAAATAAAGGCAAAATGAATGCTTTTTCAGGCACACAAAAGCTGAAATCATTCATAGCTAACTGATGTGTACTACAAGAAATGCTAATTCAAGTCTTATGATTTAAGTTTCTTTAAAACATAATTGACTATCTTACAAATAACAATGTATTGTAGTGCTTGTAACTTATGCATGAGTAAAATTCCTGGCAGCAGAAGCAAAAAAAGGCCCTAGGAGAGAAAAAATGAAAGTCAAGTACTTAGATCATACATAAAGTAGTGTAATATCAACTGAAGGCAGACTATAATAGCTTAAAGATGTATACTATAAACCCTAATACAACCACAATAATAACTAGACAAGGAGTTATAGCTATGAGTCAACAAAGAAGATAAAATGGAATGATGAAATTTCCTGAATTAATCCCAAAAAAGGTTTTTACAAAAAAGGGGGGAAAAAAAGCAAAACCAAAACCAGGTGAAACAAATATGAGACTAGTAGCAAGATTATGAACTTAAACTTATTATTGATAATGACATCAAATGTAAATGATCTATACAACCAAAATAAAAGATAGAGATTGCCAGATTGAGAGCAAACCTAACTGTGGTATGTGTAAGAAATGCACTTTAAATATAAAGACATAAAGAGGTTAAAATAACATTGAAAAACAATAGCGTGGTAATGCTAATCAAAAGAAAGTTGGACTGGGCCTATCAATAAGTAGATTAAAAAACAAAGGATATTACCAAAATAAAGAAGCCCATTTAATAACGGTAAGGGCATCAATTTACCAAGAAAATAAGAGTTCTAAACATCTATGTATAGGATGTCAATATACATGAAGCAAAAACTGACAGAAATGCAATAGAAAAAAAGAAAAATCCCCAATGTAGTAAAAAATACTCAGTACCCATAAATCATAGATGATATAATAAGTAGAAAAATCATAAAAAATACATAACATTATCAACCATATGACCTATTGATATTTACAGAATGCATGCGTCAACAACAGCAGAATACACCTTTTTTCCCAAATGTACACAGAGCATTTATCAAAATAGACCGCATTCTGAATCATAATACAAGTGTCACTGAACTTAAACATTTTCAAGTCATAAAAACTGTATTTTTTTCTCTAAATGGAATATTTTTAGAAATCAGTAACAGAACAATATCTGGAAAATCACCAAATATTTGGAAACTAACACACTTCTAAATAACCCATGAATCAAAGAAGAAATTTTTGAAAATTAGAAAGTATTGTAAGCTGAATGAAAATAAATTTACAAGATATCAAAATTTATGAGATTAGTACTTACAGGGAAAATATAGCACAATATATCTATAATATTATCAAAGAAAGAAGTCTCAAATCAATGCCTTCAGCCTTAAGAAACTAAGAAGGAAAATCAAACCCAGTGGATGCAAAAAATAAAAAATAAAAAAAACAACAAACAATAAAGATCAGAGCATTTATCAGTTAAATGGAACATAGAAAAACAATATAGAATTATGAAACAAATCTATGCTTCTTTGAGAACATTAAAAAATTTAAAATTATTGGCATAAATGTGTTCATAGCATTCTCATCATCCTCTTCATAGCTTGTATAATATGTTCTAATATCAACTCTCTCATACCTGATACTGGTAATTTGTGTCTTTTTGCTTCTTTCCTGATTAGTTCACTGAAAGCTTATATTTTGATGGGGAGGGGAGAGCAGAAAGAGGCAATAAATGGGTGAACTAATCCATAACAACACCCAATGATAAGTGACAGTGAAACAAGATAATATGATCAGGGGAGACAGTACTTTAGACAGGATTTTCAGAGGAAAACTTTCTGAGGCATTGGTGTTTAAAGCAAGATTTGAATACTCTGAAGATCTGGGGACATGTTCCAGCAAAGAGGTCCAGCGACAGCAAATCCCGGAGGTGATAAGAAACTTGTTCCAGGTCCAGCAAAGTGATGGTAGGGGGTGGCCCTTGAAAGGCAGGGATTAGCAAACTTTGGCTTTCAGGTCAAAGCCTGCCCCAGGCCTACTTTGGTACAGCCTACAAGCTAAGAATGGCACTTATATTTGTAGAGGGTTGTATGAAAAAAGAAGAGGAGGAGAAAATGTGATAAAATATTTACTGTATGGTTCTTTATAGGAAAAGCCTACCAGCCTCTATAGTAGGACCGTATTGGTTAGGCTAAAGAATTTACAAGTAATCTTTTTCTTTCTTTCTTTCTTTCTTTCTTTCTTTCTTTCTTCTTTCTTTCTTTCTTTTTCTTTCTTTCTGTGGATGAGTATTCCATGGTATGGATGTGTCACTGTTCACCCATTACCTAGTCAAAGGAATTTTGGGGTGTTTCCATTTTGAGGTGATTATTAATAAAAGCCTATAAACTTTGAAATACACATATTTTAAATGTACAGTGCAATGACTTTTAACAAATGTACACATCCTTTTAACCTCCAGTCTAATTAAGATATAGAACATTCCCATAACCCCTGTGAGTTCATTCCTATTTTTTTTTCCTAGTCAATCTCTAATCGTTATTTGGATTTCCATTACCTGTCCTTGTCCCAGAAGAACATATAAATAGAATCTCACAGTATGTGAGGAGTTGATATTCTCTTTACTCCAAGAAGAATACGTAAGCAAGCGAAGGCTTTTAAGAGGGAAATTGGGACAATCTGATTTATATTTTAAACTATCGTTTTGGCTACTGTGCGAAGAATGATGAGTAGAAGATAACTTATGTATCCTTTTTCTTCCCATCTTGGGGGTGGTGGTGGTGCGGAATGCGGTTCAATAAAATTCCTGAGCAGACCAGGATTGACGGGCCAGCTTCAAATCTAATGGCAAAGCTGGATTCGGAGGTGGGATCAGAGCACGCACGACACTGTTCCTGCAGTTCCCCGTTGTGCACGGCAGATGGCCCCCGAGCGCAGTTCCTGGCCCGCTTCGCAGAGCGCGCTGCTGCCTGGAGAGCCCCGCGCGGCCAGGCGACTCCGCGCCCAGGTTTCGGGGCGTGTGGCGGGTCGCGCCCTGCGATCCAGGTTTGCGCGGAAGTCGGCGGGCAACGACGATCTGCCCGGGGTGTCGCGCCCGGCTGCAGCCGCACTCCGGGTGGCCACCGACGCGTGTCCGCCGCCGACTCTCCGCAGAGGCATCTTAGGCGGGGAGAAGCTGAAGTTCTGCAGGACCCCCGTCCGCCCCGGGACAGTCCAGCCGCGGGGACTTTCTCCGGCTAGAGTGCGTGCGGTGGACCCGGCAGGCGGTACCCGTGGGAGGCTACCCACGGGGAAAGGGGCCCACTGGGTTTAGAGACAAGGCAGCTTCTAAACTAGTCTTTGGAGAGAACTCGGCTGGAACGCAGAAGGGACAGCCCGGACTGGTGTTGAGTGTCGGGGAACCGACGGAGCGGGCTGCGTAGCTCCGGGGACGGGAGTGAAGCAATTAGGCTTGTTTGGGTGGAGAGTTGCCTAGGGAAACCGAACACTTAAAAGCCTCTTCTTTCCCCTCTCCAGCCTCCTCTTGGGTGCTGAAGTCACAACCCCAACGAGTCCTCTCTCCTCCCACGCCTCCGTCTGCCTTCCAGACCGCGGGAGCCCAAGGCGCAGAGGGCCGGGAACGAGACGTCAGTGGAGGATGAAGAACTAGCCTTGGGACCCTTGGAAAATGAGGCAGACGCCCCTGCTGCAGCTGGCGCTACTTCTCGCCCTACCCAGGAGCCTGGGGGGGAAAGGGTGTCCGTCTCCGCCCTGCGAGTGTCACCAGGAAGATGACTTCAGAGTCACCTGCAAGGATATTCACCGTATCCCCAGCCTACCGCCCAGCACGCAGACTCTGTGAGTACCTGGGAGAGGAGAGGGGAGCATCGAGAGGCCAGGGACAGCTGCAAAGATGGCCAGAAGTACACAAAAAGAGCGTGAGAGTAAGCCAAAGGGCTGTGTGTGTGTGTGTGTGTGTGTGCAGTGAGCAAAAACGCAACTGCCCAAACCTGGGATTGCTGCCATCCTAGTTACTCAAAACACGAGAAAAGCTAAAACCCTGGTGCAAGATGCAAGCGTGAGCTGCCCTTTCTCAAGAGCTGCTCTTCACTTTGCCCAGGCCTGGCTGAATCTTTCACTTCAGATATTAATAACACTAATAGCAACTCAAGAATTGACCTCTAGCACAGAGACCCTGTCTTTCAACTCTGAATTCCCCACACCTGGCATATGGCCTGGAACTCTTCTGGTGCACAAGCAAAAGCTTGTTGAGTAAGTGAACCAATGAATATGCAAGCCTCAGATGTTGTCCGTCCACCACTTCTTTAGAGACAGTTTTGAAGGGGGTAGAATTTCAAGTCATGGGAGAGAAACATGGCTCTGACAGTGGAGGGGAACTTGGAGCCATCGGTTTACAGTTCCACCAAATGTCGAGGAGAAAGGATAATGTTGGAGGAAGGCAAGGGACTAAGAGTCAGGAGACCGTTCTCTTCATGCCCCTCTCACCAACTGGGAAAATAGGGGAGGTCATTTATTTGGGAAGACCCAAGTTTACCTCTGAGTAAAAGAGGGGCGTCAGTTAGGTGCATTCCACTGTCTGATGATGCAAGTGAGGGGATTCGCTGGATCACAAAGAGTAAGAACTTGATAAAGACAGTAGCAGGGAGAATCTGACCTTGAAAACAATGGGAGTAGGGCTAGGGGAGGGATGGTGTGCTGAAGAACGAAGTTATTCTGAGAAGAGACAGTGATGAAGAGTGTGGGTGAAAAGGCATGCCAGTTTAGACAGTGGCCACAGCCATCTGCAACAGTAGCAAAGTGATTTTCAAATCTTGGCGGGGAGGGGGGGGCAGTAGAACTCTTGCCAAAGGAAAGCTTATGAGAGAAGTCAGCACTGTCCTCAGCACTTTACACAAACTCACCAATTGACTCCTCACAAAATCCAACTGAGTAGGTAATTTTACTATTCTCGTCTTATAGATGGGGAAACTGAGGCACAAAAAGCAAGGCCACTTGTTCAATGTCATGCAGTTAATCAGTTGTGGTGCCAAGATTTGAAATAGCTCCGAGCTGCACTCTTAAGCCCCCTGCCCTTAGATGAAAGCAGGTCTAACCCTGCCAGCTTTTCTCCAATATGGTCTTGAAAAAAAATAGAAAGGAGAGAAAAATGTGTAAGAACTTAGAAAAGTGAGAGTTGGGCAGGGGAAGAAAAAGGAACAGAAAGAAGGAGGGAAAGCAAAAAGAAAGAATGGGAGGGAGGGAGGAAAAGAAAGACTGTATCTGTGTTATAGTAGGCATTTCCTGCTGAAACAAAACAGACCTTAAAGCCTGTTCTGGGTGGCAACCATTTTTCTGAATCTAGATGCTGTGTAACCATGGCTGGCTGTTTTACAAATTATTATGGTGCTGAGAGCATTTTTTCCTAAGCCTTAATCTCTATCCATGTATTATGGTGCTGAAAAGTAAACAAGACTGTCCCTTTCTGCATTACCCATACACTTGCCATGTGGTTCAGTAGATGGATGGGAGACAGTTTCACTGTTTGTGACTTCCACTGAAACGGTGGTTCTGAATCTTCTCTACTTTCCCCATCTAAGACAGCATGATTCACTCTTATTATAACAGTGATTCTAACTAGGTAGGAAGTAAGGGAGAGCTGATATTCCCACTCCCCAGTGGAACATTCTAGAATCTTTGATATGCAGGTAGTTTGAAAAAAAATTGCTCCTCCTGATTGAGAATACTGATTTAAGGGAAATTAAATGAACCCAGCAGAATAAAATGAAAAATTTTAATGTTGGCATATAATTATAGATCATATCACCTCAGAACCAAGGATAGCAAGATGGACCCATTACTCTCATTCAGAGAATTGCCATTTGCTACCTGTGTGCGCAAGAGGACTACCCCTTCTCTGAATGAGGGTGGGGTTTGATTTTTGTTTTCGATTTGTGTAGATTCTTCCGCAAGAAAGTGCCACCTTACCTTGCCTTGTCCTTTGACCTATCCACTTTCAGGTTCATGATGGTGACAATCACTATCTCACCCCCTCCAACTTCCTTCAACTCCAGTGGAGTGAAGGTTTGTCCATCACACACTTATGTGCCTTCAGAAATGTTTCTTTTTTTAAATTTTTTAAGCTTATTTATTTTGAAACAGAGAGAGAGAACGAGAGCAGCAAAGGGGCAGAGAGAGGAGAGAGAGAGAGAGAGGAGGAGCACTGTCAGTGCAGAGCTCTATGTGGGACTTGAACCCACAAACCATGAAATCATGACCTGAGCCAAAATCAAGAGCCAGATGCTTAACTGACTAAGCCACCCAGGCACCACCCCCCTTCAGAAATGTTTCTGAAGGAGCTGTTATAGCTACTGTTTTCAGGTTCTGGATTTTGCTTCCATTATTGCTAATTTGCATTCTGCATCTGTATCTGTGGCTCTAATTGATGGACTAGCCCACTATTTTTGAAACTGAAGACACTCACTCAACATCTTCAGGATTTTTGCCAGATCTGTGTTCCACCTGTGCTATTATACATTCAGTATCTTTAAGTATTTCACTTCTTTAACTGAAAGAAATTTATTTAGAAAGCTTATATTATGACTATAAATGGGAAATTAGCATAACTTGCTGTAATTAGGAGGTAACCCAGAAAGCTAAAAACATTGAAAACACAAATATAATTACATTCTAGGCTCAAGATTATTGCCTGTGAACGCTCTATGCCTGAGGCTGACTTCCCCTTGTTAAAAGGGAAAAGGGATAGGGGCACCTGGGTGGCTCAGTTGATTTAGCATCTGTTGATTTTGGCTCAGGTCATGATCTTCTAGTTCATGAGGTTAGGCTCCATGCACTGACTGTGCAGAGCCTACTTGGGATTCTCTCTCTCTCTCTCTCTCTCTCTCTCTCTCTCTCTTTCTGCCTCTCCCCTCCTCTTGCTGCTTTCTCTCTCTCAAAATAAATAAATTAAAATTAAAAAAATAAATTTAAATTAAATTTTAAAGAAAGGGAAGAGTGTAAGTGTTAGAGAAATATTCAAGAGGTACCAATTCAACATGCTGTCCTTGGTGGTATCAGAAGAATTGAAAAGCCATGGAAAAAGGAATCACTTTTTCACTGGTATTCAATATTATTTAATGCCATGTGGGCATTCCACCTAAAATAATCTCACATCATACTTGGTTTCCACACTTAGGGAATTGTGCATTTATTCCATATTTCACAACTGTTTTAGTCACAATCAGTGGTCATAACCTGAATAGCATTTGATTTCCCACCTAAAAAGAAGCCCCCTGCTTTAGCACCCACATGCTTGCCAAATACAGAAATACTCTATGTCTTACAAAGATGGTGTCACTTCATGCTTCTGGGCTCCATGATTTATTATTCTTTTTTCTCCTCTGTGTGTGTGACTCAAGGTCTTTGATGGTAAGTAACAGAAAACCCGGTCTGTCTAGCTTAAGGAGGGAAGAAATGTTCTGAAACAATAACATGTAATTTACAGAATCATTGTAGAACCTGGCTTTTAAAACAAGCCAGAGCCCGGGGCAGCCAGGGAGTTGGAGCCACAGCCAACCATCTGGTTGGAACAACTCCACAGACAACACCATAACCACAGCCACTGGACGTCTGTGGTGCTGGGCACCTAGTTCTGTAGCTGCTGGGCTGTCTGTGTACTGCTATCAGTAACGTCTCAACCATTCCTGCCACTTTGAATCACCAGTCAGAAAGTGATATTCTAGATGGAAGCATCTGATTGTCTGCCGTAGGTTACCTGCTGTGTCCCAGCTGCTGGGGGGGGTAGGAGGAAGGAGGTCCCTTTTCCCCCACTTTTGGTGTCTGTAGTAGGAGGTGAAGAACTGGGTCCTTCTAATAGTACACATATTAATGGGGCATTTTCCACCAAAGAGGGGCTATCTGCCCTCACCATTGCTCATCACTTCCTTCATCCTGCAAACGTTTATTAAGCACTGGCTACATTCCAGACATGTGCGAACGCTCTGGACTTGGCAGAGAACAACATCAACATGTCCCTGTCCTCAGGGGTCTTTACAATCTAGGGTGGAGCTGAATATCCATCAAATAATCTCATAAACATGCAATTATAATTGTGTAAGTGTGCTGAGAGTGTACTTGGTGGGAAT
The DNA here is from genome assembly GCF_007474595.2 of Lynx canadensis. Taxonomy (NCBI): domain Eukaryota; kingdom Metazoa; phylum Chordata; class Mammalia; order Carnivora; family Felidae; genus Lynx; species Lynx canadensis. The sequence goes on from NC_044308.2 coordinate 124,709,069, forward strand.
GGGGGATGGAGACTGACTTCAACTTGGGTTCAGGGAATGTTATGAGCTACATCCTAAGCTAGTAGGATCCTAAACTAGTAGGCGTAAGGAGTTGCATGTGTGGAGGTAGAGGGTGAGGAAGTGGTGTTCCAGGGGATTGAATTACTCATTTGAAGAGCTTTGAAGAATTCTAACCTGAACAGTGAAAGAGTTGATGGGCAACAATATACGTTGCTACTTTCTTTGTGACACAGTACAGATTGAGGTGAATTCTGATGTCAGTTTTTCCTCCAATTCTCCAATTCTGGAGGCAGCTTTTGTGCCAACAACAACAAAAAAAATGACTTGTTAGGGGTAACTGTTTAAAAACAAATATTTGATTCATTAAAGTAATAAATGTAAAGACTAGTTCTTTTCTGAGTTTTCCATATATTTATTATTTTATTTGTAAATTTAATTATAATAATTACCTTAAGGAAGACATATTTTTTGATGGAAGACTTTATAATTTAATAATATTTTAATAAATAATTTAATAAAATAATAGTTTGAGTACAAACATAATACGTTTTCTTTTAAAGCACTTGAATGTGCTTTCCAAATACTTAGAAAAGTCTAGAAAGTCTATTAAATTAAGCTTTATTAGTACCAGGAATCCTAAGTTTTATAGACATCCCAGTGCTGTTTATAGGAGCAGGAGAGTAGAATGGTTAAGGGCACTCTCTCTGGAGTGAGATCATCATGGTTGAATGCCTTGGTCTACCATTTCTTCAACATACTTTTGGAAATGTAGAGAAGGGAAAAACATTTTTCCTTCTATTCTTCTAAATCCTTGACTAGGACCCCTAGTAGCAACAATAAAGAAAATAGATTAACAGGAGAAAAGCACACATATTTACTTAAAATAAGTTTTATGTGACATGAAGTGAGGACACTGGCATCCTAGGTTCCTTATGGTTAGGGTTGCCCTATCTAGAAGGATTCTCCACTTATCCCTGTTATCCAGGTGTAATTAATAGCATTCCTTAACTCTCAATAAGGAAATGAAGACCCAAAGAAGCGATTAACCTTGATTGTTTTTACATCGGGTTTGATAAAGAGTGGGAAGTCATGGAACAATGTGATAGGACAAAAACGGGGTGAGCTAAGTGTAGAAAACTGGGGGAAACAGCGAGTTTATTCTTTCAGATTCCTCTTGCCTTCCTTTCGTCTTTGCAGAAAAGGATACTCCTTTCCTCTGGGTATAGGGAAGGCACTTCCACACAGCGGGGAGCTTATGACCTGCTGTAGGAGAGGGTCAAATAGCCCTGTCTGCACTAGCAGTTTCTTAGATTTCTCCAGTTTAAAATATCCAAAGTGACAAGATGCCACGTTTGGGGAGGGCATGCTCTGGGCACTATCAGGATTTGCTCTGTACCTCAGTTTCTTCATCTGTAAAATGAGGATAATAATAGTACCTGCCTCATTGGATTGCTGGGAGTTATGAATGAGTTAATGGTATTAAAGGATAATTTTCAAAGAAAGGTAAAATCATGAGTCTCCTACAGCAATAAATTGAACACCTTAAAGATTTTATTTAACTCTGTTTTAGTTTCCTAAGGCTGCCATAACAGAGTACCCACGACTGGATGGCTTAAAACACCAGAAATTTATTCTCTCATATTTTTGGAAGCTAAAAGTCTGACATCAAGGTACTGACAAGGCTATGCTACCCTGGCAGGCTCAAGGAAAGAATCCTTCCTTGCTTCCTAACTTCTGATGCCTGCCTGCCATCCTTGGTTTTCCTTGGCTTATAGCAGCCTGACGCCAGTCTTTGTCTCTTCAGTCATGACCTTCTTCTCTGTGTAAGTCTCTGTGTGTCCTCCACCCCTTCTTATAAGGAACCAGTCATGGGATTTAGGGTGCACGCTAATCCAAGATGATGTATACTTAACTAATTACACCTACAGAGACCCTATCTCCAAATAAGCTCACATTCTGAAGCTCAGGTGGTTGTGGATTTTGGGGGGACACTATTCAACCCACTACAGTGAGGAAACTGGTAAAATGTTGCAATTACGTTAAAAATCCACAAAATAGATTTATAGATGAGGAATATTGAAATGGACATGCTAATGGAGGCAAAAGACTTCTTTCATAGTCAGGGGATGGGGGAAGTCAACTGAAGCTCTACCAGAAAGGACAGAATTTGCCATGTCTATAGACAGAATTATTTTGCATTGCTATCAATTATTTACAATCTACACAATTATGAAAGAGCTCCCATTGAATCAGACTCAGAATCCTGGAAGAATATGCTCTAGTCAATGCAAAATTTTCCAGTGAAGCACAATATCCCCTACGATACACACAGAACGCTTAGAACGGTTAATTTATTGACTCCCAGTAAACACTTTATGAGGAAATTCAGTAAAAAATAATTTCCATTTCAACTTAAATCACAGGTCAATATAAATTATTCAATTATACATTTTAAATTGAAATTGCAAGGCCAATCTATTAGATATTCCAATCAATAGACTGAGTTTAAATAACACAATACTCAAAATACCAAATATATATTGAGTATTCTTTTTTTATTTTTATTTTTTTAATGTCTATTTACTTTTGAGAGAGTCAGAGCATGAGCAGGAGAGGGGCAGCGAGAGAGAGGGAGACACAGAATTCGAAGCAGATTCCAGGCTCTGAGCTGTCAGCACAGAGCCCAACGCCAGGCCCAAACCCATGAGTAACCAGATCATGACCTAAGCCGCAATCAGACACTTAACCAACTGGGCAACCCAGGCACCCTATATTGAGTATTCTTAAATTCAACACAAATTAATATTATGGGTCTGACTTAGATTTTTATTTCTATTTTTTTTAATGTTTATTTATTTGGAGAGAGAGAGCATGAGCGGGGTAGGGTCAGAGAGAGAATGAGAGAAGAGAATCCCAAACAGGCTCCACACGGCGCAGAGCCCGATGTGAGGCTCAGTCTCATGAACTGTGAGATCATGGCCTGAGCCAAAATCAATAGTCAGACACTTAACTGACTGAGCCACTCAGGGACCCCTCATTTCTATTTTTTCTAATGTTTATTTATTTATTCTTGAGAGAGAGAGAGAGAGAGACTGAGACCAAGCAGGGGAGGGGCAGAGAGAGAGGGAGACAGAATCCCAAGCAGGCTCCATGCTGTCAGTGCAGAGCCCAGTGTGGGGCTCGGACTCTGAAACTGTGAGATCACAACTTGAGCTGAAACCAAGAGTCGGACCCTTAACCAACTGAGCCACCCAGGCGCCCCCCCCCCATTTCTATTTTTAATTCTAAATTTTCCCAAATTAAAAGATGTTTATTCATTAAGCAAGCTGGGCTCTTCCCCCACCAGTTAAGAACACCAGTTCCTTATGGAAACGTCCACTGGCTTCCTAGTTTCCTTATGGTTAGGGTTGCCCTATCCAGAAGGAGCCTCCTCTTACATCTGTTATCCAGGTGTAATTAAGAGCATTCCCTTGACTCTCAAATTAGATTTTGGAGGATAAATTACTAATAGATCTTACTAATAGACCATTAAGTCCAGAGGCCCACGGGACATGCTGGGACATCCTGAGCCTTGTTTATTGTCCCGTAACTGTCACGTTATAAGTCAATAACTTAAACAGGGTTGGTCTCTTGGTATTGCCTAAATTCTGCAACCTCCACCTACATGGTAGTGAACTTCCTTTGTGGCTTCAACTGAATTTTGCATTTCCTTGGCTCTGTTAAGATACTTGTATCCGGGCGCCTGGGTGGCTCAGTCGGTTGAGTGTCCGACTTCAGCCCAGGTCACGATCTCACGGTTCGTGAGTTCGAGCCCCGCGTCAGGCTCTGGGCTGATGGCTCAGAGCCTGGAGCCTGCTTCCGATTCTGTGTCTCCCTCTCTCTCTGCCCCTCCGCCATTCATGCTCTGTCTCTCTCTGTCTCAAAAATAAACATTAAAAAAAATTTAAAAAATAAAAAAAATTAAAAAAAAAGCACATTGCTTAAAAAAAAAAAAGATACTTGTATCTTCCCCTCTGGCTTATTGCAGGAGCCACCAAACAGCTCTCCTGCATCCAGCCTTGCTCTCCACAATCTATCCTTCACACAGCAGCCAGAGACATCTTTTAAAACGAATGTCAGGTCACGTCCGTCCTTTGCTCACAACCCTCCTCGGCTTCCTAGTTATCTCAAGATAAAAACCAGAGTCCTTACAGTGGCCCAAAAGGGCCTACATGATTCAGACCTTCTTTTTTTTTCTTTTTCTATTTTATTACTCGTACTCATAATTCAACTTTTACTCCACTGGCCTCCTTGCTGTTCCTCATGTTTGTCAGGCTTTTCCACATTAGGTTCTTCCCTGTGTCTCAAACCTTATTTTCCCAGATGTTCCCATGGCTTATCCTCTCACCTCCTTCCAGTTTTTGTTCAAATGTTACCTTCTCAATAAGGCTTTTGTAATCACTCTACTTAATATTTAGCATTCCTGCTTTTAAAAAAAATTCCATAGAGCTTGGCACCTTCTAATATACGATATAATTTGTCTATGTTTCTTATTTATATCTTTCCCCACAGGGCTAGGTTTTTGTGTTGGTTTGTTTTTGTGGTTTACTTTGTTCAGTTATGTATCCCAAGTGCCCAGAAAGAGCCTGGCATATGATTGGTAGTCATTACATACTGGTTTAATAAATGAATGCATGGATGAAGGTCTCCAGAGGCACCTTAATATCATGCCATCGGGTTCTTCACACCCTTTAATTCTTTTTCAGAGTCCTTGGGTTTATTGCCCTGTTAAGGTAGATGAAATTCTACTTTTGTTTAATGTTTTTCCTGACCGCCTGAGACACTAGTTTTTAGACATTAAAATGACATCTGCTGGGGCGCCGCATGCCTCACCACCCATCTGACCCTATTTCACGATACAAAAACCATGTGAAAGATGCTCCTTTGAACAGCCACCTCCAAGAAACTGACTCTACCAGTGCTTCCTCAACTTTCCAAATGTAGCACCCCTAAGCAAGAGGAAAGTAGAAGAGAGCCCCAGGATATCTGGGACAACCTGAAGCAATCCAGAGCAAGCAGGACACTTCTTTGAAGTCTCTGGGTTTGTTATTTTTTATTTATCTTCTAAAAAACGAGTGACAATTTTGAATTCTTTTCCATCATGTAGCTGTTTTTTGTGGGGCTTCACATGTAACTTTTCAGAGGATTCGCTTCTACCTTTAGGATAATGCAACTCTATATTTGAATATCCCAGTAATTTGACTCAAGTGATGGTGTACAGAATGGCAGTCACTGAAAGAGGCCGGTAAAGTACTTTAGGAAGCAGTGCTGTGTGTGCTTAAGAAGCCAGCCTCAACAGCCAGACCTGCTCTGCAGAGGCCAAGCCCATTCAGTCCTATTCTCAGACGCCTGGATCCAGAATGTCTAACTGTTTCACCTGTGTGAACAAACCCTGGCTATCCTGGAGTGTTTTCTTCTATTGGCTCTGATGAAGCAGTGGACAGAGAAAACTAATTCATAAAAACTTACCATATGTTGTTAAATGCGTGGATTGTATTTGGATTTATCAATTAATTAGAATCGTTTTTTCCCCCTTCCAGAACTGAGAAATCATTAATTTTAATTGATCCAACTATTTGATTACTTTAATGTTTTCTTATGGCACAAAGTATGTTAATTATTACCTTAGAGATGAAGGTTTATTAACCAGAGATTCATGGGCTTCCTAGGAGCCCATGTGTATCCTCCTGGAAATCTGTGATTAAATGAAAATTTGTACATCAGGGCACGACTGAGAGAATCTATAACTTACCTCAGATTATTAAAGGTGTCCTTGAACCCCCACCCAAAAAAGTTAAGAAATTATATTTTGGAATAACTTGGCTTTTTTGTGTGTGACAGTATACATTTGGTATTAACCATGACTTAATCTTTTTATTGCATTACAAAGAACGCTAAAACATATATTTAAAAAATAAGCAAAAACTTCTTGACCTTTGAGTGTGATTTTTTTTCTCCTGACTATATTGCTATGATTATTTTTTAATGCCTCACACTTAGCTCATCCTTTGAATAAGCTCTTCTCACAGAAGTTCACTAAGTGTGGCTATTCTTCAAGTCACTGTTTAAAAACAGATTTTATAAGTGTCTAATGCCTTATATCTGACATTAAATCCTTTCTACCTCTCCTGTTTCCATTCTCACTGAATCTGCTTGCTTAATTATTCTTTTGCCTTTTATTACTGCAATTAAGAAATAGTTGAAGGAAATTTAAAGTATGAGTAAAAATGGTTCCATTTGTTCGGAGCTACAAATTAGATTTTACAGTGTTCCATTTTGATGTCAGACTCTCCTTACTTTCTTCATTTTTGTATGAATCCTTAAGAATATATAGGATGTCAGAAAATTTCAGAGCAAATCCTTTTCTTAGAATTACAAAGCAGACCTTTGTGATTTTTAAAGCATCTTATAAGTGTTCTCTTACATGTATTGACATGTAAATCTGCCCTGGGTTTTTCTGGTACAGCCCTATTTAAAATATCTTGCCATCAGAACATTCCAGAAATTCAAATATTTTCTCATCATTTTAGCTAAACTTTCCACACCCCTTTTGCACCTGGAAAGAGCTCCCTGCGTCCCAGTTTTTCTTTCAAAAACATGATCTCTCTATTTATATGATACATGAAGCTCTTGGCTAACATTTTTGCAGGCATTAGCTTAATTTTACCCACACCCGAGTATTATCATAATTACTCAACTCCAGAGAGGGACTGAAATTGTCTTTTCTTATTGCCAGCTACTGTCACTTTATATTTTGTTATTTCAATCTTTTTATGAGCTGGGAAACTAGAAGGCTAACTTTAGGGAAAGGATCTGTACATGACGATAAATAAATGATCTCAAGAGAGGGCACAAATGAGGGGCTCTCCTGTGACAGTCTTTAGTGAGCTTTGTGGCTGCTCTGTTTCTCTCTCAACACCCTTTCCAGTTATTTTTGGGTACATAGCCATGGTCCAAAGTTTGAGATGATAGGAAATCTTACTCTAGATAGGTGGCATTTTATTGTGGTTAGTGTTTCTTCCTTCCTTTCTTCTTTTTTTCTTTTTAACAAATATTTATTGATTACTTAATATTTGCAAGTACTACTCTAGGTATGGAGAGATATAATAAATGACCTCCTTGATCATACATTCTAGCAGGGGGGAAATAGCCAAAAATATTAGTAAGTAACACACATAGTATGTCAGATGGTGATGAGTATAATGGAGAAAAATAAAGGGAGGGACAGGGAGAAGGAAGGCTGGGGGTTGCATTTTAAGTGGTGAGAGAAGGCCTCACTGACAAAGTGACATTTGAGTAAAGACCTGAAGGAGCCCCCAAAACTAAGCCAGGCTGATATCTGGGGCTTGGGGGGAGAAAATTCTGAATAAATGGAAAGACCCAGAGTCAGGGGGGGACATGGGAGGAACTTGCATAGTATGTTTGTAAGTGACAAACAGAAAAATGTGCCTGAAGCAGAGAGGGTTGCAGGAAATGAGATCAGAGGAGTTATGGGGGACAGAGCACGTTGTACCTTGTAGGTCATTATAAGACACTAAAAATATGTAAATATAAATATATACCTTAAATAAGTATAAAATAATATAAATGCATACAAATACATACATGTATTTTTTTTTCTGAATGAGATAAATAGCTATTAAGGATGTTGAGCTCCACCCCCAAAATTGCATAAACTGATTTACATTTTCCTAGGAGCACCCAGGCTACTATATTTGTTAATCAAGTGAGAAATGACCATGGCTCCAACTGGCTTAATACCAGGGAAGGTGGTGAGAAATGGTTGAGTCCTGGATTTATGATGAAGGTAAAGTCAACAGGATTTCCTCACAGAGTGTGTGGAGTCTGAGTGAAAGAAAGGAGTCGGTAATGTCTTAGCCTGGATTCTCCAGAAAGCAGAGCCTGTGGAGAATTATCACTGGGGAGTGTGATTCCAAGGAGCAGAAGGGTGAGTTGGTGACATGAAGAAAGGAGGCAAGGAGAGTTTGCTGCTACTAGAGGCAAGTTGTTGTTGATCCCATATGGCCACCTGAGAATGCTATGCATCTCGGACCCTTGCTCTAGGAGGGAGGAAAGGGAAACTTTTATCCATGAGTTCTTATCCCCCTGCCCCCACCTTGTAGATTGGGGTGTTATCTCCACCAGCCTTCCAGGTTTCTTGTGCATGGATAATGATGGAGTCCTAGATGTTTACAGAAATGCCCCAGGGTGGAAGGTGAGGGGAACAGAGGCAGGGCTGAGGTACAGCTCTGTCAGGTTGCACCTGGATGAAGCTAGTCAGCACTCACATAGATCTGGCGGCTGTGGCGTGGCTAGAATAGGACAGGTAGGGCTGAGAGGATCTCAAGTGATGTATTGAGAGGTCTTTAATGCAATTCGCCCTATGAACCACTCAGATCTTGCCAAGCTTGCTTCCTTTCTTTCTTTTTTTTTTTTTTTTTTTTTTTTTTTGCGTTTATTTATTATTGAGAGACAGAGAAAGAGTATTAGCAGGGGAGGGGCAGAGAGAGAGGGGGACACAGAATCTGAAGCAGGCTTCAGGCTCTAAGCTATTAGCACAGAGCCCGACACGGGGCTCAAACTCACAAACTGCGAGATCATGACCTGAGCCGAAGTCAGACACCCAACCGACTGGGCCACCCAGGAGGCCGTCTTTTTTTTTTTTTTTTTTTTTTAAGTTTATTCATTTATTTTGAGAGACAGAGACAGTGTGAGTCGAGAAGGAGTAGAGAGAAAGGGAGAGAGGATCCTAAGCAGGCTCCACACTGTCAGCACAGAGCCATATGCATCATTCAAACTCATGAACCATGAAATCATGACCTGAGCCGAAACCAACCAACCAATCGACTGAGCCACCCAGGCTCCCCTTCCCAAGCTTTTAATTATGTCTGGCTCTCATACCAAAATATGGGACCTTCTGTTTTGTAATAATAAAATGACCTTATGTCTTTTCTGAGATAGAGGGGGATACAAGTCCAATCTGCCACAGAGCTCCCTTCAAAATGCAATCTTTGCAAAGACATAATGCAGGAGGGCTTGTGAAATAAGCAAAAGTCTTCTCTATTGTGGCTGATCCCAAGGTTGTAATTAATAGTCATATCTCTCCTCAACTCTGATTTTAGATTTCTCTCAGCACTGCCCAGACTTTGGCCTGTGGTTGCCTAGAAGAAGGACCCAGACTTTCAACTCCAAGGGTTTTAAACCCTTAGCTATATTTGCCCTATTTCACCATTATCACTGGTCACAAAAGAACCAAGACATGTCCCAGATAAATCCCTGGGTTCTAGACATGCTCCTCACTGCTGCTGATGTAAAGCAGCAACCATAGCTTCTCATGGTTCTTTTATTCCTATCAGGAGAGAAACTCCTACGTTTGCCCATTCACCTACTGGTATCATGAGCCCAAATAACCAGGTGATCATTATAGCATCAGGCCCTTACTTGGAGGAAGCAGTCTTTACACCCAAAAACTAGGACCTCTGGCAGGAACAGAGACAGGCAGTTCAAATTCTGAATATAGGTCACTGTGATGATGAGAAGGGTCAATCCTACCAACACCTCTAGGTCCTCATACCCATGTATTCTAGCTACATGGGTACTGGCATATATTGGCTATTGGTTCAGCATGTACACTTCACTGAGGTGGATCCCCAACTGTCCAGGCTTTGTCCCAAGTTGGAACCTTAGCTGATCCTTTAATGGGTCATTTCACTATTCTGCTAGGCAATCTGCTTCTGCATGATTAAGACATAGTCAGACTAGTGGATATGATGGTCATGTGCCCTTTACTGTACCTTCTCTCCCATGAAATGGGTCTCTTGGTTGAGTGTTGTGCTGTTGTAGTGTTGTGCAACAAGTTGGTTCTTGCAGAACTCTGTAGGACCTCATACTGGTAGATCAGGCAAGCTATAAGCCTTCGAATAGTGACCCTAGTGGAGGCAGTGAGGTCAGGGAAGGCAGACTCAAAGCCAAAGTCACAATTCTCTTTAAAATGAATTACTACTTTTGACAAGTAGAAAGGGTCCAGTGTAATCAAACTACCACCAATTGGCTAGCTGTTCTTTTGGAGGAAATTTGCCTTATCAAGGGTGCAGTGTAGGGTTCTACTACTGGTAGTTTTGGTTATTCAAAGAGGCAGTATCTTTACTAGATTTGATGAAAACGAACCTGTGCTTGGCTTCCATCCCTGCCACCATGGCCATTTCATTCACGCCCACTCTACCAGCACTGCAGTTGACATCCATAGAATGAGTCATCCTACCCACCTGGTTGTTGAAAGTCACCTCTGAAGGGACACTGAAAAAATTTCCTTCGAGGGATCCAGCCTCCCTTTCAATCAGTGGATTTCTGGTTTCAGAGATATTAAGGTTTTTCTTTTAAAAATGTGCATCATAAATTGAAGAAATTGTTACTTTTGATGTAGTGCAAACACAGAACTAGAGTGAAGAATTTGCCATAACATTAATTTTTAGATTTAGGTTAATGCCTTGATGCCAGAAAAATAAACTCTGAGCTATAATTACAAAAGCATCTAGTTCTTTAGAGCATTTGGATTACTGAAAATTGCCATAATGGTTATCTCTTATGAATTATTAATCTGTTATTCTATTACATAATAACTGCTTGAGCTATAATATGAATTAAATGGGTTTTGTGCACTGCCTTAAAAATCTGTTGCCATTGTTATTTTTTTGTTTGTTTAATTACATACTGTGTCAACTCTGTGTCCAGCCCCATGCTATGTGTTTTCACATACGGTATCTCACTTGGGACTCACAACAGCTCTGTTTGACTCCACTTTAGATGAGGAATCTGAGACCCAGAAATGTGGTCTCTCTTATCTTTTATCTCACAGCCAGTAAATGAAAGAGCATTCAAACTCAGGTCCTCTAGCTTCAAATCCAAGGCCCTCTCTCTATCGTAGCTATCTTCCTAAATCTGGTCTCTTCCCTTCCCTTGTGTTTCTTCCCTTCCCTCCCCTTCCCCAATTGACATGAAATTCATATAATGTGCCATTCACTGGTATTTAGCACATGCAGTGTTGTACAACCATCACCTCTAGTTCCAAACTAATTTCATCATCTCTAAAGGAGATCCCTACTGATTAACCAGTCACTCCCCGTTCTCCTTCTCCTCATACCCCTTGGCAACCACTAATCTGATTTCTGTCTCCATGGATTTACCTATTCCGGACATTTTATATAAATGCAATCATACAACATGTGACCTTTGTGCCTGGCTTCTTTAACTTAGCATAATGTTTTTACATTTCAACCACACTGCAGGGAAAGAGTGTGGGCCATCAGACAAGTGGCCTGATAGGAAAACAGGTGTGAACAGGCCAAGCTTTATGTAATTTCAGGACTTTTCAGCCAGGTTCATTTGTAACACCCTAGTGTAGAGAGCAGTCCCACTCCATGTCTCAATGCCTTACACCTTAGAGATGATCATTAGAATGCCAAAAATGTTCATAGTTATTCTCGAAGGCTTAGAGCTACAAAACTACTTTCCCACATCAAAAGGTTTTGAGAGTACCTGTTTGGTGAAGGAGAGTGTTTCTAACCAGCGGGCTGAGCAACACCATGCGCTTATGCCTTCTGGATCCCATGGAATCTTAGTCAACACTTTTAGAAAGAGGTGACTTAATAGCAATGCATGAACCATTATCTGTAACTTATACCCTTTTAAGAGCCAATACTTATGCAGAGGGTTTTTCTGTGTTATAGGCAAGGTGCAGAACTTAAACAATGTCCCATTTGTAATGGTATTTATTATAATAATATTGGGGGTGCCTGGGTGGCTCAGTGGGTTAAGTATCTGACTCTTGATTTTGACTCAGGTCCTGATCTCACAATTTGTGAGATTGAGCCCTGTCAGTGCAGAGCCTGCTTGGGATTCTCTCTCTCCCACTCCCCCCCCCACCTCAAAATAAATAAACACCAAAAAAAAAAATATTGGCTTCTCTATCTTATATCTCCATTTAAAAATTTAACCAATAGGGGTGCCTGGGTGGCTCAGTTGGTTGCGCGTACAACTTTGGCTGTGGTGGTGATCTTGCAGTTTGTGGGTTACAGCCCCGCTTCAGCTCTCTGCTATCAGTGTGGAGCCTGCTTCAGATCCCTGTCCCTCTCTCTCTGCCCCTCCCCCCTCACTCTCTTTCTTTCAAAAATAAATAAACATTAAAAAAATGTAACCAATATGCCAATAAAGGAAATTTGCTAAGAATAAAAAAAGGTTAAATGAAAGAAGTAGATTATTATTTCCCTTAGGTTTACTGGAGCTTACTTCTCAGCTGTTTCTTCCCTCCCCACTCTGGAACTTGGAGACAGAAGACGTGTAGTCAAATCCTAGCTCTCCACCAACTCACTGTGTGGAAGAATCTATTTGCTCAACTCACAGGATGAACAAACTAGTAAGATCTGTTATGCCCACATCATGGAGTAGTCAGGAGGATCATGTGAGGTAATGCTATGAGTGTGTATGTGAAATACCTAGTAAACCAGAATAAAGCCTGATCGAAGTTAACTGTTATCACTAATGCAGTAGTGGGCTTGAGAGCCTGTGAGAGCTGGTCTGATTTAACCCTCAGCGTGGGTATTATATTGATTTGGAGAGGGCATGCTTCCACACAGGGACCATTCAGCAGCTGTTGGGCTTGAGATCGTGTGGCTTTATTAAGACCAAACACTTGTCCACTGTGCAAAAAGCACATTTTAAATATTTATAAGATTGCTTATCTTCTTCCAGAGATATTTGTCCCTAGGGAGTTACTGTTAGGGTAAAGGGTAAAGTGACTGAAATTCTAACCATGGATGGGAGTTCTCTGTCCTATTAGGGCCCATAAATCTGTAAGGATCTAACTGTTCTATGGCAGAATTTGGCTGACAAGCCTATTAGGGTTTCCAGACTCTCCAGATGCCCCTATTTAATGCTTGGCTGGCCTTCTTATGTAGCATAACCAAGTTCTCGTTTCACAACCATCCCGAATCCCTGGAATCTAAAACAACAAAGCCAGAAGCTCTGAAATGTGTGCTATGAAGCATGAAACACTCTATTAAGGTTCTGTCTGCTTCAGTTCTGTGTGACAATAGAAGTTTTAATGTACTTATGAAGAACTCCTTTTACTCATAAGAAACTTACTTTATAGAAAGTATATATCTCAGGATCAAAAAACTCAGTGGTTTGGAGGGGCTACTCTTTCTTTTCACATTATATCCAGTATCTTCATTTTCAACAGCAAGAGGGAGGGGAAATCTCTTGAATGAGAGAAGTCATCGTGAAGAGTACAGGATGGAAGTTTCCCACTGAATAAGGAAATTACTGGTGAACATTTTAGCAAGGTACTTTTCATCCTTCTGTGTTCTTATCTTTGTATCTGTTAAATGAAACCATAGGATGGTTCTGTTCTACTTCGGAGAACCGTTGTGAAGACCAGGGAAGTAATTGTTCAAGTGTACAAGGTGATCTTTTTTATTCAGGGAGCTTTCTCATTCAGCAGAAAAAGAATATGCGAGAGGGGGTGATGCTTTATCAGATATTTTGAGAAACACAGATTTATCATGCAGGGATTTTTAAAAGAATGAGACTGTAAAAACAAACAAAACAACAAAATAAAGCAATTTAAAAGCATCTACACCCATCCTTTCCCCTCTACTCTTCTAACAATGCAAGCAGACTATCGTCCACCTGCATCCATGCTCCCTGCTCTCCTCACCCTAATTTCACTTTTCCCGTCTCCTCTCCCATATTCTTCCCACCGTTATCTAAACACACTCCAGTCTCTTTCTACTAAAACAAAATCCCGCCATAGTTCTCACATCTCAGTCCATCCGCCACTGCTGCTTCCCTAGCTGCCTCCTTCCCTTTGCAGCTGAACATTCATTAAGACTTTTCTCAAGTTGTTCTTTTGACGTTTTTACTTCCATTCATTCTTTAACTTACGGCAATCTGGCTTCTGCTCCCATTACTCAATTGAAAAGGCTCTTGCCAAAGTCACTAACAACCTTTGCTGCAAAATCCAGTGGACATTTTTAGATCCTTTTCTGGATTGAACCAATGGTAGCTTTTGTAGTGATGATCACTTCCCTCTGTTTCCCCACATCACACTCTTTGACTGCCTGGTGCCACAAAGTGCATCTCTGATCAGCACGTAAGGGAGGGCTACTGTTGCACAAGGGGGGCAGATACAGATATGAGCCAATTAGGAGTGCTAGCTGCACTCCTTCCCTCTTAACAGCAAGTGAGTTCTTTTTTAATATATATATGTGTATATATACATATATATATATATATTTTAATTTGAGTATAGTTCTTGAATTAAGTAAAGTTGTAGGCTACAAAGTTAATATCCAGAAATTGGTAACATTTCTATGTACTAACAATGAAGTAGCAGAAAGAGAAATTAAGAAAACAATTCCATTTACAATTATGCTAAAAAGAATAAAATACCTAGAAGTAAACTTAACCAAGGAGGTAAAGGACCTGAACTCTGAAAATTGTAAAACATTGATGAAAGAAATTGAAAATGACACAAACAAGAGGATAGATATTCCATATCCATGGATCGAAAGAATCAACATTGTTAAAATGTCCATACTACCCAAAGCAACCTACAGATTCAATGGAAGTGCGTCTTGAATAGAGTGCTCACCTCCATGCTTGTCGCAACCCTTGTGATGTGATCAACTTCCTCATACACATTTGGAAAACAGAGCATCCAGGATTTCAGTGGATCTGTCTTCCTGCGGGAAATTTAGACGACAGGTTATAGGGATGAACTACAGCCCTGTTGCTGCAGTTGATGTCAGGACCACAATTGGTGCTTCCGTTTCTCTCCACTGCCCATTCTAAATTCCCCTCATACTCAGCTTTAACCTCTGCTGGCCTTGATGACTTATCTGCTGGTATAATCCAAGCTCTTATTCCTGAGGGGTCTGAACCCATGGTAACTATACTCCTTTCAGGCAGGAGTTGCTGGAATTGTTCATTTTAGTTATAATTGAGCAAGTGCTAAGGCATGTTCAAGTGGATTAAATGAATTCCACATATATACATATATTCCTCCCTACCGTCATTGGGTCACAGCAGACTTACCTCTTCGCACTGATCAGGATCAGTTACTCCTACCAAAATATTAACTCCTCCTTTAGTCTACTGATCCCTGCACACAAAAAGTCCAAAACTCCCAGGTGACAATCATAGCTTATAGTTCCTGCAGAGCCTAGAATTATGGGGATTGGAAACACAAAATTCCTAAGTGGGTCATTGGGTATAAAGGCAACTGAGGCCACTCCTGCTTTTGCCCCTTGATTTCAAGACCCACATATTCTTCCTAATGGGACACAACATCCAAATGGAAATTTGTGATTTGCTATGATGATACCACACCATGGCAGAGTATTGCCAACAAGTTATGCCTTTGACAGGCTATTCCATTGCTTTGTAAAACCAATTACTCCTGGGTTATGTGGTACTTGATATGACCAGTGGATCCCATGACCACGAGCTTACCTCCCTATCTCTTTTTCTGTGAAATAGGTCTCATGGTCAGATGCTGTGTTGTACGAGATTGTGTACCTGGATCAGATACTTTAAAATCTTCCAGATAGTGGTGCTTGGCTGAGGCTGTAGAGGCAGGAAAGGTGAACAGTTACCAAGAATACATGTAACTACTATGACATACCACCGGTCCTTCCAGGAAGAAAGGCCTCACTGTGATCAATTTGCGACAGTGTTGTACCCTCAAGAAATAGTGCCACATTGAGCTCACTTGCTAACTGGTTGGACTTTCAATGATGGAAAGAAATCAGCCTTGCTTATTGGGGGCCCATGCTATTAACATGTGGTCTCCACTCTGTTAATGTGCCAGTGGTGCTAGTGCTGGGGTGGCCAGTGACAAAGACTAGGTATTCTTAACTGATCAAGTCATTTTGCCTTAGTTACTCAATGGTTATTCTCTGGTGACTGCTTACTGGTGGTCATTAATATCTGATACAAAGATCTTCACATTTTATGCCCACACCCATATATTCATACTCATGCATCTGGCCCAGACATTTTTTCTTACAATCTTCTAGCTTTTCTCTTCCCAGGTTCTGACCGGCTGGCCAATCCTTTTGCTCTTGAGTCCATATATATTCTTATTGTAGGCTATTTTTCCATGAAATCTACCCATTGGGAAGATTTTCCCTTGCTGCTGTCTTTCAAGGCCCCCTCCATGTGCAGCTCATGTCCATTTTGGGTGGATATACTTAACCAACATCTATATACCAAACCAAATGATCCACTAACCAAGCTCTGGCTTTCATCTTCTAACTGTAATGCCTGAAGTTCCGAAACCTCCCACAAAAGTCCACCAGAATTGTAAGTCAAAGCCAAGCGGCAAGGGTCGTTTATTGCAGGTTCGAACCTGGTCCTCTGCGCACTCGTCGCCGGTGACGCAAGAGGCCACGATCAGGGTTGGTACAGCGTTTTTATAGACAGAGACAAATAGCACAGGGGAGGTTTCAAATTATGAGGGGCCTGATTAGTTGATTTTAAAGTAAGGACATTTGTTGTTCTCTGATTGGGCGTCCTTTGTCTGTCCTTTGGCGGGAAGGCTTTGTCCGTTACTTGTGGCGGGAGGAAAAAAAGGGGGAAGGGAGAGGAGGGAAGGGGGAAGGGGAGGAATGTGTTGAGCAAGCAGGTTTACAGAAGCGAGAAATGCCGGTTAGTTTATGTACAATCACTCATTCCATTACATATCAGACTACATTTAGGAAGTTTTACAACCCATTCTACTACACAGTGGGTTACATTCAGGAAAGGCCTCACAATGCTCGTAGCAAACAGCAAGCAAAACAGACTTCTTATCAAAGATCCATAATAAGCAGAAAAGAGAACTTTAGCTTTAAACTAAGGCAGGGCTGTCATTTGGATTGTTCCTTTCACTAACTTTAGCTGCTCATATGGGACAATTAATACAGCCATAGCCATGAACCAAGGAAGGGACAGTGATGTAATTTTGTAGTTGACTTGGAGGGCTAGGATATCAGTTCATACAGTTTACTCATGCTTTGTAGTCCTTAGGTTACCTCCAAGGCAGCTACTGTTAGTAGTTTCTTGAAGATCCATCAAGACACAAATTACATAGTTTTAATACATGTTTCAACTGATTTTAATGCAGCTGGTCCATCAAGTTTGGGGAGCCTTTGATCTTGTCCAAACCCCCCCCCCATCTTTCTTGAAATTCTTTCTTCCTTTGACATCCTTTATGCTGGTTGCCCACCATTTCTGGTAGTCTTAACTCTTCTTGGTTCATGCCATTTACTTCTTCTAACTCCGAAACATGGGCATTCCCTAAGGTGTTCCCTTTGGTCTTTTTTTCTGTCTATATTTTCTTCTTTGACAATCCCTCTCAGACCTATGAGTTACTTAGAAAATATACACATATCTCAATCTCTTGTTCCAACATTTCAAGCTAGTCACAAACCAATATTCTTCTACTATTTACACATTTCTATGTGGCTGTCTGGAAGGGCCTCAAATTCAACGTCAAAACAAATTCATTTTCTTATCAAAAAAACTGCTCATCCTTCTCTCTTTCCTATTGTCCTATCACCCTTGACTCCCTCTCTACCTGTCTATTGTTATTATACCTCTGAGATGTTCGACACTTTCATTCTCTGTACTTAAGTTTTATTTATGTTACAGGATTTTGCATACTAGTTTCACTCCTTTGCCCACTGCTCACAGGCCTGTTGAGGGCACTGCATCTTATTGATTTCTGTGTTCTCAGCACCTCATTCACTGCCTGGAGCATAGTAAGTGTTCTATACACATGCTAAGTCAAAGAATACATGGTAAAGCTCAAACTTAATGCAATAGCTTGGATCTTCCATTTTCTACTTTACCAGTCTCTTAAATGTAGATACCCATCTACCCCTTCAACCAGACTGAACTATTCATTGCTCTTCCTGCATGAGACATATACTTTCCCTTTATATTCCTTTGAGTATGTTTTTCCTCATGCTTAAAATGCCCATCTGTCCCCTACCTGCCCATCAAAATCCTACAAATCCACCAAGCTCATATACCTCCTTCTTCATAAAAGCTTCCCAAGTCTCTAAAGTTCTGGTTCCCACAGCACTTGGATTCAGAGAACACACCTATCATACAGAACTGATTGGAGTCATCCTTCTCCTAGACTAAATTTATAAAAGCAAATAATTTTAGATGTGGAGAGGACTTTTGAGGTTATCTAACACAACCTTGTATTTTACAGCTAAGAGAACAGAGGCCCAAAGAGAATAAATGTCTCACTCAGAAGTAAATGTCAGCCAGTGACTGGCAGAGCTAGACCTAGAAAGTCACTCTTCTGAATCCCCTGGAGCTATGCTGCCTATGCAATTTTTCTATCTTTTCTTCTAGAATATTAGTGCCCAAAGTCAAAGACTGAGTTCTGTTCAGCTTTGCCTCACTTATAATTACTAAACTAGTGTTTTAAATACAGGAGGTTCACAAAATTATCCTGGATTAAAATGAACGCTTAATGTTCTAGTTAACAGATACTTTTAGCCAACAGCCATCCTATCCTGGGATTCCCAGTAAACAGTCTGAGCCGGAGGTTACTTGCTGATGTGAGAATGAGGAAAAGGAGAAACAGGCAGAACCATGCTTTAGGGCAGTTCATAAGAAGGAGTTTGCATACTCCCTCCACTTCCTGTTTCCCACTGATCAGAATTGCCCTCCCCACCCCATTCCCACCCACACTTTCAGTTTTGACCTTTGGCCCTTCAGTGGCTCTTTGGAAAGCTGGATTCCATGCCCTATTGAAAGGCTGCTGATTTGAGTCAGACTAGAAGATGTACATGAGATGAGTCCAACAAAGTATCCTAAACCCCAGCCCATTACAACTGCTACTTTGGTAGTTTTTGAAGCACTTTGATACTAGCAACACAAAATTGATGGCAGTTTTCCTTACACATGATGCGGTTTTGGAGTGGTAGTAGGGGTCCGGAGCTGACGGCCAAGAAAGAATTCTTGCGACATCTTTGGTACAAAAAAGTGATTTTTTTTTTTTTTTTTTTTAAAGCACAGGGACAGGACCTGTGGGCAGAAAGACCTGCCCCTGGATTATGAGGGTGATATTATATACTTGGGAGTTGGGGGAGGTAAAGAAAAGGCGAAGTTTCCAAAAGGACTTTCATATGCTAAAGAAGACTCACAGGATGTGGGAAGTCTAGCTATTGTCAAGCTAAGGCTGTTTTTTCCCCTCTAGTAAGGCATTAACATTAAGACAGTAGGGAGTTCCTGGAGAGACATTATATTCAGCCTGCCTCAAGTATTTGTCAATGGGCTGCAGGTTACAAAGAAATTTAATTTTATTTGCTATTTTCTTCTTGCTTTTGCTCCCCACATCACTATGAAGGGGAGGGTAATGTTGGGGCTCCAGGAAACAGAGTCTGTAGGTTTCTGGAGATTAGGTTATTGATAAGATGTTTGGGTTTTTTTTGTAATTTACTAAGACATTGGTAAAGTGATGGAGACTCATATCCTGCAGAACCGTGATCTCTATCAGTTATTTGTTTTTCCCTTTCCTTTATTCTTGGGCAGCCAGGAGTGCCTAAGGAATATCACACATATCCCACCTGGGGATGATGGTGGGGGAGGTTTGCAAGGTGTCAGCTTGCCTTATGCTCCCTCATCAGACAGAGGCCTGAAACAGGAATAACTTTTAAATGTTTTATACAAGTAAACAGTGATGTTCATGAATAAGAAGACTTACAGATTGAACAAGTCCTGATTTTTCTCTTAATTGTAATTAAGAATTGGCAAATGCATACATAGCTCATAAAAATTAGCTTGCTGTGAGCAAGCTCTATGCTTCCAATGCTCACGTGAACTCCGTGCTCATAGGGATGAAGAACCAGCTGGTGGTTTTGCGAGTGGCTGGTTCCCTGCAGAAGAGCAAAGAAGTGATGAAGGCCATGCAGAGCCTTGTGAAGATCCCAGAAATCCAGGCCACCATGAGGGAGCTATCCAAAGAGATGATGAAGGCTGGCATCATAGAAGAAATGTTAGAAGATACTTTTGAAAGCATGGATGATCAGGAAGAAATGGAAAAAGCAGCAGAAATGGAAATTGACAAAATTCTGTTTGAAATCACAACAGGTGCCTTGGGCAAAGCACCTAGTAAAGTGACCGATGCCTTTCTGGAGCCCAGACCTTCAGGAGCGATGGCTGCATCAGAAGATGAGAAGGAAGAAGAAGCCCTGGAGGCCATGCAGTCCCATCTTGCCACACTCCGCAGCTAGTGGCTGCTCAGCTAGGCCCTCGGGTTCTTTCGTGGCCCACCTACTGGGAGTGGGCACACTCCTCTGAAGCAGTCACCATGTTATGTATCTCTTGCACTACACCTCTGAATCAGGCACTTTTATTCTGAGAAGGTTCTCTGCTAATATCACTTCACTTGGCAGAGGTCTTGGGATCTCAACAGGACTGTTCTTGAGAGGTGGTTATAAAAGCATCATTTTCAGGTGTATAAATAGAAGTATCTTTTGGGGGCGAGGGCAAAGGAATCTGTCTTCTCCTGAAGCACTTCTGAGGATAGAGTTGATGGCCTGAATGTTGAGGACTCTCCATGTTTTTTATCTCTAAAACACTATATAAAATGGATTTTACACACTCAGATATCACCTCACGCCAGTCAGAGTGGCCAAAATGAACAAATGCTGGCGAGGATGTGGGGAAACGGGAACCCTCTTGCACTGTTGGTGGGAATGCAAATTGGTGCAGCCACTCTGGAAAGCAGTATGGAGGTTCCTCAGAAAATTAAAAATAGACCTACCCTATGACCCAGCAATAGCACTGCTAGGAATTTACCCAAGGGATACAGGAGTACTGATGCATAGGGGCACTTGTACCCCAATGTTTATAGCAGCACTCTCAACAATAGCCAAATGATGGAAAGAGCCTAAATGTCCATCAACTGATGAATGGATAAAGAAATTGTGGTTTATATACACAATGGAGTACTACGTGGCAATGAGAAAGAACGAAATATGGCCCTTTGTAGCAACGTGGATGGAACTGGAGACTGTGATGCTAAGTGAAATAAGCCACACAGAGAAAGACAGATACCATATGTGTTCACTCTTATGTGGATCCTGAGAAACTTAACAGAAACCCATGGGGGAGGGGAAGGAAAAAAAAAGAGTTAGAGAGGGAGAGAGCCAAAGCATAAGAGACTCTTAAAAACTGAGAACAAACTGAGGGTTGATGGGGGGTGGGAGGGAGGGAAGTGTGGGTGATGGGTATTGAGGAGGGCACTTTTTGGGATGAGCACTGGGTGTTGTATGGAAACCAATTTGACAATAAATTTCATATATTGGAAAAAAATGGATTTTAATAAATTTCTGCTTTAACAAAAAAAATTATTGACATAATACTGGTGAATCAAGTTGATGTATCTAGTTGTGGCATATCATTAAGGGGAGATTTAAATTCCCAATCTTTAACTTTAAAGGTTAATGCTTATTTGGCTTCTTAATGACTTTATAGTATACATGCTGATCATTTTTTGAAATATGTTAATGGAACCAATTCAAGTACCATGGGTATAAAGCTGTGGTTTGAGCCTCAAATGTCTGAGCATTGGCCATAATATAGTCTGGGTCGTGTGCTCATTAGGGTTCTTTGATTTAGTCAGTCTGGGATGGTGTCAGTTTTTAGACCTAGGGATGGGACGGCCCGTGAGTGCAGACATCTTCTGATAAGATTAGTATACGAATGGTTATTTCTATTGGTAGTACTGCTTGATTGTCAACTTTTAGCAGTCTCAATTCTCCGGGTTTTAATTATTGAGTGGGGATTATGTAGGAGTCAAAATTTAGATCTTCATAATCTGTGTACTCATAACTTCAGTATCATTGATGCCCTATAGTTTTTATGGTTAGAGAGGGATTGTTGACTCTCATAGATGTTATGATTCAAAATTAAAAGACCTATAAACTTCTCTTCCTATTAAATTACTCAATATAGTGCAAAAGAGTTCATCTTTTTAACCTGTCACTCTGTTCTCATATGTAACTCATAATTTCAATGAAAATTGCTCACCAGTGCACATGACAAAAAAGACTTAAGAGGAGAGAATTTTGTTTTTCAAACAAGTGGTTTTACCTACTTACAAAAAAGACTTGAGAACTTGGACACCCTCCAAGAGCCTCTGAATATTTTTCTTCAACAGAAATTCCAGCCCAGACGTTCAATAACCTAGGTTTGTTTTCAAAGAGGGAATAAAGAAACAAATTTCATAAAGACGGGCCAAAATTTGAAAGCAATTAATGGTGACAGTTCCAAGTGATGAGGGAGCATGAGGCAAAGCACAAGCTAGCACACAGCACCTCCCCTCGCCACCCCCACGTGGGATATGTGTGCTATTCTTCGGACACTCCTGGCTGCCCAAGAACAGGGGAAAGGAAAGAAAGCAAAATGGTTGACTGATAGAGATCACAGTCATGCAGGACAGGAGTCTCCTTCAGTTCATGGATAACAGTAAACTTCAAGAAAAAGGCAATCTTATCCATACCCTAATTTCCAGAAGCCTATAGACTCCAGGGTGTTCCCTGGAGCCCTAATATTACCCTCATCAAGATGTAAGAGGGTTTAAGTGCTTGCCATGGTGATGTAGGAAACAAAGGCAAACGAAAAATTAAATTCCTTTACTGCCTACAGCCCATTGACAAGTCCTTGAAACAGGCAGAGTGATCTCCCTCTAGGAGCTCAGCTGCCTGGATAAGACAAAAGGGAATCTTGGCTTAACATTATCCTTCCCTCCCCAGGATCCTGTGAGTCTCCTTAAACACATAAAAATTCCTTTGTAAACCTCCTTTATCTTTAACCCCCAAGTATATGTTGGCAATTACGCTCCAAGCATATGGCCCCTGTCATACATCTGAAGGGTCTCATGACTGAGGTTTTACTAAATAGTAATAAATGTTTTCCCTAACAACAGATAGCCCCTCAAGGTCCTGGAAACCTTGTTTCCAAAATTCCTTAGAGACTTACACTGTCCCTAAGTCCCTCCCAACCTGAAGGTATATAATCGGTCACCTGTCACAGCCCCAGTGAAGCTCTTTCTGCCCACAGGTCCTGTCCCCGTGCTTTAATAAAATCACCTTTCTGCACCAAAGACTCCTTCAAGAATTCCTTCTTGGCCATCAGCTCCAAACCCTACCATTACCCCAAAACCCCATCACAAGGACTTTACTTCATTTTATCAGTAACACTACTGCTCTTTCCATATTTTATTGTCAAACATTGGAGAAGAGGAGGAAAAAGGGACCTGGCAATTGAAGAGAAAATTTAATAGAAAGGAGTATTCAAAAGCCATGTTCAGAGTAGAGGAAAAATAAGGAAAGAATCAGCCACTGCCAGGGGACACTGGAAAATTAGCAAATAACAACAGATGACAAACAGGAGCATAAAAAAGTTCTATTCATGGACTTCAAACTTTGAAAGGTGTATTATAGACCAAGATCAGCTGACATATAGGTAGAGAAGTTGTTTTAAATGAATTTATACCAACAAACCTGAAAAGATTACATCCCTAGGTGCCAAAGTGAATTGGTCATAAATCTCTGAGGGCACTATGTAGAATTTCTGGGGAATCTTGGAAAATAAACATTGAGCCATAAAAATGTAATCACTTTGTCCTGGTTTCCTTTAAAAAAGGGGGAAAAGATAGTTCTTATTTGCTGGGTCATTTAACTGTTCTGAGCCTCTGGTGCTTCTGTAAATTGATGACTATTTTCTAATACTATCATCCATCAGAATTGTTTTGAGAGTGAAATAAGATATGCAAGTTAATCACAAATTCTAAATCAATATAAAAATATTGCCAATTATTTAAATGCTTTTCTTCTTTGCATGTTCATTACACATGCCTCTGTTATAGAGTTTAACATGTTGCATGATGGAGAAGTTTATGTCCAGTGTCCTGATTACAATGTGAGATACTCAAGAAAAGGGACTATGACTTATTTTTTCAGATGACCCCACAACCCAAAACACTGATTAGCATTTTTAGTGGGGGTTTAGTAAATTTTTGTTGAATGAGGCAAGATAAAAAAATAATCCCAGGAAGCCATGCTACAAATCAAAATGCACACAAGATGATATTTAACTGAGATAAATATAAACCCTACATTTAGGTCTAAATAATAACTTGCACAGTTATAGGGGTAATTATATAAATAAACTAGTGAAGTCCTAGCCCAGAGTTCACAGTAAAAACTTGCGGGAACCCTAGTCAACCATAAAGAGACAGATGAAATTTTCAATAATATTAATTATTAATTTTGTCAATACTACTTGGCATCCAAATCAAGAGAAATGATAATCTCATGCATTCAGCACAAGTTGAATCACATTTTATTTTTATTTTCTTTCAATCACATTTTAAAACAGAATTGACAAACTACACTAACTTCACATACCTGCCATTTAAGAGAGTATATTACAGAGTTGAAAGAGCCCAAGTAGGGCCCAAGGGAAGAGAGAAATAAAAGATAGACTTGAGCTGTCTTCGGATATTTAAAAGCTATCCAAGGGTGCCTGGGTGGCTCAGTTGGCTAAGCATCTGACTTCAGCTCAGGTCATGATCTCACTGTTCATGGGTTTGAGCCCTGTGTCGGGTTCTGTGCTGACAGCTCAGAGCCTGGAGTCTACTTCAGATTCTGTGTCTCCCTCTCTCTCTCTGTTCTCCTCTCTCTCTCAAAAATAAATTAAGATTAAAAATAAAAATAATAATAATAAAAGCTATCCAGTGTTGCCCTTGTAGGTAAAACTTAGACCAAAAAAAAATTGTACTTCCAAATTGGGTTGTCACATGTCAAATTCAGATGCAGTATAAACAGGAATATACTAATGATAACAGCTCTCCAACAGTGGAACAGACTCTTCTACAAGATGGAGAGACTGTCAGAGAGACATTCAGGCACAGGCTGAATGCCTATAGTTTAGACATTTCTTGTACTCCTATCTATGTCTAGCATGGCGCTCATCACACAATCCATATTCCCCAAATATTTTTCACAGATTGATGCCAAAGTAAATAATCATATATAACTATGAGTATATGTCTACTCTGCCCAGTAGAATTTAGAACTGGGTCAATCATTCAGTCATGATCTCCATATCTAATTCACTGTGTACTCCCATCAATAAAATTTTTGAACATGGACTCCTAATATGCACATTCGTTTCTAAATTCCATGCTATACAACTATACTAATCAGCACATTTTGTACATATATATAAGACACATATAATATATAGGTGAAGGTGTGGGATAAAGAAAAAGAAATATTAATGTATTTTCTTTCTGTACACAATAACTCAGTGTGGCCAACCCACTTTGCAAAGCAGTGGTGGACAATTAAGGAGCTCAATTTACCTCTATCTCAAATACTTGCATATTTTGGACCCTTCCTGATGTTAATTACCTACTTATTAACCTTAAAGTTTTCCATTTCCCTTTTCTCATGTAGACAAAACTAGTTACATCAGGTTTTTGTTTTGTTTTGTTTTGTTTGCTTCTGTTTTTTGAAGAAAGTTAAGTGATTTTTTTTTAGAATATCTGTATATGTTTCTTGTAAGCCTTAAAAAATAATTTTAAAAATGAGTTTCCTGGTTTTGATCCATGTTTTTGATCTAATTTTTCTGAATGGTTTTGATCCAGTTTTTCTATCTTGTGTCTCAAAAGCAGGTGTTGTTCCCTTATAAATATAATACATTTTTCAAAATTGCAATTGTCTGGTGTTCTGTTGAGATGAGAAATTCACATGAATAGCATCAACCAGAATGGAATCACTAATTCTTCCTCCTTTTTGTCAAACTTTCAACCGAATCCCAAAGTCCCAACATAAACCTAGCAGCCTTGTTTGAATTTTTAGATGCTCTCTGATTTACCAATATTTTCTCCCTTTCCTGGAAGATTTGAACTATTTCAAAATGAATTGTTATGCAATATGATGCCACACAGTCCCATGATTCCTCTTTATTCTTAGAAACTTTCTTCTATGACTTAGTAAGTGACTACAATTTATTTATTGCAAAATTTGTGAATCATGTTGCTCTGTCATGAACCAGCAGAGGCAGCAGCAAGAGACAAGCAAGTTTCATCTGAAAAGTTTACTTCCAGTTACTTACGGGGCTCACAAAACTCCCACATTCAGACCTTGTCCTCATTGGGAAGAAGTGTTGTCCTAATAATCAGGAAAACGTGGGTGTTAAGCAATGGCCCCACTTAGATCCAATCTCTTGCCTAAGGTTTCTTGCGATTCCTGTAGCAACAGAGGAGGAAAACTCTCTTTGGTACTAGTCCCACCTTGGGCCTCCAGGGACTCCTGTTTTCTCAAACCCTAAAGAAATAGACCCTACAGACTGAGGTGGGTGGGGTGGTAGCAAGGAGGGAAAAAGAAAAAAAGTTTCTTCTTGTCCAGCTTCCACTCACCAAATCTGTTTCTCTCAGAGCCAATACAAGACAAAACACTGGTTTACTGAGTCTCTTACTGCTCTGCTCTTTGGGTGTCCTGACACCAAATCAATCAGCTACTGAACGTCCATTTCTTCCACTGTAAAGAAGACACATTATGAGGATGGTGCTCGTATTACCTTTTGGTGATTCTGTTTTCTGCACTTAATCTCACTTAATCTTCATGTTAGCCTTATGAGGCAGTTTTTATTGTTCCCATTTTACAGATGAGGAAACTGAGGCTTAATGAGATTCAGGAACACAGTCAAGATCATATAGGTACAAAGGAGGGGGCCCTGGGCCTTGAATGAAACCTGTCCTACTCCATAGTACCATGCTCTACACCTCTCTTGGGAATATGAGTAATACCACGTCTTTGGGTAAACTTCCAGTAGTGGCAATCCTGGATAGTAGGGTAGTTCTATTTTTAACATTTTGAGGAACCTCCATACTGTTTGCCACAGTGGCTACACCAGTTTGCATTCCCACTAACAGTGAATGAGTAATCCTGTTCTCCACATCATCGCCATCAACTCTTGTTTCTTGTGTTGTTGATTTTAGCCATTCTGACAGGTGTGAGGTGATAGCTCATTGTAGTTTCGATTCGCATTTCCCAGATGGTAAGTGATGATGAACATCTTTTTGTGTATCTTTTGGCCAGCTGTGTGTCTTCTTTGGAGAAATGTCTGTTTATGTCTTCTGCCCATTTTTGAATTGGATTATTTACTAAATTGTACACCTGGAACCAATATAACACTGTATGTTATCTAACTGGAATTAAAATAAAAACTTCTTTAGGAAAGTAATATAGTCTCACAGTTATACCTTACAAAGCACTTTGATCTTTAATATCCCCACGAGAAAAAATCCATGAGGTAAACAGGACAAAATTAACACCTGCTTCCTATCCCTCTATACCTCTTTAGCCCCCATTTGAAAACAGTAAGGAAAATAAAGTTCAGAAAATGCAAAGGATTTTTCTAAGATCATGTAGATAGTAAACAGAGTTGGGATTGAATGGGCTTTCGTCCTGTGATTGCTTCACCATGCTTCTTTGTCACCTAGAGATAGAGATCCAGCTTTGCCTCTAACTAGCACTTTAACCCTAAAATGGTCATCTAAACTCTACGGTTTTTGCATATGCAAGATAGATGGGAATAACAATGATAATAATCAATACCTACAATAATTACCTCACAGTGTTTGAATGAAATATATACATAGGTGTTTATGGAACAAGTACATAATACACAAACCAAGATAATTTTATTATTAAGACTATTCTGTCGGAGAGCCCGAGTGGCTCAGTTGGTTAAGTGCCCAACTTTGGCTCACGTCATGATCTCATGGTTCGTGAGTTCGAGCCCCATGTCAGGTTCTGTGCTGATAGCTCGGAGGCTGGAGCCTGTTTCAGATTCTGTGTCTCCCTCTCTCTCTGCCCCTCCCCTGCTCATACTCTGTCTCTCTGTCTCTCAAAAAGAAATAAACATTAAAAAAAAAAGACTATCCTGGGTTAGAAACTGGATTGTCCAGCTTCTGGCAAAATTGCTAGACAGGGAAAGTTAGTGTTTAGAAGTATCCATCTCCCCACCTCCCAGTTCCCAGGTAGCACACACTCTCTAGCTGCCTTTGGTCTGCCTCTCAGAAAAGAATTTTGCCTGAAAAGACATTCAAAGTTATATAAGCATCAGGAGATCTTCTATATTAACCTAAATTTTTGATGAGGCCGCTTGTCTCCACTGTCCCGTGAGGTGGTATTTACCTACTCGGGAAGCCATCCACAGCTTGTTCCCCTCTGTATGGGACTTAGAAGCAGTTTTGTTGTACTTTATTTTTTTTCTTTTCTTTTTTTTTCTTTTTTTAAAATTTTTTTTTAACGTTTATTTATTTTTGAGACAGAGAGAGACAGAGCATGAACAGGGGAGGGGCAGAGAGAGAGGGAGACACAGAATCTGAAACAGGCTCCAGGCTCTGAGCTGTCAGCACAGAGCCCAACGCGGGGCTCGAACTCACGGACCGTGAGATCATGACCTGAGTCGAAGTCGGACACTTAACCGACCGAGCCACCCAGGCGCCCCAGTTTTGTTGTACTTTAGAGGGAAATCTTGAAAGCTGGATGAGTTGTCCTTACACCACTATGAACTGTCCCAGTACCCATTTGATATAGTTGATAACAAAGATCAATGAAGTAGTTTGAAAGGAAGAAAGAGAATCTTTGCACTGATCCAGGACATAGGAACAAGAAAGTAGTGCTTTCTTTCTGCAATTTGTGAAACATAAAGGTAAACTGTTTCTATTCTATTAAGAAATTGTTCCAAAGGAGTGTGTTTGTGTGTGTGTGTGTTGTGATGTGGAAGATAACAAGCAGCATTTGAGAGAACAGGTAATCATTTCATTGCTAGATTTATTCATTCAACATTTTTTGGGTGTTAATACTGCTCTAGGTAATGGACATGGAATGCTGAATAAGACAGATAGCTTGTCCACACTCTCATGGAGTTTGCATTCCAGATGGACAGCCAACATTGATCAAGCAATTACAAGTTCATTTGGTGTTACAAAGGAGAAAAACAGACTTCCATTATGACTTTATTTGTGAGCACATTGCAATGTCTTGAAGTTCTTACTTACAAAGATCAAGTAGAAGCTACTGCTACATGCTAGAGAATTCCAAATGATTTCCAACAATGAAAAACTTGAACTTCTTAAATAGTAACTATTCTAAAAAAAAAACAAAAAAACAAAAAAAACAAAAAACTAGAATGGCTAATCTTGGCTCTTAGTTTCTGTAAGGCCAATATAAAGGAAACAGGAGATACACAACATTATCTTGACCTCACTGACCACTAGATAGCCCAGGAAACAGTGCACACAATATGGTAGAAGGAAGGATCAAAGAATGTATTTTATAAGGATAATGAATTCTGCTGACTTTTCCCCTTCTGGGTTATAATAATTTCAGCCTTTTTTTGAAATCATACCCTGTTGGAAAGCCACATGGCTTGGACTGATTTTTGCCTACTACAGATTTTGGTTTCCAAAAGTACATCTCCATGACTAAGGAAATGAGCAGTCCCAGGTTGGCTGACTCCATTAGGAACACTTAAAATTTGATTGCACAATTGTATGGCCAACTGGGGGCTTAGCATCAACTAGAATTTTCCCATTGGCATCTGACTTTGAAGATATCATATTGCTTGGGGAAGAAAGCGGGAGTAGTTATAATTTTCACGGGACTTATGGAGTTTTAGTATTGGAAGAAGAACTTGGAGACCATCTACTTTGACCCTCTACCCAATGTAAGACTCTCCTGATCTTGATGCATGATATTCATTCTTTGCATACACATGAGAAAGCGAACCTACTGTCTAATTTTTGAGAAATTCTGTTATTCTTTCCTATACTAGAAAAAAATCTACCACCATGGTCTTAGGTGTGTCCACTAGAGCCCCATAAAACAAATCAGAAAGAATCTCACTTCTATTTAATGATTTTCTTCCCTCCCATAAGTCTTTTCTACCCTAAACACAACACCCCCTTTTTTTCTCCATACCAAATGCAACATGATCCTCCAAACTACTACCGTATTGAATCATGGAGATGGAGGAGATGGGAGAGGAGCAAAATGTTTGTGTCTCTTCGGTAACATACCTGCTATATCTCTCAGTTTTGTAACATCAGCAGGTTTGATCAGAATACGACCTGTGCCCCCATTCATGCTGACAATTAAACTTGAAAGAGCTACTTTAACTGTAAAGGTAAAGGCAGAATTTCTCCATTGATATTGCCAGATGTGGTGACTTTCCACTTGATTCTCTTTGGTTCTAGAAAATGCCCAAGAAAATAATATTGACTCTAAAATTACACTCTCAGTTTGAAGATGCTGCCACACTGTTGAGTCACAAGAATATATTATTTTTTAATCTCTATTTTGCTACAAATTTTAGTAGCTTTGGCAAAGGGAATATAAAAACAGGCAGTCCCCAACTTATAGGGTTGTTTTCCAAAAGTTGGTTGTTTGGAATGTATTTTACATGCATGTTAAATTTCCTGGCTAGCCTACCAAAGACTTTTTAACCCCCGAAATGCCTGACATTGTAATACCATATCAGAAATAACCTGCAAACCAGAATGCTTTCTCCAGTTTCTGGCTTAACATGTACCTTAAGCACTGGACCACCAGGAATACTTTAGTAGCCAACACTACGTTTAACAATATTTTTCTAAATTAATATGTCCAAGTGACTACTGGGAATACCGGGAATGTTTCATACTTCCCCTCTCCTATCCAATTGAGTTAAGGATTCCCTGCTCCAGCCAGCCAAACACATAACCCAGGGACTCTTGCAACCTGGGCCTGGCGGTGGCTGGAAAGGTGAGATGCAGCGATAGATGCTACAGACCTTCTGGAAAAAAATAATACCTTCTCAATCTTAATTAGTTCTATTTGGGCTCCTGTTCTTTTCATCCATGTCATCCTGATTTGGTGTCTTTTTTTTAAGTTTACTTATTTATTTTGAGAGAGAGAGCAAGCAGGGGAGGGGCAGAGAAAGAGAGAGAGAATACCAAGCAGGCTCTGTCCTGTCAGCACAGAGCCTGACACGGGGCTCCATCTCATGAACTGTGAGATCATTCCCTGAGCCAGAATCAAGAGTCTGATGCTTAACCGACTGAGGCACCCAGGCACTCCATGATTCAATGTCTTATTCATTCTCAATCTCTCTCTCTTTCTCTCTAAACTCCTGGGCATCACAATGAAGTCTCTTAAGTTTTGTTTCACTTGTCCCTAAAGTACTCTCCAAGGTTTTAGCTGTTTTCTAAGGATTTTGCCCCAGTGGTAGCAAAATGAGTGAGTGAATGAATAAATGAATGAATTAATAAATTACTTCTAGTCACAAAGAAGAAACAAGTACTATAAAAAATCTCTCTTGTGGTATTTTCTGCCCCTCAACCTCTCTCCCCTTTCTCTGTCTCACCTATACCTGGAAGGAAGAGGTAGAATCACCTTGACCCCATTGGTGGGTCAGGTAAAATACAGGAAAAGCAAGGACAAGCCATTCTAGACCTTAAAGGGAAAATGGTGACATCCATCAGCATCTGACTTACACTAAGAAAGGAAAACAGGGATTTTGTGGGAGATGGGAACGAGGAGTTGGGACATAACCTTGCCGGTTTTCCTTTTGCCCCGCTTCTCTTTTCACAAAGGAGCAGGTGTTCCTAACCCTTTCCAAGATCCCACTACCAGATTCTTCTTTGCCTCCCCCTCGGAGATATGCTTGGCTACTGCAGGAGCACAGTTCCTTATCTGCAAGTCCAAAATTCAAACAGCTCTGAACGTTGACAGTTTTCTGTTAACCCCTGGAAGAACTTGACCCCAATTGATGTGAGGTTGGTCTTTATTTATTGATACATTTACTACAAAGATGTCGGTTACCAATGTGACTGTGTTTAAGGTACAGCCCCAGATGCTACGTGGCTATAAGAAAATATATGTATATTAAAAGCTGAAAATTTCTGAATTCTAAAATACATCTGGCCCCAAAAGTTTCTGGGTAAGGGATTGTGGCCCTTTATGCCCTATTTTCCTGCACCTTCGTCTTCCCCAGCAAAGTGTAGAAGTTATGAGCATAAACTCTGGTGCCCCAGGCTGGATTCAAATCCTGTGTCTGATAGTTGTGTGTGAACTTGCTCAATTTGCTTTACCTCTCTGCCTGTTTCCGCATTTAAATGGGGATAATAATAGTGCCTACCTCAGTGTTGTTGTGAAGATTAAAATGAGCTGATCTATGTAAAGTGTTTAGAATAATTCTTGGCACATAGTAAGCGCCTTATGTTCACTATTACCATCATCCTACCTACAAATATTATCTTTCACCACCACTTACAAATGTTACCTAATTTCTGCACATAAAAGTCCTATTCTACCCTGCCTCCCCATAGTTAACCCTCTGTCAGCTTCCTTCCATTCTCTGTCATAAAGCAAAACCATACTTTCTCTTTAGAGATCATACTTTGTACTTCCTGTTTACTCTTTAACTTGCTAAAACTGGTTAGTTGTCCCATTACTTAACTCTACGATAACTGCCTCCTAGAGATCCTTAATGACTCAACCACCTATATAAAGGTTGTGGTTCAGTTTTTATTCTGCTTGATATTTCTGTAACATATTTCTGTAATGAATAGACTCTTCTCCTATCTTGCCTCTATTCTAACTCTCCTGAGACCTGCTCATTAAAGGTTCACCTTCTCAAGGATTCTGTTCTTGGAAGTAGTCCTTACTGAACACTACCAGGCTCCTTAGAAAACCTCATCCAGTGTTTGTCTTTCTGTGTCTGGTATATTTTAGTTAGTGTAATGTCCTCAAGATCCTGCATGACTCCACTTATATGAGGTAACTAAAACTGTCAAGTACATAGAATCAAAGAGTGGAATGGTAGTTGCTAAGGGCTAAAGGGGAGGGAAATGGGGAATTGTAATCAATGGGCATAAAGTTTCAATTAAACAAGGTGAATAAGCTCTAGAGATCTGCTGTACATTGTTTACCAACGGCCAACAATAGTTTGTTGCACACTTAATGTATCGTACACTTAAAACTTTAAGTGCGTAGATCTCTAATGTTATTACCACAACAGCTTAAAATTCAAAAAATAAAAATAACACCTAATACTTAAGAGAAAGAATAGAAACTGGCATTTGTGTAATGGACAACTAGATATGGTAAGTTTTTCTTAGAATTTTCTACAAGGAAAAGCAGTTATTGGGGAAAAATGCCTAATATTCATATTTAAAATGAAAAGAATAGCATATTATGGTTTTTGTGCAAAATACTTATTTTTCTCTTGAATAATATTAGAACAAATTATTGTGCAATTCAGTAACATAATGAGCACATAATGGACTTAATCTTTTAAAGGTCAATTCTGGCACAATCTTAATAAAGGAATATAGACCATTAGGTTTTTATCTTACCGCTTTCTCAAACTGCCTCAAATTTCACATTGTCCTTTTAATGTTCTTCAGTGAATTATATAAATTTTATTAAAATTTAAGTCTCATAAAATGTACCTATATTGATTCATTCAGTTAGGTTCTATTACTGTTAATCATATCATCAATGAATCATATTTAAAAGGAATTTTAAAAAGTTATTCTTTATTTCTGGGCTAAACTAATATTTCCTAACAGAGTCACAAGGAAGTGTTTCAAGTACTGAAATATAAATGAAATTGAATTTTGTGATACAAATTCTTTTTGGTGGAGAAACCAATTAGAAAAATTAAAAAGAAAGAAAATCTCATCCAATTTAACATGTCGGCTATCATCTGGATAATAATGACTACAGACTTGGTCATTAACCCTGAACTCTTCCTTATGCTTCAGACTATGTTTCCTATTGCTTCATAGACATGTCCACTTGGAGTCTCAAACTCAACTCATCTCATCCGAACTCATTATCTTCTCACTGACATCCTGCCCCCAGTCTCCACTCTCAACCCCCAAAGAATCTCACAACATTTGACTGCCTCATTCTTAATCTCAGTTTTAAAGACATGGCACTTCACCAACTAGCTTAAGCTAGTTCTGAAACTCCGAGTCTGCACTTTGCTTTACCTCAGTAAGTCACTCAGTAAGTCACTAAATCCCATCAATTTTTTTCACAGTCATCACTAGAATCTAACTACTGCTTTAGTCAAGGCTTCCACCAACTACTGTGCAAACCAGTGGCTTCACATGTTAGATCATGACCCACAGTAAAAAATATACTTTACAACGTACCCTAGGATACAGACATATTTATGTATGTATGTGTTCTATTTTAACTCGCTTTTCAAAAAGGATAGTTGTGATATAATACATTGATTTCATGATCTACCAATAGCTTACAACCTACAGTTTGTGTGTGTGTGTGTGTGTGTGTGTGTGTATTTTTAAGTTTATTTATTTATTTTGAAAGAGACAGCAACAGTGCAAGTGGGAAAGGGTCAGAGAGAGGGAGACAGAGAATCCCAAGCAAGCTCTATGCAGCCAGTGCAGAGCCCAATGCAGGGCTTGAACCCCAAAACCATGAGATCATGAGCTGAGTTGAAATTAAGAGTCAGACACTTAACCAGTTGAGCCACCCAGGCACCCCTACAATCTGCAGTTTCAAAAGCACTAACCTAGAATAATGGCCTTTACCCACTCACCCCCATGTCTGTAACAGTGGCTCTATACATTAACACTTCCTGTGTGTGTATTAGAATCTCCAAGGGCAGAGGTTGTAATGTGAAGAAGAAAATGGCCCCCTACAGGTGGTTCTGATACCTCCCATATGTTCTACTTAGCTATGGAAACAATAATGAATATTTATTAAGCATCTACTTATTAGGCTGTATACATAAAGCATATAGCAGTGGACCCAATAAGCATGCTTCATTTATTTGGCTTTTATATTTACGTTTACTTGGAGTCCTCACAGGTCTAAACACTTCCAGCATTTTCATACCTCCATGACTTTGCATCTCCTCTCCTCCCTGCTTAGAATGCCTTTCATACTCCCTTTCAGCAGGTGAATGTCTACCATTAGTAATGTATGTAAAAATCTATTTCTTTACCAAAGTCAATTCAGTAATAGGGGTACCAAGGCTAGTCTATGTGCCTCTTGAGTTACTCTGTTTCCTGGTGAAAGTGGTTCTAGCAATGGCTCCTGCCATTTCTTCTAGCTCACCCCATATAACTTGGGTGCGACGGCCTTATGTCATTCTGATTTGTTCTGATTCAGAGGTAGTGGAAGTCAGGCTCAAGGTTGGTTAATGAACAAGGAGAAAGATAAATCTGAGCAGTGAGGCCTGCAGGCTTTGCAACCACATGGCTTTCTTTCTTTCTTTCTTCCAATGTTTTTATTTACTTTTGAGAGAGTGAAAGTGGGGGAGGGGCAGAGAGAGGGGGACAGAGGGTCTGAAGCAAGCTCTGCACTGACAGCAGTGAGCCTGATGTGAGGCTTGAACTCATGAACTGCGAAATCATGACCTGAGCCAAAGTTGGGATGCTCAGCACACTAAGCCACCCAGGTGCCCCACCATATGACTTTCTAATCAAAAGTTTCCATCCTAGTAAATTCAGAGTTTTCTGCTCATCCCTCTCCAACACAACAGAGGTACTGGGATGAGCCCCACTTTAAGGAAAGAAGAGCTGGGGCACAGAAAGACAGAGTAATTTGCGCAAGGCACATAACCAATGAGTAGTAGAGTCCATAGTTTGAAAATAGCCCTACAGATGAAAATGTGTAACTTGCCTCTGCTTTTGTATTAAGAGAAATAAAGACCAAGGCTCCAGTTTATACTTGTCCACCCAATGGTCTGATTTCTCCTGTCCTCTAATGAAGTGGTCTCCAAACCTTTTTTGCGCGCATTCCCAATCAGCACTCTAAAATATATGTGTGTGTATGTTTTACAGATACGTACTATTGTATTAATACACCACGTAAATTATAAAATACACAGAAACAGAAATTCAGAGTATGAAGTTCTAAAATCACAAGTCACAAGTTCTAATATTTTTTCTGTACCACAAAGTATTGCCTTGGACACTGTACTTTGGAGACCACCTGTGAAGTATCACACTTAATAGAAAAACATGTTTTTCTTCATATGCAGAAACAATATAAATACGCAAGCAGGATTTGTTCACGGAGTTGCTCATCAGGGTGCAGTGTTGGTCTCCATGTCACATTCCCCAGGGCACCTTGAACATGAAAGGCAAGCATTTGCAGTTTGAGATGGCCAACGTGGATTATAATATGCCAGAGATTATGACTTAGTGTACCCTAGAAACTGCTGGGCTACAGAAGTTCTTGAGTATGGGGTCAGTTAGGAGTGGTAGCAGGAGGACCAGATTAATAGCTAATAAGAGCTCGAAGTAATTTGACCTCTGCCTAAAATAGCCATGGGACTTGGGTGAAACATTTAATGACAAGTCTTTTAATTACATTGCATTTGCAGGTATTAGATTTACTGATGTCCATAATAACCCTGTGAAATAAGTAGGGCAGACACTACCACCTTCATTTGACAAATGCACACAGGCTTAAAGAGGGTAAGTAACCCTTCCGAATTGTATGATGTATAACAACAGGCTTCCCCGTGGCATTTTTGACTCATATACTGCCTTGCTGTCTCTCTCTCTCTCAAAATAAATAAACATTAAAAAAAACATTTTAAATATCTTTAAACTTTTTATAGTGTTTATTTTATTTCTGAAGGAGAGAGACAGAGAGAGAGAGAGAGAGAGAGAGAGAGAAAGAGAATGTGAACGGGGGAGGGGCAGAGAGAGAGGGAGACACAGAATGTGAAATAGGCTCCAGGCTCTGAGCTGTTAGCACAGAGCCTGACGTGGGGCTCAAACTCACGAACTGCGAGATCATGACTGAGCCAAAGTCAGACACTTAACCAACTGAGCCACCCAGGCACCCCAACCATTTTAAATATCTTAATTTTGTTTTAGGAAGTGAAGTCCAAAGAGAGAGCACTAGCGAGGGGGAAGAGAGAGGGGGAGACAGAAGACCCAAAGTGAGCTGTATGTGTTGACAGCAGAGATCCTGATGTGGAGCCTGAACTCACGAAACGAGATCATGACCTGAGCTGAAGTCAGATGCTTAACCGACTCAGCCACCCAGGCAGCGCTAAAATGGTTTTCTATTTGACAGAAAAACCGTGAAGATAGTCCAGGTAGTTCCTATACACCCCACCCCCAGTTTCCCCAATGTTTTACTTTGCTAGAGCAGTCATGACAAGCACCACAGACTGGGTGGCTTAATACATTTATTTTCGCACAGTTCTGGAAGCTAGAGTCCTAGATCAAAGTACAGTCTAAGTTGGATTCTTCTGTGGCCTTTTTCCTTGACTTGCAGCTGGCCCCCTCTTCTCACTGTGTCCTCTGCTGCTTGTCCTTTGGTCTGTGTGTTGTCTTAAACTCCTCTTTTTTTTCAAGTTTATTTATTTATTCTGAGAGAGACAGAGATAGCACAAGTAGGGGAAGGACAAAGAGAGAGGGAGGCAGAGAATCCCAAGCAAGCTCTGCATCGCCAGCACAGAGCCCGATGCAGGACTTGAACTTACAAAACCGTGAGATCATGATGTGAGCTGAAACCAAGAGTCAGACATTTAACCGACTGAGCCACTCAGGTGCCCCATAGTCTCCTCTTCTTACAAGGACACCAGTTATGCTGGATTAAAGCCCACCCTAATGACCTTATTTTTTTAACTAAGTTACCTCTTTAAAGGCTTTATCTTCTAATAGTCATATTCTGAGGTACTGAGAGTGAGAACTTCAACATATGAATTTGGGAGGCACACAGCTCAGTCCACAATGCACTATTATTATATTAATATGGTTCATTTGTCATAATCAGTAAACCAATATTGAAACATTATTAACTAAAGTGTATACTTTATCCCTATTTCCTTAGTTTTTACCTAATGACCTTTTACCCAATGACCATCCAGGGGACCGTAGTACATTTTATTATTGGTATGGACTGAATTGTACTCACCCCACCACAAATTCTTATATCAAAACCCTGCCCCCTAACATGATGGCATTTGGGGGAGAGGCCCTCGTAAGGTAACTAGGCTAAGATGAGGTCATAAAGGTGGGGCCCTCATAGCAGGATTAGTGCCCTTCTAAGAAGAGATAGAGAGCTCAGAGTGTTCCCTCTCTTTTTCTATCCTGTGGGGACCCAGTGAGAAGACTGCCATCTGCAATCCAGAAGGAGAATCCACACCAGGAACCAAATCTGCCAGCACCCTGACAGTGGACTTCCCAGCCTCCAGAACTGGGAGAAATAAACGTCTGCATAAGCCACTCCACTTAATGGTATTTCATTATGGCATCCTGAGCAGACAACAACACTCATCATGTCTCCTTAGGCTCCTCTTGACTCTGACATTCTCAAAGTTTCTTTGTTTTTGACAACTCTGACAGTTTTAAGAGTACTGGTCAGGTATTTTGTATATTGTCCCTCAATTGGGACTTCTCTGATGTTTTTCTCATGATCAGACTAGGGTTTGGGGTGTTTGGGACGAAGAACACAGAGGTAAATGCCCTACTTATCAAATCATATCAAGGGTACATACTATCAACGTGACTTATCATTATTGATATTAACCTTGATCACCTGGATAAGGTAAGGCTTTTCAGGTTTCTGTATTGTAAAGTTACTATTTTTCTCCCTTCAGTACTGTGCTTTTTGAAGGGAAGTCACTATGTACAGCCCACACTTAAGGAGTGAGGAGTTATGGAGCTTCACATTTTTATCTGTAAACCAGCAGTGTTGTTGACTTCTAAATCGACAGTTTATTCCTCGTAATCAGTGATTAAAAATGAAGTCTATAGTCACAGAACAGGGGGAGAGCATGATCACTTAGATTCAAACTTGTCATTTCAACTTCCTTAGCTCTCTAAACTGATAGACTACAAAAAAACATTGTGAATGTAGGGCAATGTAATGTTCTACCTCCTTGCAAGTTGTCCTTAAGAATATTGATCAGACTTGGACACATCACTTAGTCCTGGTGTTCAGACTCAACTCTGAAAGCTTCTGGACATCTGTTCTTTTTTTTTTTTTTTTTTTTTTAATTTTTTTTTTTTCAACGTTTATTTATTTTTGGGACAGAGAGAGACAGAGCATGAACGGGGGAGGGGCAGAGAGAGAGGGAGACACAGAATCGGAAACAGGCTCCAGGCTCCGAGCCATCAGCCCAGAGCCTGACGCGGGGCTCGAACTCACGGACCACGAGATCGTGACCTGGCTGAAGTCGGACGCTTAACCGA
Organism: Lynx canadensis; assembly: GCF_007474595.2. Classification (NCBI taxonomy): domain Eukaryota; kingdom Metazoa; phylum Chordata; class Mammalia; order Carnivora; family Felidae; genus Lynx; species Lynx canadensis. The sequence goes on from NC_044308.2 coordinate 124,748,433, forward strand.
CTGCGCACCCAGGCGCCCCTGGACATCTGTTCTTGACACTGATGACAGAGAATTGGATACAACTCGCTGGTTTTAGTAATTAGCATTCAATAATCATGTTGATTGCTAAATAGTTGCATCTGACAAACACAAGACACTCTTAGTACCATTTTCTATAACCAAGAGTGAAATTTGCTAGAAATTTTATCTTGAATACAAACTCTATGTAGTTTATGTTTTTTATTCCGTGTATGACACATGCATTGAAATTACATGCATGTGTAAAATAAGGCAAAACGAATGTTGAATGGAAATTGAACTCTTTATCATAGATGAATTATTCTTAAAATGTGAAGAACTGCTGTTTCACATCAACTTCCTATTTCCTGCATCAGCTTTAAAGGTATTTGCATTAAGAGATTCTTAGAAGCTCAAATTATCCTAGAGTGGTGGGCATTTTTCTCTTTAAATAATCAGAACATCCTCTTTAAGAGGATTTCCTTTTTCCGGGGCGCCTGGGTGGCTCAGTAGGGTTGAGCATCCGACTTTGGCTCAGGTCATGATCTCTCAGTCTGTGAGTTCGAGCCCTGTGTCAGGCTCTGTGCTGACAGCTCGAAGCCGGGAGCCTGCTTAGGATTCTGTGCCTCCCTCTCTCTCTGCCCCTCCCCTGCTCACGCTCTGTCTCTCTCTGTCTCTCAAGAATAAATAAATGTTCAAAGCAACATATTTTTTAAAAAATAAAAGAATTTCCTTTTTTAATGATTATAAAAGTACATCTATCCATGACTTACAGCAGTGTACCAATGCAGTATGAGATTGTATTTTCCTTAAACAGTCCTCAGAGGAAACATAATTTTGTTGCCTAAAAATGAATTTAAATCAAGGTTAATCCCCATTAAACATGATTACATGGGCAAAATACCCACATTTTTAAAGGAGAGATCTATGATGTTAATTTAGAAGAGTGATTATAATTAATAACTTCCATGCTTCTAAGATCTTTAAAACAATGTCAACATTAATCATATCTCCTTATAATTTATGGGAGAGGAACAAGTGATATTGTCTTAGATATGGAAGATTTTTGAGTGATGAAGTTTCTGAGTTGCCAAATGTTTTTCAATAGCATCATTTGGCTTATAGGTCACATTTATTCATATACTGGCTACATTCTAATATTAATTACAGGTTCTTATTATGGAATATTTCGAATGCATAAAGATACACAGTGTCCTGTAACAAATGCCCATCACGAGAAACATCATTAACATATTGTGTTTGAGGGCGCCTGGGTGGCTCAGTCAGTGAGCATCCAACTTCAGCGCAGGTCATTATCTCAGAGTTTGTGAGTTCGAGCCTGCATCAGGCTCTGTGCTGACAGCTCGGAGCCTGAAGCCTGCTTCAGATTCTGTGTCTCAGTCTCTCTCTGACCCCTCCCCCGCCTCAAGAATAAATAAACATTAAAAAAATTTTTTTTTAATTGGTTGTTTGAAAAATTTACAATGTTACAGTTGAGTTTCTCGGTTCCATTTCCATGACTTTCCTTCTTCTCTAGGTCTCACTTTGCTGCAGTTGATGTACATCATCTTTGTTTTGTAGTTTCATTCATATATGTCATATCCATAGATACCTATTTTATAATTTAAGATTTTATTCTACATGGTATTGTACTTTGTGCATCATTCTGCAGCTTATTTTTTTGACTCTATACATGAGTTGAAGAGAAATTAATGTTGATGCATGTAATCTAATTTATTATAATGGCTGAATGGTATTTATTGTGTAACTACATCAGAATGTATCCATTTCCCTATTGATGGGCTAAAAGTTGCTCCTGACTCTAGTGAAGAATGCTTCAGTGAATATCCTTGTACAGTCTTGTATATGTCATCTTGTACCTATTCTTTGGGCTATATACCTAAAAAAAAGGATTTGTTGGGTTGTATGATACAGTTAACTTCAATTTTAGCAGGACATTGCCAAATTACTTTTTAGAATGATTGTAGCAGAATTCACTCCTAAGAGTAGTATATGAAAATTCCTATTTCTATATATCCTAATAATATCTTCAGATATTAACATATTTACCAATCTGATAAATATTATTCTTACTTCATTTCCTGGTAACTACCAAGATTGAACATTTCAATGTTGATGATCATTTTTAATTCTGTGAATTATTTAGCTCTTTATATATCCTGGGTAATTATGCTTTGGTATACAATTATTAAATGTCTTCTCCTTGTCCATAAGTTGCCTTTTAATTTAACTTTAAATATATGTATTATGAGGGAGTTATATTCTGGTCATTTAACTTTATGCCATCTTTTATTATAGAGATAATTTAATTATGATCTAGCTGAATACCTCTCTAATTTCCTTTCTATCAAATCTAACAATTTCTCCATTGAGGTCTTTTTTACTATCTACTAGTTTTGTTTTCACTTTTTTATTAGACTTTTAAAAATTAATTTTAAGTGATTTCTGTGGGTATATAAGAATGTTAGTGGTGATTGTTTACTAATCTTGTCTGCACCAATTTTACTGGCCCTCGATTTCCCCACAGAAAGATATATAAATACAATAATTTTGTTTCTTCTTTTCCAGTATTAATTACTACATTTTTCTTGTTTTAGCTCATTAAGAACTCCACTACAGTATCCAGTAGTAGCACCTTCTCTTCCCGACCTTAAAGGCAATGCTACTAAAGTTCTTTATTAAGTATGAAATTTGCTGTATTTTGGTTTAGACTCCTGTTATACGTGTATCAGCCCAGATTTAGGGTTAGAAGTCATAGAAACTCACCTTGGACTAACTTCATCTGATGTTGTACAAACCCACTTCCAAGGGATGCTGCCAAGGACACCATTACAGCCATTGTTGCTTCTTGGCACTGAGTGCTGGTTCTATCATGGTCCCTGCCATGGCTACCCCGAACAAAACTTCCCAACTGTTCTTACATCTTGTGGTCACTCTCGAGATTCAAAGGCCCAGATAAGAGAATTCCGATTAGCTAAAGGTAGGAATTGAGCATGGACTAGGTTTGACTCTTTCTTCTTGTACTATTCAGATCTAGTTTAGTGTCAACATTGTATGAGCTTTATAAAATGAGTCAGAACACCTTCCTTTCTTTCTCTCTCTCTCTTGTTTTCTTCTCTTCCTCCCTCATTCCTTCTCTCCCTTCTTTCCCTTTTCCCTTTTTTTTCTGCAATGATTTATACAAGTAGGAGAGTATCAGTTTCTTGAAGGTTTCATAAATTGTAAATTCATTCAGGCTGATGCCTTGTTTGGGGATGAGGATAGATGGAGAGATAAATTTAATCATTATTTGTCTATTCAATTTTTTCTATTTCTATTTTGGTCATTTTTTCTAGAGACTTATCAATTTCATTAAATTTTTAAATTATACAAAGATAATGCTACCATTTTAAGTTATTTTTATAGATTGGTACAATACTTATAGTTACAGCCTCTTTTACATTCCTAATACAGTTATGTATTGTGCTCTTCCCCTTTTTCCTGCTTAATCTTGCTACTTGTTTTTCTGTGTCATTAGATTTTTTTCAAAGAGCCAGCTTTTACATTCTCAAGTTTTTCATTATCAAGTTCATTGCATTTATCAAGTTTTAAAAATGTGGTACAATATTTATGGCCTAAAAGGAATAGTAATTGGAATTTTTAGTCCTAAGTATTAACCTTCTAACAAGAGGTTACTTTTTTGTTTCGATGACACTGAAAGTTCCCTGGAAAATATGAATTAATATTTTTTTTCTATGGAGTTCTTGTGAGGAAATATTAACAGATGTACATGATTGTACAGACATTTAGATAATTTTAAATGAATATTGCTTATATAGGATTAAACGATCACCATTATGATAAACATTGTTGCTGTGAAGATAAACATGCACACCCAGTCCTCTAAGAGTTTTCAAACTAATGAAAATTTATAGCCATTCTTTATGTCCACCATACTGTTACGAGTTAAGGCCTTTATTAACCAAGTTCTCATGACACTGGGCACTGGTTTTTTGGGAAGAGTAAGTGACTGGCCTGGACCTTAAAACTTACTCTCATACCAGGACCACACATATGGCCCAAGGAGTGATATTTTACTCTGCCCTTTTAGAGTCCGAGGAAAAACATTGTTTAGTGGTCTGGCATCATCTATATTTATTTTGGCTCGATTTGGGACAGAGTATAATCCTAGTTCTTGATGAAAGGATTTTCATGTATTAACCTTATGGGTCATGATATTTGTGGGATTATTTCTACTCATAGAGTGATTTGTGGAAAAAATATGTACTAATCCTTAATTTAGGATTAAAATGGATATGCCCATGAGAAATGGGTCTATAAAATTCATCTGAATTTGAGAAATGCAATAAACATTCTAAAATATCTTGTTGGCTCAGTTACTTCAGTCAAAAGCCAATTGGAGATCTGTTCTATATCAAGGTTTTTCAGCTCCTTTGTGAGAAAGGGCTGTTTTTCATTTGCTTGCAGCCTTGAAGAAGAGTCAAACAATGTCAGGGATGGTCCTCTCAGAACCCTTAGAAGGTCTGCCTTAATGCAAGTGTTTGTCTTCCCAGGAGGAAACCAGATGAGCTAATTTAAGGGTTAGACCAGAGAAAGTGGCTGTTGTATCAGCAGATAGTCCATGACTTTAGAGGTCCTCTGGCTGATTCACAAGATGTCAAATAATAAATATCTTTCTGTTGTGTGTCAGAGTCCAGGAAGTGGGGAGTGAGATAATGTATATGAAACGCCAGGTAGAATGGCTGAAAAACAGTCTTCAATAGATTCCTTCTCTACTTTCCTCATTCTCCTCTTCATCTCATCCTTGGCACACCCCTGGACTTGTCTATGCAAGCTCTAAAGGTCTGATTGAACAATGGCACTCTACAGTTAATGTTACAAGACTCTTTAACATGTTCCGATTGCCACAATTTCATTGGATGGAAGCATTTTGGTTGGCAACCAAAATAAGGCTAATGGACTTTGTCATAGAATTCCCACACCAAGTAGGACACATAAAATGACTTGGAGACCTGGTCATAGTTCCTGCAGCTATTAGTCATGATGTGTTAGTGGAACACAATCTCAAAAAGTTATTTCCTGGGGCGCTTGGGTGGCTCAATCGGTTAAGCGTCCGACTTCAGCTCAGGTCACAATCTCGCGGTCAGTGAGTTCGAGCCCCGCATCGGGCTCTGGGCTGATGGCTCAGAGCCTGGAGCCTGCTTCCCATTCTGTGTCTCCCTCTCTCTCTGTCCCTCCCCCATTCATATTCTGTCTCTGTCTCAAAAATAAATAAACGTTAAAAAAAAAAAATTTATTTCCTAAATGCTTTCCAAAGACCTGGTTCTTCACACAGATAGTTTTGGCCAACTGTAATGACAGGGAGAAACTAGAGTGTCAGGAAGAACAGAATTTATGCTTTAAGTTTAACTTTGTTTGGGATCAAATGTTCCTTAAAATAAACCTTCTCCTTATCCTAATTTTCATTTCAATTTCCTAGACTGGTGATTTGAGTATTGGAGATAGAGTTCTTAAACCCTGTTTATGTGGTATGAATACAGAAATGGTCTGGTTCTGAGTATTAGGATCATGATCAGTGTTTTGATATAAACTCAAAACCTCTCTATGTCACGTGTTATTTTTTGAAGCATAGAAATTGGACTTTGAAAACAACATAACTCCCTTTGTTTGAGAAACTTTAAATGAGCATTGAGTTTCTTGCATAAAGTTCTGCACTGCCTCTAAAATGTTTCTTTAAAAATAGCTCTGAAAACCTGAGGCTGGCAAAGAAGTTGGATAGTTGAATGGGGAAAATGATAGAAAAATCTGTTTTGTGGTAAAGGAGAACAAAAAGAGGGGGCGAGAGTAATTATTTTCAATTTAAAATTTATATTAAATTTTCTAGCATACAGTTTTCAAGACTGGTAAAACTTCAATTTGTTTTATTCCAACACAGTTTTAGTGTTAGATGGGTGCTAGATATCCAGTGTATGAATGTCACCTCCTTAAATTTTAATAGCAAAGAGAGAGGAACATGAATGAAATAAGGACTCAAGCATAGGCCCTGAAAGTTGGTGGAATGTCAAGGGCACCTTGGGAATTACAAAGGTAAACTAAGAAGGAAATGAATTTGAGCAATGATTCGGTTTTACTAACATACAAGTGTCAGCCAATTCTAATGTCCTGCTAATATTTTGTGATTTTATAGGTGGTAAGTTTGGATGGTGGAGACACAGGACTAGGCATCAGGGTAATGGCTGGTTGGACCCCATTAAAGCTCTGACTCATCCAAGGGCAGCTTAAGGGCATCAGGAGTATATAAGAAAGGGAGGGAGCGCACAAAGGGACACCTCTCCCACTTTATAGTTTAAGCCAAATCAGCCCTGCCTGACTACACTGTTATTTCTCAACACAGCTTGGATCCACATTACCTGTGAGTCTGTTAAAATCTCAGTTTCCAGATACACTTCAAATCAGTTCAATGAGAACACTGGCAATGGGGCCTAAGAATATGAGTTTCAAACAAAACGCCTAGGTAATTCACATTCATGTTGACCTCTGCACCAAAGAATAAGTCAAGAGTAGAAAAGTGTTATGTTAGAGAGGAACTTAGCAAACACGATGCATAAAAATGGCTGTGCTCAGGCCTTCACAGCCCTTAGGTCCAAATTTCCTCTGCAATTGCTTTCAGAATGATTGAGAAAATTTCAAATGTAGATTTTGGGAGAAACTCTGGTATAGAAGTAAGAGAAGGGAAGAATTGCAAAATGTCAAATAAGTAGATAAATGCCACTATTGGAAAAGAATGGCCAGAGCCAGTTTCCTGTCGCTCCGTTTTCCCTTTTTGAAACCTATAGTCTATCTATAACGAGCTGACTGCATTTCCCCAAATAGACCATATTTTCTTTGCCTCCATGCCTTTGTGTTTGTTGTTCCTCTGCCTAGAATGTCCTACTCAGAGGACAGATTTCTATTTGTCACTTATATCGTAGTTCAGCATCACTTCCTCTGGGAAGCCTGAGCACCCCAAAGTTCATAGTGTACAATTTTCTCTAATAGTAATGAATACACTCTACTGAATTACTTGCCCTTCCCATTAGGTCCTATATTCTTCAGGGCATCTCTTAAACTTAAATACAGCTCAGTTCATGAATTTATTTGACACCATACAGCTTAATTCATGAAAGCTGCCTCAGGAAATGTCCTTTAAATTAGTAAATGACAAATTTCTTGATGTTCCAAAACATATTCCTTAACCAAGCCGAATGTTTTCCTTGCCTAAGATCCCTTTTGGGGTAACTGACAATTTTGGCTTAATTAATGAAAACCAGTCAGCTATCCAATAGGGTGAATTAATTCCACTTTTAGTTTTCCAGAGATGGGAGAGGAACTACAAATGAGGAAGAGGAGACACGGTAATTTTGACAAAGAATTTTGGGGGTTAAATTGGTTTTGGGTACAGCCATGCAATGAATGAGTAAGGCCCATATGAGGACACTGAGGATGAGGGGGCATGAGGGAAGGTCACAGAGAGGTGAGAAAGGATGTATGTTGGGGTGTTGGGAAGCAAGCTGCTTATTTCATAATTTTACCTAGAAACAACCCTGCACTCAGAATGGAAAGATAAAACTCTCCTCCTGCAATGGCCATGGCCTCCTCATAGTTCAACACAAAACTCAAGCTGGTCCTAGCTCCACTCTATTGAATACATGAAGTAGGCTTTGGGAGCCTGGCCTCAAATTTGACCATCCTATGGAAAATGCATTCAAACTCCCAGGAAACAGATTTACAAACAAACTTTTGGAATCTAACCAACTCAGAAATTGAACAAGGCCTAGGATTACATTTCTCTTGTAGATCAACTTAGTAATAAAAGCATGTTATATTTGTGAAGACAAAGGTCAGGACTCTAGAGGCACAACACGAGACATTTTATAGGATGGAAACTAGAGGCAGTCTGAGGAGCAGGAGAAACTAAAAGAAAAAAGTACATTTCTTAAACAATAGTAACAAAATGATCAAACTTTCTGAATCTGAAGCAGACACATGATTTATAAGGTTCATAACAAAACATATGTGTTGGTGAACTCCAGAGAGCCTGTGGTAAGATCAATACATAAAGAGGGTGACTCAAGTTGTGCCAAAATACAAGCAGACTTATCAGGACAAAAAAAAAAAAAAAAAAGGTAAATGGTTTTGTCTAAGCCAATCTCAGTTTCTAAAACTCAGTAAAAATGTTTGTTAGCCTGTGTGTGTATGTGTGTGTGTACACTTAGGTACATAAGAGGTGTTTAATAAATATTATTGGATGAATGATGTGAATGAATGAGCATCATTGTGTGTCAGGTATTGTAATGATGCTGATGAACTATCCTAAGCACAAATGGTATTTGTTTCTCATGGACATTACAGTCTAGTGGAATGACACTTAGAAGTATCATGTGTAGAAAAGGAAGTACCTGTTTCTAGTGAGCACATGGAAGAGGGTTTAATTTAAGCCAGAGGTCAAACAAAAGATACGTATGGAAGTGTGGAAGGGAGAGAAGGCAGGGGACAGGGTGCAGTGTAGAGCTGTATAGGTAGTACACTGCACAACCCAAGGGGGTGCCATCACATATGAGTTGGCCCTGGAGGGAAGACTAGAATGGAACAGTGTATGCAATAGCCTGGAATGTAGAAATGTAGTAAATGTAATCAAGAAACTATAGAAAGGCAAGAGAAAAGTCAGGTAGGAAGTACACAGTGCCCTGTTCAAGGACGGTTAAGGATTTGGGACTTTATTCTAAGGGAAAGGGAAACCACATACAGGTTTGAGATTTGTTTTGAAAGAAATGCAACATCCCTGGTTGGAGAGTGAAGAGTGTTTTTGAGAATGGAAACAGTGAATGCTGAGCAGAGGGCTGTATAGTAGGTTAGGCTACAGTGATGGGAAAGACAGCCCAGCATATGGGTTATGGTCAAAAGATGGGGCAGTTGGTGGGTTTGCGGATTAAGAAAAGGAGTCAAGCGTGTTGTAGTGGGTATGAAATTAAAAGGTGTGCAAAAAAAAAAAAAATGAAGCAGCAGAAAAAGAAATCAAGGAATCTTAATATATCACCCAGTACTCATCACAAGAGTATTCCTTAATCCCTATCATTGATTTTACCCATCCCTCCACCCACCTCCCCTCTGATAACCATCAGTTTATTCTCTATAGTGATGTATGGAATTGTTGAAATAACATATGTATACCTGAAACTAATGTAACATTGTATGTTAACTGTACTAGAATTAAATTTAAAAAAAAAGAAAATACAGTTTTCAGCAGGAAAAAAAAAAACCTTTTAATTAAAGTCTGAAACTCTCCTGGTCCTCTGTGGCTTCCTTTCCATTAGTTGATAACCAGAGAATGAGAAGAGGGATCCAATACCTACCTAGAGCAGAGCACTCTGAGGGCTCTTCCAACCTCCAATCCATACCACTAAACACCTGTTGTTAAAGCCATGGCAAATGGGCCGCAGAGGTGCTTTACTGAAACTGGGAAGCCCCAATACTTAGGATGGAGCCTCCTAGATACTCCAAGCAGCCCTTCCTTCCCAGGTCTTGGCCCTTACCCAAGACACTAACAGATGCAGAGGTGAAGATTCTACTCTAGGAACCGAAACCTTTTAATCTTTCTCTTGCATGAGGGATTCATTCCTCTTCTCCCTCCCTGCACCCGAAGGCACCTGCTGTATACGTTTCTCCTTTGGGACACTGGATCCCTACAAGTAGATTTTTAGGGTTTCATAGCTGGGGTCCATGAACTTGAATGGGAAACAATTATATCTTTATTTTCACAGATATTTAACCAATTCAGCATTTTCTTCAGTTGTGAATGTAGACAGCAAATGGCAGCAAGTCACTTCTTGATGACAAAGTTGTAAATACTCCTACATTTTGCCAAGTTTCTGGCTTGAACAACTCACAGGGATTTTTATTGAGATGAGGGAAAACTAGAGAAAAGGCAAGTTTGGAACTGGGGGGATGACAGAGATGATATAATGATTTTAGAAAATACTGAGATATAATTAAGCTCAGTTCACCTGTGAACCAATAAGTTATATCGAAACAAAGAAAACTGATGTCATCTGTAGTCTAAAACTTTAAGCCAAAGCTAGCATTCTGCTAAAATATGCAGCATTACCATGAAAGTCCTTATATTCATGGCCAATGTTACTTTTTAAAAGCCATTTATGAAGTAAAAGTAATCTGTTCTGAGGTGCCTGGTTGGCTTAGTAGGTTAAGCGTCTGACTTTTGATCTCAGCTCAGTCTTGATCTCAGGGTCATAAGTTCAGGCACCCCATTGGGCTCCACACTGATTGGAGCCTACTTTAAAAAAAAAAAAAATCTGTTCTTTGTAATGAAATTAATTGCCTAACAGAGCTATTTTCCTTCCTGTCAACTTTATGCTAACTAAAAGGACTCAAGAGTGTGGATATTACTTAAATTAAGTAGTCATTATGTTTCAGAGGAAGCTTGTATTAATAATTCAGCTGAATATACTTAACTGATCACTTTAAAGTATGTAAGTTCTTTGAAAATCTACTTATAATCAAACAACTTCTTTTATTCTACAGATGTACACACACATACCTACCTTTCTAATCTTTTTATTAGGTTGAAATATGTGGAATTGCCATTTTTTTGGGGTGAAAATAGTTTAATATCAGCTGTTTCATATGGGTTTCATATGGTTTGACCTAAAATTCTGGAAAAGTACCATGAGATCTCTGATATAATAAAAAGAATCTCAGGGGCTCTTGGTGCTGTCAGTAGAGCATACAACTCTTGATCTCAGGGTCATGAGTAAGCCCCACACTGGGTTATAGAAATTACTTTAAAAAAAAGTTACCATAAAGGAATCTCTGATACTCATGTCAGGGAACCATTTCAGATCAATTCTGACTAGTAGACAGATGGATGGACAGATGGATCGGTGGGTGGGTATTTTCCTGCTGACTCTGAAGGAAGTATATGTTTATTTCTATTTTTAGCCATTTCAATTTTCTTAGAAACATAGATTGTTAGACGTAGAAAACAAATTCAGGTACTCACTCAGTGAGTTTAGGTAGTTGGTCAAGTCAATAAATGTTCAATTATTGATGATGATTATGGACAGGACTTTAAGGTCAAAGAGATCTTGATTATCTATTTGACAAGTTGTTTTTTCAGATTTTACCATTAAGCCAGATATTAATAGAAGCCAACTTAAAATGGTGAGCAAAACTATTAATCGACATTGGATTGCTCTTATGGGACTCAGTTTTCTCAGTGATGGGGATCAAAGAAGGATAGAAATTTATGCATCATAGATTTTCCATGTGTATTAAAGGAAATTATACATAGAAAGTATTTAGCAAAATGACTAACATATAGTAAGATTTCAACATATGGTACATATTGGCAATACTGTGGACCAAACCAAACTCATTTTAAAGCTGAAAAAATAGTCTCACCCAGATCCTTTCATTCTCCTCACAGCCCCACCCAGCTGTAAAACTAACACTCTGCATAGGTTTATTCCCAGATAACCTTGCCTTTATGGTGGCAAAGATGGGCACCAATAGCTCTAGGCTACATTGTCCTCATTGCTAATGATCCCAGTGAGAAGACCACTCCTCACATAGAAAATGGTGGGTGGGGAGCAGATTGTAGGGATCCACTTGAACCACATGCAATGGATGTATGAAAAATTGGGCTTCTATAACTAGAAAACAGTAACGAATAAAGGGCAGACAAGAACCATAGCTACCACATTCACTTTAGGGAAGCAAAGGGTAAAAGAAGAGACATGTATGTGTGGTTATGGTGGTGGTGGTGGTGGTATGTGAGTGCATGCCAGTATGTGTTTGTGAACTGTGATTGAGACTCAGATGAAGTCTGAAGCAATGGACTAGAAACCACAGAAATGATCAGTTCCTAAAGAAGGAAAGAGATGAAGATGAGCACTCAAAACATTATCATATTTACATTCAAATTCCTTTCCTTTACACTATTTTGCACAATTCCTTGTTGTTTAATATGGTAAAGTCAACTACAACATTATGGATGAGAGCAATCAAATTCAGACTCCTTTGGTTTCAATGACCAGAAAGCTGTCTCAGATTACTATCTTCTGAAGACAAAGATTGGAAGTGAAGGTACGCATGGGCCTACCTGAAGATCTCAAGGCCAAATCAGATCCCCATACCAGCAGATGCAGATGATTAATCTGTTTATATTTGTAAAGACAAGATCAGACAAGTACACACATGAGGTTTAGCTCCTATAATATAAAGAGCAGGAAAGGTAGAACTTCTTGAAGATTCCATAATAATCTGAAGCTGATATCACCAAAATACATGGGCAACAATAGGAACTTTCTTTTTTTTTTAATTTTTTAAATGTTTTTTTTATTTTGAGAGAGAGAGCGTGTGCAAATGGGGGAGGGACAGAGTGGGGGCGGGGGAACACAGAATCCAAAGCAGGCTCCAGGCTCTGAGCTGTCAGCACAGAGCCCAACACGGGGTTCAAACTCATGAACCGTGAGATCATGACCTGAGCCGAAGTGGATGCTTAACTGACTGAGCCACCCAGGTGCTCCAACAATAGGAACTTTCCAAATGAGTGTGAGTAACCACTGAATGAGTTTATGTAATAAGCAGAGTCATCAAGAATTTATACTGTTTTGCTATGTTGATCATAATTTGCATCAGCCCAACATCCTTGATCTCAGAGTCATGCTCAGAAATATTAAACATATCCCAAAGTCATGCAACTTATAAGTTAGAAGGCTAAGTTGGGAACCCAGGTTTCTTGATTTCTATGTACAGCTCTTTATCCTAGTCAAACTTGAGCATGAATCAGAATCACCTGTTACAGGGCTTGTTAAGATACACATTGGACTCTTAACCCCAGAGTAAAGGCCCAAGAATCTGCATTCCTTTCAAGTTCCCAGGTGATGCTGATACTTCTAATTCAGAGACCACACTTTAAAAATGACAGGTGTATACAAAACCTTTAATGTTATCTCAATAATAAATATGGAATACAATTAACTGCCAACCCTCATTGAGAACTTACTATGTGCCAAGCACTGTTCTGGGCACTTTATGTGTATTAATTCCCATGAGACGGGTATGAGGCAAGTAACTTATCTAAGGTCATATGGCTAATATGTGGCAAAGCTGAGTTGCAAAATCAGGCAATCTGGCTCCAAAGGCCAGTACCTAATTTGCACATTATATTCCACCTGCAGTGCTTCAGTAGTACTTGTGGTATATAAGTCTACCCTTTTCACGTACCTGATATAATGTCAGTGGCCAATAGAGACATGTTGGCATACAGAAACAGAGGTAATGAATGAGAAAGAATTTTCCTAGTAATATCCACAATCTCTCCATTGCCAGTAATTCTACAAATTGTAATCAGTCATAGTTTTAAAATTATCCAATTGCTAGTAACTCCCCCGAAATATAAAATATTAAACATAAATAAGTACTAATTAGTAAGTACTAATCTGAATATTGACAAATGTTCAATTGAGTTGCTACTTTTTTTTTGGCTAACAAGAATATGCAAGCAGAGGGCCAAGTAAATATAAAGGGAGGTGAGGACAAGAAGATTGAGAAGAAATATCCAAACAAGTTGTCCAAATAATAAGGGTTAGAAAGATACAGGAAGCTGGAGTCAGAATCCATGGAATCAAAGAGCAGGATGGGGAGGACAGGAAATGGTGGAGGTCATAACTTGAGTAATTTGGTTGCAAGTCACATGAAGTAAGCTTAGATGCCTTAAGAAAAAAAAGGTACTAAAAGACTATGAGATTACTTGTATCATTTAATTAATAATGTCCTCTGGAATGTGTCTCTTTGCTGATGAATTCTTGAGGCCCCACTGAAGTGTCCCCTCCCCTGTAAGGTCTACTAACAGCACAATGAATCACTATTGCACTGGAGACCTCATGCCATTCACCTAGGTTAGTTGTTCTGCCTGCTTGTCTTTCTCACTAGGATAAGAGCAAAAGATTCTGTGTTTTTTTCCCGTCTTTGTTTTCCCTAAATCTACTGACCATAGTAGGGGAAAGAGGAAAGGGAAAGAGAAAGGGGAAAGTAAGGAAGAGAGGACAGTACAGGGGAGAAAGGTGGGGGGGAGTGAAATAAACCATGTTCCCTGCATCTAAGGAATCTATGGTGGATGTGATATCCGGTAGCCTGGTTGTTAGAAAATCAAAACCTCAATTCTACCTTCTAACAGTAAGCATTGTTGAATGACATGAATTGCTCTACCACTCTGGGAATAAATCTGTAATTTTACAATGCTTTGGATCAAGTCTTTATATATATATATATATATATATATATATATACATACACACACACATACACACACATATATATGTGTGTATATATATATATATATTTTTTTTTTTTTGCAGCTTAGTGAAACCACTTAGCCACTTTTAAGTATGTGAAATATATAATCTGACTCATGATAAAGAAGACATTTTCTAGATAACAATATCAGTAAATATATGGCTGCACTTTCAGTTATGATCTACTTTATATTTTTCTAAGTTGACAACCTCATTTTCTCAATGACTGATGCTACTCAACAGCTAGTACATTGCATTCACTGATCCAAAACTGGACTTTAAAATCACAGTTAATAGTATGGGTGTGCTGGTTAATTTTATGTGTCAACTTGAGTGGGCCACAGACTGCCAAGATATTTGATCAAACATTATTCTATTTTGGGATGAGATTAACATTTGAACAAGTAGGCTGAATAAAGCAGATTGCTCTCTCTGGTGTGGGTGGGCCTCATCCAAATTCTCTGAAGGCCTGAAAGGAAAAAAGAGCTGTCCTGATCCTCTTTCAGTAAAAGGAAATTCCTACTGCCTGACTGCTGACCTGGAATATTAGTCTTTTTTCCTATCTTTGGACTCAAACTAAAACATTGGCTCTTCTTTGGTCTTGAGCCCCAACTTGGACTAGAACCTATAGCATCAACTTTCCTGGTTCTCAGGTCTTTGGACTTATACTAGAACTACCACCATCAACTCTCCTGGGACTCTAGCTTGCCCACTGCAGATCTTGGGACTTCTCAGCCTCTACAACTGCACAAGGCAATTCCTTATACACACACACACACACACACACACGCGCGCGCGCGCGCGCATATGTATATATGTGTATATAATGTATATGTATGTATATATATGTATATGTATGTATATATATGTATATGTATATATATGTATATATGTATGTATATATATGTATATGTATATATATGTATATAGGTATGTATATATATGTATGTATATATATATGCGCGCGCGGCCGCGTGGTGTGTGGTGTGTATGCATCCTGTTGGTTCTGCTTATATAGAAAATTCTGAGTAAATCAGTAGGAATATGTACTTGTGTTTTTACTGTGAGAAGATGGTAGGAAGTTAGGTTTGGACAAATCTGAAGCGTTTTTTATGGATATTAATTTGTTTTACTTAATATTTATTAAATAAATGTAAAATAAAATATTAATGGTGGAAAGGACCAGTGACATGGGAGCCAGATGCTCTGAGTTCTAGGATTGGACTCTTACTACAAATTATATATGAGACCTGACCAAATCACGGAAACCATTCTAGGCTCAAGACCCCTCACTTTTAAAAGCAAAAAGATGAGATATTTAGTTCAGTATAGTAAAGACACCCAGATCCTATTACTGCTCTCTGGAAACAACCAAATCAACAAGAAAAATTAGGAGCAGACACTCCCATTTATGATTATTAGAAAATCTTCATTAACTTGTACCGTAATATACATGAAGAACATTTGTCAGATCAGTGAAAATCGGAGCAGAGGAAGGAGTAGACTGAAATGAGGGGGATACTGGAGATCATAGGCTGAGAAGGCAGAGTTCTCTGAAGCAGGTGGCACATATCATATCAGGGGCAAGGCATGCACAGAACAAAGCGGGTGAGCTCAAGGAGCTCCCTGAAATCCCAGGAGATACCCTGCAGAGGCAGAGGATGTGATCATTGATGAGGGCATTTGTAGACAAGCTAACTCTTCAAGAAGTTATCTTTCTTTCAGCAGATTAGATAAGAAACTGTAAATAATAAGCAACCTGAAGAACTAAAATTGGACCATAATCTTACACATTATGAAAAAGAAATATGTACACATGTAAAATGGACCATAAGAAATCACAGGTCAATGGTAAAAATTAAAACAAAGTATAAAGGACTTCTGCTTCAAGAATATCACAATAATATGCACAAAGCACACACATAACATAAACCACTCCTAATGAGAAAATTGACAAAGCATGATAAAATGTATTTTTTTTTTTTTAATGTCACAAATCAAGGTAGGAAAAAATTGTGAAGCAAAGAGGAGGATAAAGAAACCCAGAGCAGTGACTCGTAGGAGTGACTGATGATTCTAGAAGAGGTTAAGGGAAAACCTGAACAGAGGTTTTGGCAGCCCCATAAGGTTTAAATGGTTTAAAAAAATCTAATCTAAGTCTGTTCAAGAAGAGATCTCTGCTAAATCCCTACACACTGAGTTGAGATCTCAAAGGGCTCCACCTAAGAGTAAGGAGTACTGGGAAAACCTGGGACTGATGTAGTTTCAAATTATCTCAGTCCTATAATTGGATTAAAATGATTTAAGATTGCTGGTGCCCCCGACCACCTGCAAAAGGCAAATGTAAATCCTCTTTGAAGGAAATAATTCTAGGACTCAGATTATGTCAATGCTTTTTTTCATGTACTGTACAATGTCTTGCACACAATAAAAATAAGCAGACGAGGGTGCCTAAATGGCTCAGTTGGTTAAGCAACCGAGTGTTGATTTCTCAGTTTGTGAGTTCCAGCTCCACCGCAGGTTCTGTGCTGACAGTGGGGATCCTGCTCAGAAGTCTCTCTCCCTCTCTCTTTGCCCCTACTCCATTTGTGCTCTATCTCTCTCTCAAAATAAATAAATGTAAAAAAAAAAAAAAAAGACAAATGAAAAGAGAATGTAATTTTAAAAATCAAAGAAAAAACAGCAATAGAAATGGATGCACAGAAGTTCAGATAGTGAATTATAGGCACAACTTTAAAATTTTTGAGAGAGAAATTTTTAAAAAACCTAAAATTTATTCTTGAAAGAGACAATAAAATTGATAAACCTCTAATGAGGCTCATAAAGAAAAAAGAACCAGAAATGAAAAGGTATATGTCATTACAGAGCATATAGATATTTAAAAAATTATCATTATGTCATTTACAGATATTAAAAACACTATGGTCCTAACTTGAAAATTTAGATAAAATGGACATTTTTTTTTTAGAAAAAAAAAATACAACTTTCCAAAACTGACACAGGAAGAAATAAAAAATTTGAATCATCTAATAAACTTAAATTAAAAACCATAACAAAGACAAATTGTGATATCTTCAGAGGTATCACACTCATTTGTTTCTACTTAAAATTTTATTTTCATCTTTTTGAGAAAGCATTCCTTAGTTTTTCTATAGGAATGTTTGAAGGATTTTAAAAATTATGAGTACCTCTTTCCATCTTATTTTACTCAATGTTATCAAAATCCTTTTATGATTGCTTCTGAGGATTATATGTATTAGCTTCTCAATTATATTGCAAATCGTAGGACAGGAGAACATGGGCATAGGAGTGAGGGAAAAAAGGAGAAAGACATGGAAGGAGGGGGGAGACAAAAACTGCTCTGAGTTGAATTATTGTTCTCCATCTACATCCTCTTCAGTCTGTTATAGCCTTTGGACAGATAATAGTCATAAATAGTCACTGATATATTAAATATAAAATATATTCAGAGAAGCAATAGGAAAAAGTGATTAAGGTTTGTGTGTGTGTGTGTGTGTGTGTGTGGTGTGTGTGTGTGTGTTTGCATGGGGTGTGTTGTCTTGCAATCCTTGAGCAAGGTCCTTGGACAAATTATTTAACCATTCTCCTTTCCAATTTCCTAATCTATAATATAGAGATCATCATGGTAAATCTCACACATCATTGTAAAGTTCAAGTGAGAAAATACATGAAACAGTATTAGCACAGAGCCCAGAAGAATCTATGAATAGTAGCTATTATTTATCATTACAATGGAATAAAATAAAAATGTGTGACTGATTTTAGGTTTTAAAATGTGTTTGATGAGGAAATCCCAAGTCAAATCAATCTGTTCATGCTTGCTTACTTCATGGAAATAAAATTTTCCTGTACTAAATGGTGTAAATGAGTAAGGCGATTCTGGGAAACACTTCTAAGTTGGGCTCCCTAGTAGCCTTTAAGTTGATCAAAACATTTACCATTTGTCTAAAGACAAGAGAGTGAAATAATAACTTAGTCTTTCTTTAAAAAAAAATATACCAGGGACACTGTATCCTTGCCAGTTGTCTGTCACATGGTTTGTTGAAAACTGTCCGATATTGTCTGGAATTTCCAAACCTCAGCACTATAAAATAATTCCCTAGAACTGCCTCCAAATAATTTTATAATTGTGTAGTTACTTAACATTACACTTCAAACTATAATATAAGGTGGATGTGTGGTGGGAATTATGTGAATTTAGTGAGAGTCTTGCAGAAAGTCTGTTTTTGTCATAAAGAACAGCCCCTTGATGTTTAGGGAATAGTGTTGATAGGTTTCTAGAAACAGTACCTACAATTACTGGAGTGTATTTATTAGAGCAAAGAGGGCATTTGAGAAGGGCTGGTACAAACTCTGAAAAAACAAGGTCACTGGCATTCCAGTGTGAACCCTCAAGAGCCCTTGAGGAAAAATGAAATCACTGCCACAGGGAGCTTTCAATTGCTCTGCTCTCTGGTCGAAACAAAATAGACCAGATTCTTTTTTTTTTCCTTCTATCTTGCTAAAAGGCTACAGAAAATGGTCTTTTCACTTAATTTCCAGAAAAAAAAAATATGTTGCTTTTGGTTAAATTCATTTTTTCTCTCAAAGATTAAGTTCCAGGTTATCACATCGAAATACATTTTTTTAAAAATCTAAAATTTTTGTGCTGAATTTTATTGAAAATGAATTCTACTTTAATTATGATAGGGGATAAAATACTGTTATTAATTCTTTTCTTAATTCTAAATATTCTGTTATTAATGCTTTTACCAAAGATTTTTCATTTTGTGAAGCCAGCTTTGCTATATACAATGGCATCACTCAAGAAAGGACTTTACTGAAAAGTGTTTCTAATCATTCTGAATAGAATTATCCTGAATATGACCTCCCAGATACAGATGCAGGTGGATCTCCCATCCACTTAGGCTGTTTCATTCAAAATGGAAAATCACGTGGGTTTTTTGTTTTTTGTTTTGTTTTTGTTTTTATTTTTGTTTTTGTTTTGGTTGAGAGGATTGCCTGGAGGGGGCGGGGTGGGGGGGATGGGTATGTGGAGTTACTATCTTTTTTGTTTACTCAGTGGGTTGTCAATAGGAAATGATTTCTGTATATAATGTGCATGGAGCAAATGTGCCTTTTTGGTCATATATTTTTCCATCATGACACTGGAAGTTTTTCAGGGGTGCACACCATGGTTTTGCTTTCCTTTTCATATAAAATTATAGCATCCTAAACTTCAGACCTGTCTGCAAAAGCTGAGGGAGAACCATTGCCTTGATAAATAAAACACCAGGGAATCCCTAGGTTTTTCCTTCCATAGATTTGAGTATCCAGGTACACCCTGTATAAGCCCTGGATCTCACAAACCTGTCCATACCCTTGCAAATGAGGACGGGGAGATGGAAAGCTGAGCTGTCAGTGACATACACATCTTTATACTTGGAAGAGCATGGGTTTCCACCCACCTTGCCGCTCTGCTCTTGATCTCAAATCACCATCCAGTTTGTTCCTACAGTCATACCTCTGAAGGAACTCCACACATGGGAGACAAAGTGGGCATGGGCTCCTAAGTATCTTCATTAATATTTTGATGAATTTGTTTATTAAAAAAACTTTTAGGGGCGCCTGGGTGGCGCAGTCGGTTAAGCGTCCGACCTTCAGCCAGGTCACGATCTCGCGGTCCGTGAGTTCGAGCCCCGCGTCGGGCTCTGGGCTGATGGCTCGGAGCCTGGAGCCTGTTTCCGATTCTGTGTCTCCCTCTCTCTCTGCCCTCCCCCGTTCATGCTCTGTCTCTCTCTGTCCCAAAAATAAATAAACGTTAAAAAAAATTAAAAAAAAAACTTTAATTGAATAGTAATAGCACTAATTAATTTTAATTAATAGTAATTTGCATTATAGTAATTATATCAAGTGTGTGGTTTTAGGAAAAACATCAAGCTTCAGTTGAGAAATATATTTTAAGAGCAATTCTCTCTACATTGTTTCTTATTTATTTATACTTTGCACTATAGAATACCAACAGGGTATCTTGTCTCAGATTTTAAAAGGTTTTTTTTTTTTAATCTGTAATTGCTTCTTTTCTTTCAATGTTTTAGTATCTTGTATATTTAGAACAACTTCCTAAGAATCCTTTGTGGTCCAAAAAAAAGACATAGAATGTTAAGGCTGAACTCTACCTTCAGTGCTGTCCAAGTGAAGTATAATGCAAGTCACATATGTTAAGTTACAATTTTCTACTGGCCACATTAACAAAACAAAATAAACAGGTGAAATTAATGTAATAATGTACTTCATATATCCAAAAATTATCATTTTAACATGTAATCAAAATAAAATATTATTAATGTGATACTGTACTTCTTTTTCTTAAGTTTTCAAAATCTTTTATGTATCTTATACTTCAGCACGTCTCAGTTCAGACTAGCTGCACATCAGGGGCTCAGTAGCCACATGTGGCTGTGATTACTATATGGACAGTGCAGCTCTACTCTATGAAGGGAGCTTACAGCTACTGTATTGGGATGAAGGAACCAAAACTCCTCTCTTCCACTACCCCCAACCCCAGATCCTCAACCCCCATGCTTTTTTTTTTTTTTATTTTTTTAATGTCTATTTATTTTTGACAGAGAGAGTGAGACAGAGCATGAGCGGGGGAGGGCGAGAGAGAGGGAGACGCAGAATCTGAAGCAGGCTCCAGGCTCTGAGCTGTCAGCACATAGCCCGATGTGGGGCTCGAACTCACAGACCGCGAGATCATGACCTGAGCCGAAGTCGGACGCTCAACCGACTGAACCACCTAGGCGCCCATACTTTTGACCTTTTAATGAAAGAATAACTCTTCTAGAACTATAAAGCATGCTTATACTTATGAATAATTTTGATGCAACCCTGCTCCACTGTTCACGCTTTTAAAATGGTTAATAACTTTCAAAATAAGAATAGATGTTTTTGGTAGGCAAATTCAAAAGCACAGATTACAAAACGAAATTTTAAATATCTTTAATCCTGCTCCCTGAAACTTCAACTAACATTTTGTGGTACATTTATTGCACATCTTATACAGTTTACATAAAACTGTTTTGTAATCCATGTGCTCTTTTGTAACTGGTTCATTTTTTACCTAACAGTAAATTTTAAATATCTTCTCATGCTCTTCCCATATAACTTTTAATAAATTTTAATGGCAGAATAATATTTCATTAGTAGATGTAGCATAACTTATTTAACCAATCCCTTGTCTTTGGACACTACAATTACCTGTCTATCTATCCATTCATCCACATTTTTTTGCTGTCACAGATGAGCCTATTCTTTTTTTTCTTAATTTTTTTTAATGTTTATTCGAGAGAGAGAGAGAGAGAGAGAGAGGCAGAGAGAGAGGGAGACAGAATCTGAAGCAGGCTCCAGGCTCTGAGCTGTCAGCATAGAACTCGATGCAGGGCTTGAACCATGAACTGTGAGATCATGACCTGAGCTGAAATCAGACACTTAACCGACTGAGCCACCCAGGTGCCCCACAAACAAGCCTATTTTTTAGGTTTATTTTGCTCATCTTTGGAGAGAGGCAGCAAGAAACAATTTTACAAGTAATCCAAAGAATTGTGAGTCAGTTGCAAATTGCACCTACCTAAATAATAGTTTGTTGATTTGTCCAGATACTTTGAAATGCTCACTATAGTATGCATAAAGGATCCACATGAAACTGTCAGAAATACCATGTTTTAGATCTTTAAAGATTGAGTACATTTTAAATGCTTTTAGGCTATTGAAAGAAAACAGTAACAATTAGTCTCTTTTCTCCAAGTAGATAGTCTGAAAGAAAATAAAAACAGGTAAACACCATCTCTTTCATGTTATCATTTGTTTTTGAGTCATCACCACTATTCTCTCAATGAAAACATACATCCAAACTCATTCATTTCTGAATGGTTAGGGGAGCTAGAAATCTAAAGGATAATTTCATGAATGCAAAACATCTACATCAGTGTCTCATTTCTATGGTGTTAGAAAGAGGGCAGTTTTGTTTAATCCTCTATTTTGCTGCTGTATTATAAAAATCCACAGAAACAGACCTTTTTCACAAAGTCAGTTTTGCTCCCTAAGAGCAGGTAGAAATAGTCCACTGCTGCAACAAAGCCACTACTCTTCCAGATCCCTGTCTGGGATGAAGTGGTTCTTCAAAGAAAAGAAAATCTTACACTCAGCCAAGCAAGTCCATGTTTGGATACCTCAAAGTATAATGCCCTAGCTTATATTCTCATGACAAGTAATTATTTCCATAATGGTCAGATTAAAAGGGATGACCCAGCGACAGACCCACCCTGCACAGAACTCCTATTAGCACCTAACTGTTTAAACTCATGCAGGGTCTAGTTCAGAAGTCTATACTGCCCCGTCATCAGTGGAGTTCCATCATGGGGGCCCCTAGGTGTCTTTCCTTTTAGTAGATCTCACTGAGAACCATCTCCATCCTTTGGACAGGTTCTAGTACATCTCAGCTCAGGAGGGAAGGGGTAAAAGCTTTCTTTCTCAGGAGCCCTTGATCTTGCATAAACTGTTTCACATCGTCTTTAGTAATCAGCCCTTCAAGCAGAAGGTAATGGAATAGAGAGCTTCATTAATTCACAAAAGGGCTTCTCTTCCCTTTTTCCCAGGACAGCTTCAGCAGGCCTGGGTTCATATCTATGTCAATTAATTTGCTCTGTGACCTTGAGAAGGTCAATCTTACTGAACCTTAGTTTCCCCAGCTGACAAATAGGAATACTCTTATATCATAGGAATGTTGTGAGGTTTACATAAAATAATGAATGTGAAGCACTTAGCCCAGCAGCAGGCACCTGGTAAGCTGCCAGTGTCTGTTCCTATGTTATTTACCTGCACATAACTAAGAGGGAACCCCAGACATGTGGCACTCCATATCAGTTTAGGTCCCTCTTACTATTTCTACATGCCCCTTCCCAACTTCAGGATGCTTTTGCTTCTGGCAGATCATGCCTCCTCCTTAGAGAAATGCCTGAAGCTGATTTTGAAGAGTTTACAGAGGACTGAAGTAGGACTATGAAAGCCCACACTCTGAGTTAGGAAAAACCCTAAGACATTCCAGAGCTCCTCCCTGCTGAGGCTGGGCCTTGGCCTTCTCTGTCCTGCCCTGCTTCCCTCCGTCCCTCTGTGATTTTTCCTGGGAACACTTCCTTAGTAAATCACTTGCACACAAATCCTTGCCTCAGGACCTGGTTATGGCATTGTGGAAAAGATGGGAAATCCAATGACTCTTCAATAAGGAAAATCTCATCCAAGGTGTGTTGATGTCTTGACAATGTTAATAGCACTTTCTCTTGTGCACACACAAATTCAAGTCTGCTTAATTGGATACTGGATACACTAAAGCTTAATTGGATAATGGATACAGTGATAATACTAATAAAGGTTGTCCCTAAGGTTGAAGTAACAATAAAACCTTTTAAGTCATCTCATGGGGGAAAAATGAGGTTTTGGCCGTTTTTAGGTGACTCATTTTAATGTCCTCCAGCTGAAATGATTTCAGAAAATGACTATTAAAAAGCATATCCCGTTTAGAGGGTCTCATGCAACTTTCAACAGTTTGCAGCCTTATAAAAAGTAGCTGATTTTCAGGCTGTTATAAGAAAGCATCTTAATCACCTTAATGTTATTTTTTTTTAATAATGTTGTTGTAATTAGCTTGTGCCTCCCTCCTTACCCCAAAGGAAGGCTGTCTCTAAACCATTTCCTTGTATGAGTTGTGTACAAAATCAGGAAAATGGGTAGAGTAAGATATCTAAAAGGAGGCAGAAATAACTAGTAAGTTTAGATAAGTTTGCATATTCACAACATTTTTAAGAAGACCGAGGTAGAGAGAGAAGGGGAGGAAGAAATTTGACAGAATTTTAGTTTATCAGGTTATAGCTTTGAAAGAGGGAGAAGTGGAGGAAGGAACCTTTAAAAATGTGTTGTGAGGATTATGAGTGGTTTCCCTTCAATGTTCTTTAAGTTTTACAAGATAGGAATTCCTCTTATTGACTTAACAGTATTTCTTTGAAAATGACATCGCAATGAGCCTAGACCACATGGAAACTTTAGTTCAACCTCTACCTTCCAGTATTTCCTAAATCAGAACCAAGTTCAATTTGAAAATGAGAGACGTCTGTTCTTTCTAAACCACTTCTTTATCTATCATGGTGGGGTGGGGGTACATATTTTGAGATAAGTACTTAAATGCTTGTTAATTATAATAATTATTAACAGTTTTATAATCACAATCATAAAATTTTCTATCTAATTTCAATTAGCTTATTTTACCTGATTCTCATACAACCCTGTGGATTAGTGAAAAAACAAAACAAAAATGTTCTTCTCTACACATGTACAAAACATTGAGGCTCGGGGCGCCTGGGTGGCGCAGTCGGTTGAGCGTCCGACTTCAGCCAGGTCACGATCTCGCGGTCCGTGAGTTCGAGCCCCGCGTCAGGCTCTGGGCTGATGGCTCAGAGCCTGCAGCCTGCTTCCGGTTCTGTGTCTCCCTCTCTCTCTGACCCTCCCCGTTCATGCTCTGTCTCTCTCTCTCCCAAAAATAATAAACGTTGAAAAAAAAAATTTTTTTTAAACAAAACATTGAGGCTCAGAAAGTTTATAACTTACCTAAAGTCACAGTGATAGTTACTAGCAGAGTTGAGAAAGGCCAGTCCAGTCAAAAGGCAGCTGAAGTCTCTTCCCCATTGTACTGAGGGAAAACAGGTAGTAAATAAATACTGACAATGCTACTTGGAGAAGACTCCTTCCTAGATTGCCTCTTACAATAATAAATCCTATTATTATGCAAGTTTTCAAGTAACTTTATGGCCAGAATAGAAATAATAGAGGAAAAGAGAACAGTAGGCCTGAAGCTTACCTGCTATCATTCTGTAGGAGTTTATTCTATCAATTCTACTGGTTTTATCTCAGGGTGGGGAGGTTTACTACATTAAGATATAGCTACTCTTAGCAATATGTGATATGTATAAAATTCCTAGCACAATAGCTAACATATAGTAGGTATTATGGTTATCTATTGTTGCATTAAATTTAGAGGTTAAAAAAATCATTTTATGGCAAAATGAGTGAAAGGTTATACGGAGGTACAAGCTTCCAGTTATGGAATTAACAAATTGGGGGGATAAAATGTACAGCATAGGGAATATAACCAATAGTATTGTAATAATGCTGTATGGTGACAGGTTGGTAGCTACATTTGTGTTGAGCATAGCATAGAGTTGTTGAATCACCCCCTTGGTGGGGATGGCTGAATGCTGGTCTTGAGTGGGACTTGACTCCAGTTTCTACATGTGGCTTCTCTAAGTGATATTTCAAGATAGTCATACTTCTTTCATGAAAATTCAGGGCTCTCCTGGAGAGTATTCCAGGAGACCCAGGCAGAAGCTATAAGACTTTCAATATAACCTCAAAATCCAACAGCATTACTTCTACCACATTCTTTGGTTAAGCACCCAAGGCCAGCCCAGATTCAAAGAGAGGGAAATTTGTAGCCATCTTTTACTACCACAGTGAACCTCAGTAGATCTTTTTTTTTTTTTTTTTTCCTTCCAGTAACAAATTCCACATTATCTTATCTCTCCCGGCAACAGGAACGAAAATTAAAAAAAAAAAAAAAAAAAGGAAGTATGATCCACAATAAAGAGTAAAAACAGTTAGTAGGAGTAGACCTAGAATGACAGAGATATGGAATTATAGGCAATGACTTTTAAAATATTTTTTATACAGCTTCTAAATAAACTCAAAGAAAATAAAAAAAACCATGACATAAAGAAGATATAAGGAAGAACCAAGTGACAGTTTTATGGGTAAAAATATATATATGAAAAATTAACTGAAGGAGTTTGATAACAGTAAACATTACGAAGGAAAAAAAACCTAAGAACTCGAAAGTCAGCAATAGAAACTATCCAAAATTGAGTACAGAGAGAAAAAAAGATACAAAAAATTAAGAGTATATCACTGACCTTGTGGAAATATTAACTCATTTAACATACATGTGATTGGAGCTCCAAAGGAGATGAGAGAGAAAGGGAACAGAATAAAGATATTTGAAGTGGTAATGACCCAGAATTTTCCAAATTTGATAAAAACTCTAAACCTACAATTCCAAAAAGCTCTAATGAGCCCCAGAAGAACAAACAGAGAAATTACATCAGGGCACATTTAATCAAACTGCTGAAAATCAGTGGTAGAGAATATTTTAAAAGAAGAAACTACACAGTTTGGTAATGCAACAGAATGACATCTTCAACTACTGAAAGAAAACTGCCAACCTATAATTTTTATGCCCAGTGAAATATCTTTCCATATTGAGACAAACAAGACTTTTTTAGATAAACAAACATTAAGCAAAGTCATTGCCAGTAGACTTGCACTAAAGCAGCAAATAACACACTAAAGGAAGTTCTTAGGCAGAAGATAACAATACCAAATGGAAATTGGATCTATACAACAAATGAGAACAACAGAGATGGTGGGTAGGAAGAATGTGGTTTCAAATCAGTGTTAGAACAGTTGAAACAAACACAAAAGGAGAATTAACTCATACAAAAATGTCAACACCTGGGGTGCCTGGATGGCTCAGTCAGTTAAGTGTCTCTCTCTTGATTTCAGTTCAGGTCATGATGTTATGGTTTGTGAGATCGCGCCCTGTGTTGGGATCTGCACTGACAGCATGGAGCCTGCTTGGGATTCTCTCTCTTTCTCTGCCCGCCCCCCTCAAATTACATAAACTTAAAAAACAATGTTAACACCTGAAATGCAAATTAGGAATGGAAAGTACTTGCATTTTCAGATAAAATTATTTTTCTTTTCCATAATAGTAACAACAAAAACATACATATAACACATGTATACATACATACACAAACCACCCTCCTCCAAACACATTTGACCTTTGTATTCAACATTTCTGAATAGAATATAGAGAGACAAATATACGCATACTATCTCTTGAATATCTAGCTCATTTTCCTAATTTGAAACTGGGAACTGATTTGAAAGTGTCCTAAGCCAATAAATTCTTTTCTCCCTCGATAAAATTCACAGACATACTTTGAATTTTAATGAGACCGTGAATTTATTTCCAATTCGCATATCAGAGCCAGAAAAATATGTCACCCTCTGCCAAAGCCTACATTGCCATTTGTAAAAAAACAAAAACAAAAACAAAAACTACTTTTAGAACACTGGACAAATGACAAGTGTTCACCAAGCTGCTTTATCTAGAAGTACATACTGAATGCCAGCTGTGTTTATGGCATCATTTAAGACCTCAAACATTATAATTTCTGACATTCAGTATTTTGCAATATATAATTCACTTTAATATCTACCTCACCTTGCTATTGCCCTTTTTTGGTGGAAGTTCATGAAGTCCTGACTCCCAATCCACCACCCTGCTTCCTTCACTGACACTTCATTTCAGAATCTGTTGTCAACTGCAGCCTTCAGCTTAAATCAGTTCCTTAGAGAGGACTTCTCTACACTCACATAGATCTATACTCTTCCTTCATAGCACTAACACCATGATAATAATATAGTTATTTAAGTGGGCCTTAAAAAATGTCTTGTTGGGGCGCCTGGTGGCACAGTCGGTTAAGCCTCCGACTTCGGCTTAGGTCATGATTTCATGGTTTGTGAGTTCGAGCCCCACGTTGGACTCTGTGCTGACAGCTCAGAGCCTGGAGCCTGCTTCAGATTCTGTACCTCCTTCTCTCTCTGCCCCTCCCCCACTCGTGTTCTGTCTCTATCTGTCTCTCAAAAATAAATAAATGTAAAAAAAAATTTTTTTTAAATGTCAAATTCCCCCACTGGTTTTAGTTTCATGAAGGCAGGACCTTCATCTGACCTTGCTTACCACTGCATTCCCCACACCATGCGTGATGCCTGGAATGTGGTAGGCACTCAACTTATATGTAGTATTTTTAAATACATGTTGATTCCTGAAGTGCCTCAGAGTCAGCTTCATAGCAAAGGAAGGAATCTTCAGGTTATCTATATGCTTACACTGAAAAGTTTGCAGGAAACTGGACTGCTCTCACTTTATCATATGAACTTCAGTCACTATCTTTCTTCAGATGTAAATGAACTCCAGATTATTTATGGACCTTACTTCATCCATAAAATAACAAGATTTGGACAAATACATAGGTTCTAAACTGTGCTTCTCAAAACCTAAAGGTTTCCTCACCTGTTGAAGAAGAGTATTAAAGGACAACCATTTCCATTTGTTCTTTTAAGTTTATTAATTTATTTTGAGAGAGAGAGAGAGAGAGATTGAGGCTGCCCACACGCACAAGCAGAGGAGGGGCAGAGAGAGAGGAAGAGAGAGAATGCCAAGCAGGCTTGGTAATGTGAGGCCTCACTGTCACAAACCATGAGATCATGACCTGAGTGGAAATCAAGAGTCAGATGCTCAACTGACTGAGCCACCCAGGTGCCCTTACATTTTTTTTCATTTAAAAGGAACACAACACAAACAAGAGTCTAAGGATAGGTGTATAATAAAATATTGCCAATAATATTGAAGCTGCACTGTAATGCTTACCTAGAAAATTAGAAACAAATGAAATAAAGTAAATTTCTTAAGTAACACATAAAGGATCATAATAGAGACATATGAATCCTATAAAGGAAATAGTATGACCCTACTGTAATCTGGTTGAAGAAAACATCCATCATGCAGAGGATTGATCAGCTGAAGGCAGAGAAAAAGGTGGAGTCACAGATAAGAATTGTGGAAATTTCCATCTAGTCAATGTCCCTGGACAAAGGAAACTTAAATCTGTGGATGTTTAAACTAGTGGATATCATACCCTACAGGCAAAACCCATTCCTTGTAAAATGGTATTGATAGGCTCTCTTAGCCTGAGAACATTTAAAATCCATTTCAGGGGTGCCTGGGTGGCGCAGTCGGTTAAGCGTCCCGACTTCAGCCAGGTCACGATCTCGCGGTCTGTGAGTTCGAGCCCGCGTCGGGCTCTGGGCTGATGGCTCAGAGCCTGGAGCCTGTTTCCGATTCTGTGTCTCCCTCTCTCTACTGCTCCTCCCCCGTTCATGCTCTGTCTCTCTCTGTCCCAAAAATAAATAAAAGTTGAAAAAAAAAATTAAAATCCATTCATCTCCTTGTTTGATTGATTTCATGCCCTTCAAGCAATCTTCTGCATCTGTCTTAGTTCCCTACAGTAGTCTGCACACAAGAAAAATACACATGTCATCATGAATATTCTGGCCCATTGGACATTGTATTTCTCATCATTGATTAATAATTGGCCAACATATTTATATGTTTTGTTTCTTTAACAAAACACGTTAGTGTTCATAATATGCCAATGTTGTTCTAAGTGTTTCCAATAATAATTTCTTAAATCTCCATGCAAGCCTATGTGGTAGGTATTGTTATCCACATTCTATACTTTGCAGAATGGCAGTAGAATATGCTAAAGAATCTGATGTCTTTTTTTTCCCTGTGAATGAAAGCTGGCTCTCATACTTGCAGCTGCGTAGCTTTTACCAAATTATTTAACCTTTCTGTACCTCAGATCATCACCTATAAAATGGGGATAATAATATACCCTAACTCACAGGGCTGTTAGGAAGATGTAATGATATATATAATGTGCTTTTATAGTGTTTGGCATAGTGAGTGCTGTGTGTTTATTACAATCACAATATAGTGATTCAACACTTCCATACATCACCCAGGACTCATCACAAGTGCCCTCCTTAATCCCCATCACCTATTTCACCCATTCCTCCACCCACCTCCCCTCTGGTAACAGTTTGTTCTCTATAGTTAAGAATGTGTTTCTTGGTTTGCCTCTTTTTTCCTTTTTCCCATTGTTTCTTAAATTCCACATATAAGTGAAATCATATGGTATTTGTCTTTCTCTGAGTGACTTATTTCACTCAGCATAGCATAATACTCTCCATGTCATTGCAAATGGTAAGATTTCATTTTTGATGACTAAAATCCCATTTAATATATACACCACATCTTCTTTATCCATTCATCAGTTAATGGACACTTCGGTTGTTTCCATAATTTGGCTATGGTAGAAAAAGTTGCTATAAACATCAGGAGGCATGTATCCTTTTGAATTAGTATTTTTATAGTCTTTGAGTAAATACCCAGTAGTACAATTGCTAGATTGTAGGGTAGTTCTATTTTTAAGTTTTTGAGGAACTTCCAGAGTATTTTCCATAGTTGGCCGCTCCAGTTGCATTCCACCAACAGTGCGAGAGGGTTCCTTTTTCTCCACATCCTTGCCAACACCTATTTTTTTCTCGTGTTGTTGATTTTAGCCATTCTGACAGGTATGAGGTGATATCTCATTGTAGTTTTGATTTGTATTTCCCTAATGATAAGTGATGTTGAGTACCTTTTCATATATCTGTTGGCCATCTGTATGTCTTCTTTGGAAAAATGACTACTCATGTTTTCTGCCCATTTTTAGGTGGATTATTCATTTTTTGGGTGTTGGTTTACAAATTCTTTGTATATTTTGGATACTAACCCATTATCAGATATGTCATTTGCAAATATCTTCTCCCATTCTGCAGGTTGCCTTTTGGTTTTGTTTGTTCCCTTCACTGTGCAGAAGCTTTTATTTTGATGTTGTCCCCAATAGTTTATTTTTTATTTTGTTTCACCTGTCTCACCTTCAGGAGACATATCTAGAAAGAAGTTGCTATGGCTGGTTGCTAAGAAGTTACTGCCTGTGTTCTCTTCTAGGATTTGTTGGTTTCAGGTATCACATTTACATCTTTAATCTATTTTGTATTTATTTTGTATATGGTATAAGAAGTGGTCTGGTTTCATTCTTTTGCATGTTCTGTCCAGTTTTCCCAACACCATTTGTTGAAGAAACATTGGTTTTCACATTGGGTATTCTTTCCTGCTTTGTTGAAGATTAATTGACCATACAGTTGTGGTCCATTTCTGGGTTTTCTAATCTATTCCATAGATCTGTGTGTCTATTTATGTGTCAGTGGCATACTGTTTGATTATTACAGCTTTGTACTATAACTTCAAGTCCAGAATTATGATGCCTCCAGCTTTGCTTTTTTTTTTCAAGACTGCTTTGGCTATCTGGGGTCTTTTGTAGTTCCATACAAATTTTAGGATTATTTGTTCTAGCTCTGTGAAAAAATGCTCTTGGTATTTTAATAGGGATTGCATCAAATGTGTATGTTGCTTTGGGGTGTATAGACATTTTAACAATATTGGCTCTTCTAATCCATAAGCATGGAATGTCTTTCCATTTCTTTGTGTCGTCTTCAATTTCTTTCATCACTGTTTTATAGTTTTCAGAGGATAGATAGGTCTTTCACATCTTTGGTTAGGTTTATTCCTAGATATCTTATTATTTTTGGTGCAGTTGTAAATGGAATTGCATTCTTAATTTTCTGTTGCTTCATTATTGGTGTATAGAAACGCAACAGATTCTGTACATTGATTTTGTACCCTACAACTTTACTGAATTCATTTATCAGTTGTAGCAGTTTTGGTGGAGTCTTTCCAGTTTTCTATACAGAGTATCATGTTGTCTGTGAAGAGTGAAAGTTTGATTTCTTCCTTGCTTACTTGGATGCTTTTATTGCTTTTTATTGTCTGATTATTGTGGCTGGGACTTGCAGTACTAGCTGAATAAAAGTGGTGAAAGTGGACATCTTTGTCTTGTTCCTGACTATAAAGGATTCAGTTTTTCCCCATTGAGGATCATATTACTTGTGCATTTTTATATATGGCCTTATTATATTGAGGTATGTTCTCTCTAAACCTACTTCATTGAGGGTTTTCATCATGAATTGATATTGTACTTTGTCAAATGCTTTTTCTACATCTATGATAGGATCAAATGGTCTTATTCTTCTTATATTAATGTGATGTATCATGTTGATTTGTGAATAGTAAACCACCCTTGCATCTCAGGAATAAATCTCACTTAATCGTGGTGAATTTTTTAAACGTATGTTTAAATTTGTTTGGATTTGGTTTGCTAACATTTTGTTGAGAATTTTGCATCTATGTTCATCAGGGATATTGGCCTTGTAGTTCTATTTTTTAGTGGTGTCTTTACCTAGTTTTGGTATCAGGGTAGTGCTGGCCTCATAGAATTATTTTGGAAGTTTTCTTTCCTTTTCTATTTTTTGGAATAGTTTGAAAATAATAGGTATTAACTCTTAAATGTTTGGTGGAACTCACCTGTGGTAATGGACTTGTGTTTGTTGGGAGTTTTTTGATTACTGATTCAATTTCTTTGCTGGTTATCAGTCTGTTTAGGTTTTCTATTTCTTTGTGTTTCAGTTTTGGCAATTTATGTTTCTAGGAGTTTTCAATTTCTTCTATGTTGTCCATTTTGTTGTTCTTCTATGTTGTTGGCATATAGATTTTCATAATATTCTCTTATAATTTATATCTGTGGTATTGGTTGTTATTTCTCCTCCCTCATTTGTGATTTTGAGAACTTCCTCTTTTCTTTTCAATAAGTCTAGCTAGAGGTTTATCAATTTTATTAATTTTTTAAAGAACGAGCTCCTGGTTTCATTGATCTGTTCTATTATGGTTTTTTGGTTTTGTTTTTTTTTTGTTTTTTTTGTTTTTTTAGTTCCTATATCATTTATTTCGGCTCTAATCTTTATGATTTCCTTTCTTCTACTGGCTTGGGCTTCATTAGTTGTTCTTTTTCTAGCTCCTTTAGATGATAGATTAGGTTGTTTATTTGAGGTTTTTCATGCTTCTTGAGGTAGACCTATCTTGCCATATACTTCCCTCCGAGGACCACTTTGTACATCCCAAAAGTTTGGACTCTTGTATTTCATTTGTTTCCATGTATTTTTAAATTTCTTCTTGATTTCCTCATTGACCCATTCATTGTTTAGTAGCATGTTGTTTAACCTCCATGTATTTATGGTCTTTCCAGATTTTTTCTTATGGTTGACACCTAGTTTCAAAGTGTTTTGGTCAGAAAAGGTGCATGGCAGGGGAATAGTCTATATTTTGATCCAAGTCCTGGTCATGAGAATAGATGTGTACATATGGAAAGTATAAGTACACATACATACTTGTATACACTTAAGTATATAATTATACATTTAAGATTTATGCATCTTACTGGCTGTAAATTATACGTTAAATTTGTATTAAAAACTTTTAATACAGGGGTGCCTGGGTGGCTCAGTTAAGCATCCAACACTTGATTTCAGCTCAGGTCATGATCTCACGGTTCGTGAGTTTGAGCCCCATGTTGGGCTCCATGCTAGAGCCTGTTTGGGATTTTTGCTCTCTCCCTCTCTGCCTCTCCCCCACTTGTACACTCTCTTACTCTCTCTCTCAAAAAGTAATAAATAAACTTAAAAAATATTTTAAGTTTTAATGCACAAAGTGTCCCAAATAATGAAATAAAACCAAATTATGTATATATTTTTTTTAATCTGGAGAACTAAACCAAATTATTTGTTGTGTATAGAAAACTATCCCAGATGGCGTAAGCTAGACAATTTCCATACAGCCAAACTTGTCAAGACATTGCTTGTATTTCTAAGTCCAAGATCACAAAAGTTAAAGCTCAAACAGAAATTAACTGTCCCAAAATGATGATTCACATCTCCATTTGGAATCTGGTGGTGGGTTGCAATATAGTACCTTGAATTGTAGGTATCACCTGGTATTTTATGTTACTTATAAATAATTCAGTAGGAACATTGACTAAAATGCCATTCTACCACTGAAACAGAAAACACACATAGTACAGATTAAAATGTTTTTCATATTTAGGGACACCTGGGTGGTTCAGTCAGTTGAGTGTCTGACTTTGGCTTAGGTAATGATCTCAGGGCTCTTGGGTTGGAGCCCCACTTCCGGCTCTGTGCCGATAGCTCAGAGTCTGGTGCCTGCTTCTGATTCTGTCTCTGTCTCTCTCTGCCCCTCCCCCATTTGCCCGTGCTCACACTCTCTCCCTCTCTCAAATATAAATAAACATTTAAAAAATTTTTAAATAATAATTTTTTCATATTTAAAAATATAGTCTGTATGTTATATAAAGAGTCCCAAATATTTGGCTGCATGATCCTTCTGGATCTACATCCCTGACTTTAATTCCTGTACTTGCTACATTCCTCATAACTTACCACAGTGTGTGTGTGTGTGTGTGTGGTGTGTGTATGTATGTATGTGTGTGTGTGTGTGTATATATATATATATATAACACAATAGTAAAATAAATTCACTAATGAGAATCTTCTCAGCAAAGTAAAACAGCAGGCAAGTGATAAATGTCATATTAATATTGCCCATTTTATAATCCACAGTTTCATAATATTTAAGTATCTGCATTATTTTTAACAATTTCTTCTTTTTCTACTACTAGTACTTTCTATGGTCACAATGACTATTTCAATGTTATGCACTTGACATATCTCAGTGAGATATCGGTTGATTGATTGATACAGGTATTTAATACAAAAGGAGGCCTTTGAAATCCAAGTGGTGATATTTAACAAGCTTGATGCAAAATCACAAAATATTCTCAGCCTGATTGCCAAGAGATTAAATGGGAAGTTGGTGTTTCTGGCACACACAAGCTTAGCCATGGCAAGGAAGATCAACTATGCTTCTCAACCCAGTAAAATTCAGTCATGCTCATCCATTCATAATTTATATTTTTTGATAAATAGGATGTTTCCCACGCAGCATCAATTAACTAAACCTCACACCAACGTGTACACACATACATAAAAACTATGGGGGCACCCGGGTGGCTCTGTCGGTTAAGCGTCCGACTTCAGCTCAGGTCATGATCTCACGGTCCGTGGGTTCGAGCCCCGCGTCGGGCTCTGTGCTGACAGCTCAGAGCCTGGAGCCTGTTTCAGATTCTGTGTCTCCCTCTCTCTGTGACCCTCCCCCGTTCATGCTCTGTCTCTCTCTGTCTCAAAAATAAATAAACGTTAAAAAAAAATTAAAAAAAAAAAAACTATGTATTTATGATTACAGGGAACTCACACAAAACAAAATGTTAGAATGTTGATTGGATTTGCATGTTGCTAAAATTTCAGTGAAATGACCCTATCATCATGTGAAAAATTTAATAGCACAAATTGTTGTTGTTGGAACATAGAGAACTGTCTGTTCTCTTTACTAGCATTAACCAGGTTTCCCTCCCGCATTGCTACTGCAAGAACAAAAAAGACAGTCCTTAAAAATGGATCCTATTCTGCAAATTCTTCAAGTCAATCACTGGCACTTCACATGCATTTCTGTTCACCATTATATCTTCCAAATGCAGACATTTGGCAAGGCTGAAAGGAAACATTTGATTCTAAGGCATACCTTTGTGGATCATTCTTGGTTACATAACTCATAGAAAAATAAATTACATCATGAACTTAAATATTTATTCTCTCTTATTATAAAATAAATTTATTAATATAAATGTTCATTATTAAATATTTATTCTTTCCATATCCTAAAGCCAACTTGTTTAACTAAGTGTACATACCTCACTTAGATATAAAACTATAAGCTTTTCTCCCCCAATGAATTGTATGTGATGCCCCTAGTCATTAATAGTAAATACTGCTACTATTTGTATGAGGCACATTTTCTGAGTTTTTTTCATTATAGCAAGAATAATCACTGCCTTCTCATTTTGAACCATCAAAAACATAAAAAACTAAGTCTCTTCAGTACCTAGTATATTTTCATCCAAAATAAATACTATTTTGATGCTAATTCTTTGGACAGTAGTATAACACCTTGAAGCTTTGCTAATGTTTTTGTCAAGAGAATATATACTTAGATGTGTCTTTTTCCTTTTCCACAAATATTCAAAATTTATTCTGAAAGTAAAATAAAATATTCTAGCCAAATAATCACAATCATTTGCTTTTTTTCCTCTACCATCTGCTTTTAAAGCAGTAATCACAATGTTACACAATTCTTTAAATAAATGTTTTGCTTTTGAAAACATAGACAATGGAAAACACATGCAGCTGCTTGCCCGTGTGAAGGCACAGAGAAATAGGTCAATATAACCATGTATCAGTTAGCTCTAGCTATAAAATACCGCCTAACAAAACAACCATGAAACCTCTATGAGTTTTAAGGCTCATGCACCTGGGATTAGCTAGGGAGCTACAAGGCATCCACGTATCACAATAATTTATTCTCCATAATCCTCAATTTATAGTAAGACTATTGGGGGAAAATGGAACACAGGCTCTGTAAACAAACATGCTGTCTTTATTATTTCATTAGCTAGACGCCATGTTCCAGCCAATTATTTTTTGCTCTTTATTTGAAGAGAAAAAGGTACTTTGGAAGAAAACTCTTCCTACATGTTTTCATAATGTTCAGGCTAATAACATTTTAAAAGTTAGAGAGGAGGGGCGCCTGGGTGGCTCAGTTGGTTGAATGTCCGACTCCTGATTTCAGCTCAGGTCATGATCTCACAGGTTCATGAGTTCCAGCCAAATTGGGCTCTGTGCTGTCAGTGCTGGAAATTCTCCCCCTCTTTTTGACCCTCCCCCTGCTCACACTCTGTCTCTCTCAAAATAAAGTAATAAACTCAAAAAAGTTAGAGAAGAAAGTGAAGGAAAGCTTAAGCTAATAGGTGATAAATTTTAGAGTTGTAACTAAGGTAATTAATACCAAGAGTTTAAAAATATGTTTTAACTCAATAATGAGTTTATTTTTCCAGATTATGTGTATATTACTATGAATATATCCAGGTAAAATGTACAAACTGCTAAACTGAATTTGGCAATTTATGTGATCAATTTCTATTGTGATAATTCATTTGTTTAACATTATTAAAATCAGTCTTCTGTGTCAGGCTATGTTATAATCATCATGATATAAACTAAGTTCATCTACTAATAATTGATAATTAATGTTCATCTAGGGCTAGAATTGCTGTCATTCCCCCATTCACTTTTGTTTAGGATTTATTGTGCATATTGTATCTCAGAATCATTGTATCATGGTTCTGAAATCCATAATCCTTATTAGTCCATTTGTATTGGTGGGCTTTCTTTGGTGAGAAATGTGGCTGAGAAGAATGAGTAAAATGTCAGCATTTCAAATATTTTGTCTTTTAAAACATGTTATGCTGTGTAGAGGAAGAGAAACATCTTTTCCTACCCTTCTAACTTCTCAGCTAGGGCTCTATCACCAAAGACACATTAACAAGAGAAAAGAATACTTATTTAAGTTTTACATGACTTGGGAGCCTTTAGGAAGAAATGAAGACTTGAAGAAATGACATTTTTATACTAGGTTAGATAAAAAATGGAAGGTGGTGATAAATGTCACTGGACAAAGGGGTATGAGCTAAGGGTAGTAAACTGCGGAAATCTAGCAAAGCCTATGTGTTCAGATTACCCTTGGCATCCCTCTGTCTTCAGAAATAAGATTGCTCTTTTATCTGGGTATAGGGAGGGCACCTCTCATATGAGAGTCTTTTATGACCTGCTTCAGGGGAGAAGGGGCTCGGAGAGTTCTTCCTGAACCTACTGTTTCTCAATCCCTTCAGCTTAAAATATGCAATATGCCAAGGTATTATATTTTGGGGTAGCATGTTTTAAACCCCATTATTCTCTCATCTGAAATTTTCCCCAAGAAGTTTGACAGTCCAGAAACTTAGTGGGTAGATCGATCATCCCCTGTCCTAGCAAACCAGGCTCTCAGTCCTAGGAATAGGTCAATCCTAAAGAGTTGTTTCATTTCAAAAGGTGATGATATGAGTGGCAGCAAGGGCACCCATCTGTTAGGCTTCTAACGGTGTTAGTAATCAGGCATCTAATGAGATACATTTCTATAGAAATAAAAGAAAAACAAAGGTTAATGGTTAATGGTTCCAACAAACTATAAATTCAATTTTTGAACCCAGAGGGTGGTCAGTCACAATTTCTAGATGTTGGGCTCAAAGCACCTGTAGGTAGGGTAGTAAGGGCAGGGAGTAACAATCAATAAATTTTTTTGGTTTGCAGTGTGAATGTCTCTGGTGATGGAATTAGATGTTCCAGTGAAATTTCTGAGTGACCCACACAGTTATAGGTACAAAGAGTACCCATACATGATCTGTTGTGGTGATTCCCTAAAAGTTTATATCGTCATCCAGCTTCGGCTTATAGGACTTTGAGAAATGGGTAGTTTTCGTTTTTAGTGATGACAAGTCAGGAAGGTGAGAGAAAATTGGATATGGTAACAACTGACAAGATGTACAAAATGGCAAAATCTAATTTACAAGGAAATGAAAAATAGTTCAAAGACGGCAAACATTCACAAGGGTGGGTAATACTTTCTAACTGAAACAAAATTTTTCTCTACAGCCACCTCCATTTCTACCATAGATAATCAAAGACTATTTTTATTTGCAAAAATAAATCTAGTCTTATTAAACTTGGCCCAATTATTTATACAAGTACAACAAGAAAACTGATTGATAATACAGGCCCTTTTTAAGTCTGCTTTGCAGGAATCCTCCGGAAAAGCTCAAAGTTAGTTCAAAGTCAGAAAGACTTTATTTAGAATTTGATTTGGGGAAACTTGTCAAGAATATCAAAAGATTTGAACACTTGATTAAATAAGGTCTTGGTCAACTATTTAACCAAATTTGACAATAGAAGATTTTTAAGGCAAATATAGAACATTACATAGTTGTGAACAAAACCCTCTTTTAATATTAGAGACCTTAATAAGTAAGTAATCAAAAGACCTTATAAAGACAACATGAAGCACAGGAAATTAGTTTGATAAAACACAGAATCTTTGTTTCCTAGGCAAATTTCTTAAAAGGCAACTGAAGATCTGCATAGCCTGGCAGGTAAAAAGCCAAGCAAGTTTCTCAAAACACAAAAACAAAACAAAACAAAAACCTAAACAGGAAGAAAATAGCTAACTCTGGGAGGGAAAGGATCAATAAACAATGGGTACTTAACACTAAACTCAAAAGGGTCACTATCCAAAGATTTGACAAATACAAATTTTTTTTCCTGCTAACCTGAATTTGGAAAGGAAACAGCAAGAAGTGTTTACCTTCCTCTCTCAACGAAGATAAAGATCCTGAAAACTGATACGTTAAGAATTCTTACATTCTGCTGGCTTTCTGCCAGTTGTCCCAGACCTTAGCTGCAGTCTCCAAGGTGATGGAGTATCCCAGCCTTCTACTATCCAATCCTCATCACCAGAAACTGTAGAGGAGGAAAATAGTATGTTTTTCCTTCTACCCTTCTAGTTCCTCAGCTGGGGCTTTATAACAGAAGATGGATTAACAAGAGAAGAATGTACAAATTTATTTAATGGAAAATGTTTTTGTGTCATGGAAGCCTTCATAAAGAAATGAAGACCCAAAGAGGTGATTAAACCTGAGTGTTTTTATGCTGTTTTGATGCGGAATGTAAAGTCATGGGAAAATGTGATAGAACAAAAGGGTAGAAAACTGAAGGGAGCTTATTCATTGTTCATTCAGATTCCCTTGGTGTTTTCTGAGATAAGGATATAGGCAGGGCACCACCCACATGAGAGTCTTATGACTTGCTTCAGAGGAGAAGGAGATCAGAGTCCTTAATGCACCTGTTGTTTCTCAGATTCCTCCAGCTTAAAATGTTCAACATGCTAAATTGCCATGTTTTGGGATAGCGTGTCCTGAACTCCATCAACTACAACTAAATCAGTAGTAGGAAAAAGATCTTTGTTCTCACTTCAAGTGTGTATGTGTTTATGTGTGTGACAGAGAAAGAGAGAATTCAAGAAACATGAATTATATATTTCAGAAATTCATGCATTGTGAAAGAATATAAACATTATTTGAATCTTTTACCCAAAATCTATTAAATTACATTTAGATGGTATTTCTGTTCCAAGTCAAATTTCTTACATACCATTGTAAACTTACTCTAATTTTCTTAATAGGTCATTTACTTTTGAACACCCAAATTTTTAGACAGTGAAGTTACAAATTAAGTCCACATTATCTATAAGCAGTGTGTGCAATTTTACAATAAGCATGTCCTCAAGATCCATGCCCTTAGAGCAGGTTCTATATGCAGGACTATCTTTGAGCTTGAGAAACTCAATCTCCTTGGGTGATACCCAACAGGTGTGTACCTGATCCTTTGTTTTCCTTTGGCATGGCCCACTTTTACTGGGAGATTTTAACTGAATAAGTTGTTATGCTTTTATTTTTAAATTCAGAATCTTGGATCTGGACCAATAGGTTTTAATCAATCCAATTAAGGGAATGTAAGTGAGAGACCTATGAAAAAGGATGGATAATTTATGAGACCTAAATTTGTGAAACCATATTAAGGCAACATTCAGCTTTATGCTGAAACATCCAGGGTTGTAAAGAGCTGACAACCTACCCTTTTGTCATTCACATCACCTCCCCTCTTCTAAGAATAGATCCTTTTATAAACTAATTTGGCCCCACTGATGCACTGATTGAACAAATTGCAGATATTATGTCTTGATAGACAGACATGATGTACTAGGTGAAAGGAATTGCTGTAAAGAGGCCATTAGCAATGTGATGGTGAAGTGCTGGGGGGAAGGGAAACATTCTATAGTCCTGTGATTAGGTCTTAGTCTTTTAGTGAGACTGTGCCTCACTGTGAACTTCACAAGTGTTTCACGTTTTTTTTTTCCTCTCTCCTTAGATAGAATAGGATGGCTAGAGTGACCTAGAGTTGGGTATTTCCCTTCCCCAGTCAGTTAGGACCTGGTTAATAGTTTCCCCTGGGTGTGGGGGGAGGGGGGCAGGCCTTGTTAAGAAGAACAAAGTGCTCTGATGTATTTCCAAGTGGTTTTCTCTTCTCTTTGCCAGAAGCACAAGGGGCTATTTTTTCTACTGTTTACCATTAGAACATGGTTGAGCCTGGAGGTAAATCTCACAAAACTGTGGAAGTCCCCCTGTGACTGTGTCCCCATGGAGATCTATCAGCACCGTGCCTCCAGGATTCACCAATCCCAATTCAGGTTTCCTATCCTGACACTGGTTCTCTCTGTGGTTTCCACACATCAATTTCCACTCTGGGAGTCTGGGACTCCCTTTATTTGCCTGTCTGTCTCTACAATCTTGCCAACAGTGGTTTGCCCACTGTCTTCTCTTCTCCAGGCTCCTGACATGCTGAACCAGAAACCAGAAGTTTCAAATGCATTTCAATCACTGCAAAAATTAGTAGTTCAAAAAATGCAGAGATCAAGGAAATAGATTGCTGAGAAATAAAACCCTGCAGCCTAGGAGGGAAACACACAATTTTAGTCTTATTTCTTTAAGTAAGGAAGTAAATGGATGATGCGTAATTATGAATATTTATATGGCAAAAACAGACCCATGGATAAGATGGTAAGTGTGATGAGGTGTTGTCTTTTTGTAAAGTGAGTTAGGACACCTTCTTCCATACAGGATTCTATCAAGCAGTTGCTGTAGCAAAAAAAGAAAGTAAAAAATGGAACACCTTGGTGAGCGGACATACTGAAATACATTAAGATATCTTATTCCTGATATAAGGAAAAAACCTTGGCCTTCTGAAAAGTGTCCAAAAAAAGCAAACTGGAAGAAAAGTCACAACCTTTAACTTGCATATGCAACAAAGATGCTACAACCCTGAGAATTAGCTCCTTGTCAGCCAGTTATTTCCAAACTGCTAAGATCAAGGTAATGGTTGAAGAGACTTTTGGTTGGGCAAAAAGATTGTAACCATACCACTATTTTCATCTTTAAGATATATCAAATAGATTTAATCCTCTTAATGTGTTCTTAATATATGTTCCAATGGCATTCCAAGACATTTCCATTGACATGTGCCTGATATGAATTCAGTAGTCGTACAGAACATGAATATGGTATATTGCCCTCCAGTTAATAATTTGAATATGATGCCACACAAGGTATACTAGTTTACCACAAATTCAAAGATGACATTTGAAGTTTTATTTTCTGCATTTGACTCTCACTCTCAGTTCTTGGTTTGCTGGGGGGAAAATGTATGTTTGTTTTTCCTTGAGTATTATTTTTGTTGATTATGTATGATAAAATGGATGTCATAAGGACCAGGATACCTCTCATAATGTATTGCTCATAATTAAGGTGACTTATTAGAAAAATCCAATGATTAAAACTCTAATTGTGTAATTGTTATCTTCATAGGAAGTTTATAGAGACTCATCTGAAAACCATTCCCAGTCGTGCATTTTCAAATCTGCCCAATATTTCCAGGATGTAAGTCACTTTTTTAATATAAAGAGAAGTTTGCTACTGTGCCAGCCATGTTATTTTCTAAATGTGTTCTATCAAGAAAAATACTTGTTATACATTGTATCTGCATAAAACAATGATATTTGCATTTCCAATGTACTTGAAAAGTGTATGTAAAAGATGTTTATTTGATTTTGCTACATCTCCAATCCCGAATTCCTAATTTCTTAAACCTACTGCAAAATTAAATTCATTTGATCTTGACAATTTAATAATTCTCAACGTATTTTAATGTATCTTGGGATGCGACAAAGTGTTAGCTGGGAATCTCTCCCATACACATACTGTCTAGTCCATCTCTCCTAGTTACGGATTCTTGATTCACTTTTTACCAGGACAAATGTTTACATTTTGTCAGAAATGTAGCTAATGATTTCAGACTTCTCTCATTAAAAAAACAAACAAAAAAAACCCACAAAAATAATTCTAAACCTTAGAAAACTGAATTGTTATGCACTCAAGAGTAAGGATAAAAAGGACTTCCATGTTGAGTTGACAAAGAGTATAACTGTATATGAAATAAACCAGGGCCTTATTTCGTTTAATGGATTCTGACAAGCCACAAAGATAATTCAGGTACACCAAATGACAATACAACCAGGAGCAACCTGTGTTGGTTTTGGCTCAATTGATTCATTTCATGACCATTTATCGAGTGTCTGTTGTGTCATTTCAGGGGCATTTGACATTTTTAGTTGATACAACTAGAAAGGAGGGTGCTACTGGCATTGAATGGATGAGGCAAAGGATCTGCTGAACACCCGACAAGGCACAGGATATCCTCCCACAACAAAGAATTTTCTAGTCCAAAATGTCAACAGGGCTGAGGCTGAGAAACCATTCCAGCTATGTATCTCTGCAGTCTTTGATTTCCTGAACAGCCCTTCTATTTTCAAATTCTTGTCTCCTTTGATTTCCTTGATATTGTTCTCTCATCCTTCTTTTTAACATCTTACCTGAGCTACTCTTCCTCATCCTCACTCTCCTTTCCTAACTTCCTATTTCATTTCATTCAGTTCCTTAAATATCAGTTCATTCTTTCTTTTGTCCCAGTTCCTTCATACCCTCTTCTCCTTGAATGGACACTCCCATTCCTTTGGCATCACTGTTACCCAATACAGTTAGTTCCTAAATGAGTATCTCTAGCCCTGACCTGTTGCTACAATTGAGGCCTGAATTAAAGCTTCTTCCCAAGTATGATCATCTTGATGTCCCACAGTCACTTCAAACAGCATAGCCAAAATAAACTCATCTTCCTGCTAAACTGTTCCTTCTTCTCCATTTAACAGCACCAGCGTTTAGTGGCCTAAAAGTTAAACAACTTGAAATACCCTTCTCATCTTCTTATATAATTGCTTATTTGGTGTCTCTGCTTGGATGTCCCAATAGCTTGACCATTACTTTATTCATTCATTCAACAAATATTTATCGGGCCTGGCTGACTCTGTGCCTGGCACTTTGCTAAATGCTTCACATATGACATCTGACAATACTCATGGAGTTTCCACATTCCTTCCTAAGAGATATACTATGGTGTAGTCAGTTAGAGAGTGCTGTGTAACTCATATAAGAAGCATCTTACCTAGATGGAGAGTGTGGTCATAGAGGGCTTCCTAGAGGAAATGACACTTAACTTGTGATCTGGGGGGGA
Source organism: Lynx canadensis (assembly GCF_007474595.2). Taxonomy (NCBI): domain Eukaryota; kingdom Metazoa; phylum Chordata; class Mammalia; order Carnivora; family Felidae; genus Lynx; species Lynx canadensis. Next base: position 124,792,772 of record NC_044308.2, read on the forward strand.
AATAAGTAGAAAGATAGTTCCAAGAAGAAGGGAAAAGCTGCGCTGTTGGTTAAATTAAAATAAACTTGTTGAGGCTGAAGCTTAAGTGGGAAGAAGGGCAGTAGAGAGAAATGAAACTGGGGAATAAGCAAGTTCAAGGCCTTGTGAACCACGTAAAGGAATTTGAAATCTTCCCTAAGGTCCAAGCCACTAAATGGTTATCAGGATGGAAGTGGCAGATCAGGTGTGTTAGAAACATTCGCTTGTTCTGTGGAAAGGGAGTCAAATGGAGTAAGACTGGAGACAGGAAACTTGTGAGGATGTTGTTGCAGTGTCCCTGGGGCAGAGGGGATGGTGAACTGAATGCTAATGGTTGAGGGGAAATAAAGAAAAAGTGGCCAGATTTGAGAAATAAATAAGAGAACTAACAAACTCAAAAGTTGATTGATTTGGAGGTGGGAAGAGATGGAGAATTTCATCCAAGTGTCTGACCAGGACACCTGTGTGGTTGATGAGCATATTTGCTGAGATAGAGAAGTTTTGTGTGAATTTGCTGCGGAGAATCCAGGAGACAGTTAGGAGTTCGTTTGGGGCATATGGCATTTGAGTTACCTTTGAGGCATCAAGCAAGCTATGGGTCCAGCAGGTAATCAGGCCATAGACATGATTTTTCCTTCATTCCAGGCAGATGTAATTGGGACCAGTGAAGGGCATCATTGGAGAGGGATAGGCTAAAGAGAATGAAGAACAAACAATTTGGGGGTCCCTGAGAAGGCAAGAACAGATGGGATCCAAATAAAGGGATTGACTTGGTACAAGAAAATTGTCATCTTTTACATTGTAACAAGAAAGTAGTAGTAAGAGATGAAGCCATGCAGGTGATTAATAGGCTTATTGGTGGAGAATTCAAGGAATTCTCATCTCAAGCTTTCAATCTTTTCTACAAATTATTAAAAGATTATCTGCTAATTATTGAGGGTGATGTTAGGAGAGTTAGAAATTTGAGAAGGTTTGAAATAAAAGTGATGGACAATAAAAGAGGGAGGGTTGGCTGAGATATACAGGACATCCAGGCAGATCTGAAGGTCCTGTTAAGACTTCCTCCGTGGAGAATATGCTGAATTCTCTAGTCTGGGTTAAATGTTTCCTGAAGCACATCAGAGCACTTATCACTGTATATGCTAATCTCATTTACGTACCTATATCACCCATTACTATGAGTTCCTTGAAGCTGGGGAACAGGTCTGTTTTGTCAATGCCCACTTACTGACACAGAGTAAATATTCAATAGATATTTGTTGAATGAAAACATGCAGAGATACATAAGTAATAGTTAAAGGTCTTGTCTGCCTAGGGGGCAAGAGAGAAAACATTTGGGCAATCCTGGATAGGTTTGTACTGGTTCAGTACAAATTTCCACCTATTATTCATGCATAATTATTAATAGCACCCTGTGTAACTCACAAAAATATCCTAGTTTGGATGATAAATGATATGGTCACCCTAGTGATTACATAAGACTTACATGCTAAGAAGAAATTTGAGGAAGAGATGGGATCTGATTTTTCCTGTTTATAAAAAAGGGATAAGCAGCAGAGAATCACATCTTTCATCCCAGTGAATAAATGGTTCCTACATCTTGTCTTCCCAATTGAGCCATAAGAGCCCTTTAAGGATGTATCATTCAGTTGGAGAAACTGGAACTTCTTATGACGTGGACAGAATGACCATTCTAGTAACCCTTTGAGAAAGCTTCCCACTTCTAAACTAAGAAACTCAGGAGAAAATTCAGAGCAATAGGTATGATATAAAGTTAGGAAAACAAGTTTGTAGCTTTCAAAATTCATCTTTTCCTTCAAATGGCACAGCTTCATCCATTATAAATCTCTGCAGATCTCTACACACACATACACACACAAAAAATAATCTTTTCAATGTCTTCCATTGCTCCTTCCATATTAAAAATATATTTGGATTAAAATAATTTATGTAATGTTATCTACAAGTGGCAATGGCTTGGGTGACCTGATAAATCAAAGGATAATTATTTAGAGAATAGATAAAACAGAAAGTACAGGACCATTAGAACATTCCCAATGACGTGATAAAAACTCAAATAGAACAGAGTTCCTTTTATAAACATTGTATTAATTAAAACATTTTACTGGCAGATTTAATTCAAAATTTAAAGATAGATTTTTTTTAAATAAAAGTATTTGCACATCATCCCTCATAAACTCTGATTTAGTTATCCTGGATCGAGTCTTAGACATATGTATCTTTTAAGAGCCTCCCAGGTAGTTTAGCTGAATGGCCAGGGTTGAGAATCTCTGTTATGACAACAGGTGGACACCATCTATTAATATTTAATTTTCCCAAATATAGAGATACCTCTCAATAAAAAGCAGTCACTGAGTTTGGCTGCGTTAGTCATTCTTATAACAAGATGGAATTTATGGAGGCTATTTGAAACAGTATTCCTTAGGTATTCTTGACAAGTTGTACTTAGAAGTTTCTCTTTTCTCTTTTATAACAATCGAAGCCTTTATTTGAGTTATCCCTTGCTTACAAAGTTCCAGAAAAGTCTTGAATTTTCAGATTAATCAAAATAAAGAAGTCTTGAGTAGACATGTAGTCACTACCCTATGGAATGTTCCCCTAGAGAATTATAAATTTCTCATCTTCTTTGAGACTCTATTTCTAATCCCATGCAGTTACACTGTTAAAAATGCCTCTTTTTTATTATTGTGTTCTTTTCTAATTTCTTTCATTTTCTGCTATTTTGAGTAATTCACCGTTTATTCATTACCTTAACACATATTCACTGAGGGTCTACTACATGCCAGGCACTATGACAGACACTCAAAATTCAAAGGCCACACAAAGCAGACACTGTTCTCCATCTCAGAGAATGTACAGCCTAATCAGACAATATCCAAACAATTAGAAAGTTGTACTGTGATAATTAATGAAAGGAGAAGTTCTTGGTGCAATAAGGGATACTTAAGGGAAATTTTACCTAATCGGGAAATTCAGGAAAAGCTTCTGCAGGAAGTGTCATTTAAATGAAACCTTAGGGATGAATAGGACCTAATGAATTGGGAAGCTTTCAGGTATCACAGGATTTGAAAAAAGTATAACTAATTGGAGCATAATTACGGAGAAATCATGGAGGTTATACATGTTGTCTGATCTGGGAAGCCCCTGACAAAGAAGTTTTAACAAAATCAATGTTTGAAGTATGTTTGGCATTCACAACCATACTAACTTTCTACTTTGCATTATATTTTTATGATATTCAGCTATTTGTCAATAGATGCAACTCTGCAGCGACTGGAATCACATTCCTTCTACAATTTGAGTAAAATGACTCACATGTAAGTACAATGAAAAGTGCAGCACAGACCCCACCATAGCCAGTCTTGATTGATAATTCTGGGCTCCAAATGGCTGTTAACAGCTGGGTGTTCGACCATGGTTCAAAACTTCTGTGTCTGATTAAATTCTTGACTTGTTCTCACAGTTTGTTAATCCATCCAAAATCCCATTTCCATGGTTGAAAGGTAAAGTCAAAACTAGAAGTTCTCTTCTCAAATTGTCATTTCATTCTATTACTAGTATGTCAGCAGATTTCATTGGTGTGGATGTCAGTGAGTCAATACATATTTACTGACTACTAACTGGATTCCAGGCCTGTGCAAGATTCTGTATATCTAACATTTTTCCTCAGTTAGGAAAACATAGAAGAGAAATGTAGCTTCATGAGATTAGAACAGGAGTCAGGATATAAACTCTGGCCTTAGAGTTGATTATAATTGGGTTGGAACCCCGGCTTCTCTGTCCACCCACTGTCTAACCTTGCACAATCATGTAATCTTTCCTAGCCTCACATTCCTTATTTGTAAAATAAAGCTAATAAGAGTTTTAACTTCATATGGTGAGCATACATATTGAATGATATAATGCATGTAAGCATTAAGCACCATGCCTACCATGTTAAAACCAGGCAGCACATTTCGTCAATAATTATTCTGTTTTTATTTCTCTAGTCCATTACAATTGATTAAAAGTTGTAAATAATCACATTACATCCTTCTAGGCAGCCACTTAATTTTATGAAATACTATGAAATATTAACTATTTCCTTGAAGAAACAAAAATACCTATTTTCTATAAATACCTAGTATGTTCTAGACATTATGATAAACGTTCTATGTTCCATATTTAAGGCTCAAAAAAACAACCTTATTAAGTAGATATTTTTTTTGTTATTTATATAAGGAAAACATAAATTCATAAAGGATAAATATGTTTTCCTTAGTCACTCAGTTACTAAAGGATCAGAGCAGAATCTTTACACCATAAATATCTTACTGGAAAATTCTTTCCCTATGCACTGCATTTGGTTGCCTTCAAGAACACTGAGGCTCAGAATGTTGCTTTTAGCTATGGTAGGCAAGCTTCCATCAGATCAATCATTACTCTGAAAGTAACTAGAGAAGCAAATCCTCAAAACAACATTCGATTGTTTTCCTCTTGAGGTGTTCTGTGAATTGTAATCAACAACTGAGAGGCTCCGACTGAACAGAAGATTAGGCAATATCATAGGGCTAGTGAATCAAAGATTGGAGTTCAGGACTTATGAAGAAGGAGGGCTCCTCAGTAAACTAACATCCCAAGATTTTAGCTGGGATCCCTAAACAGCTTCATCACAGAAGTATGGAAAATAGATCAACTCTCACAAAGACTAATGCCTGGCTTTGAATCAACAAAAAATAACAAGGCACAGAAAAAAAACAAAACAAGAACATATGGGGAAAAAAGCAAGAGAAGAAAACAAACAACAGAAAATGAGAGGAATTTCAAATGTTAGAGTTTTGGAGTTATTAGGCACAGATCTTTAATTAATAACTATAATTAATATATTCAAAATTTTAAAGAGTAGAGAATTTCAAAATTGAATTAGAAACTATAAAAAGGATCAAATAGAAACAAGAACTTAAAAATTCAATCACTGAAATAAAATCCAAGCACGAGTTTAACAACAAATTAGACACAGCTCAAAAGAGAATCAGTAACCTGGAAGATTAAGTCAGAAAAATATATCCAACCACAGCGCCTGGATGGCTCAGTCAGTTAAGCATCCAACTCTTGGTTTCAGCTCAGGTCATGATCTCATGATTCCATGGGACTGAGTCCTACATCAGGCTCCACAATGACAGTGCAGAGCCTGCTTTGGATTCTCTGTCTCCCTCTCTGCCCCTGCCCCACCCACCCCTTGTGCTGTCTCTGTCTCAAAATAAAGAAATAAACTTTAAATATATTTATATTTGTATTTATCCAGGCTGAAGCATGGAGAGAAAAAGAAAATAAAAAATATATGGCAAGGTAAAAAGTCTGGAATACCTGTAATTGGGTCCCAAAAAAGAAAAGAGAAAGAAGGAGAGAAGCAATATTTAAAGAGAATTTTCTAAAATTCATAAAGGATGTCAAGTCACAGATATAATTACCACAAACCCCAACAGGATAAATATAAAGAAAACACATCAAGGCACGTCATGGTAAAGGTATTAAAAACCAAAGACGATGTGAAAATCACTAAAAGCAGCCAAAGGGGAAAAAACACATATACACTTTCAAAGAAGTAGAAACAGGATTGATAGTTGATCATTCATTCAACAGAAATGATACAGTCTATAAAAGCAATAGAAAGATACCTACGATAAGGATAACAACAAAATTAACAATGGTAAATATCTGCCAATTTCTTCGAAATTGAAGGCAAAAGAAAGACATTTCAAGCAAACAAAAGTTCTTCATATGAAGAACCTACTAAAGGGAATTTTAAGGTTAAAGGAAAATAATGCCAAATAGTTGCCCAGAAGTACAGAAGGAAATGAAAAGCAAGCAATACAAAAGGTAAATATAAATGACACTGGACTGCACAAAACTAAACAAAAAATATTTTTCTGGGTTTAAAATACAGGCAATTCTTGGGGCTCAGTAGGTTAAGCATCTGACTGGCTCAGGTCATGATCTCACAGTTTGTGGGTTCGAGCCCTGCGTTGGGCTCTGTGCTGACAGCTCAGAGCCTGCTTCAGACTCTGTGTCTCCCCCTCTCTCTGCCCCTTCCCCGCTCACATTCTGTCTCTCTCTCTCTCTCTCTCTCTCTCTCAAAAATAAGTAAACATTTAAAAAAATTTAGGGGTGCCTGGGTGGCTCAGTCGGTTAAGTGTCCAACTTCAGCTCAGGTCATGATCTCACAGTTTGTGAGTTCAAGCCCCACATCAGGCTCTGTGCTGACAGCTCAGAGCCTGGAGCCTGCTTCAGATTCTGCGTCTCCCTCTCTCTCCGCCCCTCCCATGCTCGCACTCTGTCTCTCTCTCTCTCTCTCAAAAATAAATAAACACTAGAAATATTTTAAATAAATAAATAAATAAATTTAAAAACACAGGCAATTCTTGTGCTGCATGATGGGTGTAGGATCATAAAACTGCATGCTGAAACTATGCAAAGTGATCTTAATAATCAATGAAAAAATTAGGATTGTTTTGTGACTTTTAAAAGTGTTTATCAAAACAGTAAAATCTCCTTTACTGTTGGTTATAAATGCATAGGGGAAGGAAAAATAGTACACTGATACTTATTTAGCACACTGTAATTTTAAACTTTAAAATTAAAGTTTACAATTAAAATGTTTTATTTCTTTGTAAAAAAAATCAAGAGTAGTTTGAACAGTACATGCCTTTTTCTCTTTGCTATGTAACTTACTAGAACATCACGTCAATGTCTTGGCAAATTGTCATTCTTCTTTCTAGGTCTGGATCAGTTTCCAATATTTAATTCTCTGCTCTTTCAATGTCATAAAATATTTCTTACAGTTCTTTTAATTGAATTTTGTTTTTTCAATCAGCATCTTTTCTTTTGGGGCATTTTCATCCTTTCATTCACAACCATTTTGCTCAGTAATGTCAATAATTTGCCCTCACAAATTTCCTGTGATCGAATATCTAGAGTCTCTCAAATAGTGGATGTATCAACATTCACACGCTCAGCTATTTCTTCTATGACTCCATTTACATTCAATTCAAATTTCACTTCCAGCATTATTACATTTTGTTCCTCTGCTGCACTTTTATCTCTGCCGGTCAGTTCCCTCTTTCAATTATCCACTTTTGCAAAATGTCATATGGGTTTACCACTGGAAGGCAAGGAGCCAATACAGCTGCACAGTGTTACTGTTTATAGATGAACTGGATAACAGATGCTCAGTGACTGATGACCAATGACTTTGAAAGAAGTGTAACTGGTCACCTATAATGATACACATCTGTTATGTACATAGTGATGCATAGACTGAAGAGCTGGCAGCAAAGTTTTGTGCAATTATTCACACAATATATTATGATAGCCAAAATTTGAACCATGTGGTCGGGACCAGATATTATTTAAATTTAACTAAATAATGGTAACTGAATATTATGCATATTGGAACCATGCAAAGCAAGGACTAACTATATCCACAGAATTAAAATACACAATAGCAAATAAAGAATGGGAGGGTTATAAGTGGTGTTAAATTGTTCTAAGGTCCAGGACACCTGGGTGCCTCAGTCGGTTAAGCGTCCGACTTCAGCTCAGATTATGATCTCACGGTTCATGAGTTCAAGCCCTGTGTGGGGCTCTGTGCTGACAGCCTGGAGCCTGTTTCAGATTCTGTGTCTCCCTCCCTCTCTCTCTCTCTCTCTCTCTCTCTCTCTCTGCCCCTCCCCTGCTCATGCTCTTTCTGTCTCTCTCTCTCTCAAAAATAAATAAACATTAAAAAAAATTTTAATTGTTCTAAGGTCCTTGAATTGTCTGAGAAATGGTAACAGTACTAACTTGTATTAGACTTTTTTTAATGTTTTTATTTATTTTTGAAGGAGAGAGAGAGAGACAGAGCATGAGCAGGGGAGGAGCAGAGAGAGAGGGAGACACAGAATCCGAAGCAGGCTCCAGACTCAGACCTGTCAGCACAAAGCCTGTCGCGGGGCTCTAACCCATGAACCGCAAGATCATGACCTGAGCGGACGTCAGATGCTTGACCAACTGAGCCACCCAGGCACCCCTTGTGTTAGACTTTTATAAATAATGAATACATGTTTTAATCCATAGGGCAACAACTAAAATAATTGTAAAAGAATGGATAACTAACAAGCTAATAGTAGTGAGGAACAGAATAATAAAAATAATTAATACAAAAAAGAGCAAGAAATTAGAATAAAGAACTTCTGCAACAAATAGATTTAACCCCAAGTAATATTTATATTAACTGTGTTAAATGTAAAAGGACTTACTATTCTAGTTAAAATACAAAGATTGCCAGATAGGTTAATAAAACAAAAAATTCAATAGTATGCTGCTTACAAGGGACATACTTTAAACACAATGATATAAAAAGACTGAAAGTGTAAGGATAAAAATATTAACATGCAAACAATAACTAAGAGAAAATTGATATAAATATACCAATACATGTTGACCATGAAGTCTTCCTGTATATAAAAAGGGAAATTTTATTATGATAAAAAGAATTACTATAGACAGATATAATGATTTTAAATTTGAATATCTGTAAGGGCATAGCTTCAAACCATGTAAAAGCAGAAATGTATAGAACTGAAAAAAAAATAGATAATCCACAATCATAGTGGGGATTTTTTTTAATAGGGTTTGGGGTGCCTGGGTGGCTCAGTTGGTTAAGCGGCCGACTTCGGCTCAGGTCATGGTCTCGCGGTCCGTGAGTTCGAGCCCTGCGTCATGCTCTGTGCTGACAGCTCAGAGCCTGGAGCCTGTTTCAGATTCTGTCTCCCTCTCTCTGACCCTCCCCCGTTCATGCTTTGTCTCTCTCTGTCTCAAAAATAAATAAACGTTAAAAAAAAAAATTTTTTTTAAAAATAGGGTTTTATCTTATAGACTATGTATACCAAAAAAGTAATACTGATAAGAAATTAATAAGGTTTGAAGAACATCATTTGCAAACTTAAGCTTACTGACTTGTATAATATATTGTACCCAACAATTGCAGAGTACATATTCTTTCTTTTCAAGGACACATGTAATATTTATTAAAATTGACCACATGCAGGGGTGCCTGTGTGGCTCAGTTGGTGGAGCATGTGGCTCTTTATCTTAGGGTCTTAAGTTCAAGCTCCACATTGGGTGTAGAGTTTACTTAATTAAAAAAAAATTTTTTTTTTAAATTAACCATATGCAGAGCCATGAAAGCAAGTCTCAATAGCTTACAAAAAATTAAAATCAAGTATGTTCTCTGACTAATAAAAAATGCACTTCTAAATAACCACGGGTCAAAGAAGAAATCACAGTAGAGACTAGGAAGCAATTTTAACTTAAGTGACAATAAAAATATGACAAATCAAAACCCATGAGATGCAGTTAAAGTCATAGTTAAAGAAAATGTACGGCTTTAAAAAGACAGATTAAAAATGAAGGCTGACGATAAATGACGTATTTTACGTATCTATGACAAGAAATTTACAAAGGAACAGCAAATTGAAACTAAAGAAAGTACAATATCCAAGAGAACTGAGAATCTAGGTCAGTAAGAACAACGGCTTAAATTCAAAACCAAATCTCCAGACTCCAAATATAACGCTCCCTTATTATACCATTTTGATTCTCCACCCCTCTCCAAAAAAAATCAAAGAAATTAATTTGTGACAAAGCTCCATATACATCCTGCAGCTCTTAAAAGCAACTGTTTTGTTTTTATTGTGGCCTTTTCCTCATAAAGATTCTAGTAGTTAACATTTCTCTTAGAAATATCCATTTTCTCCCTCTGAGGGAAAGTGTTAACTTTGAGGAGGAAAGAAAACTTAAATACAAAAACTAAAAGGAAGATGAGTTTAAATATGGATTTTTAAGGGGCGCCTGGGTGGCGCAGTCGGTTAAGCATCCGACTTCAGCCAGGTCACGATCTCGCGGTCTGTGAGTTCGAGCCCCGCGTCAGGCTCTGGGCTGATGGCTCGGAGCCTGGAGCCTGTTTCCGATTCTGTGTCTCCCTCTCTCTCTGCCCCTCACCCGTTCATGCTCTGTTTCTCTCTGTCCCAAAAATAAATTTAAAAAAAAGTTGAAAAAAAAAAAAAAAGAAATGGATTTTTAAAAGGATATCTCTCTTATGTATATGAGGTCTTAAGAGTCTAACATCTTAGAGGGGCGCCTGGGTGGCGCAGTCGGTTAAGCGTCCGACTTCAGCCAGGTCACGATCTCGCGGTCCGTGAGTTCGAGCCCCGCGTCAGGCTCTGGGCTGATGGCTCAGAGCCTGGAGCCTGTTTCCGATTCTGTGTCTCCCTCTCTCTCTGCCCCTCCCCCGTTCATGCTCTGTCTCTCTCTCTCCCAAAAATAAATAAACGTTGAAAAAAAAAAAATTTTTAAAAAGAGTCTAACATCTTAGAAAATAGGAGAATAACGCATCTTGCCTTTCTCCAGATCTGCCTAATACATATCTGCAAATGATTTTCGTTGGCACAAAGGAAAAGGATAGTGAAGACTTTTGGGCTCCTACCACCCAAATGCTTAATGCCTTTAGTTTGTTATCATTTATTAAGAAATGACTATAAACAAAGCATTATACTACTTGCATGAGAAAAACAGAGCTAAAGAATCCCTCTCCCTCCCTCAAAGAATTGAGATAGACAGGAAAGCATGAAACAAAATATCAATACAGAGGGGCACCTGGGTGGCTCAGTAGGTTAAACAGCGGACTTGGGCTCAGGTCATGACCTCACCACTTCTGAATCTGAGCCCTGCATGGGCCTCTGGGCTAACAGCACAGAGCCCAGAGCCTGCTTCAGATTCTGTGTCCCTCTCTCTCTGCCCCTCCCCCGCTCACGCTCTGTCTCTCTCAAATATAAATAAACATTAAAAAAATTGTTTTTAAGGTATCAATAAAGAATGATTTGTTTCATCTATAAACAGCATAGCACCATCAGCCAAACCTCCCTAGGACTCTTGAGCAGAGAACTGAAGCCCTCTGATTTATTTAGGAAACAGAGCCCTTCATCAAGTTGGATTTGCTACAATATAGATACTGAAGTGTAGATGGCAAATGTCAGTGCATATTGTCAACACTTACTGAAAGGCCTCAGTAAGAACATTAGCAGTTAAAGAACATAATGCTACTCTGTTTCATGGATGTCTTTCCTCAGCTGCCCTCTTCCTCCCTTTCGGCTGTGTGATTTGGTAAATAGGCTGTATGGAAGGACTCGCAGCCCATCATCCCCACTTCTAAAGGTCCTTTCACTACTTTTTTCAAATGTCTCTGCTAATGCACTACATTACTCCTCTGAGCTCACTTCCCACTTCATGCTTAGACTGTACTCTGTGGTAGGAATTGCAATGCTAGAAAATATGCACTAAAATTGTTGGTGACCTAGATCTGGCATTCCAAAGATAAAAAGCTACCTATTCATTCAACAAATAGTTACGTTTAACCCTGTGCTAACGTTATGCTAAATTACATCTTAGCTATACACAGGATTCAAGACAGTGGATCATTCTTTTTTATTTTATTTGAGAGAGAACAAGCGAAGGAGAGGGGCAGAGAGAGAGAGGGAGAGGGGGAGAGGAGGAGGGAGGGAGAGAGAGAAAGAATCTCAAGCAGGCTCCATGTTCAATGTAGAGCCCAATATGGGGCTCGATCCCATCACCCTGGGTCATGACTTGAGCCAAAATCAAGAGTCAGGAGCTCAACCAACTGAGCCACCCAGGTACCCCTCATTATATTCTTACCTAAACCCTCCTCCCTTGGCCTCTGTGATTCCACACTCCTGGTCATCCTCTACCATGCTGGTCAGTCTTTCTCATTCTCCTTTCCTGGTTCGTTATACTTCCTCACTTTTAAACACTGGGGTTCCACGTGGCCAAGTGCTGTGTCTTCTTCTCTTCTTACTCTGTGATTCTCCCCCATGTGACCTTATCCAACTATTCTCAGATTGACATAACTGGTCCAGGCCTCTCTTTTTATTCTTGGGCCATTTACCTTTTGGTCTCCTTGACATCTCCTCTCAGATGTCTCACATGTATGTCACTCCTTAAATGTCCCAAATGAAATCTACCTCTTCCTCCAAAATCCACCACTCCTACGGTATTTGCTGAGGCAGTACATGGCATTTCCATTCATCTTATTGCAAATTCCAGACACCTGAGGGGTATCACTATACCTTCTTTCCTCATCACCCCCCTCTAATCCTTCACCACATACTGTTAATTTTACTACTCTAATATATAAAAAGTATACCCTTTACTCTCCACTGCCATGACCCTTGCTCAAGCCATCATAATTTCTTGCTTGGGATACAGTAATTTCATAGCTTAACTAATCTTGCCTGTTTGGGACCCCTCTAATTCATTTCTGCACAATAGCCAGAGTGATTCTGCTCTTAAGATAAATCCACGGTTTTCAAAGGAAACTTCCAGGCCCAGGACTGCAGTTGGCCCCTGCCCACATCTGTCTCCTCATCTCACTCCATTCCTGTGAACCTGTGTTAATTCCTTGGACAGTCCAAGATCTTCCCCACCTGAAGACCTTCAAATGCTTTTGCCTGTGTCTACCAAGTTCTTTAATCTCAGTCTTTGCCCATTTAACTCTACTGATTATTTATTTTCTCTTCCTGAATATTACTTAGACATACCCTGGATCCTACCCACCCACCCCCCACCTACATTATTCTCCTTGTGAATCCATCATTGAATCCTCTACAGAACTTATTAAAATTTGTGATTATACAAATGTGTGATAACAGTTTCCACAAGGCAGTGTGTTTTATGTGCCAATCACCTACATCAAACTACAAAGAAACTATCAGATTAAAGCCCCAAAAGGAACAAGTGGATATATACTGAACACACTCTTTTAAAATAATGAATTGAAAGAGGTCAGTCTGAATTAATAAAAAATCTGATGGATAGAACATTTAGTATATGTGTGTACTGACATATGTTTAGAAAATGTACTATCTCCCAACACTATGCTAAATGTTCAACACTTCACTTAATCTTTGCACTTGTAAGTAGCTACTATAATTTTGTAGTAAGAAAATTGAGTTCAATAACTTTATGTATTTATATATAAAATATATTTTATATAATTGGACCTTGCTTTTATATCCAGTCTGACAATCTCTGCCTTTCAGTTGGAGTAGTTGGTCCATTACATTTACTTCAGTTATTGATATAGTTGAAGTCTGCCATTTTCAATTATTTTCTATTTATCTTCTTTGTTCCTTTATTCCTCCTTTGGCTTCTTTTGGATTAATCAGTTTGTCTTTGCTTTTGTTTTTTTAATATTTTATTCTACCTTTTAACTTTTTAGCTCTTTGTAATATTTTTTGTGGTTATTCAAGGGATTACAAAATACATCCTTCATTTAACATAGTCCATCAAGAAGGCTTATTATACCAATGCCCATGACATGTAAGAAACTTAAAATTATTACTGCATTTACCTCTTCCCATCTTCAGTGATATTTTTGCCACATATTTTATTTCTATATATGTTATAAATTCCATAATACATTACTATATTTTTTAAAGAGTTGATTGACTTTTAAAGAATTTAAGTGAAACTAGTCTCTTATATATACTCACATATTTAATGTTTCCAGTGTTCATTCTTTCCATTGATTCAATCATTTCTGTAAGTTTGAAGGACTTCCTTTAGCATGTTAGTGTGGTTCTGCTGGCCACAAATTTTGTCAGCTTTCTTTATCTGAAGACACTTTTATTTTACCTTAATATTTAAAAATTATTTTCACTGGGTATAGACTTCTAACAAGGCAATCTGTTTCAGCCCTTTGAAGGTATCTTTCAATGTCTTCTGGCCTTCATTGTTTCTGATGAGTAGTCATTCCTATTCTTACCATTGTTCTCCTATAACGAACATGCCCTCTTTTCTCGGACTGCTTTTAAGGCTTTATATTCTGGGCTTTCAAAATAATATACCTAGGTGACATTGTCTTTGTATTAACCAGCTTTTGGTTTTCTGGAATTCCTGGGCCTATGGATTTCTGGTTTTATTCAAATTTTGAAATGTTTTTTCGGTACATCAATAGATTACGGTGTAAGTGACACCATGCATTTTCAGGCCCAGTTTCTAAGTGAACTGGCAGCTTTCACTTTAGATGCTTGGAGCCTTAAGCCACTGTGTAAACCCTGTTGAAGGCAAGACCATATGGGGAGGCTCTGAATTACTACACGGAGATGGAGAAGGGCCTAGCTGAGCCTAGCTTTCTAGCGATCACCTTCAAAGGACCAGGCACAGAAACACAACTATCTTGGACCTCTAGATTGATCCAGACACCAGCTAAATACCAACCAGTGATCCCAGGGGATGCCACATGAAGCAGAAGAAAAGCCCACTTTAGCAATGCTTGAAATCCTAATCCACAAAATTGTTACCCCACTTAGTTTGGGGAAATTTGTTATACGACAACAGATACCCAGAAGAGGTAGCAATTATGTATTAGTTAACAATGGGTAAAAGACATTGAAGATTTGTATAAGAAAACTACAAGAATGGCAGGTTTCTTTATAAGTTATTGAGAGTCCTAAGTGGATTTAAATCAGTTCTCCTGGGTTTTAAACTACCACTGGGGTACAGTTTGGCCCCCAAAGTATACATTTGATAAAGACTTACACCTGTAAAATGATGAAACCTGGTCACTTCTATCTTCTATTTCGTGGTTTCCATTGTACACAGATTGTTGCCATTGTTCCCCCTAATAGTAGCAGCCGCAATTACTGAACACCTTTTAAGGGCAAGCACTCTGCTAAAAGTGCTTCATGTATCTTCTCTCACTTAATCTCACTAAGCCTCAGTTTCCACGACACAAACTGAAGATGGTAATACATACTTCATGGGGCTTGTGCCCTAATTTACTCCGCTAAGAAATTTCAGAGTCAGAATTTGAAACCAAGAGTGTCTAGCAAAACCATCTCTCTTCAATTAAAAACAGAAATAAAGAAAAGGCTGCCATTAGAAGGATGTTTTTACTTTTATGTGGATTTTTTAAAAAATCACAATAAAAATTCTATAACTGGGTAGATAAAAATTGTGATTTATGGCAGATAATGTGATAAGATTTAATATTCACTGCTTCATTAAATTGAGTCAAGTGGATTTATTAGGGATTTCAAAAGTACCCATCTTAGTCCTGATGATTCAATAGTCATGCAATTAATTAGCTATATGCATCATACAGGCAGTTTGGAAAATCGCTTTTTTTAAAAGTTTATTTATTTATTTTGAGAGTGGGGGTAGAGGCAGAGAGAGTGGAAGAGAGAGAATCCCAAGCAGGTTCTGTGCTGCCAACACAGAGCCCAACATGGGGTTTGATGCCTGGAACTGTGAGATCAAATCAAGTCAGACAAACTGAGCCAAAATCAAGTCAGACACTTAACTGACTGAGCCACCCAGTTGCCCCGGAAAATCACTTTTATAATGTCCTATTTCTAGTGGAAAAATCTGCTGGCACACTTACATTTTCTTCAATCAGCTTTAAAAATCTGAGGATATGGGGGGCGCCTGGGTGGCGCAGTCGGTTAAGCGTCCGACTTCAGCCAGGTCACAATCTCACGGCCCGTGGGTTCGAGCCCGGTCGGGCTCTGGCTGATGGCTCAGAGCCTGGAGCCTGTTTCCGATTCTGTGTCTCCCTCTCTCTCTGCCCCTCCCCCGTTCATGCTCTGTCTCTCTCTGTCCCAAAAATAAATAAAAAACGTTGAAAAAAATTAAAAAAAAAAATCTGAGGATATGGGGTGTCAGAGTGGGTGGCTCAGTCAGTTGAACGTTGGACTTCAGCTCAGGTCATGATCTCACGGGTCATGAGTTCGAGCCCTGCATAGGGCTCTCAGCGGTCAGCACATAATCCGCTTTGGATCCTCTGTTCCTCCTCTCTCTCTGCACCTCTTCCCACTCACTTTCTCTTTCAAAAATAAATAAACATTTAAAAATAAATATAAAAATCTGAAGACTTATAAACTCTCTTTGAATTAACATCTATTATTTTTTAATTCCTCAATAAATTAAAAGGTGCATCAACATTATGAATACCACCTTTCAGTTATAGATTATTTTCCCCTTAGTAATGGAATGTTAGTAGTGAAACACTTCATTGATAATTATCAAAGTAGAATAATTAAGATTTCTCTCATTGAAAAAGAATTGATAATTTGGAAAAAAAATTTTTCTGTGAATTTATAGACTATTAGCAAAAAGTTACTGCTAGCCTAAAAATCAGGACATCAAAAGCTAAGGATCTAGTATACACCAAGAGCTTTGACAGACTTTATACTTTTTGACCTGGTAATTCCACTTCTATAAATTTTCCCTAAAAAAGTAAACAGAGGAGTGAGAAAAAGTTTACATAGAAATCCAGTTGTCTCAGAATTAATTTAGAATAGTAAATTTAATAGTAATAGTAATAGTAAATAGTAATAATTTATAATAGTAAAAATTCAGGGGTGCCTGGGTGGCTCAGTCGGTTGAACGTCTGACTTCAGCTCAGGTCATGATCTCACAGTTCATGGGTTTGAGCCCCGCATCGGGCTCTGTGCTGACAGCTCGGAGCCTGGAGCCTGCTTCAGATTCTGTGTCTCCCTCTCTCTCTGCCCCTCCCCCACTCATGCTGTCTCTCTCTCTCTCTCACACACAAAAAGAAATAAACATTAAAAAATAAAGTAAAAAAACAAAAAATAAAAATTAAGGGTTCCTTCAATATGCATCAATCTTAAAATTAATACTTGATGTTAAAATACTACATGGGTGACTTATGTGATAAAAGCCTATCAGAAAATGTTACCTTAAAATTAATTTACCTAGTTGTTGGTACCAGTTTTCACCTCACTACTGTGCCGCATTTAAAGTATTTAAGGTAACAAAATTATGGCTTTGCCAATATATACACACCTTGTTTCTAAAGTAAAGTAACTACTTACTCCCTCCCTATACCTCCCAGAGAATACAGTAAAGTTGCACGTAATAAACGTCCAATAAAATTCCTTTAGTTTTAATGAATCTCTCTCCACTGTGCCCACTAGAGTGAACAGACCTAATCAAAGCGAAAGTGGCCTGCCTCCCACTTTTTAAAAAAAAATTTTCAGTGTTTCTTTATTTTTGAGAGAGAGAGGATGCAAGCTGGGAAGAAGCAGACAGAGAGACGCAGAGGATCCAAAGCAGGGTCCATGCTGTCAGCACAGAGCCAGATGAGGAGCTCAAGCCCAGGAACCGGGAGATCATGACCTGAGCCGAAGTCAGACATTTAACTGACCGAGCCACCCATGTGCCCCGTGCCTCCCACTTTTTTCGGAACTACTGCTTCTTAAAAGCAGACTAGAAAAAAATTGAAAATCAAATTGAAGAGTTGAAAAGAAGCTGGGGGCTGGCCGAGAGCTAGGATTTTGGCTATTATTCACATTCGGCTTCTTGTTTTACACACATAGTTTTGCACATTATTGCATTTGTATTTCTTTTGTATTTATTTATTTAGAGAGCAAGAGAGTGAGAGAGAGAGAGAGAGAGAGAGAGAGGGAGAGAGAGCATGAATGAGCTGGGGAGAGGGACACAGGAAGAGAGAGAAAGAACCTTAATCTCCACAGTAAGCATGGAGCCTGACATGGGACTCGATCTCATAACCCTGAGATCATGGACACTTAACTGACTGAGCCACCCATGTGCCCCATGCCTCCCACTTTTTTCGGAACTACTGCTTCTTAAAAGCAGACTAGAAAAAAATTGAAAATCAAATTGAAGAGTTGAAAAGAAGCTGGGGCCTGGCCAAGAGCTAGGATTTTGTCCATTATTCACATTCAGTTTCTTGTTTTACACAGTCTTACACATTATTATATTTGTATTTCTTTTTTAATTTTTAATTAATTTATTTTTTTTGAGAGAGAGAGCATGAATGAGCTGGGAAGAGGGGCCAGAGAGAGAGAGAATGAATCTTAATCTCCACACTAAGCATGGAACCTGACATGGGGCTCAATCTCATAACCTTGAGATCACGGTCCTGAGATCATGGATGCTTAACCGACTGAGCCACCCAGGTGCCCCTGCATTAGTTTTTCTTAAAAGTTTAACCATGCCAGCCAGGGAAGCTTGTCTTGTCTCCAGACATCTCGTTCCAACTCAGTGTCTGTGCTCCTGCAAGTCTAAAACTGTCTCGTCTCCCGGTCTGCCGTGGTCCCCCTCTCACTTTACAGGTGAAATGCCAAATCAGCTTTATTATTACCCTCAGTTTGTTTCCCAGCTTGGCATGCTTTCTACTCATGAACTGGGGAGGGGAGGGGGTGCTGAGGCTGGACAAATATCTCTAAGGCTAAGGATCACAGGCAAGTGCCATGTTCTGATGCCTGGTGAGTAGTTGAGAGGGAAAGCGGGCACAGGAAAATGGAAGGAAATAAGTAGTTGGAACGTTCCTTAATAGTAGAAGGATTTAAACCTTCATTTCTCTTCCTTTTTCTCTCTCTCCCCAACCTGGGAACTCTCTTCTGTCACTTTGCTGATTTCCCATACTGTCTGGGGGTGTACTAAGTGCCTGCCTCAATGCCAGCTGTTTTGAACAAGCCAATTTCTCAGTTCTTTACTCTTATTAGGAATGAACAAATGTTTCTCCGAAGAAAAAGCCTGGAATCTAGTCAGATGATTAAATAAACCTAATGTATGCTAAAGTACTGATCTGCTGGTTTGTGAAAACAAGGCATTCAGGGCATCACTGTTAACACTGGTCATTTAAATGCCCATTTTATTCGAAATCCAATGAAGGGAAATGAAACAATAATGAGTTTTTAAATTTCTTTTTAGTTCTGGTGGATGATCTCCTTTAAACACCATTAAAAAAATAAAAAATAAAGCAGTATTTAGGGTCACAATTCCTAGGTTAAGACCCAGGGTTGCCTCTGTGTAACAGGAGATTATGTATACCCTTGCTATACGTGTTTTCATTGTTTTGTCTGAAAAATGAGGATGATTGTTACCTGCTTCATTTAAGTCAGCTCTCCCACCCGCTCGCTGGTAGAGCTATCCTGAGTGGTAAGTATACTCAGTCCCTTATTACCCTTTAAATCTCCAAGGCTGGGCTTTTGTAATCAGTGAACTTCAAGATCTTCAAATATTTCTCTGCACATCTAAAAAGCCCCACTCTGTAGAAGAGCATTCTAGAAGATTGAAGCAGCTGATCTGGCACTGGAGATATATTTTTTTAAACTTTTATACAGAATATATATTCCTTTGCCTTTTTTTAATTTGGGGAATTTTTTGTATGTTTTTTTTTTTTTTTTTTACATTTGTTTGTTAATTTTGAGAGAGACAGAGAGAACACAAGCAGGGAGGGGCAGAGAGAGAGAATCCCAAGCAGGTTCAGCACAGAGCCCGACATGGGGCTCAAACTCACCAAACTGTGAGATCATGAGCTGAGCCAAAATCAAGAGTTGGACCCTTAACCAACCGAGCTACCCAGGCACCTCTTGTTTCATTTTTTTTTTTAATTTTAAACATAAAAAGTGAAAATTATATATTCCTAGATTCCAGAACTATCTACCAGCGATGACCACAATTAACACTGTGCTCTGTATTTAAAGAATTTTATTGATGCTTATTGTATTCATTTGGGCAGGGTAATTGTGGAAAAAAATAGACAAAAATAAAACTACGTTAACAGCCCTAAGATAAGCGAAGGCTATTACTTGCTCCTGGGACAGTCCTGGGTGGAGGAGAAGGTGGGCGGTCAGCCAGGGACCCAGGCTACTGAGCCGGGGACACCGCCGTCTCCAGCTTTTGTTCAGACTCACTCTGGGCTCCTCTCTATTCCAACCTGCTGTGCCGCAATGGCATACATGTTTTCTTTCTGTTGGTGTCCCCAGCTTCCTGGCAACTTAGTCGCCTCCTGCACTGTTTGGCTGAAATTGCCCTTAACGCAAAATTGTGTGATTCAAGTTCACCCTCCCAGGCATGCTTGGAACTCATTCAAGTTCGGACTCCTCCTTCACCCTCTTCCTCGTATCAGTGGTTCAAGAGTGCTTACCTCCACTCCTCTCTGCTTTCTGTCTTTGAAAAGGTTATGCCAGCTGCATTTGCTTCTCACATCTGTCTCCATTAGCTAAGCTGGCAGTCCGTGCCCCTCCCCCTTCTGTGCTGCAGCAGGGTTTTTATTTTTTCTAGTTTTGAGGTATAATTGATATGTAACACTGTGTAAGGTGAAAGTGTACAATGTGTTGACTTGATGCATTCGTATACTGCAAAATTATTACCACCATAGCATTAGCTAACACATCCATCCTGTCATATAATTGCCATTTCTTTTTTGTGGTGAGGACATTTAAGATCTCTCTTAGCAACTTTCAAGTATATTAGCATGCTGTACATTAGATCCCCAGAATTTGTTAATCTGATAAATAGATGTACGCTTTGACCAGTATCTCCCCATCTCCCCGTCCTTCCCCAGTCCCTGGTGAGCACCACTGTAGTCCCTATTTCTCTGAGTTTGGCTTTTCTATTTTTATTTTTTAAGTTTATTTATTTTTGAGAGAGAGAGAGAGAAAACAAGCGGGAGAGGGGCAGAGAGAGAGGAGACAGAGAATCCCAAGCAGGTTCCGTGCTGTCAGCACAGAGCCCAACAGGGGACTTGATGTCATGAACCTGGAGATCATGACCTGAGCCAAAATCAAGGAGTCAGACGCTTAATAGATGCAACTACCCAGGTGCCCTGGAATTTGGCTTTTTTAGATTCCACATATAAGTGAAGTCATACAGTGTCTATTTATCTTTCTCTCAGCAAAGATTTTTTTTTTTAAGTCACTTATGAGCATGATCAGCTGTCTTCTTACCTCAGAAAGTGGCTTCTTTTCCTTGATGTTTTCTTGAGCTAACTCTTTTCTGTCTGTCCCTTTTTGTACTCTTAGATTTCCCCTAAGAAATCCACCTCTTTTGTCTCTCCCCACCTCTCCTTGCAGCCTCTCCCACCGCTTTCTGCCCTTAGAGCCGTCAGGTAGCTTCAGCCTCATTTAATCAGCTGGAACCCACAGCAGTTTCTCCTTTCTCTAGCCGCTACCCCTAAAGCGGCTTCAGCTGGCTGGCTGCCTTGCACTGTGGCTCTCTCTTGGGGCACTCACTCAAGTCCGGCTTGTTCAACAGTACTCTCTCATGGAGCAGCTTTCCAGACTGCAAACCACACCCAGACAGTTTGCAAACTCTCCTAACTCATTTACATCTGACTGACAGCACTTCGAACCCTTCTCCCCAAAAGGAAAGCTCTGACAAGGAGTTTATTGCTCACCAGAGAGAGAGAGAGAGAGAGCACTTCCACATGGAAGCATCTAAAGTATCTTTAGAGGGACAGGTGGGACAACTATGAGATTGTGCAATGCGGTAGCCAAGTATCCCAGTTTACCCAGGGCGGGCAGAGCTCCAGAAATACAGGGCTTTTAGTTTCAAACCAGGACAAAATTTTATATGTACTTAAAAGTGGGCCTTTCTGGGGGCACCTGCGTGGCTCGGTCGGTTAAACCTCCAACTCTTGATTTCGGTTCAGAACATGATCTCATGGTTAGTGTGTCAAAGCCCTGCATTGGGCTCCGTGCTGGCAGTGCACAGCCTACTTAGGATTCTGTCTCTCTCTCCCTCTCTCTACCCCTCCCCAACTCACACACTCTCTCTCTCAAATAAATAAACTTTAAAACAAATAATAAATAAAGTGGTTCTTTCCTGGGCACTTCGGTGGCTCAGTCGAGCATCTCACTTTGGCTCAAGTTATGATCCTGTGGTTCCATGAGTTCGAGCCCCACATCAGGCTCACTGCTGTCAGGGCAGAGCCCTGCTTCAGATGCTCTGTCCTCCTCTCTCTGCCCCTCCCCCTCTTGTGCTTTCTCAAAAATAAATAAACATTTGGAAATAAATAAGTAGGGGCACCTGGGTGGCTCAGTAATTTAAGCCTCTGCCTTCAGCTCAGGTCATAATCTCATGGTTCATGAGTTCAAGCCCCATGTCGGGCTCTGCACTGAGTGCAGAGCCTACCTGGGATTCTTTCTCTCTCTCTCTCTGCCCCTCCCCAACTTGTGCGCTCTCTCTCTCTCTCTCTCTCTCAGAGTGAATAAACTTAAATTTTTTTTAAATAAATAAAGTGGTTCTTTCCATGTAGGATCGGGATCTTGATTTGGGGGTGAGGGGTTCCAAGAGTCTTGGGATATAAACTATTGATGCTTTCTGTTGAAGCACTGATGTGTCTTTCAAGAAGTTCCAGTAATGAGCAATAACATTATCTGTCTCTGCAAAATTTATGCTAATGAATACAATGGACCAGTAAGTTTATCTTAATAAGACAGTGAGCTGAGGTGGGGTGAGGGGATGGGTAGATGGTTTCTGTTCTCAGAGTTAATTCTATCCTCTCTTTCCCAAGATCTGTCTCATACTCAACATCCTTAGTGAAATAGCAAACCTAGTGTTTTGTTGTTGTTATTGTTGTTGTTTTTAAATTTGTATGAACATTGCATCACCTCCAACCTCAAGTCTCTGATGTCTGTTCTAGCTTTCAGTCCATTCAGGAGAATAACATAGTAAAACTATTGTTCACAGAGCCTTCACTGTGTGCTCGGCTACATGTCCAACCCCTCACAGACATTATTTAATTTTCACAAGAGTCTTCTTAAAAATGTGCTATTATTATCCATATTTTATAGATGAGGAAACTATGGCTCAAAGAGGTCAAGACACTTGTCCAAGGTCATGTAGCCAGAAAGAAGAGGCAGAGTCAACAGTTGATCTGAGTTCCACCTGAGTACTCAGCAACAAGAAGGAGCAAAGCACTGACATATACTGTGATGTGTATGAACCTCACAGACGTCAAGCTAAGTGAAAGAAGCCAGATGCAGAAGACTACATATGTATAATTCATTTATATGAAACATCCAGATAGGGCAAATTTAGAGGTAGAAAGCAGATCAGTGGTTCCTAGCCATGGAGGACGGGGTGGGAATTAACTACAAATGGGCATACAATCACTTTTGTCCTTGACAGAAATTGACAGAAGTATTCTAAAACTGGGGTGTAATGGTGGCTGCACAATTGTATAAATTTGCTACAAATTACCTAACTGTATACTTGCAATATGTGAATTTTATGAAAATTCTTCCTCCGTAAAACTGTTAAGAAAAAGTCCAGGCCAGATGCTAGGTTGTGACTCTCTACCAGTGGTTGTTCTAGTTGTTACTTCTAGTTGTTTCTATCAACAAGTGGATGCACGTTCCTTTAGGTGCCTTAGGTGCCATTCCCTAGGGGAAAGGATACAGGTCTTACTGGGTTCTTCTGTCCTCTTCATATAAGCATAGGGAGTGCCTATAAACTCTTTCAACCAATACACATGTGTTGAATACAGTTAATTTTGCCAATGAGAACCTATTTCTAACAGTCAGGAATTTCACTAATGCTAACTATGCATTTTGATTGGCATGTATATAAACCTTACTATGTGAGTTACAGACATACATGATATCACACCACATGTGCTGAAGTCTTAAATTACTGATATAGAAAAATAAACTCAAGTGAACTGCTGAGACACTACGACCACGACCTCTGAAGTAGCAACTGACAGAAGGAAGCTCTCTGCTCTTATTACCTTGCTGTCATCCATCATTTAGTCTGTTCAACTTCCCAACCCAAGGCCAGGATATGTGTGCTATTAAGAATAAAGATATCTGTCCTCAACAGCCATTGGAGGGGCTTTTCTTTTCTATTTAAATATAAAAAATTTGGTGAGGGCGGGGGAAGGATATGAGACTGCAGTTAAGAGAAAGGTCACCCATAAATTCAGATGCACTGAAACTAAGCCAGTGATGGGGAGGGCTGAATAGTTATTGTGTCCCTGGGAGGAGCCAGGAGGAGCTTGTTGTTGATGGGGCTGATTCCTGGCAGAGACAGTTCCGGGGCACCACGTAAATGTGTATTCTTCTCATGAACATTTGTTAACTCTGATTCGTATTGCTTTATCTTTGACAAGGACAGAAATGGACGTATTACTGTGAATGTGTTTCTTGTAACTCTTACAGAGAGATTCGGAATACCAGAAGCTTAACTTACATCGATCCTGGTGCCCTAAAAGAGCTCCCCCTCCTGAAGTTCCTGTAAGTATTAACTTCTACCCCATCCTATCCCCACCCTTTTTTTCTAAAGAGAGTTATAATGCTGTTGCCAGCCAGGAATCTCCCTAGGATGCTGTGGGCCAGAGTCATTTTTGTGGTATATGGCCTGAAACAAATCACATCCTGTGATTTACACCCCAACCTTTCCCATTAGGGAAGGTATCAGGTGAAATGATCCACATTTGAAAAACCTATTTAAAAGTCAGCACATAATGCTGGGACCAAAGACAATCCAAGAGACATGAGGAAGAAAATACCCTTAAATGGAGTGTAACAGAACAAAACAAAACAAAAAACTCTGAGAGGCCATTGGTCAATTTTCTTAGGAAATGGGTACCACAACAATGTTAAAGTGACTGTCACAGAGAAAAGAAAAAGCCACAAAGGGCAAAATCTAATCTCTTGGAGGTTGGGAGGACAAAAATGGAGGAGACCACACTATTGCTTTGCTTTGGTGACACCTTATGAGCTAGATATAACCTATTTGAGAGCAGGGACCACAGCACTTTTTCTCTCTATTGCATCTTTACTGCCTGGCACAGAGCAGGTGCTCAATAAAAAATGTGTTCAATGGATGTGTATGTGTGGCCTCAGGTTCTCTAGGCACCCTCTGGAAGAACCCTTCCCTTCTTCCCTTCTCTCCTGCTCACATGCATTGTAAAAGATTAGAACACAAAAACATTATGAGGGGAAAAAATTAAAATCAACCTTAATCTGAATACTGAGAAATAATCACAATTAAAATATTAGGTTGTTTCCATCTAGGGCTTTCAAATAAAAGTGTATATCCATATATATTTTATGAATTAGGTCTTTAAAGATGAATTGAAGTCATCCAGGAAAAGGAGGGGGAGAGGTAGAAGAAAAATACAGGTAGATGGACTAGCATGATAAAGACACAGAGGTATGGAAACATGTGTCTCATGTGGGACCTAAAAATAGTTCAGTATTGAAGAGGTGGGAGTGGGAGATGCAGAGAGAATAGAGGAGAATAGCGATGGAAGATGTGGCTGGAGGCGTATCTGGGGAGTAATAAAAACTTATGGGACAAGGCAATCACTCCTGTATGGATCTTGAGTTTCAATCAATCAATAATTCTTTGATACGATGATCCCTCAGTATGTGCAGAACTCTGCAGGGAACATATAGGATAATAAAACATTGTCCTTAAGCTTCAAGAAGCTTACAATCTAGTTGGGAACATATTGTTCCCAACATATGCCAGTTCCCATAAATGGAATCAAAAAATTTCTCTCCTACTGGAAAATAATGGTAGGTGATAAATGAGAGGTACAACATTATTTGGGGTCCAGGAAATTTGAGGGCACGTCAAAAAGGAGATGGACTTGTTTGGGGTTTTGAAGAAACGAGAGATCCTGGTTCCTAATCTGGCATTTCCAGCCCCAATACATGATCCTCCCTTAACTCCAGAGCCTTCTTCCCTCCACACTCTTCCACATGAACCTCTATTGCAATTGACTAGTCTGTTTGTTGTTTGTTTACTGCTCTTCACATGTTCTATATGGAATCTGAACTCTCTCCTTTGTTATCTGGAATATCCCATTTGCTCTTTCTGAGACCTCGGCCTCCTGTTTTCTTTTCAAATCTTATGCCTTCCCCTCTAAAAGGAGTCAGGTCAGGGGCACCTGGGTGGCTCAGTAGGTTGAGCATCCAACTTGATTACACCTCAGGTCATGATCTCGTGATCATGAGATCGAGCCCCACATCAGGCTCTGCACTGAGCGTGGAGTCTGCTTGGGATTCTCTCTTCTCCTCTCTCTCTCTGCCCCTCCCTTACTTGCTCATGACTACACATACCCTCTCTTTCTGTCTCTGTTTCTCTGTCTCTCTAAATAAATAAATAAATAAATAAACAGAAAATAAAATAAAATAAAATAAAATAAAATAAAATAAAATAAAATGAGTCAGGTCAGAATTTGCCTAAGAAAGTATATCAATGGAATAAGAGTTTTTTCTCTGCTGGAAGACTTCCTTTAAAACTTTCTTGGTAGTTACCTAAGTCTCACCCCATGCCATGCCACACTTGTCAAAAAAAATCTATTTCCACTACCTACATTGTAGTAGCTGCAACAAATATTAAATTAACCAAATCTGAGAGGCATCAGGAGCCTGAGAGTTGCTGTATTAGTACTGTTTTATGTACATCTTTTAATCTTGACATTTTTCCCTGATGACACAAACTTTGGAGAGTGAAGACATTATCATTGATTGATCGTATTCCTTGTCTAGACATATTTTCTAAATAGTACTGCTGCCATGGTATTCCCAGGTGACTTTCATGGAAAAATCATTCTTGGCAAAATAATGAACACAATATAATGTGGAGTTCTAAAGAGGAAGCCTGGCTTGGAGCTGGGTATTATATTGTCTTTCTACCCCATCCTCCCCCTATTCCACTGCCTTTCCCATAATGTCCTCCAATTAAAACAGGGAAATATCACACACACACACACACACACACACACACACACAGAAACCTGAATTCCTATTTCTAGGAATCCTACTTGGATTCCTTGGAAAGAATCCTCATACTCCTCTAAACAGAAGAAAATGTATTAACCCTAGTGGACCGAATTAGATTCTTGTACCTTGAGGGAACAACATCCCATTCAAGGTTTAGGACTTGCCTACAGTCACTCAGGTATTGAAAGAAAGAGTTAGGATTTGATTCTAGTATGACTTCAGAACCCATGCTATTACACTATTCTGCTTCCTATGTGTTGATTTTCTTACCTTATTTCTGTTCTCTTCTTCTCTTTCATGCGCTTTAGTGGCATTTTCAACACTGGACTTGGAGTATTCCCTGACCTGACCAAAGTTTATTCTACTGATGTATTCTTTATACTGTAAGTATGCACACATGCAATATTTGGCAGTATTTTGTCACCAACAAGAAGTAGGATGCAGTCATAAGGGTTGGTTAAAACCGAGTGAAGCAATTGTCTCAAGGGGAAGAGATCAGCTGTTACAAACGCACTGGTGGGTGAAGCAAGGCAGGGACTGAGAAATGACCATTGGGTTTAGTAATATGGCACTTTGGTGACTCTGACAACAGCAGTTCCACAGGAGCTCCAGGATGAAGTCTGGTTGGAGTTGGCTCAAGAAAGAGTCAGAAGGAAACAAAAAAAAAGAAAGAAAGAAAAAGAGTCAGAAGGGAAGAGTTAGAGACAGTGACCATCAACTCTTTTGAGAAGTTTTACTCTTAAAAAAGAGTGGTAGTTAGAGGATATTGGGTCAGGAGAAAAGGCTTCTTTTTGTTGTTGTTGTTGTTGTTTGATGGGACAAATTATGGCATGCGTGTTTGCTGATGTGATTATTGAATGGAAGGGAAATTTGATGATAATGATGATACTTTATTTTCCACATAGTTTTTAATAGCTTTTCAAACACTTTCCCAGGCATTATGTTTACTTCTCTCAACCACCTTATAAGGTATAAATGGAAGTTATAATTTTTTCCATTCTACAAATGAAGAAACTGAGGAATTGAGAATCTAAGTGATTTTGTCTGAGAGGAGTCCCAAGGAGTAGTAACTAGGGGTGTTAAAACTGCTTCCTGTGATTTTTGATTGGTGGCCATGTGCCCTTTTCCAAAACCTGTGACACAGTCAAGTGTCTTACCTACTTGTATAGAAGTAAAAGGACTTATGCAGTTACAGATTGAGTCTGCGCTACAGGAAAATGTGGAGTGATAGGATCTGAACTCTCAGGATTTTGCTAGAAAAAAATGACCACACTCCTTTGCTGCAGAAGAGCTCAGTTCAAAATGTAGGCAGTCTTCTTGCAACTAGACTGGCACACAAATGTTCTCCGGAAGCATCTGCTGGCAGTGTTTTGCAAGTAGAAGACGCTCTGTAATATTCATGAAAAGAAATTCATTGATCTCCTTCTACCAACCCTTCTTATAGGTTCCATACACTTAGAAAACTCTAGTTACTCTGGACAAAGTATTGGTCGCAGATTTACAAGAATACTCTAGATCCACCTGCTCCCCTTGCAAATGAGGATTAAGTCGGGGACCTCAGCCCACACTCAAAATGCACTTGCTTCCTGCACGTTTGGGGCTGTGACTGCGTGTCCACCTGGGACAGCTCTCACCACCTCACTGGACCTCTAGCCACTAGCAGCTAAGAAATGTCAATGAAAATTAAAAAGAAACAAGATTAAACTAAATTGTGTCAGGTTATTTATTTGAGAGCATAGGTAGAGCAAGAGCCCAGCTCCAGAAGGAAAGCATTTTTTTTTTTTACCAAGTGTTTTTTTTCCCCCTCTTTTGCAGTGAAATTACAGACAACCCTTACATGACGTCCATCCCTGCGAATGCTTTTCAGGGACTGTGCAATGAAACCTTGACACTGTGAGTAATGCCAGTTCTACTTCTACCAAAATGCAATTTTTATTTGGACCACTGTCGTATTTTCATAGCCCATCCAAGAAATATACTATAGGATGTGCTGTATCATCTACTAAAGTAGTTAAGAGGATTGCCTTATGGTATGGTACTCAGCAGATGACAAAATGGTTTAGGTAACAAGACAAGTATTCTCCTGTACAAATGGTCAGCATGATTTATCTGCAGAAGACCATTTAGGTTTTATAAACCACATGGCCTTTGTGGCAACTGAAAAAGGTAGCCATACACAATACATAAACTAGTGAGTCTGTCTGTTCCAATAAAATTTTATTTACAAAAACAAGTACTGGACCAGATTTGACCTGCATACCTTATAATATAACTGTATTCTAGTATCCATATTGTGTAGAGGAAGAACCTGGGCTTAGAGCACATTGAACTCTTCCAAGGTCACTGAGTTCGAAAATGATGCCACTAAGGGCTTCTCATCCTCTCTGTACTCACATTCAACTTGGTCATCACAACTATTATGAAACTCCTATAAAGCCATATTGAATAGAAAACAGTATTGTTCTATATCATTACTTTTCCAGAGTTTGAATGGGTTCTGCTCTTTAGATAAAGGAGAAGTTTATTAGAGAAATTTATAAAATGTTCTAATAAGTCTAATAGAAGTATAAAAGTTAATTCTCCAAACTGGTAGGAAATTCCCCTCTTTCATGAAATTAGCCACAAAATAAAATTGAGGTTGTCCAAAGGATCCCTTGTCTCTAGCTTCAATACCACTGTCCAAGCTCAGGCCTGGTGGTGTTTTTGCCTGGATTGTCACCCAGCTCCCTTTCTCTGGTCACACTACAGTCCAGGGGTTCTTTATTATATATAAATTTGTTTGGGTTATTCCCCAGCACAATTGATCCAAGCCTCCCCTGCCATTCTTGTAAGGGGCTGCTTCCAAGCCATTCTAAGTCTATCAATCTAGGCCCTCTGAAGCTATCTCAACCTCTGGGACTCTATTCACAGTGGAACATTTCAGTTCATCCTTCTCGAAACAAGGAGAGAGCTCTCTTGAAAAGAGACTCGTTCTTGGCCACCATTTCATCTGACAAAACAGCAAAGACCTGGAGTCTTAGCCTGCTCAGTCCCAAACCCCAAGGCCATTTGTCTCCTCTGTAAAGGTTTCCATTGTACCACTTACCACTCATTGTATGTAAACTACTTTCTCAGTTTCTTTACAGAAGGTTACCTTCAGCTTTTGGCATTTTTTTTCCTAAGGACCTCATATCCCAAGCAGCCCTCTCAAGTAAAAGCTGCTGGTTGTCCCACTGAGCACAGGCCCCAGTAGGTGTTTAACAAACATCCAAATAAGGGAATCTCATGCTTCCTGCAATCTAGTGGTGGGGATGGCATGAGTTGCCCACTATCTTTTCAGATGATTATTTTTACATTCCTGAAAAAGAATGTTCTTGCTTCTTTGAAGCTCATGCTCAAAAAAGTATGAAAGGGTATGAGTCCAACAGCAGAATTTATATGCATATTCCTGTTAGGATAGAGTTTCAGAGTTTGCAATCCTTTTTTTTTCTTTTTCACTATTTTTCCTTCCTTCACTTTTTTCCCTTTTTAAGGCCTGTTTGTCCAGTAAGAGTTTTATTTAATCTCTGAAATGTAATTCCAACAAAGAATATTTTCATTGTCTAGGAATCTCAGTAAAGTTTGGGAGAACAGAAATCTCAAACTCACGATTCTCACATATAATATAAAAGAACTCTAGTTCAGAAAAAATTATCAGAGCTTTCTTCAGCCTCTGTGCCTAGCACCTCTGTGCATTGCAATCCTCACCCAGGACACATTAGTAGCTGGAATTAAACTCATTGTATGATTATTTAAAACTAATCAAAAATAAAAACAAAGATTAGTCTCAGTTCTCCACAACTACATAGGATAAATGCCAGTTTTCAGGGTATCCCTTTTAACACGGTCATGTCCTAAGTGTCTCTCACCAATAAACATATAGCTATTTGATCCTCCCAGCAACGTTTTGGTTAGGTATTAATATCATATTTCTTACAGATAAGAAAGCTGAGGACAATAGAGGTTGAGAAATTCTCAGGATCACATATGATGAAGTGACAGAGCCAGATAAAATTCCAAGTGAAGAGTCTCTTGCATGCTTCATAGCGTGTCACCAGAGTTAACAGGTGGTGGGTACAAAGGTTTTCAGAATTCCCCTACAACTGTCACTAGTTGTACTTGACTGTGGTCATGGCTGCCTTCTCTTTCTGGATGCCAATAGCCCCCATGCATCCCCCTGGAGACCAGAGCTCCCATGGCTAGGGCTCCTTTTCCTTTGGGTACTTAGGAAGAATCACTTCCTGAGGACAGAAATCCTGACTCCCGGCAGCTCCGCCTCAATGTGGCCTTGGCAAGTCACCCCCACCTCTCAGTAACTTGAGTAGTACATAGAGGAGATGACACTTCAGTCCAGTCCCAGGGATCACCGCACAAAGTAGCTAGTCACGGAAACATAGCAACCACTTAAAACATCAAAATTTCCACAAAAGAGAATGCTCTACCTGTTTTCTTAGATTTGTCTTTGAAGTTCGATTTGATTCAGCCCGCAACCATTAAGCATTTAACCTATGATAAGCCCTGAGGACAAAAATGTGGATAAAACACAAATGTGAAGTGGCATTTTAAATAGGAAAATATAAAGCTTATGCATTCAGATGAATAGTATCTTTTAAAATTGACCTCTTAAGAAACTGAAGTTATTCCTCCATTACTGACATTGAATTAACTGTTACCTGAAACTCTTCTTTTTTGAGTATAGGTAAAACATTTAAAAATCAATCTTTTTTTTCCCATCCCCCATGATTGATAGGGGGTGGGTGATGGGCGTTGAGGAAGGCACCTGTTGGGATGAGCGCTGGGTGTTGTATGGAAACCAATTTGACAATAAATTTCATATTTAAAAAATAAAAAGTAATAAAAATGAAAAAAATAAAACAAAATAAATCCTTAATCGTGGCAAATCTTTGCTCTTCCAACTAAATCCACTTCTGAGAAACAGTTTGAAGTTACTGGGAGATGTGTGGAAAATGGGGATTCACCCTGGGAGATATTACTCTATGTTCCAAGCAAGACATACTGTAAAGTTTTCTTGTGGGACCTGAGAACCTTCATGCACATTTCTGATACCACAGAACTGAAGCCCAACCCTCATCTCTTATGGGTCACTGATTTCTCCTCTCTCTGTTGATTGTAGGAAACTATACAACAATGGCTTTACTTCAATCCAAGGACATGCTTTCAATGGCACAAAGCTGGATGCTGTGTAAGTCAAGGGTAATCATGGAAACCACTGTTTTCCTTCACATTCCCACACCCATTCAATGGGGAATCATCCCATGGGTCACAATTCTGTTAGAGATAGGTTCTACCAGAGCATTCCTCAAACCCAGAGTTAGCATGACCAAAACGTGGAGATGGTGTTAAATAACTTAGCAAGAGGCAGCTTTAGTATATACTTACAATGACTCCAATTCTAAATCCCAAAGTTTTATCCTTGATAAAATGGAGAACGATGGTCTCATCTTCAGTTTCCTTGAGAGCTTGTTTGGAGGTTCTAGCAGGATTGTGCAGCTACTTATAAACCCTTGACTGAAGAACAGTGCTTCTCTACAGGGGCAGGTTGTCCTCTTCGACCAAGTGCACAGCTTCAGGAGGGATGCACATGGAGTGGTGAGAGAGGAGGGGGCACACCTGCCTAGCCAGCCAGATCAATGGACTCAACCCTGGTGATCAATGGGGTGACAGATGTCACAGCCAGATCGCCCTCACATCTCAGTTTTCTTGTAGGGGTGTGTGTGTGTGTGTGTGTGTGTGTGTGTAAACATTCATCTATATGTACATGAAGTAAAAGGTGTCTTTAATTGAGTCCAAAGCTGTTCAGAAAGTAAGGTTTATCTTTTTTGTGTTTTCTAGCACTTTTCCAAAAGGTTTAGTTTATATTTGATTCACTCAAAAATAGCTGAAAAGACATATCCAACTTTTGCCTGCCCCCAAAATAAATAATGCTTAGAACAGGATGTTGACCAAAAGATAGCCATCGAACTGGGGTTCTGTCTTTGTTGTACTTTTCTGTCAGATCTTTAGGGCCCCCAGTATCGACACCAGAATATATGTTGTATCTAAGAGCTTGTGGACTGGCTCAGCCCTACTAATTTGTGTTTTAACTTAATATCTAATAAATGATAAAATAGCTTTAGTAGAGTCTCCTTCCCACGGTGTCGTGGACGAATTAACTTGTAGGGCCTTCCTACTACCAAACCACTAGATCATACATTTAAAAAGATTATATTTTATGTCATAGCTCCAAGAGAGGGAAAAGAAACCAGGAGCTGAAGCCAAAGTGGTGGGTGCTTACAGAAGGTGAACATTCCTAGGGATGGCTGCCAAGATCAGTGGTGCCAAGATACTAGGCTTTAGTACAGTGAGAAGGCAGGGTAGTGAGGTAAATCAGAGACTTCTAGATTAAGCCAGAGAACCTGGACCAGAGCTGGAGTGGTACCACCCTAGGAGTACCTTCTGATTCCAGCAGAAATAAATGCAAACCTCGACAGAAGGAAAAAACCAGTGCAGGCCCCCTAGATTTTTTAAAGATCAAGATCAATCAGATATGTATGAGCTCACAGTCAAAAATCACATATAGGAGGGAGCGCCTGTGTGGCTCAGTCAAACGTTTGACTCTTGAGATCAGCTCACATCATGATCTCATGGTTGTGAGATCGAGCCCTGTGCAGGGCTCTGTGTGGAAAGCGTGGAGCCTGCTTGGGATTCTCCCTCCGTCTCTCTCTCTCTCTCTCTCTCTCTGCCTTTCCCCTGCTTTCACGACTCTCTCTCTCTCTCAAAATAAATAAATAAACATTTTTTTTAAAATCACACATAGAAGAAAGAAAACCCCCCATGGTAAGAGTCAGCTGGAACAACAAACAACAGATTTTTGTTTGTTTAATAACATATCGCTGAGTATTTTTTCAACAATTTTCTTCAATTCTAGAACTTCTATCTACTTTTTTAAAAAATTTGCCTGCTTATTTAAAAAAAATTTTTTTAATGTTTGTTTATTTTTGAGAGTGGAGAGAGAGACACAGTGTGAGAGGGGGAGGGTCAGAGAGAGAGAGAGGGAGACACAGAATCTGAAGCAGGCTCCAGGCTTTGAACTGTCAGCACAGAGCCCAACACGGGACTTGAACTCACGGACCGTGAGATGACCTGAACTGAAGACGGACAACCAACCGACTGAGTCACCCAGGTGCCCCTGCCTGCTCATTTTTGGCAGTCTTACTTCTTACTCATTTTTGTGATTCCATCTTTTTTTCTCTTTAAACATTTCATATGTAGTTATTTTATATTCAGGGAGTGATTGTCACAAAACCTGAAGGCCTATGGTTCTAGATCTGTTCCTATACAGTGCTTCTCAAACTTTACTGAACACGTAAACCATCTGGGGGATCTTGTTAAAATGCAGAATCTGATTAAGTAGATCTGGGGTGGCCCCAGGACTCTGCATGTCTAACAAGCTCGCAGGTCATGATGCTGCTGCTGATGCGTGGACCACACTCAAGCAGGGGAAGGTGGATGACCTACAGAATCATGTGCAGGGGCCCTGGATGCAAACAAGCAGACAAATAACACACATGCAGATTAAGTGGTCTTGTTCTGACTTAGGAGTTAAGTGGTTAATTCTGGTAGGATTCCATCTTTAAAGAATAAATTCTAATAGGTTTTGAAGTCATTAAACCCCAGCATGGCCTTATGAGTTCCATTTGAAGTGGGGGTTCACTCTTTGCCAGGCTTTTGGTTTTCTCATGATCTTTATCAGATAGAGATTAGAGGGGCACCTGGGTGGCTCATTTGGTTAAGCGTCAGACTCTTGATTTCAGCTATGGTCATGATTTCACAGTTCATGAAATCAAGCCCCACGTCAGGCTCTGTACTGACAGTGTGGAGCCTGCTTGGGATTCTCTCTCTCTCCCTCTATCTCTCTTCCCACCCACCCCCCACTTGTGCCCTCTCTCTCTCTCTCTTTCTCTCTCTCTCTGCCTCTGTTGCAAATAAATAAACTTAAAAAATAGAGATTAGAGTACTTTTCTCTAAACTGTCTCATTAAGGTTTTAGTCATTTTAAAAATACACAAATAGAAGACTGAAAAGACTCAATAGAGTAACATGAAAACTTATACATCAATTTTATTTACAGTATTGGAAAGACCCTACTTCTGTCTTAACTTTATCATACAAATCTTACATAATCCTTCATTTATTTTTCAACGTATTTATTAAGACCTACAATGAGCCAGGTACTGTGCTATTCACAGGTGACACAAAGATGGAGAAGAGAAATGTGCTCCCTGCCTACACTGAGCATGCGTTCTTAGTGGCGTCAACTTGAGGGCAGCAGTACTAAGGGTCAAAGTACAGTAGGGAGAAATGAGCCATATCTAAAATATCCACTTCAGATTGAAAATAACTAAACACTGGGGTGCCCGGGTGGCTCAGTCAGTTAAGCATCCAATGTCAGCTCAGGTCATGATCTCTTTGTGAATTTGAGCCCCACATTGAGCTCACTGCTGTCAGCACAGACCCTGATTTGGATCCTCTGTTCCCTTTCCTCTCTGCCCCTCCCTCCCTCCCTCTCTCTCTCAAAAATAAACATTAAAAAAAAAGAAAATAACTAAACACTAAATATTCAATAACATTGGCCTCCTTACTTGGAGATATAAGCATGATTTTCCCTAGATTTATCAAGTTTTTTTTTTAATTATTAGCATTCAACTTCAATATTATGTGAATCTAAGCAAATATTTTCCTCCTTGATTCAACTATTCCTAGAAAGCTGTGGCCTTAAGGGAAATAATTTTCCCAATTCAAATTTTCTGTGAATAAAGCAGAGAATTGGGACTTCTTAAAATAATTAAGACAATTTGAGATGCCTAGGGTATAAAGATATCAGAAGACTGTCACACAACCATGCTAGACAGCAGGTGCATTAAGATGTTAGCATTAAGGCAACAGAGCCACATTAGTAAGGGCAGGGGTGGGGACAGTGAAGAAACGTTC
This sequence comes from Lynx canadensis, assembly GCF_007474595.2. NCBI lineage: Eukaryota > Metazoa > Chordata > Mammalia > Carnivora > Felidae > Lynx > Lynx canadensis. The sequence goes on from NC_044308.2 coordinate 124,828,428, forward strand.
AACCAGGGAGACCAAAGGTGGTCGTAAGGCTCCTGAATTCAGTGTGTCTGACTGGCTCTTTTCTGAACCAAAACCGCTTTTTCAGAATGCTAGATGAGATTAAAAAAACCCAGAACCCAACCTCAGGTATAGAGTCATTTGTTTGTAAAAATTTTATTTGTTACAAGCAAAAGATTTTAAAGCCCATGATTAGGAGCTGTGCTTTAAATTATCTGTTCCTTTATCCTGCTATATGTAGTCATTGACAGGTATCACTCTCCATCACTCTCATTTTTTAAAAAATTTTTTTAGTGTTTATTTATATCTAAGAGAGAGACAGAGACAGAGCACAAGCAGGTGAGGGGCAGAGAGAGAGGGAGACACAGAATCCAAAGCAGGCTCTAGGCTCCAAGTTGTCAGCACAGAGCCCAATGCAGGGCTTGAACCCATGAACTGTGAGATCATGACTTGAGCCGAAGTCAGACGCTCAACCAACTGAGCCACTCAGGCACCCCTCAGCTATCATTTTTTAAGCACAGAGATGTGGGGTGTAAAATTCAGCCTTTAGGGCTACACAGCATAGTTCTTAATACTGGCCAAAAACTGAAATCACCTGAAGAGATTTGGAAGCGCAGATGCCTAGGTTTTACCACACATTCTGGTGTAATTGGTTTGGGTGTAGCCAGGGCATGGCCATTAAAAAATCTCCCTATGTGAGTCCGGTGTAAAGCAAGAATCAAGAACCGTGGCTGCAGAGTATGTTATTATGTCTTTTTGTCCAACAGTCACAGTTGCGTATGAAGAGAATGAAGCCCAAAGTGAACAAACACGTGATTTTTTTTTTTAACATGGCTTTTTAAATTTGGTAAAGCTAGCTGGTGGAGCCAAACCAAAGCCAGGACCTGGATCCCCTTGTTCAAGACTCTTTTTCCTGTGCCCTCCTGGGATTCATATTTGCTGACCTAGCAGCCACGACCAAGGCTTGGACAGGCAACTCCTCTGGCTACTGTGGTTTGTTACTTAGCCCAGGAAAATGGGCTAAGAACACTTCTTAGCTCAGTCTATTACAGGCACAAAATACAGAAGCTAAAATATCTTGCAGCTAAGAAGAGTGCACTTGGGAGAGAAAAGAGGCCACTCAAGACTCAAGAAATAACCTGTAGAAGTTTCAGAAGAGACTCACCCCAAGCAATGGTGTCATTCTTCAGTGAGAACCTGGCTTTACCAATGCAGCAAGGTCACCAATTCAGCGAACTTCAAAATGAGGTCTGAGTGGGAGACACCTTGATGAAAAAAGGCTGGCTGATAAAATGTTATTAAATTCAAAGGACTGGGATTGAAGTTAGGCCATGTATGTTGACCATTTTGCTTCAATACATCTCATGCTTACTCATAAATGGCCTTTTGGTCACGTTGGAGAACTCCACAAAGACTTAAAGAGATTTCCAAAGTGAATCTTCTGTAATCTGGAGACTGTTGTGCTACATGACTCTCAGCGTAAGTGTAGCAGCATATTATTTTATAGCTTCGGTCATCAAATCAGCTGCAGAATATCACAGGAATTTAGAGACATTTTCTATTGAAAAGATGGAAACACTAACAAGGGGGCAATAATTTCTATCCCAGATTCTCCCCAGCTCTTGTGTCATTTTCCAAACTACATTCCTTGAATTTTTTTTCCATGGTAAATTAATGGATGTTACTTTTATTTTATTTTTTTATTGTTTTTATTTTAGAGAGAGAGCACGCAACTGGGAGAGAGGGGCAAAGGGAGAGAGAGAAAATCTTAAGCAGCCTCCATGCTCAGTTTGAAGCCCAATGCAGGGCTCAATCCCACAACCCTGTGATCATGACCTGGGCTGAAATCAAGAGTCTGTCACTCAACCGACTGAGCCACCCAGGCACCCCATGGATGTTATTTTTAAAAAGCTATTCATACCCTTATAAATTTCAACAAAGTGTAATGGCGGACTTCTTGGGTCTTTTACTAGGACAAGCTGAATTATTGGTATCCAAGAGAGGAAGGCAGTATGCAGAGCTTCCCAGGGAGCTCTTGGTTCCAGAAGCCTCTCTCTGGATTGGTGTTCCACAGAACACTTTTGGGGAAATGCTACTCAAGAAGAATCTTTTGATATGTAACTTTGTTGAGCAGCAGATAAATTTAACAAGGTCTATTTTAGAGGCAGTCTATGGAGAATCTAAGAGCCAGTAGAGTTTCAGATCATCTGATGATCTTCTGAAGTTAAACCTATGAAGAGGCTATGTAAGAAGACTCTCTCTACTTTCTCACCATCTTTCTCCTCTGACCATGTCCTGGGTTCTACAAGAGGCCTGGCTAATGGCAGAGAATTATAAAGTTGAGGGAAATGGATTTCATTTCACGGTTCCCTGAATTATAGTCTTTTGTACTCACTGTAACTATGCCTTTAAACATAGGAAAGAAATCAGTGCACCATTTTCACCATACTTTCTTGACATTTTTATGTGAAATGTTAAAGGTTTGGGGGAGGATTTAACTAACGTGGGAAATATTTAAATGAGAATCGTTTGTTTATTGACTTTTAGAAATCTAGATCAGAGATCAGCAAACATTTTTGGAAAGGGCCAGATGAATATTTCGGGCTTTGTGGGCCATATGATCTCAGTCGCAGCTACTCAACTCTGCCATTATAGTGTAACAGCAGCCACATACAGTACATTAAAAAAAAAAAATGAGCCTGTGTTCCAATAAAACTTTATTTACAAAAACAGGTGGCAGGCAAGATTTGACCAGATGGTCGTAGTCTGTGGACCTCTGCTCTAGATGAGGGTACTCGGTGAGGATGACTGTGTGATAAAATATATAGTCTTCCAATTCCTGGTAAAGGTCAAAGGCAAGTATGGGATAAAGAGAAGTATCTGGACAAAAATATTTTAGGATTTGAAAGTTCAGATCCAATCATAATAGAAAACAAAGATCTTTCTTTCCAATTAGTATTTTGAATCCAAATTTGAAATTCCGTTATAAAACAATGTTCTATCTATTCATCATTCTACCCTCAGTTTCTGATTCCTGGCTCATGGAAACTTATTTTTTTTTTCAGAGTTAAGCACTTCAGTGAAAGGTATCATATAAATACAAGGTAAAATCAAGATGATGTTGGGGCTAAGGCGGTTTGGGAACTACAGGAAGATAAGAGTTGAGCTGCAGATGGAGAAAACAGAGGTCAAGTTTCCATAGTAATAATGAAATAGTATTCACTTTGTGATTTTAACATAGGGCTGTTGCTTCTGGTCTCAATGCTAACTGTGATTTTAAACTAATGTGAACACATCAATATCCTACTATTATTCTATTTGTGTACAAACATTACACTTAGCATGTTAGCAAATTGCTAAATTCTCCAGAAGTATGTTTGTGTATCTTTAGGTTCTAATTTAAATAATGTGTCATCGTCTGAAAGAACAATGATTCCCCATCATCTGCCTTGTGTCAATTTACTGAAATTAGCAGACTTAACTTCATTTAGACCTTTTTTTAGTGGAACCAAAGAATGCAATTGCAGCCAAGTTGGACAAATTTCACATTAAGAACAAGCACAGATGCTTCAGCTGTAGTTGGGTAAAAGTTCTGAAAATCATGGCAGATGTGTAAAAGCACTTGGTCCTGTGATTTCATATGGAACCAAGCACACTGTCATCACTCAGATGTGAAATTAATGATAATACAAGCATCCCTTGCTCAGCAGAAGTTGAACTGCTCCCAGTTGTAAATTAAGCCACACATTCATTCTTTGGAACCTCTTTTCCATCCTCTCTTTCACACAATCTGGCATAGGGATATGTTACTTAATGTCTGATTCTCGGTGTTGTATTTTCTATTGTCAAACTCAAGTAACTAGCTACTATCTGACAGTAAACATTTGGGCAAGAAAAAAAAATACCATGTTGATCTGCTAAGAACATACTGAACAGCTAGTCATTATGAACAGAGAAGTCAACACAATTCATGTGCTAATGAGCCTCACACATTAGTTGATTAGACACAAAACACCACAGTTTGGAGCACTGGGACAAGATGACAATAGAGAAGATTATGGGATTAAGCAGGCTATTATTTCCCATGGAGTATTTGAATGGCTTGTAAGATATGCTCTAAGGCTGGCTTTTACCTCTGTCTATTGAAACCTTGAGCATTTTCTCACCTGTTACTGTTTATAGACAGATCTGATTTCTGCTACCAAAAGGATTTCCATGGAGCAATGAGGGCTGGGCAGGGGTTCCCTTTAATTTTTCCAAATAACCAACGCATAGATGGAGAAACATGGTTCCTTACAGAAGTATTCCCATGAGTCTCACAACATAAACAGGTGCCAGCCCAAATTTCCCCTAAAGGGACTATGGAAATGCAGGCTGAAATTCCATCTTGGAGCTGAAATATATCCAAAATTACCCACAGAGCAAAGCTCCACAGCAGCCACAACTTTCCTTGCCACAGTGTCAACCTCCTCCCTCTGACATAGGTCACTTCCTCACCTAAACATAATATATAGGGCACCTCTAGCTAGGAGTTACCCAGCAACTGGACATTCATTTATTCATCCATCAAGTTTTTACTGAATGGCTGTTATGTGCCAAGGATAAGTCCAATGAACAAGGATGTGAGCTATAATATTGTATCTTCCATGCTAAGTTCATCAATTGGATATTCTTCCCCAACTCATTCCTGACCATCCTCATTTTTCTGACTACATTGTTCCTTAACTGTGAGATACACATCATAAGCAGTGTAAAGCATTGAACACACCCGTAGTAGTGTCTGTATCATTTCTAAAGGAAATGTTAGTTCTTTTCCCATAAGCCCTTCATAGTATTTGTATTTAGAAATCCTGGATTTCAAGAAGTCTTTCCTTTCAGCTCTGACTCAAAGACTTTATACTGTCTATTAAGCTCATTTATGTCAACCATATCCTTGCAAAAGGATATCCTTGCAAAAATGATCACATACCCCATCCCTGTAAAGGATGTAAGTAAAGCTTACTCATGTAGCCTACCAAGGTTTGTGATTGATTTATCCAAGGTTGTTTATAGAATGTGGATTCTAGGAGAATCAGCCTAAATCATGGTGAAGGCATCAGTCTAACCAGACTGACATTCTCAGGTAACATTATGTGATAAATGAGGATGATAAAAACAAAACAAAACAAAACAACAACAAAAAAAAACCACTTTCCTCTTGGATATTAAGGGTTTTAAAAATCTATGTCCCCATCCCATCCTCTTAGCTTCAAATGGAAAGTGGGATCAGCAATCTGAACCCAAGGTAAAAAGCTTCACGGAATTATCACAATCTGTGATAATAAGGAAGCCCCTCGAAACACCTACACATGGACTAATATTTTCATTTTTTAAATCTTTATTTATTTTTGAGGGAGAGACAGAGTGTGAATAGGGGAGGAGCAGAGAGAGAGAGGGAGATACAGAATCTGAAACAGGCTCCAGGCTCTGAGCTGTCAGCACAGAACCCGACACAGGGCTCAAACCCATGAGCAGTGAGATCATGACCTGAGCCAAAGTCAGACGCTTACCGGCTAAGCCACCCAGGCGCCCCTAATAGTTTCATTTTTGAGCAAGCACCTAATTAACTCTAAGAGATAAAGTGCCCAACAACCCTGCTGGTGTTAGAGAACACAGCCTCCCCCAAGACTCAGTTCATCTCCGTTCAAGCTGGCTGCACCCTCTCTCCATCCTTTCTCTCCTCCTGGACTCTGGCTGGCTTTCCCAGTTTGAAATCTTCTGCGGCGTTTCTGGTAAACTGCAATGCTTATCAACCAGTCTCCTTATCCTTGGGGGCGTATTGAATATCAGATGAAAACACTACAGAATTGGACAAGCAATTATTTAGTTTTACAATAATTTCTAATGATTAGAGCAAGCCGATTTTCACTTGTAGCAGTCTGCAATGAAGAGGAAAAACTGAGATGAGCTCACCGATCCTCACATGAGTCTGGGAACGGAATGTGATCTGCAAGTTGCAGGGTCCAAAGAATACAAAAAGAGATGCCAGCCAGTGCAGCACTCCACTTAGTTGTCTTTTTACAAAATCATGCTGTTCAGGGTCTTCTCTCCGATTGTTTCTCCAAGATGGTTCTTGCCTGCTCTAGCTATCACTGACCAAAGGAATTCCATGGACATGGAGGGTTGAGGGACAGTCATACAGTGACCACATGAAGCCTGTTATTGACAGCCTTACATGACAGCCATTTAACCAGAAGACACACGTGACTGCTGCCACATCTTAATCGGGTCTTTGTGTGTGTGTGTGTGTGTGTGTGTGTGTGTATGAGATTAATTGAACCCCTCCATTTCAGACTTAACAATGTCCTAGAAGCTTAGGATTTTCTCAGTCACTGCCTGAAAAGCCATGTCCTGCCCATACCCTGTGGCATTTGTAAACCAGCTGTCACTGCCATCAAGAAAGTCACGTGGCCACCACACCATATGCTGAGTCTTCTTTCATTCTGGATTATTTTTTCCTTAAAGCAATCTCATGTGTCACTAAAAGTTGAACTTCACCCACCTCACTGCTTTTGAAGAGAGCTACATTGATTTTTTTAAATTTTTTAATGTTTATTATTTTGAGAGAGAGAAAGAGAGACAGAGTCTGAGTTGGGGAGGGGCAGAGAGAGAGGGAGACACAGAATCAGAAGCAGGCTCCAGGCTCCAGCTGGTCAGCACAGAGCCTGACAAGGGGCTCAAATCCATGAATTGTGAGATCGCAACCTGAGCCAAAGTTGTATGCTTAACCAACTGAGCCACACAGGCACCCCAATTTTGTTTTTATTCACTCATTTACACATTCATTGTCTGTAATCTTATCTATATAACCTGCCCCACCCCAACAAACACGATTGTCAGAGATAATACGTGCCACCTAATTAAATTTTAATTTCAGATAAACTACAACTTTTTAGTATAGGAATGTTTCAAAAGTTACATGGGGAATACTTATGCTAAAAGTTATTCATTGTTTATCTGGGCATCTTGTATTTTTACTTGCTAAACCAGGCAACCCTGCCCCAAAGAAATTCACCACCTTCACCATGGTCATTCCCTTCCTGATTTAAAATATTTTTAATGTTTATTTTTTGAGAGAGATACAGAAAGAGAGAAACGGTGTGCAAGCAGGAGAGGGGCAGAGAGAGAGGGAGACACAGAATCCGAAGCAGGCTCCAGGTTCTGAGCTGTCAGCACAGAGCCTGACACAGGGCTGGAACTCATGAACTGTGATATCATGACCTGAGCCAAAGTCAGATGCTCAACTGACTGAGCCACCCAGGGACCCCTCCCTTCCTGATTTAAGCCCAGGCTTCAGAAGCAAATGGGAATATTGACCAATATTGAGAAAATTTAAATCAGTTGGTATTGAAGTGGATTGAAAACTACAGTCACCACTGATCAGGTACAGGCATACCTCATTTTACCACGCTTCCCTTTATTGTGAGTCACAGATATTGCATTTTACAAATTGAAGGTTTGAATCAACCCTGCATCAAGCAAACTCTACTGGTGCCATTTTTCAACAGCATTTGCTCATTTTGTGTCTGTCACATTTTGGTAATTATCACAATATTTCAAACTTGTTTATTATTATTATATTTAAATTGCTGCAATCTCATGATAAACTTTGAATGGATGAGGAGTTGCTCCTTATGGATGAGGAAAGAAAGTGGTTTCTTGAGTTGGAATCCACACCTGGAGAAGATGCTGTGAAGATTGTTCAAATGATAACTCAAGGATTTAGATTATGACATAAATTTAGTTGAGGCAGGGTTTGAGAAGATTGACCCCAACTTTGAAAGACGTTCTGTGGATAAAATGCTATCACACAGCATCACATGCTACAGAGAAATAATTCTTGAAGAGAAGAGTCAATCAATGCAGCAAACTTCGCTGTTGTCCTAAGAAATTGCCATATTCACTCTGACCTTCAGCAGCCTCCACCCCGATCAGTCAGCAGCCATCATCATCAAGGCAAGTCCTCCACCAACAAAGAGATTACAACTTGCTTAAGTTCAGGTGACCGTTAGCATTTTTTAGCAACAAAGTGTTCAATTAAGATATTTACATTGGGTTTTTAGACATGATGCTATTGTACAATTAAAAGTCTGCAATATGGTCTAAACACAACTTTTATATGCAATGGGAAACCAAAAAATCACTTGACTCACTTTATTGTGGTGGTCTGGAACCAAATCTGCAGCATCTCTGAGGTATGCCTGTAAATAAGGAATGAGACAATTTTTATAAAATCTAGATATGCAAACTGGATCCTGAACATGCTCACTTTCAAAGACTTCTGCCGCAATTAATATGTATAAATCTTGCACCACTAAAACCTAGAATGTTTTGAGTGCTTAAGCCAGAAGAAGGTAAGGTGTTTTCCAAATTCTTAGAAACCAGTTAATAGCTAGGGAAACCATGCTCACATTTTATTTTGGAATTTGCGTCAATTCGCTTAACCTCACCTAATTCATTCTCTCCCTCCCTCTCTCTCTCTTTCTCTCTCTCTAGTTACCTGAACAAGAATAAGTACTTGACAGCTATTGACCAAGATGCATTTGGAGGAGTATACAGTGGACCAACCTTGCTGTGAGTAAGACATACAGAAGAATATGTCGGTCTTTATTTTATTTTATTTTATTTAGAATAAAGGACAGTCACCAAGAGAAGTGGCTGATGTTTACGGTAGGCCATGTTGTCTTGGCTAAAGACATCCGCAGTAGTCTTCCACCCAGCTGTATAGGCTACTGCTTGGAAGAAAGTTCTTGTTCTTTGACACTCAGAAGGCCACTCCACCGTACCATCCGGATGCCTCATTAGGAAGCCACCTTGGTTGGACATTCGTGGAGGCCCCCAGTGCAAAAAAAAACAGGCATCTTTGAGCAGGTGCTGTTTGCAAAATTCCGAGACACAAGGTCTACAAACAGGTGGCAGGCACTCTGTGCAGAGAAAATTGTGTGTGAATGTGCATTGCACAATGCTTGGCATGAAGAAGGAAGAGTATAAATTGTCTGACTCCTATCTAGTAAAATTTACAATCACTGGAAAAGATGAGACATAATTATTTTTAAAAACAGCAGTTTAGAATCTCACCATTGAACATCTGGTCCAGTCCTTGCCAAAGCAGAACACAGCGCCCCAGGAGAAGGCACAAGGCAATCCATTAGAGGCAAGGATAAATATTAGAGGTTCTATTTATATTTAAGATTTTAAAACTAAGGGGGCACCTGGGTGGGTCAGTTCATTAAGGATCTGACTTTGGCTCAGGTCATGATCTCACAGTTCATGGGTTCGAGCCCCACGTGAGGCTCTGTGCTGACAGCTCAGAACCTGGAGCCTGCTTCAAATTGTGGGTCTCCCTCTCTCTCTGCCCCTCCCCGCTCACACTCTGTCTCTCTCTTTCTTTCTCAAAAATAAACATTAAGAAATGTTTTTAAATAAGGACAAATTAAGTTTTGGTACTATACACACAGATGACTGCAGCCCCTCAGGTGTCAGGTAGGGAATGGACACATTCCCAGGGAACAGTGGGTGATCCACAGTCTTGAGTACTTAACATCGTCACTCTTTCACTTCTAACAATTATACTTCCTTTTTAGATTGAATGCACCTAGTTAAGTGAATTTATGACCTTATTTTCTTTCTTTTTTAAATTAATGTTTTATTTTTATTTTTGAGAGAGAGAGAGAGAAAGAGCACGTGAGCAATGGAGGGGCAGGGAGAAGGGGACAGAAGATCTGAAGTGAGCTCTGTGCTGACAACAGACAGCCCAACTGGGGGCTCAAACTCATGAGTGTGAGGCCATGACCTGAGCTGAAGTTGGACGCTCAATGGGCTGAGCCACCCAGGTGCCCACATGGCCTTATTTTCTTAACACATAGGTGCCATATGAGAGGGCAGAGTGACCCTAAAACTCTACTATACCACATGGGGATTCATTGTTAACTGATGGCAAAGTACTTAAAAGCATTATACATTTTTCTTTCTACAAAAAGTCAAGTGAAAAAAAATGTGCTGGCCTTTTATGTGATTTTTTTTAACCTGGAAGATACTTTTAAAAGATGACTTTATAGGGACTCCAGGGTGGCTCAGTCCATTGAGCCACCTCTTGATTTTGGCTCAAATCATGATCTCACAGTTTGTGGGATCGAGCCCTCTGTCGGGATCTGATCTGACAGTGAGGAACCTGCTTTGGATTCTCTCCTTCCGTCTCTCTCTGCCCTTCCCCCACTTGTTCTCTCCCTCTCCCTCTCTCTCTCTCTCTCTCAAAATAAAAAAAATAAACATTAAAAAAAAGACAACTTTATAACTGCTCCTTCAAGGGGCACCTAGGTGGCTTAGTTGGTTAAGCATCCAACTTTGGCTCAGGTCATGATCTCACAGTTCATGGGTTTGAGCCCCGAGTCGGGCTCTGTGCTGACAGCTTAGAGCCTGGAGCCTGCTTCAGATTTCTGTGTCTCCCTCTTTCTTTGCCCCTCCCCTGCTCATGCTCTGTCTCTTTCTTTCTCTCAAAAAAGTAAAAACATTTTTTCAAAAATTTTAAAGAATTATAACTGCTCCTTCAAGATAAAGGTGATATTTCACTAATGAATGTTGTTTCTCTGAAGAAATTTGTGCTTTGGAAATGGCCTTTAGAAACAGGTATTTAAAAACATTTCCAAGTTATGTAATCTTCCTGATGAGAATGGTGAATATCACTTATGAAAATTATGTTTGTTAAAACCAGAAATTGAATTTTATCCTTTTTAAAAATATTTCAAATCAATAATTACAATGGTCTTAAAATCCACATATATAAAATATGAAAATTACACATGCATAGGTTAGTGTGCAAAAACAACTGATGGACATCCGAGAATATGAATTTCAATAAAAAACATGTATTTAGTTCCTGAATTGGATTGAGAGTTGAGAATCTTAACTTAGTGAGTACTGCCTTAGTCCATGGCAGGCCCATGCCTGCCTTAGTCCCATGCCTGCCTTAGTCCATGGGGAACCATCTGTCTTTGTGAGGTGACTTTTTCACTGACAGCCACTTAAACCTAAACTGAAACAGAAGCAGACCTCTGAATAGCTATATCAGAAAGGGTTAAACAGCAATTTTCAAAATTAGTGAAGTATATTTAATTACAGTGCTTTCACTTTAGTGAAATTTTTTTAAAAGATTACTCATTTATTTTCTTCTTATCCTTTTAAAATGTATGTTTAGGGGCGCCTGGGTGGCGCAGTCGGTTAAGCGTCCGACTTCAGCCAGGTCACGATCTCGCGGTCCGTGAGTTCGAGCCCCGCGTCGGGCTCTGGGCTGATGGCTCAGAGCCTGGAGCCTGTTTCCGATTCTGTGTCTCCCTCTCTCTCTGCCCCTTGCCCGTTCATGCTCTGTCTCTCTCTGTCCCAAAAATAAATAAACGTTGAAAAAAAAAATTTTAAATGTATGTTTAGTGTGTTTTATAGTGTATATAACATGGTATTACAGTAATATGTGCATGGAGATCATAAATGTACACAGGTTAAAGGCACATACTCAAACAGTTTTTGCATGTGAATATGTGACCTTGGAAGAATTTAAAGACCAATGATGTAGACTACGACCACTCATATTGGGGCCACTACAAGGTGAATGGCTAGCCCCAGAATGTACATCAAAATACAGCTTCCTTTATGGAGAGAATCTTCCCATAAAAGCAAAGTTGCCCCAACTGAACAGTGTGCTTCATGAAGTCATTGGCTTGCCTTACAGTACAAGCTTCTTACATTTGTCAAGGACTCATAAGAAACAGTTGGCCAGTGGGCACCAAGCTTTGAGTAGCACTAGTCTAGATGACAAGAGCCTCCAAATCTCCCTTTGCCTTCTATCTCAGTCCCTCTCAATTCCGTCTTCCCCAAACCTGTGTGTGTTAAAATGCAAATCGGATCTTAACACCAATTCTGGTCTCCTGTACCCCTCAGGATAAAGACCTTGGTGTGGCACACAAGGCTCCGTGATAATCTTCAGCTTTGTCTCTCACACCACTATACACCCCTGACCTATGATCTGTCTGTATTAGCTCTCCTAATACTCCAACCTACTTAGATGGCTATGTTAAACTCTTTCTTCGTTCTGCTTGGAAAACCCTACCACAACCTCATCTATCTGATTAGCACCTACTACCATTTTATCTTTCAACCAAAAACCTCCTCCTCACTGAAGTCGTTCTTGACCCTTATTCTCCTTAGGGAAAGATAACCATTTCTTCTTCTGTACTCTAGCCCCTCTATGTATGCATCTCAAAGCAACAGTAGTATGTTTCTGTCTATCTCTCCAAGAGCTCCTAGAGGGCAGGGTTATGCCTGTCTTGTTTCTACAGTTCTACTTCGTTTTACAATGCCTAAAACATAGTACTAGCTTTAAAAATGTTAGCAAAATTAATACGGTATGCAATAAATACTTGAATCACACTTCTGTAAATGCTGTAGCCTTTAAATAGCAGTCACATTTTAAAGATATTTCAGTACTTTGTCCTTAAGGGAGAGTGTCCATTTATACTTCTTTCTTTTTTTTTTTTTTTCAACGTTTATTTATTTTTGGGACAGAAAGAGACAGAGCATGAACGGGGGAGGGGCAGAGAGAGAGGGAGACACAGAATCGGAAACAGGCTCTAGGCTCTGAGCCAGCAGCCCAGAGCCCGACGCGGGGCTCGAACTCACAGACTGCGAGATCGTGACCTGGCTGAAGTCGGACGCTTAACCGACTGCGCCACCCAGGCGCCCCTATACTTCTTTCTAAGTGGTAAATTAATGTATCTATTTGTTTCTGTTGCTTAAAAGTTGTTTCGATAGTATTGGCAAGATTTTTTTTTTTCAAGACTCTCTGGCCAAGTTAAGAACAGCTGTGCAACTACTTGACAATGCAATTCCTGCTTCTGGACACAGGCCAGGTTGTGAAAAGTGAGCTAGATTAGGAGCGAGGCCTGGACTTGACTCCTGCTTTCATCACTAATTGTGAGACCCATGTCTCAGTGATCTTATTTGTCAAAGCAGAGTTACTAAAAGTAGTGAAGCTTAAGTAAGAAAATAAACTAAAAGCACTTTGTATATGCTTCACGAATGTTAAGCATTGTGATTACCTTCGCTTCTTCCTGCCTCTTGATACTTCATTATTCTTACCTTTCTAAGCCTTTGTGCTCACTCCTTCTTAATCTTTCTCACTAGAGATCACTGCCCCCAGTATTTCAGTCCCGACCTCTGGCTCTTTCTCTTCTCTGTCTCTCCTTTGGTTAAATCACTTGTTCTCAAATATTATGACAATATGAGAGAAATTTTCTAATTTCAGGTTTTTCAGAACTTAGCTCTGATTTAGTTATCTCACTTGCCTGAAATTTCTACTCCTTCCCTGTCATTCTGACCCATTTGCATCAGTTCTATTAAATTCTTCCTAATCAACCTCTGAAAATGTAAACATTTATTGATCATAGGCTAAGTTCAGGACTCTTCGTTAGGAGCTTTTGATGGGGGGGGGGGGGGGTCCTATTTTGACAGGTGGTCAGGGAAAGCCTCTTTGAGAAGGTAACATTTGGGAAAAAATATGACAGTCATAAAGGAACAAGGCATGTGACTACCAGAAAGAAAAGCATTCTAGACAAAGTGCAAAGACCCCCGGGTAAGAACATTCCTGGCATGTTTGAGGAATAGCAAGGAGGCTGTTGTAGCTCAAGAAGAGTAAACTAAATAGGAAAAATATAGAAGTTGTGGTCAAAAAGATAATGGGGTGGGGAGAGCAACTTGTGGATGGCCTTAAATGTCACTTTAAGGTCTTTTATTTGCTCCTAGATATAGAAGAAGCCATTGGAGTCTTTTGCCATGATCTCACCTTTGTTTTAGTAGGGTCACATTGGCTGTTGTGTTGAGAGTAGGGTGCCAAGTCTGGGAGCTGGGACACCACTTAGGAATGTATAAAAATAATGTAGGCATGAGGTGATAGCAGCTTGTAACAAGGTAGTAGCAGTGAAGGCAATAAGAAATGGTCAGTTCAGACTATATTTTAAAGGTAAAGCCAATATGATATGCTGATGGAATGTACGTAGGGAATGAGAAAAAGAGAAGAATCAAAGACAACTGCAAGGGTTTTGGCGTGAGCAGCCAGACGAATGGGATCACTACTTCCTGAGAAAGGGAAGACTGTGGGAGGAGTTGGTATAGTGGTGAAGAACAGTCTGAGGTATGTGTGACACATCCAAGCAGACTGTGATAGCTACAGATGGGAAAGTAACACAAGAGATCAGGGCTAGAGATGTATTTGAGATGCTTTGGAATGTAGGTGGTAATGGGAGATGTGATTATGGAGGAAATCTCAATAAATGGCTAGAATGGAGACTTCTGATAACCCTCCCCACCAAGAGAGCTCCAAGAGAAAGTTCTGGAAATAAAATAGATTGATACATTATCTGACAGGATTGGCTGTATGAACAACTATTTTGATAGATGTTTTAGAGAACTTTAGAGCATGTGCAAGACTTAGCAAGAAGTCCATCCAAACAAGGTACATAAATAAGAGAGATGTTTCATAAAGATGTTTTTCGTAAGGAAATAAAGCTACACAAGAAAGGAAATGAAATCAAAATATGCAGAGTTGTAATAACCAAAATACTAAATATAAGCTTAACCAAATATGTCCTAAAACTGTTTCAGGAGATTAGAGGGGGTGTCAGGAGAATTTGTGTGTAGGGTGATAGAAGAGAGCTAAATCCTCATCTTCCCTAGCAGGAAGTCAGTGGGTGAATCAAAAGCCAATAAATCAAAATATATTTACAATTATGGGGAAAAATACCAGTTAAAAGTTAAAAGTAGTTGTTTTCAGGGCATCAGAAAGCAGACTGCAGGGAGGAATTGCACCAGAGCCTGTATAACTAAGCTTCCAGTGTAGTTTGATTTTTAAAAATAGGTCCACACATTATTTTAATGAAAATTAGAATTTAATTTAAAAAGAAAACCACAAAGCACAGGAAAAGAGGACAATGGATATGGCAGCATTTGAAATGCCAGTAGCAGGAAAGTAAGAAATGAACAAAGAGTTCAATCTCACCCTTCAAATTTCAGGCAGTTGTCTTAAAGAGCATCTAGTAACTACTCATGAATGGCTTTGTAACATCACCATGTACCTCTTGTCTTGAACATTTGTCAAAATCTTTATCACTGTATTTCCCACAGATCTTCTCCCTATTAACCAGATTTTAAGATCCTAAGGAAATCGACAGTGTCTTACACGTTCTGTAATTTCCCTGCTTCAAAAGACAAGACAGCAAGTATTCAATAAATATTTGATAAGTTGTAACTGAATACCAAATAGCCATGATTTGGGTGTGAGTTGGTGTTACAGCCAACTTGGAAAACCTTAAACTCCAACTAAAGAGAAGAAAAATGGCTGGTATATATTTCTGCTTCATAAAGATATTTGAGAAAGAACACAGTCATTTCTAACAGTCAACAAAAACAGCAAATTTTGCCCACTTGGTTTACCATCTTTTCTCAAGGTCATTTCTCAAAAAAGAATCTAATTCAAAACAGGTGCAACATCTAAAGTACGGCCTGTTCTCCACCCTTTCCTATTTTTTAAAGCCTTTTAATATAGTTTGGGAGTTCAATAACATTTATTACCTATTGTTTTTCTAATCAAGACATGCAATCTCATTTTCTATTTTTATGCTTTTCATTTTTGATTATCTTGTTTTCTTTTATCTTATTTTGAAAGAGAAGCTCTTGGTGTTTATAATCCCAAAGGAAAGAATGCACTGAAATGCAATGCCTTCCATAATAACCAGAGTTCTCTAAGGTCTAAATTATGTAACTTACGTTAATAAGCATTTAACCTACCACTGAAAATGATTATAATAGTCCCAGTTACTATTATAAGTATCTCCTAAGAAGAGAACAGCTCTGTAACAATATCCTTGAGTCTGTGTAACATGCCTCAACAAAAATAAACTTTTGTTGCTATTAGCTGATCAAATGAATTATTTAAAAATCTAAAGATCAAGGCACTGCCATCTGGGTTTACAGAAGAATAAGCACCTTATGTTCTTATCTTTTACTCAATGATCTTCACAAAATCATACTACTAGATGGCTGAAAAATTGTGGCACAGTTCTTTTGGGCATATCTGAAGTCCACTGGTGTGTTGAATGCATAATTTTCTAGGTATGAGCCTGGACAAATTTATTTTTTTATTGAGATATAATTTCCATACAATAACATGCAGTTTTCAAGTATACAATTTGATAAGTTTGGGCAAAATTATGTTATCCTATATTAGTCAAGGCTTCAAACATTTTCATCAACCAGAAAATTCCCTCATGCTCCACCTTCCGTATACAACCACATATCTATGTATTTTTCTAATGTAAAAGTCTAGGAGTAAAATTGTTAGGTCACAGGACAGATTACATTTAACTTCATAGGAAATAATGCCTCCCAAAAATCCCATTTTCTACTCAAACCAGAGAGGTATGAAAGTTTGATATTTGCTTACTCATTATATTGTCAGTCTTTTTGATTTCGCCATTCTAGTTGCTATAAAGTGGTTTCTCATTATGGTTTACTCTGTTTTCCCTGATTATTAATGATGTTGAGTACCTTTTCATGTACCTCATAACCATTTGTATATTTTCTTTTGTCAGGTGTCTGTTCAAATATCTTACCTTATTTGATTAGATTGTTTGTCTTTTTGTTGTTGAGTTGCAATCCTGAGTACATTTTAGTCCTAAATGAAATCAGCTTTAGTCCTGACCCCCAGGCCATCACCATCCATAGTTGAACCTCTCCTTTTCTCTTTCCTTTCTAAGGAGAAATAGCTAATCTGAAGCAAACTTGTAGGAGTGCCTGGGTGACTCAGTTGGTTAAGCGTCCAACTTTGGCTTAGGTCATGATCTCCCAGTTCATGGGTTCAAGCCCTGCGTCAGCCCTCTGTGCTGACACATCAGTGCCTGACGCCTGTTGCAGATTCTGTGTCTCCCTCTCTCTGTGCCCCTCCCCTGCTCATGCTCTGTCTCTCAAAAATAAATACACATTAAAATTTTTTTTTTAAGAAAATGAAGCAAACTTGTGCAAGGTGTTCATTTACTCACTTATTCTACATTTTCCTGAGCACCTACTGAACTCCATGAATGTTATAAGGATAAGACATAACTTCTGCTTTTAAAGAGGTTACAGCCAAATTTAGGATAAATGTGAGTAAATAACTGTAAGTTTGATGTCAAAAGAGCCATGACAGATATTTAGAGAATCAAGATACCATTTCTAGGTAGGGTGACCAGCAAAGGCCTCATTAAAGAAGATGGTATTTGATGGGCTTCAGATAAGGGGTAGAATTGCAACAGACAGAGATGGAGAAAGAACAAAGGCAATTCTACTGAAAAACATAGGATGTGTTCAAAGAATAGTAACAATAACAGCAACAAAACATAATTTGGGGCAAAGGATAGTGTTGGAAAAGTGTATTGTGTTGAAATCATGTTGTGAGGAACATGACCTGACTCAGCAGGTCAAGGATGGCCCACTGAAGAATTACTATGGAAATATTAGTAATAGTTATATAACCCATTACAGTTTGTGGCCCTTTTCAACTCACCCCCATGCCTTCTTCCTTTCACCTTCACCCACCCTTGGCCCTGACACTATTAGTCTTGGATACCTCTGTCCCAACAACTGTGCTGTGACTGCTCATCTATATCTCCTGGCTATTTGGCAGGCACTGGACCTCCAAAGAGAGGGACAAGATCAAATCCAAAGACCTAATCAGCCTGGCACTCCTTGTCTTCCTTTCTGTGTTTGTCAAACAGAGCCTTTGGGGCAGCTCTCTTGGACAGGAAGGGAACCTCCTAGGGGTGGAAAACCAGAGGAGGTTTGTCTGCTAGGCTGCTCTGCTCACTGGAGTGATAAATGAGTTGCAAAGGTAAACATACTCTTACAGTTTCTGGCTCGGGCATCAAGCCATCAAGCTAGCAGACCTTTGCCAAGGGATCCAAGTTGTTGGGGAAGCAACCGAAGTGGGTCATCCCTCCTAAGACACACACCTGTGTCTCCAGAGGCAAGGAGATGGCTTGCGACCATTTTGTTCAGTCCTTGAGAGCTACAAGGAAGGTCACAGAAGAATTTGAAGAGAAAGAGTAGATAGAAACCTTTCCATAATTGTGTGCATGCTGGCTTCTTGAAGTAGGATGGCCTACTTCAGTCCTAGGAATCTTCAGACTGGAAGACTAGTGTCAACAATTCACGAGAGTTGGATAACAAAAAAATCCAAATTTATTGATCAGTAGCATCTCTTACTACCATAGCCACTGATATGAGAAAACAGAGCTAATACTTTAAGTCACAGCAATCTATCATGGTAGGGTTACTTTTTATACCTAATGAGAAAACATTGCAGAGAATTCCTAAACTAGAGGGCTGACTCTTGGTGGGAGAGAGGTGATGGAGTTATTACAAAGGTCCTCAAAATCATATGAACCTTTGCATTTCTTCAACTGACTAAAATTTCAACTACTATAATCCTCAAAAGTTTTTTTACTTTAACTGAAAGAGAAGTTCTCCAAAGCACCAAGAGCCAGTGTCCTGGAGCAATGGCTTCAAATGATCATGCGTTTTCCACCAGGGGATTCAGTCTGAATAAATGTTCTCATATCTATGCCAATATGGACAGTAAACTGGGATGACCTTTCATCTATAAAAATGAATAATTCACAAACCCATTAACTGTTTCTTGTAACATGGTTTTGCTAAAATTAGTTCTTTAAGTAAGGGCTTTTTACTTTGGTCAAAACTGATAGAACATAAAAGAATATTTGCTGAGTCTGAATTCTAGGAAAACAATGCTTACAAAATGTTCTAAAACATATAAATTCTGAACAGTTTTATTAACTAATCACTGCTTTTTAGTCAGGAGTCCTCAACCGTAATGAAGTCAGAGCACATCTTCTTTGCAATTTTAAGTATAAACAATCTACCTTTAAGTAAGCGCCTACTAGGCTGTCTGCTAAATATTTTGTATAAATTATTTTATTTCATCCTATCAATCCCAGAGGATTCTGACCCCTCCAACACTACTCCTCTCAGAGTTTTTGGTGATTTCACCCACATAAAGTCTCAATCAGTCATGGGGTGAAAAAAAGATTGCATAGAGCCAAATAGATGAGGCAAAAATCATTATTCTATAGCACGTTTTACTCATGATTTTACAATTAACTAGAAGATGCTGACAACAAACTTACTGATAGGAGGGATAAATTAACGTAGGATTAAAATTTTCAACAAATAACCCACAAACATAAGCACATGAAACAGTTTTTGGTGTGCACAATTAGGCACTCAGTTCTTCCCAAGTAAGTATAGATGAATGCTAAATTCTTTGACTCTTCTGAGATTTTTACTCTTGCGACAGGAAATAAGGTAGTTAAGGGTTATCATTCTGACACACTATTTCTGCCAAGTCACTGAAATCCATTTTGTTAATTATGTTCTGTTCCTGAGTCTAAAGGAAATAAACACCTTAAAAGAAAGTGGACTTTTCACGTCTCACCAGTAGCATTGAGGTCCTTTAGCCACTGTGGTGATGGTCATTTCGTATGTGTTTTGGGGAGGAGAGGGAGAGGATTCAACACTAAGGACAAGGATAGGTTTTTATTTCAGTATCTGAATATTGGCAATAAATTGCCATCATTTCCTCTTGTCATTGTGTGGTGGAGAGCTGACCATACTGACTTACAGTATATGGGTAGTTTGTCTTTGAAGAATCCATTATGCTTATATGGTAAGTTCCATGGGATTTCATAGGTCACAGAAGCAAAAGGCTTAAAAGAAATATAATTATACAAACTTGAGAGATAGAGGAAAGGTTAACAGTGATTTCTGAGTTACAAAGCAATTATATTTTTGAGCTTCAGCTGTGTTCTCTGTTCTTTACAGATAGTATATCACCTTTACCCTTTTTAACTATTCAGTAGCAGGTGTTATTATCCCTATTTAACAAAGAGAAACTGAGGTGCAGAGATAATAGGTAAGTCCCCAAGGTCATCTGGCCATAAGCGATGGTGCTAGAATGCAAACCAGCACTAACTAACCCAGAAACACCGTCTCTTCCTAGGGGCACAAAGAGGCACAAAGTGAGCCCCTTTCACATATGATTGTTCTTGCACCTGTTGTAATTCTCCAACTTTCCTAGATCATTTTCTTCAATTTCTGCTTAAAATGCTCCAGTCCTTACAAATAGCAAAGACTTTGCTGAAACAGCTCCCTATCCATGATCTGTTCTCTGATTCCATCTCCTACTTCTTTCCTACTCAACACTCCACAACAGCCACACTGAACACATCCCCCTCCAACATGTTGCCACCTAGGGGTTGTGCACTAACTGTCTTCTCTACATAGATGGCTTTTCCCCCAGGTATCCATGGGACTTGCTCCTTCGCCTCCTTCAATTTTTGCTTAAATGTAATCTTCTCATCGAGGTCTTCCCTGAACACCCTATTTAAATTTGCAAGCTGCACACATTGCACTTCCTTCCTGTATGTTTCTCCTGCATGCTTATCACTATCACCATCTGGATGTCTAATAGGCATCTCAAACTCAACCTGTCCAAAACTGAACCCGTGATCTTTCCCTCCATACCTGCCTCACTTCCCCATTTCAGGAAATGGAAAGTCTATTTTTTTTTTTTTATTTTTTTTCAACGTTTTTTTTTAATTTATTTTGGGACAGAGAGAGACAGAGCATGAACGGGGGAGGGGCAGAGAGAGAGGGAGACACAGAATCGGAAACAGGCTCCAGGCTCCGAGCCATCAGCCCAGAGCCTGACGCGGGGCTCGAACTCACGGACTGCGAGATCATGACCTGGCTGAAGTCGGACGCTTAACCGACTGCGCCACCCAGGCGCCCCAGGAAAGTCTATTTTTTAGTTGCAGACCATAAATCTCAGAATCATTCTTTTTTTAACCTTTTGTTTAAATTTTCTTTAATGTTTATTTATTTTTGAGAGAGACAGAGATAGAGCATGAGTGTGGGATGGGCAGACAGAGAGAGGGAGACACAGAATCTGAAGCAGGCTCCAGGCTCCGAGTGCCTGGATGTAAGAGCCTGAGGTAAGGCTCAAACTCATGAACCACAAGATCATGACCTGAACCTAAGTCAGATGCTTAGCCCACTGAGCCACCCAGGTACCCCTCTCAGAGTCATTCTTGACTCCCCTCTTTCCCACCCATATCCAATGCATGAGAAAGTTCCATAGGCTCTACCTTTTCAATCTGTAGAAACTCCAACCATTCTCAGCAGTTCCAGTGCTACCACTCTGGTCCAAGGCACCTTCCTTGGACCTTGGTCTTCTTGTTTCTACCCTTTGCTCTCTTTGGTTTACTTTCAAAGCAGTATCCAGATTGGTCCTTTGAAATCCTTGGTCAGATTATACCATTGCTCTGAAGACTTCTGATCTCACTCTAATAAAAGACAAAGTCCTTCTGATGGCCTACAGCCTCGTAGGAATATGATCTAGCTCCCCGTTACCTCTCTGATTTCACCCACATTTTCGACTCCCCCACTGTCTCAGCTCCAGCCACACTGGCCTCCTTGCTTCCTCAAACATAGCAGGGCCTATGACACTATCTGGTCTCCCAGCCTGCACTGTTCTTGCCTCAGGCATCAACATGTTTCTCTCTCTCCCTCACCTCCATTGGACCTCTGCTCAACTATCTCCTCCATGAGGCCTTCCCTGACACCCTCCCCAATTGTGACCCCATTCTTAAGCTCTTCCTTTCCTCTTCCCTGTCTTCCTCTTTCCCATAGTACTTATTATTATTATCAAATATACGATGTTTTTTTTTTAATGTTTATTTTTTTGAGAGAAAGAGAGAGACAGAGCATGAGCAGGGGAGGGGCAGAGAGAGAGGGAGACACAGAATCTGAAGCAGGCTCCAGTCTCTGAGCTGCCAGCACAGAGCCTGAGGCAGGGCTCAAACTCACAAGCCATGAGATCATGACCTGAGCTGAAGTCAGATGCTCAACCAACTGAGCCACCCAGGTGCCCCAAATATACTCTGTGTTTTACTTATTTTTTTTTATTGTCCCTCTCTCTCCACTAGAATATAAGCATGAGAGGAACAAGAATTTCTTCCCATTTACTTCACTGCTAGAGCCCTAGCTGCTTGTATCATAGATCAATACATAAAAAGCAATCAATAAATATTTGTTGAATAAATGCATATGTTTTAAAATGCTCATAATCAATCAGGCTCACTCTTGAACATATAGCTTTTAAGCCCTTAAGCTTTTAAGCCCTTTCTGAGTCAGTATTAATAAATTAAACTGCCTTTTAAATGGTAAATTAATCTTCTTTCTGTTTTAGATGCATTTCATCTACCAATTTGCAGATGTGACTATACATTTTTAATGGGTCAGCTTCCACCTATTGACCTTTAGGAAAAGCCCACATTTATTACAAGCAAACATTAAATTAGCCTGCTGAAACACTGGCAGGCTAATTAGTGCTTATTTAATTTACAACTGGGGGCGCCTGGATGGCTCAGTCGGTTAAACATCCGACTTCGTTTCAGGTCGTGATCTCACGGTTGGTGGGTTGGAGCCCCATGTCAGCTGTGCTGACAGCTTGGAGCCTGGAGCCTGCTTTGGATTCTGTGTCTCCTTCTCTCTCTGCCCCTCCCCAGCTGGCACTCTGTCTCTCTCTCAAAATTAAATAAACACTAAAAAAATTTTTTCATTTACAATTGAATTCATCAAAGGTTCATCTTAAATAACAATGACAATGCATATCACAAAAATGGAAATTATTTCCATGTTTGGGGATGTTAGAATACATAATTGCTTGAGGAGAAATTTGTTCTGATGACACCGAATATCAATTGGGTCTTTTTTTTTTTTTTCCTGGCATCATTAAAATTCCATGATATTCTTGCCCTGTATATAACCCTGCAGGTCTCACTTTTTCCAAATTCATGTTCTGTTACTTTCATTAGACACATAACTTGAGGTGGTTCCCATGACCTAGACAATTAGATTTCCTACTGTCTGCCAGGCTTAGCTCCGCTGCATTGTTTTGTGAGTAAATACTTGCTAGAGACAAATTCTCAGGAAGCTTGGTACCCAACACTTAATGAGCTCTTTGTGGAAAGTGCCAAAGTCACTAAGAGAGAGGGCAGCCCTCCAGCCTGTAGGTCTCCATCCATTTGGCTACACTCACAAATCATTTTGGGCCCCTTTAGTGCTGATAGCTGCTCTCCATATTCTCTCACTCCAAAAACAAAATGTTTAAATCTTGCTACGTTTTGCAAGTTTTATTTTAGGAAAGAAGGTACACTGTTAGTAAATCCTGGATTCAAAGTGGTCAAATAAAAAATTAGGTGAATGAGGAAAGATACAGCTTCAAATAACTTAAAATGATCCCTGCCTTGTTGAGTTTGGGGATTTTGCCAGACTGAGGCTCGTTCTCTCCATCAACACCAGAGATGGGAATCTGCCTAGTTGTCTAGTTGTCTGGCTGACTCAACACTCAACAAGTATCTGTTCTAAGCTCTTGCACAGATCTACATATTAAATGGAGTAATGACTAAGAGTTAAGGTGATAAATTCAACCTAAGCTTTTATTTCCTCTCCCTCTTGAGAGGCCCCTAAAATGATGGGAATGGCATTTTGATATACATAAATCCACAAGGACGGAGAGGACAGATGAGAGTGCGTGGGTGGTCTGGTGAGCTACAGAATTCTGAATGAGAAAAGGCAGAAGAGAAGGAGACAAACATGAGTACTCAGAGGAAGCACACCTGAGGAGGCAGCTGCCTTGCCTTGCAGAACCTCTGAAGGGTGTGGGATTTGGAGGTGATGGGGGTGGCAAGTGGCAGAGTGAAACGTGGGGCTATAAACGGAAGGATTTATTGAAGGTCTGCGTCTGGAAAGGTTAACCCACCGCCCTATTCATGTAAAATGCCAGCAGCCAAGAGTACCTTCCCTCTAGGCTAGAAATGTGAAGTCTCTTTTCTGAAGAAGTTGACAAATTCTAAAACAAACAAACAAAAAGCCTCCATATTCTGGCATTTTTAGGATACAACAGCATATAGGCCACACAATTGTCCTAAAGCAGACTCTCGCCAGTGGATAAGCTCCCAATTAGATTTTCAGTGCCTTGTTTTTAAGCATGAGCATGCAACCTAGGATCACCGGCCAAAGAACGTTTGTGACTTGAAAGATCAAAACCAAGATAAACAAGTGGAGTGGAAATAAGCCTGGAGGAGCCAAACACATTGAAGAGAACAGGAGAGAACTTTCAACAAAGCAACAATTAGTGACCTGAGATAAATCTGAGAAGACATGTCTCATTGCAAGGTGACAATAATGATAATAGATATTTATTCAGAACACACTGTCAGCTATTGTTCAACAAACCCGACATAAAGAAACTGAGGCACAAAAAGGTTAAGTGACTGGTAGTAAGTATAGAAGCCAGGATTCAAATCCAGATAGTCTGAATTTAAAAGCCATTCTTCTAAACATTCTAAATATAGTGTGCTTCCTCAAATACACTATAAAAAAGGAAAACATGAAAGCTCTTCTTAAAATGTATCTTTGTATTTGACAAATACGTAGTCACAACCTTCTGTCTTTCAAGCACCAGTCTAAGTGCCAAAAATACAGCAATGAACAGAATAGGCAGAGTCCCAGCTTTCATCAAACTAAAACTAAAAATTCAAAGCCAGGCACAGGAAGACAAATCCTGCATGATCTCATGTATATGTGGAATCTAAAAAAGTTGAACTCATAGTAAGATAGTAGATTGGTGGTTGCCAGGGATTGAAGGATGGGGAAATAGGGAGATATTGGTCAAAGGGTACAAAGTTTCAGTTATGCAGGATGTATTAAGGTCTGAGGACCTGATGTACACCAGAGTGACTACAGTTGATAATACCATTTTGTATACTTGAAATTTACTAAGAGAGTAGATCTTAAATGTTCTCCCCATTAAAAAAAAAAAAAAAACTGTGTGAGGTGATGGATATGTTAATTGGTTGAATTGTGGTAATTATTTCAAAATGTACACATATATCAAAACACCACATTATACACCATAACTCTATACAATTTTTATTTGTCAATTATACCTCAATAAAGCTGGAAACAAAAGTTTAAGTTTTATTTATTTATTTTGAGAAAGAGAGAGAGAGAGAACAAATGTGAACGGGAAAAGAGTAGAGAGAGATAGAATCCCAAGCAGGCTCCTCACTGTTAGCACAGAGCCTAATGTGGGGATTGAACTCATGAACCGTGAGATCATGACCTGAGCTGAAATCAAGAGTCCAACACTTACCTGACTGAGCCACCCAAACGCCCCTGGAAACAAAATCTTTTAATTAATTCTTTAAATTAAGTAGAAGAGATGGATGATATGGTCAAAGAATTCTACCATTAGATTCAATAAAAAATAATAGGAGAAATTACAAGAAAAAAATGGGAATAAGTCTGATGAATATAGGAAGTTCCTTTTTCACTTCCTAGGAATTACAGAGAGGGAACAAAGAAAATACGAGGAGTAAGTTATCCTGGAAACAATACCAAAAATTGTCCGAAAGCTGAAGAACATAGCCCTCCAGATTGAAGGCTCCACCCCCACCCTCAGTGGCCAGCACAATAAGTGCAAAAAGATCCATATCAAGGGTTACCTTCATGAAATCTCACACTGGGAACAAAGAGAGTGCCGTATAATCATTTCACAAAATATACATGTATCAGATCATCATGTTGTATACCTTAAACTTACATATGTTATACGTCAATTATATCTCAGTAAAACTGGAAATTAAAGAGAGAGAGAGAGAGAGAGAGAGAGAGAGAGAGCCATAAAAGCTACCAGAGAGTAAAAACCAGTCAATGACCAAAGAATAAGAAATCTCATCTTTCTTACCAAAAGCAACAATGAGTGATAGAATTCAGTAAAGCCTTTAGAATTCTGAAGAAAAACTATTTACAACCTGAAATTTTACAGCCAGCTGAAGTATCAACTGAATATAAGGATAGGGGAAAAAAAAGCCATTTTCAGACATGCAAAAATGCAGAAAATATCTCTTTCATATATAGCCTTTCTAAGAAATTACTCAAACATTTCCTCCAATGAAAGGGAAAAAATCAAGAACACTACACAGGACTTAGGAAGAAATTTCCACTGGGGACAAGGAGCACTCTTCTAAGAAGTTAGAATTGTGTAGACTTTGGAGGAACCATGGCTTCAAGCTGGAAAGCAATACATTGAGATCCAAGTTTTAGAAAGAACATTCTGTCTTTAAGTCTGAAAGTGGGATTAGTAGAAGGTTTCTAAGACCAGGCAGAAAGTTTTTGCACACCTCAGGTGAAATGTAATTCAGACCTAAACTAAGGTGGTTGTAATGAGAACCAGGAGACTGTAGATGGCTAAAGACTTATAAACAACTGAGCTATCCTCTGATGAGGGGTATAGCTCAATTGCATCTTACTATAGACATTCATGGCATAAATGTAGGGCAAGAGCAAAAGAGACTCCATGAGAACACAAGCCCCACAAGCTGGTAGACAGAAAATAGTAAATAAACACCAGTAGGCTTGGAGGGAAGAATCAGGAATTCTTTGAGTGAGGAGTCAGTGTTACAACCATGTTCAAGTATAAAGGAACTCCTACCTTCCTTTCTGATAGCAGCCAGATTATACCTGATTAAAACTGTAGCTCTCTGCAGGAGTGGTTAAATCCCCAATAACAAGAAAAAGCAGTCACTCCTCTTGCTTGACTCTATAAAGTACCAAAGTAGCATGAGTGGAGCAACCTACATCAGGAAAGGGCAGCAGCTCAGGAGCACTTTAGGTAACAGTAGGCCTAGTGGATAGTTAGAGCTTCATTAAGTGGCTCTTGACAGCAGGGAATCAGATGGTTCCAACAGATTCTAATTTGGGCTGTAAGTAGCCTTAGGTGCCTGAGATGAGTGCATAGGCCAGATCTGTAGGACATTAAAGAGCATGGCAGGAAGAGTAAATGTTATTCATGGTACATTGGGAAGTCACTGAAAGGTTATTCAACCCATATGTTATGACTCAACCCATATGTGATGACTACTTTGGCTGCTATGTGAAGGATGGACTGGAAGGGAGGAAGGGTAGACAAGAAAGCTATTGTACCAACAGATGGCATTAGCTTAGACTAGAGAGTTTAAACTGGAGATGGAAATACATGGATTCAAAAGTTTTTTGGATGTTTGTTTTGTTTTGTTTTGCTAGATTTAATGGAAAAGAATAGGTTGGGTGGGGATGGGGAATCAAAAGCTAAGTGTGGGATGGACCTGTTAAATTGGAGTTGCCTATGAGGCACCCAGGATGAGATGTCAAATAAGCAGCTGGATATGTAAGTCAAGATCTGGCCTGGAGCTGTATTTTCTGGGTTCCTTGCTTCTGACTCGAGATAAACTCCAAACTGGGCAAGAAGGGAATTGACATTTATTGAACACCTACTATATGCCAAGTACCCATTATGTTACAGATGTTTCTATCATAAGTTTTACACGTTTCCCAACACCTGCTTTTCTCCATGCATGTCCAAGCACCCTCCCAATTCAGCCCCTCTGAGACCCAATTGGTGGCCATCTGAGATATGCTTGGGTTGCAGACACTCAGACACAGCATGGAATCAGTTTCTCCCCAACAGATTTCTAATGAGTCCCTGGAGGGTTCCTGCGCCTGGATGTATATTCAAAGATTCCAGAGACCTGATTGATGATAAGGAGTAGAGAAGAGTTCCTGGAGCACTGAACCTGAACTCTAGATCCAAATTATAGTTACTCTTGTTTGCTGAGTCTCTTTGGATATAACATGCCTCATTTCTTTGTCTTCGATTTAATATCCATCTGCTTCATAAAAATGTTCTGAGAATTGAGGTGAGATTCTAAATTACCTAGAGAGCATCTTAAGTAATGCAGATTCCTCCCGTTGGTTTGGGGTATGGCTCAGGAGTCTGTATTGCATGTAATTCTGATGCTGGTCCACGCTGGTGCCTGGACAAGAAACACTGATTTGCAGAATGGCAAATTGGTAGTTTTCACCAAATATCTGACTCAATCGTATCCTCACCACATGGATCACTATAGCAGTTTGTTTGTTTGTTTTTTAACTAAGGCCCAAATTCTTTGACACTCCTCCAATTGTGAGATGGGTTCTATGTTCCCCACCTTTCAATCTACTAGTTCTCTTGGGACACCCCAGATGCTTCCTCTCAAAATGCTCCCTCTCAGAACCTGACTGCCCTGATGTGAGAAGCCCAAGCCCCATGGAGAAGCCATGGTAACAGTCCAGCTGAGCTGAGCTTTGAGTCGTCTCAGCCCTGGCCCAGGCATATAAGTGAAGGAATCTGCATATAATACCAGCCCCCATCACTGACTTGCCCCGGCAAGTCTTCCTAGCTGAGCCCCAGACATCATAGAGCAGAGATAAGCCACCCCTGCCACGCCCTGTTCACATTTCTGACCCACAAAAGCTATGCTAACAATAAAAAGACTGTTGTTTGATGCCACTTAGTTTTGGGGTGTTTTGCCTTTCAGTAATTGGGATGGTTCCGAAAGTATTTTCTCAAGAAATAGCTATTTAAATGCAAACCCAGTACTTGGAAGGATAAGCTCTTTCAGATGAACACACGCAATCAGTGTATCCAACAGATAGCAAAGCAGGGAAAATGAGCCAAGAGATGCTCTCTTGTTTCACTGACATGACTGCATCACTGCATAAAGAGACACATAAGTTGCTTTCAGAAAACCGAAGGCAGGAAGATAGCAACACCTTGAAGACAGCATGTCTAAAAGGGAAAATACAGCATCAACAGGACAGATGAGGCAGAAGAGTAACGTCTAGCTTCACTTACTTCACAATTCCCCTTATGGTTGGCTCCAAAATCCCTCAACTCGCTCATTAACTGCAAAGTGGTTCATTTATGCCAGTTTCCCACACATACTTGCTTAGTTTTCAAAATTAGCTGGGATCATACAGTAATGAGTGCCAAGGGTAATTCTTACCACCAGGCAAGTTTGAGAAATGCTGAATTATAGAATTTTTAAAGTACATACAACACAGAATAGCAAATGTGGCACCCTTCCCTGAGAATTACAGCTCTGTAGTAAGAACGGACTTAATGTGAGAGCTTCGTGTTTGTAAAAAATGATTAGCATGTTCTAGCAGCCTTGAACCCAGAGAATGTAAATCCCAGCTAAGTCCAATGGCAACGACATGGAGGAAGAAGCTGTAAATATTGGAATTCACTTGCTAATCAGTACTACTAACTATATTAAACATTTTAAGTGTAATTATTTAAAAAATCATAATAAAAAATCATGTAAAAATCATGTAAAATCTAAGACTATTCAGTGACTATTTTAATTGATAAAATATAAAATGAGATATTAGGTTAAATGTTCATGGTTTTATTCAAGCTATTATTCAATGCAAGCAAGACAAAATGATGGAGCAGGATATATAATCTGGACTGTCTGGGACTGAGAAAAGAACAGGAAATGCTACACTACAATGTGAATTACTTCTACTTGAGTAACTAACACTAGTGTGTATGTTGCTTCCAGCCTCACCACCTTCCTCAATATTTTCAGAGGTGACTTGATTACTAATGTAAATATTGGAGTTTTCTTTACAGGAAATATGTTGACAGCCTCCTAAAGGAAGCGTAGGGAGGTTGTTCGGAGTCAGGAATTCACTATATAACTCCCAAGCTCTACATCATTAGGAGAAGATTTTCATAACACTAGTGTTGGCCCATATCAGTGAACAGCTTATTAATCCCCAAACCCTAGACCCCATGGAGACTGAGAGCAATTCAGGCCCCTTTAAACCCATTCAAATATATTTCTCTTATGTTGTGAGACACTTTAGTAGTTATATGTTGTAATTTCTGGGATAAAATTGATATCCATCTCAGATTCCAAGAGTTTGCATGTATTGCAATGAATAAAAGAAAATGTCTGTGAAGCTATTATCTGTATCGATGCATACTGGAATTCCAAGTGACAAAAATGGGGAGTCCTTTGTAACATATCAACTTAGAAACCAAATATTCCTCTTTCAGCCGGTGGCAGTATCTAAAGAACTGAGTCTATATTCAATAGCAGAAGAGAACACACCCCTGTTAATCTCAGGCCTGCCTTTCTAGCCAAGAAGTAGAAGGTTCTGGCTGCTCACCGCCTCTCTGAACTACTCTGTTCTGTCCTCCCTAGGGACGTCTCTTACACCAGTGTCACTGCCCTGCCATCCAAAGGCCTGGAGCACCTGAAGGAATTGATAGCGAGAAACACTTGGACTCTAAAGAAACTTCCACTTACCTTGAGTTTCCTTCACCTCACACGGGCTGACCTTTCTTATCCAAGCCACTGCTGTGCTTTTAAGAATCAGAAGAAAATCAGAGGGTAAATACAGGTGTCTGGAAAAAGCAGCAAAGGTTTCAGTGCAAGTTGAATTAATTTCTGGGTTTGGGAAAGGTCTGTGGTTTGAGAGCCAGGTGGAAAGAATGGAAGCATCCATGAGTATCATGAAATCCGTGGGACACAATGACTGCAGACTCAAAGTGACTGCAAATGTGAAATAAGACCAGTGTCACCGGATCACAGCAGGGAGGTGGGGGGGGGATCATATAGAATCTTGTAGAGATCATACTACATGATTCCTAGTCAACTGGCTTTGTACCCTAGCTTGGCCACTTTCTAGTTGTGTTATTCCAGCTTGCTTACTCAACCTCCCTGAGCCTCTGTGGAGATGGTAATGTTACTATTCACAGAGGGTTTGAGAAGAGTAAATGAGAAACTGAATAGAAAACACCTATCACAATTACCTGGAATATTTTAAATTCTCAAAAAACATTAGCTATGGCATGTATTATTTTATTATCAGGATGCTTACGAGCTGCAAAGGAGGAATGGCCTCTTCTCTCTGTGCTTTGTCTGAATCTTTTCTTCACTTACATTTTTACTCTGCATTATTTCCCCTCTTGTGTCCTAACACCACCTTCATTTATCATTTACTCACTTCTGCTCAGTTTCTATATAATATCTACCGGCTGACTTTCTGACTCATATTTGCAGTCAGAAATAAAACGGGATCTAGGGGCGCCTGGGTGGTTCATTTGGTTGAGCGTATGACTTCGGCTCAGGTTATGATCTCACGGGTTCATGAGTTCAAGTCTTGTGTCAGGCTCTGTGCTGACAGCTCAGAGACTGGAGCCTGCTTCAGATTCTCTCTGTGTGTGTGTGTGTGTGTGTGTGTGTGTGTGTGTGTGTTCCTCCCCTGCCCGTGCTCTCTCTCTCTCTCTCTCTCTCAAAAATAAATAAATATTTTTTTAAAAAGAAATAAAATGGGATCTAGTTGTGGGGGCAGAAGCAAAGGGGAAAGTTGAACAGCTGTGCAAAGAAGGCCAGTATGGCCTAATGCCTGCAGAAAGCCAGAAGTCAGGTATGGGGTGGTGAGAGCAGGCTTGATACTGAGGCTGTGTGGTCTCGGGGTAGGAAAGCATCAGGGATGGGTGGGAGGCTAGAGCGTACCTCAAGGGCAGGGTCCAGTTTTCTCGTTAACCTCTAAACAAGCTGCAATAGGCAGTCCTTTAGGCATTTTAACCAGAGCCCAATAGATGAATTAACATCTGCTTCTGCAGCTGAAACAAATTAAAGAATCCCTTTTGATGTCAGTATGGCAGGCTAGTGAAAAACTAAATCTCACTTCCATGAGCCTGCCTGCATGATCCTGTCCATTTATTCATTTGTTTGATAAGTATTTATTAAGCACCTAGCACGTGCTTGGCACTGTCCAATCCCATAGCAATGAATAGGTCGGGCAAAAGCCCTCCCGCATTTTGTTTTCAGTCTAGTGGGGGAAGTCAGAAAATAAATAAGCAAGTAAGAAGATATCAGATACTACTACAAAGGAAATAAACACAAAGTAGGACAGTTTATTTAAGGAGATCAGGGAAGGCCTCACTGAGAAAGGAACATTTGAATTTAAAACTGAATAATGAGTAGAAGCAGCTATGTGTTTTTCAGGCAAAGGGAACATGGAGTTCAAAAGCTCTGAATAGTAATAATAATAACCAACACATACATGGCATATCAGTGTTCCAGGTGCTCTTTGTAAGAGTTTTAAAAAATATACTCATCTGATCCTTTAACGACCCTATATGAAATAGATACTCCTTCCACTTTAAAAATGGGATAAGCCAGGGGCACCTGTGTGGCTCAGTCGATTAAGCGTCCAAGTTCAGCTCAGGTCATGATCTTGTGGTTTCTGAGTTCAAGCTCCACATCGGGCTCTGTGCTGACAGAGCCTGAAGCCTACTTCAGATTCTGTGCCTCCCTCTCTCTCTCTGCCCCTCCCCTGCTCACGCTCTGTCTCTGTTTTTCAATAATAAATAAACGTTAAAAAAAATTTTTTAATAAACAAATAAAAATGGGAAAAGCCAAGCTTCATAGGCCTGCCCAAGGTGAACAGCTAGTAAATGGTAGAACCAAATCCTAACCTAGGCAGACTGACTCTACCATCCATGCTTTTTTACTCATTATTGTTCTTGAACTGGGTGCAGATGAGAAATAAGGGCCAATGTCACTGGAGTACAGCAGAGGAAGGGGTAGGGTGGGTAATAGGAAGTAATGTAGGAGAAACAAGCCTGACTAGATTATGTAGAATCTTGTCGACTCATGTAGATCACAGTAAGTATTCTGCATATTTTGCTAAGTCCTGCGGGGACCATTAGGGGTTTTCAGCAAGCAGTGACTTCTTTCTGTTGCCTTACAGAATCCTTGAGTCCTTCATGTGTAATGACAGCAGTATTCGGAGCCTGCGTCAGAGAAAATCTGTGAATGCTTTGAATGGTCCCTTCGACCAGGAATATGAAGAGTATCTAGGTGACAGCCATGCTGGATACAAGGACAACTCTAAGTTCCAGGATACTCGCAGCAACTCTCATTATTATGTCTTCTTTGAAGAACAAGAAGACGAGATCCTTGGTTTTGGCCAGGAGCTTAAAAACCCACAAGAAGAGACCCTACAGGCCTTCGATAGCCATTATGACTACACTGTGTGTGGAGGCAATGAAGACATGGTGTGTACTCCCAAGTCAGATGAGTTCAACCCCTGTGAAGACATAATGGGCTACAAGTTCCTGAGAATTGTGGTGTGGTTTGTTAGTCTGCTGGCTCTCCTGGGCAATGTCTTTGTCCTGATCATCCTCCTTACCAGCCACTACAAACTGACTGTCCCACGCTTTCTCATGTGCAACTTGGCCTTTGCAGATTTCTGCATGGGGATGTATCTGCTCCTCATTGCCTCTGTAGACCTCTACACTCATTCTGAGTACTACAACCATGCCATTGATTGGCAGACAGGCCCTGGATGCAATGCGGCTGGTTTCTTCACTGTCTTTGCCAGTGAATTGTCAGTGTATACACTGACAGTCATCACTCTGGAGCGCTGGTATGCCATTACCTTCGCCATGCGCCTGGACCGGAAGATGCGCCTCAGGCACGCATATGCCATCATGGTTGGGGGCTGGGTTTGCTGCTTCCTGCTGGCCCTGCTCCCTTTGGTGGGAATAAGCAGCTATGCCAAGGTCAGCATCTGCCTGCCCATGGACACTGAGACACCTCTTGCCCTGGCATATATTATCCTTGTTCTGTTGCTCAACATAGTCGCCTTTATCATTGTCTGCTCCTGTTACGTGAAGATCTACATCACAGTCCGAAATCCCCAGTACAACCCCGGGGACAAAGACACCAAAATTGCGAAAAGGATGGCTGTGTTGATCTTCACTGACTTCATGTGCATGGCTCCAATCTCATTCTATGCTCTGTCAGCACTTATGAACAAGCCTCTCATCACTGTTACCAACTCCAAAATCTTGCTAGTTCTCTTCTATCCACTTAACTCCTGTGCCAATCCATTTCTCTATGCTATTTTCACAAAAGCCTTCCAGAGGGATGTATTTATCCTGCTCAGCAAGTTTGGCATCTGTAAACGCCAGGCTCAGGCATACCGAGGCCAGAGGGTTTCTCCAAAGAATAGCACTGGTATTCAGGTCCAAAAGGTTACCCGGGACATGAGGCAAAGTCTCCCCAACATGCAGGATGACTATGAACTGCTTGAAAACTCCCATCTAACCCCAAATAAGCAGAGCCAAATCTCAAAAGAGTATAATCAAACAGTTTTGTAAGCTGTCCCTACACTAGCCGCAGTGGTATAAAAGGCTGGTTTCTTGAACATGCATTCCTAACCCATTACATACACAAGATGACTGACCTAACCCTTGTGCAGGTGATGTTTCATGGGGCAAAATTTCATCTCTGGAGAGAGGTAGCATTAACCTAATCATCTCCCAGAAGGAAGAGAAGCTACCAGCACGTCTGAATCCCAGGTGATATCAAAATAACTGACACTTTCTAGAAGACTTGCTTGATGCTAACTGCAGTGACAATATTGTGTAAGATGCTCAACAAATATCAACTGAACTAGGTCAACACTGAGCTGCTCACTTTTAGATAGCGTTTCATACTGAAGATTCAGCAAATGGCAAATGCTATTAACTTAGCTGGTGACCACAATATAAAATTAGCTTTATGTTGGCTTGGTCCATTTTCACGTTCCCTGATACAACCAAAGAGAATGTGAATTCCTCAAAACTGACAAGTCAAACAGGATACAGGAGCAGCTATTATGAAGTGAAGGAGGGGAAAGGCTTAGCTTTGTTTTTTCAGACTCTGAAACTACTAATCATCTCTTCACAAGAATCTACCTGATGTGACCCAACTGTTATGTGTTGCCCAGAAAAAAACTGGCAATTTCAGTTTTTATGTGGCTGAGCAAACTAAGAATTGTTCTTCTTGGCTAGTCCCATAGCATAAAAGACGTGAACTCTAGAAATATTTCTAAGCAGCAGCAAGTGGGAATTATGAGCAGAGCACACTAAATCACCCATTGATTAACAAAGCAGGCTGGACGCGAGGTAACTGCTGGACCTTGTGCAAATCACTGGGCCACCTCTAAGTCTGTAGAAATGAAGGAGCCTAGGGCACCTTGTGACTCAGTTGGTTAAGCATCCAACATTTTGATCTCGGCTCAGGTCATGATCTCACAGTTCCTGAGTTCAAGCCCCACACTGGGCTCTGCACTGACAACTCAGAGCCTGCTTGGAATTCTGTCTCTCCCTCTCTCTGCCCTTCCCCCCAATATGTGTGTGTGTGTGTGCGCGCACACACGTGTGTGTATATGTGTGTGTATGTGCTCTCTCTCTCAAAATAAATATACTTAAAAAAAGAAAAAGAAAGAAATGAAGGAACTTGATGGCCTCTTCCAGTTTTAAATCTCTATGTGTATCCCTTTCCCTTAAAACATGTTTCCATGACAAAGGAAAAAGAAAAGCACTAAGAAAGTAGAATCTGTTTTTCCTATCTTGTAGGGCTGCCATCTATTTCTCTTTGGAGTCTAGAGGTACAACACAGGAAATTTCTTGGTTCATTTTTGGTTGTGATATCTGAACCAAACGTTCTATGGACTGACCCAATTGGGCTGGATCTGAATTACTCATCTAATTACTAGATCTACACAGCTACAATTATCAGGCCAAAACAGGTTAGTATTCATATTATAGAATAAAAGTTTTGCACATTTTGGTTATTTGGAGTTACTATGTCACTGTGCAGATTCAACTGAAAACATTTAACTTGTCTTCAGGGATTGGTTTCTTTACTTACCTGTTTCCAACCCATAATATAGTACTAAAGCTGTCAAGCACTCAGGTAAAGCAACACTAAAGCTATCAAGAGAAGTTTCTTCTTTCTGAAACTACTAGCTCTTTCGAGCCTGTTGATCATTGGACATAAAATCTGTTCCCCAACAGTGCTCCCTTACTTAAAATGGTTAGGATCTATCTTTATCTATAGATGTACTCTCCAGATTATCTGTCAAGACAGCCCCTTCATTACATCCCCAGCAGAGATGGCATTTGCTTCTCAGTGCTCATGAACCACACCAAGGAATTTGAAGCTTTTGTTGTTGTAAGTCTGTGGAGTGGGGTTAGTGGACCCAATGGGGCCCCAGAGATGGTCCCCCTGACTCACCTAGAATCTCCCCATAGCAATACCCATTTCCGATCATCACTGAGACCTCAGCATCTTAATAGAAATACTCTACACACTGAAATCATGACTTATCCACCAGTTCACTTGTAACTAATGAAACTAAACAGATGTGTGATGCTTGTGTTTCTCACCTGTAACATTTTGAAATCTCACATCCTGATAGTGAGTTTTATCTCGAGTAGTTGAGATAACATTTTGGAAACAGTCCTAGAAAAGAAACTTCAACACAGTTGTTACTAAAATTTTCATTCACAACATGAAATAAATTTTCTTCCTTTGAAATGATTGTGCTGAATCCTAGAGTATTGCTTTGTCTAATTTGTGAGCTTCTTTTAGGGTTACCATTACATGTGTTAAAACTCAAGACAGGAAAAAAAACAGTTGAAAAATTTGCTAATTAAATCATATTAAAACAAATTATTGACTGCCAATAACTTAAGTATAAAATTGTGTCTTGATAATAAATGGTCTTTATGTAAAAAACTTATTCATGAGGAATTGAATTATGATGCATTGACCTGCAGTGATGGCTAAGAGAAAAAATGTGATTAGTGTTGACATTAGGAATTTAAATAGTGCTCTAGTGAAGGTAATAAATCTATAATGCCTGGTTGGAGTTTAATTTATCTGGCAGCTTTCAACTATCTGAAGATAGACCCAAATAACAGGATAAACAGTGTCAGGCCAATCAGAATAGATGTCACAAACTTCATGCCCTAAAGCTTAGACATGTTGCCCATAGGAGTGTCTCTCAAAACACCCTCAAAGTTTATGATTCTTGCT
Source organism: Lynx canadensis (assembly GCF_007474595.2). Classification (NCBI taxonomy): domain Eukaryota; kingdom Metazoa; phylum Chordata; class Mammalia; order Carnivora; family Felidae; genus Lynx; species Lynx canadensis. Next base: position 124,865,381 of record NC_044308.2, read on the forward strand.
TTATGGATAACCTACTGTATACTAGAAGCAGCCAATTAGAAGAAGAGAGTATAATTCTGGGAAGTACCATGAGAGTGGCAATAAGGCAAAAGTGAGGGCAAAAAATGAAAACTGTATTCACAAGAATTCAAAACAATAACAGTTTGAAAATAAATACTCTTAACTGCTTGGAGTCTTTGGGGGAAAATGTGTAATAACACAGTAGAGGGGACAGGTAAAACTTGGTAGCAATGCATTCTGTTTTAAAAGATATAAATGTTCTAGCTCAGAGCAGTGAATGGAGTCCTGGCACCTACCGACCTTCTCTTTCAAATTCCACTGAAATGACAATGAAGAAGTAAAAACTGGGACCAAGCCAAAACCATACTGTGAACAGGGGGAATGGCACCAGAACAGACCAGCCTCTGTGGCTTTCTGAAGGATGGAAAGTCTACGGCCTTGAGTTGATAGATAACCGACTGGAGAAGGCTGTGGCCCAGAACGCAATGACCGAATAAGGCTGCAGTTCTAGAGGGATGTGTTCTTCCCTGCATAGTCCTAGACAGACATCTAAGCCTGAAAGTCACAGGACCAAGGGGCTAATCAAAGTAATTAATTGCAAATCTGTTTCATGTGGCCCCCCCATTGACTCTTCCTATGTTAGTTAGAATTCAGGCTGAAATCAACAAAGTGCCCCAGGCTGAAATCAACAAAGTGATTGTAAAGGAATTAAGTGATCAGTGTAAATGGGGTCAAGTTCCTGGTCTGGGGCAGTGGCAGATGCAGCCCACTCACCTACTTCTGCTCTCACATCATACAACAGAGCCTGGACATTGACATAGACATCACTATCAGCCCCCCAGTCACGGAAAGGCATCTTGGAGAAAAATATACAACATTAACCTGAGTTATCAATCCTTATCTTTCATTCAAAAATATAGGTGAATGACAACAATTACCAGACATCTGAGGAAAATGAACTGCACATCAATAGCACACAAAAAAAGACCAAATTGAACAAACAGGTCATTTCTCCAGTGGGGGAAAGCATAGTTCAGAGACAGAGTATTTTTTCTTTAATTCTAGTTAGTAACATCAGAGAAATTTGACAAAAAACTGGATCCTAAAACAATAGCAAGCTACTTAAAAAAAAGTAGTAATGAAAAATGAGTTTTGGCAAATTTAAAATGGGATTGCCAAAGCAAGAGTTTTTGGTTTTTTGTTTTGTTTCTTTGTTTTGAGAAAGAGAGAGAGAGAAAGAGAGAGAAAGGTAGAGAGAGAGAGAGAGAGAGATGGCGAGCAGGTGATGGGCAGAAGGGCAGAAAGAGAGAGAGAGAGGAGAGAGAATCTAAAGCAGGCTCCATGCTCTGCACAGTACCTGATGCAGGTCTCAGTCTCACAACTGTGAGATGCTGACCTGAGCTGAAATTGAGTCTGACACTCAACCCACTGAGCCACCCAGGTGCCCCTCAAAGCAAGAGTTTTAATAGAAAGAATGGGAGTTGAAGTAGAATAAATCTCCTAAATGTTGAACAAATAAACAAAAGATGTGAAATATGAGACAAAAGTTGAAAGATATAGAGGATCAGTCTCAAAGTCCAACATCTGTGTAACAGGAGTTCTAGAGAAAATGTAGAAAACACAATAACCAGGGAAACAGAAGGAGAAAATCTTGAGCTGACAAAGTGAGCTGATAAAGATCAAAAGTGTCCCCTTAGCGCTAACAGGGGTGAATGAAAAAAAAAATTCACATGAGAACAGTTCTTATAAAATGTCAGAAAGGGGAGATCTAAAATATTTGAGAGAGAGAGAGTGAGAAGTTGGGTATCAGAAAGGATTAACACTCAGATTGACCTTTAACAACACTGTCTATCAGAAGACAATGGAGCAATGCTTTCAATGTTTTGGGGAAAAAAATGTTTTAAACCCAGGACGCTCTACCCAGTTAAATCACCATCCAAGTATAAGGGCAAAATAACAACATGTTTATATATGTAAGTACTTGGTAAGATTACTTATGTCAAATATTCACAACTTGGAAATAAGCAAGAAGATAACTGGGTGCTGTTTTGATGCAGTGCTGGGTTTGACTTCTTATTGCCTAGGCTATTTTATAACTCGGTCAGGACAGAGGCTAACTTGTCCAGCAGATTTTCGTCTCATGGAGATTCAAATAACTTCTGCATGGTGTATGGCCCAGCTGGACATTAACCAGTTTTTTATCTAACCCAGCAGTATCATCCTAACATTTGTACATCGCTAATACATACTTAGCTTCTTAAGTGTTTCTTTGGACCAGTTTTAACATCTTGCTAGTTTCTTCATTAAATTATATGTTGAATAAAATCTTTGAAAAATGTTCATTTTATATTTACATGAGAATCATTTGTTTAATGTTCCTTATATCCTCCTTCTGAAAAATTACTTGAAGTTGTACTTTAGAAAATCATGTATTTCTTTCTCAATGGATCTTAACATACTATTTGTCTTATAATTAATAATAGTTGTATGCCATCATACTGTAATTGTTTTAAAATCAAATTATATGACTCACTTATATTTAACAATAGAATATAAATATTACAAACCCTGGCAAGTCAAAGTAATGGTATTGCTGACAAAAGTCAGAAGGGGAGGGAAAGAGGAGAGGTGTAGGACATGGTAAAGGAGATAATTTCTTCTTTTACACCATAGAAAAGAGAGAATGTCTACAGTTAATAGAATAAGAAACCGAAATTTGTTTTTTACAGTTATAAAATCAACCAACTGAAAATGTTAAAATTAATACTAGCAAAGATTTTTTTTTAAAGCTGGGAGTTAGCAGATAATGTTAAATCAACTAATTTCCTATTCTTCATTATATCCAGCCAAAAGTTATATTGTCTAAATATCTATAACTCTAAAAAACCAGATGTTTAAGTATATAACAGAATTATAAAAATAACCACCAGAATTAAAGTCAAAAATTGACTGAAAATGGTTTTCTCTGGAGATTGAGACTAGGGATTGAGTGGTGTTATAGACGGAATTATGTTCCCCTGCCACAAATTTATAGGTTGAAGCCCTAACCCCACCCACCCCGTGTGACTATATTTGGATACAGGGCCTTTATGGAGATAATTAAGGTAAAATAAGTCATAAGGGTGGGGCACAGACAAAAGGTCACCGGAGGACACAGCCAGAAAGTAGCCATTGAAGACAGCCCACCCCAGAAACTAAATCTGCAAGCACTTCCGTTTTGGACTTCTCAATTCAGAGGTTGGAGTAAATAAATTTCCATTATTTGAGTCACCAGCAGGTGGTACTCTGTTACAGCATCCCGAGCAAACTAATACAGATGGAAAATTTTCAGCTGGTGCCCTTGTGTACTGCTGGTTTTTTTAATCATGTGCATACTTTTTTTAAGACAGTGGAATGGAAATTATTATAATAGTATTACGCTTTAAGATAATTAACATTAAAAATGTGGCATTTAGGGACACCTGGCTGACTCAGTCAGTAAAGCCTCCATATCTTGATTTCAGGTCATGATCTCTTGGTTCGTGGGTTGGAACCCTGCATCAGGCTCAGCACTGGCAGTGCAGAGCCTACTTGGGGTTCTCTGTCTCCCTCTCTCTCTGCCCCTCCCCTACTCTTGCTCACTCTCTCAAAAATAAACAAACAAACAAACAAAACTTTAAAAACATGTGACATTTAAAGAAAGGTGCAGATTGGGCAATTTTATCATAGTGTTGAATTATTATGTCTTAAGAATTATAAGAGAAGGAGGCAGACCACATTTTTGAAAGTGACTTGAACAAAAATCTAGCCATTGCAAAATTTCGACTTTTAGGATGTAATAAATCTAAGTTAGTGAGTCTTTTTTTTTTTTAAGTTTATTTATTTATTTTGAGAGAGAGAGCACAAACAGGGGAGGGGAAGAGAAAGAGGGAGAGAGAGAATCCCAAGCAGGCTCCACACTCCCTGCAGATCTTGACGCGGGACAGTCTCACGACCATGAGATCATGACTTGAGGCAAAATCAAGAGTTGGACACTTAACTGACCAAGTTACCTAGGTGACCCCCTCTTATTTTTAAGTTTATTTATTTATTTTGAGAGAAAGAGAGAGCAAGCCAGTGAATCTTAAAGTGCCTATTTGGTAGCTATATCTGGCAAAAAAGTAAAAACCCTTTGTGACTTATTCTATTGGACGGCCTAATCATATTAAATTAAAATTTTCTCCAGTAGGAAAATTAAGCAACTAATTATTATCTATCATATGAATTTAGTAAGTAAAAAGTAAAACTTTAAACAAAGTAGGGTAATCAAGATAGTATAAACAACTTTGATTCTGTCACCCATTTAGTATAATTTTGGAATATATTTTGAGAATTTGGTAATATTTAGGAATATTCTATTTCATTTATTGAAGTATTTTAGAGGGGATTATGGAGGTGATGGCAATTGCTATTTGACAGGACACAATAAAGAGTCTAATTGTACATCAATCATGTGCCTCTCAGTCTTAAAAGACAACAACATGTTTCCTTGTGGCCCATTTGGGGGTATTAGAGTCACAATGCACTATAGAAATAGCTCAGGCCTATGGGAACCATGTAATGATGTATTAATAATTTACCATAATAGGGTTTAAACAAAGGATTCTAATCATTAGTAAATTTACAATCAAAAACAGCACTACAGATCTGACCCTCAGGCAGGAAGTATTCTGACAAAAGCCTATTTATAACTTATTCCCATGACTCTGTTTTCTTCCACCACAGGCATTACATCTAAAGGTCTAACCCCAGAGAGAGTTGCAAAAAAGTCTTAAAGATCCTCAGTTCTGTAGGAGGCTTGTAAAGTTTCTTAATAAGGGCCATAGTAAGTAGATGAAGTAAAAGTTTGAGAAAAATAAAACTATATCATCTCTATTTCTTTTTAGCAAACCCCAGGTTTAAATTTTCTTACATTCCACCTCAGTTCTCCAGACATCACGTGAAAAGGCTTCTGGTATGATAGTGGACAAATCTAGCTATTGTCAAACTAGATATTGGCAAATGATTTGTGGATCTCTGGGAATATGGGACTCCTAGGATTTGTTATTAATAACAAATAGAACCAATTCACTCTATTTGTTCTCAGATATTTCTCTGATTTCTCAGTGTTCCTTAAGCATTCTGACAGAAAAAAGAACTGGGGGAGGTATTAATAGCTTCAACAAATGTTGGAGAAATGAGATACCCTGACCAATCGAAGCCACAGTCCAGATGAAAAAAGAGATGCCTGATGTCATACCTGTTTTCACTATCTGTGGGCCAACTCTGGAGAAAGGGAAAAAGTGAGCACACACCTCTGGCACTCTCAGGTCTTCCCAGACATCCAAGTTGCTATGTGGTTTTATTTTAATTGGTGCAGTTGAGCCACTAGTGGGAGCAATAACTGAAGGAAGTTAAAGTATTTTCTTCTCCTTCTTTAACCGACCATCCAGCCTATATGGTACTCCTAAGTTCTCTCCAAACCCACTCACCCTGTAGCCACACTCTGTCTACCATCTGGAAGAGCCTCAACCTATACCAACTCTTCTATTTTATCCTGGTCCTAATACCCTCTCTCTAACCACTCATTCTATTCTATCCTGAGTCCCAAAAATACCACTTCTATACCCCTCATGCCATGATTATAAAGGGTAAAGGGGCCACTGGTGATAGATGTATTATCTGGGGTATATACAGAAATTTTCAAGAATCATCATAAGCTGGCTATGGCAATAGTACAGAGTATGGGAGTAGGAATGATTGGTTCAAGATTAGAGATGGTAATTATACAGAATGAAAAGGAAACCTGTGGCTGTTGCTTAGTATTGTCTGCTCCAGTTAGCTGAAAAGGAAATGCAGGGGCTGATAATTTCATATTTACATTGCTGCCTCAGAAATTGTATAGTGCTGTCCACCATTTTCAGAGAAAGATTCTTTAACTTTTTTGATATATTAATAACAACCATCAAAAAAAAAAATCGGGGGCACGTGAGTGGCTCAGCTGGTTGAGGGTCTGACTCTTGATTTTGGCTCAGGTCACAATCCTAGTGCTGTGGGATTGAGCCCTGTGTGGGTGGTGTTCTGCACTGAGCATGGAGCCTGCTTAAGATTCTCTCTCTCTCTCTCTCTCTCTCTCTCTCTCTCTCTCTCTTTCTCTCTCTCTCTCTCTGCCTTTCCCCTGCTTGTGCACATGTGCTCTATCTCAAAAAAAAATGTTTAAAAAAATCAATATTTGGAAAAAATGCGTGGGAACATCTAATCCACCTATTTGCTTTAAGGTTTTATTGAATAAACCTTCTCAAACATGCCTAAGACAATCTTCAGTTTTGTCTTATACAAAGCGCTCTTATGTATTAAGAGATGTCCTAATTTAAATGATAATTAATTGAAAGACAAAACTCAATTTGTTTATTCAAACTCTGAGTTTAGGGAGACACCAGTAGGCTGGAAAATCAGTAGATTATCTAATGTTGGTCTTAATTCCATAGAGAGGTTTGGAAATTTCTTTTCAAAACTGTCTGCTAAAACTTTATAACTATTTCTATGACTTTAGCTTTCCAATTATAAAGCCTTCTGAAAATTGTCAACTAAGTGTTAAATGGGAACGTGGAAGTTGACAATCACTGATTTGTTTCCTAGTCCCCTGCATTTCCTCTGATTGTGCTTGCTCTGAACTAAGAAGGGGAGGACAAAGTGTACAAATTGGTATTAGCCTTAACATACAGAAATATTTTTCAAGGGAAAAATCATCATCAGGTTTGTTGATAATAAAATTACAGGTAATTAAGGCTAAGTAAGGTCAGTGGAATGATATCAAATGCCTATACTACAGGAAAATTTAATAAAGAGGAAAATTAAGGCATCAGGTCAGCTTCTATTTGTGTTTAGATTTATTTATTTATGCAATCTCTACACCCAACATGGGGCTCAAATTCACAACCCCAAGATCAAGAGTTGCATGCTCCAGGGGCACCTGGGTGGCTCAGTCAGCTGGGTGTCCAACTTCGGTTCAGGTGGGTTTGAGCCCCACTTTGGGCTCTGTGCTGACAGCTCAGAGCCTGGAGCCTGCTTTGGATTCTGTGTCTCCCTGTCCCTCTGCCCCTCCCCAGCTTTCTCTCTCTCTCTCTCTCTCTCTCTTTCTCTCAAAAATGATAAACATTCGGGAGAAAAAAAAAATGATAAACATTCAAAAAATAAATAAATAAAAGAGTCGCATTCTCCAATGACTGAGCCAGCCGGCACCTCTAGCTCAGCTTCTTTAACAGAATTGGGTCATATAACTTATCCCAAAAGAAACAGTCCTAAATTCTAAGGTAGCAAACAAAATTGCCAATTAAACATCAAAGACTTTGGGGCGCCTGAGTGGCTCAGTGGGTTAAACATCCAACTTTGGCTCAGGTCATGATCTCGAGGTTCATGAGCTTGAGCCCCACATCAGGCTCTGTGCTGACAATGTGGATCCTGTCTCCCTCTCCCTCAGCCCCTTCCCCACTCACTTGGCATGTGTTCTCTCTCTGTCTCTCTCTCAGAATTCAATTAACATTTTAAAAAATCAAAAACTTTTTACAGCTCATTATTCTAATTATTTTTGTTATCTATGTATATTATTTACCTTGTGTAATTATAGACAAGGATACCCATATTCTAGTAAATGGAGTATAGATGTTCCTCTTTGAGTTATTATAAAATAATAAAGTTATCATACTTTGGATTCTCCTTCTCTCTTGTTACCCCCATCAGCATACAAACATGACATTATTTTTCCTATGTTAAAAAAGTCTCTCTTGACTCTACTTCTCCCCCATCGTTTCTCTGGCGTTGGCTCCTTTGTCGCAAAGCTAGAGAAAAAGAATTGCCCTTCTCACTGCTGCAAATTGCTTTCCTCCTATCCTCTGTTAAACCCACTCTTAACTAGGTTTTCAATCCCACAGCTCAATGGAAACCAAGCTCATTAAAGTCATCCATGAGTCCATGTTGCTAAATCCAATGGTCAATTCTCAGTTCATCGAAATTGATCTAGCAGTATATTGTTATAGCAGTATCTGGTATATTGTTCACTTCTTCCTCATTGATTCCCTTTCTTCCCTTTGCTTCCAGGACACCACACTATTTTGGTGTTCCACTTAACTTACTGACTGCTCCTTTCTCTCTTTGCATCAACCTTTTAATGTTTTGATACCGGGGTTCAGTCTTCAGTTCTTTTGTCTTTTCTATTAATGTTTATTCTATGGCTGATCTCACACAGTCATAAGGCTTTAAATATTATCTATTGGTGATGATTCCCCAAATAATATCTTCACACCACACTTTTCTTCAAACTCCAAAGGTGTATATCCATCTGCCTCCTCACCATCTAATAGGCATCTCAAAGTCAACATGTCAAATGAAACTTCTGATCTTCTACCCTAAAACCCACTTCACTTACAGTCTTCCTGTGAGAAGTAAGTGAGATGATTCATTTTCAGAAATACCAAATAAAAACTGTGCTGTCTAGTTAACAATAGGTCTACAACCTATTGGAAATATGTACAAACATCCCCATCCCCACCACATTGGAGTCCCAAGCCCTTAGACACTTCAGTTCCTGGTTCTTCTTCACCTCTTCATTTCACAGGCTTATTTTTTACAGGCTTTGCAATGAGCATGAGCCAAAGAACTGAAGTCTCTGCATCACCTCAAGGAATGTACATTTGTTCCAATCAGACTACTCTCTGGCCTTACATGGGCATAGGTGACTTCCAGGTAAGGCTGTAATCTCTGTAGTACTCAGCCAATGAGGAATCAGGGAAAGGACTTCATGCTAGGAGACAAATTGCCTGCTGTAACTGCCCCAAGTATGCCTGTCCATTAGACACCTGCTCTTGCAAGAACGTTGATTAAGTCTTCACTTCATTGTGCCCCGAGTCTCTGTGTCACTCCTTTGATTGGGTCAAGGGGCTTAGTTCTCACACTTCCCTATCTCAGTTGATGGCAACATACCCTTCAAGGTGCTCAGATGAAAATCCTGAGCTTCCTTCATTCTTCCTTTCTCTCATGACCCACATCCAAATCATCAGCAAGTCTTTTTGGCTTAACCTTCAAAACACATTTAGAATAGGACCACTTCTTACACCTTAACTGCTGTTCCCTTGGTCTAAATTATCATCATCTCTCTGCCTTGGATTACTAAATGGTCTCCATTGTTCTTTTATCCCCTTACAATCTATTTAAGAGGTTGACAAACTACTGCCTACTGGCTAAATTGGTCCAACTTCTTGGTTTTGTACATCCTGAGATCAAAATGGTTAAAGAAAATCAAAAGAAGAAGACTATTTGAGGCTACATGAAATTATATGCAACTCAAATTTTGGTCCCTATAAACAAAGTTTTAATGGAACACAGTCGTGGCTCATTCATGTGTATGGATAAACATATGCTACAATAGCAGAGTTGGGAGAAAAACTATATAGCTCACAGAGCCTAAAATATTTACTCTCTGGCTCCTTCAAGAACAATTTGCCAACCTCTGGTATATTCTTGATTGAGTAGAGTGGTTCTCTTAAAACTTCAGTCAGATCAGGTCATTCCTCTGCACAGTCTTGTAAGTGGCTCTCCAGTTCTTTCAGCAGAAGCCAAAGTCCATATGATTTGGCCCCAATTGCCTCACTGTTTTCATTTCTTACAATCCTCTTTATTGACTTTTTTCCAGCTGCTCTGCCTTCCTGCTACTCCTTGATCACACCAACAGACTCCCTAACCAGACCCCTGGCATTGACTCATCATTGTCTGGATACTTTGCCTGAGATAGCTCTATGAACAAATCCCTCACCTCCATCAAGCCTTTGCCTAAGTGTACTTTTAGTGAGTCCTGTCATAACCATTCTACTTAAAATTGTAACTTGTTCCATGTTCCTCTATTATTTTCTGTTGCACTTATCATCTCCTCGCATAAACAAAATTGATAAACCTTTAGGCCAGACTCATCAGAATATAAGAGAGAGGACTCAAATAAATAAAGTCAGAAATGAAGGAGGAGAAATAACAATTGACACCACAGAAATAGAATAATAAGAGAATGCTATGAAAAATTGTAGGCCAACAAACTAGGCATCTAGAAGAAATAGATAATTCCTGGAAACATACAGTCTTCCAATAATGAATCAGGAAGAAATAGAAAATTTGAACAGATCAATTACTAGTAACAAAAATGAATTGATAATCAAAAAACTCCCAAGAAACAAAAGTCCAGGACCAGATGGCTTCACAGGTGAATTCTACCAAATATTTAAATAAGAGTTAATGGGACGCCTGGGTGGCTCAGTTGGTTAGGTGTCCGACTTCGGCTCAGGTCATGGTCTTGCGGTTCATGAGTTCAGGCCCTGTGTCGGGCTATGTGCTGATAGCTTGGACCCTGGAGCCTACTTCAGATTCTGTGTCTCCCTCTCTATCTTCCCTCGCCTGCTCACACTCTATCTCTCTCTCAAAAATAAACAAACATTAAAAAAATTAAATAAGAGTTAATAACTATTCTCAAACTATTCCAAAAACTTGAATAGGAAGGAAAACTTCCAAATTCATTCTATAAGGCCAGCATTATCCCAATACTAAAGCCAGTTAAAGATACCATAAAAAAAATAAAACTACCTGCCAATATCTGTGAAGAACATAGATGCAAAAATACCCAATGAATCATGAGCAAATCTAATTCAACAATACAATGAAAGGATCATTCCCCACGATTAAGTGGGATTTATTCCCAGGATACAAGGATGGTTCAATATTTGCAAATCAATCAGTGACATATAACATTCATTAATAAGAGGAAGGATAAAATCATATGATCATCTCAATAGATGCAGAAAGATTATTTGACAAAATACAACTTCATTCATGGTAAAAACTCTTAACAAAGTGGGCTTAGAGAAAACATACCTCAACATAACAAAGGCCATACATGAAAAACTCTCAGTTAACATCATACTCAATGGTGAAAAACTGAAAGCATTTCCTCTAAGATCAGGAATAAGACAAGGATGTCCATTCTCACCACTATACTCAATATAGTACTAGCTGCAGAAATCAGACAAGAAAAAGAAATAAAAGGCATCTGAACTGGAAAGGAAGAAGTAAAACTGTCCCTATTTGCAGATAACATGATACTACATATAGAAAACACTAAAGACTCTACCAAAACACTATTAGAATTAATAAATGAATTCAGAAAAGTTGCAAGACAAAATTAGTATTCAGAAATCTGTTTGCAATTTCTATACACTATAAGGATATAGCAGAAAGGGAAATTATAAAAACAATTCCATTTACAATTTTCCCCAAAAGAATACAACTCCTAGAAATAAATTTAACCAAGGAGGTAAAAGACCTATACTCTAAAAAGTGTAAGACACTTATGAAAGAAAACTGAATATACCACAAACAGAAAGATATAAAACGCTCATGTATTGAAAGATTAACATTGTTAAAATTTCCATACTACCCAAAGCAATCTACAGATTCAATGCATCCCTATCAAAATACCAATAGCATTTTCACAGAACTAAAATTAACTCAAAATGGATTGAGTACCTAAATGTGAGACCTGAAACCAGAAAACAAATTGAGCAAAGAGAGTAAATATTTTCAGCTTTGCAAGCCATACTTACTCCTGGCCCGGAGAATCTGTTTGGGGGATCATAGAAGTCTTAAAGGTCATCTTTAACCTTGGATTTAAAGGACAAGTAAGACTTCAAATATATTAATATAGGAGGGTAGTGAGAAAGGAGTTCCAGGCATAAGTATGAGCAAATTCAGAGAAGTGTGAACTGCCATAGTACCATTAAGAAAAGCAACCAGCATGACTAATGCATAGGATTAGAGGATTAGAAGGAAGCAAGGAATGTGCTGGTTATTCTCCTAGAGGCATTCCCAACATTTTCTGTTCTGCAGAGGCTGACCCTACAGACTGCATCACCCCACGCTCTGTTGCCCTCTTGATTCCAGTTGGTTTGGCAATGGAGACACTGGCTTGAGATCAGAGCGCAGGAAGAGCAACAGTTTGGGTATTTATCCCCAGATGCCTTTCTGCCTCTTGACTGTTTTAGCAGTAGTAGTTCTTTGGTTACAGCTTCTGTCTAGGATGTGTCTCTTCTTTGGCTCCAAGTTCTCTCCAGGGTCTAGTATCACGCCTGCTTTCCTGTCCATTTAGCCCCAGGGTGGTAATTACTTTACTGTGGCTAAGTCCTGGGTGTTTCATCATCCCTGATTGGTTCTTTCAACCTTATCCACCACTCTGGAAGTCTGCTCATTCAATTCTCCTTTAAACTCTTTGAGTGAGTCATTCGTTTCCTGCCATTATCTTCACTGATTCGGGTAGACTGAAGCCAGATCACGGAGGTGCCAGACTGTAAAGTTTGACCTCTACTCAGTGGACACTGCATAACTATATGTCAAGGACCTGATTGTTAAGAAAGGGGTGCTATGATTTAGGAGAATATAAATGAGGAGGCTGGCCTGGGGACATTTCAAAGAAAGAATGAACACAATAATGTTATCAGTAGCTCAGATTATCATAGGTACACACTACTAACACTGGTAAGAGTAAGATGGTTTGTCCAGCTTTAAATAGAGACTGTCACAGCTACTTAACTCTGAGTTAAATAGCTCATATTCTCTCCAATGTTCCAGATTTCATCCTTTGCAGCAACCTATGCATGTTCACTGCAGGATCCTCCAGCACTTCTGTCTTAGAAACTCACTGAAGGTCAAGGTTATTTAGCAGACATTTTCCTACTTCATCACTTTCTAATGTTTGTGGTCATTCTGGGAAACAGATAATCAGTACGAAGAAGACTAGTTATTACCTTCAAGATATAAAACCCATGTACTCTGACAAGTGATACCTTACAACAATGTTCCCCAAACTTGTTCACATCATGGCACACTGCGAACACAATCATACTGCATGAACACTAGGTAAATGAATGAGGCTACTCTCAGCCAGAGCTGCCCCACAACTTGGCCAGCTTTCCTAAGGATTGATTCAACATTGAGGCACATTTGCAACACATTTCATACATACTAATTATGCAATTCTGTATTAGGGCTCCAACACCATCTGCAGAAGATTCTTTTCCTCTTGGGGTTCTCTCATGAATTATCATTGACCTCAGGCAGGGCCTGGTCCTCCTGTAGCGTTTGATCCAGTCACAATCATAAGACTCCTCCCTTGTTCCTGATAGCACATCCAAGGCCACAGCTAGCCCACACTAGACACTTAAACAAATTAGAAAAAGGTGTCTTTGTTCTGGATGGACACTGCCCAGTACTGGGGTATGACAGTAGCCAGTTGAGAACAGGAATATTTAATTAAGCCTTAATATTTAATTAAGCCTTAATTAAAAACCCATGGGGTTATAGAAATAAAGAAGTAACATGACTCAATAATCAACCTGCTTAGTTGTGATGATCTCAACTTCAGGCCCACAAGGAGGCAAACTGCCTCCTTACCTTGCTAGATACCTTTCTAGCTCTCTTGCCAGTCACACTGTTCTTGCTATCCTTTTAGCTGGTCCTATTGGCTCCTTCTTCCCTAGGTAGCTTGACCTTCTATGAAAGTTCATACTTGTATATCACTTACCATGATACATTTCCAACCTCCAATATTACACTGAGATTTAGGATCTATAGGATCTATAATACCCAAGGTTTCTAGAAGTTGGGCCATTTCTATATCTTCTTTCTTGAAGCTTCTACTCCTGTTTCTGCATCTGGGTCACCCAGTAGCTAGACTTATCCTATTAATCCAACCACATAATCCACCAATCATATTGTAGAGTATCAACACCTTATCAAAATCAATCCCTTGCCTGCCAAGATTAGTATTGAGAAGACAAGGAGAGGAAAAATAGAAGTTGAAGCTTTAAAGTTCAGATACCTTCTCTTCATGGAAGGTCTTGCTCCTTGGCCAATGTAAATATAGGTTTGATTTTATTACAGAATTGACAGAAAATTTTAGTTTTACTTTATGTAAAGTAAGTAGTAGAAGGTCTCCCATGAGTCAAACACATATTCTCTTACACTGGGATCAAAGGGTCTCTTAACTTGTTACATGCCACATTTGTGTACATCTAAGTTCTCACCTGTGTCCTGGGTAAGTCCAGCTGCTGGACAGATGTGCTTTTTAATAGCAGCTCCAAATGGATCTGGCAGACCCAGTCTCAGAGTCAAAATGTGGCAAGGGATGAAGTTTTTATCCAAATGTGGGTAAGGATAACATGACCTAAAACCAAACTGCCAAATATGAATGACCTTTTCATGAGGAATAAAAAAGAGAACCTTGATGAAAGATACCTGCGTCACTAGGTGTGCTTACTACAGACACTTACTCAGCTAGTCTGTCAGGTTAGTGGATGAGGTCAAGAACTTGCCAAATTGAAGGGTCATCATCAACCAATGGAACAAAAAGAGAAGGAGGAGGAGGAGGAGGAAGAAAGTTAAGTAGCTTTGAGCTAGACAAGTACTTAGAGCTACTTGAAAATATGTTTCTCCCCTCTGCTCTTGCCAGAGATTCAGGGCCCATCAATGTATTCACAGTTGATGGATGTCACAGATCAAATCCTCACCTAGAGAGCACTCTTTCCCTCTACAGGCTGCACAGCTGGGACACAAGGAAGACATGTATCCTCAGCTGTCCCCAAGTGTGATTGACAGACATGTCTCCTGTGTCCTTTACCCTTTGATGTCGTTCTCCCAGCCAGGATATTATAACAATGACTAATTGTTCTGCTGCTGATTCACAGGCCAGGGAACACAAAGCCATGGCCAGACAGTGTACGGGCCTGAAACTCAGTTCTGCTTCTTTATATTTTTGCCTTGGTCTGTAATATAGGCCATGATTTAGACACAAACTTGTTAGCATGGCCTCATTGGTACCAGAAAATGCCAATTTCAGGGGCTTCCTCACATTCCATGAGACATTTTAGCACCTTCTTGTTTTAGTTAAAACTCTCTAAGATTTCTGGTCCCGTTAAATAATGATGGTTGAAATGGGAAATGGTAGATTGCATCACTCACCCTTGCCCTCCTCCCCCTGCTGCAAACTACTCGGGTGGTTTGGAAACAACTTCCATTCTAAAGAAGGGTGGGCATTGGAAGTCCTAGCTCCAGCAATCAGACAACACAAAGAAATAAAAGGCATCCAAATAGGCAAGGAAGAAGTCAAACTTTCACTCTTCACAGATGACATGTTACTCAATGTAGAAAACCCTAAAGATCCACCAAAAAAACTCCTAGAACTGATATATGAATTCAGCAAAGTTGCAGGATATAAAATCAACATACAGAAATTGGTTGCCTTTCTATACACCAATAATGAAGCAGCAGGAAGAGGAATCAAGAAATCAATCCCATTTAGAATTGCACCAAAGACCATAAGATACCTATGAATAAACCTAACCAAAGAGGTAAAAGATCAGTACTCTGAAAACTATAGAACATTTATGAAAGAAATTGACAAAGACACAAAGGAATGAAAAAACATTCCATGCTCATGGAATGGAAGAACAAATATTGTTAAAATGTCTACACTACCCAAAGCAATCTATACATTTAATGCAATCCCTATCAAAATAACATCAGCACTTTTCATAGAACCATAGCAGACAATTCTAAAGTTTGTATGGAACAAGAAAAGACCCTGAATAGTCAAACTAAGGTTGAAAAAGAAAGCAAGTGAGAGGCATCACAATTCCAGACTTCAAACTATATTACAAAGCTGTAATCATTAAGACAGTAGGGTACTGGCACAAAAACAGACACATAGATCAATGAAACAGAACAGAGAACCCAGAAATGGACCCACAACTATATGGTCAACTAATCTTCAATAAAGCAGTAAAGAATGTCCAATGGAAAAAAAGACAGTTTCTTCCACAAATAGTGTTGGGAAAAACTGGACAGCAATATGCAGAAGTATGAAACTGGACCATACACAAAAATAAATTCAAAATGTATGAAAGACCTAAATGTGAGACAGGAAACCATCAAAATCCTAGAGGAGAACACAGGCAGCAACCTCTTTGACCTTGGCCACAGCAACTTCTTACTAGATACATCCCAAGAGGCAAGGGCAAAAGCCAAAATGAACTATTGGAACTTCATCAAGATAAAAGGCTTCTGCACAGCAAAGGAAACAATCAACAAAACTCAAAGGCAGTCTATGGGATGGGAGGAGATATTTCTAAATGACATATTGGATAAGGGCAGATCCAAAACCTATAAAGAACTTATCAAATTCAACACCCCAAAATAAATAATCCAATTAAGAAATAGGCAGAAGACATGAATAGCCTTTTCTCCAAAGAAGACATACAAATGGCTACCAGACACATGAAAAAAATGCTCAACATCACTCATCATCAGGGAAATACAAATCAAAACCACAATGAGATACCACCTCACACTTGTCAGATGGCTAAAATTAACAATTCAGGAAACAACAGATTGTGAGGATGCACAGAAAGGGGAACCCTCTTACACTGTTGGTCAGAGTGGAAAACAGTTAAAAATAGAACTACCCTATGACCTAGCAATTGCACTACTAGGTATTTATCCAAAGATATAAAAATACTGGTTCAAAGGGACACATACACCCCAATGTTTATAGGAGCACTATCAACAGTGGCTAAATTATGGAAAGAGCCCAGATGTCCATCAACTGATGAATGGATATAGAAGATGTATACACACACACACACACACACACACACACACACACACACAATGGACTACTACTCAGCTATAAAAAGAATGAAATCTTGCCATCTGCAATAACATGGATGGAATGAGAGTGTATTATGCTAAGCAAAATAAGTTAGAGAAAGACAAATACAATATGATTTCACTCATACATGGAATTTAAGAAACAAAACAGATGAACATAGGAGAAGGGAAGGAAAAATAAAATAAGGTAAAAACCAAGAGGGAGACAAACCAAAAGGGACTCTTAACTTTAAAGACACATTGAAGGTTGCTGAAGGGAAGGTGAAGGGGGATGAGCTAAATGGGAGATGGACATTAAGGAGGGCTCCTGTGATGAGCACTAGGTGTTCTATGTATGTGATGAAACACTAAATTCTACTCCTGAAACCATTACTACCCTATATGTTAACTAACTTGGATTTAAATTAAATCTTGAAAGAAAAAAAAAAGAGAGAGAGAGAGAGAAAAGGGTAAGGCATTGGAATCCAGGAAATCTGACCCCAAGTTACCTTGTGACCTGTCAAGAGTCAAGAGCTGTTCTAAGGAAAGAACCACATAAGATAGAGATGTTTCTTGCAGTGTAATCACTTACATTTTTCATGTTGAGCATTAGACATTCATGAGACTATCTCTCCCCACATTCCCACAAGAATCAGACTGTATTCCTTGGTTGAAGTCAAACCCCTTTACATGCCCCTCTTCCCCCCTTTCTGTATACTGAACTCCTGTGCCCAACTGTTGTCAATCCAAAGCAACACTCTTCTGTCAGGTGCAATCAAAGAGAGTAGGCAGACTTGAAGAGTTTCTCTATTTCTGCTCCGTTGGATAGCTTTCCTCCTTTATGAAAATTTACAAAGTTTGTAAGTGAAAGGGCTTAGTGCTGCCCAAAATCAAATCACACTCCCCAATTACAGGGAGGTCCATGACAACAAACACCATGAAGTGTCAATAATTAAGCTTCTGTTGAGAATGTGATGCTTTAAAAATTTTTTTTCAACGTTTTTTATTTATTTTTGGGACAGAGAGAGAGAGCATGAATGGGCGAGGGGCAGAGAGAGAGGGAGACACAGAATCGGAAACAGGCTCCAGGCTCTGAGCCATCAGCCCAGAGCCCGACGCGGGGCTCGAACTCACAGACCGCGAGATCGTGACCTGGCTGAAGTCAGACGCTTAACCGACTGCGCCACCCAGGCGCCCCTAAGAATGTGATGCTTTTAAATATAGAATGGAAGATGATGCGTATGTATAAATAAATTAAACTTACAAGACAAAATGCTGACAAACTGTAATTAAATGTTGCATTCAACATATATACTCTATTCCTCACATAAAATAAGAAGCAAGCTGCATATTAAAACAATGAGTCGTTCAAACACGTAAATGAAATAGTGTTTTGTCTCTAGGACTCATGTCGATGGCTATCAGGAAATAATTGAATATAATTAACTTGTTAAAACTGTCTGTGATAATTATAAATGTGATCACTACATATTTTAATTATTCCTGTTGTCTTTTCTTTTAAAAAAAATTTTTTTTAACATTTATTCATTTTTGAGAGACAGAGAGAGACAGAGCATGAGCGAGGAAGGGGCAGAGAGAGAGGGAGACACAGAATCTGAAGCAGGCTCCAGGCTCTGAACTGTCAGCACAGAGCCCAACGTGGGGCTCGAAGTCACGAACTGCGAGATCAGACCTGAGCCGAAGTCGGACGCTCAACCGACTGGGGCACCCAGGTGCCCCACTGTTGTCTTTTCATACTTGCAAACACGATTAGCTATTTTATGGCAAACATGAGGCTATGTATTCACCATTTTCCCTACATCCTGGGTGCACACTTACATACAAATCTCCCACCCCTCCTTTCATGACTGAAATCTGGCCAATGGAATAGACAGGTGTAAGGAGTGACACATCCAGGTATATAAAAGCTCCCACACAATCCTCCTGTGCTTTCTACCTTCCTTCTGTGTTAGACCAACACAAAGGATTCTGGAAAGAGGGAGAGGGTCAAGTCCTAAGGAAAGGTAAAACCACTCCATTGAAGGAACTTATGTTCCTGAATTACTGCATGGGGCAGAGCCAACCCTACCAATCTGTACCGTACTGTGACATG
Organism: Lynx canadensis; assembly: GCF_007474595.2. Lineage (NCBI taxonomy): Eukaryota > Metazoa > Chordata > Mammalia > Carnivora > Felidae > Lynx > Lynx canadensis. Next base: position 124,884,225 of record NC_044308.2, read on the forward strand.
CAGAACCAAACCTTTACTGAGTTAAGCCACTGAAATCTTGGAGTTTAAGGAACGTTACATAAGTTCACCTTCCCTGACTAATTCATATTCTCACATTGCATTCTTATCTCTGTACTTCAGAAATTGAGCAGCTGTGAGCAACATATATTTATTTTTTCCATAGTCAGAATTTATGTGAACTCTTTGTCAATGTTACTAGAATTCCTTCCATGTCAAAACAATTTGACAGCAAATAAATAATACAGAATTGTGCCATCACCTTTTATGCAGTCCTTTAGACAATCATGTTAACTCATGATGCTAAATCTAGAATAAAAATGCATAGAATCCAAAATAAGGAGTTGGAAAAAATCTTTTAAATAGTGTTAGATTCCGCTAATAATAATCTATGAGGTTCACTTCATGGAAAGTAAATTTTTTCCTTAACATACATTACTGTCAACAAAACCGTGCAAATTACACAGGAAATCACTGCTACTGCCCATACAAGGACAAGGAACTTTCAAAAAATGTTTTCTTAAAAGGAATAATTTTGACATTTTTCACACCTGTGCTAATGCTATATGACCAATAAAACCATGTGAAGTATCTGGACTAAATCAAGGATCAGTATGTGTCCGGAGTGAACACAAGTCAAAATGCTTAAGAGGGAGGAATATATTCTTCATCACCTGATGGCACCACCAGTGCAAGGTAAAATAGCAAGACTGGAATAACCAAAATGTGCATTTTCCCAGTAGAATCAACTTAGGAGGCTAACGATGGCTAATAATGTCATCCACAAAAAAATTTTTGACACCACTATTTGTATCTTTGAATTTTGTTACATATACATAAGAAAGGTTTATCAGGCTATCACCTCTGAGGAGACACAACTTAACAGAGCTAAAAGCTAAAATAGTCTTCATTTATATAAAGGAATTCCATATCTACAGTTCGTGGAGTAATTAAATTTTGTTATAATTCTACTTGTTTCACTTTCTTTTAAAAGTTCCTACATGAGGTGTGCATGGGTGGCTCAATCAGTTAAGTGTCTGACTCTTGGTTTGGCTCAGGTCATGACCACATGGTTTGTGAGATTGAGCCCCACAATGGGCTCTGTGTTGACAGTGCAGAGTCTGCTTGGGATTCTCTGTTTCCCTCTCTCTCTGACCCTTCCCTGCTCATGATCTCTCTCTCTCTCTCTCAAATAAATAAACATTAAAAATAAAAATAAAATTTCCCACACAAATGTTTTTCTCATGGTTAATATTTAGATTTATCTATCCACACCAGTTTTCTTGCTCTCCAGCCCTTCTCTCCCTACCCAACCCTCTTCCCACTGCCCCCTCCATAATCCTTCCATGATCTTTTTTCCTGAAATTCATTATTTAGTAGTTTTTTTCAACCTGGGCCTTAATAAATAGTAATAACGTTCCATTTTTATCTAAGCTTATCTTGATTTCCTCTACATTCAGTAATAGTTTTGGTTGGAGATAGGCTTCTAGGTTGAATTATCCTCTCTTGGGGATAATGACGTCTACGTCATTACTCTTTTTGTTATTTTGTTTTTAATATTCATATATTTTTTGGAAGAGCACAAGTGGGGGAGGGGAAGAGAGGGGGACAGAGGATCTGAAGCAGGCTCTGCGCAGACAGCAGTGAGCCCAATGTGGGGCTTGAACACATGAACCATGAGATCATGACCTGAGCCAAAGTCAGACACTCAACCGACTGAGCCACCCAGGTGCCCCTCATTGCTCTTCTTTTGAGAAGGAATCTACTCTTAGTGGGTAAGTAGTCGGTCTCTAAGGTCAGCCTGGATCCAAGCTTGGCTTTACTTGCTGTGTGGCTTTAGACAAGATACACAATTTTTCTGACTCAGTTTCCCTATCTGTAAAAATGGGGGCCAGGGGGCTAGGGATGGAATCTAAAGTATACTGCACTAATTTAAAATGTTTTTTTAAATTTATTTATTTATCTTGAGAAATAGGGAGAGAGAGAGAATGCCAAGCAGGCTCTGCACTGGCAGCACAGAGCCCGATGTGTGCACCGAGTAATTTAAAGATTCATATGTGACCACTACCTAAAACATAAAAATCATCTGGCATTGTCTTTTTTATCTTGCCCAGGACTAGATGTCTTCCTGAAACTGTGAATTGTTCTTACATTTTTTCTAGCAAAGTCTTGGTGAATATCTCTTCAAATATTACCTTTCCTCTATCCTTTCCTATGGGAACTCCTGGTAGATGTATGCTAGGCTTTCTGGCTTTCTCATTACCACTTCCATGTCTAGCAACCTCTACTGCTTTTAATATCTTTACTCCTCTGTGCCATGTTTTAGGTAATTTCCTTAGAACTAATACTCTTCAGTTCACTAATACTCTTCAGTTACGACTAACTTGCTGCTTAGCCCATCCATTACTTTTTTTGCTAATTTTAAAGACATAAATTTTCAGGTGTGTGAATTCTAGTTGTTTTATTTTCAAATATGCCTGCTCTTTTTTTCATAGTGTTCAATTATTTCCTTGTGAATATAAGACTTAATTTATCTATTTAATCATTTTATACATGCTTGTAGTCTTTTTGATATTTTTAGATTGAATTTTAGAGTGTTAATCCTCTTGCTTGTGATATCTTCTGATTCTCCCTCGTAGTGAACTGGTTCCTCATGTAATTTATAATTTTTCCCTGTGTTCAACTCTTTAGCTAGGGTTGGCTTTTTCTATGGGAGTTCCATGTACCTTAAGAGGTGGTAACATTGTGGAGAGAAATTTTGCATTACTTCTGCTGTGCACTCCTTGTATATCTGGGATCAATCTTTATAAGACATTTTTTGGCTTCAAGATTCTTGAGTCAATGCTTAATGTAAATTAGATTCTGTATGTATACTTAGAACTTTGAGTTTCCATGGACAGCTTTTTGTCCCACCAGAGCCCTGAGCAGATAGATGCATTCTTCCTTGAAAGGTAATACAGGATACAGACTAAAAACAGCAACTCTACACACTTCCTGGGTTTCAATCTTCACTTGACTTTTTTTTCTTAAGTTTATTTATTTATTTTGAGAGAGAGAGAGATAGAGGGAGGAGCAGAGAGAGAGAGAGAGAGAGAGAGAGAGAGAGAGTCCCAAGCAGGCTCCATGCCCAGCATGGAGCCCAACATGCGGCTCAATCTCATGACAGTGAGGTCATGACTTGAGCTGAAATCAAGAGTTGGACGCTCAATCAACAAAGCCACCAAGGCGCCCCTTTACTTGACTTCTTAATAACACTGAACCTCAAGCATATTCTTAAAAAGCAAAACAAAATAAAACAAAACAAAGTAAAAAACCTGTGATAATTTCCCTGTCTAGAGTCCTTCAGTGTAGGGGAATTAGAAACCTCCATATATCAGCACAGCAATATGGCAATCACAGCTAACACACAGCATGTAATATGTGCCCTGACCCATTCTAAATGTTTGACCTATATTAACTCATTTAATACTTACAGCAATCTTACAGGTAGGCAATATTATTAATTTAATTTGACAGAGAGGAAAACTAAGTCACAGGGGTTTTGTTTTACAATATGCCTGAGGTAGTTCAGGGGATTCCCTTTCCATTCTTTCACATGCAGTTCTGTACATAATCTTTTCTCTTCTTTCGTACCAGAAAAGGCTTGGCGGAATAGTTGAGGTAAGCGTTGAGGATTGGGGAGTAGGGAACACAGTTCACACTAGCACAGTCTGCAATGTTGCTAGAATCCAAAGTCTGCAATCAAATTTTTAACACTCTTTCCACTCAAAGCCATTGCTGGAAAAGACCCATTTTTTAATACCAAAAGTTCTTTCCGAAGTCATTTCTTCCCTAAAGTCATTTGAGAGAGTGCTTTAATTTTCTAAAAGCTCATGGACAACTTATGGCCATTTCTAAAGCACATCATTCCTCTTCCCTGAAAGTGCTTCTAATCTGTAGGGCATGTACAAAGCAGCTGAAATGTGCAAGTGTACCCAAAGTCACCTCTGAAATCCCTAGCCTCTTCTCCCAAATCACCTATCTTAATTATTAAACAAAAATAATCCTCCTAGATTCACTAGAATCATTTCATATAATGGAAAAAAATACTATAATTAATTCATCAAATATTTTGCTTAGAAGTTCAAAAAAAAATGAGTCACATGGGAGATTTTTTTTTTTTTTTCTGATAGAACGAGCTTTTATTGTCTACTATGTGTAGGAAGAAATAAAAAAGAATACTGGGAAGGAAAATAATGTCAATAAAATTTAAGCATCTAGAATTTAAAATGGCTAAATTTAAATATTGCTCATAAAACCTGCTATGATTTTCTAAACCATTTCTCTGGCAGCTGCAAAACGACAGTGGGTTGGACCATCTGTGAAACTAGTCCATGGTGCCCCTACACAAGCTCCTGGTGACAGAAGTCCTTGGCAGCCGAGGTGGGGTGGGATGGAGTATCACAGTCGGCCCTTCAATGGGAATCACTGAGCAGATCAGGGCTCAAACCTGGAACCTGCTGCATTCAGGTCACTCAAAGCTACTGGGTCTCAGGTTCTTCGTTTGTAAAATGGGGGACAACCTAAGTGTTAACCAGTCACCTGATGATATCCCAGTTCTCCAGTTTTAGAGGTCACCATTTCTTTAATATTTAAATTAAAATAGTGTAAAGTCCCATTCAAACACAGAGAAGAAAGAGCATGCTGGCTCCCCACCCCCCCCCTCCCGGAGATACTTAAGAGTATCAGTTGCCTCTGGTGATCTTCTGCTCACATTCCCTTGAACCCCTGAATCTTCATCCGCACTCACATCTTGCCTCCTGTAGTTTAATCTTCCCTTCACTCTCAGTAGCCCAACACATAAAAAAAATGCCTTTTTCCTTTAATTCCCCACCACGGTGACAAGCTTTTTTAATGTATCAAACCATTTTTTGAAGGCTTAAAAGTAAAAGGGATGTGGTGATGAGGGTGGGGGGATGCCTCACACCCAGAATCATACTCTCATATGCATTAAATTTGAACCATAGACACTGCTGTTCTCAAAAGTCCCTCAACCAGCCTCAATTATGTTTTTCTTCTCAGGGACCTCTATGTGGGACAGGACTAGCCCTCTCTACTTCTCTTCCTTCTTCTCTAACCAACCTTCAGGTTCCGACAATGTCACATCATTTTTCATACAACAGTCCTTCACTCATTACCCTAAAACTTCTGCAGCCTACTTTTTAACATGGGAAACTCATTAAGGTGCTTCAAAAATAAAAGGCCAGCTATCTTTCCCTATTCCTTTGCCTCAACCCCAAACACAGCAGAAGCTGTGATATTAGTCTTTACAGGATCACATTCCTGGAAGTGGCTAAACTTGTGCATCAATGTCTTTAAGGAGAAAGGGAGCAGTATAAAGACACACCCTTCCTCTACAATGGATCATGCCACTCCTCCTGTTATCTCCTTGAAGAACCAGACAGTCCTTTTTTGTTTGTTGTTTTAAATAGCAACGTATCCCTTCCCACTGCAGGGAATAACGTCTGTTCTGCAGTGGAAGTGAGGATCCCACATGTGGACAAGCATATGAAAACTGCTAAGACTGTACTAAGTTGTAGGGGCATTTTGGTTTCTATGATTTTTGACTGGTATTATTACCATCCACCCTCTTTTGGAAATATGTAATGATGTTTAAAAAAAAAAAGGTAGGGGGAGGAAATAAATCATGTTACCCTCTGCTTTCAACTATCCAATAAACTGCCATGGACTCAGAATTTAATCCAGTGTCTTAATCACCAGGGCCTACAGTCCCTACCTTCTAGCCCTTCTTACTCCTTGACCTCATCTTCTTTCATTCTTTCTCTTATTTGCAACACTCCAGCCATGTGGGCCTTCCTTCAGTGCTTTCATTCAAGGCATGTGTACTGAACATCAGCTATGTCTCAGGTAATGTTTTAGATACTTGAGGTACAATCAATGAACAAAACAGAAAACACCTTCTCACCCAAAAGACATTGTCGGTGCTATTTCCTCTTCCTAAAACACGTTTACCCAAGAGTTTAGCAAAGTCTAGCTCCTCTTGACCCTTCATGTCTCAGCTCAAATGTTACTTCCTCCAAGAAGACTTCCCCAGCCACACTTTCTGGAGTGGTACCTATGCCCCTGATTGCTGTGTATTTCATCATCCTTATTTGGTCTCAATTGTACTTATTATTTCCCAATATTATTTTATTCACTTATTTATCAATTTATTTAATTTAAAATTTTTACTTATGAATTATCTGTCTTTCTCAATTAGAAGGCAAGCTCCATGAGATCAGGGACTTGTATTCCTAGCACCTAGAACAGTGCCTGTCACATTGTAGACACTCAATAAATTGTATACACTGAATAAGTGAATGAATGGATAAGTGGATGAATTAAAGAAACCATACCTCCTTTTGCTTCAGGACATTTTTCCTGCTCCATGTGGTCCTTACTCAGTTGTCAATAGTGTTCCATCCCTGCCATCCTTAGGTAAAAGTGGACATGTGACCCAGCTTGGGTCAATTATGGACTTGCATTCTTTTGGATATGGTGATTAGTCCAAGATTGGGCATAGGATCCAAGCCAGGCCAATTGGCGCACTTGTCCAAAATTTTCAAAACAGGAATTTAAGAGAGGTATACAAACTTTAAGGATTAATATGTAAAGCTACTGGTGGCTACCATCTTCCTCTGACATAGTCTGTCAAGGGTAGACCAGAATGAGATTAAAATGCAAAGTGAAACTTTACATTTAGATGGAGCTAGAGAGAAAGTCTTGATAACATTAGTTGAACCTGTGCTTCCAATCTTGCTTAAAGCCTGGTATCCCAAGTCATTAAATTTCTCTTTTTGCTTAAGCCAGTATGGGTTGGATTTTTGAATCATGCAACTGAGACTCCTGACTATGAGTTGGTGTTTACACAGGTAACTCCCAGCCCTCCACTCCTCTTTTCCAAATGGAAGAGTCAAGCACAGCAGCCCCAAGCAATAGCCCTGGCATTTGGCCCTGTCATCCTCGAGTACGGTTTAATGTCTGAGCTTGAGAGAGGCAGTTACAAGTGTACTCCCCACTTCAGAGAAGCTGCATGTTGCTTAAGAGGTCACACCAATTTTCCCTTCCTCTTGTTACTTAGTAACAAGGAGGAAGGCTTATGATCAATGCAGAGTGGCTTTTTTATCCCACCCCAGACCTACCTGCTCTGACAAGCATCCTGTGCCAAGGTCTGGCAATGGTTATTTTCCTCTCTCCATTTTCCGTCAACCCCAGCCCCCCTTCCCAAAGGCCAGAGATGAGCAGCAAACCAAAATCTTACACTTAATCACAGAGTGTGGCTGGCATATTTATTCTACTCCTCTGTGAAACGACAAAAAGCAATGATACCAGTTGGGTTGATTATGCACTGGTGATTGCAAAATTCCTTTCCTGCCAACAGCAGAGCTTGAGCACTTCACACTGGGTGATTTAAAGCTAGTCAGAAAACCCAAAGCAAAGGGCAGCAAAAGTCAGACAGTAGAAACAAGGCCCTGATGTTACATGCTTAGCACTTGACTGGGCCAGTTGACTTTTTGATCTAATTCTCTCTTTTCTCAAATGTATTTATAACATGGCAGGGATATGTTTCATTAAGTAGAGCACAAAATCAAGAGTGCATCAGAAACAAAGGCCTCCTCACCTTCCTAATCATGAACTTTCTTTTTATTTTTTTTAACTTTTTTGTAACATTTATTTATTTTTCAAAGAGAGAGAGTGTGAACGAGGGAGGGGCAGAGAGAGAGGGAGACACTGAATCTGAAGCAGGCTCCAGGCTCTGAGCTGTCAGCACAGAGTGGGACGCAGTGCCCAAACCCACGAACCGTGAGATTATGACCTGAGCTGAAGTCAGACGCTCAGCCGACTGAGCCACCCAGGTATCCCATGAACTTTCTTTCAGTTGCCAAGATCTAGGGGCAAGAAAATACTGAAATGAAGGAGTATTTAAGGTCTACCAAATTCCTTGAACCACAAAGTGAAAAGAGAAGACAAAGAACCAAATCGGCCCTGCCATGTGACGAGAGAGGCCTGGACTCTTTCTGGGATATACTCTGCACAGAGCCCAATATATATTCAGTGTTTAATATTCATAATACCAATGGCTAGCTGTAGCAGATTGACTGGCAGCCCCCAAAAGATATGGCGATGTCCTGGAACTTGTAAATATGACCTTATTTGGAAAAAAGGTCTTTGCAGATGTAATTAAATTAAAGATCTCGAGATGAGATTATCCTAGATTACCCAAGGGGGCCCTAAATTCGGTGATGAATGACTTTTTCCTTTTAATGTTTTTTATTTATTTTTGAGAGAGGGAGAGAGGGAGGGGCAAAGAGAGGGGGAGAAAGAGAATCCCAAACCGGCTCTGTGCTGCCAGTGCAAAACCTGACATGGGGCTTAACTCACAAATGTTGAGATCATGACATGAGCAGAAACCAAGAGTCAGATGGATGCTTAGCCAGCTGAGCCACCCAGGTGCCCCAGTGATGAATTTCTGTATGAGAGTGAGGCAGGGAGTTATTAGACACACTGAGGAAAAGGCCAAGAGAAATGAGGCAGAGATTGGAGCTATAATTCAAGGAACATCTGGGCCACCAGAAGCTGAGGAGGCAAGGAGGGACTCACCCCCCTGGAGCTTTCAGAGGGGACACAGCCCTGCTGACCCCTTGACTTTGATCTTCTGATCTCCAGAACTGTGAGAATGAATTTGTGTTCTTGTAAGCCACCTGGTTGGCGAGAAATCGTTTTGGCAGCCCAAGGAAACCACTGCACTAGCACATATCATGCTTACTCCATCCTATACCTGTGCTAGGTGCTTTGCAGTCACTTTCTCCTTTATTCAGGGCAAAATATCCTTACAAGAGAGGTATCCTTATCCCCCTTAAGCAGATAAAGGGTTTAAAAGCCTTGCCCAAAGTCTGCTGAGGAAAAGTGGAGTCTGAATTCAAATTCAAATCCATCTAACTCTGAAACCCAGGCTCTCCCCACTGTGCCACTATTTCCTTAGTTAATGTAAGTGTTTGTTTTCAAATCATTAAAGAATAGGGTCTGATCTTGATGCCCAATTCCTAGCATATTTGACACCCAGAACATTTCATTTTTAACACCTCCTTCTTCCGTATATGACACAATTATTTTCAGTAATAGTCATGAAATGAAGCAAATATATACATTTATGGACTAAATTTACATTTATCAAATGAAATGATTGTAATTCATAGTTGACACTGTTTCACTGTTTTATATTTAAAAACAAATAAAAATTCCCAGTGGTCATGTTGAAGGACATAATTTAATAACTAAATTCTGTTTCTGTTCTTAAAATTGTTGAGCTCCTACTGTTTCTTTCTAATCTACTGTCTAAACACAGATATATGTAACACCACCAGAGTTGGATGTAGGAGCTTAGCCCCAAATGCAAACAATTTGGAGCCCAGGGGAATTTACTTTCAAAACAGGTGAGTATGGGGAGGAGCCAAGACGGTGGAACAGCATGGAAGTTTTTTTGTGTCTCATGTCCATGAAATACAGCCAGACCAACACTAAACCATCCTGCACACCTAGAAAGCTGATCTGAGGATTAACACAACAATGTGCACAACCCGAGCCACAGAATTCAGCAGGTATGCAGCATAGAGAGGTGAACTGAGGGAGAGAGAAGCCACGAAGGGCAGGGAGCTGTTTTTGCATGCAGAGAGAGGACAGAGACGGTGTGTGGGGGGGAGAATATGGCAACGCATCCCCCCCCCCAAAAGCAGCTGGAGAGAAAGTGGAAAAGTGGAAACTGCCATAGGGACTGAATTAAAAAGGGAGAAAGGAGAAAGGAGAGGGTTTAAATTCCATTAAGACTCTATAAACAGGGGAACACAGAGTCTGAAACTCTGCAGCTTGATACCTGGTGGTGCTCTGGTGAGGATGGTGAATCCCAAGGAGCAGAGTGAAGTCTGCGGTCTTCAGACTACATGGGGAGAGGCAGTTTCCCTGCTGGGAGGACATCTGGTAGAGGCTATGTGGACCCCCAACAGGCAAAGGCCCCAGTGGACCTGGGAGAACAACCACATTTGCTGGTGCTGGAACAAGATCACTGGGAGTGAAGCCTGGTACCAGATGTGTGTTGTGATTTGCCATAATCCCTGAAATGCTGCTGCTACACAATCGCCTGAACGTTTTCTGGAGTGGGCTGGCACCCGACCAATCTCTGGACATTGGCAGCTGCACGGTGCCACAAATGTTCCTGGATGCAGCCAGCACCCTGCCATTGCTCAGTGTGACCCTCCCACAGAGGGGCAGAACAGATCAAAGCCGCAGTTCTGCAGAAATAAGGGGTCGGGAAAAAGCCACATCTGAGATAAAACTCAGGAGGGAGGTGCTGCCTGGGGCTTGGTCACGGACAGTGTAACAGCGGGGAGTGGATGGAAGCCAAAGACAAAGGATGGGTGCATGATTGCTGATAAGGGAGAACAGAGTTCTAATAGTAGACACTGGGTAGCTGGGTGACGCCATTATCACCACTCCAATGCATGTGCATGCGCACCTACAAGTGCCACAACAATCCACCCCAGTAAGCTAAGCAGCGCCATCTAGTGGAGAATGGAGCCATTACACTAAGTCCCACTCAAGTAGGCCAACCTCACTCTTCAGGAACACAAGTCTCTCCACCTGCTTAGTTTATGGACTATAAAGCACTTCACAGTTCGACTTCCTGGGGAAAAAGAAGTAATTTCATTCATATTTCAGTCTGTTCACTGGTCCATCTATTCAATTTTCTTTCTTTTTTTCTTTTTTCATTTCTTTTCTTTTTCATGAATACAGAAAGATATAAAATTCATTTTTATTTTAAATTTTTATTAAAAATATTTTTCTTTAATTTTTTTCTACTATATTTTTAACTTTTGTGTAAATTTTTTCAAATTCTATTTTACTTCCATCACTTGATTTTAGTCTATTTCAGTGTATTCATTTTTTTCAAATTTTCAAAGGATTTCCTTTTTTTTCCTTTCCCCTTTTTTCCCTAATCTATCAAGCCCCTTTCAACACCCAGACCAAAACACACCTAGGATCTAGCATCACTTATTCAATTTGTGTGTGTGTGTTTGTTTTTAAGTTTTTAATTTTAATATTTTTTTATTTTAATTTTTTTTACTTCATTAATTCCTTTTCTCCCTTCAAAATGATGAAACGAAGGAATTCACCCCAAAAGAAAGAGCAGGAAGAAACGACAGCCAGGGACTTAACTAACACAGATACAAGCAAGATGTCTAAACCAGAATTTAGAGACAATAATAAGAATACTAGCTGTAGTTGAAAATATACTAGAATCCCTTTCTGTGGAGATAAAAGAAGTAAAACTAGTCAGGATGAAATAAAAAATGCTATAACTGAGCTGCAATCTTGAATGGCTGCCACAGCAGGAAGGATGGATGAAGCAGCAGAGAGAATCAGCGACATAGAGGACAAACTAATGGAGAATAATGAAGCAGGGGAAAAAAAAGGGAGATTAAGGCAGAAAAGCACGATTTCAAAATTAGAGAAATCAGTGACTCATTAAAAAGGAACAACATCAGAATCTTAGGGGTCGCAGAAGATGAAGAGAGATATAAAGGGGTAGAAGGGTTATGTGAGCAAATCATAGCAGAAAACTTTCCTAACCTGGGGAAAGACACAGATATAAAAAATCCAGGAAGCACAGAGCACTCCCATTGGATTCTACAAAAACTGACCATCAACAAGGCATATCATAGTCAAATTCACAAAATACTCAGGTAAGGACAGAATCATGAAAGCAGCAAGGGAAAAAAGTCCCTGACCTACAAGGGAAGACAGATCAGGTTTGCAGCAGACCTATCCACAGAAACTTGGCATGCCAGAAAGGAGTGGCAGGATATATTCAATGTGCTGAATTAGAAAAATATGCGGCCAAGAATTCTTTATCCAGTAAGGCTGTCATTCAAAATAGAAGGAGAGATAAAAAGTTTCCCAGACAAACAAAAATTAAAGGAGTTTGTGACCACTAATGAAATTCTAAGGGAGACGCTCTGAGGGGAGAAAAGATGAAAACAAAAACAAAAACAAAAAAAAACACACAAATAAATAAAGACCAAAAGCAACAAAGACTAGAAAGGACCAGAGAACACCACCAGAAACTCCAACTCTACAAGGAACATAATGGCATAAATTCATATCTTTCCGTACTCACTCTAAACATCAATGGACTCAATGCTCCATCCAATTGAAAGACATAGGATAACAGAATGGATAAGAAAACAAGGGGCACCTGGGTGGCGCAGTCGGTTAAGCGACCGACTTCAGCCGGGTCACGATCTCGCGGTCCGTGAGTTCGAGCCCCGCGTCGGGCTCTGGGCTGATGGCTCAGAGCCTGGAGCCTGTTTCCGATTCTGTGTTTCCCTCTCTCTCTGCCCCTCGCCCGTTCATGCTCTGTCTCTCTCTGTCCCAAAAATAAATAAAAATGTTGAAAAAAAAACAAAAAACAAAAAAAAAAAAACAAAAAAAAAAAAAAAAGAAAACAAGATCCATCTATATGCTGTTTACAAGAGACCGACTTGAGACCTAAAGACACCTTCAGATTGAAAGTAAGGGGAAAGAGAACCATCTATCATGCTAATGGTCAACAAAAGAAAGCCGGATTAGCCATACTTATATCAGACAATCTAGAGTTTAAACTAAAGACTATAACAAGAGATGAAGAAGGGCATTATATCATATTTAAGGGGTCTATCCACCAAGAAGACCTAACAATTGTAAACATTTATGCGCCAAATGTGGAAGCACCCAAAATATAAATCAATTAGTCACAAACATAAAGAAGCTCATTGATAATAATACCATAATAGTAGGGGACTTCAACACCCCACTCACAACAATGGACAAATCATGTAATCAAAAAATGAACAAGGAAACAATGGCTTTGAATGGCATACTGGACCAGATGGACTTAACAGATATATTCAGAATATTTCATCCCAAAGTAGTGGAGTATACATTCTTCTCCAGTGCACATGGAACGTTTTCCAGAACAGACCATATACTGGGACACAAATCAGCCCTCAACAAGTACAAAAAGATCGAGATCATACAGTGCATATTTTTAGACCACAACACTATGAAACTTGAAATCAACCACAAGAAAAAAAATTGGAAAGGTAACAAATACCTGGTGACTAGAGAACATCCTACTAAAGAATGAATGGATTAACCAAGGAGTTAAAGAGGAAATTAAAAACTTCATGGAAGCCAATGAAAATGGTAACACTACAACCCAAAACCTCTGGGACACAGGAAAGGCAGACATAAGAGGAAAGTATATAGCAATCCAGGCCTTCCTAAAGAAGAAAGAAAGGTCTCAGATACACAACCTAACCTTATGCCTCAAGGAGCTGGAAAAAGAACAGCAAACAAAACCCAAAACCAGCAGAAGACAGGAAATAATAAAGATTAGAGCAAAAATCAATGCTATCAAAACCAAAAAAAAACCAGTAGAACAGATGAAATCAGAAACTGGTTCTTTGAAAGAATTAACAAAATTGATAAACCACTAGTCAGTTTGATCAAAAAGAAAAAGAAAAGGACCCAAATAAATAAAATCAAGAATGAAAGAGGAGAGACCAAAACCAACAAAACAGAAATAAAAACAATAATAAGAGAATATTATGAGTAGTTATACACCAATAAAATGGGCAATCTGGAAGAAATGGACAAATTCCTAGAAACATATAAACTACCAAAACTGAAACAGGAAGAAATAGAAAACTTGAACAGACCCATAACCAGTAAAGAAATCTAATTAGTAATCAAAAATCTCCCAAAAAACAAGAGTCCAGGGCCAGATGGCTTTCCAGGGGAATTCTACCAAACATTTAAGGAAGAGTTAACACCTATTCTCTTAAAGGTGTTACAGAAAATAGAAATGGAAGGAAAACTTCCACACTCATTCTATGAAGCCAGCATTACCTTGATTCCAAAACCAGACAGAGACCCCACTAAAAAGGAGAACTATAGACCAATTTCCCTGATGAACATGGATGCAAAAATCCTCAACAAGATAGTAGCCAACCGGCTCCAACAATACATTAAAAAAAATTACTCACCACAACCAAGTAGGATTTATACCTGGGATGCAGGGCTGGTTCAATATCTGCAAAACAATCAATGTGATGCCTCACTTCAATAAAAGAAAGGACAAGAACCATATGATCCTCTCAATAGATGCAGAGAAAGCATTTGACAAAATACAGCATCATTTCTTGATAAAAACCCTCAAGAAAGTAGGGATAGAAGTATCATACCTCAAGATCATAAAACCCATATACAAAAGACCCAACACTAATATCATCCTCAATGGGGAAAAACTGAGAGCTTTCCCCCTAAGGTCAGGAACAAGACAGAGATGACCACTCTCACCACTGTTATTCAACATAGTATTGGAAGCCCTAGCTTCAGCAATCAGACACACAAAGGAATAAAAGGCACCCAAATCAGCCAGGAGGAAGTCAAACTTTCACTCTTCGCAGATGACATGATACTCTATATGGAAAACCCAAAAGATTGCACCAAAAAACTGCTAGAACTGATTCATGAATTTGGCAAAGTTGCAGGATATAAAATCAATACACAGAAATTAGTTGCATTCCCAGTCACCAACAATGAAACAACAGAAAGAGAAATCAAGGAATCGATCCCATTTACAATTGCACCAAAACCCATAAAATACCTAGGAATAAATCTAACCAAAGAGGTAAAAAATCTATACACTGAAAACTATAGAAAGCTTATGAAAGAAATCGAAGACACACAAAAAAGTGGAAAAATATTCCATGCATCTGAATAGGAAGAACAAATATTGTTAAAATGTCAATACTACCCAAAGAAATCTACATATTCAATGCAATCCCTATCAAAATAACACCAGCATTCTTCACAGAGCCAGAACAAATAATCCTAAAATTTGTATGGAACCAGAAAAGACCCTGAATAGCCAAAGCAATCTTGAAAACGAAAACCAAAGCAGGAGGCATCACAATCCTAGACTTCAAGCTGTACTATAAAGCTGTAATCATCAAGACAGTATGGTGCTGGCACAAAAACACTCAGATCAATGGAACAGAAGAGAGAACCCAGAAATGGACCCACAAATGTATGGACAACTAATCTTTGACAAAGCAGGAAAGAATATCCAATGGAATAAAGGCAGTCTCTTCAGCAAGTGGTGCTAGGAAAACCGGACAGTGACATGTAGAATAATGAACCTGGACCACTTTCTTACACCAGACACAGAAAGGAACTCAAAATGGATGAAAGACGTCAATGTAAGACAGGAAGCCATCAAAATCCTTGAGGAGAAAACTGGCAAAAACCTCTTTGATCTTGGCTGCAGCAACTTCTTAGTCAACACGTCTCCAGAGGCAAGGGAAACAAAAACAAAAATGAACTACTGGGACCTCATGAAAATAAAAAGCTTCTGCACAGCGAAGGAAACAATCAGCAAAACTAAAAGGCAACTGACGGAATGGGAGAAAATATTTGCAAACAACATATCAGATAAAGGGTTAGTATCCAAAATTTATAAAGAACTTCTCAAACTCAACACCCCAAAAACAAAGAATCCAGCGAAGAAATGGGCAAAAGACATGAATAGACACTTCTCCAAGGAAGACATCCAGATGGCCAACTGACACATGAAAAAATGCTCAACATCACTCATCAACAGGGAAATACAAATCAAAACCACAATGAGATACCACCTCACACCTGTCAGAATGGCTAACATTAACAAGTTAAGCAATAACAGATGTTGGTGAGGATGCGGAGAAAGAGGATCTCTTTTGCATTGCTGCTGGGAATGCAAGCTGGCGCAGCCACTCTGGAAAACAGTATGGAGGTTCCTCAAAAAATTAAAAATAGAACTACCCTTACAACCCAGCAATTGCACTACTAGGTATTTATCCACGGGATACAGGTATGCTGTTTCAAAGGGACACATGCACCCCCATGTTTATAGCAGCACTATCAACAATAGCCAAAGTATGGAAACAGCCCAAATGTCCATCAATGGATGAAAGGATAAAGAAGATGTGGTATTTATATACAATGGAGTATTACTCGGCAATCAAAAAGAATGAAATCTTTTTGCAATCCATTTGCAACTCTGTGGATGGAACTAGAGAGTATCATGCTAAGTGAAATTAGTCAGTAAGAGAAAGACAAAAATCATATGACTTCATTCATATGAGGACTTGAAGACACAGAACAGATGAACACAAGGGAAGGGAAGCAAAAATAATATAAAAACAGGGAGGGGGACAAAACATAAGAGGCTCTCAAATATGGAGAACAAACAGAGGGTTACTGGAGGGGTTGTGGGAGGGGGTATGGGCTAAATGGGTAAGGGGCATTAAGGAATGTACTCCTGAAATCATTGTTGCACTATATGCTAACTAATTTGGATTTAAATTAAAAAAATAAAATTAGTAAAAAAAAATTAAAATTAAAATTAAAAAAACAAACAAACAGGTGAGTATGGCTGTGCCCCAAGTATTGGGGTCTGATTGTATAATCGAGAGTTGTCCAATTAATTTCTATACTGAAGACAATGTTTATTAAAAGATACCTAGGCTTATTTTTTTTTTTACTGTGGTATAAACACATTAAAAAATTTACCATCTTAACCATTTTTAAGTATATACAGCTTAGTAGTGCCAAGTATATTCACACTGTTGTGCAACCAATTGCCAGAAATTTTTCATCTTGCAAAAATGAAATTCTGCTCATTAAACAACTCCCCATTTCCCCCTCCCTCTAGCCTGTAGCAACCACCTTTCTAATTTCTGTTTCTATGTATCTGACATCTTTAGATACCTCATATTGGTGTAATCATATAGTATTAGAACTTTTGTGGTTGTCATATTTCATTTATGTCAAATGTAGAAAATGTAAAAATGTTTTTTTAAAAAGTATGTAATACAAAGGAAGCTAACAAGTATATTATTATTAAAACTCAACACAGGGCCCCTGGGTGGTTCAGTTGGTTAGGCAACCTACTCTTGATTTTGACTCAGGTCATGATCTCACAGTTCATGAGTTTGAGCCCCACATCAGGCTCTGTGCTGACAGTGCAGAGCCTGCTTGGGATTCTCTGTCTCCGTCTCTCTGTCCCTTCCCTTCTCACTCTCTATCTCTCTCTCTCTCTCAAAAATAAATAAATTAACATTAAAAAAAATACAATACTAACTGTGGTATTTAGGTCAATTCAAACTTATACCAAAAACCTGATCCTTCCTCAGAAGCCACTTCAGTTGCATTAGGAAACTCTTGGGAATAAACCTGCAGAAGAGAAGTGGTGTGAGCTGAATATAGACAACTTTCCCTCGGGCAAACAAAAATATTGATTTTTTTTTTTTCTGCAAAGGCACTCTTTTCCTTTAACTCATTTAACCTGACACCATCAGTAGAGGGAAGAAAGCAGTAACTCTCCACTTTGCTGATGCCAGCTCAGCACAGAACCACTCTCCAGACTGACTTTGCCATCATGGCCCTGGTCCGTTGTGTTTGTTTCCCTGCCTTTTCAGAACGGTAAGTACGGACAGTAAGGACTGGAGGAGTGCTCCCAGAACACAAGTGCATCCTCTGAACATAAATAGCAGACCAGGCTGCCACAAGAGCCACAGCCTCTTGCCAGCAGGTTTAGCTAAAGTGGACACCATTTATTCCTGAAAACTCAGTGACAGAGAGACCAACTAGTCCTAACTAGGACCTTAATTTTTTTTTTTAATGTTTATTTTTGAGAGAGAAAGAGAGACAGAATGTGAGCAGGGGAGGGGCAGAAAGAGAGGGAGACACAGAATCCAAAGCAGGCTCCAGGCTCCAAGCTGTCAGCAGAGAGCCTGATGTGGTGCTCGAACTCACAAATGGCAAAATCATGACCTAAGCCAAAATTTGATGCTGAACTGACTGAGCCACCTAGGCACCCCTAGTCTTAACTATGATCTTGACCTCACTCGAGCAATGGGTCCCAGCCTCACTATCATTTTGCCATGTGATCTGAGGCAAATTACTTAACCTCCATAAAGCTCAATCAACCATCTGTAGAAGGAAGATAAAAATAATCACCTTGAGGACTATTATGGGAATTAAGAAAGTAAGGAAAGCACTTGGCATTCAAATATTCATTCTATTTTTAAATCTGTTTTAATGTTTATTTTTGAGTGAGAGAGAGCTCAAGTGGACGAATGGAAGAGAGAGGGAGACATAGACTCTGAAGCAGGCTTCAGGCTCTGAGCTGTCAGCACAGAGCCTGACACGGGGCTCAAACTCAAACTGTGAGATCATGACTTGAGCCGTAGTTGGATGCTTAACCAACTGAGTCACCCAGGTGTCCTAAGAAATGTTCATTCTTAAGTCTCTTTCAGGATTCCAGGGTGGCACAGTCATTTGAGTGTTCAACTCTTGATCTCTACTCAGGTCATGATCTGTTAGTGAGTTTGAGCACCACATTGGGCTCTGCACTGATGGCATAGAACCTACTTGGGATTCTATCTCTTATCTCTGCCCTTCTCCACTTATGTGCTCTCTCTCTCTCAAAATAAATTTAAAAAATTAAAAAAATTAAAAATCTTTTAGTGACCTTCTCCTTCCATCTTTAATGCTCTCTTTGAGAACAAGAACTCCCCATACAAGGTCCTTTGATGATGGGAAATGGAATTCTATGGGAAAGCTCTAGAATATATGAAACATGTCAAAAAGAGGATTTTAAGAACACGAAAATAACATTAAGTACATATATACATACTCCTTATAATGTAGAATATATAAACTGAATGACATGTCAGGATAGGGCCTGGGATCTTGATATGTGCTCACACCAAGAAAAGAGAGAACGTTTTGGAGAAAGGACCCAGTCAATGCAAGCAGACTTGGGCTCAAATAGGTTTAGGGAGACATCAATGACTATGGATCCTGAATACGCTCCTTCATCCCCTACAAATGGGCCTCCAGTGGCCTCCTCCAGACAAGCCCCAGCTTGGCCTCCGATGAGCAGCTATGTGAGGGATGAAGCATGCTGACCTGACGCTTCCATCCCTCCCAACTAGTCATTCCACCAAGACTGTGTTGGGTTGCATTTGGGATCTAGCTCTCATTGCACACAGAGTAGGTATTCAACACATGAATAATACAACAAGTAAAGGACAAAAATGTAACTCTTTTGTTCTCAAGGATAATTAGCCAACCACAATCATAACAAACAATAACTAATATTCATAATAATAGTGTCTATACATTGCTATTTTGTGTATCTCATGAAGATTAGGATATTGAATGCTTAATGGGAAAAAAGGTTAATATAAAGGTAGAAGCCTCTCTGCAAGGGGAGAAAGGTGATTCTTAGGACATGCCTCATTATTTCCACATTTTTGCTAAATCAAACCTTTTTCCCCCTCTTGCCAAAAGATAAATGTGGAAGTGTTTGAATACTGTATAGAAATGTAACTGAGCATGAAACTTGCTACTGAGCCATGCAATAGATACTCCTTTGCGTGATTAGTAAAGCTTTTCATGCCAAGTAAATGCTTAAGGTTGCTCATTCCCAGGTGAACTGAGCTATACCATCAAGGTTCTTGGTTGCAAATAAGAGAAATAAACTCTGGTTGACTTAAGTGGAAAAGGGAATTGGTTTGAAGGCTACAGCAGTCTGCAGAATTAACAAGAAGGCTGGGAAAGCCATCTCAGGCAGGAATAAGCAAGGGGAGGCAAAAACCACAGACCTGCTCTAGCAAAAATTGTTTTAGAAGGCTGCCCTTGCCCCAGAGAGTCACTCTCAAACCACTGGACTTGAACATATGTAGGACCTCTGACTGCTCCTATAATTTCATTTCATGATCCCAAGATTCAAAGTCCTCTGATTTTAAAACTTACTACAAAGCAACAGTAATTAAAACAGTGTAGCACAGGTATAAAGACAAAATACACACCATGGAATAGAGATCCCCAAAATAAACCCTTACATACATGGTCAAATTATTTTTGAGAAGGGTTCTAAGACTATTCAATGGGAAAAAGATAGTCTTTTCAACAAATGTTGCTAAGAAAACTTGATGTCTATAGGCAAAAGAATGGAATTGGGCCCTTGCCTAATACCATATGCAAAAACTAACTCAAAGTGAATCACGTACCTAACAGCAAGACATAAAACTATAAAAAATAGAAGACACCCTAGGGTAAGAGCCTCATGACATTGGATTTGGCAATGATTTCTTGGATATGATACCAAAGGCACAGAAAAGAAAATTTTTAAAAAATAGGCAAGTACGACTTCATGAAAACTAGAAAATTTTATACATCAAAAGATGGTATCAACAAAATAAAATGGCAAACCACTGAAGTGGGAGAAAATATTTGCAAATCATGTCTCTGATAAGGAATTATATCCAGAACACTTAGAAAACTTCTAAAACTCGGGGAACAAGGGAAGATGGCGGCGTAGGAGGACGCTGGGCTCACCGCGCGTCCTGCTGATCACTTAGATTCCACCTACACCTGCCTAACTAACCCAAAAAACCACCAGAAGACTAGCAGAACGGAGTCTCCGGAGCCAAGCGCAGACGAGAGGCCCACAGAAGAGGGTAGGAAGGGCGGAGAGGCGGTGCATGCTGCACGGACTGGCAGGAGGGAGCAGGGGTGGAGGGGCAGCCTGCCGGCCAAGCAGAGCACCTGAGTCTGGCTTGCAAAAGCGGAGGGGCCGGATGGAGTGTGTTCCGACAACAAGTGCAACTTAGCGTCTGGGAGGTCATAAGTTAACAGCTCTGCTCTGAAAGTGGGAAGGCTGGAGGACAAAGGGAGGGAGAGTTGCTGAGCCCCCGGAAGACAGAGCTCAGTTTGGTGGGGAACAAAGGCGCTCGCCAGCGCCATCTCCCTCACCCATCCCCCAGCCAAAATCCCAAAGGGAACCAGTTCCTGCCAGGGAACTTGCTCGCTCCGCGCAAACACCCAACTCTGTGCTTCTGCGGAGCCACCCCTCCGGCAGCGGGTCTGACTCCCTCCCGCTACCACAGGGCCCCTCCTGAAGTGGATCACCTAAGGAGAAGCGAGCTAAGCTTGCCCCTCCTGCCCCCGTGCACCTTGCCTATCCACCCCAGCTAATACGCCAGATCCACAGCACCACAAGCCTGGCAGTGTGCAAGTAGCCCAGACGGGCCACACCACCCCGCAGTGAATCCCGCCCCTAGAAGAGGGGAAAAGAAGGCACACACCAGTCTGACTGTGGCCCCAGTGGTGGGCTGGGGGCAGACATCAGGTCCGACTGCGGCCCCACCCACCAACTCCAGTTATACACCACAGCACAGGGGAAGTGCCCTGCAGGTCCTCACCACTCCAGGGGCTATCCAAAATGACCAAATGGAAGAATTCCCCTCAGAAGAATCTCCAGGAAATAACAACAGCCAATGAACTGATCAAAAAGGATTTAAATAATATAACAGAAAGTGAATTTAGAATAATAGTCATAAAATTAATCGCTGGGCTTGAAAACAGTATAGAGGACAGCAGAGAATCTCTTGCTACAGAGATCAAGGGACTAAGGAACAGTCAGGAGGAGCTGAAAACGCTTTAAACGAAATGCAAAACAAAATGGAAACGACGATGGCTCGGATTGAAGAGGCAGAGGAGAGAATAGGTGAACTAGAAGATAAAGTTATGGAAAAAGAGGAAGCTGAGAAAAAGAGAGATAAAAAAATCCAGGAGTATGAGGGGAAAATTAGAGAACTAAGTGATACACTAAAAAGAAATAGTATATGCATAATTGGTATCCCAGAGGAGGAAGAAAGAGGGAAAGGTGCTGAAGGGGTACTCGAAGAAATAATAGCTGAGAACTTCCCTGAACTGGGGAAGGAAAAAGGCATTGAAATCCAAGAGGCATAGAGAACTCCCTTCAGACGTAACTTGAATCAATCTTCTGCACGACATATCATAGTGAAACCGGCACAATACAAGGATAAAGAGAAAATTCTGAAAGCAGCAAGGGGTAAACGTGCCCTAACATATAAAGGGAGACCTATAAGATTCGTGACCGATCTCTCTTTTAAAACTTGGCAGGCCAGAAAGGATTGGCACGAGATCTACAATGTGCTGAACAGAAAAAAATATGCAGCCGAGCATCCTTTATCCAGCAAGTCTGTCATTTAGAATAGAAGGAGAGATAAAGGTCTTCCCGAATAAACACAAACTGAAGGAATTTGTCACCACTAAACCAGCCCTACAAGAGATCCTAAGGGGGATCCTGTGAGACAAAGTACCAGAGACATCGCTACAAGCATAAAACATACAGACATCACAATGACTCTAAACCCATATCTTTCTATAATAACACTGAATGTAAATGGATTAAATGCACCAACCAAAAGACATAGGGTATCAGAATGGATAAAAAAACAAGACCCATCTATTTGCTGTCTACAAGAGACTCATTTTAGATCTGAGGACACCTTTAGATTCAGAGTGAGGGGATGGAGAACTATTTATCATGCTACTGGAAGCCAAAAGAAAGCTGGAGTAGCCATACTTATATCAGACAAACTAGACTTTAAATTAAAGGCTGTAACAAGAGATGAAGAAGGGCATTATATAATAATTACAGGGTCTATCCATCAGGAAGAGCTAACAATTATAAATGTCTATGCGCCGAATACCGGAGCCCCCAAATATATAAAACAATTACTCATAAACATAAGCAACCTTATTGATAAGAATGTGGGAATTGCAGGGGACTTTAACACTCCACTTACAGAAATGGATAGATCATCTAGACACACGGTCAATAAAGAAACAAGGGCCCTGAATGACACATTGGATCAGATGGACTTGACAGATATATTTAGAACTCTGCATCCCAAAGCAACAGAATATACTTTCTTCTCGAGTGCACATGGAACATTCTCCAAGATAGATCATACACTGGGTCACAAAACAGCCCTTCATAAGTATACAAGAATTGAAATTATACCATGCATACTTTCAGACCACAATGCTATAAAGCTTGAAATCAACCACAGGAAAAAGTCTGGAAAACCTCCAAAAGCATGGAGGTTAAAGAACACCCTACTAAAGAATGAGTGGGTCAACCAGGCAATTAGAGAAGAAATTAAAAAATATATGGAAACAAACGAAAATGAAAATACAACAATCCAAACGCTTTGGGACGCAGCGAAGGCAGTCCTGAGAGGAAAATACATTGCAATCCAGGCCTATCTCAAGAAACAAGAAAAATCCCAAATACAAAATCTAACAGCACACCTAAAGGAAATAGAAGCAGAACAGCAAAGACACCCTAAATCCAGCAGAAGAAGAGAAATAATAAAGATCAGAGCAGAAATAAACAATATAGAATCTAAAAAGACTGTAGAGCAGATCAACGAAACCAAGAGTTGGTTTTTTGA
Source organism: Lynx canadensis (assembly GCF_007474595.2). NCBI lineage: Eukaryota > Metazoa > Chordata > Mammalia > Carnivora > Felidae > Lynx > Lynx canadensis. The sequence goes on from NC_044308.2 coordinate 124,907,678, forward strand.
AAAAATAAACAAAATTGACAAACCTCTAGCCAGGCTTCTCAAAAAAAAAAGGGAGATGACCCAAATAGATAAAATCATGAATGAAAATGGAATTATTACAACCAATCCCTCAGAGATACAAACAATTATCAGGGAATACTATGAAAAATTATATGCCAATAAATTGGACAACTTGGAAGAAATGGACAAATTCCTAAACATCCACACTCTTCCAAAACTCAATCAGGAGGAAATAGAAAACTTGAACAGACCCATAACCAGCGAAGAAATTGAATCGGTTATCAAAAATCTCCCAACAAATACGAGTCCAGGACCAGATGGCTTCCCAGGGGAGTTCTACCAGACGTTTAAAGCAGAGATAATACCTATCCTTCTCAAGCTATTCCAAGAAATAGAAAGGGAAGGAAAACTTCCAGACTCATTCTATGAAGCCAGTATTACTTTGATTCCTAAACCAGACAGAGACCCAGTAAAAAAAAGAGAACTACAGGCCAATATCCCTGATGAATATGGATGCAAAAATTCTCAATAAGATACTAGCAAATCGAATTCAACAGCATATCAAAAGAATTATTCACCATGATCAAGTGGGATTCATTCCTGGGATGCAGGGCTGGTTCAACATTTGCAAATCAATCAACGTGATACATCACATTAATAAAAGAAAAGATAAGAACCATATGATCCTGTCAATCGATGCAGAAAAGGCCTTTGACAAAATTCAGCACCTTTCTTAATAAAAACCCTCGAGAAAGTCGGGATAGAAGGAACATACCTAAAGATCATAAAAGCCATTTATGAAAAGCCCACAGCTAACATCATCCTCAATGGGGAAAAACTGAGAGCTTTTTCCCTGAGATCAGGAACACGACAGGGATGCCCACTCTCACCGCTGTTGTTTAACATAGTGCTGGAAGTTCTAGCATCAGCAATCAGACAACAAAAGGAAATCAAAGGCATCAAAATTGGCAAAGATGAAGTCAAGCTTTCACTTTTTGCAGATGACATGATATTATACATGGAAAATCCAATAGACTCCACCAAAAGTCTGCTAGAACTGATACATGAATTCAGCAAAGTTGCAGGATACAAAATCAATGTACAGAAATCAGTTGCATTCTTATACACTAACAATGAAGCAACAGAAAGACAAATAAAGAAACTGATCCCATTCACAATTGCACCAAGAAGCATAAAATACCTAGGAATAAATCTAACCAAAGATGTAAAAGATCTGTATGCTGAAAACTATAGAAAGCTTATGAAGGTAATTGAAGAAGATTTAAAGAAATGGAAAGACATTCCCTGCTCATGGATTGGAAGAATAAATATTGTCAAAATGTCAATACTACCCAAAGCTATCTACACATTCAATGCAATCCCAATCAAAATTGCACCAGCATTCTTCTCGAAACTAGAACAAGCAATCCTAAAATTCATATGGAACCACAAAAGGCCCCGAATAGCCAAAGGAATTTTGAAGAAGAAGACCAAAGCAGGAGGCATCACAATCCCAGACTTTAGCCTCTACTACAAAGCTGTCATCATCAAGACAGCATGGTATTGGCACAAAAACAGACACATAGACCAATGGAATAGAATAGAAACCCCAGAACTAGACCCACAAATGTATGGCCAACTAATCTTTGACAAAGCAGGAAAGAACATCCAATGGAAAAAAGACAGTCTCTTTAACAAATAGTGCTGGGAGAACTGGACAGCAACATGCAGAAGGTTGAAACTAGACCACTTTCTTACACCATTCACAAAAATTAACTCAAAATGGATAAAGGACCTGAATGTGAGACAGGAAACCATCAAAACCCTAGAGGAGAAAGCAGGAAAAGACCTCTCTGACCTCAGCCGTAGCAATCTCTTACTCGACACATCCCCAAAGGCAAGGGAATTAATAGCAAAAATGAACTACTGGTACCTTATGAAGCTAAAAAGCTTCTGCACAGCAAAGGAAGCAACAAACAAAACTAAAAGGCAACCAATGGAATTGGAAAAGATATTTGCAAATGACATATCGGACAAAGGGCTAGTATCCAAAATCTATAAAGAGCTCACCAAACTCCACACCCGAAAAACAAATAACCCAGTGAAGAAATGGGCAGAAAACATGAAGAGACACTTCTCTAAAGAAGACATCCAGATAGCCAACAGGCATATGTAAAGATGCTCAACGTCGCTCCTCATCAGGGAAATACAAATCAAAACCACACTCAGATATCACCTCACGCCAGTCAGAGTGGCCAAAATGAACAAATCAGGAGACTATAGATGCTGGAGAGGATGTGGAGAAACGGGAACCCTCTTGCACTGTTGGTGGGAATGCAAACTGGTGCAGCCACTCTGGAAAACAGTGTGGAGGTTCCTCAGAAAATTAAAAATAGACCTACCCTATGACCTAGCAATAGCACTGCTAGGAATTTACTCAAGGGATACAGGAATACTGATGCATAGGGGCACTGGTACCCCAATGTTTATAGCAGCACTCTCAACAATAGCCAAATTGTGGAAAGAGCCTAAATGTCCATCAACTGATGAATGGATAAAAAAATTGTGGTTTATATACACAATGGAGTACTACATGGCAATGATAAAGAATGAAATATGGCCCTTTGTAGCAACGTGGATGGAACTGGAGAGTGTGATGCTAAGTGAAATAAGCCATACAGAGAAAGACATATACCATATGGTTTCACTCTTATGTGGATCCTGAGAAACTTAACAGAAACCCATGGGGGAGGGGAAGAAAGAAAAAAAAAAAAAAAGAGGTTAGAGTGGGAGAGAGCCAAAGCATGAGAGACTCTTAAAAACTGAGAACAAACTGAGGGTTGATGGGGGGAGGGAGGGAGGGGAGGGTGGGGGATGGGTATTGAGGAGAGCACCTTTTGGGATGAGCACTGGGTGTTGTATGGAAACCAATTTGACAATAAATTTCATATATTGAAAAAAAAAAGATGAGAAACTTGGAAGTTGGGAAAAATTAAGCAATAAATAGTAAGTGGTTCTCTCTTAAACAAAAAAGAAAAAAGAAAGAAAACTTCTAAAACTCAACAACAAAAACAAACAATTTGAGTCAGAAATGGGCAAAAGACTTAAACAGACATTTCTCCAAAGAAGGCATACAGATGGTCCATAAACACATGAAAAGATGCTCAATATCACTAATCATTAAAGAAATGCAAACCAAAACCACAATGAGATACCACCTCACGAGGATGGCAACAAAGAGAAAAACAAGCAAACAAAAATCAAACAAGTGTCCTCAAGGATGTGGAGAAATTGGAACCCTTGCACACTGTTGGTGGGAATATAAAATGGTACCGTTGCTGCGGAAAACAGTATGGCAGTTCCTCAAAAAATTAAACATAGAATTACCGTATGATACATCAACATCACTCCCTCCCTACCCCTGCAAAACTGAAAGCAGGGTCTCAAAGAGACATTTGTATACCCATGTTCATAGCAGTATTATTCACAATACCAAAAACAGAAGCAACCTAACGGTCCATCAACGGATAAATTTAGATAAGCAAACTGTGGTAAATACACACAATAAGATATTATTCAGCCTTAAAAAGGCAGGAAATTCTGACACATTTGACAGCATGGTTAAACCTGAGGACATTGTGCTAAGTGACATAAACCAGTCAAAAAGAGATAAAAAATGCATGAGTTCACTGAGGTGCTATACTTAAAGTCACAGAAAGTAGAAGGGTGGTTATCAGGGGCTGAGGAAAAGGAAGAATGGAGGTTACTGTTTAATGGGCATAGAATTTCAGTTTTATAAGACGAAAAGAGTTCTAAAGATGCATGGTGGTGAGGGTAGCTCTTTATAAATGTGTTTAATACCATAAGCTGCACACTTAAAACTATTAAAATGGTAAATTTTATGTTTCTATCCTTTAACACATTAAAAGAACTGAAAAAAAAAAGTCAAAGTCTTGAGTGCAAGCATCAGACTGGGTACCTGGAGATTTTGGCCCCTGTTTCTAGATACAGAGGCTGGTAAGGAACCACTTCCTACTTCCAGAAACAGAGGCACAGCCCTGCCCTCCATCCTGCTTGGCATGAAACGAAACAGGTAGAGTGTTCTGTGAAGACTAAACCACAAAGATCTCTCATTCATCCTGTTGAAATGAAACAGCCATAGGGAGCTTTTATTCTCATCATCTGTCAAAACTAAGCTGGCTGGAATTCTTGGTTTTCCTGGACTGCTTGCCCTGCCCTGCACTGCCACCCTCCCCTGTGCTATCCACAATGTGGAAGTCCCCATGGCTGTGCAGGAAAGTCAGCGAGCTCTTTTCAAAATGAAGGACATAGGTCTCTGACTTCCTTCCAATTAACCAATGCATCACTTTTATTCACTCATCACTCATTCATTCAACACATGTGTACTTCTACATGCCTCGCACAGAGTCCAGTCCTGGAAATATAGTTATGAACTTGAAAGACAGTCAAAGCCCTAATGGAATGTATAGTCCAGTGACTCAATATTCACCCCTATGGAACCCTATAGAATATTCTTCTCTGGAGGCTGCTCATAATCCCCTAAATTGTGATCAGCATCATGGCCTCCAAGCAGCTATCCCTAAAACAAAACAAAACAAAACAAAACAAAACAAAACTGACCCCAATGACTCCTAAATTTCCCTCATCCTATGGGATATGTAAAGTTTTCAGATGTTGAGCTTTTTCATATTTTTAGAACTCTTGTAAACAGGTGACTATGAAGGAATAGAAATTACTCCATTAAATGGAGTTCCCTGAGATTTAAAACAGCAAAGCAGCCAGCTGTGGCTGTTTCTCTGATTACAGTTAGGCGTATTTCACACAAGGAGGTACAAGGCTAAGTAAACACAGACATTCTGATGGTCCCCAGGTATCCCTCTCTGGCCCTCAAAGCTTGCCTTTCAGAATAAAGTTGACTTTTATTTTGAAAAGACAACAAAGCTTTCAGCAGCTTCTCACCAATAAGCCTTGGAGAAGATAGAAAGTCTAGGAGGGTAATTACTCGACTTTGAGTTAAATGGGATATATATATATAAATTTATTTATGAGGTATTTTTATAAATCATTTTGTATCTGTTCTTAAAACCAACAGGACGGGCTGACAGGTTGTCAAATGGGACACAGACTCAATGCCAAGGAACACATGCATTTGGTATAAATACATAAAGTAGGCTGGGTGTAGGAAGAGAAGTCCTATTCTTGTATTGCAAATAAGAATAAATAAGCACTATTGTATATGATTAATCAAGTTCAACAAATCATGGTCATGTAACATCACTATAGGTTGCCTGCCTCGAGAAATGGAAAGGCAACCTACCTAGGTAGACCTTCTGGCTATACCTTTTATTAGTTGCACAACATCGGCCACTTTGCATCACATTTTGGCATTTTAAAGATTCAAGTGTAGAATATGAAACTCAAACCAGAAGAACCCTAAAGCCCTTTTTACCAACATAATAAAATATTTTCAGAGTCTAACATGTGCCCTACACTTTACACATACTGTACCTCCCAACAAAGATGAAAGATAACCATTATTATGTCCATTTTTCAGATGAGGGAATCAAGGCTCAGAGAATGTAGGTATGGCTGGCACTAGACTTCAGATCAATCTGGTTCCAAAGCCTGTGTTATTTCACTCTATAGTATTTTCCACTATGTATCCACGGATATGCATATAGGCCCCTGCAATTCTAAGGAAGCATGAGAGTAAAGACACAGTCTCATAACCTAAGCCTAAACCAAGCCAGCAAATCAGCAAGGGAAAATGCAGAAAATTGTATACAGCTAATGGAAAGCAAGGGGCAGAGGGAGAAGAAATAAAGAAAAAGAATGCTAAACAGAAAATATAAAATCATTATCTATGATAACTAGAAATGGAATAAATTACCTACTGAGTTGTGTCATTAAGGATATTGTTTCTTTCCATCTTCTGCTCTGCCTCTCTGTGTCCTGTGTCTATAAAGCTTGATTCTCCTCAAGGTCATAGAATAGCTGCTAGTTCAACTGGAGCTACGTGCTTCCTCATTCCAATCTGCCAAGAGAAATTTTGAGTATTTCAAGCAAGAGTCCCAAAGTTCACAGAATGACTTCTTAGGTCACACTCCCACCCCTGAAACCATGACCATAGCCAGAGCAGTAGGATGGCCTAATCCTCACCAAAACACTGTCCTTACTAACAGCTTCTCCCCTTTCTTCCTACTTTACCGGCCTTGCTTCCTCATTCACCCCACTGATTCTCAGATACAGCTTCAAGGACGTGTGACATGTGCAGCCACACAGGGCTTCACTCTTGGTTTAATGCTCTGCTGTCACCGTCTTGAAATTTTTAGTAAGTTTCGAACAAAGGGCCCCACATTTTCATTTTGCATTAATTAGGTTCTGCAAATTATGTAGCCAGTTGTTAACTACTCTTCTTCCCAATCTCTGCCTTGGGAGTGCCTTTAGGATTGATCTTGGACCCTCTTCCTTTCTCTGTTATCTCTCTTTGTGCTCTTGCTTAGGTGAATCATTTCTACGGCTTTAAATGTTCTCCATATGATAATAATTTCCAAAGATATTATTTAGCTCAGACATTCCTGAGCTCATCTGCTTATGTCCAACTTGACATCTTGATACCTCAACCTGGATGCCTTAACAGGCACCACACACTTAAAAATATATCAAATATGAATCTTTTTATTTCCTCCCCCAAATATGTCTTCTCCCATGCTCACTACAATCAAGCCTCTTTGGATAAACTTCTGTACCTTTCTACATCATCCCCCTTTCCTGACTCTAAGCATTTGTGTTTTTTGTTTCCTCTGTCCACCAGAAAGTTTGTATCAATTTACACTTCCACAAGCAATCTATCTTAAAGCTCATTTACCCACACCCTGACCATGACAGGTCATTCTTTCTTCTAGTCATTTGACAGATATAAAAAAATAATTTCTTATTGTCTTTTGTATTCCTTCAATTATGAAAAAGGCCAATTAATTGACATTTGCCTTTCTTCTTTGAAGAACTGACTTCTTTGTTCTATGTGTCCATTTTCCCTTGTGGAGTATCTTATAAATTTTTATGAGACCATTATATATGGAAAATATCAATTGTCTGTATTAATAAAAGAAAGTTAGAACAAACATGGAACAAGAAAAGACAAATCATTAGGAGGTCTCAATGGTCTCAATGTTCTTGATTCTCAGACTATAAAGATCTAAAGGGAGGGGCGCCTGGGTGGCTCAGTTGGTTGAGCGTCTGACTTCAGCTCAGGTCATGACCCCACAGTTGGTGAGTTTGGGCCCTGCATCGGGCTCTGTGCTGACAGCTCAGAGCCTGCAGCCTGCTTTGGATTCTGTCTCCCTCTCTCTCTGCCCCTCCATGACTCTCTCTCTCTCTCTGCCACTCAAAAATAAAGAACATTTTTAAAAATTTTTTAAAAAATCTTCTAAAAGATCTAAAGGAAGAGTGTTGCAGGCAAAGGGCAAAATCAGGTGCAAATGCCTTGCTTAGGAATTGAATTTTGCATGCTTGTGTTGCCAGATGGGTCCCTATGTGGTTGCCATTTGTGCATCAGGACTTTAAATGAATTCCACATGGATATGAGTCAATGGGCTTTAGTGAGACAAATCTACCAAAGTCAAGGCAAGCAGAAGAATAACAGGCAGGGGCCCCCATCCTCTCACAGAGATAGGCCGTGGTGGGGGTCTCTGATGGATACATTTGCAATCCGGTTGAGGGAGCTTGACCCACTTTTTCTCCCTTCATATGAAAGGTCAAGTACAACAAAGCTTTGTCAGACTGGTTGATGACATTCTGGCTTAGGGGTGACTTACACTAGGTAATCAGCAAAAATAGAAGTTGTCCATGTACATATTGACAGTAGACCCTGCAAAACTTGCTGATAGATTTGGATGTGATAAAGTGAGGGGGGGGGTGGAGGTTTCAGGGATGACTCTTGGGTTTTGTTTTGAGCACCTGGTAGGCAGTAGAGCCATTTATTAATATTGGAGAAGACTAGGGAAGAAGATATAGATGCAGATGACACTAAGCTTCAAATCCCAGTAGTTACTGATGCACCAGGTTTGAATAGGGAAATAGAAATAGGAATGAATTGTTTCTACAACCTTGTGTTTGAGGAAGTGGGCTATTCGAGAAGTGCTTAGGAGGTAACTGGTATCATTTCAATTCCACCACCTTTGGAAAGGTGAAGTTTGAAGGTAAGTAAAGATTCAGAACATTCTTGATTCAAGAACACAAAATTTGTTTCCAATGTGAAGGCTACAACTACAGTTATGCTTCTAGAATTCTCTATTTCTTATTGATAAACTCAGTGCCCAATATAATTCAAATATTAATTCTTCTGGGTCCCTGAATACAATTGCAGAGGCATCGTCACAGGCTGTTAACCTGTTTCTATTAAGATAGGAAGATTAGGAAAACTCACACAATTAACCTAGCTAACCTAAGAACTCCTCTGGGGCCATTATTCTTTACTAAATTATATGGGTATATAGACATTTACTGAGCAGTTACCATGTGCCAAACAGTGTGCTAAATGCAACATATGCATTATCTCACCACCTTCACAACAACCCAGAGGTAGTCAGGTTTGGTAACACATCCAAGTTCACACTGCTCTTAATCCAATCTATACTAGAATTAGAACCCAACAATTCAACATTTTTTTTTTATGTTTATTTTTGAGATAGAGTGAGAGAGCGAGCAGGGGACGGACAAAGAGGGAGAGAGAATCCCAAGCAGGCTCTGCACTGTCAGCACAGAGCCCAAAGCAGGGCTCAAAATCACAAACCATGAGATTATCATTGGTCAGATGCTTAACCAACTGCGTCACCCAGGCACTCCTCAACATCACTGCTTTTCAAAGACAGCAACTGTCTTATCTCTTGGTCCTCCAGAACTGATCACAGTTCCCGGCCCATGGGAGGTCACTACAGAGTGAATTGAATGAGAGAGTTAATATATGCTTGTGCTCAATACCCTCTCAGACTAAGAAAATTGTATTTCAAAACAAACAAAAGCAAGCAACTACTTCTATCTGCCTCTTCCTTGGCTGAGGAGTAGGAGGGTTGACACAAAGGCCACTTACCTCCAGAAGTAGGACTGCCAACAATCACTAGAAGATTCAGGTCAGAATCAGGTAACAAAATGAAGAACTTCAAAATCTTTTATAACGATATCTCAATATCAATGTTTTTCTCCATAAATGAATTGGGAAGAATCCATTGATAATTTTTACAAATGTTGTAATTCTACTAGTTTTAGCTTTGGGAAAATTCAACCAATTTAGATATATAATTCAGACTATGTTTACTTGTGGGGAGAAAAAAAAAAGCTTAAAGCCTTCACACCATGTTTCATTACCATCCCCTATACCTATCCTTCACTTTTCTTCCCACAGGCACTTTCTGCTACAGCCCTTGCTTTACTGACTCAACCTCCCAGGCTTAATTTGTTTGGTTGTAACCAAATCTTTCACTGCCTCAGCTTAATCAGATGACATTCTCTTTTGCTATTTGCCACCATTAAAAAAACGTTTTTCAGCTCCACCAATCATTTTAAATGTATATAATTACAAAATTAGTAACTTGTGACATCTGAGTGCTTGCTGTTACCAAGCACAATTCTGAGAGCTTTACATGCATTATACCTCAGTCTTCAAAACCAGATTGTCATCATTTTACAGATGGAGAAACTGAGGCCAAAATGGTTAAGATCAACATAGTAGCTTAAACTGCAAAAATACAAGATTTGCTGGCAATAAATGTCTTTATTAGGATTTTGTTAAAACTTGGTTTCCTAAAGTAGCAGCAGAATTTAAAAAATACAAAAACAAAAACTACCCCAAGCTTCTTAATGATTCATTTGGATTAACTGTAAAATTAAATGCCTAATTATTTAATACCTTCTAAAATAACACAAAATATATATAATATGTAATACAAACCTCAATAATTCAATTCTCCTGTTATGCATTTACTTACAAACTCTGAACTAAAGAAAAGATTTAGCTAAACAGAATAATTTAAAAACATGTCCTCATATAATTCTATCGTAAGTAATCTATTCTTTGGAGAATTACTTAATATGTCAATTTTATCAATTTTAGTTACATTTTGTTGGTGCCTGGAAAATACAACTATTCTTTTTAAAGCTACTCTGAATTTGTAATACAGTTTAATAATTCAGATTGTCATCCCACCCTACTTAAAGGTATAGAACTTAATGATACCTTTTTTGATAAATGGAACTTAACAATGTATTTTCCTTTCTAAACTGTATAGTTTTATTCAGTTAGCTACATAATATTATACACTAGTAAACAAAGCAAGCAACATTACTCTTTTTTAAATAACATCTTTAATTAAAGTTTTTGCAAAGGTAAAATATTAAACTTAAAATAGGTCTTAGTACATCAAAATACTAAGTTCTCTAATTGTATTCCAAGATGGTCTTTAAAACATAATATCCTGTATATCACAGAAGAGCAACCTTGATCTGCAATTGTACAGAATGAATTTTACAAACATAATAAATATATTTACGCCCTTACACATAACAGTATGTACAACAGCAGTTGACAATAGTAGCTCAGAACAGCAAAAGGATTAGCCCCTCCCCCAAAATTGTAGCCCTGACACATACTGGACTGATTTAAGGAACCTTGACTAAAATAGTAGTTACTAATTCCATGTAGTTCTTCCCTTAAGGGAAGAACTTGTTCTTGTTCTCTTGTTCCTCAAAATAAACAAAAATAGTAAGCTCGGTGCTTAAAGTTCTTCCTTAAATCATAAAAATGACAAAAGATAGACTAAGGCAGGCTTAAAAAGGGAATTATAAACTTGAGAATAATTTCCATAGCATAATAGATTAAAATGCAAAACTATTTAACATAAACTCATGAGGAACTATTTAAAGCAACTATGTTTTAACCAATGAATTCAAAATCTGAAATAGCTGACAGATAGATGGGAAACAGACATGAGATAAAATGAAAATGTACAAAGATGGATCAATAAAATATTCCATTGCACAAAAGCTCAAAAAAGTTCAAGATGAAATAATCTGAAAATATAGGAATTTTCTCAAGTGGAAGAAAATGCAAAGTTATAAAGGGAACTCCCAAGAGGAAATTATGTCTACATTCCTGTACAAGGCATATTTACCTTTTGAAAAGAATGGTGACATTATTGCTATAAGATAACCAAAAATTACTCTTAGAGGGAGTCAACCCTTTTTATTCCTCCATAAAATCCAGAAAAAAGAAAACCAAATCCTTGATTTTCATATAGCAAAAGAAAATCTTTATACAAAAGCTATTATATTTTTATGTTCTTGCTGTCTAAAACGAAAATCTATTAGAATACGCTCTTCAAGAACACATTTTAATCACTATACACATCGCTCAGATCCTGATGTATTCCTAAGAATAACATCAAGGTGGCTTTGATTTTAAGAGGCAACAATATAAATGTGATATGATGGCATTTAATTAACAGAAAGAAATGTTAAATGTGAACATTTAAAAAAAAATATAAAAGCCCAATATAAAGATCCCCCTCATATAACAGACATTTTACTCTAGAAACTAATTGCACATTAGAGTTGGTTTAGCCAAATGTGGCTCTCTACAGAAATTAAATGTGCTCTCAGGCAATTCAAATGGTCTGATTATACAAATGACCACCAAAAAAGGGTACATATACTGAAAGGCACACATTTCCCCACTTTACCCAGAATTTTGTGTAAATTTTCCTTAGCACTGTTAACATTAATCTTTTTTTTTTTTTTTTGGAATAAAAGGTGCCATCACCATCTGTGCAAATCTAAACTAATCTTCTTCTGAAACCTTTACTTATTTTCATAATACCAAGTCTGAACTACTTTCCCTCTTTAAAGTAACATGTTATTTTCATTTTCAAAATCTGAAAGTGGGAATCCTTGCCTTTTCAAAGGAATGACATTTTATGGAACCTAATGAAATGATTTGTTAAATACATTAAAAGCATGATTAAGAATTCAAGTACAGTAAAAGAGAAGCAAGTGGCATTCTTATAGCAAGCCACTATAATAAAACTAAAACATTCTATTTGATTAAAAAGGAACACGCAGTAATATAGAAGAGCACAATTTGGTATGCAGTGTTGTTTGGACCAGCTTTCAGAATTTTCACAGGTAAAAGAAAAGCATTTGCCAAGTATGCCATAATTAATATGCAATATACAGGTGCAAATACAAATGGTTATTTCCTGCTTCAAAATAGCCCTAGTGAGTCATTCTGAAAGCAGTGGTTGTTCATGTTTGAAAACGTTATAAAAACAGGCCAGTACACAATTCTACTATGAATACAAATGTTTGTCTACATAGAGGGCCCAAAACATGAGCTGAATATCATATAGTAATCCAAGGTTCAGTAGCAGAACTACGAGATAGCCAAAGGGTTTCAATCAACATTGCAGCACTGCTAAACTTTTATAGGTAGTTCAGGTCATTGACTTCTTCATTGGGTAAATATAAACCTACTAACAACTATACTGAAGGACAAATGAACAACAGGACTTCTGTGATTTCACCCCCTCCCTTCTCTTCTCCCAGTCTCACTAACAAAAAAAACCTGTGTGTGCTTTGAGAGTAGTGGGGTAAATAAACCTCACCTCCAAAAAACTAAATAGAGTAAAAATTAAAACCGTATTACCAGTTAATGGCATCTAAATAAAACCTAACTACTAGCATGCTAGAAACCATCATTTACACCAAAGTTCAGAACATAAGTTAAAGGGTCCAAGATGGTATGTGGGGTGGGAAGTAAGTACGCACACGCACGCACACACACACACACACAAACTGATTTGCCTTTTTGAGAAGTTTAAAGATCTGTGTTAAAAAAAACAAACATATAATAGCTCACAGTTTCTCTTTGCAATGTAAAGCGTTTCTATGTTACTTCTAGAAACACATATAAAGGCAAATAAAAAGGAAGACAAAAATGGAAGACTTAAAAAAAAATCAATATATGAGTAACTTTACCACATGTGAATTTTGCCAAGATAGACCATGAAAAGAATTAGTTATAAGAAAATATAGGTGAAGACAAGTGATCCTACAGTTCTCCCAGGCAACTAGTTCACACGGAACACAGCACTGCCACATTGTTCTTTAGAGCCCCTTACAGAATACAGAGCTGTGTATTCTTAATATACATATTAAATTTCTATTATTCTTAATATACAAGTCAAATTTCTATGCTTTCTTCTCGATGTGCAAACTGGAGCCCATGTATACATTATCAATGGCCTGGAAGGGCCACCAAATCAAAGAGAGGTAAATATGTACTTAGTGGCCCATCCCCCTCTAACCCCCAAAATTTCCCCTCAAATTACAAAGTTGCAATTAAAAGTGTTTTTTTTTCCCCAATTAGAAGAGTTTTTAAATTCTTTACTAGTAAATACAGGAAACTTTAATAGTTACTGAATCGTTTAAGAAAAATCCAGGTCCTCACCACCTGCCCAATGAATGCTTCAATCAATACAGAGAATTATCTGAATATTTAGCTTAAAGATTAAACACATATATAAGCATATTCTTCAGTCCAACAGGAAAAAAAATCTATCTATTCATGTGTATGTAATTTCAGCTAGATGGTACCTCTGTGAACTAAAACTGTATTCCTGAGGAGCCACTCCGGGGTTTCTTTTTAAGGTATGGGACTAAAAAACAACAACAAAAAAAAAATATGATTTTTCTGGAAGGAAACCGAAGTCATCATTTTAATTCTGCTCAACTCAATGAGACCCTAGTCTTTAAATTACATTTAATGAGAACCTAATTAAAATAAATATCCATTCCTGGGTCAAATTTTGTCTCCAAACTGTGATCACTGATTACTTCCTTTAACTCTTAAACAGATGTTTCATAAAGCAGGGAAGGAAGAGGTATATATTACTGAGGGAGAATAGCTAGTAAAAATATTTAAGACCTATTATGAGAGTTCTAAATTGTTTCCTTATACAAGTGAATTAAAATTCAACACCATAATTCTTACCCTTTTGTAAAAAGCTCACACGCAATTTTTACCAAATATAACCACATACAATAAGCAGTTTCAGGTCAATCTATCAAAAGGGAATTTTCTTCAGTTCGTTCCAACAAATATCTTCTGATTGAACCCAAGTTGGAGGAAGGAATATAGACAAAGCTTTACATGCTAATTACTGGTGGCAGGTACCTGTATTTAAAATCGACAATTATGGTTTTCCAAAACCCCAGCCTCCCCCACCCCAACAACCCCAGGTGCTACAGTTCCATGGCTTGCCAGTTAGAAGTAGTGTCTATGTTGTCAAGGTCTCTTTGTTCCAGTAGCTTTGATTCTACTGCACTTTTCTGACATGCAGAAGTTAAGTTTTGGTTGGTGTATGTCCCAAGTTTCAAACTGTCCACTTAAAATTTTTTTTTAAGTTTCTTTTGTTTATTTATAAAATAAAAGAACCAACTCTTCACCATTCTGCATCTCCAATGGCTTTGGAAAATATATAATCTCTTCCATTAAGATTCATAATGCCATCCTTGAGATGAAATTTCCATTTGTTTTTACTTCTGTGTATCTAAAGAAACAAAAAAAGAACGTAAGAGATACAAAAGATAGGAAACGAAAACCCATTCACATCAAAAAAACTTTTGTACATTATTGCATTTACAAATTATTTTTAATTGACAGATAACAGGTAACATTAGTTTCTGCTGCACAACATGATTCGGTATTATAAAATGATCATAAGTCTAATTAACACTCATCACTATATATAGTTGCAAATTTGTTTTCTTGTGATGAGAACTTTTAAGATCTACTCTTGGAAAACTTTCAAATATATAATATGGCATTACCTATAATCAACATGCTGTATTTCACACCTGTAGGACTTACTTATTTTGTAACTGCAAGTTTGTACTTTTGACCCCCTTCACACATTTGCCCCAGTCTCCAACCTCTGGCCTCTGGCAATGACCATTTTGTTTCTATGAGTTCAGTTGTTTTTTGGTTTATTTTTGCTTGGTTGTTGTAGAATCCACAAATAAGTGAAATAATACAGTACGTGCCTTTCTCTGACTTACTTCACCTAGCATAATGCTCTCAAGGTCCATCCAAGTTGTCATAAACAAGCCTCCTTTCTTTTATATGGCTGCATACAATAATATACAAATACATTATGTGTATATAAACATATACCATGTTTTCTTTATCCACCCATCCACTGATGGACACTTAGGTTGCTTCCTTGTCTCGACTACTGTAAATTATGCTGCAATGAACATGGGAGGACATAAACCTTTCAGAGTTAGTGCTTTCATTTCCTTCGAATAACTACCCAGGAAGCAGAACTGCTGGATCATATGTGGTTCCATTTTTGATTTTTCAAGGAACCTCCACAGTTGTCCACAGTGGCTATACCAATTTACACTCCTACCGAAGGTATACAAGGATTCCCTTTTTCCCACAACCTCACCAACACTTGTTTTTCTTGTCATTTGATAATAGTCATTCTAACAGGTATGAGGTGGTATCTCATTATGGTTTTGATGTGTATTTCTGACAGATAGTGATGTTGAGTACCTTTTCATGTACCTGTTGGCCATTTTACGTCTTCTTTGGAAAAACATCTATTCAGTTCTTCTGCCCCTGTTTTATTTACTTTTTATTTTGTTAAGTTTATTTATTTTGAGAGAGACAGAAGTGAGGAGGGGGGGTGGGGGGGGAGAGGGAGAGAGAGAGAGAGCGAGCGCCCGACGGAGGGCTCAAACTCACAAACCAGGAGATCATGACCTGAGTGAGCTTCCATACATTTTGGATATTAACTCTTTATCAGATATATAATTTGCAAGTATTTTCTCCTATTCTGTAGGCTGCCTTTTCATTTTGTTGATGGTTTCCTTTGCTGTGCAGGAGCTTTTTAGTTTAATGTATTCCCGTTTATTTTTGCTCTTGTTGCCTTTGCTTTTGGTGCCAAATCTAAAAAATCATCACCAAGACCCATGTCAAGGAACTTACTTCCACGTTTTCTTCTAGTTTTATGGTTTCAGATCTCACATTCAAGTCTTTAATCCATCTTATGTTGTAAGATAGCAGTCCAGTTTCATTCCTTTGCATGTGCCTGCCCAGTTTTCCCAGCACCATTCATGTAAGAGACTGTCCTTTCCCTACTGTATATTCTTAGCTCCTTTGTTGTAAATCAATTGACTATGTATATGTAGATTTATTTCTGGGCTCTCTTCTGTTCCACTGATCTGAACGTCTGGTTTTATGTCAATACCATACTGTTTTTTTACAGTATTGTAATATAGAATAAAATCAAAAAGCATGATGCCTCTTTCTTTCTTAAGTTACCTTTGGTTTTTCAGGGTCTTTTGAATTTTAGAATTTTTTGTTCCATTTCTATGAAAATCCCTTGGAAATCTGGTAGGGACTGAACTAAATCAGTAGATCACTTTACGTAGTATGGACACTTTAATATTAACTCTTCCAATCAATGAGCACAAATATTTTTTCATTTATTTGTGTCTTCGTCAATTTCTTTCACCAATGTCTCAGTTTTCAGTGCACAGGTCTTTCATCTCCTTGGTTATATTCATTCCAAAGTATTTTATTCTTTTTGATGCAATTATAAATGGGATTGTTTTCTTGACTTCCCTGATAGTTTATTAGCATACAGAAATGCAACATATGTTGTATATTGATTTTATACCTGGCAACTTCACTGAATTACTAGTTTTTTTGGTGGGGTCTTTAGGGTTTTCTATATATAATATGTAATACTATGTCATCTGTAAATAGTGACAGTTTTACTTCTTCCTTTCCAATTTGGATGCTATTTATTTCCTTTTTCTTGCCTAAATGCTCTGGCTAGAGCCTCTACTATTATGTTGAATAAAAATGGCAAGAATTAAACACCCATCTTGTTCCTGATCTTAGAGGAAAAGCTTTCAGCTTTTCATCTTTGAGTATGTTACCTGCACGTTTGTCATGAGTGCCTTTTATTATGTTGAGGTACATACAGCCCCTCTAATATTCACTTTGTTGAATTTTTATCATAAATGCATGCTGAATTCAGCCAAATGTTTTTTCTGCATCTACTGAAATGATCTTAAGAGTTTAAAAATTTTTTTAATTAAAAAAGTTTAAAAATTTTTTTATCACATTGATTGATTTGTGTATGTTGAATCATCCTTGGATCCCCTAAAATAAAGACCACTTGGTCCTGGTCATGGTATATGATCATCTCAATACATTGTTGAATTCAGCTTGCTGCTATTTTATTGAGGATTTTGGCATCTGTGTTCATTAGGAATATTGGCCTACTATGATTTTCTTGTGGTGTCCTTGTCTGGTTTCGGTGTCAGGGTAATATTGAACTTACAAAATGATTTTAGTAGAATGTTCCCTCTTCTATGTTTTACAAGAGTTCGAGGGGCGCCTGGGTGGCTCACTTAAGCGTCTGACTTTGGCTCAAGTCATGATCTCGTGGTTCGTGAGTTCAAGCCCCACATCGGGCTCTGTGCTGACAGCTCAGGGCCTGGAGCCTACTTTGGATTCTGTGTCTCCCTCTCTTTGTCCCTCCCCTACTCCCACTCTATCTCTCTCTCTCAAATATAAACAAACATTTAAAAAAAAAAAATCTAAAAAAAAAAACCAATCACCTCTGCTTGACTTTTTCTATTTCTAAATGACCTGGTAACAACTCACCTTCCAAGCTTATTTCCTACCTCCACATTTCTCAAAGACTTTATTTCAATCAAAAGAAGTCTCATCCCTTGCTCCCATTTTTACAAATTCAATTCCTATTTCAAGATCCACCTCAAAAATAACTATTCTCAAAACTTTCCCTAATCACATCAGCTAAAAGTACTTTTTTTTTTTTTTAATTTATTTATTTTGAGAGAGAGAGACAGAGAGAGAGAGCACCACGCATGCACGTGGTGGGGGTTGGGGGAGTGAGAGACAAGAGAATCCCAGGCAGGCTCTGCAATGTTAGCGCAGAGCCCTATGCGGGGCTCAATCTCATGAACCATGAGATCATGACCTGAGCTGAAATCAAGAGCCAGATGCATAACAAAATGAGCCACCCAGGTGCCTCAAAAAGTAGTCTAATTGTTAATTTTCAGTGGTATTCCTAAACACATTTCTAGTATCATTTCTAAGTATATATATATATATATAAATTATTTTCTCCTACCAAAGTAAAACATTGTTTTCTTAAGACCTAACGTGGAACCTTATGCTTGGCAGTATTTAACAAATATATCTGATTACTTAGATTTCAAAAACTATGTATATCTGCAATTAAGCCAAAGGGGGAATGGCAGTGTTCAAACTGGACCAGACCTTGGGCACTCCCATCTTTACTTTCATTTATAGTTTTTAGTTGTTTGCAATTCATGGATTTAAGGGGAAAAAGAAGTCACAAAATTTAATCAACTGAAATGACCTTTCTTCCTTTTCCAAGTCCCATGTATCATTCAATTTTCGGTTCAAGCTCCACATCTTCAAAGAAAGACCAACCGTTCTCCCTCTTCTCTGGTTTAAAGTGACTTCAAAATTGAGTAGGTTAGGCTTTCATATTCGAAAGAAGAAATCATGCCTGGAGACGTTCAATGAGTTGACCAGGGGTATATTGCTAATAAGTGACAAAGATGATTCTCAAGTTCTGGTCCAACACACTTTTTACTAAATCAGGTCATTTCATATAATTATCCAGAAATGTTCACTTGTACAGATACGTTCTGAGAACTCATTCCTAAAATTCCACAGTCTAACTTCCCAATGCAAATATTTCCATAGCATATTCTTGGCAAACTGCTGTTCACTGTCTGCTTAAGTAGGATTGGGGGGGGGGGGTGTCAAAGAATTGCAAATTAAGTTATTCCATTCTGGGGCTGCTCTCTACAAGTCTTTCATATTTTACCGCTTACTGAAATCTGCTTTCTCGAAACTTCCACTTACTGATCCTAACTCTACCTTCAGGGACTTAATTAAAAAAACAAAAAACAAACAAAATACACACACCCACCCACCCACCCACCCACCCACCCACACACATATATATATATATATATATATATATATATATACCCTTCATGTATTTGAAAACTGTCATACTTTTCCCCTAGATCACTGAGTTAAACTATATACACATTTAATATTTACCAAATTTTTCTTACTTAATACAAGAAAATAGAGCAACATAAAATTAAAACTGTAGACTGGGCAGAAACTCTTGCATTAAGTGGTCTTATAGCTCTGGTGAAAAATACACTATGTAGATAAGATGTTAAACCTCACATCTTAAGATGGATGATTTGAATTCCAAAAGACATACCAAACTTAAATCCCAAACCAATCACTCTCTTCTCCTAAACCTGCTCCATCTTCGGCCTTTCCCTTCTGAGCTGATGGCATCTCCATTCTTCTTTCTGGGTCCTCATCAAAAAATGTTGGAATCATTCTTGATTCCTCTTTTTCTTTTCTACCACATAGCCAGGAAGAGAAAATCTTGCTGATTCTGCCTTCAAGACATATCCAAGATTCAGCTGCTTCTCACCATTTCCAACACTATCCCCCAAGCCTGACTCACCACTGTCTCTCACTTGGATTACAACATCCTGTTAGTCTCCTTGTTTCACCTCTGCTTCCTCTACACAATCTACTCTCAATAAAGAAAGCAAAGTAATCCTTTTAGAATTAAAATGTAAGTGATAACTACATCTATCTATTTGAAACCTTCCAGTAACTTCCCAATTCACGCACAAGAACCCACATCCTTGCGAAGTTCCACACCACCTGCCCCCACTTACCTCTGACTTAATCTACTACTATATCCCCTCCCCTGCATCCCCAGTCCAACAATTCTGGTCTGGCCCCTGTGCCACTCCTCACACACAACAGGCAGGCTCTGTTACCAGATAATGACAAGGCTAACTCTCTCCAAGAGGTTTTTGTTGTTGTTGTTGTTGTTGTTTTAAGTTTATTTATTTTGCAAAAGGGAGTGTGAGCAGGGGATGGGCAGAGAGAGGAGAGAGGGAGAGAGGGAGAGAGGGAGAGAGGGAGAGAGGGAGAGAGGGAGAGAGGGGGAGAGGGAGAGAGGGGGAGAGGGAGAGGGGGAGAGGGAGAGAGGGAGAGGGGGAGAGGGGGAGAGGGAGAGGGAGGGAGAGAGAGAGAGAGAGAGAGAATCTCAAGCTGGCTCTCCACTCCGTGGGGCTCGAGCCCATTACCATGAAAATCATGACCTAAGCCAAAATCAAGAGACACAGCCAACTGAGCCACCCAGGTACCCCAGCTCTCTTCAAGTCTTGTTCAAATGTTATTTTCTCAAAAGATCTAATAAGACTAAAAACTGTAACCTGTCCCTTTCCTACCAATTATCCATACCAATTATCAGCTTCTAACATACCATAATAATTTATTATTAAGTTTTAGCATCTGTTTCCCTTGACTAAACTTCCTAATAGAAGGAACTGTTTTATTTTGTTCACTAGAGTATGTCAACCTCCTAGCACAGTTTCCTGGTACATCATAGACACTCTGTTGAATGAAAAGACGTCTGTTTCCTCTTTTCTTTACCACTCCTACAGAGAAAGTAGTAGCTATCCAAAAATGGGTACACAAATTTATTTCCAGCATGAAGCAAGTGACTGCAACCTGAAAGACAATGGGATTATATAAACAAGAAAGTGATGAGTAGCCCAGAAAAAGAAGTTCCCCAGACAAGTAAAGAAATGGATGGCATTCTGCTGTAAGACAACATGCAAAAAGCAAATGTAGAAAAGTTTCAGGATCAAATAATAGTCCATATACTCAACACTTCAAGCATATTAAGTAAAATTACCAATAAAGCTGAAGCCTCAACACCTAATGCCATCAGTCTTTATTCATAATAAGAGAGAACTCTGCCTCATTATTAGGTTTAACTATGGTTTTGATTGGCAACACTGACTTCATTATTCTTTTTTTTTTTTTTTTAATTTTTTTTAACGTTTATTTATTTTTGAGACAGAGAGAGACAGAGCATGAACGGGGGAGGGGCAGAGAGAGAGGGAGACACAGAATCGGAAGCAGGCTCCAGGCTCTGAGCCATCAGCCCAGAGCCTGATGCGGGGCTCGAACCCACGGACCGCGAGATCGTGACCTGAGCTGAAGTCGGACGCTTAACCGACTTGAGCTACCCAGGCGCCCCTCATTATTCTTTCTATAAATAAGATAATGTATTCTAAAATTGACTCATTATTGAAATTTAAAGTTTAGGCTTCAAATATAAAATCCTAAAATACAAGTTGCTCAAACTATATCCAACCCTATTTTAACAAATTCATAGAACACCAGCGTTCTTTATCATTGACTAAAACATCAAGCCCAGCCCTCCAGAACTCATTTGATTCTACAAATTAGATCTCTGTAAACTTTACAATTGTTTATCATTCAATATACTATTTACAGCTATTTTGAGTTTCTGTTTAAAACATTAAAATGTTTTTAGGAGCAAATCAAACCAATTTGAACATTTCAAATATTATATGCACAATTTATAACAAAGGAGAATACAACCATTCTTATAATATGAAAATACTGAGAAGTATATTCTTCAATCTAGCTAGGGTAAAGGCCTCCCTAGCCCAATAAATCTGACCTCTTGTCATCGTGAAATTGTGTTCTGGGGGTGCTTGGGTGGCTCCATCAGTTAAGCGTCTGACTCTTGATTTCAGCTCAGGTCATAATCTCATGCATGTTTCATGAGTTCGATCCCCACGTCAGGCTGTGCGCCGACAGCACAGAACCTGCTTGGGATTGTCTATCTCCCTCTCTCTCTGCCCTTCCCCTGCTTGCATGCTTGAAAGCTCTTTCTCAAAAATAAATAAACATTTAAAAAAAAAAAAAAAAAAAAAAAAAAAAATGTGTTCTGGATAATTTAGTTGTATGAGGTTCCTTTCACGTTTCCTGACAACAAAGGTTTATTGGTATCTATTTTAACCTTAATACTCTTCCTCTACATAAATGTAACAAGAAATTACATTTATTATAACATAAGGTTTTAAGAAGCTTATCCAAAAGTCACACAGTACAAGAGTGGATGCTCTGGTAATTCGGTATCAATGGCCTCACGGACTTTATTCCATAATCTCTCTGATAAGTTAACTGGTTTGACTTTACCTTTTCATTACAAAATGTTAAGATTCATTGTTTTGACATTTCCCTACAGTTCTCTTTGCAATAAGCATGGCTACTTAGGAAATTCATTTCTATAGAAGCAACACAAATTTAAGCTCTTCATCATTTGTTAAGGAAATTCATGCAGAGCACAAATTTTGCATAATCATGATTGCAGCTCCAGTGCCTGGCACATGTAGATACTTAGTAAGTATTTGTTTCATGAATGAGTGGTGCTTACAAACAAAAACCCAATTGCTTCGGTTAGGGTTTTCATCATTTTGTAAAGACCACTGCTGAAATTAAATTATAAATGCAATATACTTTGTAGATTTATTATAAATTTAATGATTATAATCAGCAAACAATTTTATTCCAAATTAAATGTTTCAGTAAGTAACAAAATCTCAACAATAATGCCTATAACTACAACAAAGATACTTGGATGGTAGCATCCTTCTGGAGAACTAGGAAAACAAAGATTCAATAACCAATTCTCACACACCTAGTTTAAAAATACCTAATGCTACCAAAATAAAGCAAAGCTGAATAACTTTTTAAATGATTTTTAGTAAAAACACATCTATTTGTTATCAGTCCTGTTTATTGCCCTAGTTCTGTCCTTAGTAATAAAAAAAGTGACAGAATTCAATTAAAGCCTTTTAGTTTTAAAGTAGTTGAAGCTAAAGGGAAAATGGGGTTATTCCACTAGATTATTAATGTTAAAGGACAACCTCAAAGTGGCTCTGTTTACTTTGTTAACAAGTGGAAGACAGAGTAAATTGGAAAACGCCTACCTCTCATGATTTTACTGTAACATTTTTCAAATGTACAGCTACATAAATAATTTCTCATTTTATTAAAATAATCAACTATAACAATGTTTTCATTCACTGTTTATACTGAATATAAGAGGCATCAATTAGCTGCCCAAATGTTTGAACAAGGTAGAACAGATATTTAGGGAAGAAATCATAACAAAAAAATGTCAGTAATCTGATAAAATCCTTACCTTATCATATTGGCATACAACAACATTTTCTGTATCAAAGAGTTCCTGTCCTTCCTCATCACTCACATCATCTTCACTGTTGAGGGGCTCCTACAAATAAGAAAGAACAGGATTTATTT
The DNA here is from genome assembly GCF_007474595.2 of Lynx canadensis. Lineage (NCBI taxonomy): Eukaryota > Metazoa > Chordata > Mammalia > Carnivora > Felidae > Lynx > Lynx canadensis. Next base: position 124,931,022 of record NC_044308.2, read on the forward strand.
GTACTTCATGTGTTACTAGAAAAAGCCCCTTCTAATACACAGTGACTTTGATGTTCTTTGAGAATGAAGGGTCAGATAGAAGCATACACACACACACATATACACCACAAACATATTGTTAATCAGCTATGGTTAAGACTTTGCCAAGGTTACTGAAATGCCAGCAAGAAACCAAAAATTAAAGTAGTTAAGCTACATAACTTTAAAGTCTGAAAAGAGATTTTATTTCCTTCATTCTTTCAGAATAGCACACGATTATTCTCTTCAATAACTGTTTAAATGCCTAGAAGGGGACCTAAGAAAATACAAAGGTTTAATGAGATAATGGCATTATGTACCACCAGAAGTAGCAGAGTAAAAGGGGAAAAAAATGGTGAAGTTGGAGGAAAAAGGGGCTCTAAAACAGGCTAGGAGTCTGGCTTGTGTATACAACACTGAGGACTAAGACTGTTTATAATATTAGCAGGTCTACCATTCTGATGGTAATGGTGGAGGCTTGCAGTATAATTACCTAAGGCATTCAAATGAAAAGGGGACGTGTGGAAGGGTGGGAAAGGATCTCAGTCCCCAAAAGAATTAAAGACCAAGATCTAACTAGTGTATAAAATGACCAAAGATATTAAATTTGACCTCAGTTATTTGAGAGGATAAAAGATATAACCCAGATTTTTAATTAACAGAGAAAGAGAAGACAGGACAAAATAAAAGTGGAAAGGAAAATAAGGTGACATTAAGTCTATGTCTATAACTAGCCCTGTATCTCACATATATGTGTATGTATATGTATTCTTTCATTTAAAATAGATATCACCAACGTAAATGTAAAAGCAATTTATTGAGGTAAAATTCACATAAAATTCACCACTTTAACCATTTTAAAGTGTACAACCAATCATACTTAGTACATTCACAATGTGTGCAATTATCACCACTATTTAATTCCAGAATAATTTCATCACCTTTACCATTAAGCAGTCACTCCCCATTCCCACCTCTTCCCAGCCCCCGACTTACTGCTTTCTGTCACTATATATTTACCTCTAGATATTTCATATAAATGGAAACATACAATATACACATATAACCTGTGCTGTGGTTTCTTTAACTTATAATGAGTGAGGTTCATCCATGCTGTAGCATAAGCCAGTACTTTGTTCCTTTTCCTGGCTAAATAATACTTCATTGTATGGATAAACCACATTTTAATTTGTCCCTCCACCAACTGATAGACATTTGGGTTATTTACATTTTTTTTGGATTTTGTAAATAGTTTTGAACATTCACACACAAGCTTCTGTTTGAATACCTATTTTCAATTTTCCTATACATATACTTAGAAGAATTGCTGGGTCATACGATATTTTTACGCTTAACATTTTGAGGAACTCCCAAACCATATTCCACAGCAGCTACACCATTTTGCATCTCCATCAGCGATGCACAAGAATTCCAATTTCTCCACATCTCCAACAGTATCTGGTCTCTCTCTTATTAGCGTTTTTTGTTTTTTTGTTTTTTTTTTCTGCGAGAGTGCATGGGAGCGGAGGGAGGGGGGAGAGGGAGAGAGGGAGAGGGAGGCGGGGGGGGGGGGGGGAGAGAGAGAGAGAGAGAGAGAGAGAGAGACTATCCCATACAGGCTCAGTGTGGAGTTTGAGATGGGGCTTGATCTCACAACTGTCAGATCATGACCTCGGCCAAAATCAAGAGTCGGACACTTAACCAACTGAGCCACCCAGGCGTGCCCCACATCTGTCTCCCTTTTTTCTTTTGTGATTACAGCCATCCCGGTAAACATCAAGTGGTATCTCTTTGTGGTTTGGAGATTTGCATTTCTGTAATAAACAGTAATATTGAACATTTTTTCACAGGCTTGTTGGCTATCTGTATATCCTCCTTGGAGAAATGTCTATTTAAGTCCTTTGCTCATTTTGGAATAGAGTTGTTTGTTGTAGAATTTTAAAAGCTCTCTATTCTGGATATTAAGCTCTAATCAGGTATGTGATTTGCAAATACTTTCCCCTATTTTGTAGACGGTCTTTTCACTTTTTGGACATAGTCCTTAGACACACATAAGTTTTTAATCTATTAAGTCCATGTTATTATTATTATTATTTTTATTCCCTGTGCTTTTGGTGTCCCATCTAAGAAACTATTAACAAAACCAGTGTTGTGAGGCTTCTGTCCTGTTTTCCTCTAAGAGTTTTATAGTTTTAGCTCTTACATTTAGGTCTTTGACCCATTAAGAGCTAATTTTGTATATGGTGTGAGGTAGGGGTCCAACTTCACTGTTTTGCATGCGGATGGATATTTGGTTGCTACATTTGTTGAATAAGACCATTCTTTCCTACTGAATAGTCTTGGCCCATATAAAAATTTTGTAACATGACAGCATACATAGCAGTATTTCACATAAAAAAGACACGCTTAAAACTTAGGGATCCAAAAAGATGTCGAAGTAAAAGAATGAATAGAGCCATACCAGGCAGGCAAATTCTAACTGAACAAAGTTGATATGGCTCTATTAATGTCACACAAAACAGACTGTATGGGGAAAAAAATTGTAGATAAAACAGGAAACTATATAATCATAAATGGTTCAATTCACTGGAAACACATATTTAAGCTTATGTACATCCATTTTTAGGTTCAAATTATAAAAAGCATAATGAAAACAAAACAAATCCACCATCATAGTAGGAGATCTGAACATATCTCACTCAGTAATCAATGATGGTGTCAGCACACAAAAAATTTCAGTAAGGTAGACATATCTTACCTTAGATATGTAAGCAGACTATCCAAAGAAAACGATTAACAATCTAATTCTAATGGTACATACAGAAGACAACAAAACAACTGCAGAAAACAGTCTTTTCAAATATACAGAAGCATATGCAAATAGTGACCACATAAAGCAAGTCCCGTCACACAGATCATATTCTCTACAAATGAAACAGTTTAGTCACAACAAAAATTAATGAAATAGAAAAAAATACACTAACGAGAATAAAGCTAAAAGTTGATTCTTAAAAAACATCAATGAAATCAATATGCCTCTGGCAAAACTGAACAAGAAAAGAAGGGCAAGAAGACACAAATAATATCAGAAATGAGAATATTAAAAAAAAGGAAATGACTACATATGATTCTGACACCAAAAAGATTATCATTAACTTTATGCTAATTAAACATTTAAATATGTAATACTAGAAAATGTAACTTATTCAGTCTCAAAAAGAAAGATACTTGAACAGAGTAAAGACATTACTAGCATCAGATATTTTTAACAGCATACTTTAACAAATATTCACAGAACAATTAAGTATAATCTTAGAAAAAAAAAAGTCCAAGGAAGATGGAATATTTGCCAGAATTCATTTTATAAGACTATCATAAACCTGAAAACCTAGTAAAAAGAGTATGAGAACAGAAAATCAGACAGTATTGTTCATGAATATACATGCAAAAATCCTGAACTAAGTGTAAGTAATTCAGCAATTCATAAAAAGGGCAATACTCAAGTCATGCTATCCCAGGAATACAAAATTGGTTTACATGTAGAAAACCAATTAGTGCAATTAGTTATAAATAACAGATTAAGGATAAGAAATTGTATGATGATCTAATAGTTGCAGAAAAAGTGTTTAATAAAATTCAATATTTATTTATATAAAAAATAAAGCAAAGCTCTTAGTTAATTTGAATAAAAGAGAACTTCCTTAACCAGAGAAAAGATATCCATAAAAAAATCTATAGTAAACATTATATTAAATAGTGAATCATAGAAAGGGTTCCCTTTAAGATTAAGAATAAGATAAGAAAGGGGCATCTGGGTGGCTCAGTGGTTGAGCGTCTCTTGATGTGGCTCTTTATTTCAGCTCAGGTCATGATCCCAGGGTCCTGAGATTGAACCCTACGTGGCTCCACACTCAGTGGAGCTCGGCATTCTCTCTCCCCGTCTTTCTCTTCTCCTCCCCTGCTTGCACGCACGTACTCTCTCAAAATAAATAAATAAACTTAAAAAAAAAACAAAAACAAGATAAGGGTGCCTGCTATTTTTAATCAATATTGTTCTGGAAGGTTTAGCCAATGAGGTAAGAAAAGCTGCCCTTTTTAATATTTAATTGTCAATTGAGAAAACATGAAAGAATCAAAGATGATAAATATCATGATTAATCAAGGAAATGCAAATTAAAACCAAAAAGAAACACCACTTTCTACCTATCAGACTGCCAAAAATTAAGAAGCCTAACAATATCAAGTATCAGTGAAGACATTAGTACAATCTGGCATTTTATTGTAAAGCTGAAGATGTGCATGCCTTAGAATCTAGTAATTCAATGGTTAGGTATAACACTTAAAAGAAAGTCATGCGTGTGTCCTCAGAAGACACACTCCAAAATATTTATAACAGTAAACAAGTAGACACAACCCATCACATCAGATATGGATAAATAAGCTATGGTATATTCAACAGTGAAAATAATTCTAGGTATATGCAGTAACTTAGGTGAACCTCAGAAATACCACCTTGAGGGAAAAAAAAGTCAACCTGCAGAAGAATACAGAAATTACTCCATTTATGTTATAAATAGGCATTCACAATTAAACAATATGCTCTTCAGGAATATAAATACAGATGGTAAACACAAAATTCATGAGCATGGTTACTCTGATGACAGAAGGAAGAGGGAAGAGAATGGGGATTGGGGCGAGACACTCAGGGGACTTGAACAAAGTATAGGATTATTTTTAACTAGAGGTGGATGTAAGGATGTTTTTATCTTAAATATTTTTTAAAAAAAATTAGATAATTTAAAGAAATTTGTACTAGGATAAACAAATTTACATCTTAGGTTGCAGAAAGCAGTAACAACGAAAACTGTTAAGACAAATGTCACCTCGAACACAAGTAACTAAGCAAGAACACTAAGGAAAACAAAGATATATAAACAAAGATATACGCTTCTAGAAATACATAACTAAGAAAGACTAAGAAAGAATACTTTGCTTAACTCATGATGGACACTAAGAGTAGATAAAGTGATGTAAGGAACTGATATGGAATACAGACCAAAAGGAAGTCACATTCAGCTTTTTTCTCAAGTTTCCTCTCTTCCCAAATGTTGCCATACCTTTCTAATTACTGAAGCAAAAGATTGACCATATTTATCTGTTCTACCAATGTCGTATGTTTAAACTATATCGTGAATGCATAAGCCAGAAAACTAGCATTACGTGTACTGTCTCCACCCCCTTTATAAATACAACTCAATTTGATACACATTTATTGTCAGCTATATGAAACAATACTTCATGAAGATAAATACAACCAGAAAAATCTAAAACCCTTATTAGGTTAAAAATCTAACTTTATATTAAAATCTGTATTGTATAATACCCTAACGGCCTCTGAAAAAAATAGAATATAATTCATCAGTTTGGCACCGGGTAAAAGAAACTAATAGTTTCTCGTTTCAAGTCTTTTACTACAAACTTACTTCTTCTACCTGCCCATCCTCAGCTCCATCTTTCTCTTTGTCTTCCTCCTCATCATCATCATAGTCTTCTTCTTCATCTTCATCTTCTTCAGATGACGTATCCCCAGTTCCATCAACCTGTAACACCAATGGAGCTTGTGGCTGAGCAGGCTGGGCCTGTGGTTGCTGTTGGCCAGCTGCAGTTATCTGTGCCTGTGCCGGTGTTGGTGCAGCCACTGTTGTAGGTATAACTTGAGTCTTATTTCCTGTAAATAAGATTTGCTGTGGCTGAATGATGACACCCGTCTGTGGTGAAATCCCTCCAGGAAGAGGGGCCAGTACCTAAGGCAAAAGAAACCCATATTAGAAACTAGTCAGAGGACCAAGCAGCTCAGTTTCATGTGGTACACAGACAGACCTAAAAGCTGAAGAGTCACCAAAAATAACAGTATCTCACACCGTTAAAACTACCAAGGCATAAAAGGAATGTTTAGTATACTGATCCACTTCCATTTTACCAAATTTCTGAAGGAAAAAAGATTTTCTGAAAATAACTGTTTCATTTACTGAGCACTTGCTATGTATATGTACATGGCAGATTCTGGACTAAGAGTTACATATAAGTTTATTTATTTGATGTATGGATAGGTATAGTAACTCACCAACCTGCCAGTCACTAAAAGGCAAAATCTTAAGCTAGACTTTCTGACTTTGCTCTAATTATTATGTTACACTGCCTCCCTGTGGAGAACACCGCACTGGAAATGTGAAGTCTTAGGTCCTAGTTTTGTCTAAGATCCCAGATAGAGATGTAGCAGAGGCATGTCACTTAACCTCCCTTGGCTTTTGTCACTTCACTGTTATACTAGGATCAATGGTTCTCAAACCTGGCTGCAAATTACAACCACCTGGTAACTTAAAAAATACTGGTACTTGGGCCCCAGTCCTATTATTCTGATTTAACTGGTGTGAGCAGAAATGTAATCATTTAAAGCTCCCCAGGTGATTCTCACCATGCAACCACACCAGATCAATTTCTCAAGTTCCTTTCAGCATCTGGAATTCTAAGGTAAACCACAACTCAAAAAGAACATACCAACAAATATTAATTATATCTTTTATAATAAACATATTTATAATTATACTTCTTAATAAATAAAAAGCAGAGACTTCCTAGTGATAAATAAAAACAATGAATGGCAATTACTTGCCTTTAGTTTCAAGGAATGCAAGATAAAACAATATTTCTCTTAAGAAGTTTACAGATTAATGGTGCATAGGCAAAGCAATAAAACAACTCAAGAAGATAGAAGGCTTAAGGACATCTGGGTGGCTCAAGTTGGGTGAGTGTCCAACTCTTGGTTTCAGAGTTCAAGCTCTGGACTTCATGCTGACAGTGCACAGCCTGCTTGGGATTCTCTCTCCCTCTCTCTCTGCCCCTCCCCTGCTTGCACGCTCTAATAAACAAACTTTAAAGAAAAAAAAAGACAGAAGGTGTAACAGAAATATGATATGATGTTATGAAAACACGGGACAGAGTATTAAATTCAGCTTGAGGGACAAGGTATGGTCAGAGAAGCCTTCCTAATAGGTTAATACTTGAGTTCATTTGTGCTTGGAAGATTAGCCAGGTTTTTCCATTTGGTCAGTTGGTTGGTTTGCCTGGGGGGCAGCGGGAGTGGAGGAAGTTGCTGGAACGAAGGCCAAAGGACATTCTAAGTAGAAGAGTAGTATCAAGTGAAACCCAAAAGTAATAGCAGGAGAAAATCTGGAAAGCTGTAAATCAGATGGATTAATGCTTCTCTGATCTTACCTCTATCTTCATACTATTATACAAACATTATGTATTTATGTGTCTCTTTTTTAAAGTACCTAAGTTCCTCAAGAAAATAACCATTTCTCTTTCCTCTTTGTCTTCATAGTATAAGAGTTTAACACCTGGCACACAAGTAGATACAAATATTTAACTTTAATCTAAACAGCAGCTGAAGCAGATAACTAGAAGCATGGCAAGAAATAAACCTGAAGAGAACAAAAAAACAAGATCCAAAAAAACCCAAAGATCCTGTGAACCATGCTGAGGAGTTTAGACTTTTTCCAATAGGCAAGGGGAAATCATTATTTTAAGGATTTTAGAAAAATAACTACAAATACAGAGTAACAGGTTAGGAGGGCACAAGACTAGAGTCAGGGAAATCAATTAGGAGGATAACATATAGTATTAAAGTGTGTATATATATGTATATAGTGTGTGTAATTTTATATATATATATATATATATATATATATATATATATATATACACACACACATATGTATATACACACACCTTCACATTTTTTTTAAATTTTATTTATTTTTTTTTTTAATTTTTTTTTTCAACATTTATTTATTTTTGGGAGAGAGAGAGACAGAGCATGAACGGGGGAGGGGCAGAGAGAGAGGGAGACACAGAATCGGAAACAGGCTCCAGGCTCTGAGCCATCAGCCCAGAGCCTGACGCGGGGCTCGAACTCCCGGACCGCGAGATCGTGACCTGGCTGAAGTCGGACGCTTAACCGACTGCGCCACCCAGGCGCCCCTTTAAATTTTATTTTTAACATTTATTTATTTTTGAGAGACAGAGAGAGACAGAGCACTACTGGGGGAGGGGCGGGACACAGAATCCAAACCAGGCTCCAGGCTCTGAGCTGCTAGCACACAGCCTGATGCAGGGCTCAAACTCACAGACCACGAGATCATGACCTGAGCCAAAGGCGGCCGCTTAACCAACTGAGCCACCGAGGTGCCCCGCTCACATTTTACACATAGTATATAGCGTGTGTGTATATATATATATAGTATTGAGAGGATAATTGTATTTTAAGTGAGAAATTAAGAAAGCATGAACTAAGGAAATGATAAGAGAGTCTGAGAAAAGAAAACTAGTTTCAAACCTATTAAGGAACTGCAAACATGTTAAAACTGCAGTCTGAAAAAAAAGGAGCTATTAAGAATTGGTAGGAAGGGGCGCCTGGGTGGCGCAGTCGGTTAAGCGTCCGACTTCAGCCAGGTCACGATCTCGCGGTCCGTGAGTTCGAGCCCCGCGTCGGGCTCTGGGCTGATGGCTCAGAGCCTGGAGCCTGTTTCCGATTCTGTGTCTCCCTCTCTCTCTGCCCCTCCCCCGTTCGTGCTCTGTCTCTCTCTGTCCCAAAAATAAATAAACGTTGAAAAAAAAAAAAATTAAAAAAAAAAAAAGAATTGGTAGGAATTTGTGATACGTTGCATATTAAAGGTAAAGGAGGGGGAGGATCCCACACCCCACACCCACTTCCAGAAAATGTATAAGCTTCATGAAACTAGATTCATGCCTGCCCTGTTCACTCTTAAATCTCTAGTCCCTTGCAAAGACCCTGATACACAGCCACAAAGTAAATATTTGTTGAATGAATACCAGATAACTTGGGAGGCTTAGGAAGCTGGAGAGTGGTGCCACTGACTGAAAAACATGTTCGGAGGGATGATGAAAGATAAGCAAGGATAATGACAACTTAGTCTTAAACATATTGAATATAAGTTAAGCTGTGACGTATACAGGAGTAATTTAGAATGACAGGATGTATAGTATTAGAGAATAGTCTAAGCATTCGTATAGACAAAGCCATGAGAAAGACAAAGGGAACCACCCAGAGAATTCAAACAGAAGAAGAAAAAAGAACCCCATGGTGATCATAACTTATGACTCTATTACCTGTTGTATAACAGGGGCTTGTACTCCACCAGGCTGCATTTGTGGTATAACTTGTTGTTGTAGAACCACTGACTGCTGAGGCTGGAAGATATACTGGGCACCATTGGCTGCTCTGACTACTTGAAGAAGCTGGCCTAAAGCAAAACATATATATTACAAGTTACCATTTTAGCAGTAACCATCTCAAAATAAATGAATTCATGGTAAATTTCAAACCACCAAAATGCCCTATTAATTCTCAAATAAGAAGTCTAACGATTTTATTAAGCGTTGTCACCCATACACAGCAAACTTACCTTCTTCACTTTTCTCCATGTTTTATAAATGTTTTAAAATGTTTTCTTTTCATTACTTATCCTCATAAAACTCTTTTCCAATAAAGTTTTAACAACAGATTATGAGAATTGATTAGAAGTTTAAATTATCTTTACTAACATGTTAGGAGTCATGAAAGAGCAATAAGCAAGATCAGATGTTTTCAGGGGCTCTTTGTTTTTAAAGCTTAAAGACATGGAAGTGTAACAGTTCGTTAGTATCTTGAGCCAAAGCACCAGGGTACTTAGTTCAAAATGCTTAAAAACAATCAAAGCTTGCTGAACCAATTATCATTGCCACATAATCCTAACTGTATGCATGGCTTATACACACAGAAGTGAATCCCTCTCTTTGTTGTTTTAGATGATGCAGAATCTTCAAATAATTAAAAAGCAACAATTACACGTTAAAAATATGTAGAAAGTTCTTTACAAATTTAGAATTTTATTGGCAAAATAATAAGAAATTATATAATTACGATTACAGAAAGAATACTTAAAAGCCACATAAATTCTTCCAACGTTAATATGCCAAAAATCCCAAGTAAATTTTGTTTATGCAGACATGCTATATAAAACAGAGTACTTAGTTTGATATCACAAATTTGTTCAAAGGAGTCAAGTTTAATTTATTTGGCAAGTTAAAGGTGTTTAATCTATGTAAGTATTAAATCTATGTACATATTAATCTATGTAAAGGTGTAAAAACCTATGTATTTCTATATGATTATACTTCATTCAATAAATAGGATTCTTATTCACAGGTCAAAAACTCAAGTGCAATTTTCATCTTCCCTACTGCATCCTCAGCAATAATTATCATTTAATGTGCAGTAGTACTTGATCTTATTTTAATAACCTAATAAGCTAAATCACAAAAGAAACACTGATTTTTTTTCAATGAGGACAAAACAAAGACTAGATGGTACAATTTTCTGAGTTATACATATAAATAATGGTGCTGTTATTCCTAATTACCTGAATTTGTTAATATCTGTTGAACAGGAGTCACGCCTGCAGGGAGTGCCAAGGTAGCAGCTGTAGCAGCAGCGCTCTGGGTGGGGGGGGAGCAAAGGAAAAAAATCAAAACCACATATGGGCACAAGAGTACCTCAGTTTAACTCTGGCACATTTTCATAGTATTTGGAAGTTTATTGTTTAGTGTATACTAATACTAAAAGTTCTAATGAGACTAAATCCCATTTTATAAAATGATACAATAAAGACTACCTAGCCTAAATGCTTTGTTTAAGTACTTCAACTGAGTAATATGAAGCGCCTGGGTGGCTCAGTCAGTTAAGTGTCTGACTTTGGCTCAGGTCATGATCTCATGGTTTGTGGGTTCGAGCCCCTCTTCACTGCTAGCACAGAGCCCACTTTGGATCCTCTGTCTCCCACTCTCTGCCCCTCCCCTGCTCACACAGTGCTCTCTCTCTCTCTCTCAAAAATAAACATTAAAAAAGAAAAGAAAAAGAAAATGTGTTTCTTCTTGTCATTTAATAGGCCTAAGTAATTTCTACACCTAAAGCCTCAAATTCCCACTATGTCCCCAGAATACAGCTATAGCCCCACCAGGTTCTCTTCATGAAATGCAGGTCCTGCATTTCATTTATTTTAATAAATCTTGTCTGTATAGGCAAATGAAAGGTAATCTAAGTCTGAGGAATAAGTTAACAGCCATTTACTACTGAGAAATATTATTTAGAAATACGAAGGGCCTAGAGGCACCTGGGTGGCCAGTTGCTTAGGCATCCGACTTCGGTCCTGGTCACGATCTCACAGTTTGTAGGTTAAGGCCCCATGTCAGGCTCTGTGCTGACAGCATGGAGCCTGCTTCGCATTCTCTGTCTCCCTCTCTCTCTGTCCTTCCCCCACTCGCTTTCTCTCTCTCAAACTAAACATTAAAAAAACATATTAAGGGCTTATAATTCATATTTTATAAGATTAATAGATCTCCCTATACTGGCAAAGTGACAACTCTAGTTTCTACACATCATACATGACACAATGACCACCTACACACCTCTACACGTTCAAGCTGCTACCAATAAATATTTCTGGAGTGACATACCATACACAAACCATCCTTTATTGATATCTACTGAAAATTTATTCTTGTATTATATGAAATAGCATTAGAATAATGCATTAGAGCAATTATTTCATAAAGAGAACCTGCAACACTGGTTTGATAGAAGATCCTGTTTTGTTTTTAATATTTTTGAAGTTTATTTATTTTGAGAGAGAGAGAGAGAGAGAGAGAGAGAGAGAGAGAGAGAGAGAGAGAAACTACAAGCAGGGAGGGCAGAGAGAGGGAAGATATGAAGAAAGCTCCACACTGTCAGCACAGAGCTGACAGATGGAGGCTTGAGCTGACTAACTAGGAGATCAAGACCTGAGCCAAAACCAAGAGTCGAACACATACCCAACTGAGCCACCCTGGTACCCTGGTCTTGTTTTGTAATTTCTCTGAAATACCTTTCTACCTAATATATTACCACTATCTTCCATTCTTACTGAATTACTTTACTTTTCAATGTGTTCATTTCCAAAGCATGCATAACTATTAAAAAAATCAAAACTGGGGTGCCTGGCTGGCTCAGTCAGTACAGCATGTGACCCAAGAGTTCAAGCCTCATGCTGGGTGTGGAGATTGCTTAAAAATAAAATCATTTTTTTAAAAAAAATTACAACTTTAAAAAAAAAATCTTTTTAAGTTTATTTATTCTGGGAGAGACAGAGACAGCATAAGTGGGCGAGGAGCAGAGAGAGAGAGGGAGACAGAGAATCCCAAGCAGACTCTGCACTGTTATCATGGAGCCTGACATGGGGCTCAAACTCACAAAACAGTGAGATCAGGACCTGAGCCAAACGAAGAGTCAGATGCGTAACCAACTGAGCCACCCAGTTTAATGGCTATCTTCTAATCAGGAATAATAATGCAAACAAAACCCAAAAACCTGTTATTGGTAAGGAGCCCACAGTGATTATGTTTCAGAACGTATAAAATGTATGAGGCAAATACTGACTGACAACATCAAGTAAAATACTAAAATACACATATATGCTAAGGCATTTTATTGACTGACGTTTCTGACCCATGATCTGTTTAAATACATGCTTTTTGAAATCAAGGAGATGTAAAAAACAGGTAAGAGATGGGCTACTGATTTTTCCCCAGTCTCTTTAAACACAACTTTAATTCAAAATTCTTTCGCAAACACTTAAAATTCTTAGAAAGTCTAAGTAAGATGGGCCTACTCCAAGTGATTCTACAAAACTTGGTTTTAAAATGACACAAGTTATTCCCTAGGAAACAGTCTCAATAGTACCAACTGCAATATATATCCTACAGTTACACTTTTATTTTTAAGGGTGGAGGTTAAAAAAAAATAATTGGGGGTATTAGACCTGAAATGGAATTTTTGAATGATAAAAATTCTTGTGATTCCATAATAGACTGGAATTTTGTGATTTTCATGCAGAAAAAATTAATTCCAGCAACTTTAACTGGAAGTACAAATAGATATGCTTGATTTTTTTTGTGAATTTAAAAACTGTAATTTCCACTATAGTGCAGAAATTTGCAATTCTGTCAAGTTATAAATTTATAAGGCTGGCATATTTTAAAAGGAATCATTTGTTTAGTAGGTGAGCCCTGTTTCCTATCTGGCTTATCAATCACAAATGAGTTTGAGGTTAACTACTCATCACTCACCAAACAGAAGTGATTTTTTAAAAAATACTCCTTTTTCAGGGGCACCTGGGTGGCTCAGTCGGTTAAGCGTCTGACTTCAGCTCAGGTCATGATCTCACAGTTCGTGAGTTCAAGCCCCGCCTCGGGCTCTGTGCTAACAGCTCAGAGTCTGGAGCCTGCTTCAGATTCTGTGTCTCCCTCTCTCTCTGCCCCTCCCATGCTCATGCACTGTCTCTGTCTCAAAAATAAACATTAAAAAAAAAATTAAAATACTCCTTTTTCATTTAAAAAAAAAAACTATCTGAAAAAAAATCTCATTGCTGGCGTTAGGCTAAGATTTTTTTTTAAAATGGTTCTTTAATCATTTAAATGACTCTTATGATTAAGTGATAACCATTTAATGATTCTTTAATCATTAAATAAAAGATCTGGCTGAATTTAAGAATGAAATGTTAGAACTGAGACACCACTAACAGTCTATATATTGTAAACAGAAGAAAAGTCATTTATAAGAAAGTGCTGGAGTAACTATTCTAATAAGACTTCATTTTAATGTTTTACTAAAAAAAAGCTTTAAGTATAGGTAAGGATTCTCTAAGGATCTGAAAAGGTTTTTTGAATTTTAGTTATATGGTACTGTATTTGATGGGAAATACTGTATGCCCTAAACGAAATGTGAAAATTTAAGGACTTATGTTCAGTGAATATCCCTTAGAAATATCAAAAGACTAATACATAACTCAACCGGTTAAAATGCACTTTAAAGTAGTAACATACACGTCGTAATAAATCTTAAAAGGCTATGCTATGGTTAAATCAGAGCAAAACTTTTTAAAAGTTTCATCTTAAAAAGTTATCTTGAACTATGCAAATAGTTCATTTTCATTTTTAGAGCTTATAATTCTCAGCATTCCTGACCTCTTGCAATTAATGGATCTTCTGAAACAGAACTATAATTGGCACAGTATGTCTGGTAGGTCTCAAAACCTATTTTCAAAAATAGCATGGAATAAAACAGCTCTCACAAAGCACCATTCTTTTGGTATTTTCAACAGAAAACTGTATAATTTTATGAACCTCAATGTCTAAGTATCAAGCTAAACTTTAGATTTGCTGCTAAATCCAGTATTTAGGAAACTAAATAAAACAGCCATTTTGCTCAAGTTTTGAATAAACTTCAGACTGTTAATACACAACATACCCAGGCATAATCACAATTTTGAGTTAAAGTAGAGCCAAGCAAAGTGCTACATTTTGAGTCTCACCATGTTTGATGCATTCATATGTTGTATCAGCTTAGAATCAGGAACTATAACTTGTGGTGCAGCAGCTAGTAAAAAGAAAAAAAAAAAAAAAGACACATGCAAACAAGGAACCATGAGGTTGTTTCATAATCCTAAGAATGCTATACAATGCTGAAAATTTTTTTCACATTTTCTGCATTCAAATGCCTTCAACCCATTTGATATCTCAGAATGTTATAAATATCTATAAATAACAGCTGTGACATACCCATCTTATACTAGAAAACATCAATGAAAAAAAGAATTAAGTAACAATACATAAGGACACAAGAGAATTTGGGAACATGAAGTAGTGAGACACCTAATATGTATACGTATACAGCTCTGTGCATTCTTAAACTGGAAATCATCAAACACAATTTAATCCTGTCTTGGTAACTCAGCATGAACTATTTTATCGATATAATGATGCTATTGTTGGAATGAATTATTAACCCCTTAAGAATGAGCTAAAAAAAAAACTCTAGTTTTTTTTAAACCTACAGAGCCCTTTTGTCCCATTTGACAGTTGCCAGAATCTTAAGTTACTTCCAACAATGTTTTTAAAAATATAAATCAGAAATAATGGCAATATTACAGAAGTATAAAAGGAATTAAGTGTTTGATTCCGCAAATTTCAGAGAATAAATGATAATCCCATTATCCTAATATTCTCTGAGTGAAGAAAATCAAATTTTAATTTATGATGACCTAAAATCCTAGTGCCAGACCTGAAGGCAATAGGAGGAACAGTCATCAAAACAGATTAAAAGGAATAAAAACAAACTAAAAACAAAAAAAGATTAAAAGGATAAAATTATTTGATGCAGATACAGAATAAAATCAAATATTAAAAGTCATATTTGGCATAACAGTAAAATAACCCAAATAGACAGTTCTACTGTACATCATTTACCATATATCACTATCAATTTTAAGTCTTAAGTATATTCTCAGATACTCTCAAATGAGGCATATGGGTAACTAAACTGTTACTTTGAAATAAAATTTTTTCATATACCTTCATTCTCCTTTCCAATAACAAGATTTACAAAACTCAAATGCTCGGAAGTTTCATAACTGAACACGTTTGTCATGACAGAAAATACTTGTTATATGCAACAGGCCAAGCTTCTTAGCCTTTTCAGGGCCCAAATTTTCCTGAGCATTGAAATGTTCGAAGAGCTACTTCCCAAAGCTTTTGTAAAGCTTCAGTGACACAAAATCTATGAAATTACTTGCACAGTACAAAGCACTATGGACACAATCTATAAATACTTGGTTTTTCTTACCTTGAAACCAAGTAATATAAATTAAGATATGTTATATATACACTCTTCGCTTAAAAGAAATCTAATTCAGTCAATTTACACTTACTAAATTACTAGGAAATTGAAATTTCCAATTGCCATCATTACAAAAATTCTCCAATGTTTCAGATATATTTATAAAAACTAAACTTAAATAGGTCTTTGGAGGAATAAATCAATTTCATTACGAAAGTAGATGATTTTCCCATATAAAATAATGAAACCCTTAAATAAACCTTTATAGATTTGACTTATTGTAGGAAATCCAGCATTATGTAGACTTCTCAAAAGTATTAATACACTTACCTGAATATCATCTTAGGCTCTCAATTAGTTAACCAGTTGTTTACTACAAAAATAAAATCTACTTTTTAAAATCTGTCGGCAAATATATATACACCAATCCCTCCGCCAATAGAAAGGAAAAACCTAGAGTATTTCTCTTCTTTGAAAATGACAAATTTCAATTCCAAGTTGTAAGTAGAAAAATATACCCAGCCTCACCTTGCTGTGAGGCAGGAATAAGGACCTGCTGGGTCTGCGCTTGCTGAGGTACCGTCTGCTGCGGTTGAGTTTGCTGATGGTGGTGGTGGTGGTGATGCTGCTGTTGCTGAGGTTGATGTTGTTGTTGAACTTGCAGTAAAAGCTGTTGCTCTTCTGAATGAAATCCATCGACTGCCCTAGACTGCATTAGTTTATTCTCCCACAACTAAGGTAAAGAAAAGAACATTCTAAGTGAACATCAAGGAAGATAAATCCAGACATGGACAAAACATATTTTATTAGTCTGTTCATAAAATTCTTCCATTTTCAAAACTGATACAACCACAAAATAAACCAACCCCTAATTCTTATCCAAGTGTATGCAATAACCAAAACTAATTTTTAAAGTATCAAATTTCAGGGGGGTCTGGGTGGTTCAGTCAGTTGAGCATCCGACTCTTGGCTCAAGACATGATCTCACGGATTGGTCTACACTCTCAGAACAGAGCCTGCTTAGGATTTGCTCTCTCTCTCTGTCCCCCCCATGCCCATATGCTCTCTCAAAATAAACAAAAAAACATTAAAGAAAGTATCAAATTTCATTTTTTGCTATCTTAGAGTACTGGAGAATTTTCTTTTTATATCTTCAAACTTTCTACAGTAATTCCTTAGTAATTCCACTCAGTTTCACAGAAGCAAGTTTTTAATAATCAAAGATTATCCTTTTGTAACACCAAATCAATTACTATTTTTATGGAAATCTTTAATGAAATACCTTTTAAATTATATATGCAAAACATAAATTCATCTTCTCTTGATTTGAACGAGAAACATTATACAGGCAATCCTCAAGTTAGAAAAAGGTAACTTTCCATCTGTCCAATCCTACACAAGGATAAAGCAGCAGCAATGCCCTAAGGCTTTTAGAGGCACGCTCAACCCTCTACACCTTTTGAAATTCCCCTGTCTTCCATCATGACAAGAAATGACAACCCTTTTCTGCTTTTCCCCTTCTCTTTTCTCATCACACCATAGGACAGCTTTTATGATGGGGGGGGGGGGGAGATCAAGACATGGGCAAAAGGAACACAGAAAATAAAGTTATTTATGACTATTTCATCCTTCTTCCTAACACATTTCCTCTCTACCAGACTGTGTTCAATCTAGAGAGCCTCAACCTTATAAGAAACTGCCCAAGAAAGGAACAAACTGTTCTTTAAATATACAAATGAAATTTAATTCAGTCATTTTGTACACAAGCACCTACACATACTTTGTTTTCTCCCCTAAGATATGCTCTTGGAATATTGCCTAACTCACCTGAGGCTTCTATCAGATCCTTCAAGAAGCTCCCTTTACCAATACTCACAAAGATTTTTATAATCTCCCGACACTTCCAACTTCTAGAAATTCTATATTTGTAGCTACATGCTAATTACAATTCCAGCATAGCTCTAATGGCTTGCTGAAAAAGTAAATTAATGGTCAATTTCCCAAAGCAACCATTCCCCTAACAGGCTTAGTATTTAGACTTGCCTGAAGACTATTCTTACAGAGATAGTAACAATATCTATCTCCTGGTTTGCTGTGAGGACTAAATAACATATTCATGTAGTTATCAGAGTCTAGCATAAAGTCAGCACTAATAAATGTTATTTTCATTATTATGGTGGTGGTGGTTATTAATTGTGTAACAGAACATGACACCAGAAGTCAGAAATCCAGTTAGTCCTAGTCTGGCCACTATTTAGCTTTGTGGACAAATTACATATCTTTCTTGGGCATTTTCCTCATCTAAAAACAGAACAAGTTCAATTACTTCTAAACTTTCAGCTAAGAAATCTAAGTCTCTGAAAAATCTCAGATTGAAAACAGCTAGAGTTCTTTCTAGGGTAACAAAGAATGACTTTCTTGGAGCCCAAGTTGCATCTGGTTCATCTCCATGAAGTGGGCATCTAGCATAGCACGCAGAGCAAAATGGACACCTACACGTTGAATAAAACACATTCCAACTAACATATAGTAAGGCTTCCAAACAGTCTGCACTCACCCAAACCTTCTACACTTTTGTCTGTTCTAAAACAAAACTGGAGCACCTGGGTAGCTCAGCTGGTTAAGCATTCGACTTCAGCATAGGTCATGATCTCACAGTCCGTAAGTTCGACCCCATGTCAGGTTCTGTGCTGACAGCTCAGAGCCTGGAGCCTGCTTCAGATTCTGTGTCTCCCTTTTTCTCTGCCCCTCCCCTCCCTCTCAAATATAAACATTAAAAAAAAAAAAAAAAGAGTCTAAAACAAAACAAAACCTGGTCTCTGGTGAGCCAAAAATCACGGTAAAAAAAGTACTATTAATTAATGCTTTAAAAAACAGTTGTGTTTAATCCATGTTTTTATTAAATTGAAAACTTCAGTTTTATCACCTCCAATTGATTTACCCACTGCAATCTGATCCATCACATTACTTCAATGAAACTTCCATGGAAATGGCAAATATTAGTAATTATGTATCATGTGCTAAGGGCTGGGTACTACTCACCTAGCCTCTGAAGTCAATGACCTATGGGTCAGAATCCACCCAACACCTCATCACTACCGTCACTATCCTTTCCAGAGGATTGTTTACTGTTATGGGCCTGCTTCAAGTCCTCTCCTCCCACCAGCACTACTGTAAACTGTAATGACTAAGTCCTCTGAGCTCCCCACATCAAGTCATAAATTCTGCAAATAATTACTGAGATCTCCTATCTACTAGACACTGATAGAGGCATTGAGAACAGTGAACAAACCTGATAAATATCCTTCTCCTCACAGAGACTACATTCTAGTGAAAACTTGTTCTTCCAATCTATCCTCTATTACAATAATCAGTGGTTCTCAAAATGTGGTCCCAGGACAAACAGCATCAGCATCACCTGAGAAACTGTTAGACATACCAATTCTCAGGCCCCACCCCAGACCCACTGAATCAGCAACTCTTGGGATAGAGCCAAAAATCTGTTTTAATAGTCTGTCCAGGTCACTTTAATGCATGCTATTAAAGTCTAAACTAATGCATTTCTAACTGCATACTGCAGCCCTTTAGTGGGTTGTTAAAATTTAATTTAATTTTTTTTTGTAAATATAACTGAATTAAAAAACAAATGTCAGACTACCTCTCTATCAAGTCACTCGCTGGAGCAGAAGTCCAAAAATCTGCATTTAACTAGCATCCCAGAGAATCTTTCTCACTTTAAGAAAAAATCAAGCTCCTTAGTACAGAATATGTCACCTCTCCTAGCTGCTACTATAACTTGTATTCTATTTTCCTAACAGTGTCCAACTACTTGCAGTTCCCAGAATACAGCATACATTATCTCATGTCTAAATCTTAGTAAACTACTCCCTCTGACAGTCTTTCCTCACAATTCCCCAAACAATGCAAATGTCAAAGTCACACAGCCTCAATGAAATCACTGACTGCCTCCATACCCTAGAAATATTTCTTCTGTACTGTACCCTGTATCATACAGGGTAGTGCCATAGGAAGTGTACAGAAAATACAGCATTCCTGGCTGTAGCCTACTAAATGCCAAGGGTGTCCACTAGTCACTAAGACAAGCAAACATGGCCCCATACATTTCCAACTGCTGGGGGTTGTGGGGAAGACAGAAGAAAGGGGTGATGGGAGTAGTCCACAAAGAATCCCCATTTACTAAGCACCAAATACTAGGTAATGTAAAAAATACAAATACAGTACCCTAAATACTTAACATTAAAATTTAACATCACATAATATAAAGTTGAAATTGGCTGAATGTTTTCTCTCCAATTTCATTTTTTATATGATTTTAATTGTATTTATCAAAATATTCTATTTTTTAAATTATCAGCTATTTAAACTAAACAATACCTACTTTCAACAGAGATAACATTAATACTAACAACAACCAAGAATACTGAATTGTTACTTACTTATTTATTTATTTATTTATTTATTTATTTATTTATTTATTTATTTTGCTAAGGAAATAGGAAGAACTATTTTTCTTCCTTTTCATAATACTATTTTCGCTCCAACACAGTAGCTATTATTTCTGGCAATCCTACTTCAGCCATCTTTGCCAGGTCTCTGAAATTAGACACGGAGAAAATTCTTTTTCTGTTCCCCAAATGACTCAGATATACACCTGTGTATCATGTTAACTAGACTAATACTGTATTCTAACTGTGCACTTTGTGAGTACTTTATAGGTACAGACTCATTTTTACAAAATCCTAGAACACTGACATTGTTACTAGCTCCTTTTTACAGCAAAAGAACCCAAGGAACAAGAAGTTATATAATTTATCCAAGACCACCAACTAAAAGCAGGCAAAAATGAAGAACAATCCAGGCAGCCTGACTCCACTGTTTCCAGTCAGGGCTGGACTCTGAGAGTGAGCAGGCACACTAGGCAACCTGCTTGCCTCACCCTAATCCCAGCTCTGGTCCAAGTTTCTAAACTCTACACTATATTCCTGTTATCAGAGCAGGCCTAGTCACAACTCTGGTACCTTCTTTTTACTGGTAAGTATTGAACGTCATCTGGAGACAAAGGCCTAGGTTCAAGTCTCTAGCCCATGATAAATGACCCCGTCAAAGCATATTCTCTCCAAGTCTATTTTTTGACCTATAAATTTTTATTAATCTACCGCTTCCTGGCAGTCTGCTAGGCTAGAAATTCTGAAGGATTCTACTTTCACAAAATATCTAGCTCCTGAATAAAACATAAGACAAATTCATTTACGTATGGGCTCTCTTGAACTGGGGTTGGGGAACAGAGTTTTCCACAGGGACAAATGAAATGGAATAATGGATTATTGTTCAAGTTATGACCCAAGTATTTATATATAACTAGAATATATTTAGAATAATCGTTCTCCATCAGGGGTGGTTTTGCCCCCAGGGACATTTGGCAATGCATGGACACATTTTTGGTTGTCAGAAATGAAGGGTGCTACTGGCATCTAGTGGGTAGAGGCCAGGTATGCTGCTAACATTCTACAATGAACAGGACAGCCCTCTACAACAAAGAATTAACAAATGACAGAAGTGTCAAGGTTGAGAAACCTGATCTAGAGACAAAGTGAGTTTCAGATTTGTCTCCAATCGAGAAAATTTTTTCTCGCGGTTTTATTGAGAAAAGAGGCCATGGTTTTTGTTTTTTATTTAAATCCAAGTTAGTTAACATATAGTGTAATGATGGTTTCAGGAGTAGAATTTAGTGATACATCACTTACATGTAACACCCAGTGCTCATCCCAACAAGTGCCCTCCCTAATGCCCATTATGCAGTTAGCCCATCCCCCACCCAACACCCCTCCAGCAACCCTTCCTTTCTTCTCTATATTTAAGAATCTCTTATGGTCTGCCTCCCTTTTTATCCAATTATGTTCATCTGTTTTCTTAAATTCCACATAAGTGAAATCATGATATCTACCTTTCCCTGACTTACTTCGCTTATTAGCATAATACACTCTAGTTCCATCCACGTTGTTGAAACAGCAAGATCTCATTTTTTTTGATTGCTGAGTAATAATCCATTGTGTGGAATATTATATATATGTGTGTGTGTGTGTACATATACATACATACACACACGTGCACAAACCACATCTTTTTCCATTCGTCAGTCGAGGGACGTTTGGACTCCTTCCATAATTTGGCTATTGTTGATAGTGTTGCTATCAACACTGGGGTGCATGTGTCCCTTCAAATCAGCATTTTTGTAACCTTTGGATAAATACCTAGTAGTGTATTGCTGAGTTGTAGGGTAGTTCTATTTTTAATTTTTTGAGTAACCTCTGTACTGTTTTCCAGAGAGACTGTGTCAGGTTGCATTCCCACCAGCAGTACAAAAGTGTTCCTCTTTCTCCACATCCTTGCCAACATCTGCTGTTTCCTGAGTTGTTAACTTTAGGAGAGGCCATGTTTTATATCTCCCATAGTATTTGCTGTTGAGATATGGGGAGCTCTGACAGTGTAGAAAGAAAGATGATTTTATCATTCACTTTAAAGAGGATTTCTAGACTGTCATTCCCATCCATAATCACTCACCAATCCAAATCACAACTTACATTCAAATAGAGATTAAAAAATGGGGCGCCTAGGTGGCTAAGTTGTTTAAGGGTCCAAGTTTGGCTCAGTCTCGCGGTTCATGGGTTTGAGTTTCGCGTCGGGCTCTGTGCTGATAGCTCAGAGCCTGGAACCTGCTTCAGATTCTGTGTCTCCCTCTCCCTCTGCCTCTGCCCCAACCCCACTCGTGCTCTGTGTCTCTAGTTCTCAAAAATAAACAGTAAAAAAATATATTTAAGGGGTGCCTGGGTGGCTCAGTTGGTTAAACATCCAACTTCAGTTCAGGTCATAATCTCATGGCTCCTGAGTTTGAGCCCAGCACTAGTCTCTGTGCTGACAGCTTAGAGCCTGGAGCCTGCTTCAGATTCTGTCTCCCTCTCTCTCTACCCCTCCCCGGCTTGCGCTCAGTCTCTCTCTCTCTCTCTCATATAAACAAACATTAAAAACATTTTTTAAATACATATATTTAAAATATGTATGTATAGATAGATCAAAAATCAAGACTGTGGTGTTTTTTTTTAATTTCCCATAGTTTATACATTAAAGTAGGCCTATAGTGTTTCAAGAGATAACCTAGAAAATTGGGTTGAATTTTTTTTTAAGTTTATTTTGAGAGAGAGAGAGAGAACATGCACAAGCAGGGGAGGGGCAGAGACAGAGAGAGGAAGAGAGAGAATCCCAAGCTGGCTCTGCACTGTCAGTGTGGAGCCCAATGCAGGGCTTAAAGTCATGAACTGTGAGATCATGACCTGAGCTGAAACCAAGAGTTGGATACTTAACCAACTGAGCCACCCTGGTGCCCGGGTTGATTTTTTTTTCCCCATCACTTCCCTTCCAGCATTATCTAGTTAAACTTTAAATTACATGCACAGTCACAACTCATCTTAATTCATAATCTATTCACCATGTATCCTTCACAGCAGTAGGGAAATTTTTGATAAAAGTTTGTGAAATAGCCCAAAAGAGGAGAGGAGGGGCTAGAACTAATGACAAAGTTCTTTGTAAAACATAAAACACAAAATCAATTGTTAGTCTTTATTAGCAAGAATGTCTAAACCTGTAGAATCTAATACAATATCCCCTAGCCACATACACATGGTGATTTAAATTGGAATTATAATTAAAAACTCAGTTCTTCAGTTCCACTAACTACATTTCCAGTGCTTAACAGCCATATGCTGCTAGTGGCTACTATACTGGAGAACACAGATATGGAATGTTTTCATCACCACAGACAGGGCACATTCTGGAAATTCTAATGAGATTCTGAAGAAATTTAGTACAGAGAATTAAAATAACATAAACTCAGTTTAGTCTAACAGTTTATTTTTAAATCCAGTGACAATCTAGAAAAGAAGAGTATGTCCCATTTGGAAAAACAGTAAAAATATTACAGTACTTTGTTCAGTTAGATTATGGAGTCATGTTTGTTATTAACCAATTTAATTAAATATTTACTGAATACCAACCACATATGGAAAGCACTGTGTTAGAGGCTAGGGATTCAAAGATGAGTAATTCACAATTTTTGTTATTAAAAACTAGCCACTAAACAAACAAAAGGTGCAAAATATATATATATATTATTCAATATATTACATACTCCATTGTATAGATTACACTAATATATATTTAAATAGCCAAACATAATAAAAATACAGGTAGAGCTATTTAATCTCAAAGACAACTCATTCTCTTTGAGAGAATGCCTTGATTCTATTGGAACCATTCAGAAAAACCAATTCCCCACACTTTGTGAAAAGCAAGAGTAGATAACCAACAACCTGGATTAACTGCCAGTATGACTTAAGGTAAGTCTTTGGGGCTGATTTCCTACATTTAAAAATGTTGCATCTTCTAAATAAGTTCAAAGTACTTTAAGGTCAACCATTATACCAGTGTAATGTAAACAGCAAAGTATTTGCTCCACAGAACACAAAGGAATCAAACTAATCTTACTCTTTTCTTATTCATACCCTGAGATACTTTATGCTGTTTCAGTAGTTCATATTGCTATTCTTCCAACTCATGCCTCAAGAGTTGGTGTCCTTTCACTAGCAATTCTGGATACCTACTCTTTACTTTTAGTAACCATTACATTTCTCTCAAGGTAAATAAAAATTTCCTCATTTCACTTAAATCTATATATTTTTCCTTCCTCCCACAGGCAGATTCTTGTTAAAAACTCTACAGAAGTTGCCCACAGATGCCTAAACACCCTAAGATACATTTTATCACCATAATAAATATGAGGTTTGCTTTATTTAAAGTAAGTTGCTAGGGGCACCTGGGTGGCTCAGTCTGTTAAGCAACCGACTTTGGCTCATGTCATGATCTCACAGTTTCTGGGTCCGAGCCCCGTCAGGCTCTGTGCTGGCAGCTCGGAGCCTGAAGCCTGCTTTGGTTTCTGGGTCTCCCCATCTCCCTGCCCCTCCCTAACTTGTGCTCTGTCTCTCTTTCTCTCAAAAATAAACATTAAAAAAATTAAAAAATAATAAAATAAGTTGCTAAGCTGCAGCCTCCACACTTCCACTGAATGGATAAATAATGCCAAAACAAATGTTCTTAGCATTGTGATTACTGTCCTCAAGGAACTCAATATCCAATTTCTAAGCCAGCAGTTCTAAACCTTTTTGGTCTCAGGATCTTTTATTCCTTTCAAAAATTACTGAGGACCTCAAAAAGCTTTTATGAAATTATAACTAAGTTGTTTTTTTTTTTATGTTTACGAATGCATTTAAAAACAGCAATGTATCCATTACATGTTAACATAAATAACATATCTTTAAAAAAAATAACCATATTTTCCAGATCAAATTTAGTTGACAAGTAGCTGAAAGAAAAAAAATAGCTGGATTCTCCTATCTGCTTCTACATCTACTTTGTTGTTTTGGTTGAAGTAGAAGAAAGTCTGTCTTCCCACAGCTAAGCAGTTGGGAAAAGAAAAAGTATTTTATTTTATTTTTTTTTTTAATTTTTTTTTTTTTCAACGTTTATTTATTTTTGGGACAGAGAGAGACAGAGCATGAACGGGGGAGGGGCAGAGAGAGAGGGAGACACAGAATCGGAAACAGGCTCCAGGCTCTGAGCCATCAGCCCAGAGCCTGACGCGGGGCTCGAACTCATGGACCGCGAGATCGTGACCTGGCTGAAGTCGGACGCTTAACCGACTGCGCCACCCAGGTGCCCCAAGAAAAAGTATTTTAAATTATGGTTTCTTAAAAGTTAGCTATAATATGGAATCTGAAACCATACACAAAATCCATTAATTTATCTTTCACTTTGAAAGGATTTTGCAACATCATGCATTGGTCATTTGGAAAATACAAATTCACTGAATTATGCAGATATTCCAAATGTTAATACATTTCATTAAAGAGTATCAAATAATGGCACTTCTTAATAGTAACAGTGATCTCCTCTGGACCCTTAAGTAAACATCTTTTTAATATTCACTGCATCAAAATGGGATGCATACATAAAGCACTGTGCATATGAAACAGTTACCTCAAGGAAAAGCACTTGTGCATTTGAGTAGCTACTTTAACTGGCCACTTCTCAGAACACAACTTTTACTGGAAATATGACAAACTATGATTTCCAGACTTGGGCATTTGGCCAACCTCATGGACCCCCTGAGGAAACCTCAGGACTCCACAGACCTTATTTTGAGAACCACTGTTCTGAGCAATATGGCAAAAAGATTGCATGATTTATTTCATGAGTCTTTACAATACCAAGAAAACATAAATGCTAAATAAGAATATCGAACTGCTTCCGCTTAAATCCAAAAAAATCCAAGAGACAGAAAACCAGTTCCAAAGTAAAATAGATTATAAACCCAATATTTGGCCCATGTAAAAAAAAAAAAAAAAAACAAACAAAAACAAAAAAACAAAAAAAACTTAAGAACGTGAATTTCTTTCACCCAGCACTTAATTTCTACAACATAAATACATTTTAGAATATATGTACATTAAAACCATAGAAATAAGGAAGAAAAAAAAAACTGCCAAATAATTAGACCATAACCATCCATTAATGGACTAAAACAAACCTATAAGGGGGAGCTTGGGTAGCTCAGTTGCTTAAGCCTCGGACTCTCAATTTTGGCTCAGGTTATATCTCACAGTTGTGAGATCGAGCTCCACACTGGGCTCTGCACTGAAAGCACAGAACCTGCTTGGGATTCTCTCCCTCTCTCACTCAAAATAAATAAACTTAAAAAAAAAAAAAAAAAAGGTAAGTCCTACTAATTTCCACATCACATACAAAGAAACTGAAATATAAGCAATGTGCCTAAAGTCAGAGGGAGGATGGACTGTAGTGCTGGTATTTAAAACTAGCACCCTTCACCTAACTTTATACTGCCTCCTGCAGCAAAGTTGAACGTTCATCCCATGGAAAAATTAGGGATCAGTCGCGGATTGAAGAGAGTATTTTAAGGGAGGAAGGAAAAAGTATGACTACTAAAAACAACAACAAAAAGAGGGAGGCAAACTCACAGTTTTCAGTTCCATCAGAACTTGCTCATCAACTCCATCATCCAAAAAGATGTCTCTCACATCGTTAATAACATCTTCAATCACAGATCTATACAATTTAGGCTTTAAAGGAAAAATAAAAGACTTGAAAAAGATCATTTTTTACATATTAAATGTATGACACGTTTTCACAAATTCAAAACAAATTAAATATAATCGTTTCTCCAAATATCTAAAACTTATTTTAGAAGATACAACTTTAAAGATATCACCATCTTAACAAACCTCATTTGCTTCAGTTAAAATGAATTATTTCATGACTGCATATTTTTTTAAAAGGCGTAGACTACTTAATGTAATTTGTATAGGGAAGATACTTACACATATAAGGTCCACACAATTTCCAGTTATAATTTCCTATGTTGTTATACTCAAAGCACCTAATGTGATCCAATAACAGCTTTACGGGTTGCTATGTCTGGTTCCCATTATTCTTTCCTTTGTTTGACTCCTCTTCTATCTCAGAACCTCCTCATTAAGCTTTAAACTAGAGAACCTTCATCCTACAGTTATTTGTGACATCTGCAACCTAAAAAACATTCAAATTTAAGTATCACCTAATTTTTTGTTGTTGTTGTTGTTGTTATTAACCAGTCTGTGCCTTTAAGCTACACCATTATACTGTTCATATACCCACACTAACAGGTCTCAGGGGTCCCAGAGAAACAAGCACACTGATCTCTTTCCCAAGATTTCTTTCCTTCAACCACTGCCCAAATGATATTATGAAATGGAATCATGGACAGCCTCAATGTTTGTTTTTTAAATTATTATTACTATTATTGTTGTTATTTCTTGGGAGGGGTTGGGGGGAAAGATGACTTCTAGAAAGTTGCCAGAAGAATAAAATGAAAACAGATGTGAAAGCACTTTCAAAAGCATAAAGTATTTTTTAAAAATCAAAAGGTGATAGACAGTAATTGGCCCAACCCACATCCTATTTTTAACATGTTAGGCAAAAAGTTTGCATGTCAGTGGGACAAAACTAGTGGTGCCTCATTATAAATCCTACCCATTATCACACACAGTTAAGATTATCAGACTTTTCCTTTTAATGTTTGTCATTTGTGTTTTATATCCTGCTTATAGTAAAAATTACTGGTTACCCAATAAAACCAAGGGTTTGCTCTCATAACCAAAGCTCAAACAAATTTAAATGTTTCATTAGCATCTCTATCAACAACATGGTTATCACAGGAGAACCCTCTAAGAAAATGTGTCCTTGCAATGCCCAAAATATAAATAATGAGTTCCACTGTACAATTTACCTCAACTATTAAAAATTATTCGTTCCTCTTCATTACAACCAGAAAAACAATTCACATATCTGGGTTCTCACTTTTGCTATTCCACTCACTAACCTTTTATTTTGCCAAATCTGCCTCTGTGAACTTTAAATTTTCACATGCAAAATGTAAAACTCTACAGGGCCTCCTTATGTTTAACATTGATTCTATATATAAGGAAAGTGTAACTGACTATGGGTATCACCTTATCCATGGTGACTTAACCACTGAATTACAAAAATAACATTTAAAAAGTTGTTTTATTTTAAGCCAGCAATGATCCTTAAAGCATTATAAAGAGGTGGTGAAACTTTAAATCGGTACTCGGAATCTTAAATTGATGATGAAAATTATTTTTTCAGCCAACTGGATACTTTGGTGTTTTCTGAAGTCAATCACTCCTAAAAATCTCCAGCTTGGAGATCCAGGCATTTACAAGTACAAAATTTGTTTTCTTCAGGTACTCCCCATTTAATGAAACCATTCTGTTTTAGGATTGTGCTTATGTGCAAAATCACCCACAACCTGACCATTTAAAGGATTCTTAAAAGCACTGTAGCTGAAAGGAAATGTGTATTCTTCATGAAGTATAAACACACAGAGAATAATTTAGCATTATTGTTCATAAGTTGATAAGTCCTCAAAATACTGATGTTTTTAAAAGCATGGAGGTACAAACACACTATTTGAAACAAGCAATTTCCAAGTTACTATTTAAAATGCTAAACCTTACTTGAGCCAAAATTTTTGCCTTCTACAAAATACCAAGTAATTTAGGTTTGTCCTGGTTTTCTTAACACAGATATTCCAAACTTAAAAACTGGTAAATGAAAGAGTCAAGACAGTGGCAGTACCCAATGATTAATTAGAAGGTTCCTTTCAAAAGTGTTAGTCTCCTGGGGTAATACTGGGAAATAAATTGGATTAACTTCTGTATGGGATATCGATATGCAATGAAACAAAATACTATCTACTTAGAATTTTAATTTTTTTCAATCCGGTTTGCACTAAACTTCTTCACTCTTACTATTTACAATTCCCTTATAGGTAAATGTACCGTGGGCATAAGGTCCTATGTTGCAGCTTTTAGGCACTTAACTATTTCTTCGAAAAGCTTTTTGTCTCCAACACTTAATAGAAAAACATGACACATCAGAAGCTTTGTTTCTAACATATTTTCTGAATACTTAATGATCAAAACACTACCAAAGTCCCCTGAAGCCGTTAATGTAGGAAGCATTTTTTTTTAATCCCCGTCAATAACGCACTTATTTTCCAATACAAAAACGATTTGACATCTGAGCTACAATTCTCTTTAAAAGCAAAAATAAAAATGAAAAGAATGGACACCAATTCTATTTTCCCCTAACAAAGACAGGAAATCCTAGCTACTGCACCAAAACAATAAAAAACTTGGGGCTCTGAGAGCGGCCCTGTTGGGTGCGAAATAACAGGGTAAGGAAAGGACCTAGAAATAAACTGAGCTCTGCACGTTCCTGCCTCTCGCCTCGGGAGCACGCACCTCCCAGCCCCGCTCTCAGCAGCTCTCACTATTTAAAGCCGGATCTAGTGTTTAAATGGAGAGGCGGTGACGTAGGCCTGAAAAGCACCTTCCCATCCTGGCAGAGTCTATATTAGAGAGCGGCAATGGCTCTATATAAACAGGGCAGCCAAAGGGAGGAGGACCACAAGGCTCAGGGACTGAAAAGCAGGGTAAGCGGCCGCAGCCATGATGGATCGACCCGAGTCGCCAACGGTACGGAGTCGGGCGGCCGCGGGCTTGTCTGCGGCATTTGGGACCGGGCAAAAACGTGTTTTATTGTCAGAATAAAAATAAGAGTGGGGTGGACTAGTGATCATATTGCGTTCGTGACTGAAAAGGTTATTTATGTGACTGCTTTTTGCAAACCTACGTGATCGCAAGTAACCAAAAAGGGTCAATGGGAGAAGTAGGCAAATTTCAAGGCGAAAGCGGGGGCACTTTGACCACTGTAGGCTTTTTTTTGTTTGCTTTGGTGCTTTTGCTAGTGGAAGATACGATGGGGGTTTTGCTTCCCCTTCGCCATTTTACCGATTCGGAAGGAACCGAGATAAGTGCTTTTCAACCTTCGTCCTTTTTTTTTTTTAAAAGAAATATAAAATGGCCCCAGTGAAGTCTCCCTAAGCACAACCGCCAGAAACACCCCAAGTAACCCCCAAAGTAGCCGTTCACCTTCCACCGCATTGAAGTGGACCACGGTGGGTATTGGGGACTCGCCCAATTCCCCAGACGCGGTTTTTGTTCTGAGGCTGCTCCGGGAGCCCTTCTCGAGCCAGTGTGGCCGGACCCGTCTCGGGGGGAAGCGGCGGTTTCCCACCCGCCCTCTCTCCCTCCCGGCGGCCGGGGTCTGGGGCCAGGGCCGCGCGCTCGCCCCGGCCCAACGGCCTTCGAGGCCCGGACCGCCCCGCGGCGGCCCCAGGCCCGGCCGGCGCCCCCGCCCTCCCCGCCGCTGCCGCCGCCGCCGCCGCGAGCCCGAGGCGCCCCCCCGCGCCCGCCGCCCCGGCCCGCTCCGCCCGAGGCGGGAAGTGGCGGCGGCGGCCGCGCGGGCGGCTGAGGAGAGTAGAGGCCGGGAGTCGCCGCCGTCCCCGCCCCCGCCCGGTCCGGCCGTTGCTGCCGCCTGAACGAAGCCCCCGCCGGCCACCAAACCACGTCCTTACCACGGTGTTTGTATTTGCCGAGTTCGCCATTTCCACACACAACACAAACAAGAGGGGGGCAAGCCCGAGAAAACAAGATAAAAACAAAACCAAAAAAGAAAAAGAAAACCAAAACACCCGGAGGGTGGCCCAAGCCACCGCAAGACTGGGGGTAAAAATTTCAAACAAAATCGGATCCTGAAAGAGTAGAGGGGAGCGGTGAGAAGAGGAGGAGGAGGGGGGCAGTCCTCCCGGAGCTAAAAAACCTCGAGAATCGCCCTTAAGAAAAAAGCCACGACCCTCGTGGGGTCCGGGGGGCGTTGCCCGCTCCCCACCCCGCGCCAAGGAGGGAAACCACCACCGGTCGCCGCTCCCCGCGCCGCCGCTGCCGCCACCGGCTGCAGCTCCAGCCGTCCGGTCCGCCCGCTTCTCCCCTTTATATAGTGAGCCAACGAGCTGCGCGAGCCGCCGCCGCCGCCGCTGCCGCCGAGAGACAGGGCGGAGGGGGAGGGAGGGGCGGAAAGGGCGGGGGCAGAGGTGGGCGGGGCTGAGCGCGAGACACCGCGAGAGCCGCGTGCGCAGGCGCGCCGGGGCGGAGGCCACCTTGGGCCGCGTCGTCACGCGCCGTGGAGAGCGCTGGGCGGGCGGAGCCTTGTGGCCTGGAGTAGTGAAGTCGCCCCGCAGGTTTCCCAAGTCTCGCGTGATCACGTGGTGGCCCCCACAGGCGGAAGTGTCCGGCAGCTCTTTTGGGATAAGAGGCTTTTAAAGTATTGCTGGAAACGACGTGAGTTCTGGTGACACTCGAGTTCAAAGCTACCTGGGACCCCTCTTGTCACGTGTTTCTGCATCTCCCTGAGCTGGAGGAGCTAAGAAATATGGAAGGGGCGCTGGCAAGCTGCCTCGCTAGCAATGGCTGCGGCCGAGGACTAGTCACGTGACCCCACTTCCGGTCCCGGAGGCGCTCGGACTCCGGGCAGAGTTTTAAATGCGGAGTCATCTCAAGAGAGTGAGCTAGTCTTGTACTTAGAGCGCCGAGGCTTTCGGTCGACTTGCGGAGGTTGGGCCTTTGGCCTGCGAAATTGTGTGCCTGTGCCTAAAGGGGAGGAAAGCTGGCTTGGGCCCACTGTTAACACATTGCAGAATTAGTAACCTCTGAAACCGTTTGAGTTGTCTCCCCCAGTACAGCTAAAAGTCTCTGGGTTTCATTTCCCTCAAGGTTAGTCCACCTAGTAGACCGTGTACTTTAAGTGATTTGTTGCGGTAGTGGAAATGCCAGAAACACACAACAATGAAACATGAGCCATCGGATTATGACAGCACCATAACGTTCCCCCCTTCGTTGTTTTGTTTTGTTAATACTGCCCAAATTCTGTGATTCCACGTGGACTGCGTGCAGTGACTAACACCTAAAATACTTGCCCTTGACCCACCAATTCTCGTGGCCTCTCGCTGTGAGAGAGCCGGCAGAAAAAGTCCATGTCTTGGAGTGTAATTAAATAGGCGTTTGCCCTGCTCTGCTCAGGCAAATCACGCCTTTATGGCAACATTTCACGCAGAACAGAGAATGCTCTGTTTGGAAGGCAGAACTCACAGTACCTAATTCTCTTGTACGTAGGAATTTTGAGAGACATGCGGAATGTAGTCTGGACAAGTGAAGGAGTTTATCCTCATAAAGCAAAACGAAATGTCACAGTTATATGCCTCTGAATGCAGATTTGGAGAATATCAAAGGCAGCTTACCAGAGAGGAAAATATGCGACCTGCCAGGACCTGAAGGAAGAACTTAGAGAAAGCAGAGCCATTAATACTCAGGAAATGGGAAGTTGTCGGTATGTTTGTGATGGGCAGAGAGAATATCAAATAATTTTGAGATTTCTTTTAAAACCTCCTGACCCTAAATTCTTGCCTTAACACTCAGGTGCATTTCAGTTCCCTGCACAGCTGCCTGTTTGTTGAGGAAACTTAAAGAAAAAAGTCGTAGGAAAACAGTGCTCTTGATACATAAAAATGGGGTTCCATCAATATTTGTAATTCATTTAATATTCAGGTGAACATTAGCCCGATAAGGTATTCTAAACAGTACAGACCCTGGTAAATTTTACCGCTTATTATTTTAAGAGGACTCCTTTTTACCTCATTATGTGTACATACTACCGAGTAATTTGCACATGGAATCCCTCTCCTTCCACCTCATTTTCTTCCCTAACCATTTGGTATTAACTAAATGATAAGATGTTTTGCCATCAGTTAAGATTAAGACCACTGTATACAGAACGTGGGTTAGAATCTAGATTTACTCTCCATGGACTTATTCCCAGGGGTATTAGTGACAGTTATATTCTGATTGAGTCTCATCTATGAAGTAACAAAATATAGTTTTTGGATTAAAAAGGCAGAAAACCCAGCCTTGCACTCCTTAAGACCTTCATACTTCCTAGAGGCTCTGAGATGGCCTCTTTCACACATTTTAAAAGCACTTGGCTAATATTTACCTAGAACTCTTCCCTCTCCCTCCAGTGTGCGGCACCTAAGTAACCACCATGTATTCCGTTCCAGTTTACTGTTTTCCAAATGCTCATTTAGTTGTAATATGCCTCCAATCACTATATATGTGTGCCAGCCAGCTTAATTTCAGGAAGAGATATTACCTTATCTTGCACCAAAATAGTCGGTGTGAATAATTTGAAGGCCACAGCCATTTAATTCACAAAACTGGAAATCTGTGAACAGAAATCTCTTCTCACGTAAGACTAGATTTAGCATTATTTTTAAATTGTTTTTATATGAACTTTTTGGGGAGGAGCAGAGCTTAAATATCTTTTCTAATTTTAGTACTTCTTGTACCATATATGAAGTATTTATACTGGATTATCAGTTTGCAAACTCATACTTTGTAACAACTATATACTTAAACAGATACATAATAGTGCTCTCTTTCTTTGTGATGAATCTTTTTTTTTTCAAAATTTACTGGATGAGAAAAAGTTACTTCTTTTAATGTTAATATTCTGCCTAAACCACTGGATAACTGCCAAACAACAAAAGCAAAGGAAAAATGTAGTGCATGAATTTTAATATTAAACAAAATGACACCAAACCTTGTATGTCCAAACATTAAAATGTTTTACTGTCCACATGACTATTTTAACAACAATGCCAAGAAAGAAAAAAATCTAAAAAGATTGCACCTGGAAATTTAGATTGCATTAAAATCTCATTATATAACTTACCTGCAGTCTCCATGTTCTTAAAATAATAGATCGGTAAAGCTAATTCTGGCATATTTAGGCATCACACAGCCCTTATATGCTCAATAATTTTGGGCGCTTGTGGAGAATATAGAAGTGAAGAGGAAAGATCTTGTTGCTCAAGCTTACCAATCCTAATGAAAGCCCCTATTGTAAAGTTAGTGCATAGTTACAGCATTTATTCAAGATCTTAGAAGCCCTGATGTATTTCAGTCCTACCAAAAAAATAATATTCAGAGTTCACCTATTTTTTAGGCTTTTGCAAGACAACAACAACAACAACAAAAAACCTGTTGGTTTCCATATGCAGTGATGTTTGATGTAGTATATAAAAAGAAATTACTGTTCACACAAATTACTTTTATACACATGAGGTGGAGATTTTTTAAATCTTTTTTTTTAATGTTCTCTCCCTCCCTTGTAACTTGCAGTTTAAAATTGCTACTCCATATCTTAAAACAGCAACTAACTTGCAATTCTTTTTTGTATATGGAAATATAAGTCAGTTAGTGGCGGCTTAGCAAAAATAACTTAGTGCAGAGTCTGTGCAATCAAGTTTGACAATGCGATTACTTTACTGTGAGACCTTCTGCAGTAACTAAACCTCTCTGTGCTGATAAGATGAAATAGTAACCACCACCTATGATTGTTAGGAAGATCAAGGGTACTAGAAAGTGTTTTGATAAGTATTGGGTGGATGTATTTATTATTAATGGTAAGTGTATTAACAGCTACATCAACGTAGGGGGAAGGTCTTTTTAACTCACTTTGTAGAACACTAGTATGAGATTTTAATAATTATGCCAGTGGTTGATGATGAATTTATTCACAAAATAAATTTGTTACCTTAATTTTTTTTGTTACTTTAATTTCGTTACTTAATTTACCTTTGGCTAAATTTTGATACCTTAAGTGGCTAGTATATAGCGTAACTTTTGTATATAAATATAATATATGCTGTCATGAGATAAGATTCCTTAAGCAAAATGTTGATTTATCATTGGAATTAATCAGGTTGCTTGGTTACACACATGTACAGTTATATCTAGCAAATTACAGATGAATTTATCCATTGACCCAGCAACGCCAATTCTAGGACTCTATCTCACAGATATAGTAGCAAAAATATGAAAAGTGTATGCCCAAGACTATTCATTATGGGACTGCTTATAACACCCAAAGAAAGGAAACACCCTTATATGTCTTTATAAGGTTGAATAAACCACGGTATTTGCACACAGTGAAATACTATGCAGCTATAACAAGGAATGAGAAATATCTCTATTTACCACTGTAGACTAATTTTCTCTTTTTCCTAATTTTTTTAACATTTATTCATTTTTGAGAGACAGAGAGAGACAGAGCATGAGTGGGGAAGGGGCAGAGAGAGGGAGACACAGAATCTGAAACAGGCTCCAGGCTCTGAGCTGTCAGCACAGAGCCCGACGCGGGGCTCGAACTCACAAACTGTGAGATCCTGACCTGAGCCGAAGTCAGACGCTCAACTGACTGAGCCACCCAGGCACCCTAGACTAATTTTCATATAGTGTGTTATGTGAAAAAAACAAGTAGGGATAAGTGTTTGTATGTTACCGTTTAAGAAAAGAGGAACTATAAAAACGTGTGTACATACATACATACTTGTTTATGTTAAAAAAAATAAAAAAAGGAAAGATAAGCCATAATTTTTTTTAAGGAAGGTTACCTATGAAGACAAGGAGAAAATAATATGATGACAGGAATAGAAACTAGAAAATATATTTTTATATTTTACTCTGGAAACGTTCATTTAATTATAAAATAAAATTATTTATAAAATAAAATTAATTTTAATTAGTCTCAAAACTGAAAGACAATAAAGCAAGTAAAGCTAACAGTATTTCATAACACACAGAGAGGAAGGAACCTTTTCAAGTGACTTTAAAACACAGTAATTTGAGTCTGCATCTTTAGTGAGATATTTTCTAAAAACAAATGTGAAAAAAAATATTTGCTCTTCTCTGTATTGTTGATGATAATGTTTGTATATCCTGTTTTTTTAATGGCATGTGGGATAAATAAAATGAGTAATTATGTGATGTTCTAATTACATTATCTCAATTATTCTTAAAAACTGAGATTCCCAACATGGGGGAAAGGAAATACAGATATAAGATAGAAGCGGGAAGAGTAAAAATTCTGTAGTCCTGAATCTGAATTAGAAGTATCATGGTGCAGGGGCACCTGGGTGGCTCATTAGGTTAAGCCTCCGACTTCAGCTCAGGTCATGATCTCATGGTTCGTGGATTTGAGCCCTGCATCAGGCTCTGTGCTGACAGCTCGGAGCCTGGAGCCTGCTTCAGATTCTGTGTCTCCCTCTCTCTCTCTCTCTGCCCCTTCCCCACTTGTGCTCGCTCACTCTCTCTCTCTCTCTCTCAAGAATAAATAAACATTGAAAAAAAATTTTTTTAAGTATCATGATGCATTTTGTCTTATTTTTTCCCCTGCCTCTGAAGAAGCCTAGAAATAACTAACCCAGTGGCAGTGAGTATACCTAGTACATAGATTATGGCCTTTCAAGAGCAGCACTCCTTGGATAAATGTCTTATTCTGATCCACATCAGGAACAAGAAATGTCTTTTTTTTTTTTAAATAATAAAAACCTAGACCCAATATATTTTAGCCTATGAAAGACACATAGCTCTGAAAGAGCCTAAACACAGTGACCAATCTAGTAACTGTGAGCATCTCTAGCTCCCAGATTATGATCTTGAAATACCATTTTCCACTGAAAGGAATCAAGGCTCCTTGCAGATATTGCTGACTCCAGAACTAGAGCAAGAAAAATATCAGTTTGAACCAAATGAAATTGCCAATTATTGCCTGACCTAATACAAACTGAATCTAGAATATATTTTCATACAGATAGCAAGGAAGATGTATTAGTTTGCCAGGGCAGCGGTGACAAAGTGCCACAAACTGGGTGGCTTAAGATAACGGAAATTCATGCTCTTACAGTCCTGGGAGCTAGAAGTCTGAAATCAAGGTGTCAGCAGGACCATGCTCTCCCTGACACTCTGAGTAGACTCCTCCCTTGCCTCTTCTCAGTTGCTGGTGGTGGCCAGCAGTCCTTCCTGTCTTTGGCTTAAGGTCACATCACTCCAATCTCTGCCTCCATCTGTACATGGCATTCTCCCTGTGTCTTCACATTGTTTTCCCTTTGCGCCTATCTGTCTCTGTGTCCAAAGTCCCCCTTTTTGTAAAGATGTCAGTCATATTGGATTAGGGCTTATTCTAATGACCACATTCTAACTTGACACCCTCTGTAAAGACCCTGTTTCCAAATAAGGCCACTTTCTGAAGTACTGGGGTTAGGATTTCAACATCTCTTTTTTGGAGGACACAATTCAGCCCATGAGAGAAGATATCAAAGACTCCTAGTGTCATGTCAAAAGAATTTAGGAGCCAACATGAAGAGGCTCCCACTGGACAAAGATGAGACACTTTCCATTAATTTATAATATCGCTACAAAACAAAATATGAAAATTCTAATTGGTCACTATTGGAGGATGCTAGGGATTAATTCATTATTTTGAAGATTGATAAATGGAGAAAAATAAGCATTTATCTAACCTTCCCTACATGAACTGTACCACCAAGTACCAAATAGTAGATGCAGTGGGTTGAATGGTGGCCCCCAAAAGAAAATGACCATGTCCTAACCCTCAAAACCTATGAATGTTATCTTACTTGAAAGGGGTCTCTACAGGTATAATTATGTCAAGGGTTTTGTGATGAGATTATCCTGGATTACCCTGATAGGCCCTAAATCCTATGGTGAGTGTTCTTATAGGAGATACATAGGGGTGCCTGGGTGGATTAGTCAGTTGAGCATCCGACTTCGGCTCAGGTCATGATCTCATGGTTCGTGAGTTCCAGTCCCACTTCTGGCCTGGAGCCTGCTCCAGATTCTGTGTCTCCCTCTTTCTCTGCCCCTCCCCTACTCACGCTCTGCCTCTCTCTCTCCCTCTCTCAAAAATAAATAAATGTTTAAAAATTTTTTAAAAAGATACATAGAAGTGAGTAAAAAGAAGAGGAAAGGGAAATGTAACCACAGTGGTAGAAATTGTAACAATGCACCCACAGGTAATGTGTAGCCCCCAGAAGTTGGAAGAAGCAAAGAACAGATTCTTCCCTAGAGCCTCTTGGGGGAATGTGGTCCTGGAAATACATTTATTTTAGACTTCTGGCCTCCACAACTGCAAGAGAATAAATTTCTGTTGGTGTTGAGCCACCAAGTTCATGCTTATTTCTTACAACAGCCTTAGGAAACTAATACAGTAGATGAAAAGAAGTTTCTCATTAAAGAAGTATTCCATCTAGGGGCACCTGGGTGGCTCAGTCAGCTAAGCATCCGACTCTTGATTTCATCTCAGGTCATGATCTCATGGTTTGTGAGATTGAGCCCCCCCTTTGAACTCCACTGGGTCAGCGTCAATGGGGAGCCTGCTTGGAATTCTCTCTCTCCTCTCCCTTTTTGCCCCTCCCCGACTTGTTCTCTCTCTCTTTCAAAATAAATAAATAAACATAAAAAAAGAGAAGTGTTCCAGCCAATAACCGAATAAAGAATGATAAAATATCACCATTGGGCAACCTCTAATGAATTGAGAGATGGAGGCGTTAAGCACTGACATCTGCCAACATTACAAAAAGGGAAACAACCAGAGGTATATGCCTTCCTGATAACATGCCACGACCTATAAGGTAGTCTTACCTTCATGACTACCACCGAAAAATATAAACCCAGAATCTAAGTTTGTAGACCCAACTAGCAATTCACAAAAAATACAGAGGGTTCAAGGACATATCAAACTATATATCAGGAATGCAATCAGCAAAAGCCAAGCCCTGGGAAGCTATAGTACAAATGGTCCAATTTCTTCAACAAATAAATTCAGGGAGAGAGGAACCTACAGATTAAAAGACACTTACGAGGGACGCCTGGGTGGCTCAGTCAGTTAAGTGTCTGACTTCAGCTCAGGTCTTGATCTCATGGTTTGTGAGGCTGAGCCCCTCATCAGCACAGAGCCTGCTTTGGATCCTCTGTCCCCCTCTCTCTCTGCCCCTACCCTGCTTGTCCTGTCTCTGTGTCTCTCTCTAAATAAATGAATGAATGAATAAATAAATAAATAAATTTTTTAGAAGGCACTTAAGAGACATATCAATTAATCACAATGTATGGAACTTATTTGGATCCCAATGCAAATAAACTGTAAAAGAAATGACAATTATGACACAATTTGAAATTTGAACTTATTGGATATTTGATGAAATTAAAGAGTTACTGAATTAAATGAAATTGTTCATGTAAAATATTAAAAATAAGCCAATGAAGCTTTATTTTACAATCAGTGATGATTCTTTATCCAGACAACTTGTCTTTCTGTCGAAAGACAGTTGATATTCCCAAGAAGGCCTGGTATTGTTACAAATGTAATTAATATTAAACACTTTAATTACATAGGTTTTTCTCTTTCTCTGTTTTTTGGACCTCAGCCACATATGCCTTTTTTTTGGGGGGGGGCACAAGTGAGCGAGGTGCAAAGAGAATCCCAGAAGGGGCAGAGGGAGAGAGAGAGAGAGAGAGAGAGAGAGAAGTAGAGAGAAAGAGAGAGAAAGTGAGGCTCTCCTGATGTGGGGTTCATGCCCAACTTGATGTGGGACTTGAACTCATGAACCATGAGATCATGACCTGAGCCAAAGTCAGATGCTTAACAACTGAGCCAACCAGGTGCCCTACATGTGCCTTATCTTGATTCACAAGTTGAACAGCTGTGCCTTAGGACAATTAAAAATGTTGAAAATGTGCTCTGATGTTTTTTATGTAAGTATTCTTCTAGTGGAGAAATTATCTTTGATTTACATGCCAACTTTATCTTCTTCATATACCTTCATCCAGATAGAGCCTCCTGATATGACAGGTAATTCTACATAGATAAGCTTCTTTCCTTTCTTCCCTTTCTTTCTTTCTTTCTGAGAGACAGAGGGAGAGAGCATGCACACATACTAGCAGGGGAGGGACAGAGGACAAGAGAGAATCTTGAGCAGACTCCACACCAGGAGCCAAGAGGGGGCTTGATCCCATTACTGTGAAATCATGACCTGAGCCAAAATCAAGAGTTGAACACTTAAACAACTGAGCCACCCAGGCACTCCTCTTTATTATTATTATTGTTGTTGTTGTTGTTGTTATTTTTTTTTAAGTAGGCTCCATGCCCAGCGTGGGGCTTGAACTCATGACCCTGAGATCAAGAGTCAGATGCTCTATCGACTGAGCCAGCCAGGTACCCCTACATAGATAACTTTATAATAAAATACATCACAGGGCTCAGTCTTGTGAGTTCGAGCTTCCAGTTGGGTTCTGGCTCTCTGTTGACAACATGGACCCTGCTTGGGATTCTCTCTCCTGCTCTTTCTGTCCCTACCCCACCTGTATGTACACTCTCTCTCTCTGTCTTACTTTCTCTCTCTCTCTCTTTCTCAAATAAATAAATAAGCTTAAAATAATACATTATAGAAGATAAATCTGCAGT
The DNA here is from genome assembly GCF_007474595.2 of Lynx canadensis. Classification (NCBI taxonomy): domain Eukaryota; kingdom Metazoa; phylum Chordata; class Mammalia; order Carnivora; family Felidae; genus Lynx; species Lynx canadensis. The sequence continues at coordinate 124,971,739 of NC_044308.2, forward strand.
TTATCTGTAAACTATATCTTAGAGAATTATTACTGTAACTGGAACTAGATGGACCCATTTCAGTTCTTCTCCTGAATCTACCTTCCTCTGGTAGCAGAGGTGGTAGAGATTGTAAAAGGGGAGGTGGCAGAAAGATTATCATAGATTCCAGACCAGAGTGGAAGTAAGGAATTGGCTTAACTACTGAGGGCTGGTCTTCCTTTTAATGGGTTTCTGTGAGAAAAATCAAGGGGTGTAGTTCAAATAACTTGTTGAAAACAAAGCTCTGGGTTAATGTTATTGGTTGTTTCTTCAAAGTAATGAGATAGCCAGTGGGCAAAAAATAATAGATGCTTAAGCAGGAAAAATGGAAATAAAAAAAAAAAAAGATGAGGAATTTGCCACTTTGTGTTCCTGCCAAGCTAAGAAACAACAACAACAACAACAACAATGGATTTATTGTAAAAGTTTTAATCACACAGTACCTCATTTAAAGCTTGTAACAGTCCAATGAGATAAGTAATATTATGCCTTTATTATGATTAGGAAACTGAGACTTACCTTCAACAGTGACTTGCCCAAGGTCATATTGCTGTTTACTTGTGAAATTTTAGAGGTACAAGTTCAGGGCTCTTTCCACCTGTCTTAGAAATAAGAAGCTGTCAATCCAGGAGAATGCAACGGTTTTGAATCGAATCATGTCGCTCCTTAAGTTTGTCAAGTATATGTTAATTATATAATGTGTTAAACTTCATTTGGGAGACAAGAAACTCTATGCAACATTGAGCCCTGAAACCAAGACTTTGCCCTGATTAAATATAATTGCCTTCATAAAAGTGTCATCAAGAAGCATTTATTAAATAATTTAAATAATCAATTCCTCTGTTTTTACATCACTTGAAAATCATCCATTTTCCATTTTAAATAGCACCTACTCAGTTACTCATTTCAGTTGAATGACTCAATTCAATTCTTGAATTTGTCAAGAACAGCCATTTTCTAGCAAGATTGTCTATAATCAAAACATTTATGTCTAGCTTTATCCTTACATTTTAAATGCTTTCATAAGACAAGAAAATAAAGGATGACCATTTTTAGAGGTAGAACATTAGGAAGGGGAATTCTTTCTATTTTATCTAATAAGCCAGTGGCATAACTCTAAATAAGTAGATAAAAAAAGTAAATTAAGCATGTGCTAATGTCATGGCACAATAAATTAGAAGAGGTAGTATATATCGATAGCTATACTGGTCTAGCAAGTATCCAAGCATGTGACCTTGGGTGTCAGGTAGACCAACATGCTTGTTCTTGCTCTGACCATGGGCAAGTGACCTCATCTGTAGAGTGGCAGGTTAGTAATATTACCTACTTTAGATAATTATGTGAGGATTAAGAAATGATCCACGTGCAGCCCCTTAGCACAATAACTGGCATAAAGTAGGTCCTTAGTAAATATTGAAGACCGTAGCAACAATAATAATATTGATGGTACAGAAAATTAAATGGGTTCCATTTTGTCTTTGTCTAGATCATGTTGAACAGTGGAGCGGAACAAATAGAAATTAGAACATATTTCTGAACTGAGTTCACCAATAAAGCAAAGCTGTATATATCTTCTGCACATGTAAGGTTTTTTTTTTTTTTCTTTCCCCGTCTATAAAATTAGAATCAAAGAAGGAAGCAATTCCAAGTTTGAGATGAAACACATACTACACTCTAAAGTAGTAAATTTTTCACCGGTTTCATTGAGGTTAAATCATTTGAATAACTGATTTCTGTTTCTACATCAGTTGAAAATCATCTACTTCCTGAAATGACTCAGACTGTTTAAAACTAGAAGCCTTATATAAATCTCTAGCCAAGAGATACAGTTGCTCATTTGTCAAGTGTAGAATGCATTACCATTCCTCAATAAATGTTAAATTGAAATGATAGATTTTTCAGCCCTCAGATATACTGTAGTGTGTGATAAAAGACAATCAATACTGCTATTTGGACACAGGATGACAAAATACACCTGAGCCCAGATAGAACGTAGAACCAGGAAACCACAGTCCCTTAGAGTGGTGTTCCATTTCTTCATAGATTTTGTAGCCTCCTTAGTAATAAATAACTATGGTCTTCTTTTCTTTATTATTTTTTAAAATGTTTATTTGTTTTTGAGAGAGAGAGACAGAGCGTAAGTGGGGGAGGGGCAGAGAGCGAGGGAGACACAGAATCAGAAGACAGGTTCCAGGCTCTGAGCTGTCAGGACAGAGACCGATGCACAGCTCAAACTCATGAACTGCAAGATCTTGACCTAAGCTGAAGTTGGACGCTTAACTGACAGAGCCACCCAAGTACCCCATGGTCTTATTTTCAAACGATAGAACTCATTATATAATTGCTTCTTAATTTTTCTCTGATTTTGGTGAACAACACAATTTCAAATCCCTTCTTTCTGTCTCCCCCTTTCCCTTCGTTTACTTTCCTTCCTCCCTCCCTCTTGCCTCCTCATTGTCTCCATTTGTCCCTTTGCTTTCCTTTTTACTTATTATTATCATTATTATTATTGAGAGAGTGAGCACACATGTGCATGCATGAGCAGGGGAGGTGCAGAGAGAGAGAGAGAAAGAGAGAGAGAGAATCCTAAGCAGGCCCCACGTCCAGCATGAGCCCAATGTGGGGCTTGATCTCACAATCATGAAATGATGACCTGAGCCAAAATCAAGAATCAGACGCCTAACCAACTGAGCCACCAAGTTGCCCCTTTTCTTCTTCTTTAATACAGTAGTTACAGAATACCAAACATAGCCTTTTTTCAATGCCCTTCATGTATTTTCATCCTTCCATTATTGGCTTAAAAAATCAAATCAAAATCTGTCTGACTTTTTAAAAATGGATAATGATTATCAAATACAGACCATTTTCAAAATCTCAGTATGTTCTTAGTCTCCATATTTAGCCCTCTTAATTTTATCCTTAAGCAATCATGACATTAAAAAAATATTTGGAAGGAAAAAAACACAACAAAACAAGAAAAATTAGATTACCCAAATCCATCAAATAAAAATATAAAAGATGAAATCTATGTATTTCTGTCTTTCCAATCATAGCTCTCAATCACATGTTTTTCCTATTTCCACAAAGCATCTCTGGATATATATATATGTAGATAAACATGACTACACTTTGTTTTTTACAAAAAAGAAATCATGCCTTTAATTTTATATACGATTTGCTTTTTCATATACCCAGTATATCACAGACCTCTTTCTAGACCAGTAAATGTTATGCTGTCTCAGGTGACTTTAAGTCACCTCTGTAGGTGCATAAAGGAATAGACTATTTCCTTTTGTGCTATTTTAAATTTTGCTACAACAATGTCCTTGTGAAGGTACCTTTATATACTTTTGCTATTATCTTTGTAGGATAGAGTCTTAGAAATGAAGTTGACTGATCTTAGGATTTCTACAAGTTAAATACTAGTCGATAGTCACAAGCCATCCATGGACGGGTTGTCCCCACTAGCTCTCTGACTCTATAAAGGTCCCACATAGCTGTCCTGTAAACTTGAGACCAATTCCTTTCTCATTCCTCCAGGAAAAGGAATTTTTAAAAATTTGTTTCTATATCTTTCTTCACATTGCACACTTACAATGTCTTTCTCCACTTACCTTTTTTCCTTTCTGGAAAAATCCAGCTCCTGGAAGCTTTAATTCCTTCCATTATTTCCCCCATCATTGTTTCTCTATATTTATTTTTGTAAATTATTTGGGAAGTGATCATATTTGATACAATTTCTTGCTTCAACATACATTCTAAAAGGAAAAGTAAGACAAATGTTTTCACAATGTTCTTTGTTCTTGGCTTATTTTTCTTTCATCCAAAAAGAAAGACTAAAGTTGTGTCTAATTCCCAAGATCTCCAAATATTCCCCTTTCTAAATTTTGTACACACTCCCATTTAAAAGAATGTATTATGATTCAGTTTTGCATGTCTGAGTCCCACTAGACTTTTCTTCCAATCACTCAAAAATATTCACTGAGAATCAGGCCCTATTCTAGGCTATGAGGGCACTAGTGTAAGAGAAAACAAACCAAATCCCCTTCCATTATGAAGCTCATGAGACTGATGAAATAGACAATAGACAAGATAAATAAGTAAAATGTTATACATTAGGCATTTGTAGAAATCCAGGTGAGTAGAGTGGAGGTAAGAAAGGTTCATCATAGGGGCACCTGGGTGGCTCAGTTGGTTAAGCCTCCAACTCTAGACTTCATGTCAGGTCATATTTTCAGGGTTCCTGAGATTGAGCCCTGCATTGGGCTCTGTGCTGACAGAGTGGAGCCTGTTTGGGATTCTCTCTCTCTGCCCCTCCCCCACTTGGGTGCTCTGTCTGTCTCTCTCTCAAAATAATAAAGTTTTTTTTTTTTTTTTTAAAAAAAAGATTCATCATATTTTTAAACTAGGTTTTTTCAAGTGATTTTTTTTAATGTTTATTTTTGAGAGTGAGAGAGCAGATGCATGAGAGTGGGGGAGGGGCACAGAGAGAGGAAGACAGAATCCCAGGCAGGCTCTGTGCTGAGCCTGATGTGGGGCTTGATGCAGGGCTTGAACTCATGAATTGTGACATCCTTAGCTGAGCCGAAATCAAGAGTCAGATCTTTAACCTATTGAGCTGCCCAGGAGCTCCCATCATATGTTTTGAAAAGGGATTCTGTAAGGCTTGCTTTGGATAGAACATGGGGTCTTAGAAAAATGAGCAAAGATTTTCACAGGTTTCTGTTAGGTAACTGGGAAGATGTTGGTGCCCTTTACGTAGGTTGGGGGAAATTGAGGGAAAGACACGTTTAGATGAGAAAAGTTCTGTTATGGTTAGGTTTAGGTGTCTGTTGAGCAGTCAAGTGGAGAGTCAAATAAACTGGTGAATACAAGCTTAGAACCCAGCAATTTGACCTAGAAATAAATGGGAATCATCTAACATATATAGGTACTTACAGCCATGGTAATGTATGAGATCCTGTGAGGAGTATAAGGGAAGAGAATAGAGGTATTCTGATGTTTAGAGAATGGACCAAGGAGAAAAAAAACCAAGAGCCAAAAAACAAGACTGGAAAGGAGTTGGCAATGATGTAGCATATAAACCAGGAGAACATTAGTGAGGGTGGGGGTGGGGGTGGACACCAAGGGAAGAGATTGCTGCAAGAAGAGAATAGTTAAAACTGTCAAATGCTGACGAGAAGCATATAAGATAGAAAAGATCTTAGATTTGTCAAGTTGCAGGACATTGATAAAAGTCATTATCATGTAGTAATGGAGATGGAAGATAAATTAAAGGCAACTGAGAAGAAAAGAAGTGAGAAAATGGTGAGAACAAATATATCTTCTTTGTATCTCTATGGTCAGAAATAGCAATCAGCAGTCAGAGCACAGATTCCCCATGTTCGGGGAACAGGGTCCTTTGTGTCTACTCTGGCTCCTGCAAGTGCATGCAAGCAGCTTCTGGAGGATGTACAGGGCTGCCTGCCACAGGGCTGGGAGGTGGGAAATGGGGAGCTGCTATTGTGCGAAGAGCTGACGTTGACTGAATCTAGCTGCAATTTACCGTCCAAGCCTTTGCCTGGAAGTTGCAAGCCTTCAATAGACTCCAGAGTTCCAACATGGTCATATCCCACAGATTCTGCCAATGCAATTGATGTCTAGGTGGGGAGACAGATTCCTGGTGCTTCAACTCCACCGACTTACCAGAGTCCTTTCTCCAAATCATTTTTTGAAGGTGGGATTTATTAGAAACTATTTCCAAGCTGCTGGGAATAGTCAACAGAAAAAAAAAACATAATGACACAAGAGAAATTGCATATGATTGCAGTCATCACTTTTTGAGAAATGCCAGTGAGGATAGGGTTCAGAGCAAAAAGGGAGCTGTTCATCTCTGCTGGGAACAGAGAGCTTCTACAAACTGTGCAACAAACAGGATGAGAACAAAGAAAGTTAGAATTGATGGTGGAAATGTGTAGGTGGGTTGATAGATTTGGTGGTCAGAAAGAAAAGAACTTCCCATGATGGTTTAAAATTTTTCAATAAAATACAACGGTTATCAGCTGAGAGTGCAGTTGTAAAATTGGGAAGGAATTGTTGAAGGTTTGAGAAGAGAGGAGAAAATATGAAATTGTCATTTTTTTGCAGGTAGAACATCAGATGTATTTTAAAAGTGTATAAGATTGTTATGGAAAAGCAATTGCTTTTTTGAGATTTAGGATAAGAATCATTATGGCTATGGTGCTTTTCTCTGGTCTCAGTCAGCTGCTTGTGGAAGACATAGAATAGGTAAATAATAGTGTTGCAGGTTGTTTTTTTTTTTACCTCGATACCCAGGATTTGTTCTCTTGCCACTTGGAAGAATAAAGAGGTGGACACAAAATAAAATGAGCAGTAGGCAAAAGTTCATAAGAGTATAAGATTAAGAAAGTAAGAACAGTATGAAAACTCTCATTGCAGAGAGGGGGCGTTCCAAAGTGAATGCCCATGACTATAGGCAAGGGACTTTGCTTTATAGGGTTTTGGTCAGCCCTCCCTTCCCTTCCCCCTTGCTCCTTCTCAGGTTCTACCATTATTGGCTTGATAACTCTAAATGCCTAGTCATTCCTTTTTGATTGGCTTGTTTCCATTGTATGAGGGGTGGTCTATGGCCATAGGTGCTTTGTGGGTCTGTTATTTTTAGCCAAGTCTTGTCAAATTCCTGAGGGAAACCTGAGGAGGAGTAGGTGGGGTCTGTCACATTCTCAAGAGGAACTTTATGCCTGAGGGAGTTTGCTCGAGGTCAGATGTTCCCAGAAGAAATGTTTTAAAATTTGTGTTTTTCCCCACCCGGGGACCTTCAAGACTTAGTCTCTCCCTTTCTGCCTACTGAATCCTATCTTTCCCTATCATAATAGGCTCAACTAATGTGACAAAGATCACTATCCCCAAATACCATTTTCCCCTTTCCTTTAGTAATAGAATTCCCTGAGTTTTAGCTGGTCTTATTCAGCAAGAGATTACATTTTTGAGCTTCCTTTGCAGCTGTCACCCTGTGCTTACATTTGATCCAATGGATATGTGATGTGGGCAACTTCTGGAACACTTTCCTAAAGGTGCCTTGGACCTCAGTGAGCGACTATTGACAAATAGTTCATAAATAGTTCATAAATAACAGAAAACCAATAAATCAGCAAAGTAGTAATTTGCAAAGGTTTATTGAGCACACACCAAAATACAGTTTGCAAACTGGGAGCATGCAAACCAAAGCATGGAATGAAGCTATTGTTGGATGACAATGGCCCTCCTGTAAGGGGTAGCTTATAGAGTGGAAAGGAAGTGATTATTTATACTTCACAGTGATTGGTTATATTAGAATTTTCTTAAATGATAGGGAATTGGTCAGTAGTGACTTCATATTAACCTTGGGAACCAGTTCAAGTTTTGCTTATGATTTCCAGATGCATAATTAAGAAATAACCCAGGTCAAGTTAGTCTTGCAAAATAAGCTAAATTAAGCTTTGTTTGTATGACTTGAAGGTCAATGAGATGGCAGTATTTGGGGTTATAGTGTCTGATAGCATGAATTTCATAGGATCTGAGTTTTGAAGAGGAAGGAGAATGATTGATGAAACTACAATAGAAGGCAAGTAGGATACTGCTTTCTCATCTTCAAGCCCAGAGGTACATGGTATAAGAGAAAAAAGCATGTCCTTTTGAGAAAAAAGCATGTCCCACATGCACAGCAGTGGGAGCAGTGTGCTCTTAGGGGATAACAGGATGGAATGAAGGGAGATGTGAGTGAAGGCACTGTCCAGAGAGGATATCACAGATCAAGAGTATTGATGACAGGTCTTGAGTCTTAGAGGCACAGAAAGTGTCCAGGGGGTTAGGGAGGAGTGTGAGAAGGAGTCATATTCATGGATGAATTGGGGTGATAGACTGAAAAGGATTTGGACTTCTAGTGGTTCCTGAATCTCATGGAAACACATATTGGCATAATGATCCTCAGTTCCAATTAGAGGAAGGTCAAGAATTGGTTTATGACAGGAAGCATGGGTGACCCAGCGCAGCCAGTTGTGGTCTAGCACCCAAAGGCAAAGACATCTTCTGAGAGTTTGGTCTCATGGACATTTTGCAGTGATGAGACAGCCACAGGAGCAGTAGTCTCACTGGAAGCTCCAGGAATTCTGTTAACTCACATTATTTTATGAAGTGAGTGGGATGGGGATGACAATAGTACTTACTTGATAATTATGGAGATTAAATATGCAGCAGATTGAATGGCTCCAATTCTTCACCCCTCCCTCTGTGCACACCCATGCCTGTGACTTTGCAGTATACTAAGTAGATGGAGTCTGTTTTCTCACCCCTTTAATCTGGGCCTGATCATGTGAGTCCATTGGCCAATAGAATTTGGTAGAAGTGTTGGTGTGCCATTTCTGACCTTAGGCCCTAAAAAGCCTATGTGTTTTTGTGCTCCTTCCTCTCCATGAAAATGACATACCCAGGGGCGCCTGGGTGGCGCAGTCGGTTAAGCGTCCGACTTCAGCCAGGTCACGATCTCGCGGTCCGTGAGTTCGAGCCCCGCGTCAGGCTCTGGGCTGATGGCTCAGAGCCTGGAGCCTGTTTCCGATTCTGTGTCTCCCTCTCTCTCTGCCCCTCGCCCGTTCATGCTCTGTCTCTCTCTCTGTCCCAAAAATAAATAAACGTTGAAAAAAAAAATTAAAAAAAAAAAAATAAAAATAAAAAAAAGAAAATGACATACCCAGTCAAGACTGTAAATTCCAAGAGGAAGATAAGAGATACCTACAGTGGATCTGTCCTTGCTAAGATGCCCCAGCCAAGCACAGGCTGGGCAGAGCTCCCAGGTAACACTTATATAAGTGAGCCTAGCCTTGGTCAGCCAATCCTCAACAGACCACACAACTCTGAGCTATAAAAATCAAGAACTATTGTGTTAAGCCCCTGAGGTTTCCAATGGCTTGCTACACAGAAATAGCTAAGTGATATAAAATACAAGGCATCCTACACAGTGTGTGGCACTTCTTAAATACTCAACGTTAGTGTTCTGGTGACTATGGCTATGTAACAAGTTGCCCCAGAACTTATTGGCCTGAAACCATTATTTATTAGGTTTAGGGGTTATGAGGATCGGAATTTGGACACAGTACAGCAGCAATGGCTTGTCTCTTCTCTGTGACATTGGGTGCCTCAGCTGGAAGACTCAAAGTCTGAGGGCTAGAATCCTCTAAATTTTCATGCACCTGTGTGTCTTCGTTGATTCCAGCTGTGAGCTGAGACCTTAGCTAAGACTGTTGAGTGGAATGCCTACATGTGGTCTCTGGGTTAAAAAATGTAACTCCTGGGGTTTGCTCTCAACAGGTGTAAAACAGATTTTATCTATTTCTGCTGCCTAGACTGTATGGGGGAGGAAAGGACAGGTAGTTTTGGCTCTAATTTCTTGTGAAAATATTATGTCATTTTTGAGACCTCTGAAGAAAAAAAATGTGTTTATGTAAATTCCTTTTGGAAATCTAAGATAGACTTCTCTCTGGTTTGGAAAGATACTTCAATGGGTCCATTACAGGGTGCAATGGAGTGGAACTAAAAATTGTTTTGCATAAGAAAGTGAACTATAATGGAGACTCATTATACGTCTATTCAAGTTATTCGGTCTGCCACTCCACTCAGTGGGTCTGTGAGGCAGATAAAAGATGCTGTCAAGCCTGAAATGGTCAATTCATGTTGGTAAAACTCAGGAAATAATTGTGACTCATTTTAATGGCTTCCCCACATTGACCATGAACTGGAACACATTGTTCAGGTAGCTGGGATTTGGGGCGTTGATGACTCTGTCAGTAATTCTCAATGAAGAAACTGAAAAATTAATTGAGGGTCATGGAGCAACTTTCATTAAAGAAGACTTACGCTTTTGTCTATTCTATGGCTACTTTGATTTTCAAGAGTGTTGACTTTAGAACTTAATCTCCACTTAACATGAGATTTTAAGAAGTTTTCAGTTTTCCCTTGGCAGTCAGGGAGACAGTAGTTTGGGGACTTGAGGTGTTGGTTCCATGTACTCAGACTAGAGACGAGGGAGAAAGATGTTTAACTATTCCCTCTGTGGGGTGTGAGCCATGAACTTTAGGTGCAGGGATGTCTGGCATTCAGTTTTAAATTCTTCCCTGTTTTGTGCTGCACTCACTATTAACTGCCACCCTTCAATAAATGTCAGTTGTACCATCAGCCTTGAATTATTAGTACCATGCAGAATGGAGAGGGGAGCTGCCTTCATTAGATAAGGATGCATCTAAAAGACTTAGCACACATGGTCGCATCAGAATATAAGCCCTACATAAATGCTAGCTCATGTTATGTTTCAGGAATACAGAAAGTTGCCCAGCATAGAGGACTAAAGAGGAAATAGAGGATCATGATGGAGAGGAGGTGGGAGGAGCTTGGAAAAGTGCTGACAAATGACACTGAGGATATTTAAATTCTCATCTTCACTTCCTCTCATTCTCAACTCCTCCTCCCCCACATGCTGAGAAACATTAAGGACATGCTTGGCTTCAAACAGCTACTTGCACAGTTATTCCATGTGAATATTAAAGGACAGGGGGACCTTAGCAGACTGAAACCTTGTGCCAATGTGGAACCTAGACAGGTCTCAAAACTTGGTTCAAGAGGATTCTTGGCAGACAGGGATAGGGGGAAGGAGTATATTATTCTTCAGATTCCCCAACCTAAGAAAATTTTATGCTGTTATTTGGCCATTAACCCTTCTGTGCATCTGCTATCAATTACTAATATCAGTTAATTTCAGACTGACCAGGCTATACAATTCTGTGTTCTGTTCAGCACAGAGTTCTTTCACTGGCAGGGGGCCATGGACCTGGTCTAAGTTCTCCTCTTAATAGATCACTGTATTTTGCAGTAAGATGTCTGTGGTCTATTTGAACTAAACACAAAGCTGTTTCTTTCTTGCCTTGTTTACTCCAAAAAAAGCCTTTGCTTTCTTTGCCCTTAAGCTTTCCTCTAGTCCAAAATATCTGGCACATTGTAGACAGATTAGCCTTTCTAGAATAATGCTTTATTAGTAAGATTCTAAAATGCCTTTGTAGCATTTACTAGACTGAGTCAACCTTAGACTAGATCTCAGCTTGGCTTCACTATCAACCTTCGGATGGGCAGGAACCCTTTGCTCAGGTCAGGCTCACCTCCTGCCAATCCAACATGCCACTTGTACACCTGACTTTTTCCAGTTCTAAACTCGCTTCCTCTTGCAACTGAGTCAAATTTTACCCCCACCTCAAGGTCTCACTTAAAAGTGATCTTTCCTCTGAAAACTTTCCAAGTATTCTAGTCCATATTGATTTTTTTCCCCAATCTGAATTTATGTTGACATTAGTCATTTGGATTCATCAATCGATTGAATAGTTATTTGTTGAGCGCTGACAGGAATATGTCAGGAACATATTGCAGAAATGATATTTTTTATGTATTCTTTTCTATTTCTCACTTACTATATGCATTTGCACTTATCACCAAGAAAACCTTAAGGGTTATATCATTTTAATTTGTTTTCTTGCACAATTGGGCACAAAATTGGAATGCAATAAATATATCTTGAATTGACTAAATTATATATATGATAAACTAGGATAAACAGTTTTTAATGTGTCACTTGTTAATTTGTCATCTTATGATCACACCACATTAACTGGGTGATAGGCCTTCTTTATAATAAACACTTTTCATTATGTCTTACCTCATTAAATCTTCCATGGTGACAGATTTTGTTAAAAAGTTTGTATTAATAGGATTTTAAGAAACAAAACAGATGAATGTATGGGAAGGGGGAAAAAGAGAGAGAGAGAGAGAGAGAAACCACACAAGACTTTACAGTAGAGAATGAACTGAGGATTGATAGAGGGAGGTGGGTGGGGGATGGGCTAGATGGGTGATGGCTGTTAAGGAGGCACTTGTTATGATGAGCACTGGGTGTTATATGTAAGTGATGAGTCACTAAATTCTACTCCTAAAAACAATAAAAAAAATTTATTAATAGCTCATTTTCATAGCTCAAAAAAAGGGTATTACAAATGAGAATCAGCAGAACAATTAAAAATAAAACCTCACCTCTATAAAGTTAGCCAGTGTGTAGACTTTATTACATAGGCACATATTCTTTTTTTTTTTTAAAGTAAACTGGTTTTACATAAAATTAATCACAATAGTACAAGAAGTTATATCAAATGAGGATGGATGATGAATGAAGGAAAAATACAAGCCTTGGATCAGCTGAATCACTCATTGGATCTAGGGTCCATCATCCTAACAGAATGAAATTCACTTACAGACATTACAAAAATGGAGGGTGAGAAGGAGTGCTCTTTCATCACACTCCCTAGCTAAAACACTGATTCTGTTTAATTTCTTGAATATGGTAGAGTTTTCTCCAGGCTCTGTTGGCAGGTGGACACAAAGGTTTAAATGAATGCTGGCTTAGGGTCAGAGGAGTTCATAATCTTCCTTTCTTTCACCCCCGTACTTCTAAACCCTTAAACCCTTTGGTCCAATAGGCTGCTGTCAGGTTCTGACTGCACATCTGCTTTCCCAGAACTGCTCACATTGGACACTACATGGAGTTGCTGATCCTGAAGCACATGGAGGCACGATGATGGTGGCTAGAGAGTGTCCATGACTGGCACTGAGGGTTTGATCCGAGGCACAGCATGGAGCTAAATAGGAAGGGGATGCCAGAATGTCTTGCTCTGTCCAGTTAGAATCGAGCCATTACATTTGACCCAATTCTAAGTATAAGAAACTAAAGTCACACTAACACATTAAAAAGATGGTATTTTGTAGCTTGTGCATGTTTAAAAAAAATTAAACTACATTTTCATGTTATTAAGAGACAGTGAGAATATAAAGAGGCCTGACCCTTTCTCTCATCTCATTTTGCCTTAACTGTTTTACAAATAGTCCCAGCATATTTACGGAGCACTTTTCCCCCCCTCCCTCAATTTCTGCAGTCTGTTGTGTAAAAGGACATATCTATAAATCACAGATCATTGTAACGTGGCCCCTCAGTACCTTGGAGGGTTAGATCTACTTCTGCTTCAAGTGATACTCAAATCCTAACATCCATTTCGGAGACCTGTTTGGTCTGTTCCTCTCCACATTCACACCACTGTTGTGCTGGGTGATGCCAGTGGAACTTACAGGGCAGTGTTCTAACTGATGTTCACCATCCTTTTGATACTCCAACTACACAATTACATAATAGAGGACTGTGTTTGTTGTCTGGGCAGATGGTAAGGGATGAAGACAGGAAAAGAAAAAAGATAGGCCAGCTGATTTTCCCAATCTTCAAATTTTAAATTTCTTGGTTCTTAAGACTATATGAAGAGCACCCATGACATGAAGTATCACTGACAGTGGCACCAAAGGATATTTTATAAAATAATCCATGAAACTGAAGTGGGCAGGGACCTAAGGGGACAATTAGTCCAGCTTCCTCACTTTTTTAGGTGAGGTTACTGAGTCCTTATTGGGAAAAGAGCAGGTTACTTCACATGGTGATTGTCTCCATGACTATGTCCTTCAAAGAGTCATAGAAACCCCAATTTTCCCTTGATAAAGTACACTCCCTCTGATGACTTCACATCAACAATTCTCAGTGTCCTTGGCTTTGACGTTACCTCCCTTTAGGGAAGCTGGCTGATAGCACAGCACTTTGACCAGAGTAGACACTTGATAAACATTTGTTGAACTGAAATCATTCTGTTTATCCTTGCTGCATAACCTTTTATTTGTCCCTTACTTTTAAGGGATAGCCTCTAGTTCAAGTTTGGTGGCTAGTGCTGTTTGTCACCTCTGTCCACTTTACCTTTTCATGTTGAAATTCTCATTTTTAAGTCTGCTCTTTTGTGGCTTTTCATTACCCACTATTATTTGCCTCTCTGTAGACACTACCAAACACCTTCCTATGGATAGTTTCTATCTGTACAGGCTTGGAATTGCAAGTTCAGAGATATATTTTTCCCCCAATTCTTAAAACAAACAAACAAAAAAAGATGAGACTCTCAGTCAGATTTGCTAAGGCACACTAGAAGAAATGTGAAACTCCGTATTTCTTCTTTGAGTTAATATGTGGGAAAATATTACTGATACATTTATTTTCTACATCTTGTTTACTTTTTAATTCCTTAAATACACAAATATAAGTCACAATACCCAATGCAAGTTTCCTTTACAAAAAGCACAATTAAGAAATGATGGAGAAATGGTGACTTGTAGGAAATTGGCAGACATCGGCAATGTTTAGAAAACATCTTGAAAACTTGGGGAGAATGAGATGACTATTTTTATATGAAGAGCAGTCATGGTTTGAATGGGACTTGGTATAAGTTGTTAAAGATGATTTGTTTACTAGGTGATTTTTTTTGTGTGTGTGGACATTTTTGGTCAGTTTTGTTTGAATTTTCTGTTAAATGGCATTCTTAACATGACCTAAAACTCTAGATATGCTAGAATTCACTTACGATCATCATCTGGAGAACCATTAAAGTTACCAGTCCCAAGTGGGAGAATTCTAAAAGTAGGCTAGGTGGCAATGCTTCCTACTGAAATTAATTTAATATTCCCAAGGCTTTTAGACAATTTCAGATCATTCTGTGCTTTCCCACAACTAACCTCATAAAGAGATTGAAAGCAGCTCTGAAATCATGATTTAATTTCACGAGTTTCATCCTTACCATCTCAGTCCTCCATCTGCCTATGGTGACAAAACACAGTAACACCAGTCAGTAGTTAATGGTGGGGAAACCAAAGACATAGCACACCAAGATTGGCCAAGCTTTCTCCTCCTGCTGACTATTCAAATGGGCAAGACATGTCTGACTTGAAGGAACAAAACTGAATCAATAATCTTGACTCATGGATAGCATCTGTGCTACTGTATTTTGGGCACAAAAATGTTTTTCAATATGAGTGAGAAAAACTGTAGTTTAAATTCAGCTGCACGTGAAGGCTATGTGCTGACAGTCATTAGTTGACAGTGGAAGCAGGAATAAAAAAAAAATTAAGTCTTTCAGGAAATAAAGCTTGCTTGCTTATTTTAATAGAAGTATTTGATGATAAGTAAGGGCTAACTTTCTTAGAGTTTCAGGTGAGTGTGCGTTTAACAAACATTTATTAAATACCTAATAATTTCTTTTTTTCTTTCTTTTAAAAGTAATCTCTACACCTAACATGGGGCTTGAACTCATGTCCCTGAGATCAAGAGTTGCAGGCTCCAGGCGCCTGAGTGGCTCAGTTGGTTAAGTGTTCAACTCTCGATTTCAGCTCTGGTCATGATCTCACGGTTCGTGAGATCGAGCCCTCTGTTGGGCACTGTGCTGGCAGAGCAGAACCTGCTTGGTATTCTTTCTCTACCTCTGTCTCTACTCCTCCCCTGCTTGCACACTGTCTCTCTCAAAATCAATAAAATAAATCTAAAGAAAACAAGGTGCATGCTCTACCAACTGAGCCAGCCAGGCACCCCCTAATAATTTCCTTTTATTTCACTAATATATGTTTGTCCTATCAGCAAGGATTTAAGGTGGCTGAAACCTTTCCCAAGCTTTCTCCTAGGTACTGAACATAAAGAATAAGATATATTCCTTGCCATCATGGATCATATTTCTTGGGGACTTTAATTTCTAAAGGAAATAAACTCTTGCTCTCACCCACTGGATTTGAATAGAAATTGCTCCCATTTCAAATAAGAAATATATTGCATTAAAAAAAATGTTCTCAAGGGTTATGAGTCCTGCCAATAATGCAGGAATGCTGAGAGCGGGGAAAGAACCAAACGAAAAAAAAAAATGTCCAGATGATATTTAAGTGAAATGTAAAATTTTGAGAAAAAATAACTAGTATTATGTTTACAAGAGTGACAAAGGGGGTTTAATGGCCCACCACAAAATACCTTAGCTTCTCTTGTTTGACATATCATGACAAGTACATTTCTTATCCTCTTTTACTATAAAGTCACAAAGCAAGCCATGAGACTCAAAAGAAAGCATAGCTCTTAATATCATGTGACATCTAATTTATGTTCTAATAGTAATACTATGTATTGGTAAAGTGAATTTACTTTTAATATCTTCACATTATTGATAACAAAGACAAGGACTACTTGTGACCACACACATACACACAATCCAGGTCCAGGGTAGTAAAAGAATCTGCACACCAAAAAGGTAATTTGCCTGTGTTTTCTATGTAGGCTATTCACATAACACTAGGCCTAAAAATAGATAGTATTATATCTCCCAAAGTCCCAAATGCTACCCATAATCAGTTTCCCGAAAACAGTAGTGGGAAAGCAAATTTGATGAAATCAAGGTGGTAGGTTTTTTTTTAAAAATTATTATTAATAATAATTTGCTTGCTGAATGCAGATAGCATGGAAAGGATTTTCCTAACCCTTGGTTGAAAGAAAAAAAAATCCACGTAAAAGCACAAAGGCAATGAGAATTAACTAAGATGGGGAGAAATCGTCCAACAGGCAGCACGCATGTGATGCTGGCAGGTGAGGCAGAGATCTTGACAGGGTGCGCAGGTGCTAACATTGGGTAAGGAAGGTGTCAGAATGACCTTCACCTTGCCAGTTCTTTAGCGCATCTTGATGTTTCTGTGAGGAATCTCATGTGCCTTTCGTACAACAGGGGAAGGGCTCTGCCTCACTTGACAGAGACCTTCAGGAAATCCCAATGTATTTCACAAAGTTTACAAAACCACTTATCAAGGAGAAAACAACTAGAGTTAGAGAGTTACTACTGAGATTAGCCTATATGCAAAAGGGATCTTGGGAGCCATCTAGCCCAAATCCAGTGCCCCTTTCACAGCATCTGGGATGGATGGTTATTTTAACCTTTGTTTGGGCATTTGCAGCAATAGGAAATATTACTACACAAGTCTTTTCCCCTTTAGAACCACCACATTTAGAACCTCTTATTAGAAAATTCTTTCTTATGTTGAAGCAAACATCTGTTATCTATAAAGTTCCTCTTTGTTCCTATTTTTGCCCTTTGAAGTTACACAGGTAAGTCTTATTCTTCTCCCTTGTTAAAACTCAACGGAAACTTCAGGGCAGCTATATTATTTTATTCTCTCCTATTCTATTCCCCTGTCCCTTATATAATTAGACCCTTCACAACCCTGGTCACCTGCCTCTGGACACAACTGATTAATGTCTCTCTCAAAACATAGCATCCACAATTGAATCCAACCCTCCATCCAAATGTGGACTGACCAGTGCAGCATGCAGGGCTCCCTGGGCTTCTGTTACCACAGGTTGAATGCATTAACTTTGTGATAGTCACCATACACTCCTAATTCAAAACTGAAGTCCTGTTTCCCTAAGAAAACATTTCTACAGGAACCATTGTGAAACCATGATTTTTCAACAACCTTCCTGTCAACACACACGTAGGTAACACCACTCTGTATTTAGAAGGTTGTATTTAAGCAACTCAGAATATAGTGTTTAAGCAACTCAGAATATAGTGTCTCGTTAATGCCTACTGAATTTTATCCTTTTAGTTTCAGTCTTAATTTCAGGTATTTCAAAAAAAATGGTAATGATGTCTATGTTCTAGTGTCAGTACGTAGTTACAATTCAGTGAAAATTCACTGGATAAATTAATCCCAAATCTGCCAGTTGAGACTGGATATATCATTTATTTCTCTGTGTCATCTGACAAATCTTACAGGTATGCTTTCTGTCCCCTTACTTTATTCTTCACAGGAGAAGAAGGCAGATAGAACCGGCCCTTAAGCTGCTGAGCAGGTATTCCCTTTGGGATGGCCAATATAGTTCCTTGTATGGTAAGGAGACACCAAGATAGAAATGAAGTAGAAGTACAGAATATAAGCAGGAACATATGAAGGGAAAGAAGATCGAGTGTCCCAGACTCTTGGAATCAGATTTAATGCTCCCAACATTAGAAAAATAGGCCTTTCCCCCATTTCTACCCTAGAGTCTTCTGCCTTTTAGATCTGTTACAATATTGTAATTATCAAACTCTGAATTTGGGGGGAGAGCTCATATACTAAAAGCTTGGTTTAAAACAGCTTTTAAATTTTTAAAACTAAAAGCTTAGTTTTAAAACAGCTTTTAAAATTATCTTTTCCACTTATATTTCCTGTAAAGTCTGAATTAAAGAGACATGCAACTGTCTATAGGCTTGAGGTATAAAAAGAGCTCCCAAATGCCCTGACAAATGCCTGAGGTATACATACATACATATATATATACACATATATATGTATATATATATATATATATAGGTGTGTGTATATATATGTGTGTGTGTATGTGTATATATATATATATATATATATATATATATATATCTCCATCCATTTGTTTCAGAAACAGAAATGGCCTGTATTTTTCAGTGTGAATTTGGGAATTCTCTGAGATTGAAGTTGTCTCCTGAATTGAATATTATGTTACAATTAATGGCCCTTTTCCCCAGAATGAAGAAAAATCAGCTCAGTTTTGCTTTCCCTTCAATAGCCACCCTTTGCAGAATGTGGGGCTAATCACAGAATAAAAAAGTATCCTATTGTGCCTTTTTTCCATTGTTTATTGTGACTCAGGGTGGTGAACCCTGGGAACAGAGAGATGGAAAAAGTGTTTTAATCAAAACCATCCAGAACTGGGAGGGAAACGTCTTGAAAACTTCTGTTGCATAGTGTTAACATTTAAAGAATGGAGACATGTACAAAGAGCCTAGTAGACCCAAAGAGGAAATTTGTTTTGTACTTCACCTCTTCTGAAGCTTTTTCTAGAGGGAGTGACAGAGGTGGATTCTGAATGAACTTTCTCAAGACTGTGTTTTCTAGAAAATCATGTAAGTGACAGATGAACATCAGAAGGAAATGGGGCCAACACTCATGTGGAAGGTTCTCTTCCTGACTCCAACAGTGACAACAAACCACACCCAACAGCTGTGAGATAAGCAGAGTGAAGAAAAGGAGGCTTAATTAGACAATAAGCCCCAAAAGTCAGGTGAACTAGGTGCATCATCAGGCATATCAGGGTCTCTCCAAAGCAACCACCTCAAGGTTCCCTGTTAAAATACAGGTAACTACAAAAGGAAGGTCCAAAATACTGTTCCCAACATGGAGTAGTCATGGTAGGTACTGACTTGAACTTCAGCTATTCATGAGAACTTGGGTCATGCCCCCTGCAGTAGGGCTTTGTCACTGGACCCCACACTCCTTGGGATTTTCCATTTCATCTCCTTCAAAGTCTGGCTTCAAACTCTTTTTTTGCTCAATTTCCACCTGCCAAGAATAGAAGTTGGAGAGAAATATCAGAAAGAGGAGAAAAACATCCCAATAATAAATAATCTCAAAGAGAATACCTCACCACGCTCGTTGAGATTCCCTGTAATTTTGTTAATGTTTTGGGCTTTAGCCACACTGAAGATACCGGCCCTGAGTATATTAGGATTATCTCCTTGCACATGCTCTTTGCTTGCTCTGGAATCCCCCTTCCTCACAGTCCACCTGGAAAATTCTTATTCTTTGTCTTGCATAGTTGTTCAAAGGTCACCTTGAGTCATGTTCCCAAGTCATTAGGTAGAGTGAGGCGTTCTTCCTGGGCATATTTCCACTGTACCTGGTACACCTGCCCGGCTCCCCCCCAACCACAGGCTCCATAGGACAGGGGTACGCCCTTGTTGACTGTTGTACTCCAATAATGTAGGTATACAGCAGGCGAGCACAAAGGTTTATCAAAATGACTGAATTCCTTTCCATCTGGCTGTTTATACTCTCCATTACTTTATCTCTTTCCAAAGTTAAGTATTCTAGTGTTTATAGTTCTTCCTGTGTCTCCTGCAAAATACGGCAGCTACAACTATGAAGGGATTAATAAATTCATCTTGCCTTGAAAGTGACACACGCTGAAGCCTTTGACAAGTCAGAAAGGAAATCTATCAAGCTAGAGAGTTTCATAATTAAAACTGCTCTTCTCTTCACCACTTTGGATATTTATGATGAAGGGAACAATTAAAGAAAAAACAGGGGCGCCTGGGTGGCGGAGTCGGTTAAGCGTCCGACTTCAGCCAGGTCACGATCTCGCGGTCCGTGAGTTCGAGCCCCGCGTCGGGCTCTGGGCTGATGGCTCAGAGCCTGGAGCCTGTTTCCGATTCTGTGTCTCCCTCTCTCTCTGCCCCTCCCCCGTTCATGCTCTGTCTCTCTCTGTCCCAAAAATAAATAAACGTTGAAAAAAAAATTTAAAAAAAAAAAAAAAAAAAGAAAAAACAGATGAGGGTCATGCTTGATGAAAGTGCTATATTTTCCCTGGCCACAAGATGGAGTATGTGTTCTTTTTGGTAGTTTAAGGTTTTAGATCACACAACTAAGGAAACATTGAAGAACAATAAATAACCTTGAAAAACTAAGGATATTATTATGAATAAAAAAATTATTAAACCGTTTGCAAAATAATTCTTCAATAACCCCCATTTTCTATCTTTGGCATTTAATCTGCTAGTGAATTTCCAATGCCTGAAGATAGAATCACTATTTATATCAGAACACTCCAACTTAGTTTCCTCCTTCCACAGCCCTGATCCTGTTACTATTACAGAAGCTTGCTTGGCTTTTGAATTTTGTCCTGGTATAGCCCAGTGACCAGGTCATAGGTGTCCTGACTTTACTCAGATCTACTTCACCAACTCTGAAGCTGAATGAAATACATGCTTTGGGTTAGCGCTTTCCTGAACTCCCCTCCACTTTCAAGTTCACAACTTCTGCAACATATATTATGAATGAGTAATACTAATTCCTTTACCCCATGACTCTTTTGTTGTTGTTCATGATGACTGAAAAACATTATACTCTCCTCTTTCATTCACCTCTTTATTTTTTCCCAACCTTTCTCTTGCCCACCAGTGAGACTATTCATTCAAATCAGAGCAGACTCATCCACGGCTATGCATGGTGTACCTCTCTCTAAGGCGGTAAGAGAACATCCTGCATTCAAGGCAGGCACTACTAAAGGGAACAAGACGGGAGGGGAAGGGGGTGAACAAATGGACCTGGAAACATTAGCCAGACGCCTCCCGAGGCTACCTTGTAGCTGTAGTGTGCAGAATAATTGACCCACTTCCTGACATCAGTCTTGTCTTCCACAGAGATGGATCTTACGGCAGCTTTAGAGGCAGAAGTTGTGGGCATGCTGAACTCAACATTCACGTGACTGGCAAATCTGGAAGGCACTTCCCGGTCAGAGCCAAGTTCAAGGTGGCAGAAGAAACAGTGTGGATGACCAGAAGCTATGAAAGGAAAAGAATTTAGACATTAGGTTCTTTGGGGAGGACATGGAAGAAGAGGCCAAAAGAGCCACTCAATAGCAAAGGAGGCTCAGCACCAGGCAGTCTTTCCGAGGGTCCAATGCTGAGCGGAGGACTTACAACAGAAATCACACTGCCTGTGTCTCAGACCCTTCTGATTACAGTAGCCTTGTATCCTAGCAATAAAACCCACGGCCTGAAAAACCCACTCAGGTCAGGGTGATAATGGGAACACAACACAAATAATAAGTAATAGAGGCTGTAAATTGGCAGGAAGGAATAAAAGGGATCAGCACTTAGCACCTAATAGAGCATCAATGGCAGCCATGTGGAGCAAAGTAATTAATTCCCTTTGAAAGATGGATTTTCTTTTTTTAATTAAAAAAAATTTAATGTTTATTTTTGAGAGACAGGGAGAGAGAGAGACAGAGTGCGAGCAAGGCAGGGGAAGAGAGAGAGGTAGACATAGAATCCAAAGCAGGCTCCAGGCTCTGAGATGTCAGCACAGAGCCCAACACGAAGCTCGAACCCACAAACCGCGAGATCATGACCTGAGCCAAAGTTGTAGACTTAACTAACTGAACCACCTAGGCACCCAGAAGATGAATTTTCTTAATCATCTTAATCATCTCATATTTTTACAAAGATGCTTTTGGAATGTCTCTGTGGGTAAATGGCACATGTAAATGATGAAGCCCTTATAAACAACAGCTTTGCATTAAGGAAGCACATGGTATGCTGGGTAGAACACAGGCCAACAGGACACCGAGTATGACTTCTAGCTCTCCTGCTAAGTGTCAGAAATCTTGCACCCACATCCTTGTTCTCTCCAGCTTCAAGTCCTGATTTGGGAAGTGGGGAAATGGAGGTAGGTCAATGCAAGGCACAGTCCTTTCCTGTTCTTTAATTCTACAAATCTATGGTTCATTCTACTGTACGTGGCTGAAAAACTTGAGGACCGTTATTAGCTATCTGAGTGAAAAGAGAGCTTAGTTCTGTGACTGTAACCTTTGAAGCATCGTTGTTTGTTGAGCATCCTTTACTGTCCCAGCTGCTGTGTGCACACCCTCTCCCCGCATCTTCATAACAATCCCTTGAGGTCATAGCCATTCCAGTCTACAGATGAGGCAACCAAGGCTTCGGGGAGGTAAAGCGAGCCGCCCAGTCAGAACTGCAAAGTGGCAGAATGAGAACTGAACCCAAGCAGTCAGTCTCCAAAGTGCTTTAGCCACTTAGTCTGAGTCACAGCCACCCTCATGGTCTCCCATCTCAAGACCAGGTTTTGCAGGGTGACATGAGTAGAGAAGTGAGCTGTAAGAACCCCCATACAACAACTAACCGTGGATAAACAACGTGACACGGCTTTGACTTTGTTATGTAACAGCAAGAGTCCTAAGTTATCTGAGCTTCCCCAAATGAACAATTTCAATTTTCTTTATTGGTCTGGACAGGACTTTTTAATCTCGGAGAGTGAGGACATACACACCCGCTCTCCAAGGAAAACATCACGCAGTGAAGTATTTGTTTTGCTCTATTTCACAAATAACATATTTCAGGGGTTATTTCTAAAGAGTAATACTTTGGGAAATTGAGAAACTTGCACTGGTTTCTAGGAAAGAAATTTAAATTTGATACATATGTTAGTAAAAATTATATTATCTAAAAATGAACCCAGGTGATTTATTTTAAATTACAATTGTGATTACACAGCTTTCAGTTACTGAGCATTTCTTACAGGCCAGAGACTGTGCTAAACACTTAAAAGCATTACCTAATTTCTATCTTAATGAGCTAGGTATTCATAATCCTCTTCTGTAAATGAGGAAAATAAGATTTCTCTGAGAGGTTTAAGTAAATGGCCTGAGGTCTTACAGCCACTAAATTGCAGCATTGGGAATAAAACTCAGATCTGACAGATTCCAAATTATGTCCTAAACTCCTCTCAATATATTGCTAGAGATTTAGATCACTCTGAAGTACACAGAGGAGTTTACTTTAATTCAATGGCAACTTGAACAACAGTTTTACCCAGTTACCCTTATTTAAACATTGTCAGAATACTGAGAAATCATTACTTTCCACAAAGCAGATGCCTCCTCTCACCTTCCAAAGTGTATTCACAGCAAACCCTATGAAAGCAGTATTCCCTCTGGATTCCAGGCGTCCACTAATGGACGCCCACGATGTATAGGGCTGAGGGACAGATAGGGATATGCAATTCTGAAAGCTAGTACAGTTTGATTTATGGTAATGAACTATGTGAACCCACACATTTTGTCATCTTCCTTGATGAAACCAAGAAAATTTAATTTAAAATTTAGATTTCTACTTTCCATAAAAGGTGAATTATATTGAAATTGTTTTTCTCTTGGTCTAATATTAGAGAACTGGAGTTCCAGCAAAGAAAGCTACCTGTGCAGGACAGAATGCTTTGTTTCCTGGCGGATGATCTGGGAAAGCAGTAGGACTTGTTCTGGTGCCTTCTAGGATTACGAAAAGCTTTTGGGGTCAGGGTGAAAAGGGTCCCCGAAGAGTGCAGGTGGGGGGGCAGGGGGCGTGGGGAGGGGATGACTGTACATGCACACAGCTGGGCTAGGCCCACCACTTCAGGCCACGTTGGACTCCAGTGGCAGCTTGTTAGTCTTTTGGTGACTGGGACTGGGACAAGCCCTCTGTGACTACAGCCTCAGATGCCAGCAAAGCCAGGGGTACAGACCTACAGACCCATGCTGCCTGTGGTCTGACTGTCCTGCCTGCTGCAAGTTAGGGATAGAGGGCCACTGCCGGTAGAAGTAAGCACGCAGAGGTTCAGGCCTCCTTTACTGTAAACAGAGGTGTGAGAATTATGGAAAATAACCTGTAAAAGGCACTTTCCCAAGGCTCTCTGAAGACCAAGATAGAGGAGCTCAGGAAAGGGATGATTACTAATAGATCATCAATTCGGTGGTTTCGTGGAGGGCACACTGGATGGGGACAGGAGGAGCTGGTCCCAGGGAACACCAGCAACGCTAAGAACCTGCTGTCTGACTTAATTCAGATTCCGTGTGTCTTGAGTTGCCAGAAAAGGGTGTTATCAATTTCCTGAACAGATCCAGAAATATACCATTGGTCAGGAGTAGTATTAGAAGCCCTTTGCCGGGGTGGGGGTGGGGGGTTGCTACTAAAAATGCATAACCATGAATAACAAAAGCAGGGATGAGGGGGTAGCTTAACTGAGAAACATTCCCAAATATCCTTATGCTGTCCTGGATTTCAAAAATCTTTCACAAAGGTTCCAGTAATCAGGAAATACATTTGTAATATATAAGCTTCATTAACTTGGCCTTGAGCCTACTGAACACTCACCTGCTGGGAAAGCATTAAAGAACGTGTTTGCTGAAGACCTATATTTACCCGTGTCCATTCCCCCCTTTCTTCTGGTAACAATCTTTTTCCCCTCCCTCTGCTTTGGGAGATAATCTTCCCCAGCACTGCATGTCATTTTGGAGGTCATGTCAGTCAAAATGCGCTGTCTTCCCCTTGACTCTTGACAGAAAACGGCTTGTGATGATTTATGCCAATAGCTGCGGACTGAGGAGGCATCTCACAGCTCTGCTTTCAAGAGCCATCCTTTCTATGCCTGCTCATTCAACCCTTCCAGCCTTTCCTTCAGCGCTCTGAGCTATCCTCCAATAATCTTTTGTTTCGTTTTGTTTTTGCTGCTTATAACCAAAACTCCTCATACAGTACTTTTAAATATTTGAGAGAAAGAACTTTGAAGCAAATGAGATAGAGGTGTACACATTGAGAAAACTGAAAATCTCTCTTGCCTTAGAGGAAGTTACTTCACGTCTGTGTCTATTTGGTGTCCTCTACTAAGAGGCAGCTGTGGTATTGAGAAAAGACCCCTGGATGTGGCTTTGTGACTTCAGATAAGTCCTATCACTCTCGGTCCTTAATTTTCTCATCTGTAGAATGAAGAGGTTTGACTCAAGTTATTCCCAAGGCCCCTTCCAGCTTGAAAACTCAGTAATCCCATAATGAAGTTATCTGAATCCATAGGTAACAAACTGAAGAGCTAAGCATTCTGATAAACATAAACCTGAGGCCTTGTCTTTTCTGATGTCAAGTCTCCAGCAGGTTAAACAGTGATTTGCTTTCTACCACCTCAGTCCTCTTCTCAGGGGCTTCTGTGCCAAAGGACAGTTCAGGGCTTCTCCTCTCCTCCGTCAGTTCAGGCGGGCCCCATGGCTGAGGTGGAGATCACCGTGCTATCACTAGGAGAATACAGTGCTGACCGGGAGAAACGAATATGCAAGCGCAGAGAGGAAGACTTTGTTTTTAAAAATCCTGTCAGTTTAGAAATGGCAGGGGGGCGGGGGATGGCCAACCCAGCCTCAAACACAGAGGTCCAATTGTCTTTTCATTTTGCACCGCTACACCCAGTGTCTGACACAGAATGCCCCGGTGTGTTCCACCCCCCTGGACTGCTTGGGGAGGTGACCAGATCATACTGCCTCTTGCCATCACATCACGATACATTTTGGGTACGATGACAGGACCACTCCACCCTCAGAACAGGAAATGAAGACTCTATAAACACACCACTAGGATTTAATAGTAGAATGGAAGAATATCTGCATAAGAGAAGGACATTTCCGTCAAGTTTTTCTAAACTTTACTCCTTTTGCTCGGCTCGGATATCTATTTGTTAACAGATGGGCACAATTTATTATAAACAAGAAGAGAAGTGCTTTAAAGGATCACAGGATCATGAGCTTACTGCCTGTCATGGGAGTCACTCGGACTTCCTCTAAGAAATAGGGCTATTAGAACTAGTTGGATCACTCCCTAGTTTTGTCATTTCGTTAAATTCACTGGACCCCTGAGGAAAGTCATTGCCTTCTGTGCTCACTCAAGCACAAAAGCCCCCCTGATAGCCGTGAGCAAGCCAGCTAGGGCTGGTTAGCTTGCTTTCTTTGTGTAATTCAAACATACCTTCCTTTATTGATTTGTTTTGTCTGACAGAATTTCAGCCCTATTGGACCTTCTGGTCCTGGCTGGATCTTCAGTCTCATCAGAGGCCATTTCTCCCCTTCCTGCATCCTCAAATCCCAACTCTGAGTTGGAGATGTTATGACTGACAGGTCTTGCACATGGTGACTGGAATCTTAAATCTAACTGAGAAAGATACCTCTTCAGAACCCAGAAGCCCGCTAGGATCTGGAAACAGCTTCCAGCACCACATATAATACTTATATGAGTCAGAAAAGAATACAAACTCAAAAGCTGCCCTGGAAACGTGCTTAGCGGCTCAACCCGCTAATAATGCAGAGTTCTCTGGAAGAAGCGTGATAACAAAGGGGTGAGAACATGTTGTGAACTGGGTCATTCACGTTTGTTCCTTACTCCGCACAAGTATTTTTGATTTTCTGGTCCCATTCCTCCATTACCATTTGTCACCCAACAGAAACCAGCACTTCATAGGGGAACAGAGTGTGGAACTTGGACCCCTGCTCTTCTGTAACCATGTGGCAGTTTTCACAGAAGAGAAGCCTGTACCTACCCGAGTTTTTGTCAGGCAGTCGGTTTATCCTCCACACAATGGAGTTGAAGGCATGCTCGTACTTGGCAGTTCCCAGAGTTACTCTCATGACAGGCTCAGAGCCAGATACACTAGTTGAACCAAAACTTGCCCCCCGGTTCACTTTAGCTTTTAGAGACTTTTCCCCCAGGACACTTTCCCTGCGGAAGTTTTTCACCCACTCACTGGGCACGGGGTAACGAACCATCACATTCTCACAGGGAACCTGGGTGAGAGGGTCTCGGTTAGAGGAGAAGCCGGTTGACATCCTCAGCCAGCTCTGCACCTCCACCTCTGCCCCATTGATGCTTGCTGCTGTCCTGAGTGTGAAAGGCAAGGTCTTTTCTGCAAATATTGTCCTGAACCGCATTAGCTCAAACCGGCAGGCGTCCAAAGGGTTGAACAGAATAACCCGTGAGCTGTTGAATACATCCTCATCCACGCACCCATGAAAATGGCACTGATGGAGCTTGATCCACTTTGTGGTGGTGGTCGGCATGATGTCCTGCCGGGAAACTATTTCGTTCCCTTTGACAAGGACATCGTTGAGGCCCAAGCGGCACTCTGCAAGCCCAGAGAGGAAACTCAGAATGTGGATCCGTGTCAGGACATGGTGCTGGAGAATCCGGTTGTCTCCCTTGCTCACAACGCCAGAGAACTCATCCCTGACATCCACAGTAATCTCCTCTTCAAGGTAGTTCAAGCCCACCGTGCTTAAGTCCATTGACAACACTGGCAGATTCATGAGCCGGTCCTGAACGGCTCGGATGAAACTGAGGAAGTCATCGTAATTGGTGGTGCCCAGCTTGATCACTTGTTCCCTCTCTGCTGTGTGGGCCACAGCAGGTTTGGGCTGGTATTTCTTCTTCTCCTTGTAGGTGACACGGTCTATTCGCAAGCTGTGGATCCTGCCATTCTCATCATAGTTTTGGAGCCGGGGTTCTGAAATTTCATGGCAGATCTCCAGCTTGAACTCACGGAATGGTTTTTCTAGGCCCTGCTCATAATACAGCTGCAAGTAACCACTGTCTGTCAGTTTGATGTAGATGGGTCCCCAGTGCCTAGACGACATGATGTTTTTCTTCTCAGGGATCCTTAGCATCATTGGCCATCCATCCCTGGGCTGGGACAGCACTGAACCAGGTGGGTGGTCATCTAGTTCAATCCAGGCTTTCGGGTCATCATCTGGTAGTGTCGCACTGCTTAAGTGATCAGGATCATCAATCTGGAGTTGTTTGAGTTTTTCAACGGCATCGGAGTGTGACTGGTTTTTGCTTGAGTCATCAAAACTGATGGCATCTTGGTAGATGACAATGAGAGAATCTCTTTGGCTTTTGCCTGTGGCACTGGAAATGGAATTGTTTTGGGAGCGTCTCTCCTGCTCCTCAAAAAAAGCAATGAAAGGGTTGATGGGGGAAGGCTGTACATCCTGCAGAGTCTCATTCAGGAAAGGATTGGTTGGCCTCCAAGGTGGAGCCTCGGTTATGGAAGGCGGATGGTTTAAGGAGGAAATGTCCAGCTTCTGAACTTTGGAAAAGTTCATCAATGTGCTCTTGGGACGTTCCCTCTTCTTAAATGACCCAGCTGAGTGATAAGGTACATCTGGGATCACAGATGCAGTAGGTGGTGGGTTTGGCTTCAGGGGAGAGGTGACTGGTGGCAAAGGGCAGCTGACTTCATTGTCATCAAAAGTGACCCAGCTGGGGAAACGAGCAGAAGTCACTGGAGTTGCAGGGTGTCCATTCGTGGCTGGACTACTGGCCGGCCAGCTGACAGCCTCCATCTCTACCTCTTCATCTTCCTGGAGTGAGGAAGAACTGTCTGCAAGAAAAAGGAGAGCTTATGAGGGCTGCTATTCAGGGCCTCTACAAGTACGGGAAACTGAGGTATGGGAATGAAGGATGAGTAGAATTTTATCTGGAATCTGATAAATTCAAAAGCAGCTCACTACCTGTCTCAAGTGCTAGTCTGGGCACAGAATCTCATAATTTTGTAATAAGCACACCAAAGGGGCCACACATCAAATGCAGTAAGAATACAAATAGGTCTATCAATACAGAAGCACTGATAGGCCCAAGGTCCCTTGCAGTTTAACTCTTATACATTCTCCCTTTATTTAATAGAAGTTTCTAGAATAGATTTTTTTTTTACTGTGCTATAAAGTATGCATTCTTAATTCTTAGACATTGAAAACCACCTCCTACATAAAATGATATAAAGCTGATCTCATTAGACAAGACATCTGCTCTACGTGATAATATGATTACAAATAACGTAATTGGGGGGAATTTGCCCAAATGTGATCAATAAATATTAAAAACAAAGTGTTAACATCCTGAATAAGGTCATACAGGTAAATAAGAAGGCTATAAAAACTCCAATAGAAATACAGACAAAGGACACATACAGAAAGCTCAGGAGAGAGAAACTAAAAATGTCTAATAAGCATGTGAAAATGTCCAATCTCACTGGAAATAAGAAAAAAATGCAGATTAAAAACAATCAGTGAAGATTCTTAAAGTTTTTACTCTTCAATGAAGGTAAGGGTACTATGATATGAACAGTAAATAGACTTTTAATAGGACTCTAAGTTGCTACAAACTCTCTGAAAGTGGTTTGGCCATTTGTATTAAGGCCTTACAAATGTGCATAAATAATAACTTTGTAATTCTTCCCTAAGGAAATAAATCTAAATTGTGAACGAAGTTTTGGGTGAATGTTAAGAAACCGAGGTACACAATAGAATACCCAGCCATTAAAATGTTTACAAGTATGCAATAACATGAGGAAATACTTATAATTTCTATTTTCTCTAAAATACTTTTCCATCTTGGAGTTTATTTTATGCAGATAAAAAAGTATTATTACAAATAAAACTCCACCCTGGCAGGGCCTTCAAGGAAGGGGAGGCAGAACTCGAGTTTCCATAAGGGAAAGATCCAAACCTTTCAGTCAGCATCAAGATCCTGTGTGTCTGCGGGGACTGTGGGAAGGGAGGGGAAAGTGAAGCCTTTAGCAAGGAGTGGATTCTGATGAAGGAGTGGCACGGAAAACAAATCTGGCATCCAGTAGATATTCAGTAAAAGTTTGTTGAGTGACTAAGTGAGAAAAGAGTTTGCACTGGAGCAGTTCTATTTACTCTGTTCCTGGAGAAATGTCGAGGGGGGACCTCTGCCACCACTTTACCCACTGTTTCTATTTCCAGTAATGTGGCATGAAAGAGAAATGGATGCTCAGTGGTTGAGTCAAGTAGTTGAGTTTTCTGACCACTTCCCTTAACTGTCACGAATATCATATCCGACCAAACCAAATTAGTAATGCTGCACATAAATGGAAGTAGAATTACATGTGGTGGGATGGCTGCTTGTCATTCATCTTTTTTTTTTTTTTAATTTATTTTGAGAGAGCATGAGGGAGGGGCAGAGAGAGAGGGGAGAGAGAATCCCAAGCAGGCTCTGTACTGTCAGTGCAAAACCCGATGTGGGGCTCAAACCCATGAACCTGGGTGAGATCATGACCTGAGCCGAAGTCAGGTGCTTAACTGACAGAGCCACCCAGGTGTCCCTCAAAGCATTTTAAAATTAAAAATGAGACTTCCCTTCAAATTAATCATTAATACACTTTTGTAGATGTGTGCTTTATTTTCTGAAAAAATGAAGGGAAAGGGGTCAAGAAAACCCAGGTTTGTAGGATTTATGTATTATTTTATTTATCTTTATTATCATTATCCTTATTACTACTATTACTGCAACAACTACTATTGTTATCATAATGAAGGCTAAAGGGAACAGTGTGGCCCGGAGTAAAATACAATCACTTCCTTGGAACAGTAACTGATCCTCCCTAGACAACTGGGGTTGCATCTCCAAACATCAGTTTCTTTTTTTTTTAATTTTTTTTTTCAACGTTTATTTATTTTTTTGGGACAGAGAGAGACAGAGCATGAACGGGGGAGGGGCAGAGAGAGAGGGAGACACAGAATCGGAAACAGGCTCCAGGCTCCGAGCCATCAGCCCAGAGCCGGACGCGGGGCTCGAACTCACGGACCGCGAGATCGTGACCTGGCTGAAGTCGGAACCAAACATCAGTTTCTTATGAAGCCACTCTAAGGAGCTTTTGTAACCTTAGTGCTCCCACCCGAACAGCCTGATACTGACCCAGCCCCTGTGGAGGGATATCCTTTTTGCCTTGGGGTTCATGACCACTCCCTCATTCAAACACGCCCAAGTCTTTTTCCTCTGGAGGGTGCTTTTCTGCCAAAGCTGTTTATTCTTGCTGCCAAAGGATTCCCTTCTGCTGGGAATCCTGTCCCCAAAATAGCATTTCTCATTTTCCTCTATGAAGCCAAAAAAGAAGGGGGGTGGAAAAAAAAAAAAAGAGGCTTTGTCTCCACTTGACACAATTTTCTTACAATAAATTTCTTTTTAAGTGAAGCTATTTAAAATCACACAAAGTCCTAGACGGTTTTGAAGCATTAGACTTAGGATACAATTTAAATGAATCTTCTTTAAATCTGGAGGGAAAGTTTTTAATTAAATTAATTTCTAGAGATTCTATATTCTCTTTGATGGCCATTGAAAAGTATTAAAAGACTTTGTTACAAAATATTCTCTCCTTTAACAGTTTCATCTCCCGTGATTACAAACTGCTTTAAAAAATCCATCATTTGGCACAGCAGTGGGACATAGGTCAAATTTCTGGAGATTTTTTTCCCTACAAAATCATTTATTAAATAAAAAATGTCTTAGGGGCACCTGGGTGGCTCAGTCGGCTAAGCATCCTACTCTTGGTTTTGGCTCAGGTCATGATCTCAGGGTTCAAGCCCTGCATTGGGCTCTGTGCTGACAGTGCAGAGTCTGCTTGGGATTCTCTCTCTCTCCCTCTCTCTCTCTGCCCCTCCCCTGTGTGCTCTGTCTCTCAAAATTAATAAATTTATAAAAAATGTCTTAATAAAGATACTTTTACAGATGAAAAGCAAAAGTGTCTCTAGCTCACATGAAAATAAAGCATTTCTTGGGGCAAACCCAAGGACTGACAAACACTACTTTGAAAAACTATCCCTTATTGACACTGACTTCTCTATTTGTAAGCTCTTAACTTTCTGTCATTTATCACTGAGATTTTCAATGGTTTTTGCAAAGATTAGGTCATATATTTTCTGAGTCTCTTTTAATTAAAACCTCTTTATTACATTATTTGAGACTTTCACATATAAAAAGTAACTTATCTGTATGTAAAATTTCTGGGGAAACATATATATCATATATGACAAAAACTTGACGTCCTTCACATAATAGTATGGTGTATTCTTTTTTTTTTTTTTTAATTTTTTTTTTAACGTTTATTTATTTTTGAGACAGAGAGAGACAGAGCATGAACGGGCAAGGGTCAGAGAGAGGGAGACACAGAATCTGAAACAGGCTCCAGGCTCTGAGCTGTCAGCACAGAGCCCGACGCGGGGCTCGAACTCACAGACCGCGAGATCATGACCTGAGCCGAAGTCGGCCACTTAACCGACTGAGCCACCCAGGTGCCCCAATAGTATGGTGTATTCTTAATAAAAATGACACACCCTTACAAAAATAAAGTAAAATAAAATAGGATAAGAACAGACAATTCATGGGGTACCTGGGTGTCTCAGTTGGTTGAGCATCCAACTTTTGGTTTTGGCTCAGGTCATGGTCTCATGGTTCATGGTTTGAGCCCCACATCGGGCTCTGTGATGACAGTGTGGAGTCTGCTTGGGATTCTCTCTCTCCCTCTCTCTGCCCTTCCCCCATTCACACTGTCTCTCTCTTAAAATAAAGATACTTTGAAAAAAAAAAAAAAGGAGGGGCGCCTGGGTGGCTCAGTTGTTTGGACGTCTGACTTCAGCTCAGGTCATGATCTCGTGGTTCATGGGTTCGAGCCTCGTGTCGGGCTCTGTGCTGACAGCTCAGAGGCTGGAGTCTGCTTTGGATTCTGTGTCTCCTTCTCTCTCTCTGTTCCTCCCCTGCTTGCACTCTGTCTCTCTCTCTCTCTCTCGAAGGTAAATAATATTTTAAAAATGTTTTTAAAAAGGAATAATTCACTAATGAAGAAATATAAATGTGTAATAACTATTTGGGAAAAAAAAAGAAGTTCAACCTTTTTATAAAACAATAAATACAATTCTCTCTGTGTCATAGAGACAAAAATTTGGAAAGATAATAATCATTATTGGTGACACAAGGAAACTTACACTCTGATGAAAGTTAAAAAAAATCTTTCTGGGGGCAATTTGAAAATTTGTACAAAAGTCTCAAAAAATGTGACCCCAAAATTCTACTCATACAACTGTATTGTAAGGAAAGAACAATACAGGCATGCAGAGATACATTTAGTGTAGGTTTATCACAGCAATGTTTGTATCAGAAAAATTGGAAAACAACATAAATGCCCAGCGATGGAGGATTGTTTATATCGAGTATTATGCTCCTAAAATAGAATCCCATGCAGCTATTAAGCACATGTTATTGACACATGTTTATTCACACAGAAGCTGATTATGACATACATTTTGCATGAACAGTAACAAGAGCCTACAATCTGGAGTCAAACTGCCTTGGTTTCAATTCCATACCTGTAGCACATTAGCCATGTGACTTTGGGCAAGTTTTTAAATTTCTCTGCACCTCAGTCTTCCCATCTATGACATTAAGAAAATATGATATCCCGGGGCTCTTGGGTGGCTCAGTTGGTTAAGTGTCTGACTCTTGATTTCAGCTCAGGTCATGGTCTCAAGGTTCATGGGATCGAGCCCCGTGTCGGGCTCTATGCTGACAGCGTGGAGCCTGCTTCAGATTATCTCTCTCCCATCCTCTCTCTGCCTCTCCCCTGCTTATGCTCTCTTTCTCTCTCAAAATAAATAAATACAACATTAAAAAAAATATTAAATCCTACCTGTCAGGGTTGTTGGGAAAATTTAATATAGATTTTAGAATTGTGCCTGGCAAGTAATAAATGGTAAGTGTTCAGGAGATGTTAGCTGCTATCACTACTCCTACTAGAAGGATACATTTTCATGATATAAAGTATACATATATTAAAAAAGCACTGGAATATAATATTTCAAAATATTTTGATGTGAAAACCAGTGTCTCCTGTGGGGTAAGAGGCGATTTAAAAAATATTAAATCTGTATTCTTTAAGAAAATGCTGTTTGCTTACAAGATAAATAGTAAAAGGTCAAAACACATCCTTAGCACTCCTGCTAATTAACCTTAGAGAAAGAGAACAGTTTAGCTGTAATCCACGTTGATAAAGCAGCAGTTAGATCTTTCCCATGACACTTATGACTAATGTAGTTGGTACTGAGAACAATGAGGGGAGAGAAAGAAAAAAAAAAAAAAGCCAGCAAATTTCTTCAGTAAGAAACAGGCAAAAACTAATTATGCTCAGAACAAAATTAACTATCATCCAGAATTTCATTTTATTGACTTATTAAAATAAAACCAAAGCCAAAAATCCAGCATAATTTTAATTACTATCTCTTCCACCTGCTACCTCCAAATTACTTTTATTATGAGTTGGGCTGCTGCCAAACCAAAGCCATGTATAAAAAATCAGGTTCTCATCGGCCCACTGGGAGAGCTAGCTAGTACCCACGAGCTTCCGAATGTCTTACTGATGCCAACAAAAAAGACACGGTGGATTCTTTCAATGCTAGACCACAATCTATTTTAAGTGCCCCAAAGACTCAGTTAAATGATTACAATGGTAGTCAAAGTTACCAAACCGAAGAAAAAGTAAGAACTATGGGGGAAGACTAAGTTTCTATATTTTGAATACAGCAGATACTCCGCCCTCTTCTTTCTCCATTTGTTAACCTAATTTGTTCATGCAATGACAAATGCAAAAACTGAGCGCTGTTCATTGAATTTATTTGCAGAGGCAAGAACAAATATTCTTAGATTATTGCCGTTTTCTCCAGATGAGACAGCAGTCACTATCACACAAGAGCATATACTTAAAACTGTATAAGCAGCCTCAGATGCACAGCAGGCCGTTACATATTTGTGGAATGATCTAGAAAGTGAAAAGAGGACCACAGAATTTTCAGGTTTGAAAAGATTTTAGAAATAATAAAACTTGACCTTCATTTTGCTGGGAAGACTGAGGGGCTCAGGAAGTTTAAGTAAAGTACCCAAGGTAACATTTACAAAGTCCTACTTTCAATGTTCACTACCTCTGTTATTTTCTTAATGCTTGTTCTCTAAGCTAAAATCTGGTTAATTTTTCCCACTGCCTTTGAGATGGGCAACAGTTACCTTGACACACAGCTTTTTGGGAGCACTGTTCAGTAGGGGAAAAGAAGTTAACTAAACAAGGATTTACATCCATTTACACAAAGAAGCCTCTGGGCATAAGGTCAGGTGATGTCAGCCCCTGATGTGTGAATGTGTAAGGGTGAGAAAAGAGTTAGTCATCTGAACCTTATCAACGGAGCTTCCAACTTGGATAAAGCAAGCTGAGACCTGCTTAGTCATCACAATACACTGATAAAGAGAGCCAGAGGGTTTTTGAGTCTCTTCATCTGTCCTTAGCATTATCCAGGAGAGGGGATGATTTGGCGCTGGTAAAGTTACCTGGTCAGGGATATCCCCAAAGTGAAGAAGCCAATTCATTAAACTAGTACTTCACCACTAGTTGACAGACTTCCTAGCAGGAGCATTTGACACTACATTCTGGTTTCTATTTGCTAAGAGGACCTATCAAGCAGTACTCAATTGCTCTGCCAACTCCCCCCACCCCTGCTTATCAAGATGAGCTCACCCAACACTCCTCATCTCTGTTTTGCTCAGAAAAGCAACATATATCATCTCTTGCTCAGAAAAGCAAGCATCAGACTTTAAGTTTGATGACTGTCCCAGGAACCTGTGTGTTCCTGGTGAATCTGTTCTCTCTGGTTCTAAACTTTTGTTTCTGCGTTATCACCCCCCACTTCACCGGTACTCAACCTTTGGATCCCTGCTTTTGGCTCCTTTCCTCTAACAACTAAATCTCCACTCAACTGGCTTACTGGTTCCCTGGCTTAATATCAGCTTCTCATGTTGTCTTAGACGAAGACTCTATTCTTCAACTCTCATCAGGGCAGAGATCCTACCAAAACACCTTGCTGTTGTCTGAGAGAGTCACTCCAGTTCCCCAGCAGAGGTCATAGGCAGGGAACAGGGATAGATGCCAATATCTATAACAAATTGAAAAATCAACATTCCATTTTATAAATTAATCTTTTAATATTTTACACACTGAGGTATATCAAAGACTTAACTAGTAATAAGGCCTGTTGAGAACCCAACCTGTGTTTTATTTGTCATTGCCATAGCAAAAAGCTCCTGTATTTCCTTCCTCAACTATTTGAGCACACCAAAGAGGGGTGAACAAAGGACTTTCTAGAGTCTAAGCCTTTTTGAACGGGCAATGAAGCTCTGCTTAATGGACCATAAAACTCTTCTATGGTCTCATAAATAGACATTTTCCAAAGAAGACATACAAATGGCCAACAGACATATGAAAAGATGCTCCACATCACTAATCATCAGCGAAATGCAAATCAAAACCACAATGAGTTATTCCCTTATACCATTCAGAATGGCTAAAATAAAAAAGGCAAGAAATAACAAGCATTGGTGAGGATGTGGAGGAAAAGTAACCCTCACAGACTGCTGGTGGGAATGTAAATTGGTACAGCCACCGTGGAAACAGTAAGGAGGTTCCTCCAAAAATTAAAAATAGAACTACCATATGACCCATTAATTCCACTACTAGTATTAACCAAAGAAAATGGAAACACTAATTTGATGAGATAGATGCACCCCTATGTTTATTACAGTATTATTTACAATAGCTGAGATCTAGAAGCAACCTAAGTGTCTACAGACAGATGAACAGATAAGGAATATCTCTCTCTCCTCTCTCTCTCTCTCTCTCTCTCTCTCTCTCTCTCTCTCTCACACACACACACACACACACACACACTATGCAGCCATAAAAATGATGAGGCTGTGCCAGTTGCAACAACATGGACAGACCCAGAAGGTATTATGATAAGTGAAATAAGTAAACTGAGAAAGACAAATACCATATGATTTCACTCATATGTGCAATCTAAAAAACAAATGAACAAACAAAAATAGACCTATAAATACAGAGGACAAACCGATAGTTGCTAGAGGGAAAGGAGTGCGGGGGGGGGGGGGGCGGGGGGGGGAGGGGCAAAATGAATGATGGGGACTGGGAGATGCAAGCCTCCAGTAATGGAATGAGTAAGTCACGAGAACAAAGAACACAGCATAGGGGATATAGTTAATGGTACTATAGTAGCATTGTATGGTGACAGATAGTAGTTACACTGTGGTGAGCATAGTAAGGTATAAGAGAAATTGAATCGCTATGTTGCGCATCTGAAACGAATGTAACCTCATGCGTCAACTATGTTCAAATAGAAATTAAAAACAACAACAACAACTCATCTCTGGTGTGATGAGAAGTAGAAAAGGTTCTTTTGGTTTAGGAGCTTAAAAGAGGAGAAGCATCCAGAAGTTACTCTAAGGGAGAACGTAAGGGAACGGCAAGGAAAAAAGAGGGTCTCCATCCTGACTCTAAGTGCAGCATGGTTTGCATATCCAGGAAGTGTCAGAGGTGCGGACCAGGACAAGGGCTACCTGCAGGGCCACTGGGACAGTGTCCTGAAAGAGTGGCAAGCCTACAGTGCCCATGCCCTTACTGTGACCAGGATAGCTGAGTCATTAGGACCGCCTGTCCCTCTGCCACTGTGGATGTGTCACTCATGTGTGCCCCCATATCCTTACTCACTATGCATCCGGCTACCATGTGAGGTAAGACCCCAGCAACCACCCACGTGAGTCTTAGTGACAGGGACTTGTTACTTCTCCAAGGTTGACCCGGTGAGTTCAACAGGGGGGTTGTGATAAGGGCAAAGGAACAGAGCTGGGGGCTCTCACACAGTATTACAGATGCTTGCTTGGGTACATGTGTGCTGGGGATGAGGAGCAAAGCGGGCTCCTAGCTCCATGTGTTAACTCTGCTAGGCTATAATACAGCTTCCAGGAGAAGTTCTAAAGGTCTGTTGGTGGTAGGGGTACCGTTAGCCAGTCTAAGATCACCCACAGAAAGGTTAAGGGCAATTGACAATAGCTGAAAAAATCTCTGTAAATCACTCCCTTTTCACCCATATTGCCCAAAGCTCATTGTTTTTCATGTGGACTTTCAGCAATGGCAGTAACAAAATAACCAACAGCTCGTGTGTGCAGTAAGCCACTTCTTCTCAATTGAATTTGGAGTTGGTAATTTCATTTCATTTCAGTACTTATCCAGCTCCTGTTTAGTTATCAAGATCGAAGGAGACATTCTTATGTAGACTGAGGGTAGATGAAACTTACAAACTGTAAACATATCAAGATAAGGTAATTTTTTAGAAAAACAGGAGAGCAACTAATTTCTAGCATGACAATAAATTTATTCTAGCTGGTGGAGCTCTATTTGTATTTCTGAACATCTCAAATTTTTCAGAAGCCCTCATGAGGTAGATAATCCACAGGCAAACAGTGAAGTGTTATTTCCAGATGATTTGCACACTTGGTACTTTTCCTGACTTGTTACAGCATTCCCACCATCTGGCATATATACACCAGCATCTCCTGAGTGGACACAAGGCTCACAAGGGAAAGGCTGGTTTAAAAGTGGTTTGTACCAGGGACGCCTGGGTGGCTCAGTTGGTTAAGCATCCGACTTCGGCTCAGGTCATGATCTCACCATTTGTGGGTTTGAACCCCATGTAGGGCTCTGTGCTGACAGCTCAGAGCCTGGAG
The DNA here is from genome assembly GCF_007474595.2 of Lynx canadensis. Taxonomy (NCBI): domain Eukaryota; kingdom Metazoa; phylum Chordata; class Mammalia; order Carnivora; family Felidae; genus Lynx; species Lynx canadensis. The sequence goes on from NC_044308.2 coordinate 125,010,501, forward strand.
CCTGCTTTAGATTCTGTCTGTCTGTCTGTCTGTCTGTCTCTCTCTCTGCCCCTCCTCCACTCACGCACTCACTCTCTCTCTCTCTTAAAAATAAGTAAACATTAAAAAAATTAAAAAAATTTTTAAAGTGGTTTGTACTAATGATGGATTGAATTCCTGGCTTCACGCTGGTCTCTACTGCCTGTTTTGTGTCACTGCAGACAGAAAAGGGTAAAGCTTGGGCTCTGGAGTCAGTTCGTCCAGGCTCTGCCATTAGAAAACTATGAGATCTTGGACACGTTACTTAACCCTCTCTAAACTGCAGGATTTCTCAATTCTCAAAGCAAATAATAACAGTACCCACTTAACAGGATTGTGAAGGGAAATGAGATCATTAACGGACACTGTATTTAACTGGGCTTCAGCTCAATAAATGTTAGCTATCACAATAAAAATATGTAAATATTATTAGAATTCTCAAGGAAGCAAAAGGAAGAGGGAAGGAAAAGAGGAGAGAGAATGCCTTTGAAGTTGTATTATCAATCTGATGGAGACTGAAGGGGAGACTGAAGAAGGAAAGGAGGAAGAAAACTGGAAGAAATGGAAAGGGGGATGGAGAGAGAAGAATATCTCAGGTTATGATTCCTTGAGTCCAAATCTTTCCACAATCATTGCATAGATAAATCCCCAAAGGCTTGGGAATGATAAGGGATCTGAGGGTCTGCATTCACAAAGTCATTGTGACTACAAAACAGCAGCACTAGCCTATCACATGAGGGAAGTGTTAAGTCTTGAGTACACTTTGGTCAAGACAGAACATCCAACTTTCTATTATTCCTCTGGTACAAAGAAGTGCCTTTGTAATTGTAGGGCAGGTCTAAGATGCTTTTGTATTCTGGACAAGTAATCCTCAAAGTGGAGAGGAATGCACTCAAGGAGGTATCCAGAATGATCCACTGGGGTGTGGGAAGAAAACATCAGAACCTCTATTTTTGTTCACTTTTTAACCCATCCTTTAAACATTTCTAATTTTTGTTTATATGTTCTAAAACATTTACTAAAATACCTAGTATGTTTGTAATATATAAATAAATTTATAATATATATACACACACAATACACACACACACACACACAAATATTAGAGGCTCATGATTAAGTCTTTGGAGAAACATGACCAAACATTTGGAGAAAATTGTTATAGTGCACTAGGCATGTTTCAAATACTTAGCATGACTTCACATACACACAAAGATATCACCTCTTCCCTGTCCTTTATAACAGTGGGCTGTTGTAACCAGAAAAAAAATGGTCTTGGTTATCAGTCCAAAGAGAGAAGTATTTTGCCAAATAAGATTTTTTATTCCCTTAAACTCTATTATTTGGGCAATAATTCAATCTTAAATACCCCAGTGCTCCTGTAGTCATGCTAACAACCTATCTCAGGTTTTCCCTCTTCCCTAGAATCATGCTAAATATGACTTCATCACCACTCCTCCCTGCTTTCTAGAAAGTTTTAGAAACAGTCTTCCAATTCTGCAGAAATTATGAAACTGACCTAAATAAATAACTGTTGGAGTCGATGCCAGGGCCAAAGACTGTGTGACCTCAATATCAGAACACCAGTCTCCTCATTTCCCTTTCTTGTTTACACTCTTGGTGCCCAGGGAATAAATAGCAATGGCAGGAAGATGTCTGTGAGATCCTGGTCCGTGCCAAGGACATCACCAGCTCAGCAAGTGTCTTCAAAGTAAATGTTTTAATTGTTGTTCAAGTAACAGGTTGCGACTGTTACCTTTGCTCTCAATAAAGCCCCGAGGAAAATTCAACCTACATGGTTCAGACCAGAAGGACAAAATCAATGGAGTCAACAATACCGATGGAAGAAATACTGTATTACCTATCCTGCAACCGCCACCCCCCCTATTTTGGGTAACCACTTCACAATCAGACTCCGCCCCCCCCCCCCGCCCCATTCAAGTCTTCATGGATCTTCACTCAGTGTGCCCCATCCATGGTGCATATGACCCAAGCAAAGTCAGATACTTGTTGGAAATCTTGAATAGACTGAAGCAAGCGCAGGAAAGTAGTGGGAGCTGAGTTATTCAGATAGAGGCACCCTAAAGAGCCTGCATATTAGTTCTTGCTGGCTTGATGCTTAAAGTTGCCAAGATTTCTGACCATCTCTGAGAGATGGCAAAAATGGCCTCAGATTCTTCTTTCCTCTCTCCACGCTCTTGGGCAGTCCCTTTCCATGTGGACTCTGAGCTGGAACATGGGATTCATTTTAGTCAGGATCAAATACACCACAAATGGAAACTTGAAAAGTGCTTGTGTGACGGTGCTTGCCCTCTTTTGCTGTACTTGGAACCCCAAGACCATGATGCAGTGAGTCTGCAGGGGGATAAATGACCATGTGGAGGAGATGCAAGGCACCCTAGCCAACCAGGCAGTGACTGCAGACCCATGAGTGAGCTCCTATGGTGAACAGCTTAGCCTGGCACAGACTAGGAATTGCTCAAGCTTGCCCGGACTGTGGATGTGCAGAATCTTGAGCTAAACAAATGATTGTTGGGGAGCTGGGTATGTGTGTGTGTCGGGGGCGGGGGGCTAATTTTCAATGTGGTTTTTATGTAGCACAGTAAAAGCTGATACACCAACTTCCTGGAGTTTGAGTTTTCAGCTTTTCTTCTAATTCTGTAAACTATCATATCCTTAGAATGAATTCATTTTACTTAAAGTTAGTAAAGTTGGCTTCTGTTGCTTGCAATCGAAATTATTTTAGTAGCCAGGTAGGAGACAGATGACCAGATCTTTGTAGGAAACATGGCAAATATAAATTTCTAGAAACTTCCAAACTTGTCTGTTTTTTCTTTTAATGTTTACTTATTTATTTTGAGAAAGAGAGAGCATGAGTGTGTGGGGGGTGGGGGGCAGAGAGAGAGAAAGAGTGAGAGAGAATCCCAAACAGGCTCCACACTGTCAGTGCAGAGCACCACACGGGGCTCAATCTCACGAACTGCGAGATCATGACCTCAGCCAAAATCAAGGGTCAGATGCTTAACAAACTGGGCCACCCAGGTGCCCCCAAACTTGTCTGGTTTTTGAGCAAAACTATTTTGTTGCTCCTCTCCATTCTCCCTTATTCTTTTCACAAGGAAATAGAATAGTATTCTTACTGTTGAAATAATATAAGACACACTTCAAACTCTAAGTTTAGAGGGGAGGAATTTTGAGACTCTTATTTGAAGAGCTGTCATCTTTGGTCTGGGTCACCCTAGACATAAACAGGTGGGAAGAAGTTAGGCTCTGACTGCATTGTCAAGTGGTCTGTGGACTGTGGCTCTAGCCTGGTTCATATCCTGGCTACTCTACCTATTAACATGGTGACCTTGGGCAAGTTACTTAAATGTAGTAGGCTTTAGTTCCCTCCACTGTAAAATGGAGATAATAATAATATTTACCTCTTAAGTGTGGTAAGGACTGAGTTAATACAGGTAAAGTTTACACAGCAAACATTACATAAATATTTGGTATTATTATTATAATGATTACTCCTTAGAGTCTAGGTTCCCTTGGGGAACATCTTGGAAAAAGACATTTGGTATTGTGCGAGCTTGGAAAAAGCCATGGAAGAGAAGGATTTATTGCTAGTCCTGGCTCTGCCACAAACCTGCTATGGTCTTGGGCAAGGCTCTTTGTGCCATTTCCCTCCCCATCTGTAACATGGGATAATCATAATCCCTGTTCTAGTTTGGAAGCAAATATGAAGTAACACACGTGAACATGTTTCTAAACATTCAAAAGTGCTCAATTGCTATTTGGTAAGGTCTATGATTATTATTCAGATAATGAGGTAGTTTTAGGTTCCAAATAAGTCCTACAACTTCTCATGCCATTTGAGTAGGTCCTAGGTGGAGAGTTATTGCATTTAGACAGAGAAAGAGAAATGCAAAAAGCAATCTTGGCATAAAGAGTTATTTACAGATATATTATACCAAAACCTGTGTGTTGAGGGGTGCCTGGGTGGGTCAGTCAGTTAAGCATCCAGCTCTTGATTTGATTTCAGGTCATGATCTCGGGGTGGTGGCATTGAGCCCTACATGGGACTCCGCACTGGCTGTGGAGCCTGCTTAAGATTCTCTCTCTCCCTCTGCCCTGCCCGGCTCATGCTATCTCAAACAAATTAATTAATTAAATTAAATAAATAACAGGAAAAAAACCCTGTATGTTGAGAGGCTTGATTACATATCAGATCAAAGAGGTCACAGCCTAGGGGTGCCTGGGTGGCTCAGCCAGTTAAGCGTGTGACTTTGGCTCAGCTCATGATCTCACAAGCTCAGGTCATGATCTCACAGTTCGTGAGTATGAAGCCCACATGGGGCTCTCTGCTCTCAGTATAGAGCCCACTTTGGATCCTCTGTCCCCCTCTCTCTCTGCCCCTCCCCCATGCATTCTCTCTCTCTCTCTCTCTCAAAAATAAACATTAAAAAAAAAAAAAGAGGTCATAGCCTTTTCAAAACTGTCCCAGAGACCATCAGTATTTCTGAGGATATAAATGGCATCAAGTAACCTGAGAGCAGGGAAAGTGGAAGACCAAAAACACATTCATACCTTTCTACATCCTGAAGTGACGGATGCTGCCTAATCAACTTGTTCCCCACCTGTCCACAGGACCAGGGTTGAGTGTTCTTTGCCTTAGCGGGGGACAACTCGGGATTTAAGGCCCAGTGAATCCAAGGCACTCATATGTGAATTCATGTTAAAGCACACTGGTTTTTTGAATTGTTCCAGTCACCAAGTTCTAATATAACTAACAATTTGTTTCTGTAATATAGAGGTTAACTTTTTTTGGATAATTTTAAGGAACAAGTTACATTTTAGAAAATTTGGATGGTGCAGAAACCCATACCATCAAAAGCACCTGAATCTTGCTGCCACTGGAGGTAAGTGACATCACATTCTAGTGTTTCCTTCAAGTTGTCTCACTGTGCAAGTACACATTCATGAACACACACCTATCTAAAAGTTAGGAGTATTCTGCATATACGGTTTTAGAACCTACTTTTGTTGTTGTTGTTAATATTCGCACATCAGAGTTTTCATGGGACAACACTGAAAACAGGCAGTGTGGAAGACAGTACGTGCCAGGAGCTGTTGGCAGTATCTGACCACGCTGTTAGGACGAGCATGATGGATGCTAAACGGGTTTGGAGGGCAGTTTGTATTAATTCCAGGATATACATGTAGTGTCTGGCTGCCTTGGTGGGGACATGCAGGGGACGTGAAGGGTCATGAGAAACTGAGATGCTGGATAAAGGGTGATCGATGCTGATAATTTGCTTCATGAAGTAAATGTGACTCCCACTGACATTTAGAGTCAGGGACTTCAGTAGACAGAGATGAGGTCATGGGATCAGGGCTTCTATTTTCAAATCTAAAGCTTGCCTGGCTGTGACATGCTGAAATGTTGACAAACATGCTGCCTTCCAGTCTTTAAAAATAGTAACCTTTGTTTCCCACACTGAGGGCATTTCCTAAGTGTCAGATCGAGTATCCTCTGCAGCTGGACACACAGCAGATTGGTATGTGTGGCTACCTGTTGCCCTGTCTTCGCATAAATGAGAGAAGTCAAGTGGAGGACATAAAGGCAGAATCATCCGCCCACTTCAAAGCATGAACCTTGGTGACTTTATAGGGCAGGTTGCACAACATAAAACAGAGGTTTGCTTCCTCAAAGACTTTTCAACAGCATGCACTACAGAGCAAAGGAATTTCTGCCCTATCTTCAAGAGCAGACTGGGGCAAATACACGAGTCAGCATTTGATAAAGGTTGTTAGCAAATAAAGAATAAATGGTCCCAAAAATATTTAGAGAGGATGAAGTATTCTAACGCCTTAAGATTTCTGGTTAAGAATAAGAGGGGTATGGTTAAGAATAAGAGAAGATAAGCACAAACTGTCTTCGGAAATCAGGGCAAAATTGAGCCATGGAAAGAGATCTTTATGGTGTTAGTTTTTCTTTAAAGTATTTCATTTGAGGGGCGCCTGGGTGGCGCAGTCGGTTAAGCGTCCGACTTCAGCCAGGTCACGATCTCGCGGTCCGTGAGTTCGAGCCCCGCGTCAGGCTCTGGGCTGATGGCTCAGAGCCTGGAGCCTGTTTCCGATTCTGTGTCTCCCTCGCTCTCTGCCCCTCCCCCGTTCATGCTCTGTCTCTCTCTGTCCCAAAAATAAATAAACGTTGAAAAAAAAAATTTTTTAAAGTATTTCATTTGAGATTGGATTGTCTAACCCCACATGGCCCTTGGTGACTTCTGGAGTGTGTCTAGAGTTCTCTGGTGACTTGAGGAGCAGACTTGAGGTCTTATGGCAAGAGAGGGAGCTGGAAGGAGAGAGGAAGAATAACTCACCACCGCCCCTATGTTCAAGACAACAGCAGTGGCTTGGCTGACGCTCCCCAATCGTGTACCGTATGCCAGATGCCCTGCTAGAACTGTATGGAAACTTTTAACTTGATCCTGGAACACTATATAACATAGATCCTACCTTCTCCCATTTTTATTGATGGGGACACTGAAGCACAGAGGTTAGATGACTTGACACAAGTCACAGACTAGTAAGTGGTGCAGCTAGAATCTGAACCCAGGAGGTCAGAGCTCACGACCTTCAGCTTGACCACTCTCGTGTACAGTAGCACTAGGATTGCAGCTCAACGTCTGTAGAACTAGCTAATCTCGAGCAAGTTACTCAATTTCTAAGTCTTAGTTTCCTCACTTTTAAAAAGGATAATAAAAATAAGCTGATCTATCTATCACAATAGGGTTGTGAGAACCAAACGAGACATGTGCATGTCACTTGTAAAATATGGCAAGCTACACATTTTTTTAAAAGCTTATTTATTTATTTATCTATTTACTTACTTATTTTGAGAGAGAGAGAAAGAGGGGGGGAGAGAGAGAGAGAGAGAGAGAGAGAGAATCCCAAGCAGGCTGAGCACTGTCAGTGCAGAGCCTAATGCGGGGCTCAAACTCATGACCTGTGAGATCATGACCTGAGCCAAAATCAGGAGTCAGATGCTTAACTGACTGAGCTACCCAGGTACCCCATGGCATGCTACACATTTTAAATTACTTTCATTATTACTGATGAAAGAAGAGAAAGAGGGCACTTATTTCTTCATTTTGAGGTTTGTTTTGTCTTGTTTTTGCTTAGTATGAACATTTTAATTTTAATAATCAACATAAAGCAACAAATATTCACTGGTAGGCACATTAGGTATTGAGAAAAAGCAGAAAACATTCCTGTATCAGGAACCTGTGACTAGAAAGAAAAAAAAAAATAGTGATTATTTTGACCAGGCAGTGACTTAGAATGACTTTGTGGGAGGCGGAGGGGCGGGGAGTGCTCTGCATCTCCAGTGATAAAAGCCTGTTCTGGGGCGCCTGGGTGGCGCAGTCGGTTAAGCGTCCGACTTCAGCCAGGTCACGATCTCGCCGTCCGTGAGTTCGAGCCCCGCGTCAGGCTCTGGGCTGATGGCTCAGAGCCTGGAGCCTGTTTCCGATTCTGTGTCTCCCTCTCTCTCTGCCCCTCCCCCCTACATGCTCTGTCTCTCTCTGTCCCAAAAATAAATAAACGTTGAAAAGCCTGTTCTAACTGCTGGCAGGCAAGTGACTCTTACTTCCCGGAAGTGGAATGAACTTTCAAGGACTTGTGGCTCTCCAGATAATGACTTCCAGTTCCATGAAAACAAAGCACAGCAGCTGGAAATAACAGCCTATCTGTTATTATCTAGTCCCTATTCCATATCTTAGAGCTATCATTCTCAGTCTGGTCTGACAGAGGTTTCTCCAGCTCCAGGATTCCAAATACCCAACTGTTTTGGATAGACATAAATGCCAGAACTTAAAACCAAGGTTAGAAGGGCACCTGGGTGGCTCAGTCAGTTGAGCGTCTGACTTTGGCTCAGGTCATGATCTCATGGTTCGAGGGTTCAAGCCCCACATTAGGCTTTGCACTGACAGGGCAGAGCCTGCTTCAGATTCTCTGTCTTCCTCTCTCTCTGCCCCTCTGCTGCTTATGCTCACTCTCTCTCTCTCTCAAAAATAAACAAACATTACAAAAAAAGTTTAGAAAGAATTACCTTTGAGCAAAATCACTCTGGAATCAGACCAACCTGCTGGAAGTCATTAAATTCTCAAGCAGGGCTAAAGTCCCTGATCTACACTTCTGCCAGAGCACACACAGGCATGATCTCTTTGTGTTTATTTTCCCACTCTGGCTACTACATTACAGTCTTTTGAACTTAATTGTGCTGGGAACTTCATCTAGGAACCCTAAGTTGGGAAAGCAGAAAAAAATGAACATCTTCAGAAATTAAGTAATAGAAAGATCAACAAAGAAGAGTTTAGTCATCTACCATTAAATTAAAAGGTGACTTGGGTATAATTTCAGAAAGAATTGATAGGAATGGGTCTAAAGTCTACTAATCTGTAATCTCATTAATTACACCAAAGGTTAAAAACTTCCTTCTAACACAAGCAGTTCATGTTCACTGAAGAAAATTTAGAAGATACAGGCAAGCGAAAAAAATAATAAAAAGCATCCAAAGTCCCACTTTTACCATCAAAATAAGAGACATCTGTACTATTATAAAGGTTGATGAAGGGGAAACTGAAAATAACATAGTTAACTGTAGGACTCAGGTGGGAATCATGGGACACAAAACTGTACTAGGACCTGGTGGTCACCTTACAATATGTGCCTGGGCTTCTGTCCTCTTAGGCAAGTCCTCTGAACCTCCTTGGAATATTACAGATGTTATTTACACACGCATACAATAATGTGTTGTATAAGAATATTTTGTGAGACCATCTCAATAAATGAATAAGATTTAATACCCATTTATGATAAAAACTTTCAGCATACTAGAAATGGAAGACAAATTCCTCAATCTGTTAAAGGGTGTATATATAAGAAAAAACTCAGCTAATATTATAATGATGAAATATTGAATGTTTTCTCCCAATTTCACTGCTTCTAGTCAATACTGTAGTGGAGTGCATATGCATGGCAACAAGGTAAGGAAAGGAAATGAAAAGCAAAATAAAGAGTTAAAATTCTTCATAGGTAGCATGATTATGTACTCAGCAAATCCAAAAATATCAACAAAATCATAGAAGTAATGAGTGAATACAGCAAGGTCTCAGGATACAAAATCATTACCTAAAAACAAATTGTATGTCTAAATACTAGTAACAAATGAATGGAAAATTTTATCTTATATTATTATTATTATGTATATTTTTTAAGTAGGGTTCACACCTATCGCAGAGCCCAACGTGGGGCTTGAACTCATGACCCTGAAATCAAGATCTGAGCTGAGATCAAGAGTAAGACACTTAACTTACTGAGCCACCCAGGCATCCCTGGAAAATGAAATTTTAAAAATTATGATTTACAATATGATAAAAATATCAAATACACAGAAGTAAATGTAATAAAAGATACAGAAGCTCTCTATACTTGAAAACCATGGAACACTGCTGAGTGACATTAAAGAAGGCGTAAATAATGGAGAGATTTCATGTTAATGGATTTGAAAAGTCAAAGTATAAGATGGAAAAATTTGTGAAATTGAATTATAGAGTCAATGCAATTCCAATCAAAATCCCCAGACTTTTTTTTTCCCTTTGGTAGAAATGGATAAGCTGTCAATTTTTATTAAAGCCTGTCAATAGCCAAGATAATCTTGAGGAAGAAAATTCTGGAGGGCTTACATTACTAAATTTTAAGATTTACAGTAAACACTCAGTAATTAAGACAGCATGATAGGAAAGACAAATAGGTTAATGGAACAGAATAGAGAGTCTAGAAGTAGACCCAAACATATACAGTCATTTGGGTTTTGACAAAAGTGCCAAAGAATTCAACGGGAAAGTTCTTTTCAATAAAATGTTCTAGAGCAACTAGACATACATGTGGAAAAAAAAAAATTGACCTTAATCTCTTCCTCTCTATATATATACTAAAATTAAACTGAGAAAGATCACAGATCTATATGAGAGCCAAAACTATAACACTTCTACAAGAAAACATAAAAAACCCACCTCATGACCTGTGGTAAGCAATGACTTCTGAGGACAAAGAAAGCACCACCATGAAGGAAAAAAAAAATTAATAAATTGATTTTGTCAAGTTATTTTTCTTTTTCATTTTTTAAAATTTTGTGTTTTTAATTTATACCCAAGTTAGCATATAGTGCAGCAATGATTTCAGGAGTAGATTCCTTAATGCCCCTTACCCATTTAGCCCATCCCCCCTCCCACAACCCCTATAGTAACCCTCTGTTGTTCTCCATATTTAAGAGTTTCTTATGTTTTGTCCCCCTCCCTGTTTTTATCTTATTTTTGCTTCCCTTCCCTTGTGTTCATCTGTTCTGTGTCTTAAAGTCCTCATGTGAGTGAAGTCATATGCTATTTGTCTTTCTCTGACTAATTTCGCTTAGCATAATACCCTCTAGTTCTATCCATGTAGTTGCAAATGGCAAGATTTCATTCTTTTTGATTGCCGAATAATACTCCATTGTATATATATACCACATCTTCTTTATCCATTCATCCATTGATGGACATTGGGCTTTTTCCATACTTTGGCTATTGTTGATTTTCTTAAATCAATTTATTTATCAAGATATCACTTTAACAGTAAAAAGGCAAGCTACCGAAAAGAGACATATTCAGAATACCTAAAGAATCCTCACAAATCAATAATAAAAAGAGAAATAACCCCCCCAAAACCCAGGCCCTTCATAAAAGAAGCTATATGAATGGCCACGGAGCACATGATAAGGTTATTAGACATCAAGGATGTGTAAATTAAACTACAATGAGATACCACACATCCACTAGAATGGCTAAAACTGGAAAGCATGATAATATCAAGTGTTACAGGATGAAGAACAACTAGAACTCTCTTATGTTGTTGGTTAGAGTATAAAGTTGTAAAATCACTTGGAAAAATGGTTTAGCAGCCTCTAATAAATTTACACATTCATCTAATGTATGATCCAGCAATTCCACTCCCATGTTTGTATACAAGAGAAGTGAAAAATATGTCCACAGATAGATTTGTTCAAGAATGTTCAGCAACTTTATTCATTAAAGAACTGGAAACACCCCAAATATCCATCAATAAGAGAATGGATAAGCAAATTGCATCATATTCATATAATAGAGGACTACAGTTATGATAAACCTAAATATTTAGACATGCAGCAACATGATAACCACTACCTGAATCTCAAAAGTCACTAGCACACCATCACTTACCCTGGTTCATTGATTCATCTAATCTCACACCAACCCTTCAAAGTAGATACTATTATCCATCAGTTTTAATAATGAAAAAGATTCACAGAGGAAAACTAATACCCAAGATTGTATTTACTCATTTATTAGTTCATTCAAGATTTACTGAGCATATACGGTTTGCTAACAGGTGGTGTGTCACATGCTAAGGATATAATGTTAGCAAAATTAGACACAAGATTTAAACTCAGTCCTTCCACTACACAACACTGCCAGGCACTGCAACAGGTCCTACATTTAAAAAAAAAACAATGTGTGCAGGATACAAAATCAATGTCCAGAAATCAGTTGCATTCTTATACACTAACAATGAAGCAACAGAAAGACAAATAAAGAAACTGATCCCATTTACAATTGCACCAAGAAGCATAAAATACCTAGGAATAAATCTAACCAAAGATGTAAAGGATCTGTATGCTGAAAACTATAGAAAGCTTATGAAGGCAATTGAAGAAGATTTAAAGAAATGGAAAGACATTCCCTGCTCATGGATTGGAAAAATAAATATTGTCAAAATGTCAATACTACCCAAAGCTATCTACACATTCAATGCAATCCCAATCAAAATTGCACCAGCATTCTTCTCGAAACTAGAACAAGCAATCCTAAAATTCATATGGAACCACAAAAGGCCCCGAATAGCCAAAGGAATTTTGAAGAAGAAGACCAAAGCAGGAGGCATCACAATCCCAGACTTCAGCCTCTACTACAAAGCTGTCATCATCAAGACAGCATGGTATTGGCACAAAAACAGACACACAGACCAATGGAATAGAATAGAAACCCCAGAACTAGACCCACAAACATATGGCCAACTCATCTTTGACAAAGCAGGAAAGAACATCCAATGGAAAAAAGACAGCCTCTTTAACAAATGGTGCTGGGAGAACTGGACAGCAACATGCAGAAGGTTGAAACTAGACCACTTTCTCACACCATTTACAAAAATAAACTCAAAATGGATAAAGGACCTAAATGTGAGACAGGAAACCATCAGAACCTTAGAGGAGAAAGCAGGAAAAGACCTCTCTGACCTCAGCCGTAGCAATCTCTTACTCGACACATCCCCAAAGGCAAGGGAATTAAAAGCAAAAGTGAATTACTGGGACCTTATGAAGATAAAAAGCTTCTGCACAGCAAAGGAAACAACCAACAAAACTAAAAGGCAACCAACGGAATGGGAAAAGATATTTGCAAATGACATATCGGACAAAGGGCTAGTATCTAAAATCTATAAAGAGCTCACCAAACTCCACACCCGAAAAACAAATAACCCAGTGAAGAAATGGGCAGAAAACATGAATAGACACTTCTCTAAAGAAGACATCCAGATGGCCAACTGGCACATGAAAAGATGTTCAGCGTCGCTCCTTATCAGGGAAATACAAATCAAAACCACACTCAGGTATCACCTCACGCCAGTCAGAGTGGCCAAAATGAACAAATCAGGAGACTATAGATGCTGGAGAGGATGTGGAGAAACGGGAACCCTCTTGCACTGTTGGTGGGAATGCAAATTGGTGCAGCCGCTCTGGAAAGCAGTGTGGAGGTTCCTCAGAAAATTAAAAATAGACCTACCGTATGACCCAGCAATAGCACTGCTAGGAATTTATCCAAGGGATACAGGAGTACTGATGCATAGGGGCACTTGTACCCCAATGTTCATAGCAGCACTCTCAACAATAGCCAAATTATGGAAAGAGCCTAAATGTCCATCAACTGATGAATGGATAAAGAAATTGTGGTTTATATACACAATGGAATACTACGTGGCAATGAGAAAAAATGAAATATGGCCTTTTGTAGCAACGTGGATGGAACTGGAGAGTGTGATGCTAAGTGAAATAAGCCATACAGAGAAAGACAGATACCATATGGTTTCACTCTTATGTGGATCCTGAGAAACTTAACAGGAACCCATGGGGGAGGGGAAGGAAAAAAAAAAAAAAAAAAAAAAAAAAGGACGTTAGAGTGGGAGAGAGCCAAAGCATAAGAGACTGTTAAAAACTGAGAACAAACTGAGGGTTGATGGGGGGTGGGAGGGAGGGGCGGGTGGGTGATGGGTATTGAGGAGGGCACCTTTTGGGATGAGCACTGGGTGTTGTATGGAAACCAATTTGTCAATAAACTTCATATAAAAAAAAAAATAAATAAATAAAAAAAAACAATGTGTAAGACACTGTCATTGCAATTATGATACAATACAAACTGTTCTCATAGGTTTATGCAAAGTGCTGTGTGATCCCAAAATGAAAAATGACTGATAATTCTGCCTGAGTTGGCTGAAGCCAAACTGGCAAAAGGAAGGGCATTTCAGCTGATAATATAACAGCAGATAGAATGCTTTCAGGCACTGAGGAAGAGTGGAAAGAGTATAAGATTTGGAACTAAGTCCACCTGGTTGGGATGCTGGCTCAGTACTGATATTTGTGAAATGTGAGTAACTATTCAGAAACTTGCGGGGTGGTTGTGAATACCTAAGGATCTAAGCACATGCAGAAGAAACTCAATTTATAGTAGCTTTTAGTTTTTGAACAAATAACTGGTGTTACTCATACTGCCAACATACATCTCCTATTGTAAATTGTGTGTCAATCTCCAGAAAGCCTTACCTCTCAAAACAAGAACATGATTGACTTTCTAGGCTTGAAAAGCTTAAGATTAGACCCCAAACCCATAGTGATTTGCTGGCTTTGATCTCCCTCCTCGTTTGAACATGACTTGTGCCCAATATACACCATGAGACTTGGGATTAAGTAGAGTTGGCTATCTTAGTTTGAGTGGCTTATACAGGGTTAGAAGCCAAGACCCAAAAACACTTGGACTAGTGGGAATAGCAGTCACTCTGCATTGTTCCTTTTTGTACAAAACCACTCAGAACATGTACTTTATCACTGTCTCCTCTGTGCCCAGCTCACAGCAATGCTCACTTTAATCTGCATGAGATACCCCTATCGGTGTACAGATTTCTAGAACAAAGGCTAGTGGTAAGAAATCAATCTGAGAGAGACAGCCTAGTAAGGGAAGACCAAAATGGCAGAATTTTCTCAATACATAAAGGCTCTTCCTGTGGCACCTGCATCCAAGATTTTAATATAGATCATGAAATAGGCTCAGTATCCCTTCCAATGGCACAGCAGGCTAGCGCTGCTGAATATTAAGGCATTTACAAAACAAGAGCTCAGAAGTTGTTTGCAAGGCTGAGTGGCTCTTTATTGACATATCCAGTCAAGGTAGAATAATTACAGCAAGAGTGACCATGGCACCAACCTCTCCTAACCACATAGGTTTATATGTGCACAGTTGACTGATGAACTGACTCAGAAGGGTGTTTACATTATTTAATCATCAGAGCAAACACTGCAAACAGCTTGACAATGAGCATGGCACGTGGGAGACAACAGGCTTGCTCTGTGGCAGCCACAAGCAGGCTGTAGATGATGTTAGGCAAATTATTTAAGTTCTTCAAGCCTCAGGTCCCTCACCTATAAAATGGAATAATGATGCCCTGCAAGATGCCGTGAGAGTTACAGATAATGTAGGCAAGTGCCTGGCATAATTCTTTGCATGTGCCAGACACCTAATAAGTGGTTATTCTTGTTATCATAATTAACCTAAGGCGTGGCTCTCTATAATTTGGGGGGAGCCAAGGAAAAGATACGTGCTACGAGTTGACTGCTTTTGTTGGATAGAGGCCATGTTCAATGGCTTTTAGCCTGCTTACATGGGGTGAATTTCAGGGAAGGGTTTGCATGTGATGGGGAGGGGGGTGTGCAAATGAGAACATGTACTGGGTGAGTGGAGGGTAACAGGACAAAGAGGGGAGAGAAGGGGGAAAAACGACTTTCAGAAAAAGAACTTGTATCTTATTACTAGACTATAAGCTATTTGAAGGCAAGGCCTATCTTTCATCTTATGTTATTTTTTACCCTGTTTTTATTCATCCCTACAAACTCCATCAGACTCTACCACAACACCTGACACCCAGTAGACACTCGGCAAATGTTTACTGATACACACCTGGATCAGACACTGACTCTCGCTCGCAGGTGTGGCTCTGACTAAGCAGGAAAAGGAAAAGGACAGTGGTGGTGTGGGACAACTGTCCAGCAGTGATTCTGATAAGCAGAAGTGCCCTTTGTCCCAGCAGCTGAGTCACCGTGCCTTCACACTGACACACTGCGACAGGTTCCACTCACAACACCAATAATGACATGAGGTCATTCCCTCAACAAAGCAATAAGCCCCAAACAAAGGCTCCAAATCTTAACACAGGGAAGGTCTGTCCCAGTCAGTCACCTTCTATCCCAGTTAGCACATCAGATACATGAAATATCTGTCCCATCCTGGACTAGGCATCCTACACACACTGCGTTCAATAATCCTCCTGACAACCCTATGGAAGGTGTTAGGTATAGTTTGGAGGTGAAGAAAATGAAATTCACAGGGGTTAAGTACCTTGCCTAAGGTCAAATGTCAACCAGGTTCAAAATCCTATAGGACAACACACATACTGAAAGGCGTACATATCAAAAATTTTTATATTCATGTAAGCAGTTCCAGCTGAAGAAACGAGTCCCCTCGTACTGCTTTCTTATCACACCCACTCCAAGGGCAGCCACTCTTCTGACTTCTCACAACTCTCTGAGTTTTGCTTGGAATACTCTAACATATTGTAATTTCTCCTTCCATTGAATTCTTCGATTTTTCTTATCTGTAATTTCCTAATACCCTCTTGTAGTGTCAATTATTTGTTCTTTTACATACCTTGTCTTTCTTTTTAAATTTTTTTTTTTTTCAACGTTTATTTATTTTTGGGACAGAGAGATACAGAGCATGAATGGGGGAGGGGCAGAGAGAGAGGGAGACACAGAATCGGAAACAGGCTCCAGGCTCTGAGCCATCAGCCCAGAGCCCGACGCGGGGCTCGAACTCACGGACCGCGAGATCGTGACCTGGCTGAAGTCGGACGCTTAACCGATTGCGCCACCCAGGCGCCCCACATACCTTGTCTTTCTAATTACTATTGTTATAAGCAACTCGAGGCCAAGGGTTTATACTTCTTTGCATTCCCCTGGTGCGTCCTGCATGGAGAAATGACTCCACAATATATGTACCTAACAGTTAACTTTTGCTTTCTGTGTACCTGGCACTGTTGTAAGCATTTTACCTGGATTATCTCATTTAATCCTTCTACCAGTCCAATGAGGTAGGTACTGCAATTGCCTCCCTTTTACAAATAACAATGCTGAGGCACAAAGCAGCAGCTTGCTCAAGGTCAAACAGTCAGAGACAGACAGGATTCAAACCCAGGCATTGTTATTCCAGGGCATGTGTCAATGGGAGGGCTTTCATTATTCTCTTCTCTTTTCCTAACGTTTTTATTCAAATATAAAACATCCGTAGAAAAAAGACAACATAAATCACACATTTAAAGTTCAATGCATTCTGAACGTGGGGAGAGCTTGTCTGAACTGGGCACTTGGATTCAGCGCCTTCATTTCCCACATGGAAGAAACGTACATGGATTCCCTGGATGCTGAAAAGCTATTACAATGCCCCTATGATAAAAACCACCAGATCAGGGCCTGTAGGTTTCTCTATCATCTTACCAAGTGCAGAAAGAATCATCCTGACGTCACAAACCAATTGGCTACTTGTCCCTTCACCAGGTTCCTTGGGCCAAAATCAGTCATCACATCTCAAGCTGTGATGATAAAAGTTGTATTAAGAAGAATGTTATCAACCAAACCAGGAACCCTAGAGGATAGGAGACTCTGGCTGAGAGCACATGGCAGTGCCTTCCTTGTGGTGAAGACTGGGATTAAGATCTATGGGAACAGAGCAGCACCCCCCTTTGTCTGGGGCACAGCCAACTACTGTGTCAACAACAGCCCCGCAGGCAACACACTTATGGAACATAAGAGTAACCTGGCTTCAGGCATGCGTATTCCCAAGTCTCTGCTCTATGTTCTGCCATGGAAAAACAATGGGAATGCCCAGCAACTGAATATCTACCTCATCAAATGCCAGACCCTAGAAGCTTCTTCCCACTAATAGTGGGATCATTTTTTGTCTCCTAATCTAATTATAGAAAGAAAAGCTATCTGTGACTTTCAAAATGACAAGCACCTTTCTTTTCTCCCTGCTTTGAATCTTCACTCATCTGATGCAAGAACCCTCTAACTCAGAAGAACTGTTTCAAATAAAGCATCAATGCAGATATCTTCAAAAAAATAAAAAATAAATACAATTCAATGGGTTTTTACAAAGTAAAGACACCTAGATAACTCACACCCAGATCAAGAGACAGAACATGGTCTGTACCCCAGAAGACCCCTTAGAGCCCCATTCTAGACACTAACTGCACCCTCCCAGGGTGTCCACTATCCTGACTCTTCACACCATATATTCATTTACTTACTGTTGAATTTTATATAAATGACATCATATAGTATGTCTTCTGTATATCCGTGAAATTCATTCACTTTGTTGCATACGGTGTGTTACTTTGCATTTCTATATTGTATTTTCTATACCGTATTGCATTTTCTATATTGAAGTGTGTGGGTGTGACATGATTTATCCATTCTGGCTGATGGACAGTTGATAGATTCCAAACTTAATTAACTGTAGCCAATGCTTCTGTGAATATTTTTATACGTGCTTTTTGGCACATACATGCGTGGGTTTTTCTTGGGTACCTAACCAGGTACAGAATTGAAATGACATTGGGTATGCAAAGTGATCATACCCACTTAAACTCCCATCTGCAGCGACTGAGAGTTCTTTTTGCTCTAAATCCTTGTCAACACTTGATATTGTCTAGTTTTTCATTTTAGCTATAATGGTAGGTGCGTGATGGTAGGTACTGTGGCTTTAATTGGGCTTTCGCTGATGCCTAATGAAGTTGTGCATGTACTGGTCATTTGGATATCCTCTTCTGCAAGCACCTTTTCAAGGCTTTTTTTCCATTGGGTGGTCTGCTGCTTTATAGAAGTTGATGTGTAGAAGTTCCTTATACATTCTGGATAGGAGTTCTCAGGTATGTATGTATTGCAAGTATCTTCTCTCGTGATGTAGCTTGCTTTTAACTCACCTACTGATAAACAGTTGTAACTTTAATGTAGTCTAGTTGATCAATTTTTTCCTTTACAGTTAGTACTTTCTGAGTCTTGTTTAAAATGTGCTTTTTAGGGGCGCCTGGGTGGCTCAGTCGGTTAAGCGTCCGACTTCGGCTCAGGTCATGATCTCGCGGTCCGTGAGTTCGAGCCCCGCGTCGGGCTCTGTGCTGACAGCTCAGAGCCTGGAGCCTGTTTCAGATTCTGTGTCTCCCTCTCTCTTTGACCCTCCCCCGTTCATGCTCTGTCTCTCTCTGTCTCAAAAATAAATAAACGTTAAAAAAATTTAAAAAAAATAAAATAAAATGTGCTTTTTAGGGGCTGCTTTATTAGAGACTGACTGGTGGGGCTGCCGGGCAAGGTCCCCAGTCTCCCTGAAGCCACATGTGCTAAGCTAAGCCACTGCAAAGCTCTTTCTCTGGAATTTTACTCTTTAGGAAAATAAAAATGAAACTGAAAATGGCTATTATTCATTCATCAAGATGACAGCACTGGAAGAAGCCACCTGCAAGTCCTCACTAGAGACCCAAATTCTGTTCTACCCCTGCTCTTTCTGAGTATGGCTTTTCAGCTTGATTTCTCAGTTTTTCCTTCAATTCTGTGAGCACACCTTTCCCCTCACCCCTCCATGTCCTTCCAATAAACTCTCCTTTAAAAAAAATTTCTGGGACACCTGGGTGGCTTTGTGGGTTAAGCATCCAACTCTTGATTTCGGCTCACATCACAATCTCACAGTTTGTGAGACTGAGCCCTGTGTTGGGCTCTGTACTGACAACACAGAGCCTGCTTGGGAGTCTCTCTCTCCCTCTCTCTCAAAATAAATAAATAAAATTAAAAAAATACTTTAAAAAACTTAACAATTTCTAGTTAGCCAGAGTCTATTTACTGTTGCTTACAATCAAAGAATTCTACTGATTCCTTCTTTCATTCTCCCTATATTGACATTACCTATTCATGTGGCACTAACCACAAAAGTATAGCTTGATCAGTTACACTGTGCAAATAAGAAATTTCATCTTCTTGAAACTCAGTCCTCAATTCTTTCATGACCGCAGTGTGATTTTTCTTTTCTTTTTACGTTTACTTATTTACTTTGAGAGGGAGAGAGAGAGAACAGGTGGGGGAGGAGCAGAGAGAGGACAGAGAAAACCTCTGTGCTGTCAGCGCAGAGCCTGACATGGGGCTCAATCCCATGAACCATGAGATCATAACCCCAGCTGATATCAATATCAAGTGTTGGATGCCCAACCAACTGAGCCACCCAGGTGCCCCAGTGCAGTACTGTTTTCAAAAACTATGAGCTTTCTGACATCCCAGAGATGGTTCTGCTGTGACACTTACATCAGGAAAAACAATGGCAGTTTCAACTCATTGGCTCCTAGAGAAATGAAGAAGGGGAAATCTAGCTAAATCTGTACATTCTCAAAAAAAAACCCCAGACAATAAAAAGGTATAACTGAGAGAGCATTAGCTACCCTCAACAAAGTATCAGGCAAAGATTGTTCTGCAGCTGTGCCTAAGTCTAATTACTATCTTTTCTTCACTGATAGCTATAATAATGAGCATTGATAATATAAGTAGAAGAGCAAACAATACTTTGTAGAATACTATTTAAATGAGCACTTCTAAAAATCAAATTATCCTAAGTAGGAAGCATGGGGGAAGGGGGTGGCAATCTGCAGAAGCACTGTTATAACTGGAAGGGTGTTTGGGGAACCAGCTCAATAATCATGCACCCAGACCCTTTATGTTTCACAAAATCAGACCACAGGTCAACATGAACAAGAGAGATTTTTTTAAAAACAAAGAAATTATATCTCCAAATGAGTCTAAGCTGGCAAGTCATACACATATTGCACTGATGCAGTTGTAACATTAGGCGTTTCTGGATTACATCTTTTTGAGATGTAATGTGTTTTTAGAAACTATGGTGTTTTTTTCAGCATGACCTTAATGGTGGCAAATCTCTATTCCTGGACATTGACTGGATTGGATTCTCAAAAACAGCCAAAACCCAGAGTCAAAGCTAGTGAGTAAATTTCTATAAATATATTTCCTTTTTTAAAAAATGGGGACAAACACATTGGGATGCCTGGTCGCTCAGTTCCTTGTATATCAGACTCTTGATTTTGGCCCAGGTCATGATCCCAGAGTTGTGGAACAGAGCCTCGCATTGGGCACCATGCTGAGCATGGAGTCTGTTTGAGATTCTCTCTCTCTCTCTCTCTCTCTCTCTCCCTTTGTCCCTCTCCCCCGCTTGTACTCTAAAATTAAAAAAAAAAAATTAATGAATTAAAAAAAATGGTAACACAACACAGTGTAGGCTTTGGAATTAGAGAAATCTGTATTATTATTATTTTTTAATTTTTTAGTGTTTTATTTTTATTTTTGAGTGAGAGACAGCACGAGCAGAGGAGGAGGGGAGAGAGAGAGAGAAAGAGGGAGACACAGAATCCGAAGTAGGCTTCAGGTTCTGAGCCGTTAGCACAGAGCCCGATGTGGGGCTTGAACCTGTGAACCAGAAGATCATGACCTGAGCCCAAGTCAGACGCCTAACTGACTGAGCCACCCAGGGTCCCCAAGAAATTTCTGACACTTGCTGGTATATGATCTTGAACACAAGACAGCCTACTTGAGTCCCAATATCCTTATATGTCAGAAGGGACTAACAGTCTGATGGGTGTAGTTGGTAAATGAGATAATGTATATGAAGCTATTATATCTTTAGCTTTTATTATTGTGACTAAGGAAGGAAAAGGCTTTTGTCTGTTGAGTGTAAACAGGTTCTGAAACGACTTGCCACAAAACAGTTTACAAATTTTAGTCATCACCATTAGTGAGTGACACAACTTGCACTGTCTGTGGATTTATGCAATCCAGCACAGACCCAGCAATTCTTTCTAAAAGGACCCTAAGAACAAAATACAATGACAGAGTCCAAGTACTAAAGCTGGAGCATTTATTCACAGGTGTGCCTCTTGGTGTCAGAGGAGGCCTAGATGCTCACGTTCTAATTCTGACCCATCCCTAGCAATGCCCATGATGAGGCCCATGCAGAGATGGTAGCTTTTGGTGCAGGGGAAAATGAAAGAACTGATGGAGGAAGGAGAAGGGAAACCGGATTCACTCAGAGGACATCTTTAACCCATAGACATATACACTAAGGCACTGCAGGAGGATCAGGGTCAGGATGGCTGCTTTAATAAGCTGCATCTTCAAAATTCAGAAGGGCTGTTTTCTACGGTGGTACTAGCCAGGAAGAATAGGCTGGTCTTCTGATGGTCAAGCTTCATTTGTTTCAGCAACTGAATTAACAATCTTTCCTTGGTGTTTGCCTAAAACCTTACTCTGCTCTACTTCTCTGGGAACAAAAATAGGTCATCAAACACCCCACAAAATCTGGTTACCTTGACCCCTGAGTCTTAGTGTCCTTGTCAATAAGATGAGGAAAATCACACCTATTTCACAGTACTATGCAAATTAAATGTGATCTCATAAAAGCATCATTATAGTGTCTGACACATAGTAGTTGCTTGATGAATAAGTTTTTATTGGCTTGAAACAAAGAAGCAAATGCAAAATGTTGCATCTGAACTACAAAGAAGATAATCTATAGATTGAGAGAAAAACTTAGTCTAGTCTGGATAATTCTACAATTTGCTGAATCTTGGTTTTGAACAATTGCTATTATATCTTTAATGTATATTTTCTCCAGATACTTTCTCTATACATCCTTGTTTATCTACATATATCTTACAATTTTGCTTTATTAAAAGAATTAAAAGCCACTTAACCAATTATCCTTGAGAAAATCTATTCATGAATATCCAGGTCTTGTGCTCCACAGGTCTGACATTTTCTTTGAATTACAGAGCTAGAGGATGAGATTCCACAGAGGATGGATATTCACTAGATGATGAAATATTCCTTCAATCAATCCCCTGGACCATGTGTGGAGTACAGGGGGTCTGTTTCTGTTGTGATCATGACTGTATACCTAACAGCACAGAGTTAGTAGAGGAGTTCTTTTTCAGAGGGGAAAAACAGGAACTGTTCATTCTGTCATCACTGCCTTTTTCACATAATAGATGTGTATGTCCTGTAGCGAGTCAGGGGTAATGTGCCAAAGACAGGAAGAGACTGGGTCAAAGGTGTGATTATCTTGTTTGAGACTTCTCCACACAGATGACCACCTTCACGCTTCAAAAACAATGGCTCTCCAATTGTTTTATGGCGATGGTCACTTTGGAAGAGCAATAAACCAAAAGACCAAACACAGGGGACCCTGAATTAGGGCTGGAAGACCTGTCCTTCTGCCACTCAGGGAGTTCATTTAATACCCTTGGGCCTCAACTTCCACATCTGTAAAGTGAGTAGGGTGAATTAAATAACACTGAATTTGTCTCGTGTTTAAAACTGTATAATTTATACCCATTCTTCTACTTTTTTATTGTGAAAGACACCAATGGAAACCACCCCACTTTCACCAGAATGAAGAATAAAATATGGCTTTGATCATAAAAATGAAAGAAATGATAAAATATGAATTCAAGTTAAACATATATACAGTGCTGGGGTACCTGGGTGGCATCTTAACCTGTCCATTAAGCATCTGACTTTGGCTCAGGTCATGATCTCACAGCATGTGAGTTTGAGCCCTGCATCGGACTGTCTGCTGTCAGCACAGAGCCCACTTTGGATCCTCTGTCCCCGCCCCTTCCCCACCCCTCCCCTGCTGGTGTGCGCTCTCAAAAATAAAATAAAACATATACATATACATACACACACACACACACACACACACACACACACACACATACTGCCATCCTGCAGTCATTATCAGAGAGCTGCCTGCCCCTTGTGTGAATGACAGAACACTATCTGTGAATCCTCAAAATGGCTCATTTAATTCCAACTTATGAACTGTCAAGACTAACCAGGGCTGCAGACAGATGTGATGCCTCCTCCCCACTAACTGTGGTCGACACGTAAGCTGTAGGCAGCATCAGGAACAAGTGGTGGAGGTTAAGTCACGTTGAACTGGGAAGCAAAAGTGGCAGCCAAATTGCTGAATACAGAGGTGTTCTGCATGAGCTGATCATGGCTAACATTTGTTGAGTATTTATTGGGCTTATAGGCATGTGCTTTATATACATTACCTAATGTTTACCACCTGTACTTTGTGGGTCAGGAGGCTAGGGCTACAGAAGCTTAGGGTCCCAGCTCTGCTACTCAGCTATAATGTAATGGCCACTCTTTCACAGAGGGGCTGAACCGGGAACCTCCTGTTTCCTTTCTCCTGTGCCTTCTTTCCAGGTCCAGTGATTCATATTCCTTCCTCTCATTCCTGAGAGATTGGGTAGCTCAGAAAGTTTGACACTTGACTTGCTCTTTGACTTTTAAACAGAGTTTTCCTCTAGGTGCCAAATTGTTCCATGACTACTCCTGTCTTCCTTGATCAAATCAACTCATACCAGTGGTAACCCTAGGGCGCTTGCTATGTTAGACATTAGTTGGTGTGGTCAGTTTGAGCTAGGATTTGAGCGTTTACAGCAAGACATGTTGTAGACTTGCAGAATAGGTAAAAGTGGGTCAGGAACTTAGATTACCACTTCCTAGAAGACAGAGCTGAATGCACATTCCTTTTTGCACTGCACTCAGTTTTGCATCCAGCCATCAACAGGTAAAGAATCAGTATGATATACCAGAAAGAGCAATGGAATAGGAGGGAGTAGAAGAACATGGGCACAGGTCTCCATCACCCCCATTCCTGCCCAGCCACTGCTCCCCTCTCTTCTGCCCACACTGGAATAAACCCTGATATTGAGAACTACCAAATGTCAAGGGGTGTTTCTAACTCAGGAGGAGGAAAGAAGAAAAAAGGCTGAAATCTCGTCATCATATTAAAAATGGCAACAAGTTTTCAACATACACTATATGCCAGACACTGTGCAAAAAATTTTTCTTAGATGATCTTATTTCCTTCCCACAAGGCTCCTATGAGAGAGACATTATTATTAACTCCATATAAAGACAAAGAAAATGAGGCACAGAGATGTTAAATAACATGCCCAAGCTGTACAGGTAGGAGCTGGTAGAGCTGAGATTTAAGAGAAGCTTTGCCACTGGAAACAAAGGGATTTAAAGAATTGTGTGAAAGTGCTAGAAAAGGGCAAATTCCTAGGAAACCAAGAGACGCCTGGAGCTGACCTGCTCTGAAACTACCTTGCAAGGGGATATCAAATAGAAAGGCAACACATTCCACATATTATCTTTGTTGAGCATAGTTTTGTAAATGAAGGAGGGGCCAGTTAATAATGCTTCGTGAGACACGTGAGCCTGATGGCCTGGCTGTTTGTCAACTCAACACAGTTACGTCCTGGTCTTTGGCCAACATGGCATACCGTACTATCTCTGCCCAAGTAAGTGAACAAGCAGAGTGGACATACGTGTGCATGTGTGCGCGCATGTGTGTGTGTGTGTGTGTGTGTGTGTGTGTAGGATGTGTGCAGCGTAGGCACAAAGCCCATAGGCACACCTTGCATTCTTGGCTAAAATTCCTTCCTCCCCATAAAGAAGAGAGATTATGTGACTGTTTTAGTCATTCTTCTCTTCCTGGAATGGCTTTGGGAGGCCTGTAGTCTGGCTGGGGTTTAACCCCCCGGTGGACCAAGCCTAAAGGCTGGCGACTGACACCCTCTGGGCCTGTGGGTTTGGGTGAGAAAGGGAAGCAGGAACAAGTGTGCAGGCAAAGGCTGTGCTCTGCCGGGAAAGCTGAACTCTCTAAAGAGAGTCAGAAGAGACACTACACCTCTCTCAGCTATCCATACTCTCTATACCTGTTCTCAAGATAAATTGAAGTTATTTGGCTTTTCGAAGCTAGAGATTTCATGCTTTCTACAGAAGCTTAATCAGTATAACCTCCCTAAGTCACTCTCCTCCAAACTGCAACTCAGTGAGACCAAAAGGAGTTAGTTGTATTTTCTAATTTAATCAACTCCCCCCTCTTCCTCCTGTACCTGGTTGATGAATTCTCGCTTTTCCCTCCTGGCAGCATCTGGTCTAGGCTTACTGTTCAAATGTGCAATGCTAGCTCTGGTTTCATAATGCGAAGGCCTGTATTGATCCTAACTGTACTGGTTTACAGGAACCTGCCAATCCTCTGGAAAATTGGTATCTTCCTGGTTTTTAAAGCAAAGAGATTTCTGGAGTCCCGTCAACTCTTTGTGTGCTTATAATCACCTTTTGATTGCAAACTCTTTGTGTTTCCATTACTCAACACTTCAGGTAAGAATTCTGTTTAAGAAACATGTCCTTGCTTGTAAAACCTGTCAGTCACATAAGGACACTTACAGGCAAATTAATTAAAAAGATAGAACCACATGATTTCAAAGCTCTTCTTGCTGTCTCCTCCTCCTCCTCCCTCCCTCCCTCCCTCCCTCTCTCTCTTTTTTTTTCTTTTTCATCCACTGCTTTTATTCTCTATACTGTCTTCTAACAACCTCCTTCCAGGACCTTGCTTCAGTTCATGGATTTTGTCACAAAAGACTAACCAGTCCCATCAAGGAAAATGAAAATCTATCTAATGATCAGATCAATGACAAGAGCCCTGGGTTTTTTGTTAATTTCTTACAGCATATTCTGGGTATGGGTTGAGATGGTAGGGAAGAGAAACAGGACAAGTAAATATGAAGAACCTGAAGGGCACAGACTGTGATGTGATCATCTTTGCACCCTCCAGACAGCCAAATGCAGCACTGTCAGTCTAAAACAAATGTTTACTGAGTGACTCCTATGCAGAATCAATGGTGAACAAAACAGATTGGGTGTTTGCCTCCCAAAGACCTTAGCCTCATTATGAGAGAGAAAATTGACTTAAAAAAAAATGGGGTGCCTGGATGGCTCAGTCAGCTAAGTGTCCAACTCTTGATTTCGGCTCAGATCACGATTTCACGGTTTTGTGAGTTTAAGCCTCGCATCGGGCTCCACACTGACAGTGTGGAGCCTGTCTGGGATTCTCTGTCTCCCTCCCTCTTTGCCCCTCCCCAACTCACTCTGTCTCTGTCTCTCTCAAAATAAATAAACTTAAAAAAAAAAGATAATTACAAACTATACTAAGTATGATGAAATAAAGGAACACGCTTAGCAGGGAGCATATGCCTGGAGCCCTTGCTCTAGCCTGGGGGGTCAGGGAAGTCTTCCCTGAGGAATCTTTGACACTGAAGTGTAGGCCTAAAGTATGAGGAGTTAAAGGAGCTGCAAATTACAAGACCTTCAAGAAAGCAAAGGCATTTTCTACTTTTCCAACAACCGGAGTTCCAGCTTTTGTGTGTGTATGAGAGACGTGAATGAAATGTTAGCAATGTCATCCACATCTCTCATTCTATATGCAGTGGAATTAAAATCCCCACTTGAGCTGCCCAAGGCCACTCAGGTTAGGACTAGACCCCCCAGGGGCTGCTGGCTCCCAGCCCAGAGCCCACTGGACCACACCGCAAGAACTGGGAGTTTCAGTGGCCACACCAGACTTAAAAAGCAGTGCTGAGGGAACTCTGAGACATACAGACCAAGGGCTTATCCCATATTCAAATGGTATGTAGTGGGTCAGGGATAAAAGTTTTTAAATTTTTTTTTTACATTTCTTTATGAGAGACAATGAGAGAGCACAAGTGGGGGAGGGGCAGAGAGAGAATGAGACACAGAATCGGAAGCAGGCTCCAGGTTCTGAGCTTTCAGCACAGAGCCCGATGTGAGCTCGAACCCACAAACCGTGAGATCATGACCTGAGCCAAAGTCGGACTCCCAACCCAAATGAGCCACCCAGGCGCCATAAAAGTTTTTAAAATGGAACTTTTAAGAACTCAGTGCTGCTTCTAAAGAATGGCTGGAGACGTTCAGATATTTCTGACCAAAATGTTTTTGTAAACCAGCAACAAAGAGTGAACCAGGCAGATTTCTCCATCTGTGTGCAAAGTGAAAACACTACTGTGGTGATGTGATTAATCAATTCAAAGTGGTATTTAAGGTCTGCTGACTTCACCCATTAGTCCAACAATAACTACAATTAGCCCTAAACTCTAATCTTAACCCACCTGAGAAGCAGCCCCGAGTAAACAGGCAGGGCATTTTTTAAATGCCAGTGACAGACACCTCCTGGGAAGTTAATACCACCTAAGTGACTTTTCCTCAGCAGCTTCCCCATTTTCGTTACTCTCTTTGCAACACTGCTACAGCAAGTAAAGACTAACACCTCCATTTCTCAGTCTCAGTTAACTTGTCCTTCCTTCTCAACAAAGATACAGAGTTGATTAGAAGGACTGGTAAATACAGAGGGAAAGACCCACATTCTGGTCGACTCTGGCATCTCCAAACTTAGAAGTGAACACAACACGGGCAATAATCCAAGAGCCTCACTACCACCTATTTGTTAAGCAAAGACAGTAAGAGAAAGGTTCCCGAGAGAGAGAGAGAGAGAGAGAGAGAGAGAGAGAGAGAGAGAGAGAAAGGTTTCCAAAAGCTGCCAGGAGGCATCTCTCAGAAGACAGGTCTCATTAAGAAGGCAGGGAAAGATACTATAGACTACCTCTAAACCTCAAATCCTTCTCCACTTCACATCTCTTCAGGGGACAAAAGATTGGAAATGTCCCTCCAATCAAAACAAGATCTCTCTCAGCCTTTCCATGATTCTTAGCCCCTGCTTTGTGTTGGCTTCTTTGTGTCTGCAAAGAAGCTGCTTCATTGAAACATCATAGAAAACACACACACACACACACACACACACACACACACACACACACACACAGTTGTCCCTCAGACAATGAGGTCGCCTGCATACAGGCATTTCCAATGTAGGCAGGAGACAAAGCCTGCAGAATTCTCAACCTGTTGCTATAGTAGCAGAAAGAATGTGATTCAGGCAGCTCTGCTGAGATCCATATCCAAATCCCTCCAGCTCCCAAAGAGAACATTAACCCTTCACTACCCCTTCTTGGGGGCAGAATCACTTGGGAAGAATCCTAAATTTGTCCTAGGCACTAGATGTCACACTCTCAGCATCCACTCACTCATGCATTCACTTAGTACCTAATTAGATTCTCTTATGTTGGATCCTAGGTTTTTGGTGGTAAACAATGCAGCTATGGCCCTTGAGACTGAGTAAGAGGAGGTGTAGGATATTAAATTATTGCTCAAATAACAATATATTATGCAGCATTAGTGTTATATGGGAGACACAAGAGGTTTCCAGCAAAACCATCACCAGAATGGAAACAACCTATCCAAGAGAACCAGCTTATACAGTAATGGTAGCAGACTCCATACATTCAGAGCCATTGCAATTACTTGATTGTTTGCATGTGCTAATTTGACAAGACTACCCCTAGAAATGCCTGTTCCAATCATATCATGGCTCCTACGAAGCATTAGTTTAAGTGAGTTGTTTAATTAAATCAGCTTTCCACATAAAATAGAAAGAGCGTTGTTTGTTAGAGAACCACTGCAAGCAATTGCTGAACAGTCACTAAGCAACAGAAATGGCAGGTGAGGGCTCAGAAAATACATGAAATAAGTACAGTCACAGGGACCCTGGGAGGACTTCTATCTAAACAGTCCCCACCCCAATTTATTTCTGTGATCAAAACAGTAACAAAGAAACCTTAGGAAATAGAATTTAGAAATGACCTATAATCCAGCTTATTTTCCTTAACATTATAATACAGAAATCTTATATTATTGAATACCTTCCTGCTAGAATTCTTTATTTCCCATGGAGCATAAATATTAGGAGGGAGGGGCTTTTTAGGAAGAGAAAGCCATTAGGTAATCGTAGCCTCATCTGCTTTTTGTGAAACAAGGCAGCATCGATAAGACTGCCAAGAAAAAGCTGAAAAACCAAGAGGACAGGTTTCTAATCTCAGATGGCCAGTAGATGTGGCTTCATGAAGTTACATAATCTTTTGTATCTCAGTTTCCTCGGAAGTAAATTTAATACACTATGCAGATCCAAAAGCACAGAATGGTCAATAGCAATGCCTATAAACCTGTGGCCTGAAATAAAGTACAGTTGACCCCTGAACAACCTGGGAGTTGGGGAAACGGACAACCCACACAGTTGAAAAATCCACATGTAACTTTTGACTCCCCAAAACCTAACCACTAATAGCCTACGGTTGACCACAAGCGTTACTGATAAGATTAACCCATGGGGCGCCTGGGTGGCGCAGTCGGTTAAGCGTCCGACTTCAGCCAGGTCACGATCTCGCAGTCCGTGAGTTCGAGCCCCGCGTCAGGCTCTGGGCTGATGGCTCAGAGCCTGGAGCCTGTTTCCGATTCTGTGTCTCCCTCTCTCTCTGCCCCTCCCCCGTTCATGCTCTGTCTCTCTCTGTCCCAAAAATAAATAAACGTTGAAAAAAAAATTTTTTTTTTAAAAAAAAAGATTAACCGTCAATTAACATATTTTGTATATGTTTTATATGCTGTATTCTTAATACTGTAAGCTAGAGGAAAGCAAATGTTATTAAGAAAATCATAAAGAAGAGAAAAATACATTTACATTACTGTAAAAAATCCATGTATATATGGACTTGTGCAGTTCAAACCCACGTTGTTCAACATCAACTGTACTCCATTGTTATTCTTAGTAACACCGTAAAACATAGTTTCTGTTGTGGAGAATATCTGAGAAGCTCAATCATATTTCGGAACATGGGTTTCCTATCTCGACCAGAGGCACAGGACTATAGATCTTTCATTAAGCAATCCAGAAAGAGACAGGCAATCAAAAAGTATATTCACGAAAATCTCTTTTAACCACTGCAACATTGGGCTAGTATTTGGGAAAAGGTTCCAAATGATCTGACTAGATGGAAACTCATTTCTTTTTGCCTTGGAAAGAAGTGATGGTAGCAAAGGGATGTGATGTGACCTAACACAATGACTTCACCCCAAATCATGCCCTTCCTGGAAGTGGCCAGTGAATAACCGAACTCATGATCCCTTTACATGTCAGGGAATGGGGTGAGAATAGAAATGGAGGCATTCTAGTGCCATCTTTCTTATCTATCAAGTTTGAGGTAATTATAGAAATTTTTTTCCCTTTAACACTCCATTGCAGATCACAGCAGCAAAGACACTTACTTCTACACTTTCTGGAACCCAGTTTTGACTTCACCAGCTTTTCAAAGAAGGAAAAAATATAAATCCCTCACATGTCCTTCCCCCATCATGGGAGTTTACTTTAATGACCCTAATTCTTTACTTCTCTCTGTACCCATGCCCTCTGCCACGTGACTTTGCGGTTTCTCTCTGCAAATTTGTATTTCCCTAGCTTTTGACAGTAGATTTGGCCATATGACCTGCTTTGTCCACCAGGATGTTAACAGTCAATGGCATAACCCAGAAGCTTGAAATGAGCTATAGCTCATTGTGGCTTCTTCTCTTCTATGTCTGCTATCATTGTGAGAAGAACGTGCCCAAACAGTTGATCCGAGAGAAAAATTGAGGGACATGTAAAATAAAGCCACCCCCGATGAAGCTAAGTCAAGATCAGTTGATTCTTCCCACCCTAACTTGCAGACATAGGGGTTAATAAAAATACATTGTTGTGGGGCACCCAGGTATCTCATTCAGTTAAGGATCCTACTCTCGGTTTTGGTTCAGGTCATGATCTCATGGTTCCTGGGATTGAGCCCCAGGTAGGGTTCTGTGCTGATGGTGCTGAGCCTGCTTGGGACTCTTTCTCCCTGTCTCTCTGCCCCTCCCTCCCCCCCCCCCATGAACTCATGCCTATTCTCTCTCTCAAAAATAAATAAATGAACTTAAAAAAAAAAGTGTATTGTTGTGTGCTAGTGAGATTTTGTGGTTGTTTGTACTGTAACGTTATTGTAGCAACAACTGATACACCCACCACAGCAAAAATACACCTGTAGTTTAAGGGCTAAAACATTGTTTGCCTTGTTTTCTTAATAAGTAACAAGGGCCCTATTACATCCCCAATGCCAAAGACTTATTCAGGAAATCTATACAATGTTCTAAATCTCACGGGATACAATAGTAAAAGTGTATAATTGCAGCCATCAATCTGCACCTGTGAACTTTTCTCATCCAGGATCCGGTCAATGTGATTGCTCAAAGGTGACTATAAACTTTTCTTATGGGGCTCGAGATACAGTAAAACCTTGATTTGCAAGCAAAACTCATTCCAGAAACATGCTTGTAATCCAAAGCACTTGTCTATCAAAGCGAATTTTGAGAATTGCCTCAGTTGTGATCATGTGACATTCAGCATCACGCACTACTCGTATTGCCAGACATTGCTCGTTTATCAAATTAAAATGTATTAGAAATGTTGCTCGTCTTGCGGAACACTCACAAAACAAGTTACTCGTGATCCAAGGTTGTACATATATCAAATCAGTAAAGAACTCTGAACCGCTGGAGTGTTGTTTGCCTAAGTACAGAGGAACCGGAATCACTGCATCTTTCAGTAATGTAAGGGACTAACAAGACCATTGGCTTACTGGTTTTCAATCCTAGCCAATCACCAGAGCTTTCTAAATTACAGATTCCTAGTCCCGTCTATAGATATTTAGTTGAATAATCTGACATAGGTATATGTGTTGTTAAAAAGTTCTCAAAGTAATGTTGATGATCACAAGAATTGGAAATGTCCCCCATCTAACAGAGTTCCTCCATTGACTGAATTTCTCATGCTGAGTTGCGCCAAGCATTTGTGGTGATGTTAGCAGACCAAGAAGTGAACACAGGAGCACTATCTCCAGGTGACCACACGAATTCATTCGTTATTATTAGCATAACAAACCATTCCAATGTTCAGTAGCTGAAAACAATATGCACTACTTATTGCTCCTGAGTCTTCGGACCCATTTGTGTGACCTCTCCTGGGCCCACTCACATGTCAGGTCAGCTGGCTGGTCCAGGATTTCCTCCTCACATATCTGCTCAAGACCACCATCAGCTGGGGATACAAGGGTCTCTGGGCCACAGCAAGTGGGTCCAGGAGTGTCCATATGGTGACCGGGCTAGATTCTAGGTGAGCAAGTAGAAGTATGAGAGGCCACTTAAGCCCTATGCTGGGGACTGGTACACATTCACCCTTCTACTTCTGCACATTCTATCGGTCAGAGTAAGTTACAAGGCCAAGCCCACATTCAGGGGCTGGGTAATTAGACCCTACCTCTTGACAAGAGGAGCTACAAAGTCATATCACAAGAGATTAGCTTCAAAGTCTATTATACAACCAAAGGGAGAAAAAGGTTGCCTTAAGTCAAATATGATTTCTCAGTGCGGGCCGAGGTTTTCACCCTAACCTCAGAAAAAGTTATACAATCGTTAGGGTGAAGTTTCATCTGATATTCCTCATTTCTACTCCTGCCTGCATTCACACACCTTACTTACTCCTCAAGACCTCGGTCTCATTCCTTTCAGCACTTTCATATTATCCTCTGAGGTTTTTAAAGATGATGTGAATGACATGCCATCCTTATGAGGACTTGTTCAGGGTGAGTCTTTCCATGATGTCTCTTCTTGGCTTAGGATGTGTCTACAGATGAAATGTGACCAAATGATCATAGGGCTACATCCTGCAAAGGACCCCACAGCATTAACCGAAGAGCACCAATGCCTAAGAAATATTACAGGAAAAAGATAACACACTAGACCAGAAAAGAGCCCTGAGGAGCAGGAAACTGGCACTCACTGAAGATTCCAGACCGAGGCTAATTATATTCTAGCCGCCAGCTGCTTCATTCCACTCCTACTTCACTCGCCGGTGTTTGATCACTTAGGAAGCGCACTAAAAGGGCGGTGACTGGATCAACAACCGTGCCCCTGACCCAGGCCCTAAGATGTATGCAGCCTGGGGGTATGTAGCAGCCACTTATTACAGCATCCCTACAATAAAGGTGTTGCTTCCTGTTTTTTTAGAAAAACCACCACGACCTTTGGAAGTCTCTAAACACCTCCTTGTGAGGTTTCGGACAGCAGGGGGTGGTAGGGAAAAGAATTCCAGCAACCAGGAAACACAGGATGGCAGAGAAGTGGCCAGAGCTGGGTAGTAGCGCGTGGAGGCTCTTTGGAAGGGATGTGGATACAAAGAATGGAAGGAGAAAGCATGTGCTGCTCACACGCAAGGTTGTCTTAAGTGCATATTTGGTTCCCAAGCATGTGGCCAGTCTTCAATCTGCTTGCTATCACTGCTCGAAAGACTAAGCAACAGGACTGGATGAAAAACACAATGAAATGAAAAGAAATGCTAAACTCACCAGAAAGATGCCTCAGAAAAGCCAAATTCAAGAAGGTATTGCGTATAATTTAGTTTGAGAAAAAAACTCCATAAAGTTTTGAAAATGTGTGGACAGGCCATCAATAGGAGGAAATGTTGCTGCACCCCTCCAAATTGTCTTCCACTCCCGAGCACTTGATCGGGGAGTGAGGAAGGTATGGTAGGACTGGTGATGTTTTACACCTGAACACGTAGGAACCAAACCGCAAACACTCGTGAAGGCTAGAAGCGCTACCAAGCGCGGTCAACTCTGCGGGTGGCTTGGAGTGGCATCCGTCTGTTCCTCAATCACAACTCAATAGAGTCGAAAATATAAACTTCGCATCCCAGGTAAAATTACCATAATCGTGCCCACCCTCACTAGGCAAAAAAAAAAAAAAAAAAAACAACAAAGTAAGTGACATTCTTGGATGGTCTCTTAATGAGCTGGCTGATTGGGCTGCAGTCAGACTATGCTTTTGATTAATTAGCCAAGAGGAAACCAAAGATATAAGAAAACAAACTACTCGTATGATCACCACAGGAACCTTGATAATGATAATGATGACGAATTACTCATTTCTTTTCAACAAAAGATAAAATGTATCGTCCTGAAACTCAGAAGAAGGGTATGCAATCTAAGAAGGGGATTTTCACCCTGCCTGTGCCCCTTCCCACTTACACACACACACATGCACACACAACTTCATACCCTTCTTGGTACAGTACTTTTTAGGGCTACTGTTTACCGCTGCTCTGAAAACTTACCTATGTGATGTACAGGTTGCTCCTTATAGAGAATCCTTAAGTTGCCTGCACAGTGGTGCCAAGAATGAACCTGTACTATATTTGCAGGGACACTTGGGCACAGGCCAAACTTCCACATGTGTCATGGGAGTGCCTCAGCTTTGGGCAGTTTCTAAGCCATTCTCTTACAAAACCCCCTTAGCTCAGATGTAACCACAATACAATTCCTCAAGGCTAAAGGAATGGGGCCGTCTCAAATATACTATAGTGGTGTAGTTTCAAATTCACATTACACTTCTAGCTTTATCTTTCCTACAACCTTTTTCCTGAAATCTCCCCAGGTAGTAAAGTTTGGGCTAGGCCAGGAACCAGAGGCAGCAGTTTTATTCTTTCCCATGCCAGTGCAATCAATGGCTTGTGTTTAGAATAAATATTTGAAACTCAGAAGCCTGCTAACAATGCAGCACTTGATTACTCTGAATTACTCTCACCCACAGCAATTGAGGGAGAAGTCGTTGGCACCAGCCCCACGAAAAAAAAAAAAAAACCTGCTTCCCAGCCTCCTCCGTTTGCCTTCCAACCCTCCCCTCAAAGAAGTCTCAACACACTACACAAAGATCTCAGTTTTCTCCCTTAAATACCACATGAATCCCACATTGAACATCTGACTTTCTTCTTCCCACAGCAGCACAGATTTACTTCAATACTTTCATGTTCATATATATTTAATTAGACCAACTTATCTTGTAACTCTCTTATTCACACCCCTCTGCCAGCATCCTTCATTCAACACTGAAATCTTTTAAAAAGGGTTTTCTGTTTGCTCATTTTAAGACAAAATGTCATCTTGGTCTGTTCTAAAGCTATAGTAACAAGCTACTTTTCAATTTAGTCAGAGGTGCCCATGTATTAAAATGGCCACAATCCTTAGCACTTTCCTTCCTTCAAAAGCTATCTGGTAAATGATATTCTTTGGGTTTCTTTCTTTCTTTCTTTCTTTCTTTCTTTTCTTTTTCTTTTTCTTTTTCTTTTCTTTTTTTTTAGGAGGGCCAAAAGGGTAAACTGTACTAACCAGAAATAATTAGTATGTTAAGTTTTGTTTCAAGGCCAGACTAACAGGTTACAAGTTCTAATAAACCCTGCTGGGGGAAGACATTTCTTTGTCTTGGGACCACTGAGAGCAAACAAACAAAACACCTTTAATTCCACCAGAAACTCTCCCATCTAAACATAACTGAAAAGAAAAGCCAACACCAAAGCAAATGAACTAAGTGGTCCCGCTGCTGGCAGCCCTTACCATTGGGAGCAGAGGCCCCCTCCGGACCCCCGCAGGGGCTCTGGCTCCTCCTGGGGTGGGGTAAGGGTGGTGAGGGGTCCAGGACTTGGGTGCAGGTAGAGGTATGCTCCGTGCATGCTTGAACAGGACTCACCGCCGTCTGCCTGCCTGTCTGCCACTCCGTCCTCTCGTCTGGGTGGGAAGGGCCAAGATGAAAAAAAAAAAAATGTGCAGGTTACTCACTGGCCTTCCCAGGCAGGCACACCCAGGAGGAGGGAGAGGCCAAGCACAGACAGGGAGATTCTTCAGAGGCCATGCCTGAGATCTTGATTCTGATTCCTTTTGTTAATACTTCCTGAACTTTAAACCCAATCTGCACCAACATGGGTATTTTGGGGGAGGCCAATAACACTTGGGTAATTAGATTCCAAGAGCTTCATGCAAAGGTTACTTTGAAAAGGCAGTGCTTTAGTGCACGTACTTTTAAATTTAATCCTGAAATTTGTTTCCGCTGTGTTTGAGCATTAACACTAGAACAGGAAATGAGAGTAAGGGGGCAACCTTGGTGCAGGGGCCTGGAAATGCCTGGAGCAGGCAAACCTGGGTGTGATTAAGACAGTGAATTTCTCTATCTTTTAGGCACTAAATTTTAGAGAAACAGGATTCTCAACAGTCTCCTAAAGTCTGTGAACCTTGCCTTGTATAAGAGACACAGGCTTGAAATAAATAGGTATCCAGAAATCAAGATTTTAGAAATGGATTCCCACTGAAAATGCAAGACCTTGTTTCCTGATAGCCTGACTTCTGATAAATCCTGAAATGAAGCCTTTCATAAATGGAGGGACCATTCAGTAATTTGTCCTTTTATCAATAGAAGGAGATGGGGAGATAGAGCCAAGGGTGAGGAGGACGGAACTAACCCTATTAGTACCGACTGTGGACGAGGTACTTCTCTTACCTAATCCTAAAAATGCCGTTCTGAGGGAAGTATTCTTCCTCCTTCACATGTGAGCACCCTGAGACTCTGAGGTTAGGTAGCCTGGCTAGGGCTCAGCCAGCTAGGGAATGGAAGACCCAGGATTTGGACCCAGGTTTGCTTGAATCTGAGACCCAGACTCATCCACCAGGTATGTCACCCACAGTTATGTCACCCAAATTTCCTGGTATTCCACCAGGTGTGTCCCCCACAATTCCTGAAGAAATAGTCACCTTTTCTCCTTTTGCAGTCCACCTAAGCCTAAGTTACCTTTTCTTAAATTTTTACATCAGTTCCAAAACTGATGTGCCGTGAAATACAATTCTGCAGGATATTAACAGGTGTAACAAAGGTTAAAAACAATGTATTGTATAGTTTTCTGTATGGTAGCTTTTCACAATCTTTAGTATACTACCATATATGGTACACCTCCAAGCTCGAGACTTAGTGTGCCACACGTCCTTTCCTGAAGCCTTTGGGAGTGGGAAAAGAGGATATTTTGGGTTGGGGAAACACTGTTCTAGAGATGGGTCACTGTTGTACTTTTCTCCCCCTCTGCTACAATCTGAATGTTAGCTTCCTTCCAAAATTAACATGTGGCATCCTAATGCCCAAAGTGGTGTCAGGAGGTGGGGCCTCTGGGAGGTGATTACATAATAAGGGTGGAGCCCTCATGAAAGGGATTCCAAAGGGGTTTCCACACACTTGCCTAGCCCCTTCCACCATGTGAGGACACAAGGAATCTTCCACCTACAAGAGGACCCCTGTCTGACCACGTTCCCACCCCAATCTCAGATTTCCAGCCTCCAGAACTGTGAGAAATAAATTTCTGTTGTTTACAAGCTACCCAGTCTGTGGTATCTTGTTACAGCAGCCCAAGTAGACCAGGAAATCTTTTTTTTTTTTTTTAATTTATAAAAAAATTCATGACAAAAAAGTTCAAACAGCATACAAGGGTATAAAGGAAAAAGTGAGGATCTACCTATTCTTTGTAACCACCAGTCCCACTCCCCAGAGGTAAGCATTCTTAGAAATTTCTTAGGAATCTGCTTTAGAAATTTTTATGCATATGAAGCACATATGAACACCCTTTTTAAGATATCACAATTGGGATTAAAGCATACCCACAACGTGTTATTTGGCACTTAAAAAAATGTTAATGATAGAGTTGAGATTTTTCATATCAGCCTACAGAATTGCTACTGATAAATCAGAGAAAAGCAAAAGGAACATCTATAATATGGGATTACTGCTTTATAAAAGGGTCCCCTACCTGGGTCACAGTATACCTCAAGACTAGAAGTCACAATACCCAGCCTCGCCTTCCGGTTCTGTGTAACCTCCACACTTGACACTCATGTATAAGATGGAAAGAACCTAAACCCTACCTCATATCACAGGTTGTCGTGAGGATCAGTAACAATGATGACAATGACATCCCAGCCACCATTTATTGAGCAGCTACTCTGTGCCAGGCATTTTTCTTAATGCCTTCTATGTATTAATTTAAGCCTTGCTCTCAACAACCCTGTGAAGTAGGTATTACTATTAGACCCATTTTACACATTGAAAGAGCCATCTCCCACTGCATACCCAGCACACAAGTGCACAATAAATGCTTGAAGTTGTATCAATTAAGTAAACATGATGTCAGCAACCTTGATCTTTGACACAATATATTCCTCACAGTGGCACTGTAAAGCGGATCCCATTTTTCCCTTAATAATGTTATAATTAAGGGTTCTGTTCCCAAACCTCACCTTGGCTTACTATAAATTCTAGACATAATAAAGTCTTGTAGAAACACAGCTACAACAAATCTCATAATCATTCAAAACAGTGAAATGAGGTTCCATGGCTCAGAGCATTTGAGAGATTGGCTGCTACAACCCCTCCTCTTTATTGATCAATGAAATCATATCCAGAAAATATGTGGGTCTTGTCTAAGACCTTGTTACACTATCTCAGCATGAAACAATTTTTAATTGTGCATACATTTCAAACCCATGTGATTAAGGGACTCCAACATAATTCTATATGTATATACAAAATATACCGTATCACAAATCTGACACAACATTAATACACACGTTAGAACAAGCATCGAACATTTAATTAGAAGTAGCTTTCCCTGCCTCCTTAGAATTTTAAAGGTCATTTCAGGAATGGTGTGACTGACTCAGTTCTCCTAGAAAGACTAGGAATAATGTGAATACCATCTTATTCTCTCAATATATTTTCCTATAGAAGCCATAGGCCTTCAAAATTAGTCCACTGGGTACTTTTCCCCTACACGTGGTGGTGGAAGCACTTCTACAGTTTGAGGCATCACGCTGGGCCTTAACTTTAGTTCGGGGTGCCCATGCTTTGACCCGATCCTCCTGTCCATCTCTCTCTCATTCTTTTCTTTTTTTTTTTCCCTCCCCATCTACCTTCTCAAGCAAAGAAAGCCTTGACTCCTTCCCTCCTCCAGCTGTGACTCTCACACCCATATTAGACTCTGGTCAACAGCACAGGATTGAGAATGTGATAGGAGCTTATTCGTTTGGGGGGGTATTTGTCCCCCATCCTGCCCTCTTAATTTAGCACAATCTTCACGTCCAATGCATTATTTCTTATTCCCAGTTACATTCAGCCATGACCATCCACGAAGAAAGAAGTCTACGCCAGGAATGGATGGCGCAGCACTGCTCTGACATATGCACACACTTAAAAGACACGAAATGCTTGCTTCAGCTGCTCTACAATCAGCAGTTGGGAAGGGGGCGCCTGGGGGGCTCAGTCGATTAAGTGTCTGACTTCAGCTCAGGTCATGATCTCACAGTTTGTGGCTCTGTGCTGACAGCTGGGAACCTGGAGCCTGCTTGGGATTCTGGTCCCCCCCTCTCTCTCTCTGCTCCTCCCCCACTCACAGTCTGTCTCTCTCTCAAAAATAAATAAACATTAAAAAAAAAAAAAAGGGTTGGGAAGGAACAACAGTGCTCGATTGCATCCAAGACAGGGCTTGGGTCCCAGTTTAGTTATGTTCTGATGAAGTCAGAGGTCAGAGTTCCAGTTTCCTGGTCTCTAAAGTGAGAATCATCTACCTCATAAGGCTGTGATTGAAGATTAACTGAAAGAAGTATGTAAAACATTTTGTAAATGGCACAGCACCACACAAATGTCAGATAGTGACCATCACGGCTTCCGGCTCTCTAAATGTGTTGGCGGTGGAGCACGATAATCGCTTTAAAAGAGGAACCAAGTTGTTTCTGTTCATCATCTCCCACCACATGGCCTACTCAGCTGCTGTTCCCAAGGGAGGTCCATCACGATATTAACTGGCAGGTGAGCATAGATCCAGTAGAAAACAGACCATCTTAATTTCATGTGGACACAGACGTTTTCCTCCATTCTTGCTTTATCAGATTTTCTGAACTACTTCCTTTTAGCATAATTATAAACCTTTTTGCTTTAAGCTTTTAAACTTTTTGTTATAGGGGCACCTGGGTGACTCAGTTGGTTAAGTGTCCGACTCTTGATTTTGGCTCAGGTCATGATCTCATGGTTCATGGGTTTGAGGCCCACTTCGGGCTTTGTGCTGACAGCACTGAGCTTGCTTGGGATTCTCTCTCTCCCTCTTTCTCTGCCCCTCCCCAGCTCACACACATGCTCTGTCTCTCTCTCAAAATAAATAAACTTAAAAAAAATCTTTTTGTCATAAAAAATTTCAAGCATATATAAAAGTGGAGACAAAGGTGTAACAAACCTCCATGTATACATCACCAGCTTCAACAATTACCAACTCATTCACATCTTGTTTCACCCATTTCCCTCCCCATTCTGGATTATTTGGAAGCAAATTTTCAGTATCATATCATTTTA
Source organism: Lynx canadensis (assembly GCF_007474595.2). NCBI lineage: Eukaryota > Metazoa > Chordata > Mammalia > Carnivora > Felidae > Lynx > Lynx canadensis. Next base: position 125,051,110 of record NC_044308.2, read on the forward strand.
TCCATATACATTTTTGCAGGTATCTCTAAAAGATAAGGATTCTGTGTGTAAACATAACCAAAATATTACATCAAAACTAAACTATAATTACTATATTACTGTAATCCAATATCCGGTTAGTGTTTAAATTTCTACAAATCTTTGAAAGATTTTTTTTTTTTTTTGTACTTTGGTCAAATCAATTAGGCAACTGGTAGATACATGTTGTCTTTTCTAATCCAAAGCTTCTTCATCCATCTTTATTTTTTTTTCCTTGCGATTTATTTGTTAAAGAAGCTGGTTCGTCATATAGACTATCCCACAACCACATCTTGACAATGGTGTGATTTAACATGTTCATCTGCCCCTGTATTTCCTGTGAATTCACAGTTAAATCTAGAGGCTTGACCCAATTCATGTTTGGTTTTTGGACAGAATAGTTACTTGATAGGTGTTCTTGTGTACTTCCATCGGGAAGCAACTCATATTTGATTACCTCTGGTTGTGTGCACTTGGCAGCATTGAGAATCAGCGTCGAGGGCATTACTTCATGGGGACTGGAAAATGGTGATTTTTCTCCCTTTACTTCTTCATTTATTAAATGGGATGCTATTATTATTAAAAGTTGATATTTGACTGAAATTAAAGCATGAAATGAAATGAAATGAAATGAAAGACAAAAAAAGAAAACCATTTTTGTCTGATATATTTAAATTTTTTTTTAAATGTTTATTTATTTTTGAGACAGAGAGAGACAGAGCATGAACGGGGGAGGGGCAGAGAGAGAGGGAGACACAGAATCAGAAGCAGGCTCCAGGCTCTGAGCCATCAGCCCAGAGCCCGACGCGGGGCTCGAACTCACAGACTGTGAGATCGTGACCTGGCTGAAGTCGGACGCTTAACCAACTGAGCCACCCAGGCGCCCCTGTCTGATATATTTTAAACAATATATCAGTTCCTTCCTATCTACATATCTCATTAATAATGAAAAGATCATTTTAAAGTTTAATTAAAAAAAAAAACTACTCGACTTATGAGGGAAACCTTCAATCAAAAGGTAGAGAAGGACTGGTCCATGGTACATCATTCAGATTCAAATGTGATTCCTTCAATTGTGAGCTTTTTTTTTTAATTTTTAAAAATGTTTATTTATTTTTGAGAGAGAGAAAGAGTGTGAGCAGAGAGAGAGAGGCAGAGAGAGTCAGAGACACAGAATCTGCTGCAGGCTCCAGGCTCTGAGCTGTCAGCACAGAGCCCGACGTGGGGCTTGAGCCCATAAGCCGTGAGATCATGACCTGAGCCAAAAGCAAGAGTTGGACACTTAACCAACTGAGGCACCCAGGCACCCCACAATTGTGAGCTTTAGGACTTTGCTCAAGGTTTTTGGCATTCTTACCTTCATTTGGCATCCTTATTCTCTTTTCTCATCTATAAAATAGGCATAATAATGCCTATCTTATGACTCCTGTGAGGATTTATGGTAAAGTATGCAAAGAGCCTGTTCCAGTGGCTGAAAAATAGTAGATGCTCAATAAATTATAGTTACTACTAGTTGACCATTGTCTCTCCTGTAACTAGCACAGTGCCTGGCAAACAGCAGTAGCTCAATAAATGCTGGGTGGAAAAAGTGTTGATTCTTTTTACTCTGTCCCAAGCTGATGGTACTTTAATATTTCAAGACATTGGGGATACAGATGTGAACAAAAAGTCCCGTTCATGAATTTATGCAGGAATGGAAGAGGGAATTCTTTGCTCCCAGGGGAATTATTCCAGTCGGCTCTTTTGAAAATAAGTCCTATTAGTAACCCATGGGGTCAGGACATGAGAAGGCAGCACGACGAACTCAACTACATGAGAAGACATGAGAAGACATCAATTTTCACCAAAAGGAAAATATACCAGCATTGTCATCATATTTGACCTGAGGTGCATTAAGGCCTCACTCAGTGTGCCGGGTTTAACTGTGTCCCACAGAAATGGAGGCTAAAGTCCTAAGCTTCAGATTTGAGAATGTGACTTTATCTGAAAATAGTCTTTGAGAATGTAGCCAAGTTAATATGAGATTTTACAGCATTAGTGGGGGGCTCTAAATCTGATGACTGGTGTCCTTATAAGAGGCACCAGAGGTATCAAGGTACACAGGAAAAAAGACGGGATGAAGATAGAGTCAGAAATTAGTTATGCTGCATAAACCAAGAAATGGCAAGGATTGCCAGTAACTACCAGAAACTACAAGAGGCAGGAAGGACTGACTTTTCCCTACAGCTATCTGAGGGAACATGGCCCCACTGACATGCTGTTTGGGATTTCTAGCCCACAGAACTGTGAGAGAAAAAATTTCTCTTGTTTTAGGTCACCCAGTTTGTGGTAAGTTGTTATGGCAGCACTAGGAAACGAATACATCCAGTGAACCGAGACCAAAGGTATAGACCAATCAGCCCACCTGTGCCTGTAACTGTCTAGTGAGAAAGAGGAAAGGAGAGGGGGGACTCCCAGACAAGAGAACCTGTTCCATTTTAATTCATCTTGTATCAACTGGGCCTATGACTGACTCTTCAAAGCTATGCAAGTACCAGCAGGCAAGCCTGCTTTACCTGAAAAGCAAGTAGGCAGAAGTCATGGAACTTGCTGGCACTGACACTTTGGGAATGAGCATGCTCTCTGTGGAATCTGGCAGGCGGAAAGGGGCAACAGTGCTGTCCAGGCAGGCGTGGTGGGGACAGCACTCTAGCCTAGGCATCCACCTTTCTATCCTTAGTGTATCTCAGGAAGTCTCTATGGTCTAAAGGTGATGCTCCCAAACACTCCGGTAGTCACCTAATCACGCTGAGCCCCAGCAGACCACCCCTCAACAGTTAGAAGTCAATGCAACGGTGTGGTAGGGGACCTGGCACGCAGATGGTACTGGCTTGGTACCCTTTGCAAAACCATTGTCTGGATATCTGTAAACAGAAAATTGTGATGGGGGCCATTCACAAACACTCACTGGGCCCCCTTTGTGTGCCAGGCACTGGGCTGGACACTGGAAAAATGAAGAATGAGCTACAGTCTTCGATAAAGTGATTGGATGGGACGTGGGATCGGAGATGGCTTTTTTCCTTAAAATGTCTTTTCATGTTATAATAATGTTTTACAATAAAATGCTTAAAATTGAAACTCAGATCTAATTTTTTTTTAAAGATGTGGGAAAAGCGGTCACAGGCAGCTGTTTTGTTATTTATTTATTTATTTCACAAATATATATGTGTGTATATTTACAACACTGCTCAATCCTTCAGCAAAGCAATGCTCCAGGCACCTAGGGAGATAGTGCTGCCCTCCAATTTACCCCCACCCACACTGCACGCTAACATGATTTCACACTTAATTGGTAGCTAATTATTTCAGATGTGCTAGTTTTATTTTCCCAGATTAGCTCCCCCACGGCAGGAATGCTCTCCTTTCACACCATCTGTTAGCACCTACTCAAAAGCCCACCATGCCCCAGGATTAGCTGGCCTTGCAGATGGAACTCTGTGACTGACTTCTACCTTACCAGAAAACGAGCCATGACAAGCTGCCCCAGTGGTTACGTTAGGGCAAGGGAGGAGGCAGAAGAGACTGTGACTAAGAATCCCGCTCACTTTTAGGATCTGTTTAATCATTTCCTATTCGTTTGCCCTGAAATGGCACCACTGAGAGCATAGGGCAAAACATGCGAGTGGGTCTAAGGGATCCACCTATGAGGCACCAGTGCCCAGGAGACAGATGTGAGCATGCGTGTACACATGCGTGCATGTGCACTGGCATGCGTACAACACCTGCAGCCTAAAGCCAATAAAGGCCTTCTCAGCGACTTTAGAATTTTATTGTCCACTGTGGCTGCCACAGATGCTTGGGATACTTGCTGGAAGCAACAAGGAGAATTGGCCCCACACGTCTCAGAAATGTGGGGGCAGGCATATTAAGTGACAGACACTGTGCTAAGTTCTTCACATCTACTCTTTTATTTATTCCATTCAGAGGCGCTACCAGGTCGTCCTGACCCTGTTTCAGTGGTTGGGAAACTGGCCAGAAGGAGCAGAGCCAGGATTGGATCTCGTGCCTTGGTGAGTCTAGCAAAGACTTCCTGCATGACCACAGTTCAACGTTATGGCCATATGTGCTGAAAGAACCAGGATCAAGCAAAACTGTTAGTCCCCAGCCTTTTTTTTCTTCCATACCCAAAGCCATTGCTCACCAGTAGAAGCACTGAACTTTGGAGAATCAAATGATTCCACAAGGCTGGCCTCTACACATACCTCCAGCCTTGGGCAGAGGAGAAAAAGAGAACCCCACTGTTAACTACCAAAGTAAGTTGAAAAGCTGCATCCTCCCTCCTCTGCATGCTCAGCAGCTAATTGAGGTTAGAGCCATAGAAACCAAACAAAAGGCTCCCAGGAGCCCACACTGCCTAGCCTAACTGCTGCCAGCCACTGTGGGAAGAGAAAAAGGGAGCCCCTCCCTCCTTCATTCCTCAACAGCTTAATGAAGATTTGGCCTGTCATCTTCCCAGGAACAAATTCTGTGGCTATCTGAAAGGGACTGATTTTTATTCTCAAACAACATAGCAGATCCGCCTTTGAAACCAGAGTCAGCAATAAAATGGGTCATAAACATGTATATGAGGTTATAAGACCTGAGAGGTGACTGGATTTCTCCCAGCCCTAAAATTAAACTCCTTAGGAAGTCCCTCAATGTCACCACTGGGGAGGGAGGGAAAGTTGGTGGAGGTCATGGCTTTCACTGTGCCACTAATACAGATGGCACTTTTTAGGCCAGGACCTCCTTGGTCTTGAAGCTACAGGCTTAGCTGCCTGATGCCATGTACCAGCAAATGAGAATATCCAGCTTTCTTTGCAAGTTAGGCATGATTCTGAAAAAAAGCCACATTCACACTCTAAAATGTCCACGATTCTAGCATACAAATGGCAGACTGATGGACTGACCAACTGAATGAATAAATAAGTACCATAAGCAAATACTATCTTTGAATCCAGCAAAGAAAACCCAATCATTTTCTTCTTAAAGTTATTTTTTAATCTTCTTTAAATCCCTCTTTCAGGGAGAGAAATTTCTCAGGAAGAAGCTGTCATGATTCAGATATTAGAATATTTTACTATTAATATTTCCAAGGGCCTTGAACTTCTTTGTTGTCTTCAAAGAACTAAGCCGACAAGTTGGCTATTTCTGGGACTGAGCATGTCTAGCTGTTTTCACAAAGGGAAGAAGTTATCACATGAAAACAGATAGATTTTTCCTTTATGGGTCTAAGACATGGTGATCATAATAACTCTAATTATTATTAGTGACTCTAAAAATTATTATGATTTTATTGGACGATATGACATCTATTAAATACATCTAATATATCAAGTGTTTTTCTTTGTGTATTATAGTGTTTTTATTCACCTTCATAAGAACCCTCTAAAACTGTTACTAGATGGGTCTAATTTTGCATATGAAGACACTGACGCTTGGGGCCCCTGGGTGGCTCAGTCGGTTAAGCGGTCTGATTCTTGATTTTGGCTCAGGTCATGATCCCAGGGTGATGAGATGAGCCAGGTCAGGCTCTGTGCTGGCTGTGGAGTCTGCTTAAGATTCTCTCTCACTCTCTGCCCCTCCCCTCCTTAAAATAAAATAAAAAAATAAAATAAAATAAAATAAAATAAAATAAAATAAAATAAAATAAAATAAAATAAAATAAAATAAATAAAAACAAAGACACTGAAGCTCAGAAAAGTTAAGTGCATTATACAAAGTCAAACTGCTAGTAAGTAGGGAAGCCAGTGTTCAAATTAGGCAGCTAGCCTCCAAAGGACTAGTGGGTAGATGGTAAAGTGATACCTCATCCACTGCAACGGTATATGAACACAGCACGGGTTGCCTCTCTAGGAAGTGCTTCCTTCAAAACAAGAGGTGTTCAGGCAATGACTACCAGAGTGAGAACTTCAGCTGCACTTGGGATTCAGGTCCCTGGTGATACTCAGCTCTGCCAATTCCACTGCATTGCACTACTTAGTATCAACACGCTTTTATTTTCTAGGTTTGGACGGATCCTATAGATAGATTTTTCATCTTTGTCAGAAAGTATGCCATTCAAAGAGCAGAGGATCAGTTTGGGATCCCAGGTGATATCCGGATTCCTATCTAAAGAAAAGGTCTTGGTTTGCACACCTGTTCTGAAACTGCCTCTCTGCCTTCGTCTTGGAAGCGGACGGCAATCTGAGCTTGTCAAAGTTTCTGTTCTAAAGCCAGTCTCTGCAGTGGGAAAGATGCTACACGGCACCTGCAGTGCACATTACTCTCAAGCAAGCTCCAGTCAGAATGGATGTCAAGGTTCAAGCACGGCCATGAGGCTAAAGATAATCCTGATAATAAGAGGCCAGGTAAGACTCCATTAAACCAGCCTTACATAAGTCACCGTGGTGCCTCCAGAGCATTAGTAACTGGCCAAACCAATGCCCACGTCCTCTCTGTTGGAAGTGCTGAATCTAACAAGTACCTATAAAAAGAGAAGTGAAATAATATATTTGTTGAAAGATGGCTCATTTTTCCTCCCTGTTTTTTTTTCCTTCTCTTCATTTACTTAAATATTAGGACACCATTCAAGTCTCACCACCCATTATACAGCTTTCAAAACAAAGGAGTTTGATAACGTGCTGAGTTCATCATCCAGCCATGAATTAATTAAGGTAAGAATCATGACTAAGTTTCTAGAACCTCTAAAATAGTGAAAACAACCACCTTTTATTTTTCTGAGGGCCCACAACTAGAATTCTAGCCCTTAAGCAAGCTCTTCATATCTGTCTCCCTTTCTGCTTCCAGTTCTTTGCCAATGTCTCCAAAATGCCTTTCCTGGGCATCTGGAAGAAAAGGGATCTTCCTTTAGGGATCTGAAGCATGTGGGCTGTTGTAACTTCCACAAGTGAGGCTGGTGCAAGGAAGCCCTGGCAAGTGGAAGGCAGAGATAGAGCAGGGGAAGAGCGATGAAGAATAAACACGCCAGGAGGTTTGGAAACACCCGACAGCAACTGGTGTGCCACCACGGGGAGCCAGGCTGCTCTCCTGAATAAAGATGTACTGCCCCTTCAAGCCATCTCACTTATAAAATTAATAAGTACTGGGGCGCCTGCATGGCTCAGTTGGTTAAACGTCCGAGTCTTGATTTCAGCTCAGGTCATGATCCCAGGATCATGGGATCTAGCCCTGCATCTGCCTCTATGATGAGCATGGAGCCTGCTTAACGTTCGCTCTTTCTCTCCCTCTGCCCCTCTCTTCCACTCACGTGCACACACACACTCTATCTCTAAAATAAAAAAAAAATTAAAATAAATACTAGGGATGTAATGTATAACATGATGAGCATAGTTAACACCACTGTAGGATATACAGAAAAGTTACTAAGAGAGTAGATCCTAAGATTCTCATCACAAAGAGAAAATTTTTTAATTTTCTTCTTTTATATGAGAAGATGGATATTAGCTGAACTTACTGTAGTAGGCATTTCACAACATATGTATATCAAATCATTCCATGGTACACCTTAAACTTATACAGTGATGTAAGTCAGCTACTTTTTTCAATAAAACTGGAAAGAAAGAATGCCTTCCTTCCCAAAAGACTGGCTGCCAATTTTAACTACAAGAGTCAGCACTAAAAATGTGACCCTTTCCCTGTATGAAGACTGACAAGAGATACTCTTCAAGAACCAGCTCTCTGTGGTAATGGAAAGGAAAGGAAATAGGAAGAAAGAACTGAGAGAAACAAAAGAAGAAAGTAGGGAACAAGAGATCTTAGTACAAACCCTAATCATGATGCTCTCAAAACTGACCAAGTATGTCTTCCCCACCCTAACATTCCTGCTGTTTCCATCTAACAAGATGTTCAGGGACGGTCTGGAGAGACAGATGAAACAGAAGAAGGTGCTGGTTGAAGAAAAGCCACTGTTTCACCTCTCAAGAGCTGTTCTTTCTTTTGGTTCCATGGACACAGCTGGACTGTCAGTCCTGTGGCTACATGAAAAATCCTGCATCTACAAGGGAGATACAGGACAGAATGGAGGGAGGGGAAAAAGATCTAAATTAGAGGGAGACCAGGATTTCAAACCACAGCTGTGCATTCCACAAGCTTCATAAATAATATTCTTGGATTTACTATGGAGTCAGTCCTGCCAAAATTTACACTACAATTTGAAACCTAACTGAGGAAGGTCTTTCAAAAAAATGTCAACATGAGGGGCGCCTGGGTGGCTTGGTCGGTTGAACGTCTGACGTCGGCTCAGGTCATGATCTCACGGTCCGTGAGTTCAAGCCCCGCATCGGGCTCTGTGCTGACAGCTCAGAGCCTGGAGCCTGTTTCAGATTCTGTGTCTCCCTCTCTCTCTGCCCCTCCCCTGTTCATGCTCTGTCTCTCTCTGTCTCAAAAATAAATAAACATTAAAAAAAAATTTTTTTAAATGTCAACATGAGAAAAGGCAACATTGAAAAAACTGTTTTGCTAAGAGTAAGAATTAATGAAGCATATTTAGGGGAGAGAGAATTTAGTGATGTGGGAGAGAGACAAATACACAATATGCAATGGGGTGGTGCTTGAAGGAGCTAGGTTCTTGATGAGGCAAAAGGATCAAATCAAAACTTTGGTTTTTAGCAGAGCTTAGCAGCATAGAGACTGTGAATATCTGGTAGGAGTCACCCAGGACTGACAACTGTCCAAGGGTATGGTGGCAGGTCAGGGTTCTCTGACTGAGAACTCTAAGGCTACTCGTAGAGTATTGAAGAAAAAAACTGCCCTTGGGGTCCAGCCAGGGTTGGAAAGCAAGTGAAACCAGGAAATCACCCAACAAGGTCCAGCTGAAAATGAGATCCGAAGCTTGGCATGTCATAGAACAGCTGAGAGGACAAGTTCCAGTAATAGCTGACATCTATATAATGTTCCTGGTTTATAAGGTAACTTGACATTGCCTACTTCCTTATTTCTCAACAAATCCTGTGAGGTAGTCAGGTAGAGTGGGTATCACTATCGCTGTGTTCCCGATGGAGACTTGGAGAGGTGAGGTGATTTGCCAAAGTCTTATCGCTGCTAAGCTGGAGAGCAAGCCCTCCAAATGCTCATTTCACTACACCACGACCTCAGAGTACTGGAAATATCATTAAAGGAAAGATAGACTTAAGAGGACATAAGTCAAGGGCCAACATCAGCAGTGTGATGTGCATGAACTGGGCAGACAGTGGTAGAAGTGGGGCACTGGAGGTTCACCTAAGAGTGTGGAATGATGGCAGGTCAACAGTGGCACCGAAAGTAATTTAGGGGAGTGGGCATTACACTAGTCCTCCCAAGGTTTGAGAAATTAAGGCCACTGAGAGAGCAGGGGAAGCCAGACTCCTTCAGGACAAGGAATTATGAGGAACACACTATACAGGCAGAGAAGGCCGGAATATTTCCTCACCAGCAGCTAGGGTTCAACAGCTACAAGACGGCTTGGGGTAGAGTGAGTGTATGCATTAGTGAGTGAATAAATGAACGGAAGCCAAAGGAGCAGGGCAGAGGGTTCTGACCTCCAATACATGATCAGCAACAGCACGGCTGAGCAAGATTTCAGGCCAAGAGGTGGTAGGGTTCCATCAGTGACAGGAAAGGAGGTAGAAGAGGTCATGGAACCTTCCCAAGATTCTAACTAGAATATTAGTGTGAGGATGTGAGAACTTCTGTGAGCTTCAACTGAGACAGCATACGTCAAAGTAGCTGATGGTGCCTGGCAAATGGTAGGTACTCAATAAACTTTGGCCAAAGCTGCAATTGAGTCACGTGGACCTTGGGGAGTTTTCTCCTCACTGTTGACTTGTCTCTCGGTGAAATGTTTACTGATACTATTCTAGGCAATGTGTTTGAGGTGATCTAATAAGGAATCAGACATTGACATTGCTCTTACCCCCAGGGCACATCTGATAGAGACTACAGTATAATCGGGTGGCGAATATTCACTTGGTCAGCAAATAATTATCAAGCATCCGCTATGTGCCAGGCACTGGTGATACATCAGCAACATCACAAAGTCTCTGCACACACAGACTTTATGTGGGCACGACAATCAGAAACAGGCAAATATCCTCAGATGGGGTTAAGTGCAATGGAGAAACACAAGCAGGTAAGGAGACAGTAAATTGGGTGCAGGTGACTCTGTGTTAGATGGGGTGATCCAAGGAGGTGGTAAACGAGCAGAGACCTGAATGGAATAAGAGAGCAAGATATGTGAAATTATTGAAGAACAGCCTTGCAGACAGAGGGAACAGCAAGGGAAAGAGCCTAGAGGCACAGAACACCAAGTGTTCAGTCTGGGATGAATATGATAAACAAGAAGTTGGTAGGGACACAGTGGAGCTACTGAGAAGTGACTCCTACCTTGGGGTGTTGGTGCATCTCTGGGGCGCATGACAAGGAATCCAAGGTGGCTTCCCAGAGGAGTAGGCACTTGGGCTGGACCTTAATAGAGAAACACCATTTGTACTCGTGGCAAAGGAACACTGCAAAGCAAAGTCCAAAGGGAGGAAAGCAAAAGGTGTATGTGTGGAGAACAAAAAAGTTTGGTTTGGATGGAGAGCACATTTGATAGAGGGAAATGGTTAAAAATCATACTGGAAAGGTAAGACAAGGCCAGAATTGAGGGAAGAAGGAGTGGGCAAGAAATGGCAGAAGGTAAGGAGACATGTAATTTTTGAACATGTACTATCCACTAGGCATGGGGATAGGTACTTTGTAATATTTCACTTAATTTTTATTTATTTCAATATATTTCTTAGTAAATACTTCCTGATACACATTGTCAGCCTCATGTTATAGGTGAGAAACAGGCTATGGAAGGTTACACCTGAGTGTGACTCGTGGATGTTGAGGTAAGGAGGTCAAAGTTTGAGCAGAGGAAATCACGGAAGGTTTGTAAACACAGGAGGGACATGGGCAGCACCATGCCACCCTGGGATGAAACAGGCTGTGACTCCAGGACCAGGGGACAAGCAAATGACAGTTCAGACCTCAGACTATCAAATTCTGGGATTAGTGGTCTTATTTCTCTTGTATTCCCAAGGCCACAGGGCACAACGCTAGGTCTACATTAGGTTGTCAGATCTTGATTAATAATCTACCTGACCTGAAGTTCAAAAACAAGAAAAGCACAGCACCTGTTCAATGTACTCCTCCTTGTCTTGTGAGTGGGGTTGTGTGTGAGACACCGGGGCTGTTCTTTCTGACAAGTCAAAAAGGAATGACTTACAGGTCCTTTGACACTGAAAAGTTGCATTTGTTTGTTTTAAATAAAACAGATTGTAACACACCAATACAATGGAACACTACTCATCAATAGAAAACAATGAATTACTGATACATGCAACATGGATGAGTCTCCAAATAATTATGCTGAGTGAAAGAACCCAAATTAGAGAGGCTACTGTATAATTCCATTTCTATAAATTCTTGAAAGTGCAAACAAATCTGCATAAGCAGAGAGTGGGTACCTGGGGCAGGAGGTGGGAGGACAGTGAGAAAGGGAGGGTTACAAATGGACATGAGGAACTATTGGGTGTTCCTCAGATATGCTCATTATCCTCATTATGGTGATGACTTCACAGATGTATATGTGTGTCAAAGCACATCACGCTGTACATTATAAATATTCATAATATAGTCTATGTCTATTACACTTCAGTAAAGCTGGGGAAAAATATAATGGTGTAGAGCTTAAACAGGGGCCCTGTAATCGTATGAATTTCTATAACTTTTGTGGCATAGACTTCTCATGTTCATAAATATTGGTGTTCTCTGCTTTCTGGCCACATACTTAGGCCACATTTTCCAGCCTCTCTGGCTATAAGGCGTGGCCAGGCCCTGAGTTCTGCCAATACGATGTTCTCCTTCCCCTCCCACCCACTACCTGACTGGAGGAGACTCTGAGGACACATCGTAGCTTGGGTCCCTGCACTCTGGAGCATGGAACCCTGTCCCCACCCTGCATTCACAGTGGTATGAATGAGAAATAAACTTGGAACCATATAGAAACACTGAAATCTTGGACTTGTTAGAGTGGTTAGTCTCCTAGACAAGGACATTATATAAATAATAATAATTAATACTTAGCAATATAATATACAGTCTATTAAACCTATAAAGTATAATGTAAAGTGTATCATTAGTATAATGTGTTATATAGTACATATTAATAAATTAATCAGTGTATTAATATTCCTAATACCAACATTAATATTGGTAGCAGAACAGAGAGCAAACCACTGAAACTTAATAGGCCTTAGTTTCCTCCTCTGTGAAAAGGGAGAAGGTTTTTCTGCTTATCTCACAGGCTATAATAAATAATAAATAAAATTATGTATGTGAAAGCTTTTTGAAAATAAGCGTACCTTTCACCTACAATATAATTACCGTAACTGCTATTATGAATATCTCTATTTGATTTCCTGAGGCCTAGTTTATGGTTTTACTTCCAGTGAGGTCCAGGTGACTTTTCTTTGTTCCAAGCCAGAAAGACCTCACCCTTAGCTCTAGTAAGTGCCTCATACTTGATATGATATGAGAAGATAGAATCTGAAGACCATTCATGGGGACCATTCTTTTTGGTACAAGACGGGAGACACATGGGTAGATACATTCAAATGTAAATTCATAGATAATGGATACATTTAAAAAAAAATAAAAATACTATCCACTATTCTTTTTTTTGTTGTTGTTAAAAAATTTTTTTCAAGTGTTTATTTTGAGAGAGACAGAGACAGCGCCAGTTGGGGGGGGGTGGAAAGAGAGGAAGAGAGAGAATCCCAAGCAGGCCCTATTGTCAGCACAGAGCCTGACATGGAGCTTGAACCCATGAAACTGCGAGATCATGACCTGCGCTGAAACCAAGAGGCAGATGCTTAATCGACTGAGCTGCCCAGGCACTCCTACTACCCACTATTCTTCATATTAGGGGCTTCATTTGTATTTTCTCATTTTATGAGTTTCCCCCCAAAATCTGAACCTGAATTTGATTTCTGGAAGGTCACAAGGGAAGTGACAAAAGACAGATGTATCGATAATTGAAACCATCACTACTGGAAAAAGGACCTGAAATGTCACTGAAGGCTAACAATTCACCAGCAGCAACAGAGGGATCACAGCAGTATGGGGCCTGGACGCGCCCACTCAAGAACTCCAGTCAACTCCTGGGATTTGTTTCAGACTCTCCTGGGTAGTGCTACCATGCACATAACAACAAAAAGCTGTGCCAATATCATATTTGAAGTGGGTAAAGTAGGACAACTTCAACGAATGTCACCTCTTCATTTTGGAATTAGTGACCTTAATCTAAACGATGCCACAGTTAACAGATAAGCCCAGAATCTCAATGGCTTATTACAAGATTTACATCTCACATCTATCAAGAATCTGCCACGATTCTGTCGCACATCATTCCAAGGCCCAGGCCGGAAGAGCGGCCCCTGTCTAGACCATCAGACTCACCCCCAAGCATTGGTGGGCACTGCCCTAAGGATTCAGATGCTGGCTAACATAGGTCTCAGTATTTAAAAGTACAGACCAAGCTAAAACCTGTTAAATGAAGTGTATCCTATCCTCCTCGATGAGTATGTGTTCATAACAAACCAGAAGGCCAAGATGGAATGGCAGCTTGTTAGACCCCTTGGGGCTCCACACAGAAACATCACTGTGTAGGAGGAAGTGGCCCCGCCTGAGGCTTGCCCCCTTCCTTCTCTTCCAGCCCAGCCCACCCCAGCCTGCACTGGGGAGGCTCCCCCTGGCCCCACACTCAAGCTCCATTCTCAGCCCGTCGGCCTGGGGCTGCACACACCAGCAGTGTGGGCTGTGCCTGGGTGCACAAGTCCAGGACGAAGCCAGGGAGCAGGCCCATGGCTGTGTAGGAAGAGGGTCCTGGAGTCCTGGGTACAGGGACTGTGCTCTGGAAGATGGGAAGTGAGGACCAGTGAAGCCAGAGGAACACCAAAACAGGGTCCAAGCCAGGGTCTGCCTGAGGGTGACATGTGGGGGCTCTGACAAAGGGAAAAGGAGTGGTGTTGGAAGCACACGGAACTCTGTGCCTGAAGTATCACGTCCACCTGCATTTCACTGGCCAAGTCTGATGTCAATGGGGCAGGAATAGAATATCATTCTGCAGGAGTGTATATGCGGGGGGGGGGGGGGGTGCTACATCAGAGAGAGGGATGGTGAATATTTTCACCAGGAATAGCATCTTCTTTCCTTAGACACCAGTACTGGGATGTTTAAGGAAGGAGGGGGAAAATATTCAGGAGTTTGAAAATAAATATTAACAGCTCACAACTGGTTGATTTCTAAACGCAGTGAAATGGCAAAGTGTCTTGCAAATAGCAAACACTCAGTGAAAAGGGGGGAACTGGACTGAAATATGCCAAAGTGGAAAATGCCCCCACAATCCCAGCATCCTCTGCAGGAAAAGGACAATTACTTGGCAAAGGGAAAACAGTAAGTCTCCCGGGATACATTCTGGCTCAAACTAATAACGTGTTGCTTGAGGCAACCAATTTGTACAAAACAAGCCAATCCTGAAGTCGGGGGTGGTGGGGCGGAGCGGGGCATGCAAGTAAACCTGGCAGCTGCTCCCGAAACCCCCGCTGTCCTCCCTCCCACCTCTTCTCAGGAAAGCTTTTCCTCCGGATCTCACTTCTGCAGAAAAAAGGCAGACACGAGTAGTTTCACAGGCATGTTGAGTGAGCCCACCCTTCAGCCAATGAGATCTGAGAGAATAAAAGAAACTGCCTTTCTGTAAAGGTGGTTTATAAAAACTAGCCAGACATAAAATAGAACATATTTGGGGCTTGATTTAGCTGTTTTTCTACAACTTTAAGAAATTTTCTTACCACAGACTGGATGCTAGCTCTTAAATAGGAGGAATTCTAAAAACTACATTATGTTGCCATCATCATAATGGCAACTCCTTACCATATTCCAGGAACTTTATGGACCTGGTCTCATTTAACCCTCAGAACAAGCTTGCAAGGTCAGTATTACCATTATTATTTCCATTCCACAGCTGAGACACTAAAAGTCAGTGTGATTAAGTAATTTGCTGACGGGGCACCTGGGTGGCTCAGTTGGTTGGGTGGCCGACTATAGCTCAGATCATCATCTTGCGGTCTGTGAGTTCAAGCCCCGCATCGGGCTCTGTCCTGAGTGCTCAGAACCTGGAGCCTGCTTCCGATTCTATGTCTCCCTCTCTCTCTGCCCCTTCCCTGCTTGCTCTCAGTGTCTGTCTGTCTGTCTCTCTCTCAAAAATAATAAACAATAAAAAAAATTTAAAAAGAAAATAATTTGCTGAATATCACAGAGCAGGAGAGTAGCGGAGATGGTGTTTGGTCTATCAAACCCAGAGAACAACAGCTTTCCATTACACTGTAACTACCTCCTGCCAAGAATAAACAACTAGCATTACATCAGTGAAAACTTAAACACAAGTACATGACTGCAGTATATGAAATACTAGCCAGCCCCCTCTAAAGCAAAGAGGCCAGCACTCAATACTCTCCCCCAACAAATAAGCCTGCCCCAAACAGACACATCTATCATATAAAAACTTTCAAAATAGCTTCTGTAACATATTTAATTTTCTAAATTCATTTTTCATTTTTTATTTTTTCTGATTTTTAGAGTGATCTAGGAATATTATACATAATTCAGATTTGCAGAAATGTAATAAGGAAAGTCCCTGAGATAATCAATATTATCAGTTTGGGATATATCTTGCCAAACTTTTTTCTATATACTTAGATATATATATATATATACATACACACACACACACACACACACACACACAACACACACACGCACGCACACACAGACGAATACAGCAAAAGTATATATAGGCCAATATAGCAAAATGATTATACATTCTATCCTCTAACCTTTTTCTTTTTTTTTTAATGTTTATTTATTTTGAGAGAGAGAAGTGGGGAGGGGCAGAGAGAAAGGGAGACAGAGAATCCCAAGCAGGCTCCAAGTTGTCAGCACAGAGTCCGATGTAGGGCTTGAACTCACAAACCATGAGATCGCGACCTGAGCCAAAACCAAGAGTCGCGCCACCCAGGCACCCCTTTAACCTCTCTTTTTCAATTAACAATATAATTGGATCACTTTCCCTGACTGCATAGCATTCCATTTTACTTGATTACTTGGTTGGATATTTGGGTTTTGTTTGCTTTTACTAATATAAACAGTGCTGCATGGCATACTCATGCCATACTCATGGCAGACTCATAATATGTCTAGTTATTTTCTAGGGACAAAATAACAGTTACAGAGTGTGACATTTAAATTAATACTAAGGGTTAGAAAGGTCTTTCCACACTCCAGGCATGCAAAGTCACAATTCTCCACTCCCAACACAAGAATGCTTTCAATCATTTACACTTTACCAAGCTAACAGATATTCTTGTTTAATCTGTACAACTGAATAGGGATTAATCAGCTCTTTATATCACTTCTTTGCATTTCTTCTTTTATGAACGAACATATTTACTTTTGAACTAGCATGTAAGCCAACAAGTCTAGCAGGACCCACCAAGCCATTCTGTAGATAAGCAGGTGAAAAGGCTGAGCGAGGGATTTATTAAGCATAAGCAATTCCTTTCCCCTTAGTATAGCTGTGGGAAGTAGGCTCTAAGTGGAGCATCAGATGCAGATTCCAGTTTCTATGGCAAGTCACACTGCTAATGATGGTTCCAGAAAGACTATAGATGACAAGTGTATAGTGTCAATCTGCATATCTTGGGCAGGGAAGGGAGAAGACTTTTAAGTTGTGTTTGCACCATGTTATGGGCTGAACTGTGTGTCCCCAAATTCATACGTTGAAATGTTAACCCCCTAGTACCTCAGCATGTGGTTGTATTTGGAGATAGGGTCTTTAAAGAGATTGTTAAATTAAAGTGAGGTCTCAAGGGTGGGCCCTAATCCAGTATGACCATCCTTGTAAGAAGAAGAGATCAGGACACAGACACACCTAGAGACAATACCATTTGAAGACATAGGGCAGAGACTTCAGAAGAAACCAACTCTACTAATGTCTTGATCTCAGACTTATGGCCTTCAGAATTATGAGGAAATAAATTTCTGTGGTTTAAGCCATTCAGCCTATGGCCGCCCTAGTAAACAAATACAATTAGCACTCCACGTAAGTTGTCCATTTCACAGTAAAAGAGCTGATGAACACCCTTGGTGCTTCCACTTTGAAGGGCTAACATCTTGTTGACATTTATAACCCTGTGTCTAGCACTTCTCTCTGTTTCTAGATGAACTGTAAGATGGTGACATGAATTTGTTCTTGAGGCTCATGGCAGATGTGACTCCTGCCAAAGACAGCTGCCCTTTTAGAGGAAATAGCATAATCCATTTCCTCACTTGATCCATAATCTATTTCCTCACTTAAGCTGAGAATTCATTCTCTCCCTTGAAAGAAGCATGAAAAGTTAACTCCCATTTCTGAAGAAAGCCTATGTTAATAAAACATTAATAAAGAGCCTTTCTAAGCTCTGAGGACTTTGCAAATGGAAGGAAGAGATGCCACTGTGGTAAAGTCAGGTAAGGTGAGAACAGATCTGTTAGGAAAAAAGCACTTTAGCACATCTTCAATAAGATGGCCTGCCACTCACTGCAAAAGAGCCCCCAAAGAGAATTACAAAGACCCAGACCTTGTCCCACCTAGACTTCAGCACCAGGAAAAGAAATGTGTGATCTAAAATACATTAGCTTGGGGGTCAAGAGACTTTCCATGGCCATGTCTCATCAAGACAAATAATTTTCTTAAAATTATTAAGAAAAAAAACAAAAAAAACCCAACATGATTCTTTGGATCTGAGGGGCTTTTAACTTGTTCATGAGTGAACTGAACCCTCAAGAAAGAGGATCCATTGCTTATTTCAGGGGGGAAAAAAAAGAAGATAAAACGTTTAGAGAGGACTGAAATGAAGAATAGCCAGTTGTGCCTGGCCAAAAATCTCTTAGGGTTTTAAATGATTCAAAGGGTGGATAAGGGACAAGGAATTATAAGGCCTGACTCTGCTGCTAATACTTAGTCCTTGGCTTTTCCCCCCCATAAAATGAAGAAATTCTACTAAGTGATCTCTTAAATTTCCTCTAACTTTAAAGGTCTATGATAGTTAAAGGATCCAAACCAATCATTATGATCCCAGACAAAATACGAAGCCGTCTATTTCCAGAAGCTTCTGGGCTAATGACAACACTTGAGAGGGCATGGCATACTAGCACTGTGGTTTGAGCTTTTTACGTCCACTGATATTTTGTTGAGTTTGAGTTAACATTTTATTACCTGAAAAAAGCACAGTTCATGATTCTTTTTGGAGCCTGACTTTGCTGGGTACTGAGTGCTTTGCACAAGAGCCTCAGTGAGCAAGCTCTAATCTCATTTACACCAGTGATATTATACCACTCACCTGGGGAGCTACTTAAAATGGAATATAACATCTTAAATGGGTGAATCTGATGACATACATTTAAAATATTCCATAAAATAATTAAAAATTATGACCAGATAAACTCATTTCTATTTTTCCAAATTCTCTTTCTAGATGAGTGTACTTGCGACCAAGGTACTTGGAAGCAAATTTTGCTTTTTTCTGAGGTGGGAGGCAAGGATATTACATTGATGCAATCTGGCAACAAGAGATGTGACTAAAAACATCCACTGGATACCTCATTAGTTCCAGACACTGTACTGGAGACCAGTCTGTTGGAACAATCCACGTAGGAAAATATCGGTGTTGCTGCCCTCAAGGACCTGAGTATCGTCGGGAAATGAATGAACCACTCAAAGACCTCTCCTGCCAAAAATAGAAGAGCTGGAACAGGTACTATGACCTAGAGTAAAGCTGGGGAGAGAACTTTCTCAGGGTAGCTCACTCAGGAATGCCCCATCTTTAGGAACATACACGGCACAAAGTAAGGATTCTGCATGAGAAAACTTCTTTTGAATTTTGTCTTAAACAATCAGTAAGACTTTGTCATATGGGGCGGGGGGGGGAAAGGAGTTACTCAGGGTAAAAAGCAGGAGTAAGTAGAGGAATAGAAATGGAACATTTTGGGGCACCTGGGTAGCTCAGTTGGTTAACTGTCTGACTTCAGCTCAGGTCATGATCTCATGGTTCGTGGGTTCAAGCCCCATGTCCGGCTCTGTGCTGACAGCTCAAAGGGTGGAGCCTGCTTCAGATTCTGTGTCTCCCTCTTTCTCTGTCCTCTCTCTCAAAATAAATAAATAAATAAATATAAATAAACATTAAAAAAAAGAAATGGAACATTTTGAAGCATAATGAGAGAAACAGTTATGATTGGGGTTCCATCCATTCTAAATACTAAATGTTTTTTGAATCTGTTCAGTTTCCTCTAATCTAATCCAGTCCCCTAGACCAGACCACCATATATGCCACCCAGATTACTGCAGTATGTTAGCACTACCAGTAATATAACCAATAACTACCATGATTCCCAAGGAGCAATGAGATGAGTGATCCTTTGAGATATCTGTCACAATGATAATGTGATATGGAAACACCTGTGATTTCTGTTGATGATTAAGTGGGAGGTACTTGTAGTACCACTGGGGTTTGTTGCCTGCATCCATAATTGAGGGAAATGCTCATTGTACTAACTTCCCTATAGGTGAGAGACAATAAATACCTATCCTCCAAATTCATGGCCCCTCTGGATTCTAAGTGGTCACAAATACCCAGTATTGATCACCTATTTAGAACTGAAAGAACAGAACATCTTAAACTCTGCCTTCTGGGACTGGGTACAGAGAAGTGGTCCTTCCAGTGAGCTTAGCCACAAGAGGGATACAGCTGCAGAGTGTTGACAAGCCTCGGTATCAATCTCAATTTTGTCACTTAACTAATGTGTGGCTCTGGGCATTGGTGTCCTCATCTATAAAAGGAAAATCATAAGACTGAAAAGAACACCACAGAAGATAATCAATAAAAGGCATTTCAGCTGTCACTTCCTCTTTAGGATTGACGCATTAGCAATTCTACAAATGACTTGTAGAATTTGATTGGAGACCACGTTTGTTTTTTTAATTTTTTTAAATGTCTATTTATTTTTGAAAGACAGAGAGACACAGAGTACAAGCAGCGGAGGAACAGAGAGAGAGGGAGACACAGAATCTGAAGCAGGCTCCAAGCTCTGAGCTGTCAGTATAGAGCCCAACGCAGGGCTGGAAACTCACAGACCACAAGATCATGATCTGAGCCCAAGTTGGACCCCCAACTGACTGAGCCAC
The DNA here is from genome assembly GCF_007474595.2 of Lynx canadensis. Taxonomy (NCBI): domain Eukaryota; kingdom Metazoa; phylum Chordata; class Mammalia; order Carnivora; family Felidae; genus Lynx; species Lynx canadensis. The sequence continues at coordinate 125,071,430 of NC_044308.2, forward strand.
CCAGGTGCCCCAGGAGGCCACAGTTTTTAAGTTAAGTGGTCCCACAATATCTAGTTTAGATTCTCTGTTTGGAACACAGCATCTTAAACTCTGCCACTCTTTCTCAGATTTTGCTCCACACATTTGGTTTAATAGCCACAATAACCTATTTCACTAGCACAGAAAAGCCTTCCCCAACTCGCCATCTTTGCACTGTGGTGACTAAATAGGGAAGAGACTGCACAAAGTATAAGACAGGTGAGATTCTGAGACACCCAACTTAGAGAGTACCCCCCACCATACCCACACACAACCATGTACATTAATTTTTAAAAAACATTTAAAAGGTTACAGCAATCCCCCAAAACAGAACAGGAAAAACAAAATGAATGGAGACCGCCAGAGAGCTGCCCAACATTTTTTGAAGACAGGGGAAAGAGGTGTCCTTCCACACGAGCTGCTCCTACATGTCCTCTTAATTCCTTCCCATCATGAAGCTACAGTTCAATTGGCGAACACACTTAGGCATAGGTAAGTGGAGAGCAGGTCTGGGGAGAAGGGTCTCACAGACCCATATGAGAATAGTTGATTTCTTCCACAAAGATCTGCCATATAATTTCAATGTGCCAGGCAGCATGCTGAAAATGTAAAATGAAGAACGTGGCGTGGTTCCTGCTTCCAAGAGGGCCTCAGTTGAGTGGGACCCCCAAACAAGTCATTGCTGTCCAATAAGATGAGCTCATAAGGCACATTTGCACTTACCTCCTGGGGAACGCATAGGAGGCAGCAACAGCTGTGCAAAAGGGTCTCTATAACCGCTTCCCACAACCCACTGCGTTCATAAACACTGGCCTCTCATGGCACCAGGCAGGTGAGCCCACAAGACAGAGTTGGGTTGAATTCCAGCACTACCTTTTTGAGTTATATTAGTTCAGCCAAACCACTTAATCCCTTTAGCAATTGTTTCTGCATCCATAAAATGAGGGATCAATATCTATTTTTAAGATTGTGAAAATTAGAGATTGTGTGTGTGTGTGTGTGTGTGTGTGTGTGTGTGTGTGTGTTTAGCACATTCCTGGCACATAATCCATATTCCATAAATAGAAACTATTTTTAAAATTATGTATGAAAATCCTTTTAATGGCAAAGAATCCGTTTGCACATTATTACATATAACTTACCTATTTCTGTAGTCATAACAACTGGCAAATACCGGTTTTACTCAATAAACATTTGTGTTTCTGAGAAAACTTTGGAACCTCTCTGGAGAAACTTTCAAAGAAACCAGTCATTAGAGGTGTTTTTGCCTGTTTGTTTGTTTGTTTGTTTGTTTTAAGCACTGACTGAAATCCAAAATGCACAACTTAATAGGGACAAGAGTATCAAGGATCCTGGGGCACCCTAAAAACAGAAATGTGGCCAAATTTAGATACATTAATGAAAGAGAAAAATGATGTAATTTGTTTCTTAAAAACTGTTCTACTGTTCTTTAATTTTGAGGAAGAGACTATTGTTCAGGAAGAATATGAATATTGATGAAATTTGTAGCTAGGCAAAATAATTTAAAAAACAAATTAATTCATTTTTGTCTTCGAGGAAAATATATTCAAGGCAAAAAAAAATTCATGAAATATGAACGTGTCTTGAGAACAATAAGAATCCCCCTGTTACCCCACCATGCATGATGATAATTACCGTTTCCCGGGAATCTGGACCCCCAATTCCGGTCTACTGGTCTACCAGCTGCAGCAGGATTAGGACAAAACCGACAACAGAGAAACATGTCACATCTTGTAAGGAGTCACGCACCCCTGATGATTCTCTCCCACCATCCTTAACTAACAACAACCAGAGAAACATTCTGAGCATCTAAAAAGTTCTTGTCGGGTGCCTGGGTGGCGCAGTCGGTTAAGCGTCCGACTTCAGCCAGGTCACGATCTCGCGGTCCGTGAGTTCGAGCCCAGCGTCAGGCTCTGGGCTGATGGCTCAGAGCCTGGAGCCTGTTTCCGATTCTGTGTCTCCCTCTCTCTCTGCCCCTCCCCCGTTCATGCTCTGTCTCTCTCTGTTCCAAAAATAAATAAACGTTTAAAAAATAAAAATAAAAAAAATAATAAAATAAAAAGTTCTTGTCACAAAAATTGAGATCTTAAGTCCATAGCTTTCTACCCAGCATAAACACTTATTTCTGAGACAAAGAGTCAAGAATCCCTGGAGATATTCTACTGCTCTGGCAGAATTCCACTGCGATCAGTTAAATGCAATGAATCAAGAACATATGGTCTACATTTGTTTTAAAACCCATGAGGGTTTAACACAAAGTCTGGCAAAATGTAGTCCTGGGTCTGTTGAATCTAGAATTGAAAAAAAAAAAAAAATGGCCAAGAGGTGTAGCAGAGCATGAGACACAGCAGGGCTAACTCTGTAGATACAGGGAAATTCATCAAAATATTTTTTTCCGGTTTCTCTGGTTTCCCAACACTTTAGCAATGGCATGAACTTCCAAGTCAAATTTGCCAATTTATGTTATGTACGGGTTTTACTGACCAGGTAGTCAGTATGGGCTAATGGAAGGCTAAATGTATTTTTATATGTACATAAATATATGTGTGTATGTATGTATACAAAAATATATATATAAAGTATACCTATATACACACATACATACACTTGCAGAACTTCTCAAAGTCTTTCATAACCTAATACTTGCTAGGACTCTCCAACAAAGAGGGCACAGCATGATCTAACATACTGGCCCCCGGCATCTTGGCTTTTCTTGAACTGCTGCATGGAACACACTTGAGGGAAATGCTGGACTCCTAAACCCAAATGGGACACGGATGTCTGGGATGCAGATGACCCTCCCCACCTGCAATCTCCGTTCATTCAAGGACCCACTCAACTGACAATTATTAAACACATGCTGTGTGCTCTATCCAGTCTTGACATTCCTCAGTTGGCATATAATGCCTGAGCATTCTAATCCTACACTTAAACTCTGCACTTACCTGATAGGTAAAAGAAAATCAGAATGGAAGCCCACCACCTAAACAACAGCTTGTGCTACTGCAAACATTTCTGTGTTTTCTCTTTCCTGGTTGCAATGGACTTCCAAGGCAGAAGGCTTATTTTTATTCCCTCGACACTCTTCCTGTTTATCATCCCATGTAAAATTAGTGGCATTACAGAGCTCTGCTGACTGGTGAAGATGACAGGGCGTGCCTGTTATCTAGGGAAAGGGGGCCCCCTCAGGAAGTAGGGGGTGAGAGAGGAAACAAGTGTTAATAAAGCTCTTGCCTGTTCTCAGCTCTCCCGTCATTTGCTCTGGAGAGCTGCATCCCCGAACAAATATCAGCATACCCTGTGATGTAACCAAGGTGAGGGGATTTGTTTGCCTTCCTCCTCCTAATTACCCCCTTGGTGAGAAAATGAGAAGAAAATGTAGGCTGATCACAGAGTCTCTCCCTCCACAATTGTGCCGGGAATCAGGATTGCCCTGCAGGGCTGCCGGATCCCTGCAGAAGTCCTGCCACAGAAGACAGGGAGGAGTCTGCGGCTTGCTGCAGCCCAGCATGGAGCAGTGGGGCCAAGGGACACAGGCTGGACCCGGGCCCCCATAACCCCCTGCACACATAAGATGAATCACAGAGTTTCACACTCACACAGCATGCTGCCAGGGAAAGCCCGGGCCAGCTAGGCTGAGGGGTCTCCTGATGGAGGCTGCAATTCTTCACCCTCTACCTCCCTCTGCAGTGCTAAAAGGCATGGGGCAGGGGAGGCAGATAAATACCTCAAGTCTCCCCAAGGCAGTTCCTCCCAAGGACCCTCAAGGCCTCGGTACAGAAACTAACCACACTGAACTTCCCACAGCACCTGTCTGCATGCACCCATGGCTCACTTCGGAGGACTGCAAAACCCTCCTCAGGTCTCATCCCACCACGTACACAGTTTACCGTCCTCTTTAGGGCAGTAAAGGAGTAGGCAGAAATTATCCTTATTTCCCATATCAGAGGGAAATGAGGCACAGAGCTATGGAATCAGGATTTTATTTTGTGAATTCCTACTGCACTTTGCACCGTACGAAGCACCTTCACACACACCCTGTTGCCCAGCCTGGACACGGACCCTCTGCCCCACTTCCCAGATGAGGAACGACAGCTCCGGGGAGAGGGCTGTGCCCAGAAATACGGACAGATGAGGATCTGCTCCATGGCCTCACGATGATTTCGTTTATCCTGACTGAACGATCCAGCCTCCAAGTAGAGCCTTCCAAGAGTTGGCCACTGACACAGCCCTGGTGCCAGGCGGTGGGCAGGTAGTCAGTACAGAATAATAATCAGCACAGATCTCTTGGAAGCTCTCAATAGCTCAAATGAAAGCATTTATAACTTCTCTACAACTGAAGTAGAAAGATAAATGTCACAGGGTTAGAAATATTTGGTCACTCTCCTAAACCTTGTATTTACTTATCCAGGAAGAGTTAAAGGCTTTTCAAAGCCAGAACTCTAACATGACTACACAAGTCAGGATGTTCAGAAAGAGGCTCATGCAGGTCTTATATCTGGGGCTGTATCCAGAGGTGGTCCACACAGCCTAGGCCGCTCACCACCCTGCCTTTCATTTTTCCAGGGCCCAAAGGGACACTGCTTGCCACTTTTGGGCCTAGAAGAATAGGTGGGTGAAGAGGGAAGGGAGGTGGCTCTACCCTACACAGATGGAGGCATTCCTCTGGGCCAACCTGGACCCTTGGCTGATTACTAAAGAATGAGGAGATTTCTTTTCAAAGTGGAGTGTCCAGAAACGTGTTTACATAACACCATACTGTGGGCACATAGCAGTTATCTATCAGCACTCATATCTGTTAAGGGAACATGAACTGTTTCCTCAGACTCCACCTACTATACACCTTATTTAAAAACCTTTTGATTCTATTTACGTTAAACATAAACCCACGGTAAAATATGTCATATATTCATATGCATCCTCTACCCTATCTGTATAGAAGGTCTGGAGGGTAACTTAGCAAAATGATAAACATGATGACTCTGGGGCACCACTAGGTTTGAGAACCATGGGGAAAGGCTTTGGAACTTTGGTTGAAATCCAGGCACATCCATTTCTTAGTAGTACTGTCTCAGACAAGCATCTTAACCTCCCAGACTCAGGGTCAACCAGGAAATGGGGAGAAAGATTCCTCCCTCGCAGGACTGTTGTAAAGGCCAGAGATGATACACATCATGTACTGGCACACAGCACAAGCTGTGTGCTGGCTATGATTATGATTGCTTCTGTAAAAAAGGATGGTTGCCAAAAGGCCACACCTCTAGCCTCCTGTAACTACAGAAACTATCTCGTGCTGAAGGAGAGATGTAGGAGCATCGCTCATCATTCTACAGCCCTAGTTTTGCCTTCGCTTCTCCAGAGTGACCCTGGACTCCAGGCCACTGAATTCCTGGTGGAGATGAAAGTGTGTTGGCTATTCTCCACATGCTTCACCCGCACCATCACCCCAAATCCATTCTCCCACCCTTCTCCACAGCTCTATGCCCTGGTGGCTGATCTCTGTGGGTTGCCTCACCAGGGCCCTGTGCCCTTTGACTTCCAGCTGGGATCTGCCAGTGGGAAGCATGAGCACAAGATCTGGGCATTTATTCCCCCCTACTCCCCACTTCACCAAATCTCTGGCAGTGGCTCTGTCCTTCATACAGCCACAGCACCTGTTGGCCAGCCCCTCTTCCCATGATTCTAGCTCTTGCTGCCTCTGTAAGAGTCGTTTCATTAAACCCTCTTCAAATAAAACCTTTTTGAGGATACCATCTGCCACCTGCCAGGACCCTGATCAAAACAATGAGAGAAGATGTTTTCTCAGTGGGAACTGTAATACTGTTAGCATGGCTTCAGAAAAGGGAGATACTGAAAACAATTATACGCTTTGGAGACAGATTAATAATGTCCAGTTCTGACTAGAACTCTGATTTTCATCACTAGAACCTGTAGGAATTAAAGCAATTTTCATCTAAGCAGAGAGGCCACTGAAAAAAACCAACCTGAGCCTAGAGGTCCTGACTTTCACACTGTGACGGGCCCTCTTCTACCTCTCTGAAACAGTAAGAACCCTGGGGCGAGAGAGGGGAAAACAACCAGATCCTTGCTGATCACTTATTCTGTGGCCAGCATCATATAAGTTGCTGTATATAAACTGTCTCACTTGGAGCTATTAACAACTTGGTAAGGTAAGTACTACTATTATCTCCATTTTCCAGGTGAGGGAACTGAATCAAAAAGACATTAAGGATCTTGCCCAAAGTCACACAGCTGGTACATGGAAGAATGAGGATCTGAGCAGTCTAACCCCAAAGTCTGAGTACTCCTGACCAATGTGTTTGTTCTATGTGTCCTCTATGGGAAGGCTGGTGGTTGAGGGCGAGGAGGCGAAGTAAGGGGTGAGTACAGCCTCTTTTCCTAATTGCCTTGGCTTCTGATGGTGCCTTCCCAACATGAGACTTTCCCCACAGTGGAGATGGGCTTGTCACAGTTCAGCCACTGACCGTGATCCTCAGCCATAGAGATTAAACAGAATGGAGAGGGTGTAAAAACAAAATGCTATAAAGAACTGGGGCTCGTGAAGACAGACTATGATAAACTAGGATTCTTTGCAATACTATCAAATACCAAACCAAATCCTGTCTGAACCCTTTAGTCTGCAAGAAATCTCTCTCTCCATGTGTAGAATCCTCCAATAACATATAGCATAAGGACGAATGTTACCCAAATTTGAAAAATGATCCAGAGACAAATTCCTAAACAATGTTTTTGAGAAAAACAAAATTATTGGATACACCTGGCAAATTTATCCACAGAGAAATTATTAGTAACTTTATTACTTTCAAAGGAAAATAATCCCTTGGGCCAAATAAACAAAACACCAAGAATGCACTACATCTATCCAATGCCATTCTAAACCTAACCCAGATACAGTGCTTATTAATAGGCCCTTATTGCACCTGCTAAGCCAGGCAGCATCCTTCCTACACCTCTTAGAAATTTAATAAATGAGAGCACAGGATGTTACAGACTGATGTATATAGCTCAATTCAAGCACAAAAGAAAAAATATAACTGCAAAATGATTTGTGGTCTGGACACAATGGCTGAGTCCTGACTCATTCCACTTGACATAACATTTGCTTTTTCTCTGCTCAAATCTACCTCCCTCTTGCTGAAAACAAAAGATGCATGGGTGGCTGGGTGAAAGATTCAGCCTTGTGCATACTATGTATAGTTCAGTCATCCAAGGAGAAAATAAATTGACAAGGAACAGAACTTGTACCGAATAGTAGAAAATAACACATTAAGATATATTGTCAAATGGTTTCCCAATATTAACATCCTGCCAACTAATCAGCCAATCTGTGTACGTGTTTTTTCCCAATGCAATTTTGAACCACTCTATCCTAACTTTTTGACTGTAGGACTACTACATCTGAATTCATTCTGCAAACAAAGCTGCAGAGATTTTAGGAGTGGCAACAGGTCACCAAAAGTGATCTTCAAAGCCCTGTGGGCTCCATCTTACCAGTCGAGTCAGCCTGAGAAGCCCTGCTACTCATCTGTTCCTCCGCATTGATAAGCTGCAGGTCGGTGTATGAGGGATCAAAACTAGGACTACTGGTGTCTTCAGAATGTGTGGTCCAGCTGCTCTCAGAGGTCAGAGGGCATCTCCTTAAGGAGTCGAAGGAAGGGCACGTCCAGCAGGGCATGGTCAATGGTATGGCTGGGGACAGACCAAAAACCAAAAGCAGACAATATAAATTGGTTGTGCTCATTGATCTTTAGTGCTTGTCTTACCTTGATGGTGCTCAGGTCCTACGAAATCTCAACAGCCATACAAGGGAAGGAAATGATGGAAATATCACTTATGACAGGGCAAAATAACTGACTGAGCCCCCACATTGTAAGTCCGTATCAAAACCAGTACCACAAATAAGAGCTCTCATGACTCTCAAATCAAAGAAAATCTCACTAAAGAAAAGTAGTGATTTTCGGCTCTACTTTTATTTCTAAACTTAGATTTGTTTCATTCAAACGAAAACTTCATGAATCCATTTTTAGTGGTATGCCAACTTCCCAAAATATACTGCAAAATTACAGCTAGGTTAGGTTAATGGCTAAGAGAAGATAGGTGAATATATATGTACTCGCATAGGAAGGTGATATGCCTCTGGAGTCTCACTGTAACTGGAGATTCTGCAGACAGTTACATATACAAATTGAGATTTCCTGGGGCTGCTGATCTGCAATACAATGAACAAACTTCAAGGGAGGAATGCACAGGGCTTGACTTTATCTCCTGAACGCTGAGCAGCAAACTCAGCCTTTCAAAACCACTTTGGAAAGTTTCTTTTTTTAAAATGAAGTTTTCTAACGTTTATTTGTCTTCAGTTAATTGCCTACCACACGGTTTCTCCATGGAATTGCATGAGAATCTTACTGCAAATTAATTGATAAGTACTAAAAACAAGTGCTGAAAGCAGTGTGGACAGGGAAGGAAAAACAAAAGAAAAAGAACTAGCATTTCTTGAGTACTCATGAAATGTCAGACACTTATACAAATGTTACTTCACTTCACTATCAATCCTGAGAGACAGGCACTGGTCTCATCTGACACAAGGGGAAACCACCTCAAAAGAGGTTAAAGAGCTGGTTCAAGAAGGGTCAGTTCTCCTACGGGTGTCTGGGTGGCTCAGTTGGTTGAGCGTCTAACTCTTGCTCTCTGCTCAGGCCATGACCTCATGGTTTGTGGGTTCAGACCATGCGTGGAGTTCTGCGCTGGCAGCTCAAAGCCTGTTGGGATTCTCTCTCCCTCTTTCTCTCTCTCTCCCTCTGCCCTTGCCCTGCACACATGCATGTGCTCTTTCTCTCAAAATTAATAAACTACAATAAAATTTTTAAAAACAGTCAGTTCTCCTAGCTAGGGAATCAAAATTACTGAGAGTTGGGTTCAGAGAAATTTGGGTAAAGAGAAAATTGAGATTTAGGAGGGAAAAAAATAATAAATAGCAATATATGTGACATAGAACAAATATGAAACCACGGAGAATTTTCATTCCATATTCTCTTAGACATTTATAAGACATGAAGGTCTTTTCTCTGTCTGGAGTGCTCATGGCTCACACCCCCTATTCTTTAAAAATATTACCCTCCCAGTAAGGTATTCCTGAGCTATTCTCTCCAAAAATGCAAAGTCCCTTCTCTCCTTCATTTCTCCTTAGTATTATCACCATCTAATGTACTACATAATGCAGGGTCTTCCCCACTAGAATCCAAGCTTCTTGGGGATGGGGTTGGGGCGGCAGGGATTTTGGTCCATTTTACTCACTTCTGCATCCCCATTCCTAGAATACTGTCTGGTGTGAATAGGTACTCAATATTTGTTGGTTTTATCAACAGAAGTACCAGAAACACTCATAACAGTCTATGAGAAGCACTCATAACAGTCTATGCTAAGTACAGACTGTTAAAACTAAACTTGTACCTATAAAACTCCTACACAAACATAGAAAAAAATCAAACTGATAAAGAAGAACAAAATAAACAATCAAACAGCCCAAAGCAAAACTGAACTTGTAAAGGCTTATTATAGGACTGCCATTTCCTACAATATAATGGATTAGACACCTTACTGTGGAAAAAAATTAAATAAAACGTAATAACATTATTTAAAATATATTAGAGGGTGAGCAAGAAAGAATTATCAGAGGCCAAGTTCAAGCTGGAATCCAGAATGGTAAACAGAGCACTCATCCTGATTTTCAGACCCCGAGGCTTTTGAGCAAACCAAGGAGACTTCTGAGTTTGAGTTTTTTAAAGGTCTTGTGAAGAAGGCAAAGAAGGAAAACAACCTAGGGCTAACCCAAGATGGGAAATCTGACAGAAGATGTGATGCCTGAAGCTTGAATTCCTAAAGGGCTCAATTAAAGGGTAAATTAGCAATAAGCCCCACCCCCAAGCTAAGGACAGCAAGGAAAATTGTCTGCCTTAAGCCTGGGTGCAAGGTAGAGAAAAGAAATCTCCTAAGAATTTATAACTATAAGCTGTCCCACATAGGGGCTTACGGCTGAAACTACTTGTGTGGTCTGAAAACCTTCCAGTCTGAGAACGTAGCTGAAGTATTTCCAGGTTGGTAGTGGCCTCGGGCACCTGGGAAAAGCAAATACTAATCCTTTCTGGAGGAAGATACCTCAAAGCCAGCCTTCCCAGACAGAATGTTCCTTAGTTACACATGGTAATAAAATAAAAAATAAAAATAAATAAACCATGAAATACATAAGAAATCAAGTTACCATAAACACAAACCAGAGCCAGCAAGGGGGCCAGGGATGGGGGAAAGCCAGAATCAGACCTGCAAAGAATTCAGACACTAGAATTATTTAGCAGGAAATATAAGTATGTTTAATATGTTTAAGGAAACAAGAAAATACGAAAGAAAATGAAAATATTAGAAAAGAAGACACAGAATTGAAAAAGAACTAAATGAGCTTCTGGAGAAGAAAACTACTACTGTAAATACAAAATTATCTAGATAGCATAGAGAGACACAGATGAAAACATGAGAGATTAAAACACATGGGAGGGGCACCTGGCTTAGTTGGTAGAATGTGCAACTCTTGAACTTCAGGTTGTGAGTTTGAGCCCCATGTTGGACAGAGTGGTAAAAGCTCATAGGTAACTATCTAACCTGAATTCCTAAGGAGAAGAGGGAGAGAATGAGAGACAATATTAAAAAAAAAAACAAAAAAACAAAAAAACAAACAAAAAAAAACACTGGCTGAGAATTTCCAGAATTTATGAAAGATTTTTTCGTCAGATTAGAAATCTCATGGTATCTCAAGCAGGGTAACCAAAAATAACTGTGCAAATAGACATCGAAACTATACAAGACCAACAACAAAGAGAAGATCTTAAATAAGACTACTTTCAAAGGAATGATGATTAGACTGACTACCATCTTCTCAACAAGAGAAGCCAATGCTTCAATAAGCTGACAGAAAATGACCAAATAGGACTGTTTATTCAGTGAGGAGATGTTCAGAGAGCAAGGGAAAAATAAAGACAATTTAGACAAACAAAAACTACAAACTACAATTAATGTAAAAGAAGGAAAGACAAGAAAAATAAACATATGATTATAGAAATAAACTATATCAGTACTTGATAATAAACATAAATGGACTAAAATTTCCAGTTAAAAGAAAAAGACTATCAAACTGAAAAATCAAATGAAATCCAACATGCTGTTCACAAAAGACACATCTAAAATACAAAGATTTGGAGCACCTGGCTGGCTCAGCTGGTTACGTGTCCGACTCTTGATTTTGGCTTAGTCATGATCTCGCAGTTCATGAGTTCAGGCCCCACATAAGACTCTGCTGACAGTGTGGAGCATACTTAGGATTCTCTGTCTCTCTCTTTCAGCCCCTCCCCCACTCATGCTCACTCTCTCTCAACAATAAATAAACTTAAAAAAATACGAAGATTCAACAATGATAAAAGTAAAGGGATAAAAAATCCATATAAGACAAAATATTAATGAAAAAAAACCCTGATATATTGTTGCCTATAAATAGACTTTAAAGTAAAAGCATTATTAGAAAGGGTTACAACAAAATTACTATATGTTTTAATTCATCAGAAATATATGATAATAATAATTCTAAGTTGGTATATATTTAATAACTTAGCCTCAAAATTATTAATACAAAAACTGACAGAAGTGCAGAAAGCAAGAAATGTCCATCATCATAATGGGAGATTTTTAATTACACCTCTCTCAGTAAGTGATAGATCAAAGAGGGAGAAGAATTACCAAGGAAACAGAAGATATAAACAACAAAATGAACAAGCTGATCTAATGGTCATACATAGACCAACAGGTGAAGAATGCATATTCTTCATAATCCACACCTAAAACTCTTATGGCAAGTGACCAGATGCTAGGACACAAAGCAGGTTTTAACAAATACCAAAAAACTGGTATCAAATAGACCATGAACACTGATCACAATACAATGATGTCTCTAGTTATCCAAACCAGTTATCTAGATATAACTAGCATCTACTTACCAAAACTAGATAGAAGACAATTTGAAAAATTTAGAAACTAAGAAACGTACTTTTAAATGAATTGTTGGTCAAAGAAGAAATATTAATGAATATTAGAAAATATCCAGAACCAAACAAAAATGAAAATAGTATATGTAAAAACTTTAAGAATACAGGTAAGCAGGGGTGCCTAGGTGGCTCATTTGGTTAAGTGTCTGACTTTGGCTTAGGTTATGATCTCACCGTTTGTGAGTTTGAGCCCCGTGTCTGGCTCTGTGCTGACAGCTCAGAGCCTGAAGCCTGCTTCTGATTCTGTGTCTCCCTCTCTCTCAGCCCCTCCCCCACTCACATTCTGTCTCTCTCTCTCTTTCAAAACTAAATAAACATTAAAAAATTTAAAAAAGAAAGAATGCAGGTAAGCAGTATTATCAGGGACAGGTGCATTGCTTATATTAGAAAAGAAGAACTGAAATTTAATACAATGAGCTTCTAACTTATCAAGTTACAGAAAGGGCTGCAAAATAAATCAGAGAATACTAGAAAGGAAATAATAATCATAGAAGCAGAAGTTATCGAAATTAAAAAGCACATAGGTAAAGATTCTTTAAGAAGATTATGTAATAGAATTGGAAAATTGTTAGGAAAATCAAGAAAAAACAAAGCACAAATAACCTTAAGAATGAAAAAGGGTACATAATTATACATGCTGTATATATCTAGAAGGCAATGAGAGGGAAATAATGAATGTCTTTATGCCAACATATTTGAAAAAAGAACTACAGAAGTTTCAAAAAAGTATAACTTCAAAACTGATCCAAGAAGAAAGTTAAAAACCTGACTTGTCCAATAATCATCAAATAAAGGGAATTCTTAAAATCTTCCCATAAGGAAAATGTAAGACCAGGTAGTTTTACTGAACAGTTCTATCAAACTTTAAAGGAAAAAAATTTTTTCAGAAAAAAAAAGAGACCACCCATCAAGTCATTTTATGAGGTCAGAACTTCCTGACATCAAAACCTGACAAAGTACATTGCATTTATACTTCTATTCTCCAAAATGAGAATTATAGGTCAACCTCAATCATGGACATAGATATAAGAATCTCAAATAAATTATCATCAAAGAGAATCTAGAGATCAATGAAAAGGAGAATTACATCATGACTAAATTGGATTTATCCAGTTAATACGAGTTTAGTTTATTTAACATGGTATTTCTCAACTTTTTTTCATTACTGCCCCACTAGCAGGTTTCTTCCCCAATCATCCTCTCCCTTGAATCCCCTCCTCTCCAGTAGAATAACATGACCAGGAACTTGATATTAATACAATCTACTGATCTTACTCAGATGTGCCCAGTTTTACATGTACTTATGTGTGTATTTAGTTCTATGTAATGTTATCAGTGTATAATAGGTTGTGTGTACACAGCCACAGTCAGGATGCAGAACAGTGCCATCACCACAAGGAATGTTGCCTTTTATATTCATTTCTATTTCTTCCTGTCATGCCCTGTTCCTAACCCCAGGCAACCACTAATTTGTTTTTCATTTCTATAATTTTGTCATTTCAAGAATGCTATATAAATAGCCCATGGGCTATTATCATTATGTTGGGCTTTTATCATTCATTATCATTCATCATAATGCCTCTGAGATTCATTCAAAGTGTTGAATGTATTGATACTTCATTCCTTTTGATTGCTGAGTAGTGTTTCATGGAATGGACTAAGCACAGTTAGTTTACACCTGTCAAAGAACATCTGGGCTGTTTCTGGTTCTTAGTTATTATGAATAACAGTGCTTTGAATATTCATGGAGAGGTTTTTGTATGAACCTAAGTTTCCATTTCTCTAGGATAAATGTCCCAGAGTACAACTGCTGGGTCATACAGTAGATCACTCATGCATTGCTGGTGAGAATGTAAACTGTAACTATGACTTTGGAAAACAGTTTGACAGTTCCTAATTAAACTAAACATGCAATTAATTTCTCTGAATACTCACTAGCATTTAATATTACCACTATTTTTATTTTAAGTCATCTGATACGTGTATAGCAATAACTCATTTCATTTGCATTTCACTATTGGTAACGATACTGAATGCCTTTTCAGATAGTTATCTGCCAGCTATATATCCTCTTCAGTGAAAAATATGTTTAATGTCTGTTGCTCATTTTCTAATTAGATTGCTTGGTTTTAAATTTTTTTTTTTTTTTCAACGTTTATTCATTTTTGGGACAGAGAGAGACAGAGCATGAACAGGGGAGGGGCAGAGAGAGAAGGAGACACAGAATCGGAAACAGGCTCCAGGCTCCGAGCCATCAGCCCAGAGCCCGACGCGGGGCTCGAACTCACAGACCGCGAGATCGTGACCTGGCTGAAGTCGGACGCTTAACCGACTGCGCCACCCAGGCGCCCCTAGATTGCTTGGTTTTTTCACTACTGAGTTTTAAGTTTTCTTTATATATTCTAGATACCAGTCCTTTGTTGGATATGTAGTTTGCAAATATCTTGTCACAGTCTATAGCTTCTCTCTTTATCCTCTTAACAGGGACTTTCATAAAGCAAAAGTTTTAATTTTGATGAAGTCCAATGTATCAATTCCCTCTTAAATTTTAACACGGAAGATATGTTGTATGTCTATCATGTACTGTATATATAGCTATGCTGTACATATAAAAAGAATAAGATTTCTCCCCCCCCCCAAAGAACTATTTTTAGCCCCATTGGAGGTAATATCACTCTGCTGATAATGTGTGGGTTAACATTACTGGATCAGTTAATATAATTCACCATAATAATACATTAAAGGAATAAAAAACATATTATCATCATAATGCATACAGAGAAAGCACTGAATAAATTTTAGTATCTTTTCATGGTAGTAATTTTTGGCAAACTAGAAACAGAAGAAGCTCCCTAAACCTAATAGAGCTAACCCCAAACCCCTACGGCAAACACCATGCAAGGGAGAACTTTCCCTCGGAGATCCTCATCAAGATGACGGGCACCCATTACTCCCACTTCTGCTCAACATCCTATTTGTGGTCAGAACCTGCACAGTAAGGCAGGAAGTAAAAGAGAGTGAAAACAACAAAACTCATTCTTTGCAGATGATATTTTTGTGTACATAAAATGCAAAAAAACCCTAATAAATTATCAAATTAATAAATTTAGCACAGTATTTGTTTTTAAATATATATACAAGTGATTGCATTTCTGAAAAGTAACAAAGAATATATAGAAAATTAATCTTAAAACAAGATAACATTTATAATAGCAACAGGGGCACCTGAGTGGCTCAGTTGGTTAAGAGTCCAACTTCGGCTCAGGTCATGATCTCACAGTTCATGGGTTTGAGACCCGCATCAGGCTGTGTGCTGACAGCTCGGAGCCTGGAGCCTGCTTTGGATTCTGTGTCTCCCTCTCTCTCTACCCCTCCCCTGCTTGTGTTCTGTCTTTCAAAAATAAAATAAATGTTAAAAAAAATGTATAATAGCAACAAAAAATATCTATATAGTAATAAATTTAACAAAATATGCACAAGGTCTCAGAGAAGATACTTTTAAGGTTTATTAACAGATTGTACAGAAGATCTAAATAACTGGAAAGAGATATTATACTAGGGTTTAAAAAGTTAGTGTGTAAAGATGTTAATTCTCAATCAAAAACTTTACGTATTTTTTCCTTGTATTAATAAGCAGAATCACACTATTTAGATGTGAACAAAATAGAAGGTTAATAATATACATTTAAAATGAATAAAATGATAATAGAAATAATGGTAAAATACTATATAGAAAAAATTGAAATTAGACTCCTACTTCACACCAAATGGAAAAATCAATTCTAGGTGGATTTAATATCAAAGTATAAAAGGCTCCACAAGAAATATTTTAGAAGAAATATACCCAAATATGCTCACAACTTCAGGATAAGGAAAGATTTCCTCTACCAAGACACAGAAAACACCAACCATAAAAGAAAAACAAATTTCATATCATTAAAATTAAGAACTTTTTACAAAAGGCACCATAAAGAGATGAAAAGACCATCCAATTTATTCTACATCCATGTGTAAGAGAGATCTGCCATGCATCATATCTGCAAGGAAGTCCTAGACATCAGCAACAAAAGGGGAGAGACCTCAACAAGAATATACCTGGACTTTTATGAAAGAAAAAAAAAATTCAGATGGCAAAAAATAAAGTTCAGTCTCATTAATAATCTAGAAAATGCAAATTAAAACCACATGAGAGTCCATTACTCTTCCCCCTTCCCTATCTCCCTGACTAAAATAGAGAAATACGACAATCCCAAGTGCAGACAAGGAAGTGCAAACACAGTATCTTATATATGGCTGATAAGAGTAAACTGGAACCACCTTAGAAAACGCCTTGGTGCTAAGTGAGAAAGTTGAGGATAAACTCAGCCTACAGCACAGCAATTCTCCTCTGACTTTTTAATTCAAGAGAAACGCTTACACATGTTCACAGGTTGTATGTTTAGAATGCTCACAGAGGGGCGCCTGGGTGGCTTAGTTGGTTGAGCTTTCAACTTTGGCTCAGGTCATGACCTCAAGGTTCGTGAGTTCAGCTCAGAGTTTGGAATTGGCTTTGGATTCTGTGTCTCCCTCTCTCACTGCCCTTCCCCTGCTCTCTCTCTCTCTCTCTCTCTCTCTCTCCCTGAAAAAATAAACATTAGAAAAAAAAAAGAATGCTCACAGAAAAACAAAAACAAAAAGGATGCTCATAGAAGGACATTCTTAAGTGCAAAAAACTAGAAACAAGGCAAATAACAAACTGTAATACAATGGATAAGTGAATTGTGGTATATCAGCATAATGGAATACACAGCAATAAAAACCAAAGGAACTATTGCTGCAGGTAATGATATGGGAAAATGTCACAAATAATGTGTTGAAGGAGCAAGCTATGAAATAATACATACAGTATTATTCCATTTACACAAGGTTCAAAAAGAAGTGAAATTAAATTATATCATTCTTGATGCATGTGTAGGCAGGAGAACTGTTAAGAAAAATAATGTAGTTAATATCACAAACCCCAGGAAGGTGGTGATATAGGAGGGAGGGATGGGATGTCTGGAAGAAAGAAGATATGATCAGTAGGAAAACCTGAGGGCTTGTGGGTGATGACAATATTCTATTTATTAAGTTGGGTGATGGGGTTGTACTGCTGTTCTTTATAATTTAATATACATTTTAAATATGTTCCTTTATATTTATTCAATAATAAAGCTTATTAAAACCACATATCAAAAGACTCTAATGCTGTGAAAGAAAGCTGTTTTAATTATTTGTATTTTCACACTGGCGTTTTACATTTGTTGGATAAAACTTGCAGTACTTCCCCTGAAAGAGAAGCTAGGAATAACACAGCTGGGAGAGGCAAAATCCCTACACCTCACACACTGTTCTCATTTGCTCTAATACTATTCATCTATCAACTTAGAAATCTTGGATGAATCACTTTACTTGGGCTCTGAAGCGAGTGTCCTCAGGCCACAAGATTAGTTGAAATGTTGAAGTGTGGAGCCTGGGGCTGATTTTTCTCCCAGGCGCCAGGCCTTTGATACCTGGGCCAGACAGTGCTGTCAGCAGGGCTCTTCACAGCCACAGCCGTCCAGCAAGGAATAAGGTGAAAAAAGGATAGAAACTGTCTCCTCCTTTCCTACAAGATTAGGTACAAGGCCCCTGGATCCAGACTGCCTGTCTTGTTCGGTATCCAGCCCTGCAGCCGGAGGCAAGTTACTTAATCCACCTGTTCTGCTGGGTTTTCACCTGTGCAAACGGAGCTTAAAGTTGTACCCACTTCACAGGGGGATTAGGTTAATATTGAAGAAGCACTTGGAAAAGTGCTTGGCACAAAGGAAGCGCTGAAAGGTCAAGTGGTAGTTATTACACCCAGATACAAACTTATGTCCAAATCTACTTGAAATCTCCACTTAGGTCTCTAACCTTACCTATTGGAAACCAAGTTCCTGTTACCCTCTCCACATGGGCTCCTTCATCCTCCTAGGTGCTCAGAATGAAATCTTGAGCCACCCTTGATTCGTCTCACAACTCGTCCACCACAGCTTCTGCTAGTCCTCCCTTCAAAATACATCTGAAATCCAATCACTTCCCACCATCTCCAAGCTACCACTGGCCGAACACACTGCTGTGTGACCCAGACTCGAGGGTGATGACCTGAAGCCTTCCTGAGTGCAGCCCCCTTCTCCCAACATTCTTGCTCATCTAACCTCACTTAAGTGCACCCTTGGGGCATGAAGTCCTCAATCAGCTCAGGAGATAGGACTGTGACACACAACTACTCCCCAACAGTCCCTCCGGGGTGGTCCACCAGCATGACTCCCCAGCCTGTAGGGCTATGAAAGAAGGTCTTATGGGAGGTGGGGTCACAGAGATCTACTCAGCTTGTAGCTGCCCAAGACCTGCCTCTGTCCCTAAGTCCCTTTAATAAACCGTTTGTTGTCAAACTGGACCTATCAGCCTTTGTCTATGGCCTTAGGGCTCCTTTGGCCTTTGGAAGTTGTTTTCCCACATGTCTCTTTCAGGGAACAACCATCCCTTTCTGGATAGTTACAGGGGCCTCCCACTTGGTCACCCCACTTCCCCAAGTGTCTTCCTCTTCTTGGTCTTCTCAACAGAGCAGCCACATAGCTTTAATAGAATTACCTGTTCAAATCGAAGTCAGACCTTACCACACCTCTGCTCAAAACCCTCTGATGGCTTCCCATCTTACCCACAGCAAAAGTCAAGGTCCTCCCCATGCCCTCCAAGCACATACATGGTCTGATTCCTCATGATCTGTCCGCCTCATCCCCTTCCCTTCTCCCCATGTCCCTCCACTCCAGTCACATACCACCAACACAGACAGACACCCATCAGAGGCTTGTCATGTGTGGTTACTTTCACCTGGACAGCTCCTTCCCCAATTTCTGCAAGGCTCACTCCTTGCCTCCCACATGTCTTTACCCAAAAGTTGCTGCTCAGAGTCACCCCCTGATCTTATGTAAAATTTCACATCCTCCCTACTCTATTCTTTCTTTCCGTCATGTGTCTCTCCTTCCTGCTAACCACTGTCTCACACACTGACACTGTATCTACACCTTTATTGTGTTTCTGGTACATCTTCTCCAGCACAAAGTATGTTCCATGGGGCAGGAATATTCCACTGTATCCCCAGTGCCCTGAACAGTGACTGCCACAGAGTGGGAATTCAAAACACCATTGGTTGAATAAACAATAAACTGATAAGTTGTCAGTTAAAACAATTAATACAGCAAAGACAAAATTTTTGTTTTTATCCTTTGGGATCCTAAATAGATTAAAATTTAAATACTTATGTATATTTTGATATCATATCCTTTATTTTATACTTTGGTATCTACTCACTAGGGCTGTGTGATTTTTCCAATGCTATAAACATGCCCATCCATGAATACAAAATAGATCTAATTCCATTCTTCATTTGTGGCTCCCCTGCTAGTTCATAGTTGGCAATACAAACAGCTGGTCCCAGGACTGGTTCAGAGGGCCCTTGCTTACCCCAGAAGGCTTTACTAGTAACAGACTGCCCAACCATTAGGTAACCTCAGCGTGGGGAGAGCAGGGGCTATGGCCAACTTTCTCATAATTGCATTCCCAACACCTAAATATTTTTTGCATGAATAAACTAGTTAATTAATGCATGCTTGGGCAGTTTATTGTGTTTTATGTCCCACGCTGAGGGTGAGATAGGCCACAAGGACCCCCTGGGTGAGTTAGCACATTCTTTGGATGAGGAGAATATTGTAGCTTTAATAAAATATTTTAAGGCCCATTTTACATAACTGGAAGTAATTTTCAAGAGATCCTCTCCCCTGCCCACATGGGATGATGGTAGTAGTTTCAAATATGACAAAAATATAATGGACAGGTTTAATTGCACTTTTTAAGGTAGCTCCCAGGGGGAAAAATACGTGTGTGTTTGTATAAATATATGTATCATATGTACATATGTTATGCCTATATTATATATGCATGTATATGTAAGTGCATATGTTACACACATACACTATGTGTGTATATGTATATTTGCATGTGTATCTGTGTGCCAGGTATATGAATCTGCGTGTGTGCACTCTGTGTATAATGATGGGAAATCAAAACTGATGATAGTCAGCTGGTGACATGATAGGGAAGAGGTTGGGCTATTTTCTTTGCCTAGTTTGTTAAAAAATATACATACTTCACAGAGGAAGCCATGCCTCAACTTCCACCTAATAGCTCATTCACTCCATAAATGGGAGTCAGTCATTCTGCAGTATGTTTCATATACATCTTTCATTCATTAATCCAACAGATACTAAGTGAGTACCTACTGAGTTCCATGCTCCATATTATACTATTGAGAGTAAATGAGATAGTCTCTTTCCCCTAGTGAGGAAGAGACAATAAACAAACTTATAACCTAATTTCAGGTAAAAACATGGGCTGTAAAGACATTTAATGCAGGAAAAGTTGGGGGGGGTGGGAGCAGGAGGAAATGATGCTTGAGCAGAGCTCTGAGTTGAAAACATAGAAGAGTTCTGGGGGCCAAGGGAACAGCAAGAGCAGTAATGAGCTTGTCAGGAACAGCAGAAGAGGTAGTGATTATAGCAGAGTGGTGTCCAGTGGGCAGGGGCAGAGGGCATCAGGCCCCAAGGAAGAAGGGCTTTGTTAGAATCCATTCCTTAGTATATCACTGTCTGAGATGGATTCCGGAAAGGTCATTAATTATTCTTAAAAGCAGAGAACATTTAAGGTATTAAAAGAAAATAAAACCTCCTCTGTTGAAGAGGGAAATACATATGCATACCAAAAGCAATGGGCCTTGGCTACACAGTCACCAAATGGTTGGGATCTTATTCCACCCCCACCCACCAATTCACCCTCAGTAGCTAGAATAAAAAGTATAATAGAAATTAACCACTGGGCTAGTCTTCTTCAGGATTAAGTCTCTCAGCTGTCACCCCTGCCTCCCTCTTAAGTGGCTGACATCATCTCTGGTCTTCCCCCCAAACAAGTGGCTCTTTCTCTGGCCCCAGATAATTAGCTTCCCCAGACACAATGGGAAGGCCTTAGCCCAAGCTTTTGGGGAAGACATTTGAAGCACAAGGGAATATTAGTGTTTTTCTTGGGCTGTGGAACAAATGCTCTGGAAATGAAAAAATTTTTGTGTTTGTAATTATGCATATCCTGCATCATCTGCATAATGGGTCCAATTCAGTCTTGGCCTTGCCGCAAAATTGCCATGTCTGTGGAGGAAGGTCAGCACATAACATGATGACTGAACAGGAAGCTTCACGCTGAAAATAGTGCCATAATTTTTTTTCTTTTAATTTTGGGAATGAACTTTGCTCTTTCAATTTATCTGCATGCATTTACAAACATATTCAAAGCACACACATACACTTATAAAATGCACATGAAATCAGCCTTGCTCTGAGAGGATGTTTATAAAGAATTTAGGTGTTATATGAGCTGACTGCTACATTCTTCCTGGTACAGAGTGGAATTTTAGAACAGAGGAGACAAAATACTAAAGTAAGAAAACTTCTTACCACCAGGGAAACTCAGAAACACTACTGCTAAGGGACTTGATGTGAATAAAATACCCCCTGGGGTTAGGTTCATTTTCAAAAATATTTCTTTAGAGAACTATATAGAGATTCAATTTTGATTTGAACAGATTCATCAGAAGTTTGTTGTGGTTTTTTTTTGCTTTTGTTTTTTTCTTATTTAACACTTTGGATCTGCTGTGTTTTTTTCTTATTTAACACTTTGGATCCGCTGTGTTCTGTTGCTGTTTTAAAGGTTTAGCAGGATATCTATGCATTAAGGTTCAGGGTTCAGCAAACAAGTTTTCATTTAAACTTCTTGACATTTTTTACCAGGTAACCCAGATGGATCATACAGCATTTTCACACTCAAGATGTGAACAGTATTCTGGTGGCTACTTTGTCTTAAGTTTAAGTATCTGGCAGTTAAGTTTCTAATAAAAATCATTTAAAGAGAATATTTATCAACAACATGGCCTGAGCCTAAGTGGTCTTGTTAAATAAAGGGGTACAAATTCCATACTGGACCTCCACCAAATTTTAGGGCTTTTAATGGAGGAAACGACATTTACCAAAGGGGCCTGATTTTATATGACCCTCACTCCAGGATCCTCAGGTCCAAAGAATTGATGCCAGCAATCTTTCTTATATATTTGGTTACAAAAAGGCTTTGTCACTGAATTAAGTGATTTTACTCATATTTTTACGAGAGAGATCATGTGTGTCTCCCTTTTCCCAGACCAACCAGGATGGCACTTTATCATTCAAATCCTGCACCAGTTGAAGTCCAAAACAAAGTTGTCCCCCTGATGGATTTAAAACATTCCTGGAGTTGTCTTCCCCATCAGCTGTCGCTCCTCCGTTACCAATCAACCTTGGTATGCTTCAGGGCACAATAAAATAAGTAGGTCACCAAGGTGGGGAGTAACAGCTCCCTGGCTTTTTGAAGTTCCCTAGTGCAGCTTCTGACAATTATATGCCACAAAAATAAGAGATTTACCACTAATGATGGTCTCTTTCTTTTTAATCCACGGTGCCTACAGCCTCCTGGCATTTTTATTTGGGCTAATAGTACAATCCCATTCCAGGCTGAAATGCAATGCTCCCTTGGTTTATTCATAGGTGGCATAACTTAAAAGGTAAGTCTTTTGTTTTCTGCTCTTCATTTGCCAGAAAAACTATGGACAGTAGAGGAACAGGAGCTGGGGGAATGGAAAAGGAGTATCCCAGATAACATCTCTCCACCTAACTCCTCCATGTGTGCACACATGCACTGTCTTTCCCAACTATTCCTTGCCAGCCCGGACGTGAAGGCACGGAACAGCTGGCTAAGTAAGGCTGCACTGTTTGCTTCCAGAAATCTAGACTGGCAACGGTGTTAATCAGTTCCACATATCCTCCTTTCTCATCCTCCCTATTTCTTTTAGGTCTACATCATGGTTGTCTCATGAAAACATATTTACAAAGAGGCTGCATGGGATGGGGCTGAGGGCGTTCAGAACAAGTCTCCTCAAAATGTGTCACTTTGGCATGTGGACTATTCTGAGCTAAAGTCAATTGAGACCCTGAAGGCTCAAGAGAAACGTCTGCCCCTCCCTTAACCACCTAGAAGAATCTAAATGGAGGGTGCCTGAGTGGCTCAGTCGGTTAAGTGTCTGACTTTGGCTCAGGTCATGATCTCATGGTTCATGGGTGGTTCATGGGTTCAAGTCCCATGTCAGGCTCTCTGCTGTCAGCGAGGGCCCACTTCAGATCCTCTGTCTCCCTCTCTCTCTCCCTCTGCCCCTCTCCCAGATCACACACAAGCACACGCTCTCTCTCTCTCAAAAATAAACATTAAAAAAAAGAAAAAGAAAGTAAATAAATGGAGTATCTTTCCCAGAATAAGAGTTATTACCAGAGATAAGTTTTATCTGAGTGACCTGTCTGCATGGCAGGGCAGGCATCTCATTATTAAACATCTACTCTTCTTCTTACCATCCTGTGAATCGCCCTCCTCCCCTTTGAAGCATCAGGCCCTATCCCATTCCTTAGCTCAGGATGGCATATACACCTCATTTTACCAGTCTATGAGCCTCTTGTATATGTAGCACAAAGTTACACTTTTTCCCATTAATTTCTTATGTCAATTTTTTTTAGGAGAGAGAGGTAGGGGAGGGGCAGTGGGAGAGAGAGAAAGAATCCCAAGCAGGCTCCACACTTAGCACAGACCCCGGTGCAGAGCTCGATCACAGGTCCCTGAGATCACAACCTGGGCCACAATCAAGAGTCAGACACAACTGACTGAGCCACCCAGGTGCCCCTGTCTCATGTCAATTTAGACTAGCCCAAAGAAATTTTGAGGGGTAGAGGAAACAGTTTCCCCTTTCTCCTGACACAGAGCTGTCCAATCAGAAAGTGCTAAGCATGTAACAGAAGCAAACAGGACGTGGAAATAAAATGGGAAAAAAACAGAAAAGCTGCAACTACATTCTAGGAATGAGTGTTGCTCTGCTGATACTGATGTGATACTCTTGTGAATGAGAAAATGGCTGAAGCCATAAACAGTTTACTCAGACTTTCCTTATTTGTGGCTGCACTTCACCACCTACATGCATTGAGACACGCTGACATATTCCATAGTTCACCAACAGATTCCCAATTTCTGCACATTCAGTACAGCACAGCAAACATCTCTCCATTTCACGCACATGCTGCCCATACTAAAAAAAGTTCACTTGATACACACAGCTACGGCCGAAAACAGGCCCAGCGTCTGCTAGCTGGAAACTAATAAACTAAGAGAAGCATTTTTTAAAGTGGATAAATGAGAAATTGATGGACAAACCATTTCTATACTGTCAGATTAAACTGAAAAGAACCAGATGGACACTTATTTTGTAGAAGGTGGCCACCCAGCCAACACATAGCTTTCTCCAAGTGGGCACCATTGATCTAGGGCAAAACTGAACAAGAGCCCTGGAGAAGACCCACAATCAATGGATATATAACAAGGGGAAATGCTTTAAGTTCTCATTTTCATCCTTCCCAAGAAGAGATGATAGACAGGCCTGGCTATAAAATGAAACTTTTAGGCAAGCAATTCTCCCAACATCCACTTCTTCCTTTGTTTTCTCAAAGAAGCCTCAGATTTTTAGCTAAGTCTCAGATTTTTAGCTACCATGAAGTGGAAAGCTTTTTTTTTTTTTTTTTTTTTTTTTTTTTAAAGACATGCAGTGGTTGAAAGATGGTCAACTGGAGGCAGATGGAGAAATCATGGAAGCACAGGCTGGCTCTGGTTTCATACTAGAGGACCCAGGAAGAAACTCAACGGGCTTCTGTTAAATTCTGAGCACTTATGTTACTCAGCTTTGTATATGAATGTCTGCATCTATGACAACTACACAGAGGAGATGCTTAATAAATATTTGGTGATTCAATGAATAAACTATAAAAGGCTGTCAAGTTTGAAAGTAAAACATACCGGCTAACACATCTACTTAATAAATGGCCTGCACTATTACAGATGCTCCTCTAGCCCAGACTGACTCATTTTCAGCCTTATGCAAATGGCTCTGCTTTAGGATTTTGGACACTTGGTCCATTAGTTAACTGTGGCTGCTGTAACAAACTTGGTGGGTTAAAACAAGAGAACTTTGTTTCCTCCCAGTTCTGGAAGTGAGAAGTTTGAAGTCAGAATCACTAGGTAGAAATCAAGATACCTGCCTGGCAAGCACTCCCTCCATAGGCTCTGGGAAAGAACACATTCCTTGCGTAGGCCTCAGGCTTCCGGGGGCTGCCAGCATCCCTTGACTGTGGCCTCAACATTCCACTTTACAAGGTTGCCATCTTCAAATACCCTTCTGTTCTGTCTTTGCATTGTCTTCTTTGTGTGGGCACAATCTCCCTCTGCCTCCCTTTTATAAGGGATACATGTGATTACATTTAGGGCCCACCTAGATAATCCAGGATTATCTCTCTATCAAAATCCTTAACTTTTTCTTTAAGTTTATTTATTTATTTTGACAGAGAGAGAGAGAGAGGGAAAGAGAGAGAGAGAGAGAATAGGGGAGGGGCAGAGAGAGAGGGAGAGAGAGAGAATCCCAAGCAGGCTCCACACTGTCAGCACAGAGACCAATGCGGAGCTCAAACTCATGAAGCATGAGATCATGATCTGAGCCCAACTCAGATGCTTAACTGACTGAGACACCCAGGTGCCCCCCAAAATCCTTAACTTCATCCCATCTGCAAAGACCGTTTCTTCAAATAAGATAACATTTACAGGTTCCAGGGAGTGGGTCCTGATATCTTTGGAGGCCATTATTTAGCTGAGTATTACCAAACTGAGTATTACCAAAAGAATAGAGCAGGCAGCAGTGATTGTAAGAAACCTCAGACTGTCTCTATCACTATGAGGATACTTGCTGCACAGATCTGTGTATTTTGGTGTAATGCCTGCAGTTACGTATGAGATATTATTGACATTGCACAAGTTCTCAAATCTGTTGAATTTAAATCAAAATCTGAGCTGCCCGACAGCTGTCAGAATGGAACTGTCTATCTTGGGAGAGATCTGCATTATCTGTGTTGAGAGGGTGGAAGCCTCCTTTCTCCTTATCATGTGACCTTAGCTCTACCAACCACTCTGCCTTGTTGTCAAACCCAATCTGTGTAAGGAAATCCACGAGGGAATTAGCATACATGGGTGAGGTTGGTTTGGGTAATAGAGATATTGATGGGTCAAGGCTGGGTATTGGCAGAAGAGTTGGGATTGGAGCCTTGGATTTATTACCATTTTCTTTACCACTCTGATGCTTAACACATGGTTCTTGGGTCCCTAGAATACTACCTGAGGTAATATTTAGGGCTGGCCCTAAACATGGCTTATTCCTGCTTGTTGCCCACACATTGAGCCTCAAGTCTGCTGTGAAACCAGTCTACAGGCTCCCCCTAAGGCAGAGAGCTCTACCTCCATAAGGCTGAGTTAAATCTTCATATGTGGAAACATATGGAATTGTTGTCTGAACAATTTTCAAGGCAACATAATGCTTTCAACACATTTGAAAACTATCATTTCTTGATTTGTTCTATAGTAATATCCATACATCCCATATCCTTATTACAATGCAGACCTGGGACTAGGGTAAGGCAAGTGAGGAACTCCCTTTGGGTGCAAAATTTAGGGGGTAACAAAAATCTCAGGAATCAAGTAACATTTTAAATGCGGTATTTTAAAAATATCAAATGAGAAAATTATGGCCCACAGACTTAGCCACCTATTTTTGTAAATAAAATTTTATTGGAACTAGGGCCAGGATTAGGGTACCAGTGAGATAGTCATGCAAGTATAGGTTGAATCTTATTTTTTAAAATACTGATACTTCGTTCATCAAGGATTTTTTTGCATTATTTTCATTTTTGAATGAAAATTTGAATAACTTTAAAATAATTGTGATTTTCTAAATGAATTTTTTTATTAAACAAATTTTAGGGGCACTTTGATGGCTCAGTCAATTATGCGTCCGACTTTGGCTTAGATCATGACGTCACAGTTTGTGAATTCTAGCCGTGCATTGGGCTGTCTCCTGTCAGCACAGAGCCCGCTTCAGATTCCCTGTCCCTTTTCTCTCTCTCTGCCCCTTCCCCATGCTTTCTCTTTCTCTCAAAAATAAATAGACATTTAAAAAAAATTTTAACCCAATTTTTTTTCCAAGACAACCATTTTTATTCAAGATAACTGTTACACTTGAGTATGGCACAGAAGTGCTTTATGCCATTTTGTCACAGAGAATATTAAAAAGATGTATTTAAGAATCAAGATTTAATAAAATTCAATAAAATTAATAATTTTTACTACTTTATCAAGGATATTATGTTGAAATTGACTTCTTTTTTTAGTATGGGTACATGGTGGCCAGAATCTTTACTCGCCATTACTTTTGTACCATACAAATTCAAATGCAGTGAAAAAGGCAATCTTAGAATTATTATGAAAATAATTTGACCCCAAGGACCCTTTGAGAGATTTTTGGGCAATCCCAGTGATCTATAAACCACACTTTGAGAACTGCTGCATTAAAGGATAAGGTTTTAAAAATATGTCAAAAGCACTATCAATGGCAAGCTAAGATCCTCAGTCAGATGGAGGCAACGTAATTAGTACTAACACCAGAGTTAGTTTTGCAAAAATAAGTGGTGAAGAGTTGAAGCAAACTGACCATCTATACGACCATCATTTACATAATTCTGAACCACCAAGAAATCTTTGAGGCTAACGGTAAGGTATGAACAAGATGTGAGCAATCTGAATGCCATGAATACAGCAGTGACCTGAAAGCAGGGCCATTTTGGGGCAAGTGAGTAGAGAAACACCATTGCACCTATGCTCAACTCCCCAGCCTCCCAGAATGAGGGAGCAGAGAAAAGCATGCCAGGAACAGCAGGACATGGGAGCAAATTAAGTCATGGCGCATCCCTGGACTGTTCCAAGATCCTGGGGCCAGTCTGCCTGGCTTTGAAGCTGTCCCCTGCCACTTGCCAGCATACAACCTTGGGCAAATTCCTCAACCACTGTCTGTCTCAGTCTCTTCATGTCCAATATAATGTTAATGCTTTCCTCATATGATTGCTGTTAAGAGGTGCATTAAGATGATGTAGTTAAGACACTGAGCACGGTGCCCAAGAAAGTATTTGGTAAATATATCTTATTAAAATAAGGAACATATTTCTGTACTGCTTCACTCCCTAATGTCGGGTAACTCTTCCCCCACATGCATAAATGCTTAATCAGCCCACTGTTTTGCCAGCATTAGGTGTTCAGTAGAGGTTACTTCCTCCCACCAGCAAGACTGGGAAGCCTGTCTGGACCTGTCATTTCATCCTTGCTGCTCTGAGTGTCATGGCTCTCTCACCAATGATTCACTGAGAAATCTGATGTTTAAATGTGAAAAGGTATATATAACATGCGAATTGGTATGTAAAAATTGAAGTATTTATTATATAAAATTATGTTTTATATTTTCTTAAAATTGTTTTATTGGTGCTGAAAACATGTTTGAAAACAAAAAGGATTATTTTTAAAAATTAAAACTAGCAAAACATTTAAGCCACCAACAAAAATAATACCAACCATGCTTTTTTCTAGTAGGGCTCTATGGTAGGCAACATAATGCCCCCCACCCCCGCAAAGATATCCACATCCTTCCCCAGAACTGTGAATATGTCACCTTACATGGCAAAAGGGACTTCGCAGATATGATTAAATTAAGGGCCCTGGGATGGGGAGATTATCCTGGATTATCCTGGTGGGCCCAATGTAGTCATAAGGTCCTTAAAAGCGGAAGAGATGGGCAGAAGTCAATCAGTTAGAGATGTGACTACAGAAGAAAGGCACAGAGAGCTCCAACATTGCTGGCTTTGGAGACAAAGGAAGGTACCATGTGCCAAGGAATGTGGGCAGCATCCAAAAGCTAGAAAGAGCAAGGAAACAGATTTCCTGGTTTCCCCAGAACCTCCTGGAAGGAATGCAGCCTTGCCAACACCTTGAATTAGCCCAGTGATGCCCATTTGGACTTCTGAATTACAGAAACATAAGATAATAAAGTTTATGTTGTTTAAACCACTAGGTTTATGGTAGTTTGCTATGCAGCAAACAGAAAACTAAGATAGTCACAAAGGTTATCCAATCAGTGCTGGTATGCTTTGGTACACAATCAAATAAGCAGCCAGGTCACCAGGATGGGGACTAACAACTCCTCTGGCTTCACTAAGCTCCCCAGTGCAGCTTCTCGCTGTTTAAATGCCACAAAAATAAGAGAATTATCATTAACAGCAGTCCCTACCCCTGAAGATTTAGATTCAACAGGTCTGGGACACAAGAATATCCATATGTAACTAGTGACTCTATTAGAAATTGATGGTGGTCCATGCTCTGAAAGGCATTCACTTCTGCTTGTAAGGAGCTTATAATTTAGGTGCTGGGTAAATATAATTGCAATACCTAATAGAGAGATAAGTAAATATTCATTCTTCCAAAGACAAGTTAACAGCCAGGGACAAGTATAAAAAGCAAGAAATGGCCCAAAACACATTAATCCTTCCATATGCTTTGTTAACAAAAACTAGTTGTAGAATTAAGTCAGATGAGATCTCTGCCAGCTCTTTTGTATGGCCAGTGCCAGAGGGCTCTGGTAAACCAGCACCCTGGCAGCCCCCACCCACTTCTCCCCAGTGAGCATAGACGTAAGTCAGAACCCTTCGCAGCCTCCCACCTGTCTCCCTTGTTTCCTTATGAGGTGGTGACGTGCTGGCCCAGGGTGTGTCATCTTCAAACTGAACCCAGTTGCTGAAGGCCGAGGCCAGGTCAGGTGGGGGCTGCTCGGGGCTCCCAGGAGGAGACGCCGCTTCAGAGATGAGGCCCAACTTTTCAGAGGAGTCATCCTGCTCTGAGTGGGAAAGTTCCTGAGAGCCTCCATGTGCCACATGGTTCTCCCCGGAGGAGCTCTCAGACCGGTCTGAGTAAGAAGACAGTCCTGGGAGGTGCTCTTCGGTGCCCCCTGAAACAGATACCAGACACTGCCATCAATCATGTGAGGGAGGCCACTCTTCAAAACTGTCTCGTGGAGGAAAAACCAAGGATAGGTAAGGGATGATCACAAGACTCACCATTCTGGTGGGTGAGGGTGAAGAAACAGCCATGCCCATCTGTCTCTATGCCCAAGGAGTGTTTCCCTAATAATGGGTACAAAGGATAACCTCTGCATGTCCACAGTCAGTATCCAGGCAGGCTGAGACTCCCAGTCTTACTCACTATTCTGACCCCAGTGCCTATTCCAGTGCTTGGTAGTCACAAACAAAAATGTTTATAGAGGCCAAACAGGAATATAACTGAGTCGAATGAGGAAAGCAAAAGGCAACAAGGACTGGTAGACACACTGAACAAGAAAGCATCCGTCTGGACTGAACACCTTGAAATTCAAACTTTAACCTCTGTGCAGTCGAAACTACACATGTCTGCAGACTGCCAGGTGCAAACTCCGTACCAATGATAAGCTGAATGAGGCCCAGAAGCTTCTCCCCTAGCTTTCTAGCACTTTATTGGTGCGGGAACACTTCACAGTCTTCAAAAAAAATTTTTTTTCTTAAAGAACTGTCCTAATTGTGGCGGTGGTTACACAAATCTATACACGTGTTAAAGTTTATCAAATGTGTACCAAAAGCAGTCAAGCTCTATTACATGAAAACTTTTTAAAAATCAAAGAATATAAAACTTTTTTCTCTCATCCTTCGCCAAACTAGTCCATCTGCATGTGACCAAACCCTTTAGACTAGTGCTGCCCAAGAGAAATAAAAGGTGAACCACATAAGTAATTTAAAATTTTTTAGTAGCCATATTAAAAAAAGTAAAAAGAAAGAGGTTAACTACATTTACTAATATAAATTTCAACTCAGTGTGTTGAAAATGTATGATTCTAACAGGTCATTAATATAACGTTATTAATGAAATATTTACTTTCGCTAGGTCTTTGAAATTCAATGTGGGTATTTTATACTTCAAACACATTTCAATTTGGACTCGCCACATTTCAAGGACTCAAGAGCCACGTGGCTCCATCCTGGAGAGCTCACCTGTACACTCACACTTTCCAGGTGCTGTAAGTGAAGCTGGGCAGATACCAGTTGACAGCAGCAGCTGCAGTGGAACAGAACCAGCTGACAAGGCTCTGCAAATATCTCCTGACCCCTACCTTGACCTTCATCCCTGAGCACCAGTTCCCTGGAAGTCATTTAGCCATCTTTATCATGATCATGGATGACAATTAACTGAGCTCTTTCCGTGTGCCAGGAACTGGTCTAAGTCCTTTACATATATTAATTCATTTAACCCTCACAGCCACCCCGAGGAAGCGACTGTGATTGCCCCTACTGCTCAGATAAACTACCGCTCAAAGAAGTTGAATAAACAATCTACCCAAGGGCACATAACTTATTTGTGACAGAGCCAGGATTTGGGCCCAAGCAGTCTGGCTCTAACGCCTGTCACTCTCCGCAACTATGCTTTAGAAACTGAGGAAATCCAAATTGCTGGTGGGAGGAACACCCTAAAAGGCCAAGTGTAGAGTGGTTTGTAAATACGAAGTTTATGCTCCTTGGAAGAAAGCAGCCAATACTTTTGCTGTTTCCAGACCCTTTTGTTTGGGATTCTAAGGTTCCTAAGGCTTCTAAGAAGGCTTCTAAGTGGAAGAATCTGCACCTCAGGAAGGTGACACACTGGCTCTTTTGTACATATTAAGGTCCCACCCAAAGAATGATCAAGTAGAAGTCATTGTAAACAGTTATGGTTCTTTGCTAATCTTTTCACCTAAGAAATGAAAGTGTTCCTTACCCTCAGAAGGAACAGGAAAGAGTGGCTCCTCATTGAAGGAGACCCACTCTGACTGGTGGGTAGCAATCACATGGTCCAAGGAAGTCATGCTAGGAAGGCACTGGTCATCTTCACACTGATGGCCTCGGGCAGACCCCAGAGTAATGTCTGGGGTGGGGTATGGTGGCACGCTGGACTTGGGCCTCAGCTCTGTTATGAGGGTCTTGTAGACAGCGGCACTCAGAACGTAGATAGATTGGCCCTTCTTGTCTGGCTAATCTGCCAAGCAGAAATCTGTGTAAAAAAATAATAAAAGTTAAAATGACAACTGTCACCTTATATCCAATACACACAGGTCCAGGGTTTTCAACATTGCCCACAGGGGGGTCTGGACAGTTTCCAACTTGTATTCCTTCTCTCTGCCCTGTCTTGTCCCCAATTCTCGTACAAGTAAAACCTTGGTTTGTGAGCAGAATTTGTTCTGGAAACATGCTTGCAATACAAAGAACTTGTCTATCAAAACAAATTTCAAGATCCGTTGGCTCAGTTGTGATCATGTGACGTTTGGTGTCACATACTACTTGTATTACAAGACATCGATTGTTCATCGAGTTAAAATTTATTAGAAATGTTTGCTTATCTTGCGGAACACTCACAGAACAAGTTACTCGCGATCCAAGGTTTTACTGTATCTGCCTTTAGCATCAAGATCTCTGTACGTGACTTCATATCAGATTTGCAAATAATCATGCAAATTTTAGCAATTAGATTCCCAAATTTCCCCAATTATCATATTTTAGACATACTTTTATTTGTAATATAATGCCATTAGGGTAAAACAAAAGTTAAAACTTTTCAAAGTACTTTCACTTTCTTTTACAGGACAGTAAAATAAAAGCCTGTTTTTTCCTATTAAATCAATGCAGTTTCTTGCCTTAGGCAGGTAGCTTTTTAGCAGGCCTGATTTAAATTCTTGGCAGAAACCCAACCATCTCCAGATGGTACCTCCAAGCATGGTTTACCAATCAAGAAAAACAGAAATGGAGTCATCTTTTTCATTTGGAGTAAAGGGGGAGGGAATATTTGCTTTAGTGAAACATGTGAGTTAAAGAAACATATTTTCAATCTAGCCCATTTTCAATCTACTATGAAATAGTACATAAAAGTCTAGCCTTTACTCACATTGCAATTATGTTCTATGTATATAGAACTTAATAGACTTAATAGACTTATAATTCTGTTTGTACTATTAATGTCCATTTACAACTTGAACCTAGCTCTTGCTCTCATAATAAATTAATGAAATCTGAATTAATGCAAAATTAATGTGTTTCCACAAAAGAGTTACCATCTGCCCTGAACACTACCAGTTCTTATTAATGGAATATTCACAATATTCATTTTAGTCCAGGACAATTTAACTCACAGTCTTCTGACTGGTGTATAACACAAAGAACATGTTGAGGAAATTTTAGTGTAGATTATTATCTGCTATAAATCATCTATGCTGGGCTTAATCTGAATAGAAATATGTAATAGTTTTTGCCTTTTTTGGTAACTAAAACAGTTTTGCTGTACAATACTCCCTAAAAATAACTGCTTGCAGACATTTATAATTTTCAGAAACATATTTTCATACCATACCTCATTTGATTTGATAGCCATTTTAGTTGAGTAAGATATTTAACTATATATTCCTTTACAGATGAAGAAATTTGGGGTGAGAGGAGTGACTTATCCAACATTTTTGTTGTTTCCAGGCCTTTGTTTGGTGCCCTAAGATGTTTCCTCCAGGATTCCAAGTGGAAAAATTCACACATCCCAGGACAGTGACAAATGGACTCTTTTTTTTCCTCTATAAGATCCCATCCACAGAATGATCAATTAGAGGCCATATTAAGCAGGTGTGTTCAATGCACCAAGCTATCAATGACACCCTTAAACCTGGGTCTTCTGGTGCCAAAACACTCTGATCTTTGGGTCAAAGCCACAAAAACAGTACTAGAACATATGCAGACTATCGTCCAACTAAAGCACTTTACAAACATCAATGGCAATGGAACCATAATGAAATGATCAGTGGAACTCCCCATGTGGAAATCTGCCAGGGCATTCCAGCTGTACAGAAAATGGAAAGCCTGGAAATCTCTCTTCCAAGTCCCTCTCCTAAGATTCTTACCAACCACAAGACCAGACGTGTGCAAACAGCCCAGAGAGTGCAATGCTCCAAACCCGGATCTCACCAGAAAACCACGCAGAAGCCCAAAGACCTTAAGAGCTGACACCAGCAGGCTTCTCCCATAAAGCCTTTCTCAAGTGCCATCAGACATCAGCGTCACTCAGTGTGGTAATGGCTGCAGGCCACGATAAGACAGCAAAATTGAAGAGTCAGACTCCTCCTCTCCCAATAACAGCAGTATGTAAACCAGATCCAACAGCAACAAAAAAGCCACAATACAAATTCATGTGCTGACACATGCAGCATCATAGCTCAACGGGGAAAACATCCTCCTAACCCCGTGATGATGAATCCAGCAAAATTCACAGATGAGTGTGGGTGGGGGATGGGACAAGGGAAGAGGAAAAGGAAAAGGGTGAGGGTAATGGGAAAAAATACCTAGAAATTGTAGAGCTCAAAGGTTTTAAAGACCAACAGTCCAGCTCTCAAGTTCACAGATGAGGAAACTGAGGTCCAAGGAAATCAAATGTAGCAACAGAGAATAAAAGCATGGGCCTGGGATTTGAATCCTCTGCAGCTTTTAAGACTCATTTTACCTCTGTACAGAAGGAATAACAAAATTCACTTCATAATTTTAAGGATTAAGAGAGATAATACATACTGAGAGTACTGGGAGTAATAAGCACTCTGTAACAATGACAATGATAATAGCAGGTGACCTTACAGAGGGCTTACTATATGCCTGCCAGGCCCCATTCCACACACCTTATAAATGTCAGCTATAACCACTGCTGTTATTAAATTACTTGCCAGAAGTTACACAGCTCGTTAGTAGAAGTCTTGGGACTAGAATACAAATTCATGAAACCACCCTTTTCTGTCACTTACACATTCTGGCTTTAGTCATTTCTCTTTTCAATCATTTTTAGAGAAGTTCTCCCAGATGTTAAGCAGAGTCAAGCACTCAACCTCCTCTTTAGAGATACAAGCACACTTTGGCTGAGGAATCAAGACCACTACTCAGAAAGTATGAATGAAAGAAGAGTCCCAAGGATTTATCTACCCTTCCTTAGCTTGTCCATCTCAGATCTAGATACAAGCTGGTTGTTGATAATAAGCAGTCCCAAGAAAGCCTGGTGGAACAAATTTGTTACAGGGAACCCTTTATCATAACCCAGTGAAATGGATTCTAGCTATCTGCCACGAAACAGCCACATCTAATAAATCATGAGATGCTAGGCCTTGCGGGTGCTGTGCTAGCAGCTAGAAACCACAGAGGAACCCAATAATTGTGAGGCTAAGTTCACAGTAGAATTGGTTTCTCTATAAAAACCTCACCCCATTTTTAGAATGTGAATCATAAAGTTAGGCTGAAAATCACCACAAATGGTAGTGACTCAGTATCAGCAGCAGGACTGACCAAGAGACACTGCAAATTTCATTGCAGTCTCTGGCTTGCCACTTCAGAGAACAGCTTCTTTCTCAGCGGCCTTACACACTAAAATCTGGGGGTGGAGAACAGTTGGCTGAAAAGATGGGAGTCGCAGAAATAGATCTATCTTGTGCCAATCCTCTAATACACATTCATGGGTCCTATGTGTTTGGAAATGTACTAAGCACCCTTTGAAACAGTGACCCACAAGCAGCTTGCAATCTAGCTGGAGACACAGAAGAGCAAACACAACAAATCCAGGAATAATCCTGCTGGAGGACACACCAAAAATGCTGCTCAGCCACTTAGAGATCTCCAAGGGCTGGAGCCATAAAGAATTGAGCAGATTTCTTGGATCTGAAGGACATCCTTGGTTCTGGGCCACCGGAAGGGAGGAGTAAGGATATTTGAGGGCATCCCCGGGACAAAGGATCACCATTAAGTGAAGATTAAGAGTCAGACCTTTGTGGGCTTGTTTCTAGGTGGGTGAAGAGGTCAGTCTGATGAGAGCTGAGGTGTTTACTGGGGAAATGTGGGGAGAGAGAATTGGTAGCCTTAACAGCTGAGGAAAAGAGTTCAGTGGGAAATGTTAAGCTGCCAAAGGTTTGGTTGGAGAGTGACCGAAGAAATGTACCTACAGGAGATGAATGCTCCTTGGACCACACAGACAAGGAGCTTGGAGATGAAAGCTATTGGTCACACCAGGACCTCAGTGTGCCTGGCAAAGTAAGGGGGCAGCATCATCAGAAACATGTACTGAGTTCTCTGTGCTGGGCCCATTTTAGGGCCTGAGTGTACAAGGAAAAACAAGAACTGGCCTCAAGTAGTTCAAAGCAGATGGCAGGGGGGTATGGCGGCAACATAAAACACTAATACAGTAGGCTCTCTAACCTATTATGACAGGTGATCCCTCAAAACAATGACAGCAGAGCATAAAGGTATTAAGAGACTACTGAACAGTAGGTGGTCATGAGCTACACCTTAAACTGGAAGGGAGGGCTCTTAGCAAGACAGCAGAGGGCAAAGGCATTTTAGGAAGGGGGAACAGGACTGGTATGTCTAGTTGACAGTGAGTTACGTTCTGTTTACAGATGGTAGGAGTGGTGTTGAGTGCACTGGAAAAGGAGGGGCTGGAATAGTGACAGTTCTCAATCTTAGAATGAGTTTGAACACATGAAACTACCATTCCCATTCCCACTGCCAATGCCTTGATTCATCCCCTTATTGTCTCTCATCCAGATAATCACCAGTGTCTTACCTGTTTCCCTGCCTTCATGGTCACACCCCTCCAACCGATTACCCAATGTATTATGCCAGAGTACTCTTCTTAAAACCTGAAATGTCCATGCCATGGCTCTGCTTACAAACTCCTCAATGGCCCTCATAGCCACAAACTCCTTCTCTCCTTATGTTAGCCAGAGTTGGTTTCGGTTGCTTATAATCAAGAACTCTGATATATGGTACCTTTCCCTGACTTCCACTAATTCCACTTGTCCCTATCTTCTATGTGCTGATGGTATCTTACTTACACTAATTTACCAAATTATAATGAAATTACTTGCTAATGTGGGTCTCATGCCAATTAGCCTGTATGTTCCCTGGAAAAGGGGACTATTTTGTTGTTGATGTCTTCAACTCTTAGAATAGGGTCTTGCATTTATTAAATGTTGAGTAGATGGTGAAATTAGTGAATGAACAAATTAACTTATTTTGTCACTCTTTAGGGCTTTGAGCAGGTAAATGTTTTAGTAAGGTTAATTTAACCTCTTTACATAAGATAGCTTCAGGAACATTCTAGATATAAGGCAACACATACATCCCCTTTTCTCTTTGATCTAAAACTGTGCTATCCAATTTAGGGGGCGCCTGGGTGGCTCAGTCAGTTGAGTATCCAATTCTTGATTTCAGATCAAGTCATGATCTCATAGTTTGTGAGTTTGGGCCCCAAATCAGGGTCTGCACTGGCAGTGCAGAGCCTGCTTGGGGTTCTCTATCTTCTTGTCCCCTGCTCACACTCTCTCTCAAAAGAATAAACATTAAATAAATAAATAGATAGGTAGATAGATAGATAAAACTGTGCTATCCAATTTCAATACAGTAGCCACTTGACACAAAAAAAGTACTGACATGTGGCCAGTCTAAATTGAGTTGTTCTTTGACAAGGAGGTCCACTTTCAGCATCATTATTCAACATAGCATTGGAAGTCCTAGCCTCTGCAATCAGACAACACAAAGAAATGAAAGGCATCCAAATTGGC
The DNA here is from genome assembly GCF_007474595.2 of Lynx canadensis. Taxonomy (NCBI): domain Eukaryota; kingdom Metazoa; phylum Chordata; class Mammalia; order Carnivora; family Felidae; genus Lynx; species Lynx canadensis. The sequence continues at coordinate 125,109,326 of NC_044308.2, forward strand.
AAGGAGGAAGTCAAACTTTTACTCTTCGCAGATGACATGATACTCTATGTGGAAAACCCAAAAGACTCCACCAAAAAATTGCTAGAACTGATCCATGAATTCAGCAAAGTTGCAGGAAATAAAATCAATGTACAGAAATCGGCTGTATTTCCATACATAATAATGAAGCAGCAGAAAGAGAAATCAAGGAATTGATCCCATTTACAATTGCACCAAAAGTATAAAATACCTAAGAATAAACCTAACCAAGGAGGTGAAAAATCTATACACTGAAAACTATAGAAAGCTTATGAAAGAAACTGAAGAAGACACACACAAAAAAAAATGGAAAAACATTCCATGTTCATGGATTGGAAGAACAAATACTGTTAAAATGTCAATGCTACCCAAAGCAATCTACATATTCAATGCAATCCCTATCAAAATAACACCAGCATTCTTCACAGAGCCAGAACAAACAATCTTAAAATTTGTATGGAACCAGAAAAGACCCTGAATAGCCAAAACAATCCTGAAAAAGAAAACCAAAGCTGGAGGCATCACAATTCCAGACTTCAAGCTGTACTATAAAGCTGTAATCATCAAGACAATATGGTGCTAGCACAAAATATAGACACTCAGATCAATGGAACAGAGCAGAGAACCCAGAAATGGACACACAAACGTATGGCCAAATTAATTTTTGACAAAGCAGGAAAGAATATCCAAGGGAATGAAGACAGTCTCTTCAGCAAGTGGTGCTGGGAAAACTGGACAGCAACATGCAGAAGAATGAACCTGGACCACTTTCTTACACCATACACAAAAATAAACTCAAAGTGGAAGAATGACCTCAATGTAAGACAGGAAGCCATCAAAATCCTCCAGGAGAAAGCAGGCAGAAACCTCTCTGATCTTGCCCACAGCAATTTCTTACTCAACACGTCTCCAGAGGCAAAGGAAACAAAAGCAAAAATGAACTACTGGGACCTCATCAAAATAAAAAGCTTCTGCACCGTGAATGAAACAATCAGCAAAACTGAAATGCAACCGACAGAATGGAAGAAGATATTTGCAAATGACATATCAGATAAAGGGTTAGTATCCAAAGAACTTATCAAACTCAACACCCAAAAAACCAAATAATCCAGTGAAGAAATGGGTAAAAGACATGAATAGACACTTCTCCAAAGAAGACATCCAGATGGCCAACCCACACATGAAAAAATGCTCAAAATCACTCATCATCAGGGAAATACAAATGAAAACCACAATGAGATACCACCTCACACCTGTCAGAATGGCTAAAATTAACAACTCAGGCAACAACATATGTTGGCAAGGATGCAGAGAAAGAGGAACCCTTTTGCATTGCTGATGGGAATGCAAACTAGTGCAGCCACTCTGGAAAACAGTATGGAGGTTCCTCAAAAAATTAAAAATAGAACTACTCTACAGCCCAGCAATTTCACTACTAGGTATTTATTCAAAGGATACAGGAGTGCTGATTCAAAGGGACACATGCACCCCAATGTTTATAACAGCACTATCAACAATAGCCAAAGTATGGAAAGAGCCCAGATGTCCATCAACTGACGAATGGATAAAGAAGATGTGGTATATATATATACAATGGGATATTACTCAGTGATCAAAAAGAATGAAATCTTGCCATCTGCAACAACATGGATAGAACTAGAGTGTACAATGCTAAGTGAAATGTTAGAGGAAGACAAATATGATTTCACTTATATGTAGAATTTAAGAAACAAAACAGATGAACATAAGTGAAGGGAAGCAAAAATGAGAGGAAGACAAACCATAAGAGACTCTTAAATACAGAGAACTGAGGGTTGCTGGTGGGGTGTTGGGTGGGTGGATGGGCTAAATGGGTGATGGGCATTAAGGAGGGCACTTCGTGGGATGAGCACTGGGTGTTATATGTAAGTGATGAATCGCTAAATTATATTCCTGAAATCATTATTACACTATATGTTAACTTGGATTTAAATTTTTAAAAATAAAAAAATAAAATAAAATAATAAATTTTGTTCTTTATGTATAAAATATATATCAGATTTCAAAGCATACAAAAATGTGTAAAATACCTATTTAATAATGTTTATATTGACTACATGTTAAAAATATATTAGATATACCAGGTCCAAAAGAACATATTGTTAAAATTAATTTCACCTGTTTCTTTTAACATTTTTTAAATGGAGGCAACTAGAAAAGTTTGGACTATATTTCTATTGAACAGCATGGCTCTAAAATAATCCATTCTTTATTTTATCTTTTTTTTTTTCAAGAATATTTTTCAGTAGACATTTTTCAGTAGAATTTGAGAATTTGAGAATTTGAGATTGACTTTTCTTCAGTATTTTATCTTTTGCTCTCAATTTTTTTTAATGTGTATTTATTTTTGAGAGACAGAGAGACAGAGTGCAAGTAGTGGAGGGGCAGAGAAAGAGAGAAACACAGAATCCAAGGCAGGCTCCAGGCTCTGAGGTGTCAGCACAGAGCCTGACATTGGACTTGAACTCAGGAGATGCGAGATCATGACCTGAGCTGAAGTTGGACACTTAACTAAGTCACCCAGGAGCCCCTGGTCTCTATTGTTTCTGATGAGGAGTTGACTTTGATTCTTATGTTGTTGTTAATTTTTTCCCTTTCTCTTTGGTTGTCAGCAATTATCTATGATATGTGTAGATGTGGTTTTCTTAGAACTTACCCTATTTAAAGTTTGTGTACTATTTTGAATCTGTATGTCATTTTTTTTGTTATATTTGGAAAAATTCAGTCACTATTTCCTCTAATACGTTTTTCTGCCCCCTTTCTCTATCTCCTCTCCTACTGGTCTGTTTTCAAGTTTATCGGTTCTTCTATCATCTTCATTTCCTGTTAAGCTTATCCGGTGATTTTTTCATCTCAGTTACTCAACTTTTCTATTTTAGAATAGATTCATTAGATACTTTTATAGTTTCTATTTCTCTGCTAAGATGCCCTATATATTCTCTCATTACAACAATATTTTCCTTTAGTTCTTTGAACATATTTATAATACCTCCTTTACAGATTTTGTCTGCCAAACCCAACATCTGGGCCATTTGGAGATTAGTTTCTATTGACTGTTTGTTTTGTTTTGTTTTTGACTAGGGGTAATATTTACCTATTTTTTTGCATCCCTACTAATTGTTGATGATACACAGAAGATTTCTGAATTTGAAGACAATCAACTCTGCAGAGTTGATTTTTGCCAGAAGTCAAACTGCTTGCTCACATTCATCTTGTCTGGGCTTGGCCTTCCACTTTGTTGGATGAATTTGTGAAAAGCCGAAGATGTCTCCTAAGCTCCTCTGACTGCAGATCTCAACTTTCAAAGTCAATCTCCATGGCAGATTTTGACAGCTCTGGCTTTGTTAGGGTGGGTTTAGAGTAGGTCTTACTGTAGAGCAGCAGCTGGCAAACTACAGCCATGACCCAAGTCTGGCCCTCTGCCTTTCTTTATGAATAAAATTATATTGAGACAAAACCATGCCCATTCATTTACATACTGTCTATGGCTGCTTTTGTCCTATTAATAGCAAAATTGAGTAGTTATAACAGATGCTGTATAGCTCATAAGATCTAGAATAATTACTACCTAAATCTATTTAAAAAATTACCAACCTTGGTTGAAAGCATGTTTCTTACCCCTAAGACACAGACTTTCTATCTTTCCTAGATGCTTAGAATGTGTTAAGGAGGTCTTTTCAATGTGGCTAGGCTGGACTGCCACTATCTCCCAATATTGCTTGACCTCTAGTATTTCTGTCCCATTCTCAATCCTGGAGCCACCACTTCTGAGAAATCTCGTATGGTTTCAGTCTGTATATTTGCACTCCAGCCAGGCCAAGGATTCCCTGGGTACACCCAGACACACTTCTGTTCCCCCATCCCCCATGCAATTCTCTCTTCTCTAATGCCCTGCCCAGCAGATTCCAGCTGCTTCGCTGTCCCAGACTCTGATCTCTGTTTCCTTAGCTCAGCAGGACTGCTGTGCTCAGTGCAGACTCCAGCATACGATGCTGCAGTCAGAAAACTTTCCCCTGGAAGAGAGCCAAGGTGATCATCAGGTTCACCTCACGAGCTTTCTTTCTCTCACGATTGAAATACTGTGCTTTCTGTTGACCAATACTTAAAAACAGTTGCCTCATACAGTTGTCCAGTAGTTTCACGGTTGTTCACTGCACAAGGACTAGTATGTTACCAGTTATAGCCAAAATCGTAAGTCTTCCCCTGAAACACTCCCTTCTGACTTGTAATCATTTTTAATAAGAAAAAAGAAGTCCAGTTCAGGTAATCTACATTAGGGTGATTTTACAGTGATGTCTTGGAAATGTTAATTAGAAGTTTTAGAAAACTTTCATACATCATATGAAAAGGAAAGGAGAGTTTCATGTAGCTATATGGATTAATTCCATCCCTTCAGAGCTGAGAAAATGTTTTTATTTTGTTAGAGGAGCCATGGTTTATACTACTGTAACATAATTCTTATTTGGTTAGTGATCCAAAAAGGTAATTTAAATCTGAGAATGTAACCATCTCCCTCTTGTATCTCTCTGCCATATATATTCAACAAGATGGCTACTTTGGAAATCTTTGCACCCACTTGTTGGGTTTTGAGGCTACTGGCAATGCTATCCAGCCATCTGTCTGGGGTTTATGCAGAAACATCTCAAACTAGATCCTAGTGCCCATTCCAAATCCCAAAGCAGGCCTCAGCTTTTTTCTGATCAAAGACAAGCATCTAAAGGTCAAAAAGAAAACTGGGAAGAAAGAAAGGATGAAAAAAAACTAAGACTGCATAGATTATATGTATTTCTGTAAAGCTTTCTTCCAAAGCAAGACATTCAACCAACGTACTGAACGTCTACTATGAACTCAGCATTTGCAATGTAGAATACAAAATAATACCAAGCATGGTTTTATACTCCAAGACCTCTGTCACAGTGGGCTAAAGAAACCACAACGATTTAATCACAAAGTTAAAGTAACCCTGCCACTTGTTTCATAACTTCTTAAAATAAACAGAAGCCCAGAAGGCACAATTACCCTATGGCAAAGACCTATATCAGATTCAGGACTTGGAACACTGCTTTTCTTCCTTCTTCTAAAGTCTTTTCCTTTAGGAGAGAACAGAATTCATTTTAACAGAATCTGAACACTGGAAAACACACACATACACACACGCCCTTTATTTATTTATTTATTTTTTCAACGTTTATTTATTTTTGGGACAGAGAGAGACAGAGCATGAACGGGGGAGGGGCAGAGAGAGAGGGAGACACAGAATCGGAAACAGGCTCCAGGCTCTGAGCCATCAGCCCAGAGCCTGACGCGGGGCTCGAACTCCCGGACCGCGAGATCGTGACCTGGCTGAAGTCGGACGCTTAACCGACTGCGCCACCCAGGTGCCCCACACACACGCCCTTTAATTAACAGGTGCTTTGATGTTCCCCAAGGGAAAAGGTAAGGGGCTTTGGTTACATGCTCTTATCTTTTCACCATTTTTTTCTTTCGTTCTTTCATTTAAATATAATATTCTTTAAAATTTTTTTTTAAAATGGGGCATCTGGGTGGCTAAGATGGTTAGTTGTCCATCTCTTGGTTTTGGCTCAGGTCATGATCTCACAGTTTGTGAGTTCAAGCACCGCATCAGGCTCCACATTGTCAGCAAGGAGTCTGCTTGGGATTCCCTCTCTCTCTCTCTCTCTCTCTCTCTCTCTCTCTGTCTCTGTCTCTCTGTCTCTCTTTCTCTCTTTCTCTCTCTCTGCCCCTCCCTCACTTGCTCTCTCAAAATAAATACATTTTTAAAAATAAAAATAAATAAATAAAATTTTTTAAAAAGAGTGATCACTCCTCTTCCACTGGAAATTGGTGAATAAAATGAATACCCCAGCCTCAAGTCAAACATACACAAGAACTCCAAAAGGAATATATGTCATATTTCAACTAATGTCAGTATGTATCGATGATTCTCCACTATTTTTCTTTCAATCACATACATCATAATTCCCTATCTCTAGATATCTGTTTTTGTCCTCTCGAAAGTCACATTATATGTGTGTGTATACACATACACGTACACAAACACATATACGTATATATTTACACGCATGCATATATGTATATCTCAATGTTATAATTACAAATATTCTATTGTGTGATTTTTATTCAAAATAACAATCCTGTTATTAAAGAACTCTATGACTCCACATTCAGAGTCAAGGATCTAAGTCACACTTGGCCTGAAAAACAGGTTGTCTCTGATCTTTGGTGCATTCCTGAGGCAGTGACCCTGAAGGACATCCCCAGGTGCTTGAACAGTGTGTTACATACAGAGTGTAATGAATAACCCTGACAGGTCACCCCTTAAAGTTTGCAGAACACTTTCTAGTACCTCCAACTCTTAGAAGGATCTGGTTTCCTCCATCTTGGTAAACTCATCTTGCTCACTTTAGTTTCATATTTGGAATAGGAATACTACTATTTTGCCTGTATGAAAGTAGGACGTTGGTGTGGATAATTTCTTTCCATCTACATTTTAGAGCCATGAATCTATCACTTTAGATGTTCCATCATAAGGCGTTGATGTCCGTTGCCTAGGTGTCTATAGGAGTCCTATGGATCCCAATGGTGGTCATATTTCCTAGGCGTAACCCTAAGACTTTCCAAGAAGCTAAGCAAAATATTATTATCATGCTTCATTGAAACTAAGGCCCCATGGATTATAAAATGCATCTCATTTTAGAGATTATAAAATATTTTTAAATATGTATACTTATACGTGTATATATATAGACACATACATATATATACACACATTTCTTTGCATCAATGAAATGTACTCTTAATACTGACCAAAAATTGTAATTAGTATGTATTTCCAGGATGCAAATAACTTCATTAATTATTTCAATTCATTTTTACAATAACCCTGAGATAAGTAAAGCAAATATTTCTCTCATTTGATAGATATGTGAACTGGCTCAGGGAGGTTGCTTGACTAGGCTAAGGTCACGCAGAGAACCACGACAGAGTTGGGTCAGGATCACAAGTCTTCTGACTCTAACTTCTATACTCTCTCCTCCACCACATTGTGCTTTTCAGAAAATAGGTATAACAGGTATGTTGGCTGAATCCCCAACATTCATTTCTTCTCCTCATCCAGCACCAGGGGATGGACTGTTACTGGTTAATAAGCCAATCACAAAAATTTCTATTCCTGCTCCCAGCCTCCCTTGCACCTAGGGGTGGCCACCTGACCAAGTTCTGGCAAATGAGACATAGATGGAGGTATGGTGAGATCTAAAGCTCTGAGAAGTGGTTTCTGTCTTTGCTTTGTCTTGCTTTGTATTGCATGTCTCAATGAAGGACACAGATAATGCTCATGCAGGCCCGATTCTTTCCTTTTCTCTTTTTTCCTGTCTTGAATATGGTCATGATGGCTGCATTGTGATAATCACACTGCAACCACAAATGAAAAGGCAAGCGAATCACAGTCATTGGCCCTGATGTCACTAAGCCACTGATGCTGTATCAATAATCATTTAACTCTATTTATTGTTAGATGAAAAAAAATGTTTTTGTTTAAACTATTATGATCAGTTTTTCTGATACAGGCGGATGAATGCAATTCTAGGTTAACTGTGGCAATCAGAATTCTAAGATGACCCCTATGATCTCCATGTCCTGGTGCAACTTCCATAATTATGTCATATTGAATGGTAAAAGGGATTTTCAGATAATAGCCAGTTGCCATTAAGATAGGGTGACTAAAATCAGAGAGTTTTCTCTGGCTAGTAGCAAAAGAGGTAGTTCAGAGAAGTTCAAAGCAGGAGAGGAAGGTTCTCCATTGCTCAGATGGAGATGACCACAGGGGGACTACAATCCTAAAACCACAAGGAACTGAATCCTGCCAACAACAAGCATAAGTTTGGAGAAGTCTCTGAGTTCCAAGTGAGCACACAGTGGGCCAATCCTTAATTTCAACCCTGTTGAAATTACTCTGGATAGAGAACCCAACCATCCTGTGCTAGCATCATAGTTTAGAAATGGGAGGAAAATTTATTTGAGAGTTCAAAATCTTGAGGAACAAAGACTTTCTAACATAACCTCCCAGTGTGGATAAGGGACTGGACCTCAACTGACATCAACTACTACTCCTAGTAGGAAACAAATTAAAAAAATAATACAAAATAGCAAAAGAACACAAAATTATACATGTAGCATTTTGGAACATATTACAAAGGATCTCTCTCCAAAAAGTTTGTCTTTTTCTGCCTTGCTTAGACTACTGCAAAATTAGCCGGCCTTTCCAGAGACATGGGGCAAGGCTGGAAGGGTGATTGTTTTTAAAACAAAAAGTTAAATTACAATTTTGGGTATCTTTCCTTTGAACATCACGAGGCTAATGAACATTCAACCAGTTTACTGGTGCAGTAATGATGATATCATACCATTGCCTCTTCCTAACAATAGGGATGTCAACATTTTGGAATGTATTAAAAGTCAGCCAAGGGGAGAGTGAGCAAAAAGGAAGGAAAGGAGAAGTAGAACAGATTGTGGAATCTCCTCTCAAACTTTTTTAAAAAAATAGGATATTTACTAATTCATCCACCAAATTGTTAGCAAACATCTGCTAGATGTTCAGGATACAAAAGTAATCAAGATAAATATAGACCAAGATAAATATAGACCCTGCCTTCAAGGGGCTTACATCCAAGAGGGGAAAACAAGGATGAAACAAATCAACTGTAAACATGTACAATATCTGCAAATCAATACAAGGTTAAGACCAGGAATAACAAGGGATCTTAATTATTAGGGTGATAGATCTCTCTGAAAAGCTGACATTTAATTACTACTTCAAGGGTAAGAAGAAGCCAACTATGACCAGCAAGAAGTACAAAGCATTCAAGGTGGAGGGAACCAAAGGCAGAGTCTGAGATAGAAACAAAAAAGAAAAAACTGACAGTAGAATGAGCCAGGAGGACAGAAGCCTAAGATATGGTTATAAAGGTGTTTCCTTTTTAGGAATATGGGTCTTATCAGCCAAATTTAGATATTTAGATTTTATTCTAAGTACAATGAGAAGTCAACGAAGGATTTAAAGAACCATAAAATTTAATTTGCCTTTTCAGAAGCTGAGTGGAGAACAGATTGGGAGGGTTAAGAGTGGAAGTGGAGAGAACAATTAAGAGGCTGTCACATAGCTGAGATGAAAGATGATGGCGGCCTGAAACAACTCAAGTGTCCTTCCATGGAAGAATGGATAAAAATGTGGTATCTACATAGGACAGAATATTATTTAGCCTTCAAAAGGAAGGAAATTCTGGGGCGCCTGGGTGGCTCAGTCGGTTGAGTGTCCAACTTTGGCTCAGGTCATGATCTCACAGTTCATGAGTTCAAGCTCCACATCAGGCTTACTGCTGTCAGCACAGAGCCCACTTTGGATCCTCTGTCTCCCGCCTCTCTCTGCCCCTCCCCTGCTCACACTCTCTCTCTTAAAAATAAATAAACATCAAAAAAAGTGGGGGGAAGGAAATTCTGCTACATACAACATGGATGAACCTTGAGGACACACAGTAAGGGAAATAAGCCTGTCACAAAAGGACAAATACCATTTGATTCCACAGAATGTCCCTGAAGTGGTCACATTCACAGAAACAGAAAGTAGAACGATGGTAACCAGTGGCTGAAATGGCTGGGGAGTTAGTATTTAATAAGTACAGAATTTCAGTTCTCAAAGATGAAAACAGTTATGGAAACAGATGGTAGGGATGGTTGCCCAACAATGTGAATGTACTTAATCCCACTGAACCATCACTGAAAAATGGTTAAGATGGCAAATTTCATATGTATTTCAACAAAATTTTTAAAATAAAATTTTTCATAAAAAATGACCATGTAAGCTGAAACTATGCAAAGCAATTTTCATAATCAAAGAGAAAAATTTGACTGTTTTGTGGTCTTTAAAACCTTTTGTCAAAACATTAAGAACTCTTACTGATTATAAATGTATAGGGTAATAAAGACAATCACAAAACTAACATCACTTAGTACACTGTCATTGAAAAATTAAAGTGATTTCTTTTATCAAGAAAAAAAAATATAGTGGCCAGAATCAGGATGGGAGCAATGAAGATGGACAGAATGAAGCATATCTGAGATAGATGGTGGAGGTAGGATCTATAAAACTTTCTGATGGATGCCATACATAGGGAGAGGAAGGGTGGAACAGTTAACTCCTGGATTATGGTTGAGGACTGGGTGGATGGCACTGCCATTGACTGAGTTGAGGGAAAGAGTCAGAATTTTGGGGTAAAGTAAATATTTCTTTTTAAACATGATGCATTTGGGATGCTTATTAGACATCCAAGAGACATGTCAACTGTGAACTTGAACATGCGAGTCTGGAGCTCAGTGCTGGAGATATACATTGAAAAGTTATCACTACACAGAATGGATCAAGTCTACTAGAGAGAGACTGTAGGAAGGGTGGCTAAAGTTCTTATATGCATGGCCAGTGTGGAGGTACACCACAAGACTCAAGTCCCAGGGCCCAGTGACTCCAACTGGAAAGAAAAGAGGAGGGAGCCCAAGTTAGGGGGTGCTGCCATACTCTGCTCTTCAATACATGGGCATGTGGGAGACAGAGGTCCTAAACCAACCAGGCCATTCTATACCCGACCATGTGGAAATAGAAAAAGAGTTTGAAGTGGGGCTTTCTCCATGAAATGCTTTGAATCCCAGTCTTGGAGAAAAAAAACTTGAAAATGCTTCTAAAGAACTCAGTAAATCCAAATATCTTCAGTACTAACTCTGTCAGCAGGAGAGGGGCAGGTACCAGGCATGTTATAACAAAGGCAGGAATTTCCTGAAACCACAGGCAATTTTACAATTCTGAATAATTATTAAGTGAAACAAAGTGGGTGAGAGTAGTCAGTAGATTGCAGCATTATTCTAAAAGTAAGGTCTGCACATCGTTATCAATCAAGCAGCAGAATGAGGAAACAGCACCCTGAAAACAAAGTCAGGTGCTTTGGCAACTCTCCTGGAGCCACCAATCATTCTTCTGCACGGCTGGTTGGGGAGGCACAGGCTCAGGGAAGGGCAGCAGCTGGAGTGGCTCTCCCTTTATCAACAATGATGCCCACAGACCTATCTCCTACCTCTCCCAGTCTATACCCAAGCACCCTTCATGTACAAGCTCACTTCTGTCATCCCATAGATGAGGCACATTATCCCCTTTGTTCCTCCAACCAACATTCTAAGGTAGGTACTATTAGTGATATCACCATTTTAGAGATGACAAAAGCTGAGAACAGAGAGATTAAGTAACTTCTTCATGTCAGAACACTAGTAAATGGTAGTGCTGGGATTCTAACCAAAATCATTCTAAGTTCTGAGACTGTTCTCTAACAATCATTGACTCATTCATTCTGCCAACCAACAAGCACTGAGAGCCTATGATGTGCCAAGCCCTGACTGTGCTAGTTTTAGGGATAGAGAAATAGATGACAGAATCCAGAAAGGCTATAATTAGCCAACCGCCTCATACTCATGAAGGACTTTAATATTATTAAAAATGGATACAGGGGCACCTGGGTGGCTCAGTTGGCTGGGCATCCAACTTGGGCTCTGGTCACGATATCATGGCTCATGAGACCGAGCTCCACATCATTCTCACTGCTGTCAGCGCAGAGCCCACTTTGGATCCTCTGTCTGTCCACACACCCCCCCCCAGCCCCTCCTCCACTTGTCTCTCTCTCTCAAAAATAAATAAACATTAAAAAAAATGGAAGCACACATTTAGTCACAGGAATACACCGAAAGGATTGAAAGAGGTGCCTCCTACAACCTTCAGTTCATGCCCCATTACCAAACCACTCTGCCTAGAGAGTTCAACGAATATCATTTATAACTCCTATAGTTATCTTGTGTGTAGCAAAATTATATTTTCTGTGTTTCTGTATGGGTTTCTGTGTTTTTCTGTGTAAGAATATGCATTAAAGGTTTTAATTTGGTTAAATGCAAATACACAAGAAAGGTCATAATATTTTTCTAACCCTGTCTTGGAACTCTTTCAATCTTTAATGTATTGGGAACCTCAGAAAAAGGAAGGAACATAGGTCTCTCTCTACTACCTCTAAGAGGCACTGAACTTGAATGACAGCATGGGTAACTATGGAGGATGACCAAAGGTCACAGGGGTGGAGAAGCTCAGGCAGGCTTCCTAGAAGAGGCCTATCTTGGGTCTTAGGAAGCTGAATTACACACGGATTCAGAGCACAAGCTCTGTGTGCAGTCATGCAGGCCAAGCCCATCACTGTTAACTGTAATCATGGGAATATCTCAAACTCTCCAAACCTGAATTTTACCTAACAGTTTCAGAGAGTCCTATAGGGATAGAAAGAGATGCTGCATGTAAGATTTTCAGCACACTGAATAAAGAGTAGTTTACTATATTACTATTTCTAAGGATGAGTAGGAGTTAGCCTGGCAAGGAGACCAGGCAACAACTTGCTGATTTCATTCCTGTGGTCATGGCATTCAGGAAGTGAAAGTGGAAGGAAAGGAGAGACCTTAGAAATTTGGGAAAAAAAGGAAGTAGTGGTGTGAGCTTCAGCATGATGCAGGAAATGGCCCAGCCAGCAGGATGGGAGGTATTATTAGTTGGCCTGGAAATGCCTCGCAGGGACATTACACAGGACAACTCTGGGACTCCATTTGCAGATCTTCTACGTGAGCAATGTCCATGGAGGGTGCGTGGCACAACCCGTGTGGCTGAAGACAGCAACTGGCCTGGGCAGGTGCTCCAAGGGTCCTGCACCTTGGCCACCACTGCCACATAGCTCCTCCCACTGTTGGTGTGTCCAAATCATCTGGGCTGCTTCGGTAAACGGGGCAGTAGCACAACCAGCACTGCCACCAACCCCTTTGGGCCACATGGAAACCATATCTAAAAGGGTCCAGTTGTGACAAGAGTATCTGGGATTATCCCAATCTATCAGTACAGTGGCAGCAACGTGGGACCTTCATTTTAGAAACTCCTGCCAATGCTCCCTGTATCAAGAATGACAAAAATTAGAGGAAAATCAAGCTCCCGGCCACAGATCTCAAGCTTGGTGGGTGGCTCTAAATGAGGTTAGCTCAGTGCAGATTTGTCTAGAAAAACACAGAGCTTTATTCTCACAGAGCTAGAGGGCAAAGAGAAAAACTATTTCCCCATATTTCCCTCTTTCACAGAAATAGGACTTTCCTCCTGGGCTGCACTGCCAGTCCCCCTTAACTCTGTCCCGGCCACTGTAGTCTTCAGCATCCCTTCCCCCCAGAAGCCCTCACCAGCACTCCATCCCCTGGCACCCTAACACCCCCACAAAACTGTGCTGCACAACTCTGGGGGGCACCATTCATGTACACATGATGTGAAGGGAACGGTGCCTAAGGGGATGCTGCCCCAATGCCTTCCCTAAGAGGAACGGTGTTCCCTAAGGGGAACGGTGCCTGGGGAATGCTGCCCCAATGCCTTCCCAGAGCTGTGCAATCCAGCAGCCCATACTCATTCACCACTCACCCACGCTTAAGAAACAGCAGGGAGATGATAAATGTTTGGGAGAAAACCCTGACTGGGAAAGAAGATGGAAGTAAATGTCTACAGTCATAGGGATCCCTGTGATTATTCTTCGTGCAACAGAACAAAAGAAACCACAGTGATAGGAAATACAATCCCACCTGAGTGATCAGGAGGATGACAGCGGAACAGAGGGCAGAGAAGGGCCTGCTAAGTATTCTAAGGAAAGGAGGAGGGTGGGATTAATTGGCAGTGGAGGTGGGCAGAGAATTTTAATTGGGGGTATGCTGAGATTCGAGGATTGTGAAACAAAAGGGTAGATATAGAAAATGGAGGTCTGGGGCCTAGAGAAGTAAGGGGTAGAAAGTTAGATAAGAGACACACATACACACAACCCAAAAAAGAGGATACATGAAGCCAAGGAAAGGAACAGGTTACCAACCGAGGAAGAAGACGACAAAAGAAGATGGCTGAGTCCTGCAGCATGTCTTTATATATAGGAAAATGGGGAGGTGAGAAGGAAAAAAGTGGGCGCCCAAAGTGACAGAGCCCAATGTGAGAGAAGAGAAGAACCACAGGCCACTGGGGTCATGAGAGAAAGAAAAGTCTCAAGAAGGTGGGTTTCTCTAGTGTCAGATGTTGTAGAGAGACATTACAGGCGCTTGGACGGTCACTGTCTGACCCTTCAGAAGGTTCACTGCAGTGACAGCTCCTTGAAGGATGGTCTGTGCCCTTTCTCACTGTATTCCCAATGCTCAGGGCCAGCTACACAGAAGGAAAGCAGCAAGTGTTTGTGGAACAGAGTAAAGCAGCTGGACTAGAAGGCCTATTGTAAGGAGTTAATAATATACCATAATTACAGTTTAAAGTTTAATGACTCTTAATACAACTTTGTAAAGGAAGGCAAAAAATTACTTTTTTTTTTTTTTTAACAGTGTACACTCTGTTAATCCCCATTACAAACTTCTATGGAGGAAGTACTTTTCTTTTTTACCTGGCATGAATTGAAACTCACCTCAGATAAGGAGCAAGAGATTTCCTGGGATCTTCCCTGCCACAAATTCTTTGAATGACCACAGCAAAGTTGCAAAACCTTTCCGCTTTTGTTTCCACAAATGTATTAATTTGGGATCAGTATAAACTTATTTGCAACCTTGAAAATACTTAAAAGACGGGAAACATATTTAACTAGTCTCAAACCGTATGTGATTCTCACACGTTGCACAAAATAAAATACCTAGCAGGTAACCGCTGCTTCCATGCAAGGGTTTTAGCATGCCTTCCCACCTGTTTCAACAAGTATAAAACTGGCCTGAGGTTTACCAAAAAAGCCCCTCCCGAAAACCCAACAAAACGTTTAAGGGCTAAAAAAAAAATATATATATATATATATATATCACCTTACATTTGTTTCCTATCCAGAGATTAACCCTCTCTCATTCTCAAATTGTACTGTGAAGACAGAATAACAACTATAGCAACTACCTTCTGACAGCTTACTCTGTAAGGCACTGTGCTAAGGGTCTTACAGGCATCGTCTTACCTGATCTCTACAACCACTCTAGGGGAATGTTATTGTTAATCCCTATTTCCAGATGAGGAAACTAAAGCTTGGATCAGCTAACTTTCTCAAAGCTACACACATTGGAAGTGGTGAAGGTAAGCTTTAAACCCAGAATGTATCACACATCCTCACGGGATCAATTTTCACAGCTGTATTGCTGACATTCAAAGATAGATGTCTGATGTGTTTTTTTTTTAATTAGAAATATTTTTAAAAATAGGAAACCATGGAACAGATAGCTAGCCTACACAGGGACCAGATCCACAGGTTACAAATGATGGATCTTTTACTACTGATAGACCCATCTTCCCAGTTCCTCCAAATGAGGGCAGCCAGTGTTACAGAAAAAGAGAGAACAGGGGATGGAGGATTGAAGGCTCAGACTCCCAGTCATGCCCTGTCAGATCCATACCCTAGAGACCACCTGATCTGTAGTGTTCCTCCCTCTTCTTCTACCTTCACTGGCCCCCGTTTCTCTAGGGAAAGAGTGGTAAGTGTGAATGTGTCTTAGGCTGTATTGCTCAGAAATGAGAGCCTGAGACCAAACTTCTAGGCCATTTTAGCAATCCCAGGAAGCTTGAGTTTAGAAAAAGAAGTGAGACAGCAAAATCAAATAACAAATGGGGCAGGACCAATCATGGCTTCACAATAAACAAAACTTCTCACTCGGTCATATGGGACACCCCCAAAGAGGCTGGTAGAGATTACAGCCTCCCAAAAGTTTCCATCAAATGGAGCGATACTCTGAGAGGGAAAATGTCTGCCATCACCTGACTCTCTCTTATTCCCCACGGGGCCAAAGTTCATTCCATGGTGACCCAACATCCCCCACACTTTTGGGGTGTATTGTCTTGCTCCTTCAGCAGCAAATGAGGAAGCTAGATCCCATACCTACAGGGTGGTGCTTCATCTGAGTCCAGAAGTGGTGGGAGTAAGCCCAACATGGCGTTGGATGGTAGAATGGTACAGTCCAGCAGAGCTGGTCACCAAGGCAACTGAGAAAGAAGTGGGGCTAAGAGGATTTCAGATGGTGTGTAAGGGGCAGCCAACAGAGGAAGGTTAACCTAGAGACGAACCAGTACTGGTGTGCAATTTCACATTCACAGAAAGTGGAAGAGATGATCTAATAAATCTCCTTGGACTGTGGGTTATTTGTGCTCCTTGATCTTCTGCAGGTTCTTAGAATTCTGTCACAGGACATCATCCATTCTACAGTCATTCAGTAAGCATTTCTTCAGCATCTCCTATTGCTAGGCATGTCCTAGTGAAATTCTAGAGATAGAGAGAAGACTAAGAGAGAGAGAAGGAGACAGGCAAATAAACAGACAATCACAATACAGTGAACCCAACAGTGCCATTAGCACACAGAGGAGTGGCACCCAGTCCAATCTTGGGGTCAGTAAAGAATAACTGAGGGAAGGTGATACCTGGGAAGGGGCTTGAAAGGTGAACAGAAATTAGTTGGGGGCAGGGAAAAGGGAGATTCCAAGCTGGCAGCATAGCATCTATAAGAATAAAACAGGACAATGCAACTTAATTAGAGGGTGCCATTTTACTTAGGCATGTTTAAACAGTTGTGTTAACACGCAAAACCAGTTTGGTACCAAAAAGTATGTGCAATAGACATCCCTGTCTCTCACATCATCCCCAGACCTCCTGCCTACCTAACCCATTCTTGAACATCACTCATCACTGACCTCAACCCCTGGAGTATGTATGAATCAGTGATGGGGTAGGATCTGGAGATACAAGTAAGGCATGGCGTGAGGTGAAGATGAGGCTAAGGAAAGAGGTTCAAGTTCAAGGATGACCTGAGATTTAGGGGTGGTATTAGGAATGGGCAGGAGGCAAGGATGGGGGTGATGCAGAGCTAGACTGTTCTGTACATGACTTAGAACCTTGAAGTGTGACAGTTTTTTTTATAAGTTCCCCCACTTAAAAACAGCTATAATAAAATGTGATACATTCATACAAAGTGTAGAAGATGAATGAAAGCATGTTGTGCTTTCTAAACTACAAGCAGCTCAGAGAAGAGAGAAGAGAGAAGAGAGAAGAGAGAAGAGAGAAGAGAGAAGAGAGAAGAGAAGAGAAGAGAAGAGAAGAGAAGAGAAGAGAAGAGAAGAGAAGAGGCTGGAAAGATGAGGAGTCAGAAGGGTCTTGTAAGCCATGCCAAGGTTGGGTTTTGGAGGGCAATGGAGATCAATTAAACAATTTTAAATGAAGAAATAATACGATTCAATCATATTTTAGGAAAATCATTCTGGAAGCAATGAGGAAGATGGACTGGAGGGTGGGAAGATCACCTAGTAATTATAGTGATCAGGCATTGCAAGATGAGGGATAAACAGGAGGGATGTTTTTCATGAGCCATTTAAAATGAAAGATCATCAAGACATGGGGATAAAGTCTATTTGAAGCTCATTTAGATTGAGGGAGGCAGTGATGTGGTCAGCGGATAAAAAAGATCTTTGGAAGACTGGATAGGTTTCTGGCCATTCACCGGCCTTCAGAAGGACTTCATAGGGAAGAATGATTGAGGGGTGGTAGGGATATGATGAGTTCAGTTTTAAACCCAGTGAGTTTGATGCACCTGTCGGACAACCACAGAGACGTCTTAGGGCCTATTAAACAGGTCAAGAAGTCAGAAGAAGAGAGGTATTGATTATACAGATTAAAAGGTATTGGCAGCCAAGGGTTTGGAGGTCACCTAGAGAAAATGTGCAATGTGAGGAGAAACAAGAAGCAAGGGTGGGAAGGTCAACACTCATGTGTGGGGCACTGGATAAACAGCCACGTGGCAGTTCACTCACTGTACATGTCTGCTTTCATCATCATCATGAAGGCCTGCACCGAATCCAGCCTTCCATTGCAGGAAAAATCAACCTGGTTTGCTTAGAGCCCAGAGAAAAACCAGGTAAAAGAGGTATTAGTGTTCATTTCAACAAGCTAACTCTTCAGGTAATACAGAGTTAAGGGAACTCTGTGTGGGCTCAAGGACAACAGAAAGAGGAGAATAGGAAGCATTAGAACTGCAGGGATTGTGCATTTCTGGATTTCCAGCTTTCCAGCACTTGAAGTAGTGAAACCTTCCTCACCTTTCTTGCAGCACAGGCTTCTGTGGGTGCACCTGAGATGTGCCTATTTACACTAATACTTCAACTACAAACACATCATCCATTAGGAAGAGTTCTCTAGTTAGAGTCAAGGCCAATATGTGTAACTCAAACTTGAACATCTCCCCCTAGAACTGGGTCTTAGCCTTTTTTTTTTTTTTTTTTTTTTTTTTTTTTTTAGTATGGCTCTCTGGATCTGAGGTACAATTTAAGCCAGAGACCCTCATCTCCGAGTAAATACACATACATGCAACATATTTAAAATTTCAGGTGCTTCACAGACACCTTTCCCAAAGTCCCTCCATGAATCCCGTAGGGGTCTCTGGACTCCCTGTTGAAAGCTCCACCCTAGAACAATTTATCTAGCTCATGTCACTTTCAGAAAGTTCAAAACAAAACCAACTCATTCCAGAAGAGCACAGCAAAAGGAAGCCAGGCACTGTGGCTTCCACTGACCCTGAACTGATAATTCCTTATTTCCGTTTTCAGTAAGGCAGAGGATATCTCCTTCCCTTTTCTAAGAATCCCCGTCCTTCCCCCAACAAAATAGACCTCAGGCACAGAAACCAAAACAACGCAGCTGAACACAAAAACTCAGGCCTCCACAGTGGGCCTCGTGAGGAGCAGCTCCAAGGGCTCCAGGCTGACTGTGACATTATCCTCATGCAGCCATCCCCCTGTAAACAAGAAACATCCCTAGTTCATGTCTGCTGAGACAGGGGCAAGAAGGGGTCTCCAACCACTGGGGATAGTGGCCAGGAATATAGCCACACTGGGTGGGCTTGGCACAGTGTGAGAGTCAAATAAATATCTGTTGCCTGAGCGCTGGCTCTGCTCTCCTAGAGCAGGGTCTTGGGTTTTGATGGGTGACAGGTATGGCTGACACCCAGTACATTCTTGAAGATTGTAAATTTAGACAGCAGGTAAGTTAGGAAGTGTTACGACTTATAGGGCAAAATAATCCTGTTATAAAATGCAAGGAACTCGGCACCTTTAAATGGAGACAACTCACCCATCTCCACACTCCTAGTAAATTTCCCTCTTTTGCATCTATTTTTTGTATTATTTATATATATTTTATTATAAAAGGAACACACTCTCACTAAAGAAAATTTGGGAAATATAGAAAAGTATAACCACCACTTACTTCTGAAATGATGTGATTTATTTCTTCATTTGCATGTACCTTTTCAGCTTCCCAGGGACACTTGCATTGTTC
The DNA here is from genome assembly GCF_007474595.2 of Lynx canadensis. NCBI lineage: Eukaryota > Metazoa > Chordata > Mammalia > Carnivora > Felidae > Lynx > Lynx canadensis. The sequence continues at coordinate 125,128,822 of NC_044308.2, forward strand.
AAGGGTGAGGCGTTCCTTTTTGGGGGGAGGGGGGCTGTCACCACAGACAAATGGGACAGGATCCTTTGACCTTGTGACTCTCTGGGCTCTCACCTCGTGGCCAAGAATTATTTATTCTATTGTGTTTTCCAAGTTGATGGAAATTTCCCACCATTTATGCCTATTCTCTTCACTTCCTTAACCTGAAAGACCAGAAAGAAAAATTTAATCACTGGAAGCTCTTTCCTATTATTTTTTCTGCTTCGGTATTTCGAATGTTTTCTTTCAGCCCTCACACCACCCACCGCCATCTGGAGAGGTTTTCTCAAAAATTCTAGCAGGGATTTAGAAACCAACCACACCGTTACATGTATTTGGTCCTGCCACCACTAATAGCTGTATTTCTTTTGGTGAATGTCTCACTGACAGTAACTCTTGCAAAACAGAAAAGCCACAAGTTCAAAGCATATAAACCACAAATGCAAACACAGCAGACATGCTAATTAAAGAATCCAGAGAAAAGACTTCAGAATTTGATTTCCCCTGCCTCTGGATTCTTATGTAGCTTTGAGAGGGAGACTTTTTAAAAAATAGATTCAGAATCATATTATTTGCTGAGAGAAATCAAGTGTCTCGAATACTTTCTCCAACCAAGTGTAAAACTGGAATTTAAAACAGTAAGGGAGAGGGAACCTGGGTGGCTCTGTTGGTTAAGCATCTGACTTTGGCTCAGGTCATGATCTTGTGGTTCGTGGGCTTGAGCCCTCCGCTGGGCTCTGTGCTGACAGCTCAGAGCCTGGAGCCTGCTTCGGATTCTGTGTCTCCCTTTCTCTCTGCCCCTCCCCAGCTTGTGCTCTGTCTCTTCCTCTCAAAAATAAATAAACATTAAAAACTAAAAAAAAAAAAAAAAAACGTAAGGGAGGATCAGTTTACTAGAGAAGTGAGAACCTTCTCACCTGCCTCACAGTGGTAAAGAGCACATATGAGGTTAGCGTTTGTGATGTTGAAATACTGTCATTGCTAGGATATCCATTTTCTTCTGTGTTTCGCTTTCCTCTGAATGCTTGTGTATCTGGGATTCATGTACCAACTGCCATATACACGGGCCAGACTTGATTTCTGGATGCAGCGTTTCAGTTATGCTTTCAGGGAAAGCATAAATGGCTGACATATGTGTGTGGAATTTATTGTAGTATCTTCTTGACCTCTTTTACTTTTAATAAGAACAAAAAAAAAATAGTAGCAGTATGGGTTAAATTAAAATGTGGCTTGCAATTCAGGGGAAATTCAAAGAGCTTTAAAAATGTGTGAGCTGTTACCGCTCCTTACTTCCAACCACTCTGGCACGAACAGTGAGAATTTTACAATGATCAAACGATTAACAGCTTCATAGCACTGATACAGCTGCACTCACTGAACCCCTCAAACCCCCGAGATGGGAGTTTTTACTACCAGTTCCCATCTCCAGATAAGGAAACTGAGACTCTGATGGTAAGTAGCTTGCCCAAGGGCACAAAGGTAGGAAGAGGTCAAGTGGTATCTAACCCTAGTTTATTGACTCAGAAGTCCAAGCATTATAGAGCTCAAATGATAAACTATCCAAAGCAAATGCCAGCATCAAATGGGTCCACACTTCATTTCCCTCTAGCAAGCCAAGAAAGCAAACTGGAAAAGTAGAGCCGGCTTGACTTTTTCACTAGAGCTGGAATGCCCCCAGGTTCAGCTCCAGAGCCCCTTCTCTTCTTGGTCTAATTTAATCCCTTCACGAATTTAACTCTCATCTACAGCCAAGGACCCCTACATCGATGTGTCCAGCCCTGACCTCTCACCTGATGCCCACTGACTGCCTTCACGACAGCGTTTAATAGGTCTCTCAAAGGTCACATATCCATGACTGGATAGCGACGCTCCCTCCAAAGCTGCTCTACCAGAAGCCTTCTGCATCCAACATGATGGCAGTTTATCTTGGCAGTGGCGTTGGTCACAACATCAAGTCATCCTAGACTCCCCTCTTCTTCCTACATGGTTTCTCTCATGTTCATTTTAGGCAGCGGACAAATAGATTTCTCCTATGCTTCTTTAAAACAGCAAGCTCCCCTAGTACACATAGTAAGACTTCATTTGCACACAACTCAGCAGGAGCACCTTTCCCAAAGCAGTTAGGTGAGCTTCATCCACCATAGCACTGCCTACCCACATATAGCGATGTCCACCTACCACTTTTTTTTTTGCGTGCTATTAGGTAACACTTCTGTCTCCCAGACAGTGGTCTCAAAGTGCTTTACAGCTAATTAGCACTAGAGAATTCATGTAATCCTCATAGGAACTCTCTGAAGTAGACACCACTATTCTCTTTCAGTAGATAAGGAAACTAAGATACAGGGAGATTAACCAGCTTGCCCAACACCACACGATTCAAACCTGGACAGTCTAGCTCTGGTGTGCATGCTCTTAACCACTTCACCATGCTCCATCCATGAAACATACTTTTTCCTCTAAGTACAGAAAGGAACCTATACTCTTATCTTGCTTTCTTATGGCCAGGGCCCACCTCTGCCAAGTTCCTGGCCAGGACTGACTGCACCTTCTCTGTCCTCTTCACAGGAAAGTGGCAACTAAATGACAAGAGACCAAAGCCCCTTGTCCCATGAGCACTGGGCTGTGACCAGCCAAGTCATCTAGCTGAATCTGAGATATGACAGCACATGACCCTGCCTCCTTGGAACTGCCTCCCCAAGGCCTGCTCGGGGATCAGGAACTGAACACCAACCAACAGCAGAGCATGAGAGCTCCAGGGCCTCTGAATGTGATGGATGGTGCGGCTGGAGGGGCTGCTTCAGAGGATACTGCCCACCTGGGTCAATTAGGCTGTTGGTGAGTGACTGGGATGTGCTGAATGTACTCAAATAGATGCCCCCAAAAGACCCCTCTTTTAGATGTTACTTTAATACCAAACATATTAAGGAGAAAGAAATAGATAAAAGAAGAGAAGCAAGTGTGCTTCAACAGCCCTGTTGACAGTGAAGCCAAACAAGGAGCAAAAACAAGGACAGTTCTTCTGGCAGGATCTCTGTGGGTGTGCCCGGAGTGCACAGACCGCCCCCCACCCCTTAACTGTTTAGAGGACTTTTCCTTCTGTTTCCAGATAGAATAGGGACTAAGGGCACAGCTTCTAGAACTGAGAGATTAAGAGGTGGGGTCAAAGCCCTATCTCCACCACAACCTCCGACAGATTACTTACCCTTGCAGATACTACTAATGCCCCACCTCACAGAGTTGAGGCGGAAATTCAGCTAATGTGGAGTAAAATGCTAGCAGAAGACCTGGGACACAGTAAAACTCCATGAATGATGGCTACTTATGGTAATTTTGATAATCTCAATAATAAAAGTTGTTCACACCCTTCAAGTGTTTAGAGGGTTAAGTGAAGGGAAATGTAGGGACAAGGAATGACGCAGAGAAAAATTAATACTTTGTGTTTGGCAAGGGTGGGAAAATACAATAGGAAAACTGTATTTGTGACAGCTATGTCTTGTTTTTTTTGTTTTTTGTTTTTTTTAATGTGTGACAGTTCACACATTTAAATAACATTTAACTGAGTAAGCTCACTGACTATGGATCACCCTAACCTTACCCACTTCACTATGGTATCATATTCTTTCTTCTTTAAAAACTTAAGTCGAAAAAGACAGACAAATATAGTTTCTAAAGCAAACAGAGGAATAAAATCTGTTTTCATTTAAAGCATCTCACTTTTTTTTTTTTTAAGCAATTAGCTAACTTCAAAGGGCAACCAATGCAGTGATTCTATCAAGCTGGCAAGGGTCTGGTGTCTCACTTCAAAGTTTAGGCAGATTGAAAGCCACTGATAGACCTGCTATACTGGCTGGCATCTGGCATGAAAAGTGCTGAGAATACCAATTCATTCAGATGGTGTGTGCGCACAGACCCACAGCACTAAAACGGTACCTCTTTCAATGAGAGCCCCTGTTACGCCTGAAAGAGAAGGGTGTAATCATCCCACCTCCAAATTAAAATTAATGAGGGTCATTGGGATTAAGGCTGAGGGCCTCTATGGGATAAAAGAGTGATGGAGAAAGTCCTAATTGGATGGAAGGGTCCCCAAGTGCTTAGTGAATATCTGTAAAGCAACTTAAGCTGGACACCAGGGGAGGTGGGACCAATGAGCACAGAAGTGCCAGGGGATACCTGCACGACTTTAAACAAGCTGCTTGACCTTCCCAGGTCACCTTGCAAGTGGAGTGAGACCAACCGCCTGCCAGTTTGACAGAGTTTATGATAGGATTAAATTTTATTTATAAAGAGGTTTGACATTCTTAGCTCCAAAGTGCTCTCCTATTAATAAAGTGAACATGTTAAGAGGACAAATTAGAGTCCAGAGTACTCATTTGCCAAAAAATCACCAGATGGCATTTTTCAGGAGGTGACACAAGCCATCAGAATACTGGAATTAGACAATCAGATGGCAGTCAAGAAAGGAAGACTTTAAGAAGCTGTCTACCTCAGACTTCTCTGTCCTCTTCTACTTGACTCCTTTGCTCTAGAAGTCTAGCCACAGACCTGGAACAAGCTTGTGTGGACCGTCAGAGCCATGGTTCGCTGAGGTCCATTCCCTAAAACCTGATGTGCCCACCTAAACTCCATTTCTACTTCCAATCCAATGCAACTGCTCCTCCGTGAACCTTCCCAGCCTAGCAACACCTCAGAAAGATTCTGTCTCTGAATTCACAGCTTGCGGTGCCCCCTTTAATTATATGGCTGGCCCCACTATTATTTGACTACTATTAATTCTGTATAAATATTATGCCCTTTCACTCCCAGATTAGAGGCTGTGTCCAAAGAATAAGCATTACACTTCTCTGAATTCCTCACATCATCCTCAGAACCTTGCACCCAGAAGATACCCAATGCCATTCCTGTGAAACCATCTTCCAAAGATTTTACTGGGCCATTAGCAATCTGCAAAGTAGCTTCACACTCGTGATCACACTGCACAAAGAACAATAAGCTTCTCTTAGCTGTTACCTGTTAGTGAGGCTACCTCAGAGCCTAAGTCTGGGTTAGTTTGAGGCCAGCTGGGATGATGGGAGTAGACACAATGAACAGAAAATTCAAAGGACTTTAAGTTTTCAATCCTGCCCTTCCACCATCTGTCTATAGAATTTTGGCCAACTGTTTCTCAGTAATCGCGATTCAGAAAAATGACAGTGCAAGAAACCTACCTCTTGAAACTGCTAGAGATGTGAAAATATACATATATATATTACATTTAACATTTATTAAATACAAACATATAGAGAAGATACTATTTATGTAGTGGTTTAATGTGTATTTTTTTTAAATATCAAATTCCTGGATAAATGCTTTCCAATGGGGAAGAGTAACACTTTATAGTGAATATATTCAGCATTTTAGATCCCTCCTGGCTAGTTTAAGTCCCTTCCCTCACTGGCTCTCACTCAGGCCTAGGGTTTTGTCTGCTACATCTTTTGCAACTTTATTTTTTTTAATGTTTTATTTATTTTTGAGAGAGAGCAGGGGAGGGGCAGAGAGAGGGGGTGACAAAGGATCCAACGGGGATCGCTGACAGCAGCGAGCCTGATGTAGGGCTCAGGAACCATGAGATCATGACCTGAGTCGAAGTCAGACACCTAACTGACAGCTATCCAGGTGCCCCACAACTTTAGATCAAGTTTCCTGGAGACCTGAGACCGAGGGAGCTACAGGGTTCCACTACAGAGCTGACCAAGGGAAGGCCACGTCTGCAGGAGGAAGTGAAACAGTTGATTTTCCAAAATTACCTGGAGAGGGAATCAGACCAACAGAGATGGCCTCAGGACTCCTGGCCAGAGGTCATGGTTCCAAATTTTCTCATCCACCTCTGGAGGTATGCAGAACCTTAGGGAATTCTCTTGTTTCAAAAAGCACACCTTTTAGGTGTGAATTGTCAAATCTCAATTAGGAAAAAGGGTCTTTTCAAATATTACTCATTTCATTTTATAGCTTGGGCCTACCATGACATTTCTTGTTTTATACAAATTTCCTATGCATATTTCTAAGATAGTGTATCCACGTCTCAATGGATCATTTTAGACTCACACCACCTTGAAACAAATACTGTAACCTGCTGGCCAGCACTCAAAATGTTGACTCTGAAAGTATTTCATGTATTCATACAGTGTGGGCAGGCATATCACTGATTATCTGGACCCGGTAGAGTCAAAACTTTTTCCACATCTAGAATTGAGAAAAAAATAGTAAAAAGAAAACAAACGCTCACTATGTTCTATTTCTTGTGTCATCTTGTACACGCCAACATATTTTCTCCTTAACGTCCATTCTTGGAATGTTCTCTCATTACAGGAGTGGTGAGTCACAGTGAAAGGAATTGATGGGACTCGCTCCACCCATTAGCATAAGCTAAACTATGGACATCTTGAGTTCTCAGGGGGTTAGTTATCTTGGGAGGGTTGATCACAATTTGCATGATCATATGGTACAGAGGTGTATTCATGAAGATGACCTCAAGTGAAGCAAGAAATTTCTCGGTGTATTTTACAATTCAGCCAAACATCTACCCAGTGGGCAAACCCCAGTTCCAAAAGAAATTAAAACTGGGAGGACAAGAAGTGTGATGGATCAGAGACTGGAATACGCTGAGCTGACAAACTTAAGTGAGAGGGCTGGAGCCAGACAAAAGGGTGTGTGCTCAAGGACATGCCGGATGGTGGGGGGGTGGGGCAGAATTACAAAAGGAGGGGATAAAGTAGCACTTGTATGTTTCTTCTATGAATCCAAGCTCCTTTCATGTCCTTACTGTGAGAATTATATCTGCAATTTAATATAAACCTAGAGACTCAGTCACTCTTACAGACCCCAATGCCACTGCCAGCCTTCAGCAAATCTGCCAAATGGAGAATGCTGAGACCTTCCAGACTTCTTCCCCTTTCCATTAGGCCCTTCTATTCAGGCCTTTCCCTCAACCACATTTGGGGGTGGGGGGTGCTCAAGTGAGCAAGGAGCAGAGACAGAATCCCACAAGGGGCAGAGAGAAAAAGAGAGAGAGTAGTGGGGCTCGTGCTCCCCTGAAGTGGGTGAGCTCACCCACTTTGGGACTCGAACTCACAAACTATGAGATCATGACCTGAGCAAAAGTCAGATGCTTAACAACTGAGCCACAAGGTGCCCTCCTCAACCACATCTTAATTTCTCCCTTTAGTTCAGTGGTTTTTGGACTGGCAGCATCAGCATCACCTGAGCACTTGTCAGAAATGCTAACTCCCAGGTGCCACCCCAGATCTATTAAGAAACTCTGGCGGTGTGACCCACAAATCTGTGTTTTCTCAAGGGCTCTAGGTGATTCTGAGGCACACTAAAGTTTGAAAACTGCTGCTTTAGATGATACCATAAAATACTTTAGGATGAAGGAGCATATACATTTTAAGAGAGGACAAAGGAGAATCATTCAAGTGCCCAGGGAATAATTTTCTAACAGTTGAATCTCGAGTCATGTGAAAGATAGTGAAGGAGATTTGAGGCTGCTGAATTCGTTGGGGCACTCACCATCTTTACCTTTTAATCCCACCTATTTTGGTCTTCTCCCCACATTGCCACTAGAGACATGTGTTTGGCCTGAAAAATCTGACCATGTCAAACCCCAACTTAAAACCCTCAACGGCTGCTCCCTGCCCATAGGATAAAGTCCCAGGACATGATCCAGGGCCCCTCATCACCTGCCTCTGGGCCACCTCCCTTGCCCTGTTTCCTTCTGCACTTTCCCTCCTACTCAGCCATTCTTCACTGTCTGCAGGAGGCTTAGACTCCCCCTTACCACTGACATTGGGTCTGCCTGTGTGGCTTACCTTGGCCAACAGCATGAGAGTTGAAGTGATGTCTGCTATCTCTGAGCAGGTATTAAGTGCCATATTTTTGTTCTATCACATTCTCTTTTTCCCCCTTCCCATAAATGAGATCAGTACTGCCCCAGGAAGAGGCTGTTTCTTAAGCCTCTGGGGATCTCAGAAGGAACCAGATAAGGAGCAGAACCACAACTAACCTACACTGGACATGCAGCAATCGTGACAAATACACCTCAGTTGTTGTAAGCCACTGAGATTTGGGAATTATTTGTTATTTTGCCTAAGCTGACCATTATAGCACATTGGATCTCCCATATCCCCTCTGCCTGGAATGTCTCTCTCCTCTGCTCTACCTTTCCTTCCAATCCCACCTCAATCCTATCTGCATAAGAGACCTGCTCATCATTCTTCACTCAGCTCAGGTGTCATCTCCTCAATCAAGTCTTTTTTATTCCCAGATATACCCGATCGACTCTCACCTGTAGGATCCCTTTTGAATGCTACAGACCAGTAACTATGTCCTTGGAACTTTGCTGGGGACTTTCCATTTATTAGCACTATCCTTACAACAACTCCTCTCTAAAATAAATAAATAAATAAATAAGCCCTCATTTTACAGAGTGGGAGACTCTGGCACAGAAAAGCAAAGCGACTTGTCCAGCCATCAGCCACAGAGACAGAGTTTTCACCAAGTGTGGGTATGGCTCTGATCGCAGCAATCTTTCCTGTGCCCCACTCACCTCCCTCCCTCCTCTATCAGCAAGCTTTCATATCCTCCCACTGTGGTGGTGAGAGTAAAAGTCTCCTTATCCACAACTAAAAGGTTGTGGAATTAATCTGACACTTGAAAGACTTGCATCTGGAAGTGGGCTTCTTACCCCCTGAGAAGATAATCACTTTCTCTAAGTGGATGGATTTATTCGAAGGCTCCTGGCAAGTAAATGCACTGGAGCCTTTGGAGAACTGGGACATTCTGTCTGTACCTTTCCCAGGTAGTGTGGTGTGTTAAGACAGGTAGATTCCCACTGACATTGCCCTTGGGAACCTGTGGGAAGGTCCTTTTGGGTTTGCCACAAGGTAGGAGGTTAAGTAGCAGAGGGTTCAGAATTCCAAGCAAGTTGGCTACATATAGATATTTTAAGTCAATGAACAAGGAAAAGAAAACGAGGATAATAAAGTGACACAGTGGCAAAGAATTGAACCAGACCACCCAAGTCAGACACCAAAATAACTGCCTAAAGTAGGAACTGCAATTTTAGGTTTCTGTGAGCTGCTGGCGTTTTGTTGTGTGGTTGAGCTTTTTATTTGTTTTTCTCATCTTCCGCCTCTCTTTAAAGTTGTTTCAGGGAGGAGTTTGGAAAGTATAAGAACCTTCAAGTCCTCCCCCATCAGCCATTATTAGTGAAAGATAAGCATTCAACAAAACACCAAGATATTCTTCTCACACAACATTCATAACAACTTTTTCAGGGTTTGCAAAGCTTTTCTCAGTTACTTGTTGGAATCCATTTATCTCTCTCACCATTCCAATGGAGTTTTGTGTTTTTTTTAATTCCCTCAAAGGACATTATTACATTTAAATGATACCATCGGTAACATTAATAATAGCATTTTTCCCCTTCGAGTTTAGAAAGCTGTTCAGAACTCCAAATGGTCACTGGGCCAGTGAGAACACGTCTGACTTACTCTTTAAAAAACCATCCACTCCGTATAACAAATAATAAGAGCCAGCATTTACTGGGTACTTAGTGTTGTGCTCAGTGTTTTGGGGGCACTGGTTTATTTAATCCTCAAAACAAGGCTATCAAGCAGGTGCAACCATTTATGGCCACTTTACAGATTAAGAGAGTGAGGCACATAAGAGCATGAAGGACCTGCCTGAGAGAAAGGGTGTCTCTCCCTTTCAGAGGTCAGTAGCTGCACAAGACGACAGTTAATGATTCACCCACAGCCCTCGGGGAGCTCCTTTCAGTAAGGGCAACATAGGCACATTCTCTCGGTGTCTCTGTCTCTGTCTCTATCTCTATCTCTCATCTTCAACTCTTCCTCACCCAGCGAGAGGCGGGTGTCCAGCAAATTGCTTGGCAATACACAGAGGAAACTCCATCCAAAGTCCGGGTCTGCTGGGTCCAGGCCGCCTCTGGGCGCTGTCCAGCGGGCAGCGCGCCTGAGTGACCAGGCTGGGGTCCTGTCTCCGACACCCCGAAGGTGGGGCGGAACGCCAAGGCCGGGATTTCGAGCGGTGGGGGGGGGAGGGGTGGGAAAGGCACCGTCCCCAGGGACACCTGTTGTCGCCTTGGGCCAACGAAGACGTCGCGGGGACTCACATCTCAGGGAGGACACCCGTCTGCAGTGTCCGCGTACGGGAGCGGGGGTCGCAAGTGTCTTCCCCCACCCCCACCGCCCCTTCTCCGCCTTAGGGGGGCTGACCTCACCCCCTCCCACCCCTGGACGCCGGCAGCCAGTGGAAATGTCGCGCCTCCGCGGGGCTCCGGCCGAGGCACGCACGGAGGCGTGGGGACACGCGGGGCGAGGGGCAGCCCCCGCGGCGCTAGGACCTCGCGGCCGGCCCGCCCCCACCCCCACCCCTCGCCGGCTCCACCTGCGGAGCCCCTCCGGCAGGGCACGCTGGCCCTCCACCGCGGGGCGCGGGCGCGGTTACCTGCGACGCCGCCCGCAGGGTCCCAAGTGTCGGCCGGAATGTCGCCACGGCAGAGCCCGCTGGGCTGGCCCGGGGATCCTCGCCCAGCCCCACTGCTCCCGCTGCCCTCCCTCGCGGCCGCAGCGCCGCCGCCGGCTCCCGACTCTCTAGGCTCGCTCCGCGCCCGCCGGCTCCTGGCCCCTCTCCCGCAGCTCCTGATTGGCCGCGGCGCGCGCCCGAGCCGCGCCCTGATTGGGCAGCCGGGAGCCGGGGCGGGGGGACGGACCCGGCGCCGCCTGGACCTGCTCTGGGTGCCCCCGGCGCCGCTGCTTCGCGCCGCTGCTTCGCGTCCCCGCAGCACCTCGCGGCCGCGATCCAGACGCCGAACCCGGGATCCTGCCCTCTGCGCCGAGTGGTGTCGGTTGTCCAGGCACCGGGCGGAGCGGAAAGTGGCACGAGTAGCAGGGGGGTGGCGGGGAGCGGGTATCGCCTTGGAGTCTCTCCTACACCCCCTGCCAAGGCTGGACTCCTACATGCGGTTTTGACCGCGTGTTTACTCTTACAGTTTTTACTATAAAAAGGCCATAGGACGCAAGACAGTGGCTTGTAAACCGTGGGCGCCAAAATGTGTTTGTGGTCTTAGGTTGGGCTTGATGCATAATCTTTATGTGGTCCAACTAGAGTTGGCGAAAGGGAAGCAACTTGTGCGAGGTCCTCGTCTTGTCAACAAATTAGTAAGAGCGAGAAAAATGGTGACATAGATCTTCACTTACAAGGAACTTAATACCTAACTAAGGAGATGGGGCTGAATAATAATGGTAATAGTAATTATAATAATAATGATGACCCTAACGTTTTCATGGCTCTTATTATTTGCCGGGCACTTTTCTAAGTGCTTTACATATATTAATACAGAAATACAGGAAACAGCTGACATAAGGATGTCCACATGTCCTGTGAAACGTGTGCACAAGTGATATAAGTTCTGAGTGTGAGAGGTTTTTATCTGGAAGACACCCCAGCAGTCATTCCACACCGCAGTGCAAAGGCACAAGTTAGAACGGAAAGAGCATTGGGATTTAAAATTGTTGCATCTTCGGAGCTGGAGAGTGTTATGCTAAGTGAAATAAGTCATACAGAGAAAGACAGATACCATATGTTTTCACTCTTATGTGGATCCTGAGAAACTTAACAGAAGACCATGGGGGAGGGGAAGAAAAAAAAAGAGGTCAGAGAGGGAGGAAGCTAAAACACAAGGGACTCTTAAAAACTGAGAACTGAGGGTTGATGCGGGGTGGGAGGGAGGGGAGGGTGGGTGATGCGTATTGAGGAGGGCACCTGTTGGGATGAGTACTGTGTGTTGTATGGAAACTAATTTGACAATAAATTTCATATTTAAAATAAATAAAATAAAATAAAATGAATAAAATTGTTCCATCTTCGATTTCTTCTCCCACAGTTCTGTAGCCCTCCGAACATTTTTTCTCAACTGCACTGGGCCTTTCTAAAGAATAAAAACAATCACTATAAATCAGGGTGCCACCAGAACTTTGTTTTGCCACTCATAAAAGGAGCCCTCTCTAAGCATTCAGGTAACAGTGAGTAGAAATAATCAGCACAGGTTATATTCTAGCACTTATGACTCCAGGTGTATTCATACCTTGGAAGTAAGTATGGAGCCATTTTCCACAAGTATCTCCCCTCGTTGTATTCTCCTATGTTGACAGAACCTAGAGGGAGAAATTTGGGTTGGTAGAGAAATAAACACCTGAGTGAAAACCAGCTTGACCTACTCTGAACAGCCTGATTTTTACCTTCGCGTAAGCTTAAAGTCACTTATTTTGAGGATCCCAAGACCCTTGGAGGAAATTAGCTCACTGTTCCCAATTTATATCAACGGACAAGCAAGTAGTTCATTCTGTATTGAAAAGATGGCCTGGCATGAGTAGAGCCTTACCTGGTAGGAACACCACAGCCAAATAGACTGTGAGAATGGTTCCTATACCAGCATCCATCTCCAAGCTTCAGAAACACATGAAGACATCAGCCTATCTTTCCAGTTGCTCACTTTCCATTGTGGTGGCTTTTGCCAAAGCAGAAGTTCCATTTGGACTGGTCACCCTATCTCTCCAAAGAAGAAAGGTTATTTTAGCTGGAGAACTAGGTTGACCCAAGATGATTTCTTAAATTCATAGCCCTGGTTGGATCACACTAAACTCAGCCTTCTGAGGGATGAGAAGTGAAAGAAGAATCTGGATTCCACCATGTCCTTCTGGAATGGTCTTGTGGGCAGGAACTAGTTATGTATCTGTCTATGCCTAATTTATTTCTTTTTAAACCTTTTTAATGCATATTTATTTTTGAAAGAGAAAGGCAGAGCAGGAGAGGGGCAGAGAAAGAGGGAGACAGAGGGTCCCAAGTGAGCTCTGTGTTGACAGCAGAGAGCGGGGTGTGGGGCTTGAACTCACAAACCATGAGTTGGACTCTTAACCAAGCCCCGCCCAGGTGCTCCTATCCCCATTTCATCCCCCCAAAAATGCTTTGCTTAGTGTGCCTCCTGTGTTGCATGTCTTCTGTGGCAAATCCTATTTATCACTCAAAACTCAACTAAAATGTCCTTTGTGAGGCTTTTGCTAACTCTTCCAGGCAACAATAGTGATCCCTGTGCCCATGTTATATTCTCAGTACGGCACAAAGCAACAGTATTCTAGTGATCCATTTACATGGCCATCCCTCCAACTAATTATTACCAACGCCTGGCCTAGTTCATAGAACTCAGTAGTAAGTACTCAATAAACTTGAACTGATTGACTAAAATCCCTTACAGGCTAATAGGGTGGCATTAAGGAGACTGGGGCCACACCACTCTGCTATTCAACAGGGCATCCTCCAGTTCCAGGCTGGATGGGTGTTTGATGTGAGTCAAAGTGATCATCTATCCACTCGAATAGGGAATAGGTAGTTTCTGTATGTGAGGCACTGTCAGGTAAAAAGAAGAATAAGGTCTCTCTTAAGTGTACACAGGATGAAATGATGCAGCTGGTTTAGAAAATAGTTTGGCAATTCCTCAAAGAGTTAAACACAGAGTTACCATAAGACCCAGTAATTCTATTCCTAGGTACATACTCAAGAGAATTTAAAACATATACCCATACAGAAAAAAAAATTCATGAATATTCATAGAAACATTATTTATAATAGCTGAAAAATGTAAACAACCCAAATATCCATTAACTGGTGAATAGATAAACAAAATGTGGTACATCCATACAGTGGAATATTATTATTCAGCCATAAGAAGGAATGAATACTGATACATGCTACAACATGGGGGGACCTGGGAAACATAATGCTAAATGAAGGAAGCCAGACACAAAAAGCCACATATTGTATGATTCCATTTAGATGAAATATCCAGAGGAGGCAAATATATATAGACTGAAAGTAGATTAGTGGTTGCCAAGGGGTCAGGGGAAAGAGGAATGGAGAGTAATTGCTTAGTGGATATTGGGTTTCCTTTTGGGTTGATGAAAATGTTCTGGAATTGAATGGTGGTTATGGGCACACAACTTGGTGAATATACTAAAAACCGTTGAGTTATTAAAAACAAAACAAAATACACACAGCAGGCATTCAGAAAGTTTAGAAACCATCAATGAAGGAAATGTTAGTTAAATCATAAAGTGTTTAGTAGCTAACAGTGTAAAAGTGTAGAGGAACAGAAAAGCCAGTAAAACATAGTTAAAAAGTTGGCTGGTCTCTCCCTCATGCTCCCACCTTCAGTAACTTAGAGGGGATCTACTCCTTAGATCTGCATTGCCCAATTGAATATTCTATGATAATGGAAATCTTTCTCTGAGCTATTCAATATGGAAGCCACTAATATGGTTAGTGCAACTGAAGAACTGAATTTTAATTGTGTTTAAATTTAAATTGCCACGTGTGGCTAGAGGCTACTCTACTGGCAGTGTAGCTTTTGCTGGTTGAGAGGACTGGAGCCATCTTAACTGGCAGTTTGGGATAATACTGGAGAGTGGGAGAGTCAATGTCTATATGTTCCATAGCCTGACTCAAGCCTGTATCCACTAGAAATCCTTCAATAGGATCTCACTGCTCCCACCCTTCTCCCTTCTATGAACTTTTAATGAACTTCAGTCAATAATACAGCATTTAGTTTTGTCTTTATGGCAAAACTTCCATTCCAAAAATATTTATGGAACAAGCACTATGTGGAAGTCTGAGAAGAGGAAGGATTGTAGACAAGGTCAGCCAAATTCCAAAGGGTTGGTCTTGAGAAGGCAGGCAGGGAGAAGGGACAAGATAAATCCATTATAGGAACCTGGCTCCTTACTTCCTTCCCTCCAACATCCCCCATTAACAACACATACACATACTCTTTCAAGTGGGAAATCTTGCTATTAAGATGCTGAAGTGATGTTGAATCTTTATTTAGATTTCCTGTTTCCAATTTAAGCCTTGTAACATCCTTAACTCCTTCAATACCCCTTTCACTTTATGTTGATCTTTCCCTTCTTTGAACTTTCACTGAATTTGAAATTGATAGAATGTAATGACTTTCTAAGTGTTTTTCCTTAATGTGGTGTCCCCACAGCAAGATTCATTTGTTGCACAAATGTTTATTGAGCTCCTGCTTATTTTTGTACCAGAACAGTCCTAGGAGCTGTGGATAAAAACAAAGACAGGGTCTCTGGGAAGTTTAGAGCCTTATGCAGAGGCACACAAAGAAATTGTTTTGTGAAGTTTGGCCTAAATGTGTAGGAAGTTCACTGAAAGCACAGGACAAGCAGCAGGTGGGTGTACACAGAGAAATCAGGGAAGGCTTCTCAGTGGAGGTGACATTTACGCTAAAGGAACTTGAAGGATGAGTAAGAGTTTTTAAAACATTTTTTTAAATTTAATTCATTTATACTGTTCACTTTCCAAAATTGGATTTGAGGTAGTATGTTAGAAGTTTTAGAGAACAGTGTTTGAAAGAATAAATTAGCAACAAGATCCAGCTCAATATCTGTGACAACGTTTTGCATTGCTAACAAGGGTACTAACTGGACAGTTATTCTTACTGCTCTCAAGGCTTATTCCTGAGTGAATATATATATATATATATATATATATATATATATATATATAGCTCTCTGATCTCAAGGAATTTAAAATATCTCACCTCTACTATTGCAATATCCTTCTTAGTAGTCTCTTGTGTTTAATCTTATTTTCTTCTTTTCCAGTTATCCCAAATATCAGGCGTTTGTGCCCTACTGTCACCATGCCCTACTGTCAGCAGCCTTTCCATATCCATGTATCATCTGCACCATCATGTACTTGTTTCTTTACATTGGCTCTCATCTTGCTCAACTTCATTGAAAAGGAATTTGTATCTCGTTATCATCAGTGAAAAACTAGTATCACTTGCCATAAATAGAATGTTAACCACAAAAATAATACAATGAAAGTAAAACCACATTATCTCATCTTAGCTGGATACTGTTGGCTGCCAAAAGTTCTGAGTTTGAGGCCCTGCAATTTCTTTCATAAAGAAAAAGATTATCAAGACTTAAAGAGTATTAAAGACATATCAGCACCAAACATTTCTCCTTGGTCCAATCAAATTGACTGAAAGAGAATTGAAAAAAGAATAACTCCCAGGGCGTTTGAGTGTCTCATTCGGTTAAGTGTCTGATTCTGGTTTGGGCTCAGGTCATGATTTCACAGTGTGTGGGTTCGAGCCCTGCATCAGGCTCCACGCTGACCATGTGGAGCCTGCTTGGGATTCTGTCTCTCCCTCTCTCTCTTCCCCTCCCCCATTCACTCTCTCTACCTCTCTCAAAGTAAATCAACTTTTAAAAAATTTTTAAAAAAGAAAAAAGAATAACTCTTCACACGAGCCAATGAAATTTAATGTCCCTCTTGCATTCCTCTTAAAACCAGCTTCAGCACCAAAAAAAGTCTGTGCTCATCCTGGGTACCACACACTTGTAAACACTGCTCTGATCCATCCCTATCAGAATGATCTAACTTTCTCCCTCCTATTCAAAATCCTTCAATAGCTCTTCATTACCTAAGGGAAGAAATCTGAGTTCCTTACCATGGGATACAAGGTCCTCCTGGATCAGGCTTAGCCTACCTCTCCACCTTCAACTTTTGTCATCTTACTCTTTAACTCTATGCCACCAACGCTGAACTCTTTGTAGTTCTCAGAATGTACCATATATTCTCATGCCTCTGTGCTGTTCCCTCTGCCAGGTATGCTGTTCCCCTACTACATGCACCTTATCTTCCATTTCCCTTCTCTGCTCATTTCTACTTATCTGCTTAGTGCCCTGCACACACACACACACACACACACACACACACACAAACTATAACAGGATTCCTTCCAAAACCACCTGCCTCTTTCTTCTGGGGGATCTTCCTCCACTGCCTCACCCATGTGTCTCTACAAAGCGCCGACAAGTTATCAAACCACTCTGCACCCCTTATTACAACCGATTGGCCTATAGGTGAGCAATAGAACGAAGGTGAAGTCCCAGCTGATAATTTCCTACCAGGAGCAAAAAGTTGGAGTCACTCTTTCTCTGTTTTAAGATGCAGAGAGAAACAGAGGCAAGCAAAGTATGAGTCAGAGTCTCCACTCCATTTGTGCAGCAGACCAGCCATTTCCTTGTCCCTCCTTCTTTAAGGTCATTCACCTTTTCCTTTTATTTTGTGAAAGAGACCCAGTTAAGTCTCTTTTTCCTAAGCTACTCTGAGTTGAGTTTATTACTTACAACCAAGCTTCCTAATAGAGTCCTAATCACCCTTGAAGCCCTAGCACAAATATATTCCTTTGTGAAGCCCTCCCTGACTCTTCCAGGCCTACAAAGGTGCCTCTTCTCTTATACCTTCCTGCATCTTGTAACACTGGATCCATGACCAGCAAGTATCTTTGTAATCTTGACATTTTGGTGTGAGAAATAGTGTGTTCTGTCCTCTTTGCCAGTTTTGATTATTCCATTTACCACCTGATGGGAAGGGAAACTTAGAACACAGCAACCTATTGACATTGTGCCAGAAGTAAAGTCAATATTGAGGGGGAAAAATCTCTTAAGTTTTAGCTGCTCCACTATGAAGATTTTTTTTAACCAAATTTAATCCTAAGAAGAACTTTAAAAATGTGCCAACTACAAGAACGCTCCGCTCCTCTGCTGCCCCACCAGGATGGAACTAGAAATACACTCCATAAATAACAACCACCGAGGGGGAGGTGGCATCTGGATATGCAGCAGGAAGGACTGAGGAACACATGGAGGGGAGGGTCAGATGAAAAAGGGAGGTCTGGGAAAGAAGGAACCTTAAGAGTCCCATTTGTCACTGAATCTCTGTGAATGAAAAGGCAGCCCCATAAAGAAATGGTTTCCACCATCCATGAACTTCCATCTGTGATCATATTTGGCTAAATAAGATTAACTTCTTGTAGGTAGTTGATTGGGCCTACACACTCTTTCAAGTGTTAAGAGGCAGCCTGAGGTCATATCTGTATATTTATCTCATTTCTGGACTGGAAGCTCCTTTTCAAAAGAGATTCTTTCAATCTTGGCATGCTGGGCATCAGCATCTAGCCCAGTCTCGAGTTGAACTTTGATGCTTATAGTCTGTATTTAAGTTAGGAATGCTTCCCAGCTGCAAGTATCAGAATAACCAGTTATAATGGTTCAAGCAGTAAAGACACGTAATTGTTGGACACGAACATTCTGGATGCCGGCAGCCCCAAGGTAGAGTGTTCCATGACATCTAAAGGACCTAGGCTCTTTCTGCTCCTCCATCCTTGGCTTTTTGGTTTTATCTTAGGCTGGCTGTCTTGTAAACGCAACATGGTTGCCACAACTCCAGGTTTCTCATCTTTAGGAAAGCATGTACAAGGAAAAAAGGAAGTGGACTGAGCTGGGAAAGAAATTTTCCTTTGTCGGGGAGGAAAACCGTTCTCAAACAGCCCTTCCTCCCCATCTGGTGAAGTTCTCTTTATATCCCATTGGCTGGAAATGAGCTTGTGACCATCCCTGGCTGCAAGAGAGGCTGGAGGAACTAGCACAGTCTGGGACTCTGCCAGCCATAACTGTGAGGAGGACATTGCCATGTACCACTACTGGCAGTGACACCCTTAGGCAGGCAACCAGGCCCCTGGCCGTCTCCACAATTTTCTTCTCTGTGCCCCAGACTGGCTGGGGCTAACAGTGCTATCTAGGTGGGGTTTTCTGAGCCGAGGCTGGGACCCAGATGTGCCTCTTCCCCTCATTACCACTTCTTGGTGTGGGCACTCCTGGACCCTCTATTCTGCACATGGACTTGACCAGAGACCCTGAAGAGCTACTTAGATTCACACCCATGGGATCTTTTTAGTTGCATGTGGCTGGAGGGTGACCTGTAGCACAGACTGCCTCACTGGCCCGTATGTCACTTAATTTGCAGGATCGCACAAGATTGGGCTGCCAGAATGGTGCTGGCCTGCCGATTTGGGGCGACTCTCACATCTTACACAAGATGAATTTAGGGCTCTGGGCTGCACATGTTGGCTTGAGCTGTGTATGTGGGCCCACGCGCTGGTCTTGACTGGCCATATTCCAACTGCAGTGCTGCCTCTGCTCTACCCGAGGGCAGCTGGGGTGGGGGCAGGCGTTCTTCACTCTGTGCTGGCACCCAGGGCAGTTACCCCAGCCTCTCCATGGGCTTCCCGCCAGGTTTCCAGGAGTGCTCACACCTATGTCCTCCTGGAGATTTCCAGCCCATTGCTCCACAACGCCAGCACACCCTTCTGGGTGGGGTCCTGTCTTGTCTCTGACCAATGTGGTGACATCATGCCCTCCCTGCTCAGTCTTCAGCCATGTAGCAGGCGATGGATGTTCCTTGGGCTCTTCTCATCCACCCCCTCCTCCCCATTGGGGGGCAGTGTGTGCAGGTAGGAGTGTGGTGCACACTGAAAGTGATCACATTCTAGGAATTCTATGGGGTTCAAGGGAAGACCTGGCTGGAAGATGTTTTCTACCTTGATATGGTTGCTGGGAGGGTCAAATGAAATTGAGCCCCTGAGACTCCTTTGTGACCTATACAAGTGCACACAGATATTAGTTATTTTTAATACTTTCACTTGAAATATAAGAAAACTAAAAAGGAAGAAAGCTAAGTGACACTCCCCCACCACCTCCACCAAGATGAAGAGGCACCATGGGAGTATTTTTGAGAGGGAGTATTCTGATTTCAGATGACCTGGTATTGACATTCAGCTCTGCCTTCTCCCAGCTGTGGGATGCTAGTTTGGTTTCTGGGCCTCAGTTCCACATTTATAAAGTGGGGTAATAATATACCTACATCAGAGGATTTGGGTAAGCATTAAAAGAGGAGATACTTAACATTGTTCCTGACGCATAGTGGGTACCTGATAAATAGTAACTATTATTCCTATTTTACTACACAGATATTTGTCGCAGAGCTACAGATCTCCTGGATGACGGCCCTGCTCTGCACGAGGAATAAGTTACAAGAAGGCATTTTCAAAAGGAGACTGACAGGGACTGCACTGATATGTTAGGGTATCTGGCATTTGAGAGACAAGATAGCAGCAGGTGGGTAGGAGTACAGAGCTGGGAGCCAGGAGGCTTGGGTTGGAATCCTGGCTCACTCGTGTCACAGATACAAGTTGTCACGCTTGGCAAGTTGCTTAGCCTCTCACTGTGCCTCCATTTCTTCATCTGTAAAATGAGTCCTTGTGAGGAGTGAATGAGTTAAGGTACATCAAGTGTTTAGGATCATGGCTGGCACATGTGTTAGAAGTTATTCAATGCTATTAACATTGTAATTTTGAATCCATCTAAAATTCAAAATAAAGTATGTTCTTAAAAATCCCAACTGGCTTTTATTTTCAAGGGGCCTGCATTTTGGCGACTGAGGAAAAAAAAAAAAAAAAAAGCACAGAGACACACGCCCTGTCTTTGTGCCATTACTGTGCCGTCCCCCTTGAAGTGTCTCCTCTGGCCCCATGAAACTGCTGCTCGGTCTCCACTGCCCCCGGGCCAGAGCTCATTCCCTCCTGCTCCCGTCTCTCAAACAGAACTCAAGTCTTCTTTTCAGTCATCTGTGTATTTCCTGACGCTCTCGGTAAGTGTTTCTTCAATGGAAAGGTGAAAGAGACTAAGGGGAATGCTTTAGAAACTCTTGTATTTTGCAGACAAATACAGAATTGTGGTTCAGAGTGGAATGGACCCCCTTCCTCTCAGCGGATGAAGGGACTGGCAGAGGACTGCAGGAGATGGTGCCTCTAAACACCCGGAGGGAAACATGCTAAGAATAACAAACAATCCCACCTTGAACTGGAAGGAGCTCCAGCTCCCAGAGCTGCAACCGTCACCTAAAGTGAACCTGAGTGGGCTGTGGACCCAGGAGAGCTTTCGTCTGAATTCACGATCTGTCATTCAGCGGCTGGTTGGCCTTCAAGCAAAACATCTGAGCCTATTTTCTTACCTATGAAATTAGAGTAACACCAGCCTCGAGGGGGTAATTTCGATGATAAAATGAGATAGTGCAATGCCTGGCAAACAGAAAGTGCTTAATTAATGTTTGTTAAGTGAATGAACAGTTCTTAAAAAAAAAAAACCAAAAAACAAACCCTAAACATCAGTACCATCGTTGGATGAAACCGAAAGCACAGCATTGTTTGATATTGTCCACGACTTGTCCTTATCGGCATGTCGTTCCCCAAACCATCAGGGAGGCCTTCACACAGCTTCTCAGACTCTCAGTCTGGGGTTAATCTGCAATCAAGAAGCCCAGGCAGGCGGACATTTGGCAAACACCTTCCCCAAACCCTTCCCCTCTCCGGCTGGCCCAGAAAAGCTTCACATTTGCAGCTTCCATGGCAATTACAAGAACCTACTCCCTTTTATTGTTTTTCTTTTTCTAATGATGGAGCAATCACATGGTTTCAACAGGAAAAACAACTCTGGAATCAGAGACCAACCGTCTGGATTGAGCCACAGACTTTCTAGTCTCCGAGTCTGAGTCCCTAGAGAGAAAAGACATCTGATGCTGGGGTGGGAGGGGGGATGAACTGGATAAGGAGCATGGCCAGAACATGCTCACCCCAGGCTGGCCAACTGAACGGGTTCTGTTTCAGGATGAAAAACGGTACGATCCTAACTAGGAGCTCGTATTTACCCAGTGCTGAGGACCAGGCACTTTACAGGCATTGTCAAGCTTAATCATTATAAGGATCTAAGAGTGTTTATTGTCATTGTATCTGTGAGGAGAATGAGGCTCAGAGAGGGGCACACGGGAGTCAAGGGCTTTGGTAGCATTCCACACCTTTTTGCAAGACCCCCAGAGCCCGTGTGTTCAATCTCCTAGCCTCACCAAACCCTAAAGAGCGCACAGATCTCCTGGGATCTTGGGGAAGTGCAAAGTTCGGAATCACTAGGTCCAGAATAGGGTCCGAGACTTTGCATCTCTAACAGACTTCCTGAGGATGACACATATCCAGGGACTTTAACTGCAAGGGTAAGGCCAGTGGTCTCTCACCTCGGCTGCATATTGGGATCGCCTGGGAGCTCTTGAAATGCTGATGCCAAGGCCCGGTCCTAGAGATTCCAATTTGATGGGGTACAACTCCGCACAGGACTGCCAAAACTCCCTAGTGACTGCGTGTGCCACCAGGGCTGAGACAGCCCTTCCCTGGGTCCTGCAGGGTCCTGAGGCTCCCGGGTCACCCGGCGCTCCCCTTTCCCAGCAACAGAGGCTCTATGGCTGGGCTTTGAGGTCGCCCTTCCAGAGGCCTCTGTCAGCAAACTCCCAGCCTAGAACCAGCCCTGAGCCGCCACCTGTTTCCTTGAAATAGTTCGCAGCTGTGCTGGTGACCTCACCACCCTGGCTCTGCTTCTGGCGGAGCTGCGATCTGTGAAGCCCTCCTCCCCCAGTCGTTCCTTCTAGTCGGCTTCGGGCTCCCCCTTGCGGCCGGGCAGCGGAGGGAGAAGAGCCCCCACGGGGCGGGAGCCGTAGGGCTGGGGCGGGCGGAGCGGGGGGGGGGGGGGGGGGGGGGGGGCGGCTGCTGCACCGGGACCCCAGCTGGCCCGTCTGTGAGCACAGCTGGCAGCCTCGCCCTTGCCTCCCTCCTCATCACTTGGGAATTGATGAAATCACAAGTTCTCCTCCTCCCTTTAAATGATATATAAACAAACCAAAGTTGGAGCACACAAATGAAAATGGAAAGTACTCTCCTCTCCCCTTTATGCTTCCCAAAGGCGACCACAGGTAGCCATTGGGCTCATATCCATCCAGACCTTTTGCTGTGTATAAAATGTGTATATTTACACACACACGTAATATTGTTTTATAAACAGAAATCATCATGTGATATTTTTCCAACACTATCTTGGGTTATATTTTCCATACATACACATATACACACACAAATCATTTTAGTGCGTCTCCAACTTGTCTGGAAATCAGAATATCTTGGGGACACTTTTTAAACACAGAGTCTCACCCTAGACTTGCTGAGCCAGAATTTCTCAGAGAGAGGCCTGAGAAGTTCTTACAGATTTGTAGTTTTAATAAGTGTCTCAGGTGGTTCTTTAAAAAAAATTTTTTTTAAGTTTATTTTTTTATTTTGAAAGAGAGAGAGAGAGAGAGAGCACGAGCAGGGGAAGGCCAGAGAGCAAGCGAGCAAGCGAAAGAATCCCAAGCAGGCTCTGCACTGACAGCATGGAGCCTGATGCAGGGCTCGAAATCACGAGCTGTGACATCATGATCTGAGCCGAAAACCAAGAGTCAGATGCTTAACTGACTAAGCCACCAAGGTGGACTTTTTTTTTTTTTTTTTTTTTTTTAATTTTTAAAATTTTAGAGGTGCCTGGCTGGCTCAGTTGGAAGACCATGCGACTCTTGATCTCAGGGTCATGAGTTTGAGCCCCCTGTTGGGTATAGAGATTACTTCATTTTTAAATTTTTTATGTTGAGATATAATTGATACATAACATTGTTTTGGTTTTAGGTGCAACATTTCAGGTGGTTCTTATGGTTCAAAATGTCTTGTCTTTCTAATAGTTGCACAAGTCTGACATAAGGATGTACCATTGTTTATTTGCCAATCCTCAATCATTGAACATTTAGGTTGTTTCCAGTATTTTCTTCAAGCTATACACAATACTACAAACATCTGCATATTGTACAGGCACCTACGCATGTGTTTCTGAAGGATAGTTTCCCAGGAGCAGAATACCTAAGTACCAAGCTTGCCTGGAACTTCTCTTCCCGTCTCAGAGTGTTTATGTTTGAAACATGGAACCTCATAGCAGGAGAGAAACTGAAAACCTGCATAGTCAAGACCAGCACTGTCTAATGAAAATATAATGTGAGTTACATATATCATTTAAGATTTTCAGTAACGTGGGGGGTTGGGAGAGAGGGGAAAGTGAGTGATGGGCATGGAGGAGGGCACTTGTTGGAATGAGCACTGGGTATTGTAGGGAAGCCAATTTGACAATAAATTATATTAAATAAATAAAATAAAATTTTCAGTACCCACGCTCATTTTAATAATATCTTTTATTTAAGCTGATATGTTAAATCTTTGAAAATTGGTCTGAATTTTACACTTGACAACACACCTCACCTCACCTCAAACTAGTCACATTTCAAGTGTTCAGCAGTCACATGGGGCAAATGGCTATTGTATAGTAAAGTGCAGATCTGGATCTTTTATTTTACTGGGGGGATAATTACAGGGGACAAGAAACAAACAATTATATAGCAGCCACAATCTACTTATCCATGAAGGGGCACTTAACATTCATTACTGTTAACTGAGGGGTGAGGTTTCTGCAGAAGAGTAAGCTGAATAATATTTCAAGTTAGAGACATTGTCTCTTCAGGGGTGCCTGGGTGGCTCAGTTGGTTAAGCATCCGACTTTGGCTCAGGTCATGATCTCTGAGCTCGTGAGTTCGAGCCCGGCATCAGGCTCTGTGCTGACAGCTCAGTGCCTGCATCCTGCTTTGGATTCTGTGTCTCCCTGTCTCTACCCCTCCCCTGCTCTATTTTTCTCTCCGTTTCAGGAAATGAATAAACATTTAAAAGAACAATTTAAAGACATTGTCTCTTCATAACAACCCTATGAAGAAGGCAGGGCATGGTTTCTATGATGCCCAGTGTTTCATCTTGAGGTCGATAACTTGTGTAGATCACAGAGCCACCAACACAGGGGTGGAACGAGAATCGTGTCTTCAGATTTCAGGGCCTATGTTTTTTTTTAATCCCACAGATATCTCGATGACAGTTATTCAAAGTCAATTCTTACATTAATGGTGAAGAGAGACCTGGTAACAAATTAAGTGAATTAAGAAGTTGCATCCTCAATGGAATCTGAACAGTAAGCCATTCGGTAGACTGGTGTTTA
The DNA here is from genome assembly GCF_007474595.2 of Lynx canadensis. Taxonomy (NCBI): domain Eukaryota; kingdom Metazoa; phylum Chordata; class Mammalia; order Carnivora; family Felidae; genus Lynx; species Lynx canadensis. The sequence continues at coordinate 125,153,757 of NC_044308.2, forward strand.
AAAACATGTGTGCTGATGCCTCCTGGTGGAAGTCAGAGTTATTGCAAGCCGCTAGATACGCCTTTGAGGGCCTTCCTAGTTCTTGAACCGAAAATACAAAAATATGACTATTACATACAGGTCATGGAAATTAAAAAAAATTATTCCTCATACTGGGAGAAGTTGGGAATCATTGAAATAGATTCTTTTTGTCTCAGACTATCAGAGGGACAGTCACAAACAGTGAATAGTTGCAGGTTTGGGCTCAGATATGTCTTCTTTTTTAATTTTTAAAGTGTGTATGATTGTACTTGGTCATTTATCAGTTTTTAAGTTCACTAATGGGTGTGTTAATGTGCCTATACTCCAGCTAGGCTGTCAACTCCTTAGGGGAAAGACTTGAAGTCTTAGTTTATGGCTCTGGACACTCTGGGCACTTGAAAAAATATTGTAGATTGCCTGGGGAAAAGATGGTTTAAGAGCACAAAATAAATATGGCATTTGTAATGGAATCTATTGATTTCTCCCGCTGAAAATCCTTTCCTTACCTCCCCCTCAATCCCCCCACAACTGCACAGCCCCTAGTGAGGCTGTCAATCAATACCCTGCTTCTCCTAGTTGACAGGTGGGCCTAGAGCTTTGATCTTTACAGAGTGACAGGGGCAATACTTCATATTCAACAGCTGGGCTATTTCAATTAGCTAGACTTTTAGAGCTGTCTGATGGGTCAGTTTTTTGTAGTAGGATTCTGAGACCTACTCCACAGCCTAATGATAAATTTATTTTTCATTATTTACAGAATAAATCTAAAATATAACATATTACATTTCAATCTAATTCTGCTTCCATTTGGAGATTTGAGCAAGTTCTCATAAGTGGCAAAGGAATGGAAGATTTCCAGTTGTCAAGTATACAGCTAGCTATTTTTCTCTGGAGATCAAAATGATAACTGACAACTAATTTGATAAGAATTGTCTTTTAGGGGCACTGGGGTGGCTCAGTTGGTTCAGCGTCCAGCTCTTGATCTCAGCTCAGGTCCTGATCTCAGGGTTGTGACTTCAAGACCTGTGTTGGGTTCTGCACTGGGTATGAAGCCTACTTTTAAAAAAATGTTAGGGGCGCCTGGGTGGCTCAGTCGGTTGAGTGTATGACTTCGGCTCAGGGCATGATCTCATGGTTCGTGGGTTTGAGCCCCATGTCGGTCTCTGTGCTGACAGCTCAGAGTCTGGACACTGCTTCGTATTCTGTGTCTCCCTCTCTCTCTGCCACATCCCTGCTTGTGCTCTCTCTCTCTCTCTCTCAAAAATGAATAAAAACATTAAAAAATAAAAAAAATAAAAATGTTAGACTACAGTTTGATAGTCTCTAAGGGTTTGGGGCACCAGCCAGACCTATTGGATGATGAAAATGAGAGACCCCTTGTGAAGAAAGTGGTATGGCTTCAGACTGGTACCTATTGAAGTTGGAAGACTAGAAGTTTAGGCTCCTGGTGACGGAGCCACATTGCACCCCCTTTTTTCATTAACCATGATTGCAGCAGGCTGACTTGGGGAACTAGGTCCTCCATTACTCAAAAGAGATCCATCGAGGTCAGCTTCTCTGCTAACCCTATGGGTCCCACCCACCTCTTATGACCTCTCCCTCCCTACTGGACCCATGCTCCTGACCCACCACAACCTCCACTAACCTTAACGCCTCAGCAGGAAGGACCACATCCTGACCTCCACCCACAGATCCTCAGATTCTGTCTCCACTTTTGGCCAGGCTCCATTGACCAGAGAAAGATCTGGGTCCTTCCACCAAAGCTAAGGTGGCAGCTCTGAGATATTGTTGAAGACCATATTCTTAAGTATTAAAAAAAAATCGAACATTGACAAATTCAAGGTGGTATGACAACAATACCAACACAATGATGTCACCACTGCTGACTGCTAATAGCTGTAGACAAGCTACCATATTCATAGTGCTTCCATGCCCTCTGAAAAGAATGTCAGCGATCTCCATGGGATTTTTGGATTTTGCTCATGATTTTATATAATTGTCAACAAAATGCTCTAGTAGTGGCTTTTTGACTAAGCCATGGGTTCTATTAAGAGTGGAACCAGTACTCAGTTCATGAATCCATACTTAATACTCAATACCTGTTGATGGCAACCTGGTGACTAAATTTAGAGAAGAGCTTAGTGAAGCTTCATCCAGATGGGTGACAACCTTAATGACAGAAAGGGGAAGGATCCAGCAAACTGAACGTGTAAGGAACTCCTCATTGGCTTACGATTTTCCATGCCTAGAAAGCGAGTCATTGAAGGCAGGAGTGTTTGGGGGGAATTTTGACTGCAGAATATTCACCAAATCATGCAGGGACTCTTTACCCAGAGTTTACTGTGGCAAGTGTGAAAAGTCATTGTGTCAACAACAATGGGGACAAGCCACATCTGGCCATTGGGAGTTACCTGTGTGCTTGGGCAAAGAGATGAAAATGGAAGTCTGGGGAGCTCCATTTGCGGCTCCACACAGAGTTTTCTCTGTGGTGTGGACGTGTGATGGAAAACCCTGCGATGATAAAATCTTACTCCTACATTGTAGGAATAGAAAATGGAGACAAAAGCCACTTGCTGTTCTGCTGGGTCCTTAAATCTAGCTACTGAGAGAATCCTTCATTTGGTGATGCAAAAGTGGAACCCTACTAATTTTGCAAGCAAAATTAAATGTTTAAAGAAGATCCACCAAAAAGTATAAATGCTGTTGCATTCAGATTTTTAACTTTTTTTTTCCATTTTATTTATTTTAGAGAGAGAGAGAGAGAAAGCATGAGCAGGGGAGGGGTGGAGGGAGAGAGAATCTTAAGCAGGCCCCACACTCAGCACAGACCTCCATGTGGGGATCCATCCCACGACCCTGGGATCATGACCTGAGCCAAAATCAAGAGTCAGATGCTCGACCCATTGAGCCACCCAGGAGCCCCTAAATATCTTAGAATTTTATATGGCAATTTACCTCAACAAAGCTCAAATTGAAAAAAAAATATCTTGTGAGTCCTTTTCCACTTCAGGGCTGGTTAACACAGCATTTATCCCCTGAAGACATACGGGGCTCACACATATGTGAGCCTCCTTGTTTGTTTTGGATTCCCTTTCTGTGGCACATATGGGGGGGAGGGGGCATTTCCCTCACCACACCCAGCTGTTTCCTTTCTCAGTCCATCACACTTGTTTTTCTCCTCACAAATGATTGCCAACCCTTGCCCAGCCTTCCTGGAGCTGAACCAGCTTCCTGCTTCTGACCTGTGTCTATTCTTTTTGTTCATCAGGAGCAGAGCCAGGTTGGAGGGTTGGCCAGAGGGTGGCGGGGGGGGGGGGGGGGGGGAACCCCTCAGGTCACAAGGGGCAAGTAAATGTCACCAAAATGCTAAAAACACCCCATGAAATGCAACCAGATGAAGAATTCCTCTCAGGGAGGGTACATCTGGAGGGAGGGGGAGGACCCCTACCTTGCCCATGACACCTGCTCCAGGAGACCTGGTGGCCGCCAGCTGCCTTCCAGGGAGGAGGGTCTCATTGACATAGAGCATGTTTCCTGAGTGAGGTATGCACATTCATGGTGAGTAGAACTGCTCAGGACAGTATGGGGAGGCTGAGCTGCCTCCCACCTTTGCTCTCTCCACCATCCAGCCTATTCTCTAAATGAATTCAGTTTACAGCAAGAGGTTAACTTGCTTAATATATAGAAAGCTCATAGAAATCAATGAGGATCAACAATCCCACTAGAAAAAGCAAGCAAATGAAATGAGTAATGGTTCACAGAGAGTTGCATGTGACCTCCGGTACATGGAGATGGTCAGTCTCACTCATAAAAGAAATGCAAGCTGGGGCCCCTGGGTGACTCAGTCGGTTAAGCGTCCAACTTCAGCTCAGGTCATGATCTCAAGGTTCGTAGGTTCGAGCCTTGCATCAGGCTCTGTGCTGACAGCTCGGAGCCTGGAGCCTGCTTCAGATTCTGTGTCTCCCCCTCTCTCTGCCCCTCCCCTCCCTCCCTCTCTCTCTCTTTCAAAAATGAATAAGCATTAAAAAAAAATAACAGGAATGCAAGGTAAAACAACACTGAGAGGCTCTGGGAGGCTCTGGAGATTCTTACTGGGAAAATGAGAACATCTTATATGGCAGACATTCTCCCCGCCCATTGTGAGTTACCTGTAGCGAGACTCACTTCTTGTGCACAAAGAGGTAAACTGAGGCAACCTTAGAAAGATGAGTTTATTCAGGAAGAGCAGAGAAATTGCAATTTGGGACAAGTGAACTGTGGGCGAGTCTGCTGAGGGTTTGGGCTAGCCGTGTTTGTGGGAAGGGTATGGAAAGATAGGAGAGCTCAGTTCAAGTAACAAAAAAAAAAAAAAAAAAAAATGGAAACCAGCTTTGAAAGCTTCCTGAGCAGACAAAACTAGTCCAGTCACACAAACAAGGCTCAAGTCAGCATGCTTTGTGGGAGCAACCCGACCTGGTCAGCTCCTGCTCACACGTCTGGCAAAGCTTGCCAGGGTTGATGGGAGACAACCCCTGATCAACTTATCATCCAAGAAAATTCCAACACTATCACTTTTCTGTAAATCGGGCACCTCTGGGAAATCTGTCTCTTAGTCCTCAAGTTTTGTCTTCCTGAGGGCACACGTGGGACCTTTTTCCATTTTGTTTCTTCCGGTTCTATTTTAGATCGAAATTCTTTTACACCCACAAGTGCCTGCTTCTATCTGCTTCTCAGCTTCTCGAGGGCGTGGAAGGAACAAGAATGAACGAAAGACAGAGGACAAGGAGGTCTCAGGAAGTGGCGTAATGTTTGGGCCCCTGGGAGCTGGTCTTTGTGTCCTGTGTCCTTGTATTCAAAGCCAGGTAGACAGGACGACTTGTCCGGTTGGTGTCAGACAGCCTTTGTCCTCTGCTACCTCAGTGTTTTTTAAAACAAAACACAACAGGGGCGCCTGGGTGGCTTGGTCGATTAGACGTCCGACTTCGGCTCAGGTCATGATCTCATGGCTTGTGAGTTCAAGCTCCGCGTCGGGTCGGGCTCTGTGCTGGCAGCTCCGAGCCTGGAGCCTGCTTCGGATTCTGTGTCTCCTTCTCTCTCTCTGCCCCTCCCCTGCTCGTCCTCTGTCTCTTTCTCTCTCTTTCAAAAATGAATAAATGCTAAAAAAAATTCATTTAAAAAACAAAAGAAAACTAGGGGCGCCTGGGTGGCGCAGTCGGTTAAGCGTCCGACTTCAGCCAGGTCACGATCTCGCGGTCCGGGAGTTCGAGCCCCGCGTCGGGCTCTGGGCTGATGGCTCAGAGCCTGGAGCCTGTTTCCGATTCTGTGTCTCCCTCTCTCTCTGCCCCTCGCCCGTTCATGCTCTGTCTCTCTCTGTCCCAAAAATAAATAAACGTTGAAAAAAAAAAAAAATTAAAAAAAAAAAAACAAAAACAAAAGAAAACGACACAAGAGGGGCAAGGAGACAGCACTGATGACAAAGAGAGGCCCAGACGATAAATACAAGGAATTTGGAGGACGGAAAAATACCTGTGGGTGTAGGTAAAGGAACTCTTCAACCTGCGTGCCTTGAGAGCCAGATGTGCAGAGGCAGGGGGGCCTCAGATTAAGAATCTAAGCTGTGTTTGCTGAGGATCCTGCCTTGTGTCAGGATCTTCATGGGAAAGAACTCACTGAGAGCAGTTGAAGCATGAAGATATGTACCAGGGAGGGGCGTCTGGTGGCTCAGTTAAGCATCCGACTTTGGCTCAGGTCATGATCTCCCGGTTCGTGAGTTCGAGCCCTGCATCGGAGTCTGTGCTGACATTTTGGAGCCTGGAGCCTGCTTCAGATTCTATGTCTCCTTCTCTGTCTGCCCCTTCCCCACTCTTTCTCTCTCTCTTTCTAAAATAAATAAACATCGGAAAAATAAACATATGTACCAAGGACAACGGACTAGAGATGGAGGAGAAGACAAATCTAAGTACAGCCTAGGGTCTGGACCTTAGTCTGTGTCTCTGTGTCCCAGCTTCCTGCGAGAGTCTGAAGGGTGACTATAAAACTGCCCGAACTGCTTCTTGAACATCTCTCTTCATGGTGGGAGCACACTGTGAAGCTGCTTTGGAGCCAGTGAATGGATGCGGCTGAGGGACACATTCTCCCCGGGGACTAACTCAGAGCACCTGGGGGCAGGGGCCCACATCATACAAAAGAAGTAGCACCCACTGGAGAAGACAGGAGTCATCACTCTAGTTAGCAGGAGATTCCAAGACCATGTCTGAACCTGCCTGGAGACTCTTAAGACTAAATGGAAGGAATTTGCGATGGGTCCAGGGTTCTCACAGCGAGGGGGGAGCTGGAGCCAAAGAAATAGTGTCAATATGAAAATATTTTTACCTCTAGCGTGCCAGTGTCTGTGAAAACACAGGATTGGTTAGATGGGAGACAGGTGAGGTAAGAAGGGCCAAATTGTTGGGATTCTGGCAGCAAGTGCGGGGAGGGCTTTAGCCTGTCATGGGGAGCCATGGAGGGTTCTTGAGCAGATAAAATGTGTGTTGTAAATTGTTTGAGGAATTAGTCTGGTATACAGCGGAGATCGAAGGGGAGAGGAGCAGAGATGGCATGGAGATGCTAAACGGTAGATTGGAAGGTCTTAACCAACACGGTAACAGCAGGAATGAAGAGGGTGGCGGAGGAAGCATCTGTTTTCAGACAGGGGTGTCTCCTCCGCCTGCAGCCCCTAGCTCCCCCTTTCCTGGCTGACTCCAAATTGTCCTCTACACGCCAGCTCTTCTTTCAGAAAGCCCCCTAACTACCACCTCCCTCCGCCAACCAGGAGCGGCGGGGCCACACCTCCATCACCCCCCTTACCCACTGAGTTGGAAGTATGGCCTGGTCTGTCCCCTCTCTGGACTGTGTGTCTCTCTCAAGAACAGTGAGCTTGATTTTTCAGTGTTATGTTGGGTGCCTAACCTGCAGATTATGTGTACTTATGGGCTAGAAAAGAGGGAAGAGTCTAAAACACTTTTTATGGGATGGCTGCCTGGCTCATACAAAAGAAATATCATCCATTGGAGAAGACGGGAGACATTACTCTAGTTAGCAGGAGATTCTAAGAACACACAACTCTTATCTCAGAGTCACGAGTTCAAGCCCCACATTGGGTGTGGAGCCTACTTTAAAAAAATAAAATAGGGGTGCCTGGGTGACTCAGTCAGTTAAGTGTCCAACTCTTGATATCAGCTCAGGTCATGATCTCACAGTCATGGACCAAGCCCCACATAGGGCTCCATGCTGAGTGTGGAGCCTGCTTGGGACTCTCTCTCTCCCTCTCTCAGTGCCCTTCTCTCCTCAAAATAAATAAATAAACATTTTAAAAAATACAATAAAATCCTTTTTTCTGAGGGGGGAAAAACTTCATAGGTTCTAGTTTTTGTTTTTGTTTTTTTTTAATTTTCTTTCTTTTTGTTTTGTTATATCTCAATTTTTCTAGACGTCATCTTAGCAAGTAAAAGCAGTACTGATGTATATGCAGCATAGGGGTTAGGGTAGGATTCTCAACTTTTCAAAAACTATCATTCCCCAATGGAACTTTTTTTAGGTTATTTTTCTCCTAGTCGTCTTCCTCCCAGCTCCCCATGAATACAATCTTAATGCCACACACACACTCTGTGTATGCACTGTGGTCCTATGGAGGTGACAACCCATTGTAATATCTAAGATTTTTTTCACATACTCCCTCCCCCAATTAAAAAAAAAATGGGGGGCACTTGAGTCGCTCAGTCAGTTAAGCTCTCGACTTTAGATTTCTGCTCAGGTCATGACCTCATGGTTTGCGAGTTCGAGCTCTGCATTGGGCTCCAACTGTCAGTGGAGAGCCCACCTCGGATTCTCTCTCTCCACCTCTCATGTGCTTTCAAAAATAAATAAATAAACTTAAAAAAATTGTCTCCCCTTTGGGGGCCATGTCATCCTCACTGAGAATACATGGTATAGGGTGATTGTAATGGTTTCTTTGGACTGTTGTAACAAATTGCCACGAACGTGGCGGCTTAAGACAGCAGAAATCTATTGTCTGTTCTGGAGCCCAGGGGTCCAAAATCAAGGTGTCAGCAGGGCTGTGCTCCCGCCAAGGCTCTAGGGGAGAATTCTGTGGCTTCTTCTAGCTTCTGGTGGCTCCAGGCGCTTGCTGGCTTGTATCTGCATTACTCCAATCTCTGCCTTGAGTTCCCATGGACTCACTCCTCTGTCTTCCCCTCTTCTATCTGCGTCAAATCTCCTTTCTCTCAGAAGGACACCTGTCACTGGACTCAGGGCCCACCCTGATAATCCATAATCTCATCTCGAGATTCTTAACTTTTTCCAGAAAAGGCCATATTGACAGGTGCCAGGGTGAAGATATGAAAATGTCTTTTTGGGAAGCACCACTGAACCTACTACAGTAAAATATTTTAGGTGGCAGAAGCAAGAAAGCTTTGTGGACACTTCACAACTCACAGTGCTGGTCTGGTGCGATTATTAAAGTTCTGATTTTATTGGGGGAAGCCAGGAGGATAGACTCCTCAGACTTTCCCCAGAAAAGACTGCTGCCCCCTTTCCTCTGGTGTGGCCCTTGGGCGCCCTCTAGTGGATCTTGTGGTAACAACGAAGTCTTAATTTTCCAAGGAAAAGAATCCGATTTTAAATGATTAGCTGTGAGAGCCGTAGAATACCAATTAAACCACAGCGGAAGGGACTTGGAGCTGTTACATTATAACCCAACACAACTTACTGTACACCCTCGGAGCACCGGTCCCAGGCAGAGGACACGGGCTGCGCTGTGGCTTTTGTACTAATGTTTTCTGCTTTTCAATTCGCAAAGGGCTCCATCACTTCAAAGGGCTGCCTTCAGTGCAGCGTCCTCCAGCCCTCTGTCTGGAGCACAGCCACCCCTCTGTGGGGCCTCCACAGCCCGTGAAAGCACCCACTGCTTTTCCTCCCCGCCTAGAAAGGGCGGCTTTCTTTTTTTTTTTCAACGTATATTTATTTTTGGGACAGAGAGAGACAGAGCATGAACGGGGGAGGGGCAGAGAGAGAGGGAGACACAGAATCGGAAACAGGCTCCAGGCTCCGAGCCATCAGCCCAGAGCCCGACGCGGGGCTCGAACTCACGGACTGCGAGATCGTGACCTGGGCTGAAGTCGGACGCTTAACCGACTGCGCCACCCAGGCGCCCCGAAAGGGCGGCTTTCTAGTAGGGATTTCTCCTCCTTGGGTGGCAATTGGGAGAACAGAGCAGGGGGAACAGGGGAATCTTAGTCCAAGTGAGTAAATCACACACTAATAAACCCTTCAAGTACATCGGCATTTAAACAAGTGTTCTCAAGAGCTGACTCTGGATCTTCATCATCTTTTACAATGTTATTTTTAAGTCCATCCACGAATTCCAACATTAACTGAATTGATTTGTGTGTCTGGCATCATGCCAAGCTCTGGGCACACATTGGTGAATACGAGGGAAATGGTGTCTGTCTTCCTCGGATTTACCAGCAGGGAGACCTAGAATGGACAACCTCTGCGAATAATCAATGATAGGAAGTGCTGTAAAGGGAAAATACGGGGGGATGCATAACAGGCGTACCCAAATTAACGGGGGGATAGGCAAGGAATTGAACCAAGCCTGGTCTGAACGCTGCACAGGAACACATCCACACTGGCTCTGTTAATTGTTTTCCACCAGTTCAGCTGTTTCAGGAAAGTAGATGTGGGAGGTCTTGTGCTAAATTTGTAGACAAATCAGGTGGGAGCATCTACAATTACATTAGAAGCTCTTAAAAATTGGAATTGGGGAAAGAAGCTTTGGTTGTGAGAAGCTCTTGGAAGCCATTAAAATATTGGTTTTAAATTTATTTTGGGAGGCAGCGCGGGTCGGGGGGCAGAGAGAGAGGGAGAGAGAGAGAATCCCAAGCAGTCTTTGTGCTCTCAGCACAGAGCCGGACATAGGGCTTGAACTCATGAACCATGAGATCATGGCCTGAGCTGAAATCAAGAGCCGGAGACTCAACGGATGGAGTCATCCAAGAACCATTTTTTAAAAATCACATTCATTTATTTTTGAGAGAGAGAGCACAAGTGGGGGAGGGACAGAGAGAGAAGGAGACACAGAATCCAAAGCAGGCTCCAGGCTCCAAGCTGTCAGCACAGAGCCAGACGCCGGGCTTGAACTCACAAACTGTGAGATCATGACCTGAGAGAAGTCAGATGCTTAACTGACTGAGCTACCCAGGTGCCCCTTGGAGGCCATTTTTAAATGCAGTCCTTGAGGATGGGCCTGATGTCTGATTCATCGTGTCCCCTTGTTTTCCCATAATTAATAGCAGGAGTTTTATACAGAGAAGTTATCTAGAAGCAGGTCAACTGCTGGTATTTCCATAACAGACTATTTGTTAAATTCAAAGGCTGCTGATGCCGCGAAGAACAAATGTGTGACTGTGGACGCCTGTCTCCAAGATGGCTGCGATCGTTTCCTTCCCTCTCTCTCTGCCCAGCTGATTCTCCACTAGGAGGTGGCATCTTCTCCTCTGCGCCACACCCGATAGATCTGGGCTGGCCTGGGTGACTCACTGACCCATAGGATGCAGTGGAAATGCTGTCTGGGACTTCCAAGGCCAGGTCCTAAGAAGCCTTACAGTTCCCCCCAGGCTCTTGGGATGCTCGTGACCCTGAGACCCCCACACACGGAGCGGGTGAGGCCAGCCAGAGCCCAGCTGTTCTGGCCATCCTAGCCCAGGCACCAGGTGTGAGTGAAGGAGCAGTCTTGGATGTGCTGGCTCTGGAATATGTCAAACAGAAGCTATTCAAGCCACCCCAGCAGAAGCCCCAGACAGGTGGAACAGGCATGAGCCAACCTCCATGTGCTCTAGATGTTTTTTTGTGCCTTTACATTTGTAAAGCAGCAGTAGATGCCTGCAAACACTGCTTTAGCAACACATGCTGAAAATAGAACAGCATGTTAGCAGGAACCAGCACAAGGCTGAGGGCACTGAAGAACGTTGTGCGTCTTGTTGTTACTTTTTCCTGTCCCCCCACCCCCCACCCAGCAGCGTGTTCACATCTCCACTATACACCCCCCCCATGCTGCACCGAGGAGACAGCATAGCACACTACTCAAGAGCTTGAATTTGATAGCTAAGACAGTCTCTCATTTGAATTCCAGTTTTATAACTTACACTAGCTCAGCAGCCTTGAGCAAACTGCTTAGCCTGGACTTCAGTTTCCTCATCTGTTAAATGGGAATGATACAAATAGTAGCAACATCGTGGAGTATTTGAGATTAATAATGCATGTAAAGCACTCAGGGCCTGTTATGTAGTCACATTTTGTGGTCAGTTAATCAAATGGTGATTGGGAGTGATCCCCAGAGCACAAGAGCCTGATCTTACTGTTTTTTTGTAAGTTTGTTTGTTTATTCATTGAGAGAGAGAGAGAGAGAGAGAGAGAGAGAGAGACAGGCAGAGAAAAAGGGAGAGAAATCCCAAGTAGGCTCTGCATTGTCAGCGCAGAGCCTGACACAGAGCTTGATCCCACGACCATGAGATCATGACCTGAGCCTAAATGAAGAGTCGTCACTCAAACAACTGAGCCACCCAGGTGCCCCTTCTCTTACTCATCTTTAAATTCAATGTACATTTCAGTGCCTGAAATAGTGGTTAATAAAGGGTGTTGCATGAATGACAAAACGAAATCCTATGTTATAAACTTGAAGATTGATCTTTTTTTAATAAATTTTGTTAATGGTTGTTTGTTTTTGAGAGAGAGAGAGAGAGAGAGAGTGCGAGCGGGGAGGGAAGACTGATCTTTTTAACATAAACGATAACTTTGCCAATAAATTCTCTGGAGCCAAACCCTTTAGGTCAGTGAAATATGTCATTTCTACTGAGAAGTCCTGTAAGAGCTGGGTGTCAGTGGAAAAATAAGTCAATTCAATTACTTTTGGCATTTAAGACCTCCAAAGGCTGGATGGGACCTTAGGCACCATCCCTGGCGCCCCCTCTCATGGTGCATATGTAAAGTGAGTGGCTTGCCCCAGGCCACCCACTAGCTGTGGACGCAAGAGTTCCCTGTAGTCTCCTTCCCCCTTATGCTGGTGATGGTGATGGCATCCTTACCCTCTTCCCTGGCATTTCAGGGCCATTCAGTGCGGTCAGGACTGATCACTAATCTGTTCTTTGAAGGGATTGGGCACCTGGGGAGACCCAATGGGAGAACCTGTCAGGAATGCAAGGCCCCACCTGCAGGCCATGCAGGTTGTGTGGGGAATCCTTCCTTTCTGCATCTGTCCCCACTCATCATCATGACTTGCACCAAAACAATGACTCACAAGTAAGAAGTCCCTTTATTAGTCATAGTAATAAGTCTTCTGGGATGCAACTTAATGTTTCTGTAATTAAGATTGGGGTTTCATCCTAGCTCTTAGGCCTTCCTTCTCTTATTTCACTGCTTTACGGCATAAACGTCCCGTTTCTAACCTGCTTTCCTGTGTCTGTGAGACCTACTAGATTCATCTTCGGTTTAGCAAACCTGAGGACACAAAGCATCAGGTAAATTAGTTACATAGTTTTAATTGCTTTTACGTTTCAAATGAGTGAGGAGATACAGATACCAATTAAACAAACTTAAGGCTTCTTCAATTACTTTTTTTCCCCTTTGCCTTTGAAATACTAGAGGCTACGGCTCACTGCTCCAGTGTAGACAGTTCCACTTACCACACTTATTCCATCGAGAGTCAAAATAGGGACCGTAGACAAACAGTGCACTGTTTTCACCTCTGTGTTCTGGCAGCAAATTTCTGGGCATCATCTAAGATGTCACCAAAGAACATTTTCCAAATAGTATGGAAAAGAAAATAACATATTTGTATAGGTTGGAAAAATTCAAGTAAATTCTTTATGAGGACCTAAGGGAAGCGAGGGGCTGGGTGATTCCCTGACCTCCCCTCCCTCTCTTCCCTTGCACAAGCAGGATTAGTTTCTACTCGTTTCAAAAGATTTCATTTAGAACAAAAAAACTAATGAATGAAATTTTTCTAAGGAAAAAAGATTACAGGGAAGGGCATGGGAGGCAAGTGGGGAAACCCAGATGTGCCGACTCTGAAACCCACAGCTGTGCTGTCAGATCTTGAAATAAATCTGCTTCCAAGAACGGAAGTTTCTGTTGTTCACATTTAAATCTTGAATCATGCAAAACATCAATGACGGCTTTATGTTCAAAGTTAAGAATCCTTATTTAGGATACTTGAACTTCATACCTAGCACTTACTTCTGAGACATTCTTTTCAATCCTGTCAGGCGAATTAACAGAGTTCTATTGAGAGGTAGGAAGAAGGCAAAGGGAAAATGCATTCAGCAGCAACAGAAGAAATTTATACGAATGTTCTGAAGTCAAGTAACTGGCCACATTCCACTCACATTATATGAGAAAAAAGTATGTGGGGTTTTAAGAGTTTAATACACAATTCAGCATTAACACTAGATCATGTTTAAAAAATTAATCCAGACCCCCCCCCCAAAAAAAATATGTGGACACTAGGAAGATCAAGAGTTTTGCTCAAAATGTAATACTAACAGTAAGTTATAAGGTTGGTAGAATTTTCAGGATTCAATCATAAGGTTAACCCGATGACTTTCCAAGTAGTGGCAGAAATGACGCAGGAAGAAAAATAGGAAACCCGTAACACCACAGCACCTCCTTTTGAACGGACAGATTCTAAACCTCTTTGTTACTTGCCTAAAAATATCCAAAAAGTAAAAAAATCATGTTTTTTTCAGTTTCTACTAAAGAAGTTGCTTCTAATTATTTACTTGCATATATTCACGTATATGCTGTTACATAGTATTGGCAAATGTCAGGGCTAGTATAACCAATCAAAGTTAGTATAGTATCATAAAGGAAGTTAAAGGAGCGAGGCTGTTTTCACCCAGTTGCAGACCAAGGACCCATTTTAACGACTTGTGAGAGAGACTAAGCACTAAATAAGCATCACCCCAAGTTGCATGGTCAAACCCCTGATGTTACAGCTCTGACGTCCAACATCCTCACGTTAATTATAGCCAAGGTCAAAGTCATGTGGGGTGGCTGACTGCATTCCCAGAAGCAAAATTTGAGATCCAATTTCTCACTTTCCACAATTTGCATCATCCAGACATTTTATCCAAGGATCCGATGCCCCTAAACTGGTACATTTTGGCTCAATTTACTGTTTGAGTTGGCTGCTACAAAATTAGGGCCAGATTTGCATAGTTCATTTCTAACATGCATTTTGGGTACCAAGTGACTCCTCTTTACTTCCTCTTTACTCAGATCACCTTAATCTATATAAATTTTATCATTGTGTGAGGCTCTGTAAGCTCTCAAAAACTTTCTGGGACAGGGCAATGCATAAAATACACTTTAGATACATTTCACTATGTATCACAGGCTGGTTCAGGTCAAAGATCTCAGAGATTTAAAAAGTGGTAATGGAGGGGGCACCTGGTTGTGTCAGTAGAGCATGTGACTCTTGATCTCAGGGTAGTGAGTTCAAGCCCCATGATGGGAGTAGAGGTTACTTAAAAAGTGGTAATAGGGCAAAATAGGTAAAACTTCCAGTTATAAATAAGTCATGAGGATGTAACCTCCAGCATAGGGGACATAGCCAATAACACTGTAATAATTTCATATAATGCCAGATGGTAACTAGACGTATGGTGGCGATTTTATAATGTAAAAAAAAAAAAAAAGTAACATTTCTTAACATATTCATATTGTCCCTAGGGCAAAATTCAACTTTTAAAAATCTGAATTTAGGGAGTTAAAAGTAAATGAAAGATGGATTCAAACTACTCCAAATCAATGTTCCCAGAAGCTTCTAAAATTCCAGAACGGGCCATTAAAAACTGAATATTCAGGTTAAAAAAACCCAAAAAACAAAGAGTCTGACTGGAAAGGTGGTCATGGCACATTACAGCATACAGGATAACCAGAGGTGGAGTCTTTATTTCACAAGTTTCAAGATACAGTACAAAACGAATCTGTACATCTCTCTATTAACAGGATTTGTTTACACAATTATATTACACTTCACCAGCCTTTATACCGTATTTAATTAAATACAAAATAAATTTACAAAAAAGTCTACCATGGTGTTCCTTCCAATGCCAGCTTATGGTCTTTTTTAAGCTTCTCCTAAGTATTGACAGTGGTTATACCTTGATCGAATCGACACTATGATTTTTTTGTTTTAAATCAAAGAGACTAGTGTCAGCGTGTTTGTCATTGTAAACAGGAAAAACAGTGCGTGTAAAGAGGACTGCCTGCACGTAGCCAAGACATCCTTCCCATGCACACAAAATCAGAGTTTTGCCGGTGCAAACAGTCATTTTAAAAACACAAATCATTTTTACTGGGGGTATTTTAGGTTTTCTTGAACTACCTAGTGGCAGGAGAAATTTAGCTGCTTTTCAATGACTGCCACACATTTAAAAATCAGGTAGTGCCTCAGTGTGGTGTTCAAAAATTTTCCATTTTCATTTATAGTGGAGGACAATGACTGAGGAGAAAGATTTTCATGAAAATCGTTTTCTTTTGCTTTATTTCTTGCATTCTCCTAGTCATAATGTGGTGCAACACGTATTAAACTCACTTCCAGAACAAATACTGGCTGTCCTCGGGGCAAAAGTAGCCCATTCTGCTCTTCTTGGCAGGTGAAGGGGCTGTTTACCTGACACTGTTTTGAAATGTGCATGTGAAATGTTAGTCCAAACCTCTGTGAGGGAAGTTTTTTTGCAGACGGGGCTAGACAGTAATACACATGCTACACACATGAAGAGCTGTGGTCTCCATTTACAGGCTTGCATGCATACTTCCAAAACACCGGTTTGAAGAACAAATATGAGCAGCAAAGAAAAGAGGGAAAAACGAAGCAAGGAAGAAAAAAAACCCTATACAAAATACTTAAGTTTCCCGGAGGCAACAGCAGCTCCTTAAATAAAGCATCAGATCATGGTCAGATCATGGTAGAGTTTCTACAACTTTCCAATGGTACAGAGACAGAACAGCTTAGCAGTAAAACTTTCACAAATTAACCTTATATGCACAAGGGTAACAAATCCTCAAGAGTATCAAGATAAACGATTCCCAAGTTAATCTCATTTCAGTGCTAAATAATGAATTTTGAAAAAAAAGGGGGGGGTTACTTTTTCTGTGACACTGAATATTAACCAAAAATGAGATAAGCCTTACTCAGAGAACAGAAACAAAAAAATTCAACCACAGAAAGAAACAAAACAAAACAACCCCAAACACCAATGCTACCTCTGTGACATAAAAAAGAAGAAGAATGGTCTCAAAACTCTGGAACAGTTGGCTAACCACAAAGCACACGCACAGGAGAATATAAGCTAAGTGGAGTACTACTGTCGTCACCTTTGATGGCAGGAAGACAGGCTATTAAAGGGGTCAGGAGACAGGCTACCATGGAGAAATGAAGCTGTGCTCAATCTGCTAACTCTAAGTTCTAACATTAAAACTCCTGAATTCTGGAGTTAGTTTAATGTCACTGACATTAACTAGCTTTAGTTACTGTCATTTTATTCAAATGGATGCCATTTGATTAGGTAAGTATTGAGCATTATTTTAGGAGAAACACCAAACCCAGTTCCTACTTGCCTAGGTATTATGTCCTGTGAACAGAAAAGAAAAAGGGAGCAGAGTATTTTGAGACGGTCGTAAGGACTGAAGTCACAAAGCCATCTAGGAACTAAGTTATTTTAAATAGACCGTTCAAATTTCCAGTAGCAAAGGACTCAAGGGTTTGGCAGGACGGGGGGAAAAGGCCAAGAAAAGGGTTAGAATATTAGTAATAAAAAGGAAATGGCAAGTAGTTGTAAACTAACAGGAAGTTTGTTATTGCATGAAGAACAAGACTGCGCTTTCCCATCTGGCTTTATTAGGTAGTGCACACTGTTTTTATAAAATGTCTTCTCAGAGTGCTAATGGAGGGAAGTAAAGCTAGAGATAAAAATGCTGCTAAAGGAGAAATCAGGTGGGTGGTAGAGGAAACAAACAGTTGTTTACTCACCTTAGAGGGGTTTTTAAGCATTTAAATAAATTACAACAGTTCTTTCGAAAAGAAATGTGGCTGCTACCGTGAATTACAGTTTTGAAGGGTGAGAAGACGCAGTGGTGAAGACACCAACATATTGTATCAACTGCACTCAGATCTCTCTCTCTCTGTGTAAGAGATCAAAGAAGTATTAATATTTAAGAGCTGCCCAAAGCAAGGGGATGTTTTTGAGGGTGGCGTTTCCTACCTTTCAGATATGCATTTATACATATGGTTCCCTCTGTGGCCACCTCTTCAAATCTGGAAGCAACTACGTGGGTGTAAAATTTGCTTACCAGGTTTCTCAGAATACTCTAAACACACACGAAAAGCATACAACTTCACATTTAAGCCTTCGTGTTCATTACAGACTACTTAAATCTAGTTCTAAATACAATCCCAACTTCAAAACCCAAAGTCTTACAACTCTACAGGTAATAAACTCTTCAAGTTTTCTGGCAGATGAGGGACTACGGAAAGAGTATAAAGGTTAATATAAACAGACTGAGGTCAGTAGGCATAGAAAGCCTGCTCAGATACTAATGTAGTCTCAGACTAGACATAGGCTGGTGAATACCACCATCTGATAGTAAAAAGAAATACAAATTCGGTTTAAATTTCTTCATTTGTATGGTATGTGAAATCCTCGGTTTTCTTTGTTGTTGTGTTTCACGCTATTTAACCAGACTCTGAAGTATAATGGCCTTGATTTTCCTAACGTCAACAGTGGGAGGGTGGTGAATAGGACAGCTAACAAAGTGGTTGACTTTCTACTGTAATATAAAACTGCAGAAGTAAAAATCTACCTGAACAGTATAAACAGGCTTTGGCTTTCCTCAACCACTGAGTTTAATACATCTTAGATTCTCAGAGTTTTAGTTTTATAATGGTAGTCACTGTATGCCACATCTTGGCAATAATATTTCAAATTTAAAGAATTCAGGAGGGTGCAAACTGTTCTTTTGCAATAAAAAAATGCAAAGTAAAATAAACCCTGGGAACAAATGCTTCATCTTTCAGGAAAGTGTGTCTATCATTTTGGTACCCCACCCAGAGTTCTTTAGTATTGTTCTAATTTCTCCCACTTAGTCCATCCTCTGGCTTCCGGATCAAGGCTCTGTATACTCAAAACAAACAAGCAAATTACATCGAGTAGGTGGGGCAAATTCACATGTTAGCTCAAGGAGTCAGTTCACAATGTTTCATCTATTCCATTCCAGAGAAGTGAAGTTCACGTAAAACTCTTTAACAGGACTTTCAGTCTTTGAAGGACACAAGTACGGTATCAAGTGTGACAATCACCAGTAAGAAGAAACCTCCCAGCCTTCCCTTTTAAAATAATATGTTGAATACGCATACTTGCATGTGGATTGGTAAAAGTTTCTCAGTTATTGCAGTTCTGAAACACTTTGAAGACTTTTTTTTTTTTTTTTTACTTTTTTTACTTAAAAGGCAAGTTCTATTTTCAGACTTTCAAACATGTTAAGGTTAAACTTGCAACTAACTGGTTTTTCCTTTTTACAGTGATCAGTTTTTAGTGTTGATGCACAAGACCTTAAAGGTGGTTGATAGAAGAACTTATGCACATTGAGAGAATGACCAAAAGGACCCAAGAAAGACAGCTGGGTACAGCAGACATTGCGTCTCACATGTTTCCAGGAAAAAAAAATGGGGGGGGGGGGGGGGAAAGCCACTGAGAGTTGTTACTCCATACGGCACTGAAACAAACATTCAACTCAGTTTAGGTAAGAGTTACTTATCCCTGAAAATAAAGGCATCAGATTCTAAGCAGCTTTAGGAATTCAATGTTTCCTTGTGCCTCTTCCAGGAGGTGACCACTGATCCGAAGTCCTAAATCAAATGCAAGTGTTCTCAGCAAACAATTTCCTTGGTTGTCACTGATCAAGGCTGGACACGGTGGCTGTTACTGTGGTGGTTGCTGCTCTGGTGGCCCCTCCTGCTGCGGTGGCACTGGCCGTGGCCCTGGGGGCCTGGGTAGAGGCATGTCCTGGTGCTGCCTCTGCCGGTAAGCTATAACTGTTCCCAACAGCAAAGCGATGATGGTCATGAGGTAAAGGTCCCACTCAGGCCCCAAAAGCTGGTCCATGTCAAGCTGGGTGAACAGATCTCGAATCTTAATGAGAATAATATAAAAATCATTACGATCACTAAAATGTCAGAGAAGGAAGCAGGAAAAAGTTGTATCACAAATCAGAGACGAATACAGAACTTATTAAAATAATTGGTTTTAGGAATGTTTTGCAATGGCTTAAATAAAAAGGCTTTAAGAATTCAAAAAATAATGTGTCTCAGGAACTGAGTTATTATTTCATGACAGTAGATGATACAGAATGTCTAGCCGGGTTCCTTTCCTTTCCATCAGTAATCGAATGCATGCATTTCCAACCACTTTTCACAGAAAAGATTTGCAAGGAATACTGGGGACAATGGAAGGCCACGGGGAGGCAATCAGTCTCTCGGCACTTGTCACCTATCTGTAGTGATGGCAGCCCTGTTCTCATGACAGCAGGGTTATTTCACTTCCTCCCTCATCTAGCTGGAGATGGCAGGAATTCAAGCGTTTAATAGCTGAATGACTAATGCTTTTCAACTAGGATTTCACTAAATATTTAACACTTTTGAACTTAAACTTTAAAGTTATGTTCTTAGTCCATAATGCTTTGTTTAGGTGTCACTTAAGAGAAGTTACTCCTGAAATTTCCTGACTGCTACTTACCTACGAAGGAAGTAAACATGCGGTATAATCCTTTATATTTAACTAAAATTATATTTAAAAGGTCCCCATAATATAGATTTGTAGATGCAGGTGCTAAATTTTCCTCGAAAAAGATTCTAAGAAACTATTAACTGTGTTTCCTGGGGTGGGCCTGTGATAGGGGAGTTTTGGTCTTTTCTGCACTGGCTTTCTCACCATCAGTACTTGGTAAACTCTTTCTTTGGTTGGAATATCTAGGTGGTAGGCTTATGGAGCATTTATTGTCTTCTTATACTTCTGTATTAAAAAAACAACAAAGATAGGATACACTTAGTATGGTATAAGGCGTGACTAAATCCTAGTCTGTAACTAACAGTTCTTAGTCTTACAAACTGTGAGAGACAAGGGTCTGAAATAGCCCCGAGAGAAAACAGCAGGCTGCCACACTGTTAGCTTTTCAGGTGAAAGGAACAAGACTGTTTCCACTTAGTGGAGGGTACGGCGCATCTGGCTCAGGGCCAGCAAGCATTCTAAAGGTGCCATTACAAGTGTGTAAGCAACCAGAGGACGGAGTCCAGGAGTCCCAACACCTCCAGTCCTTCGGAGCCCTATGCGGGGAGGACCTCAGTACACGAGACAGGGCTGCAAAAAGGAACATCACCCTTTCCACCTGGATCACACAGGAGGAAAAGCCCTTTCTGGAATCTAATGTGAAACGGTGTATCAAACCTGTTCTGAAAGATGTTAATGAAAGGACTGAAACATCATCCTGTTCTGGTCTGGAGTAAATTCAAGTTTTGTAGCCCTTGTTTCTGCACACATTTCAGGACTTTCGGAGTTAAATCCTGTTCCAGTTAATCCATTATAAGGAAGTACAGTTAACAAAATGTAAAACTGGAGAACCCAAGAGCACCTACACAGAAATACTGGTAAATAAGGTCAGCAGTTTTGAAAGGAATGGGGAACCCACCTCTCGTCTAGGTTCCACCATGAGCTTATTTAAAGTAGTTCAAGGTATTTTTAGAGAACAAAGTTCGAGACGTGTTTTTAACATGTTTCTTGCTAATAGCACAATCTGAAGTACAACAGCCTGGGCAAGTTCTCAGGTTCTCCTTCTCCCTTTTGAAGGGTCTGGTCTGAGTCACTGCCAGGCAGTCACCTGATTTAATGTTTACTGAATTTAGTTAACCACACCTTCAAATCGCCAAGGGTTGGTCTTGGTTTTCTCTGAGCCAGAAAACACCTGCATCAGTGGAAACTGCTTTACCACCTGGAGCTACTGTCAAATGGTTCCTGAAAACATGCTGCTCTGTGGCTATGTTCACCCCACAGCTGATGTGATCTCCTGGTCCTTCATCTGGGGCAGAAGGGAAAGCACCAGACCCCTGAAGGACACTCCTCCCTTCTCCCTGAACTTTTCCAATAAAAACTTCTGGACCGAGCAGCTTATATCACTTATATTTTAATTAAAAGAGGCACGGAACACTTACGTTTGTCTCCCGGATGTACTGCAAGAAATACACCACAGCCAGTTTGCATAGTGCTAGGAAGACTGGTACCTGTGCGTCTGGGCTGGCTTCGGCCGCCATGTCATAAAAACGTTTTGCAAGGTGAATATCCTATAATACAGGAAATAAACCAAAATTCATCTCTTGGTACAATAAGTAAAATAATATTATTTAGTTTATATAGTCATATTGTATCAGTTTGTGCATTCAGAGCATTGACTTTACCTTTCAAGTTTTCATTTTAAAATTTCCCTTACCTAAAAGGATAAACCCCACCCTTAATTGGGTAATATTTCTTTAATCATCTAATGGCTTAATTTTGAAAAATCTAACTGAACAATGTTAAGGTTTAACTCCTGCTCCTCCTGTCTGACATCCTACTTGCTGTGTACGCATAACACTGTCACTCTGAAGACTCCTGGCGGCAATCTAGAAGTCTCAAGTTCTGGGTCAAGTTAAGTAAGTTTCTTAAAACTTCAGTCAGTGTAAGCAATTCAGGTTTCAGTTTGGAGCAGTGATCCTCAAACTGGTAATATGCTCAAGATGTTTCAAATGGTACTTGCATGGATAGTGTTAAGGGACCTGCATGCTGGGTTTCCTGCCTTAGACATATTTCCGTAAGGGGTGAAATGAGTCATTATGAATCCGGGCCCAGACCGAGTGCTCTGCATTCAGATAAATGTTGAATGGCATGGGGAGACACAGTGAAATTTTCATTTAACAACGTCCCTTTCTCCATGCCCTGACTACTGTCAAAGGATACCAAACTCCAAGGCAAGAATTCCATGAGACATGGGAAAGAAAGGCTAAACATTAAAAAGGACCTTCCCACATAGTTCAATGTAAGCAGTTACTGTCAGCTCTTCCCTATACTGTCCCTAGGGGGTGTCGTTAGTGAAGAAGGGCACCTTCCAACCAACAACAGTACTGGGAGAGTCAGTGTCTTTGGTTAAAAAAAAAAAAAAAAAAGGTAACAAGTTTTTTTCTGGACTGCCACATTCTTCAAGATCATGGATCAAACTTTATGTGACAACATAGACTTTTGTGTGGATAATTCAAAGGGATAACTAAATTTTATCAATCACATCCTGAATTATTTACTCTGTGTAACACCAATCCTCATTTAATCCTTAATATTTTTCTAGCTGTACTACACGCTGGATTGATAGTTTTTAGTAGTATGTAAGTTTCCTTCTTTTAAAATTGGGAAAAAATAAGAAAAGATGATGATGGATAATCATGGAATGAAACTAATGGAATCATTTTTTTTACACATGATTAATTATTCCTAAAAGCTGCATCCCTGAGTTCTGTCCTCCCCATTCTTATCAAGGGAATACTATGCTCTTTATCATCGTCTTTATTGACAAGAATTTATATAAGCTACATATAACATTATATTGCAAATTACGAGAATGCACACTAATTAATTTTCTTGGTTTCTAATCTATTATAAAAGCAGACTGTCAGAGTTCTATCACTTTAATTTTGATTGCTTTCAGTAAATTATTATGAAGTGTATCCCAAAACAACCACAACTATGTGTAATCTTTATTAGTCATCAAACACACATTAATTTTATTTGAATTAAAAAAAAAAATGCAGTCTTGCTGATGGAGGCAAAGTCTGACCTAGCTGAGTGGTCTGCCAATTAAGAGAGGCTCTGGTAGCTTGGTCAACATGGCAGAGATCTTCCACAAACTGAATGTACTCCATCTGCAGTTCCAGAGTCTTGATAAAACTATATTCAAGTATCTAATAGTAACATAAATGTAAAATATGAAAATTTACATATTGGGATTAAAATACATATTCAAATGTGGTAAAATAAAAGGCACTTTGACAAAAAATGGTGCATTAGCAAAATGAAAATGAGTAACTTGCCCTTAAGCACATTAGGTCAACAAAGTGTCTCAGTGATGAAGAGGAATATAATTAGTTATCTGATAAACCTAGGTAAAGCCTTTCAGCATTCTCCACAGAAACTAGAAAATGAATGACTCCAGTGACGAGGGAATAAATAAATGTATCCATTCCAAGTCTCCAGTTTCCAACAAGATTGAAGGGGGACCTAACCAAAGTGTCAGTGACAGATCACTCTGATTTTTGGCATATGTTATAGACTAAATGTGTCCCATCCTCCTGCTAAATTTCTATGTGGAAACTCTATTCTCCCTCATGTGATGGTTGGGATTAGGAAGTGAGGTCTTTGAGAGGTTATTAGGATTAGATGAGGTTAAAGGGGTAGAGCTTTCATGAATGAGATGAGCATCCTTAAAGAATCCCTAAGTACTTGCTGCTTCTCTCCTGCTCGTTGCTCAGATGAGGACAAAAGCCAGAGGACAGTGTCTCTGACCAGGAAACAGGGTCTCCTCGCCAGACACCAAACCTGCTGCCACCCTGAACTTCAACTTCTCAGCCTCCAGAAGTGTGAGAAATTCTATTATTTAAGCCACCCTATGGTATTCTGTGTAGCAGCCTGAAGGAAAACAGCAAGCAACTCAAAAGCAGTTTAAAGAACTAAGTGACCTTGCTATAACAAAATTCTCCCCAATTCCCATATACTTGTTTATGTGAACAAGGTTCCAGCCATACATTTATAAAATAAGGGGTGCCTGGATGGCTCAGTTGATTAAGTGTCCAACTCTTGAGATCGAGCCCTGTGTTGGGCTTTGTGCTGATGGCATGGAGCCTGCTTGGGGTTCTCCCTCTCTGCCCCTACCCCATTCACACTCTCTCACACTCTCAAAATAAACTTAAAAAAAAAAAAAAAAAGGAAATTAATGCTAAATTTACTCAATGATACTTAAACTAATTTTTAAAAGATGCTCCATTCAACTCATTAAAAAATGCATTTTTAAGGGGCGCCTGGGTGGCGCAGTCGGTTAAGCGTCCGACTTCAGCCAGGTCACGATCTTGCGGTCCGTGAGTTCGAGCCCCGCGTCAGGCTCTAGGCTGATGGCTCAGAGCCTGGAGCCTGTTTCCGATTCTGTGTCTCCCTCTCTCTCTGCCCCTCCCCCGTTCATGCTCTGTCTCTCTCTGTCCCAAAAATAAATAAACATTTAAAAAAAAAAATGCATTTTTAATAATTATCACAAAAAGTAAAATTTTAGTGAAATTCATAGTATTATGTTGATTTGTTCAATATTGTATTGATAATTAACCAACTATGGCTAGTATCTTATGAATTTTTCTTAACACTTAGAGCCTATAATCATAGGAAATAAAATTCAAAATTTGAATTTACATACTTTGTTTCAGGTAAGTATGATTGATCAGTAAAATATCTAAGCATTAAAAACATTACATTTACATGCAAATCTATGAAAACAATGACTTGAAAATATGAATTCAGGAAGAAAAGGAAAAGACACAATTTTCATTTAATAAATTTGCTGTGTTTTTAAAAAAATTAATGATGAGGGTATCAACATTTTGGTATTTGGAGTAACTTAGTCATTTTATTTAAAAAAAAAGGGTTGATGCTTAAAATAGGTAGAACTCAGACCTGAAGCTTATGATGAAAAATTTTAAATGTCAAATTAAATATGTGCAGGAGAGGGGTGCCTGGGTGGCTCAGTCGGTTGAGTGTCCTACTCTTGATTTTGGTTCAGATCATGATCCCAGGGTCATGGGATCGAGCCCTGCGTTGGTCTCCACACTCAGTGTGGAGCCTGCTTGGGATTTTCTCTCTCTCTCCCTCTGCCCCTCTACCCCTGTTTGAGCTCACCCTAATTTAAAAACAAACAAAAAAAATTAAAATAAATAAAAATGTGCAGGACAAAACACAGTTGTTCAAAATTCTCTTAAGGGCATATAGGCAAAAAGTTAAGACCATGGCTCTAAAGAATGTTAGACTCCATTAGGAAGGTATAAGAGTCAGAAATACATTTGTCAGTAGCAAACATCTTACTTCATTTCAAAATACTTTACAAAGAACAGAATTTGGCTGAAGATGGACAGATAGTTTCTCAAACAAGGAGTTGCTGATCGAGGCAGCATCATATTTCCATTTCCACGACTCTGCTTTTGGCTTATCGTACATAAAGCAGTGTGCATGTGACAGCAACATGCATATGTCTGACGACGGGAGAGGTGCAAGGGTGGGCTTCTGAAATATTACAAAACTGCCTCATAACTTAGTACCTAAAATCGGAGCACATTCCGAAAGAAAGCCTATTTTCTAGAAATAAATGCAGACGTTTCCCCCAAATCACAATTACATCATTCTAACATTTGTTTTGAAGCCAGCCTCACCTGTTTAATGCCCAGTCCTTTCTCGTGCATATACCCCAGATTAAACATGGCTTGTGCGCTGTGTTGCTGCTCGGATGCCAGACGATAATGAATGAACGCAGTCTCGTAGTCTACGTCAGTGCCAAATCCATAGAAATGATAGTCTCCAAGCTTAATTCTAGCCACCGTATAGCCTTAAACAAAAATTAAATGCAAAACTGCCAGTAAATAAAGTGCGTTTAAAACGGACCAAATTGTTGTTTCTCCTCCTGTTAACATGCTTACATAAAACACAATTTTAATTGGTAGTATGAAAACTTTATAACAAATCCTTCAGCCAAGCTATAAATTCAATAAAGATTGAAACTAGAGGTATTACTCTTCTGAAGCAGGTTCTGCAACAGGGAGAGGTATAACAAGGTGGGTGGTACTCCCCATGTCACAACAGTACTCTTCAAATGAGCATGTTCTAGTCTATCATGCCATTTATACTTTCTTTTCCTTTTTTTTTTTTTTTAATTTAAATTCTAGTTAGTTAACATAAAGTATAATGTTGGTTTCAGGAGTAGAATTTAGTGATTCATCAAATACAACACCCAGTGCTCATCATAACAAGTGCCCTCCTTAATGCCCATCACCCATCTAGCCCATCTCCCACCTACCTGCCTCCATCAACCCTCAGTTTGCTCTCTATCGCCAAGAGTCTCTTGTGGCTTGTTTCCTTCTCTTCTCTTTGTCCCTCTCTTCCCATAAATTCATCTATTTTATTTCTTAAATTCCACATACGAGTGAATATGGTATTTATCTTTCTCTGGTTGGCTTATTTTGCTTAGCTTAATACATTCTAGCTCCATCTATGCCACTGCAAATGGCCAGATTTCATTCTTTTTGATGGCTGAGTAATATTCTGCCATTTACATTTTAAAGTAGTTCAACTGGACCATTGTTTAGGTTTGAAGAAGGGATAGCCAGGCACTGTTGAGAGGAGTATGTGTGAGAATAAAATAGTCAAACAAAAAAAGATGGGGAAAGGTTAAAATCTTTTTGGGTTTTAGACTAATATTTTATTATATATTCCATGTGATTCTCATTTTATGCAATATAACTGGCTTCAAACAAAAAATCAAAGAGTAAACCATAACGTGATATAAATGACCAATCACAATTCAATAATTTAGAAACCCTGTGACTAGAACTTCCGTTTTAAGAATAGATAAATCACGATGCAACTTAAGCAACAGTTAGTATGTTGATGAATGACATTATTTAGTTTTTACGGGAGATTCAAAAAAAACAAACAAAAAGTACAGAAAGATCCCTGGGTGAAACTCTTGCCCTAGAATGAGTGGGCTACTCACCTTGGGAGGCAGCCCTGTTCCAGTGCAGCAAAGCTCTGGGGTAAGTTTCATTCTCACCTACAATGGTTGCTTCTCCTACAGGGAAGACGAAATAAATACAACTTAGGCATTTAAGGAAAGGCACTAGACTTTTAGGCTTCATTTACAAGCTAGGGTGGATATGTGGAGCATAACTGGGATACAACAAGTATTAAATGACCAAAGTATTGTATTGAAATTAAACAAGTATTAGAAGGAAATACCGAGTTCATTTTTTTTTTTTTTCAACGTTTATTCACTTTTGGGACAGAGAGAGACAGAGCATGAACGGGGGAGGGGCAGAGAGAGAGGGAGACACAGAATCGGAAACAGGCTCCAGGCTCCGAGCCATCAGCCCAGAGCCTGACGCGGGGCTCGAACTCACAGACCGCGAGATCGTGACCTGGCTGAAGTCGGACGCCTAACGGACTGCGCCACCCAGGTGCCCCGCGGAAATACCGAGTTCAAAAGAATCACTGTAAGCAGGACAACACTACTTTCTGCAACATGTTTTATCCACAGAACTAATCGGACAGTAACCATGGAGCCACTTCTAGGGATCTACAGACCACTGGAAAAATGAGGTTCTTCTATCTGCTGTATTTTGAAAAATGTGTTTACTGAAAGCAGTTAATTTTGTGAAGAATGGCAAATTGATTTCTACATCAACGCTAATTGCAAAACTAACTTTGATGGCTTAGGGAGCTGAGGTAAAGTACTCCAGCACGTGCGTTGTTAAGGTCTACTTACAACAATAAAGAAGTTTCTTTGTGGCTTTTCTCTTTAAAACAAAAACAAGCTACTTGATGTGAGCCTTCACAGTCTAAACCCAAGGCAGAATGAAAGTGAACCTTACTCTGATCGAGAATGAAGGCTGCGTTGCTCTGTGCCACTTCATAGCCTTGTTCGGCCAGCAGGAGGTACTGGATCACCGCGGCGTTGTAGTCGCCATCTTTATAGCTGTTATAGGCAGTCATAAGCCTCTCCGACCACCGGCCTCGTTCACACACATTCTTAAACAACTGTGAGAACAGGAAAAAAAAAAACAAAAAAAAACCAGTAACAAAACAAGGAACATATGCCAGACTATCATTTTTGCACTTTGGCTACAAGTGATTATTAAGCTACCTCTTTGAATCTCTGGCAACTTTATTAATATATATAAAAGTCTGGGATATTTACTTGAAGCTTTCAGTTAGTCTTTAGAGCAGGTTTATAAAAATAATAGTAAACAATTATATACCATTACCCCCACCAGGCACTGTTCTTGTGCTTTATGTACAGTACGTACAGAAACTCCCTTACAGCTCCCACGAGGTTCATGGGGGACACTCTATGAAATAAGTCTTATTAATAGGCCCATTTTACAACCGAGGGAACTGAAACACAGAGAGGTTTAGAAACTGTGCTAAGCATTTAGCAAATGCCACTCTGCAGTGCCAGTTATGAGAGAGCTAAAGAGGAAAAGTTCCATTTAGAAGACATCAGCATTGCCTTTTGCAACATTCATCCGACACAGACCTCGTGGTGCTCAGATACCGTCTAGGACGTGCTAGAGAGACTGCAGACAACACCCACTCTCCTTACAAATGTACAAATGAAACAAATGAAACAAATAAGCATGAGGGTGACACACAGGCCCTCAGTGTCTTCCCTCAGTGTATCCAAGCTATTAGGTCGAATCTCTTTCTACTGTAGAAGAAATCATGCAAAGAAAACGAGAATTAAAACGATAGACTTTCCTCCTGGGAAAATGAAGTTCCTGTGTACGAGCTGGTAGAACAGCCCTTACCTCCACTGCCGTGTGACACGATCGCATCACACCTGTGCCGCTGGCATGCATCTGTGCTAGGTTATAGAAAGCCAAGATGTGGCCTCCCTGAGAAGCTAAGTTAAAATACTTCAAGGCCTGTTTATAATCCCTCTTGACGCCAATGCCATCTGTAAGGAAAATCACATGAAAGGTCAGAAATAGTTTTAAATAAGATTTAACTGAAGCATGAGAGCAGCCTTATATAATGAGTAAAATCAAATGAAACTCAGAATTCTTACTCAGGAAAGATGGGAACCTTAACAATACAGATTTGTATATTAATACAGATGAACCTAATTTACCATGAAAAACAAGATGCACAAATTACTGAAATGGGAGAACATTAATCAGCCCGAATGCGACAGCTCTCGTTTCCACATCAAAGTGGTATCGGATGGAAAATAGGCAATTTCGATATTGGTGGATGAAGCATTTAATTCCAGTATTACTTACTGTAGTACATAGAGCCAAGCTGCAGCTGCCCGTCCACCCAGCCTTGTTCAGCAGCTTTCTGGAAATACTTTAGTGCCAGATCATAATTCTGTAGGAAAAGAGGTCACATGATCACATGATAAGAAAGCTCAAAAGGCTGATATACTTAGAAGTTAGGAGATTCATTTATTAAAAAGAGTCAACAAAACACATACAGGATATTCTCAAAGAGCCATTAAAAAGACTACCTTCTAAGTTTTCATAACATACAGAGGGTAGTCTACTTTAAGTCACAGAGGGACTTAAATATTTAAGACTAAAGAAAAGCAAGTAAGAGTTTTTGTGAAACAATTTGCTGTGTTCACTCTCAGAAAGCATACACATCACCAGTGAAACACAAGATCAGGACTTAAGAAACAATCTTTTCTATTAACCAACAAATCTTTTCTAAACCTTAATTTTCCTAATTTCCTTAAATAAGGAAAATTATTCTCTTTATTCATTCTTTTCCTGTGTAACTTATCAAGCACCATATGATTATTAGATTTCAAATACCCTACGTATCCACAGAGAGAAACTAAAAGATCACTACTGAACTTTAGTGTCATAAAATGACTAAAAAGAATCAAAATGAGACCACGCTATACTGATTTCTATGCTAGGGAACACCTACAGATTAGAATCTTAAACCTAATGCTTAGTTTCAGGCCCAATTAAAAACATACTACTTGGAGGGTTCATAAAGTGAAGAGAAGAGGACAGCATTGAGAATCCAGGGGCAACCATGAGGAAGTAGTAGAGAAGAATAAGAAGCAATGGCTTAGGAAAAGCAAGAGAACTTGCAGAATTCCAGGGAGGAAAGGGTTCAAGACAAAAAGTCAACAGGTGTTGACCCTTAGGAGGTTACTGGTGATCTGCACAGGGCAGTTACGTGAGGCAGAAGCCTAACTCTAAGAGCTAATGAGTGAGTGGTAGCCACTAATACAGTTCATTTTTTGGAGAAACCTGGCTTTGCAGTGAAGGACTGGAGAGAAGAGAAGAGCAAAGAATAGAACAGAAAGCTTTTCTCCTAAATGGGAGGGACAAACATTTTCTTAGCCTTGAGTGAAGAAGTAGAGAGGGAGAAGCTTAAGTCTTGGAGAGTAGACAGCATAGACAGAAGAATGAGAAGCAGCTTCACACTTTTAGAAAAGGTGCCAGAGACAGAGCTATTCGAAGAAGGCAGTCATATGGCAGGTGCGGGGTGAAGGGTGGTAAGCAGCCAAAGTCAGAGAATAGGAAAAGGTTCAGCTCTGGTTATAAAGAAAGGATTTCACCCAGGCTGGAAGCTAGTTAATATTTCTCCAACTCACCAGCTGACTGCTTAAGTCAGAATGTTACACTGAAAACTTACAACTTGAACTCCTCTCCCGTAGAGGTAAGCCATTCCGAGTCCACTCTGACCGACTGGGTTGCCCTGCAAACCGAGAAAAAGAGTGAATGATTCATTAAGAAACTAGCAAGAATAAATGACTGCCAAAGAAATAACCTACAAACATAGTCAAAAATGTCACTGCATTTTCAATTCAAAATTCTCCTTCCCATCAGGCTAAATGTAATGCCGACTTTTAGAGATTTGGGGGTCAATAATTTGCCGGAAAAAGAGCAAATAGTAAATTTATCTAGAATTAAATTTGGTGACTTATGACCATCTGTTCCATGAGTTATGATAGAAAACATGACTAATGTGTTTCGTTTTTATTAACTAAAAGTAGGTCACTTTTTAAAACACTTTTTTTAATAGGTAGTATTTTATTTTGTTTTTTAAATGTTTATTAATTTTTGAGAGAGCACAAGTGGGGGAGGGCAGAGAGAGAGGGGAGACACAGAATCCGAAGCAGGCTCCAGGCTCTGATCTGTCAGCACAGAGCTGATGCGGGGCTTGAACTCATGAACTGTGAGATCACAACCTGAGCACAAGTTGGACGCTTAACCAAGTGAACCACCAGGCATCCCAAAAAGTATATCACTTTTTTTGTAGTTTTTCATTGGTAATCACCCTCCCCAATAAAGAAGGAAGATGCTATGGTGTCAAGTCAACAACCAGGTAAAAAGCAACACTGGGATCAGGTGGCAAAGATATGCTAAAGGTTACTGGAGTCTCACAGACAAAGATACTCACTGTTTGAGACCTGCAAGAGAAAAATCTAAATTCAATCTAAACTAATAGGGACGAGGCATCTTTTAAAAAAGTGTCACAGCACTCCTTTGGGAAATACTCAACTGACATTAGAACTAAAGTAACATGTAGTTGGCAAGGAGATAAGTACACACTGGAGGCATACGGGGTCTTAAATTCATAGGTAGTTTTCTCTGGGGCCAAAGAAAGTCTAAATTATGTATTTAAGATTATTGAAAGTACCTAGTTGCGTAACGTTTTAAGCCTCAGATTGCAATACAAATAGGGTAGATTATATGACTTTCAATTGCATTACTAAAATCAGTATTTCCTTAATCAGGAAACTTCTCAATGAATTAAAACAGAGGCTTAATTTCAATAATATGGTCTTCTCCTATCCACGCCCCCCCCCCCCAACCAATAAAATGCCTTTATGGGAAGGTTTTTTTCTAGCCAATCCATTCACACAAATCACAGGTGCTTTAAATAATGTGAGGCATGAGTTGGTTATGACTAATCCTTCAGTATAATAACTTACTAAAATAATAATATGGCACACATTTCAATATGTTAAGTCATGAGATCTTACCATGTCAGCAGCTTTCTTAAAGTAGTGAAGAGCTGTCTCGTTACTCTGTGGGACAATATCACTTCCTTCTGAATACATCTACAAACAAGCCTACTTTAGTACAAGCTATAACCGTCTCTCCTATATGTATTTCTAGCTCATCTCATTCTGGTGTTTGTGAGAGATCATGAAATCTTTCAACAAAGTTTAACATTCCCCCAGGATATTTCAGAATTAAAAGCAAAGCATTGAAAGTAAACATTTAGCATTATTATATATTCTTTGTCATATCACATTATGACTTCTCTATAAATATGAATACATTAAAATCAGCTCACGGATCAACTCAAGAGGGGAAATCTTTAACTCAAGGGGAATCTTTTCTCTCACTCTATCCCAAGGCAGTCAAGTGGTTGATAAATTGCTTGGGATCAGTGATTAAATGAGAAAAAAGGAGTGTTATTACCAACATCTGCTTCCATTTCTCTTCCACCACATTGTCCCCCAGGGTAAGATAAAGGGTAGGTCTTAAGTTCAGGAAAAGAAAGAACTAAAAGGTTTCAAACACTGAATGATCAGAGTAGTACCAGGTATGGACATGATGAAAGGGCCAAAAGAAGAGAATAGAAAATTAATGCTTAACAAAAATAAATGAGGAATACCATTTCTATGCTACTATAGATGGGAGTTCTGAATGTAAAGTTCTCAGGCCCCAAATAACTTGCTGCATTATTGGCAAACACTGCTGAGATTTTTCTATTTGCAAGAATTCTGTGACCTATTTATTCTGAGCATCCTAACCTTAGGATTTGTTATAGATGAAAATACCCATTGGTTTATACTGTATTTGTTTTCAAAATAATGAAAAAGGAAGTTTTTTCTTACTTTGCCACAAGACACAACAATCCTTGCATTGGAAACTTCATTTCCACTTTATTTTTGGTAAACTGTAGATCCTAAATACAACATGTGCTTATTATGCAAACACCTCTTGCTGTTACATAATATGTTCACAGGACATACAGTAACCTTCCCAAGAAGCCATAGCATGTGAATTGCCAGCATTGGCTGCTAAATTGAAGTAGTCAAATGCTCTCTGTGAGAAAAGATTTATTAAGATAATTAGTTTTTATAGAATCTATCTGCCTTTGGCTTTTAACCAAAATAATTATTTCAGGAACAATTAAAAAATCTTGTAATATTGCAGTTATCTCAGTTTAAGTAATAGCAACATGACATCTCTTGGCTGCTTAAGGTAACCAACCCCCCCCGCCACCCGCCGAATCTCATATCCAATCCATCACTGAGTCCTGTAACTTTCTCTACCAAATTCCTCTTGAATCCACCTACCATCCCCCCACTACCACCATTCTAGGCTAAGCTACACTATCTTGCCCTGAACTTATGGATCACTCCCTTCCTTGAATCTCCCTTGCTTTTTTTCTTGGGTCACCTAAAGCAACAGATATTTGTTGAGTTAATGCAGTTATATATTGGGAACTCAGTTTATTTCTTCTGTGAAGGTACTGAAAAATTGATTCACTGTGTGAATGTTTCACAAGTCGGCACCATACACCAAGAATATCCCAAACTTGTATAAAAGGTATGCAGCAAACTCACCATCCAGAATTCGGTACCTGACATTTTTATTAACCATTCATCTGGCCTAATGATACACATTTTAAAAGACCTACAGACAATGAAGCTGTCAAAATGCAGTCTGGAAAAAAAATTAAAAAAATAAATAATAATAAAGCCTGGTATCTGGTAATAGTTTTAAGTGGTACTCTTATCTATTCTTAAAGTTGATGGGATATGGGAATGAAATACCCTTAATTAGAATATTTAGCTGTTAGGCAGAATAACAGTTTTACTAGTCTGACAAACATTTATCAAGCACTATGTACTAGATATTGTCAGATGCGGGAATAAAGGGGCAAGTCCATGCTCTTTTGCAACTTAGTTCTAGCAAAGAGAACAACTTAATTATATAATTAACACATTTACAAGTGGAAAGGGCCATAAATACAGATTTTCAGAAACTGTAACTGTGGTACATGACCCATTCCTGGAGTGGGGTTAGGGGTCCAGGGAGATATTTTGGGGTAAGAGATACTGGAATTGAATTCTTCAGGATAAGTAGGAATTAGTTACATAAAGAAAGGAAGTAGAATAATATTCACTCTATACAGAGAGACTAGTATTCCAGAAATCCGGGGATAGGGAGGTTCTTGATATTTTCAAAGACCTGAGAAAAGGTCCATGTGCCTGTGACTCAAAAGGCCAGGTTTTGGTCTTTAAGTGACTGGAAATTATGTAGCACTCAAGAGTTTAAGCAAGGGAACACAGTATCAGGTGTGTGGCTTACAAATACAGGCTACTGCTTAGCAAATGCAAGCAGGCAGTGATTCACACAAGTGGTAGGTATACTGATAGAAGGGGAAGAGATGAGAGAGATTTCGGGCAGAAAGCAGACAAAAGCTGGTGACTGGATATAGACCTGACTGCTATAGTTGTATATTCCTTAACTGCTCACAACCTCAACAATGACTGTTCCTCAGTTCTATGAAATATTTTCTTTATTCTTAATGTTTATTTATTTTTGAGAGACAGTGATAGAGTGCAACCGGGAAGGGGCAGAGAGAGAGAGGAAGACACAGAATCTGAAGCAGGAGCCAGGCTCTGAGCTGCCAGGACACAGCCCGATGTGGGCTTGAAACTCATGAACTGCGAGATCATGACCTGAGCTGAAGCTGGATGCTGAACCAACTGAGCCACCCAGGAGCCCCTAAAATATTTCCTAATGGGAGTTTTAAGACATACTTCTATCACATACCTACAGGAAACCAAGACACTGTGTGTGTATTTTGGCAGTATTGAGAACTAGGTTTCAGAATTAAAAAAGCCTTTCCCACCACTATGAGGTATAATCACATTTTTAGTCTTCAGCTTTCTCAGGGGGTTATTGGATCTTAAAAGATCGTTTGTGAAGATTATCTAAATAACACAAACTTGATATTGTCATTGACTGACAAGAAATACATCTGGGGTATCATTTCCATCTACGACATGAAGTGCAAAGCCCCAGGAATAGGAAAGTTACCTGATGATTTTGTTCTACTCCAACGGCCTCCGTGCAGATGCAGTTGTCCCAGACCAACCTGAAATTAAACAAAATGAGAAGTAAATGGTAGCATCTGGTGTGTAATTACAATTACAAAAAGGTTTCTGTTCATCATTCAAAATTTAAAGACTTAGTCTTAACTCCTGAAGATATTACTCTACTTTAACCTACATTTTCTAAGAACTGAAAATGCCTGCTTTTAATTACAAGGCATCTTTCTGAAATAAAACATTTATGCAGGTAAACTAAACTGAACTTGTCACCAGGGAACCTACTCTAAAGGAAACACTAAAGGATTGCTTAGGAGGTAGGAAATTTATCCTGGGAAGCTAAGATGCAGTAAGAAATAAAGAGCAATGGAAAGTTAAATTTGTGAGTAATCTAAATTATATGGACTGTATAAAATAATATCTTGTGGAATTCAAAAATTGACAGAATTAAAACATACAGAGTACTCTAAAGTTTGCACTGTCCAAGAAATGGTAAAAAGTGCTCATTCATACTAAACTTTGATAAAAGAGTAGTAAAACAAGTCCCAATTATCACATTAGTAGAAGGGAGGAGAAGCAACAGCAAAAAACACTCAAACCAAAGAAGGTAAGAGAGGAGAGATAAAGAATCACGGAAAAGCATAAGGAAAGAAGGCAAGCCAGATAGAAAATTTAAACTTGAATATATCACAAACTACTTTCAACTAAAAGACTGTCAGAATGGATAAAGATATAAAAGTAGTCTTCTGATGCTTCCAAGAGACGTATCTTAAGCACAAGAAGATGAATACAAAAGAATACAGAAGATACTCCATGTAATACTAACCAAAAGAAAGTGGCATAGCTAGAAGCAGGCAGAGTACAAAAAGCAAAAAATATTTCTTGACATAAAAAGAGAACATTCATGATGTGCAAACTAGTTTAACAAAAGATACATATTAAGTCTAAGTGCACTCCACCTGGCCTAAAATACATAATCAAATTGACAGAACTACACGAAGACAGAGACAAATCCACACCACAATGGAAATTTAAACAATACTGTCTCAGCACTGGACAGAAAAGCAGACAAATTCAGTAAGGATTCACAAGATGTGAACAATAGCATTAAGAAACATGACTCGGGGCGCCTGGGTGGCGCAGGTCGGTTAAGCGTCCGACTTCAGCCAGGTCACGATCTCGCAGTCCGTGAGTTCGAGCCCCGCGTCAGGCTCTGGGCTGATGGCTCGGAGCCTGGAGCCTGTTTCCGATTCTGTGGCTCCCTCTCTGTCTGCCCCTCCCCTGTTCATGCTCTGTCTCTCTCTGTCCCAAAAATAAATAATAAATTAAAAAAAAAAAAAAAAAAAAGAAACATGACTCAACTGACACACAAAGAACACTATACCCAAAGACTGGAAAATTCATATTCTCTTCAGCATACAATATTTGCCTAAACTGACCAGTGATGGATCATAAATCAAGTGTCAGGACATCTCAAACAACTGAAATCATGCAGAGTATATTCTGACCATGGTGGATTAAGCTAGAACTCAACAAAAAAAGTAGAAAATCCCCATTTATATGAAAACTAAGCAATTCACTTCTAAATTTACACATGGTCACATATGAATATATGAGAGAATATTGAGAATATGACAGCGGGAGAGTGTATTCTACCAGATATCAAGATCCATTAAAGCTACAGAAATTTAAGACAGTACTGGCATAAGACATGCAAGAGAATATGCACAGAGCATTATTTGCAATAGCCCAAATCTGGGGAGGGAGTAAAGTGGGTAGGTAAGCTGTGGGATTTTATACATGAAATAACCACAGGGTAATGTAAATGATTTACAGCTACATGAAAACACATGGATTGATTTCATAAACAATGCTGAGCAAAAACAAGCTGATTCCAAAAAAATATGTAGGATTTTTTTTTTTTTCACATAAAATTCAAAACCAAGCCAAACCAATCCATAGTGTTAGAAGTCAGTTCAGTGGGTTACCCCTGGGGAAGAGGGGGCTCCGGGATGCTAGCTGTGCTACACAGGATGCTCACATTGGTGATAATTCAGGGGGCTGTATGCTTCAGATTTATGTACTTTTCTATATTAAGGTCATAATTCAAGTAGTAAAAAGAAGTAAATGATACATAATACCACATATGGATTTTTTTCACTTGAGTTTTCCACTGAATACACTGAAGTATTCTACATTCTACTAGTTTTTTAATGGTTGCATAAAATTCCATCACATGGAAGTGTCATATTTGAAATAAGTAGTTCCCTATTTTGAGGCATTTAGATGGTTTGAATTTTAACTGGTTTCTCATATAAAAGAAAGATGTTTAATTAGACAAGATAACTATTATAATTCCATAAGCTAAGATTTAGATATTCCACTGCAAGGTTTTCTTTTAAATTTAAAAAATTTTTAATATTTATTTTTGAAAGAGAGAGAAAAAGAGCAGAGCAAGGGCAGAAAGAGAGGGGGAGAGAGGATCTGAAGTGGGCTCTGTGCTGACAGCAGAGAGCTGGATGCGGGGCTTGAACTTACGAACTGTGAGATCACGACTGGAGCCGAAGTTGGATGCTTAACCGACTGAACCACCCAGGTGGCCCGTTTTTCTGTTTGTTTGTTTGTTTTGTTTTTTAAACCTAAGATTCCCTTAAGTCTCAAAATTAATTGTTCTCAAAAAAGCATCTAATGTTTATCTCTAAATTTCTAAATCAGAAAAGATCTGTTAAATTTCATAGAAAAAAACAGGCAGATGTTGAAGTTCTCCTTTTTGTTTTAGGATTATCAAATAACCCATGAAATAACAAATTATACATGGTGTTTTGATTGATATACTGTACAATTTACATTGAACTGGGCTACTTCAGTTGATGACCTTGAGGAAATTATGGTCTACGACAAGCAAAGGAAACATGAACAGTAAATGGCTCTGAAGGGCATCTGAAATTACAAATGTTCCAGAGACTTTCTGTTTAAAAAAAAGTAGCAGTTTTCATCCTTGAGGACTCTAATAAGAGCCTCATCATCTGTAAAACTCTGCTCTTTTCAAGCAATGGTTTTCAACTGTGGTGCAATCACGGGCCAGCTTCTAGGAACACATGCCTAGTCTACATCCCAGATGAATCCTAACGGAAATGGAAATGTCTTTTTTTTTTTTTTTTTAAAGTTTATTTGAGAGAGAGAGTGAGCACATAAGCCAGGCAGGATTAGAGAGAAGGAGAGAGAGAATCCCTAGCAGTCTCCACGCCATCAGCACACAGCCCAATGAGGGGCTTGAACTTACGAACCGTGAGATCATGACCTGAGCTGAGATCAAGAGTCGATGCTTAACTGACTGCGCCACCCAGGCGCCCCCCAAAGGGAACTTTTTTTAAAGTACCAAGAGTCCTACACTCTAAAAAAAACAAAAAAAAGCTCCTCCGGTGATTCTAATATATAGTTAATAGTCGCTCAGAGCAATAAAAAATTGTTTCTAATAGATGTAAGTTCTTGCCCGGAGACATAATATCAAATGCAGTAAGATATACCGTGAGATGTTTAAATACATACCTGTGCCTGTACATCACCTTTTTCAGCTAGGAACTGATAATACGAATCAAATCTTCTTCCAGCATTCCAACATTCTCCGGGATTTCCACCTCGTCAGGCAGCCGTATTCTCTGTACTACTGAGCCTCCTGTTCAGTGAGATGTCACTAGCAACTGAAACAAGGGGACGAAGTACTAACAATGGAGGAAGGTCAGAAGCATTGTTCCACAGAAAAAAAGTATCATTTCAGCTGCCAAATGTTGACAGACCTATCAACAGTAATCTACAGATTACAAATAGTAATCTACAGAAGCCCAGTTTTTTCGACAAACTATTTAAGAAGTGGAACCAAAGCACATGTGCACATACACACACAAGTTTCTTAGTCAACTAGGGTAAAGACCATTCCACTTAAGAGAGTCAGTCACGGTTATTTCAAGTAGTACAACAAAAATAGATGTATTTAAGTTAAATCCATTTTGGTTTTTGTTTCTTTTGATACGGTGTGAAGGCAAAAAAAAAAAAAAAAATAGATACCATGATTGGCAACAAGACGATAGTGAGTCAGTGCCGATTCACAGCTCTGGAGGACTCCGATGCCGGCCCAGTACCGGTAACCCTGTGAGACAATCTCTGGTGAGAAGCCTGCGGTTTCACTGGAGCTCTCGTTGTAACAAAGAAAGCCACCTGCACTCAGGATGTAATTCTATGGTTCCTTGATCCAGTACATCACCACCTCATTCATCCTGAGTTTTAAGTTCGGCAACTCCAACAACTAGACTATAGCTAAGCACTAGGAAATAATGAAGTTCCCACAGAAATCAAAACAGATGCCATGAACCTTATGCATGAACTTGCGTATCTAATGTGTAAAAGAAATTACTTGGGCTCTTGCTAAGAACTCATTCTAATCTTATTTTAGACAGGATTTTAACCAGAACAGGGTTGATTTACTAAACCAGCAAAGAAGCAACAATTAGCAAACAGGGAAAACAACGATTACTGGATGCAGGCAAAGACACCAGCAAAAAATGATTTCAGAATGAGGGGGAAGATAGTGAATTATAAAGAACATTAGACGCAAAGTAGAGCCTCTTGAGTCGTTTAGCACAGACTCAACTTTACAACTGTCACAATCCTTAGGGCATTATTGTATAATTACGTGTATAATATTTCATGTTTTTATCCTGTAGCCATTATTTAAGAAGATTGGTAATTAAAAAGAGTTATCTGTAAAAAATATTTAACATAACTTTTGCCACACAAAAATAAATGCTTCAAATTTCTGGAAAATTCATCTAAAAGCAACTTTTCAATTACTGTTTGAGGAATAAATGTGACCACAGATGAAAAAACCAATGGGAAAAAAAAAGCTTCAGAAACTAGTGAGGAATGTTTCAGAAAGCTAGAGCAACATCCTTGTTTTTCAGTGGCTTTAACTACTTCAGCAGTTTGTGTCTGTCACAGCAAGGTCCAAGCTCCTTGGCAGGATGTAGACTTCACTTACGTGATTCCTGATGCACTTCCTGGCATTCTCCTCTCCAGCCACTAAAAAGCTTGTATTTTCTTGCAAGCACCATGTTTCCTTGTCGCTGTCCCTCTGTACATATTGCTTCTGCTGTCTGGATGCCCTTCCACTTGTATTCACTCACTACTGTTTATCCCTCAAAAGTTACTTTGTTTCTTTCCTCAGAAAGAAACTTTCTTTTAACCTCTTTCCTTTAACCTCTCCTTCTGACACCAGTGTGAATTAAGTGCCTTTCTAGGTGATTCTTGTACTGTAATTATCTCCTTACTCATGTGAATATAAATGTAAAACAAATCAATGTTCAATGGAAAATCAACTTAAATGTAAATCTGTGAAAACTCAACCTAGGAAATGATTCTGACAAACAAGCTTCCAACTTACAGAAAAAAAAAAGAGCCATTTATCAGATCTCTATTTAAGGGCAATCAGCCAAACTAATCATTTTAAAGAAAAACTGTGGACTCTACAAATTTTCATCCACATGTAATTCAAGTGTTATATCTGTTAATAAGAATTTAAAGGACGTTCAACTGAATATTTGATCTGAATGAATATAAGCAGATCTTGTTCATGAAAGCTAGAAAAGTTATGGCTCCTCAAAACCCAAACATTCTGCTACTCAATGTTTCTAAGTCTTTCCCCTGAAATCTTACTTACCAAAACCATGTGTGCTATCAGGTTGCCCCCAAGAGCTCAAAAGTGTAATACACGAGGGCCTATGAAAGAACAAAAGGACACTTAACTGATCATAGGCACACACTGACCCCAATTCAAATTGTTGCACATGATAAAGTGTTCATATTATTACCTTTGCCTGACTTGAATTGACACCAAGTCCAGAGGCATAGAGGAAAGCCAAGGGCCTGAAATAAAATGATAAAAGTAAGAATTCTTCCCTAGCGGAAGTGTATCCAGCAGAGACATGGTTTTACGAACTACGAAAAGACGCAACAATCTTTAGATGCTGAAAGACTTGAATCCCCAAGTATGTACAACTGTGGAATTAAAGAGACTCAGAAATGCATTCAAGGTTTTACACAATGAAATACAACTTTAAACAAATAGTCTACCTTGAAGATTAAAGACAACTTAGTAAAATATTAACTAGAAAAACAAAGCTGAACACAAACGTGGCTTTTACTTTATCTTGATCAATAGCTATTTTGAGAACCAAACAGCCCCTATAATGATATAATGATCAACACATTACCTAGCAAACGAGAAAACACAATGAAAATGGTAAGAGACTACCAAGATAAACTATCCTAGCAATAAAAAGGGGCAGCAAGGGTCAAGTTGAAGGGGTCAACAGAGAAAGGTCACTTTACAATGCTAAAGCACACACACTTTTTAATAAAAAAAAAAAAAAAACAACAAAAAAAACCCCAAAACAAAAAACCCCAACCAACTAAAACATGCATTGGTAAGGTTCTAATCTTTGCCTTCTGAGGACAATCCTTGATGACACGAAAGTATAAGCTAAAGTTAGAAAGGCAGATATATCACGTGCCAGTGCTCATCAAAATCTATGAGCTCTTTTATATTTCCCAGCCTCCCTTGTACTTGGGTGGGGCCACATGTCTAGGATGCGGCAAAAAGAGATGTGAAGCCATTAAAAACTTTCCAGAGAATCCTCCAGCCCTCACTTCTCCTTTCATGATGGCTCAAAGCCCTACGTTTCAGACGGTTGCAGCTATGTGGCAGAAGCAGCCCTTGACTGAGTCACCATCTGGAAGACAGGACGCAGGCAGGGGAACTGCACCGACCCTGGCATGCACAAGGAATAACTCTCTGTAGTGCTGAGCCACTGTGATTTGTGGGCTGTGTCTGTTACATCAGCTAGAATTAATTACCACAGAGAGAGTGTTTTGCAATGTACAACATAAAGCACCGTGGCACGGTAAGGTGCTACTATTAGAGGGAAAAGATGCCTTAGAAGAAAAACCATACTTCAGAGCCAAATGTGTCTGCAGATAAAGAATGTATGTGTGAATTTTATATAAAATGACTTAAAGAAGGGAAAAAAAAAGATTTGAAAACAAAGGAGGAACAGTTAACATATAACCTGTTTATAAATTAAACCACGACCATGTTAGAGCTGCAGACTGGTTAGGTATTCGGTCCTACAGAAAACTATGGTCACAATTCCTGTTATTGTTTACACAGTCTGAAAACAGACCTCCTCTGTGACTAGAAATTTTATATTTAAGCATATCCCATACCTTCAATAAACCTGAATTATTGAGAGCATTTAAAAGAAATGGGGTGGCCCCCTAAATCCAGCTGTCATCTTACTATTACCAAGGGGAATTAAGCAGGTATCATGTACCAACTGGTGTGATGCAGTCTGGGATACAGAACACCCCCCATAAGGCAGTCTGGGCCAAAAGTATTTTCCTTGTGTTCATCAGCCTTTAGCTGTGACATCCTCTGTAGGAAACAG
This sequence comes from Lynx canadensis, assembly GCF_007474595.2. Classification (NCBI taxonomy): domain Eukaryota; kingdom Metazoa; phylum Chordata; class Mammalia; order Carnivora; family Felidae; genus Lynx; species Lynx canadensis. Next base: position 125,196,272 of record NC_044308.2, read on the forward strand.
AGATGAAAAATGGGTCCTGTTTCTAACACAGATAAGAAAGAAAAGTGGGAACTGTGCTAGCAATAAAGACCAAATATAAAGTGTAGTCCTAGGCTGGATGCTGCTTTGGACAAAACAAGTATAAAGAAAATGTTTTGGTTCAACACCCTATGAATACTGTGTGGGTATTACATTTACCAGAGTGAAGCAGTGAGGGCTATTCACTGGATGAGCAAGTAATGGAACAGAAGAGTGTGCATCTCGTTTTAATAAAAAATTCACAGTATAAATACACAAAGAGAAAGGTCAAGAAGGGTGTGCATGCAGTAACATGTTACCAATGTTCAGATCTGGGTGGTACAGATAGGATGCTTACTTTCTTAGTATTTTTTAATTTGTATTTCTAGTTTCCTATAATGGACATGTACTATAATGAACATTGAAAAAACCCCAAGATTACCAAAAGCTGCAGCATCTGAAGTTTGGAAAAAGGGCAGTGGGGAGTGACTTCAGATAAAAAAAATAATCACCTTCATGTTTCACTCTTTACAGACTGAATTTGGAAAACTACAATATAATTGTGGTAAGATGCAACCTCAAGAACGCCGTAGGTGACCACAAGTGTTCTCAGACTAAGGAAAAAGACTGTCTGAGAAGATTGGTAAAATGATCTGCTGCAAAATTAGTATTTAAAGATATTCTACCTCGCAGCCATCCTTACTAAAGGAAGGCAGACCATCGAGAGTAAACTGCTGTGAAAATAACAAGTGCTGTGTGCCAAGAAATTCTGCCGTGGAAGTGCACTTACAGTTTGTCCCTTAGGAGAGCCTTCCTCAGTCAGTTTCTCAAACATCTCTTTAGCTGCCTGGATATTCTGTGTCAGGTAATCACCAAACAAAAGAGCATATGACACTCTCTCCAGGGCCTTGGTATGGGTTCATGCCTGCTGCCTTTTGAAGATACCGATAGGCTCTTTAAACATAAGCAATTAAAAAACAAAACAAACAAATTAGCAATATTTTGGAACTACTATTAAAATATATATATATATATATATATATATATATATATTTTTTTTTTTTTTTTTTTTTTTACAAAATCTGGGGCGACTGGCTGGCTCAGTCAGAAAAGCATGTAACTCTTGATCTTGGGGTTCTGAGTTCGAGCTCCACATTGGCTGTAGAGATTACTGAAATAAAAAAAAACTTGAAAAAGTTTTTTTTTTTTTTTACAAAAGCTAAAATGCAGAAAAATTAATTTCCTGTTCTATAGAATCCTTCTGATATTGATTTCTACTAAATTGTGTTTACTTATATATGTAGAAAGCATTCTGGCTACTTTTGTTTTTATATAAAGTACCAGTTCTGTTATTCCAATATTTTAGAACAGTCTAATTTTAAAAATTTCTATTAAGAAAGTTATCTGGATTTGCAATGAAATTATAATAATGTGGTATCCAATAAATGATCCCATGATAACCATGGCAATTTTCTTTTAAATCTTTGCACAGACTATAACAAAAGTCAGCTAAAACTAAAAGTAAGGCACATAAATGTTGGAAGACAGTCAACTCATCTCATATTCTTTCCAAATTCCTAAATTCTAGTCTTTGTCTGCAAGACAATTACAAAGCAAAAACAAACAAAAAAAAAACACCTAACAACAATTTCCTTTTGTTTTACGTCATTTTGAAATCTGAACAGTGTAGGTATTCTTGGCTCTCAGAAACCATTACAGCTTTAATCAGTTCCCTTTTGCTTATTGTTCATTCTTGTGACGAGTATTTATAATGTTTTAATCCCAACAAGCTGAAATCTGATAAAAGTAGTGGCCCTAATATCCATATTACATAGTAGGTTTTCTTATAGTACAACTTAAGAAATCCTGTCTTTGGGAGTAGACTTCAAAAAGAAAAAAATACCACACTTTAGCTTTTTATCTCAGTAATGGCTGTGTTAGGGAGGAATGGACTTGGTAGTGCTACCTACTCTCGTTTTTGGCTTTTCTTATTGCTTCCATTGAGGATTTTCATCCAGTCTGGTACATCACTTCTGCTTCCTGCATTTGCCGTCCTTTTAGCAGCCTCTTCTTCAGCTAAAAACAAAATGTCAGATGCTTTTAAATGTATTTTAATTTTTATACCAGTTATGTATCAAACATCGGTATATATTTTCTGTTGGGTAGTCATACAAACACAATATTCACTATTTCCATATCTGACTTTAAAGACACATGGTTTTTGTGTGTAGCCTTTATCTGACAAAAGAGGACTTAAAAAAAAAAAAAACTCATTGAAATCACTTTCTTGTAAAGAAAGCAATTATCAACTGTTTTGGAAGGTGCTTTCCTGCCAGTAATTATAAAACTTTTTATATAATTCAAACTAAAATTCCAGGAGGGCCTTATGATATATACCAAGGTGAGCTAAAACCAGGACAGAAGAAGAGTAAAAAACTATAGTTAGAAAAATACTGTTGTAGTCAAAGTACTCTTTAGCCTTACCTGAAAGGTTGCATCTTTACAGGAGAAGATATCTGACTAATTACATAACAAAAAATAAAAAGGATTTTTTATTAAACAGAGATCTTGATTTAATATTCAAGTTCTCTGTACTTCCCAGTGTAGTGATATAACACTGGAAATCATAGCATTGGTATAGATGTCCCCCAAATTATTTTGCTACTATACTGGAGCATTTTAGCAGAAATCTAGAACTCATCAAGAGACATTTGAATATTTTGTTAGGAATATTTATAGAAATAGAAGAGACTACTTCTTGTAATATAACAACAAAATTTGATGTATTAAACAAAGGAATACCTAAATCATACTGGCCCACTCTGAAGGTAGACTATATGTGGTGATATCTCTAAGGAATGCCTAAATATTCTATCAGAACCAGTACTTTGAAAATGTTACCTGGTAACAAAGGAGGTAGTTCAAGGTTTTCTGTTGTTCTTTGACAGAAAGTTTTACCTGAAAACACGGCTTGCCTTTAGAGGCAATACTGACATTAACGTTTCAGGGAGTTAAATATACTGTATCTACCAAATATTCCCTTAGCACAGCACATTCCACTGAAAGTTATTTTAAAAAGGTATTATTTTTCTTCTAAGCGCTATTAATTAACCTTCAACATAATGTTCTGTTTCCGTCATTGCCAAAAAGGTTTTACATTAATTAATTTAGCAGCCTGCCCGAGGGTTTACAGGACAACCTGTGCACACCAACGGAAATCACCTCTAATAAAACACAAGTGGGATACACCGCCCAAAGTGACAGCCTGGAAGTAAGTACACCGCAAGCTTCCTACTCATAAGTTTAGTCTTTAGGACCATAACTATATCATCAGCATGACCACTTCTGATCAAGGTGGGAAAAGGATGGCTAGAAAAAAGGCTTAAAAATGTTATGCAAGACCTAGAGCAAGGTGGACACGCCTCCTACTGAACAACAACTTACTTTCACAAAAGCCCCACTTTTCATCTGCCTTGTAGTCATAGGTTGTAGCACACCATAATCTGCCATCTTCCCTCCCGTCTGATGTACATTCATCGTATTCCTTATCCAGGAACAGGGAAAGGGAAGTGGCAGGGCTCCCCATGTGCTGTGCCTCGATGGCGGTCAAAGCTGAAAAGATAAGAAAGAACTCTAAACATGAAGAGCACCTCTGGTATTCATGGATTTAATACTGTGCATTCTAATGATTAGAATCTGAAGACAAAAAATACATGATTAAAATAAATGGGGGACACTGAAAGGGTCCAGCATCAATTTTCTGCAGGGACGATTTTAAGGGTGGGTCAACTTAGTGGACATGGCTGATTGACTACCCAGCTCTGTATCTAGCTTAGAATCTCTGAAGGTCTTGAGGATGATAACCTTGGAATGTTAAGAGTCTACTGCACAACTCCCAGCTAACTAGTGAGCAAAAAACAAGGGCAAATGCACCGAATTAATTCCACTGTTCAGCACAACTCTTTTTTCTATCTGAATGTTGTAATTCAATTCTTTAGTAGTATAAAGTTATACAGGTAAAGTTAATCACTCATGTACACCTCTGTGATCCGACAGCATTTTATCAGAGTACTTATCATACGTGCTGAGGTTCTTTCTTTCCATATTCTAGCTTCCACTAGACCCCGAGCTTGTTAAAAGTAAAGACCATATCTCTAATTTGTTTCTTAAGCTCTGATATCTTCTCGGTGCTGGAAATTATGCCAGGTGCTGGAAACGAGGTGGAGCAGAGGCCTCTGCGATACACAACTTACCGCCTAGCAAGGAAGAGAGACATTAAACAAAAGTATGATCTATGTTATGAAAAGGAAAGCCTCCCCTGTCAGGAACTGAGGTTTATACTGAACTTCACGGATATGTAGGAGACGAGGGTGGATGAACTGCTTCAGGGTGGGGTGGGAGAAGTATTATAGACAGGGAGAACCTTGTGCACTGAGAATCAAATGAAAGACAGCATGGTACAGTAGAAAAATTACAACAAGTTCAGTATGTCAGAACATGCAGTGTGAGTGCCAAGGTGGATGAGAGAAGAGTCTAAAGCTAAAGTGGCCTGAAGAAGCCAGAGTAGGAAGGCCCTGACAAATCTAATTAAGGAGCCTGGACTTTATCCTGAGAACAATGGAAATTCACTTAAGAGTTTTAAACAGAGTGACATGCTCATATTTGCATTTTATTAAGAGAGTGGAAATGGAATAGAGAGAAACAAGGCTGGATGCAAGGTGACCAGTTTAAAGATTGTGACAGCAGTCTAATTGAGAGGTAATGGTAGCCTGAAGAGGACAATGGAATGAAGAAGTGGATGTACTCAAGTGATCCAAGGAAGTAGAAACAGTATCACTTACTGACTAGGTAGATGAGAGGGAGAGAGGAGTCATGGAACACTCCTAGGTATTAGGCTTCAGGGAGTGAGGAGATGGCTGTCTTCACTAAGAGAACACTAAAGGAGGAGGTTATTGGGTAGGGATGAAACGGATCAGGGGCAAGTTAAGTTTGATCCTGCTACATTCAAAGTGACTACAAAAACAAAAACAAGATGTCTTAAGACAACTGGAGAAGTTCTCCAGTTCCCAGATATACTGGAGGCCAAGAGTATGCATAAGAATGCCAAATGAGAAGTACAGGAGAAGACCAGCGGGCCAGGGTTGAGCCTAGAAGCATACATGGTTAAGTGTGAGTACATGTCAACTTCCACTGGTTGATTTTACATGGAGAATTTAATTAGGCAGCAGAGCTTAGTGATTAAGAGTAGAGATTCTGGAGTTAGAATGCCTGATTCAAATTCTACTGCTTATTAGCCGTGCACTTTGAGCAAATTATTTAATTTCTTCATTTATCTGTAAAATTATTTGCAGATAACTGCCTTATCTACAAATAGAGATAATAGTCCTTGCTGCATAGAGTTATTCACAAAGATGAACTGAAATAATACATGTAAAGGACCCACCATGGTGCCTGCCACTTAAGGTAATAAGCATTCAAGAGATGGCAACTGCTATTATTACAGGCACACCTGCTCTGAAAGGCTAGAAATGTGCTCTCCTTCTTTCCAGGGCAAAGAAGAGTACATATGAAGATACTAATTTGAAAACTATTTTCAGTGAGTTATAAAAGGCAAAATAAGGGGTGCCTGGGTGGCTCAGTGGGTTGAGCATCTGACTTTGGCTCAGGTCATGATCTCATGGTCTGTGAGTTTGAGCCCCGTGTCGGGCTCTGTGCTGACAGCTCGGAGCCTGGAGCCTGCTTCCGATTCTGTGTCTCCCTCTCTCTCTGCCCCTCCCCTGCTCATGCTATGTCTCTCTCTGTCTCAAAAATAAAAACATTAAAAAAATTCAAAATAAATTTCAAATGGTTTACCGGCAGGTAAATGTCATTCACTATCCTGGTAATTACTACCAGGGACAAATACTTTGACCTGTCCATGTTTATAAGAAATGATCTTTAGTACAGCATATAAGCTGTGCTAAAGTGTCCTTTAGTAACAGCCCTATAGGGGTAACTTTAACTACAGAGTTTGAAAAAGGCACTCCTATGCACTGCTAATAGATTCAAATTTGCTTGAGAAAAATAGTATCTGTAAAACAGTAGTTTGTAAACTTGAATTTCAAATTAAATAATGTAATAGGTTAAAAGAATACTTAATTTTTGCTATGATAATAGAAATTTTAAAAAAATAGCTTGTCCTAAGAATTCTAATTTGTCAAAGCTTTTCTAAGGGGTGCAAATATATGAAAGAATTCTCTTTCATGTGATGAAACTATATGCCAGCAAAGAAACTGGAAAGAACCCAAAGGTTTTGGCAACAAAGGGTTTTAACCCAAGGCTGATTCAGCACTAACTTAAGTAGAAAGAAACCCCAGGGTGCATGTACTTCACCAATTTAGTTAAAGTGAATCTCGGTCTAAATAATGTGTTTATTAGTAAGTAACTAGAAAGAAAATTTGTATCTCTCAGCTACATTCTCTAAGCCAAATCACAACAGGGAATTGCTACTACCTTTTAAACTGGTTGTAAAGTCTTCTAAAAGTTCCTGACCGGGACTTGCTAGTTCTAAGTCAATTATCTCAAGTAGATATTCTTACAATAGCATTGTTATTCAGTTAATTTTCTTTCCATGAAGATATTCTGCAAGAGTTTCAAAGCTATCATTTAAAAAACTGCCACAAAAACAGTACCAGCTTTAAAAACAATGGTAATCACTGCTCTGGTGCAATGAAGCAGACTGATTATGCAATTTAAGTTAATGATACCAGTAGTCGAACCTGACAAAATGAAAGGGGGAAAAATGTGTCCTTAAGTCAGTTCTGCACCTTCCTGTGAAAAATCACATTTTTAGAGGATTCATATTTTGACTCTACAATGATGACACAGTACCACTATCTATTTAAACCCTGACAGTAAGATATTTATGATTTATGTTATATGAAAACATGATAATTAACAGACTGCTTTATATTTAAACTAGTAAGGATTTGCTCTTGCAAAGTCAGTAAAAATCATTCAAGATAGCTAGAAAAAGTTAAAAAAAAAAAAAAAAAAAAAAAGACAATCCAAAACAACAACCCCAAGCCTGAAATCATTCAGCGCTGGCCAGAGTCTGGGTATATGGGAACCTTCATACTGCTGGCAGGAGTATAAATTAGTACAAGCTTTTCACGAGGGACCTTTAGAAATACCTATTAGCATTTAAACGGTCCATACCTTTGGATCCCATTTTTCCACTTCTAGGATGTTTACTTGTAAAAATGCTCCCAATAAGGATGCAAAGAGATATGTGTAAGAGAGTGTTTGTATATAAAGATATAAAACCAACAAGAACTCAAAGGTCTATCAATAGGAGATTGGTTAAATCAGCGACAGTGTGGCCATTACACGAAAACCTGGGCAGCAATACAGATGGAAGGTCACTGGGGAGGAGTGTAGATGGAGCAGAGGATCAAAGTCTGGGTGTCAGGGCAATCTTGTATTTGAAGGTCAGGCAGATTCCAGGGAACCAGCAGCTAAGTGAAGAAACTATCTTCAGAGTATGAAAAAATATGTGAGGGGTCAGTAAAATGAGGACCAAGAACTGACCAAGTATCCAGCAATGAGAATGTGACTAGAGCACAGTGGATTGACAGTTCTTGAGGGGATTAGAGCATCCCTGGAGTCAGATGAGAGAATGAGAAGAGAGGAAGTGAATAAAGACAACTCTTCCAAAGAACAATGTTAGAAAGGGGAGTAGGGAAGGAGGGAGGTTGCTAGAAGGGGTTTTGGTTTTTAAAATATAAGCTATTACAGCATGTCTGAATGCTGATGGAAAGAACCCAAGAGAGAGGGAGCAATGGAAGTTCGGCTAGAATGATGCTATATGAACTGAATTAAATGTCCTGGGAATAGCAACACCCAATAGCTTTCCCTCATTTCTAATGGTAAAATCAAAATGAAACCCAAAAAAGTCAACTTCTTGATCCATAAAGATAAAAGCAAAGGATTTAGTTTTGCAAATTTCTCATCTTAGGAGCTTTTACACTGCCAGTAAAGACTGATACTGTATCTGTAAGTTTAGATAAGTGCTCTATTAATAAGAAAACTACTTAATCATGCTGCTTGTTTGAAGCTATCTTGCACTTCCAAGCATACAGCAGTAAGTAGAATTTTAGTCAAATATATTTGTAGTAGAAAATAGTTGAAATGCAATCACTTAATCTTAAAAAGCTATCAACCATATAGTGTTGAACCATATAGTGTTGATCATTTTAGTAAACACCAAGATAAAAACTCAACCAACCAACAAACTGAGGGTTGATGGGGCGTGGGAGGGAGGGGAGGGTGGGTGATGGGTATTGAGGAGGGCACCTGTTGGGATGAGCACTGGGTGTTGTATGGAAACCAATTTGACAATAAATCTCATATTAAAAAAAAAAAAAACAAAAAATGCAACCAACCAACCAACCATCATCAAAAATCCCCAAATTACTAAAATCAAACCCAACTACAGATGATTCAACGTAAACCCTACTTGAGATAGAGCAAATGGTATAGGCCAAATAAAGAGGTATTTACTGTGGAAATACGGTACAACAATCTCTTAGGGAAATTCCCAATGTTATATAATTTATTATAGAGATTGTTTTCACCCAGTGCTGAGAATTCTAACTACAGCTGAGAAATGACATGTTAATAAAGAAAGGGAAGGAGGAAGGAAGAGAAGCAGACTATGCAGGAAGGCCTTGCTTTAAGGATTAAAACAATTTTCAGAACAAGAATAAAAGGTAGTAATATGGAAAATGAAAAAACATTAAGATAAGAATTCACAAGAGAACTAATTTTAAAGGAGAAAGACAAACAAGCACTGGCCCATGTGCCCAGAAGAAAGTGACAGGCTTCATGACACTTAAGTGACAGGCACAATCAGAAACCATACAGAGTGAAACTTGCTCAGGAGAAGCAATTTAAGAGTGAGCTATTGGGGCGCCTGGGTGGCGCAGTCGGTTAAGCGTCCGACTTCAGCCAGGTCACGATCTCGCGGTCCGGGAGTTCGAGCCCCGCGTCGGGCTCTGGGTTGATGGCTCAGAGCCTGGAGCCTGTTTCCGATTCTGTGTCCCTCTCTCTCTGCCCCTCCCCCGTTCATGCTCTGTCTCTCTCTGTCCCAAAAATAAATAAACGTTGAAAAAAAAAAAAAAAAAAAAAAAAAAAAAAAAAAAAAAAAAAAAAAAAAAAAAAAAAAAAGAGTGAGCTATTTAAGAGTGAGCTTCTCTGAATAATGGCTTTAAAGACAGTTCTTAGAGTTTGAACAGCACCCGGTGGAGTGCTTTTCCACAACGATGGTCTCCTAAAGGAGTTTTCTTGCACAACTAATTTCTTGCACACCCCAAAAAACAAAATAAAACAATGAAATCTTTCATTAAAGTCACAACCTGCTGTAGGGAATGACCTATGTTTCCTAAGCCATATCTATCTTCTGTTACATCTGATCACTAATTAAGGTTTATTTCCAGCCACCCCCATGTGAGTGACAATGAGGTAGAAATGCCATCCTATTACTCAACCAACTTGCTTATTTCAAAGCCCAACTTAAGCATGATTTATCAAGTTTAAACTCAGTTCCTTCTGTGCCATTTGAAATAAAGCAAGATGCTCAACATTTGACTTAATTTTTTCTTTTTTAAGACTATCCGGATAACGTGTTTATTGTTACAGAGACAATCACAGCGATAGGAAAGAATACAAATTAAAGAAAAATCAGTCATCTTTAGCTACCACTGCAAATTCCCTTTTTTCTCCCCAGGTAAACAAACCACTGTTACTAGAAAAGTAGTTCACTTTTCTCTTTCACTTGCAAATATATAGGGGGAAAAAAGTCTTTTCTTTTACAAAAGGGACCTGTGATGGTTAACTGTGTCAGCTCACTGGGCCACAGTGCCCAGATATTTGGTCAAAAATTATTCTGGATGTTTCTATGAAGGTGTTTGTGGAGAGTAACATTTAAATCAGTGGACTCTGAGTAAAGCAGATTACCCTCCATAAGTGGGTGGGTCTCTTGCAATTAGTTGAAGGCCTAACAGAATACTGACCTCCCTTGAGCAAGCAAGAGGAATTCTGCCAGCAGGCAGCCTTTGGTTCCATTTCTCTGGAGAACCCTGATCAATACAAGGATCAAACTAAGTGAATTATTTGCAATGTGGCATTTTCACTTTACACTACTATTCTTGCAGGTGGCAGACTACGGATTGGCTCACTCTTAACCCTTTCCTCACCTTCTGTAGAGCTAGGGATGGTCAAATGATTGTCTTGGTAGTTTTACTAGTGACTTCTAGGGGAGGTTCCTGCCCTTCTGATGCACGTATCACTTCTTCCTGAGGGCCAAGGAAGGTACAGCCTTCTGTAGCCTCCTGGGGTACAGCCACCATCAGTTGTGATCACATGGAACCAACATGAAGATGAAGCTAATTTACTAAGGAGATTGAATAGGAGAGAGAGGAGCTGGAGTCCTCAATGGCATGAGCCCTGAACAGCCTATGGAACCAAAAAACCCTCTGCTTTTGCCACTTTTTAACAGATTTTGTCATTTGCAATAAAAATGTTCTTTTAAAAACTGCAAATATTCTATAATAGGAAACACCACAATGTGATCACTTCCCCTCTTGATGGCCATTTATTTATTTGTTTGCAAAAAACATTTACTGGGATAATGTGCAAAAAACAGTCACCACAGGGATGGCTGTTTTCCTCTGAAAGGTGGACCCCTGGCTAGAATCAGGGAACTTACATTTGGGAGGGTTCCACTACCCTAACTGATAAAAGTGACTCACTGGGCCTAAACTGTACAATGTGGTTTATGCTCAACATCTGTTTTCCTTCTGGGAACCTACAATTTTGGTACAGGCTAGGCTGAGAGTGATTACATGACTAGTCTGCATTAAAAATTCCAAGCACTGGGTCTCTAACCACCTTCCCTGGAAGGTAATATTTCACCTGTGTTGCCACACATGCTCAGGGAATTAAGTACATTCTCTGAGGAGTCCCCTGGAAGACTGCTGGAAACTTACACCTTGTTTCATTTGGGTTTCGTCTCATGCTGATTTTGGTTTGTATCCCTTCTGCTATAATCACCCAAAAGCAGTGAGTACAACTACTTGCTGACTCCTCCCAGCAAATCATGGAACCCGGGGAAGTCTTGGAGACCCCAAGTCAGCTGGCATCAGAAGTAGGATTCGCTATGATGACCCCGACCCACTGAAATATGGTGAAAGCACTGTTTGGGAAAGGAAGGACAGCGGACAGGCTGTGATGAATCTTTGGTGGCCAGGTGGCTACAGGGTCATCCGTGGGTGCAGCAGCTGAGCTGCTCTCTGTTATGAGACATAAACGTTACCTGTGGAATCTGAAAATGATAGATCCAACTCCAGGAAGTGAGCTCACTGCTTCTGGACACAGTAGCTAAAGTGATGCCTTTGGGTTTATGCTCTCCTCCAGATAGGAGAAAGGGCTCCCAAATTCCCAAAGGTGAACGGGCCAAAAATGTTAAAAGTTTACAGTGCTCTCTCCTCCAGGTGGGGTGGAGGGGCAGGATGGGGGGGGGGTGAGGGGCAAGAGGGAATAAAACCAGGTCCTAGGGCCGGAGCAAAACTTCAGAGAAACCAGAAAGAAAGGGAGGGAGGGAGCGCCCCAAGCAGTTTTTTTTTGTTGTTGTTGTTGTTGTTTTTTTCAGTCTAGCTGCTGCTGCAGTAGCCTCCCCTACTCCCCTTCCTCCCCTGTGTTCCAGCCTCCAGCCGGGATCTTCTCTGGCAGCTGTGATGTTAACACGTAAATGCCGAATTTATTTCTTGGCAGTTCAAGTAAATTTGCAACAAGGTAAAAAAAGAAAAGGAATTTCTTTGGTAGCTTTGTATTTCGTGGCTATCACAGCTGGATGCATGATAGAAATTGACATATATGTTTAATACGTATAATTCCATACATGCCTGAGGAATCATCTTGATCAGGAGAAGCTGCAAAAAAGAAATGTGTTAGGGGACACAACTTCCTTGCTTTTTGCCACCAGTGGGCGGGTTGGAATTTAAACTCCTTTGAGTATTGGAAACGGAACAAGTCTCTGTAATTGCTGGGTTTGCTATGGAAGATTCGGATGTTTGCTTAGTGAAGCCCCTATAAACAGGGAGACAGTAAGAAAGAGGTGATCTACAGATACACACTTTTAAAGTTCTAAGAACAGGTTTTAGCTGGCTATTGAGGGTTTGTGAAAGCAGAGGTCAGACCTTAGAGCCTGAAATGCATGCCTGTGGGGATGGGGGTGGGGGAAAGAGGGGAGAGGGAGAGAGAGAAAGGGAGGGAACTCAAAGGGTGACAACACAAAAGGTGTAGCAAAGTCACGTTGCATGTCACTTAGAATTTCTGGCCCTGCAGCATCTTGCCTTTGCTGCTGGAAAAAAAAGCCTTTGGCTTTTAAAAAAATCCTGAATTCACAGATCCTAGTTGCCTGGACTTGATTCTAAGCTCAAACCTGATGCTATCTGGGACAGGCTTCCAGCTCCAGCGTGAGCTGGACTGAACTGAAAACAGAATAGGCTCAATAAACAGCTCGGATTCTGTGACCTCTGTACCTTAGGCCACCTTTCTGTGGGTCCCCACATTGTGAGGAAATCGTGAATGCTTGGTCACATACAAATGCTCACAGAAAGGAATTGTTCTTCGATGGGACTACCTGAAATCAAGCTGCTGACTGGCTGCATATTTAACTTGTGACTATTGCCCCAAGCTGTAATTTGTGAGAGGGTACATCACAGGAACTATGACCCTCTATTCACTCCTTACAGGTTGAGTGGACTCCGGGCATGTCTTAATTGTGTCTGGCTCTCCTGATAAGCTGCCATCTCCAACAAGGACTGATTACGTGACCGCTTCCCTCACTTCTCCTGTGCACACACCTTAGTGCAATCTGATTATTCACTGCAGCTGTCCTCAGAGAAGGGTTGATCTTTTCTAGGCTGCTTACTGGTTATGTGATCAGGGCAAAATGGGTGGGAAATTATGTAAACCTCTAAAACTTTTGAAAATTATGAAATTTTTTGAAAATTCAGATTTTGTCCTGACCGATTTTTGAACATGGTGGTTTTCTGGCTCAGCTCTATAAAATGCTCTTCTGAGAAGATGTTCTGCCCCTCTTACACAGAACCCCTCCAAGTGAAAGGTATGGATGAGACTAGGGGATGACTAAGAAATACAAAATTATGATTGCTGAATGGAAACACTGATTTTGTAACAACCAAGGAAAATCAACTGAAACTCCTGCACTTGGAGAGGCATGAGTGAGGGGAGAAGGCAAGATGATGTTTGTTTTTTGAAACTATTCCTGGAAGCTTCTTCCCCCTCCTTGCACCATTCCAAGCTGTTTAGAGTGCTTTGCATTCAGAGTGCTGAGCCTGTGCTCCTATCTGACAGGGATGACCATGAGGTAGCAGAAGGCAGCCGGGCCCTTGCACGTGCCATGCAGAAAACTTCCAGCTGTTGTCCCCACTCATGAGGTGGATGCACTGGTCTCACGGACAACAAAACCGTTTGGAGCTGGCTGGTAGTCCCTCTGAAACTAAAGACTGAGCTAAGTGACTTGGACTGGAAACCCCAGGACAAGATGCCCATGGTAGGAGGCCACATCATAGTGCCTAACATATGCCCTGCTTGGGGTGCCCCAATGATGGTAAACTCTTTGTTTGCATGGTTTACTACATGTGCCCTCTGGGACTATATTTCTGTATTGCACCCTGACTATCACGACACTGCCTCAGCTTCAACTTACTGGCCAGTTGTGCTGGGCCTGAAACGATGCTTAAGGCCAGGTAAAAAGGGTTAATACAGATATTTAAGGGGGAAGCCACCTGGCTAAGGCAGGCCTTTATGAGAATGGGATTTGTTGACTGGCTGAGTCCAGGACCCATGAAGGGCATAATTGAAACCAATACTGCAGACTGTTCTCACTGTTGTCTGGGTCTCACTGAGAGTAACTTTGCTGTAAAGCCAAGACAGCTAATGACCAAGGGGGTAGACTATGCAGAGAAGAGTTCACATAACAGGTTTTAACTTCTGTCCTTGAAAAGACCTGCTTATAAGGTTAGCCCTTGGCTGGTGTCTGGGAACTTAAGATTTTGGAAGGGTTTTCCCGCTACCACCCCGTTAGGAGTGACTCATCCCAACTGTACAAACAATATGGTTTATGGTGAACACCTGCTTTCCTTCCACGAGTCTGCAGTTTTGGTATGTGCTAGGTACAGAGTGCTCACATGACCACCCTCCTAAAACAACTCTAGGTATAGGTCTCTAATGAGTGTCCCTGGTAGACAGCATGTCACCCATATTGTCACAACTTGTTGCTGGAGAAATTAAACACATTTTGTGTGACTCCCCAGGGAGAGGACCATAGAAAGCTTGCATCCAGTTTTTTCCCCAGGCTTCACCTATGCATATTTCTCTTTATTGTGTTCTGTGTTCTTTTGCTGGGATAAACCATAGCTATAAATATGACTACATGCTCAGTCCTATGAGTCTCATGGAAAATCATCGAGCCTGGAGGTGTGGTCCTGGGGATCCCAGAGACAGTTGGAACTAAGTGTAAAATATTCAACAAGAAGGCAAGTGTGGCTGGAATCATGTGAGTGAAGGGAAGTGGCAGAAGATAAAGTCAGAGAGATAGTAGGGGCTTGATCGTGAAAGGCCTTATTTGGACTTTATTCTGAATGTGATAGGAAGCCACTGGAGGCTCTGAACAGGAAGGAAAACTGGTCTGGTTGCTGTTAGAGAACTGACATAAGGGGGAAAGCAGGGACATGAGGCAGGAAGTTCTTACAGACATGAGACTCTTCAACTATCCTTGGGTGGTTCAGATCCACTTCAGAAAGGAGAAACTTAAGTTCTTCTTAAGGATGAGTAGAAATAGGATAAATTTGGGCAAGGGGGTGAGGAAGGTAGTCCAAGCAGCAGGAAGAACTTGTACAAAGACCTAGAGGCATAAACTGCACGGTGTATCTGAAGAATGGTAATGGGTTTTGATATCACTGAAAGAGGGTCTGGGGCAGAGCCACAGAGATGAAGTCACAGAAGCCAGCAGGCATGCTGCATGTGGAAGATTTTGGGAATCATGCCCAGGGGCTTATGCGTCATCTCACGGGCAAACGGGAAGATACTGCAGGGTTGTAAACAGGGGAGTTATGGATCAAATTTGGGTTTTAGGAAGATCAATATGGCAGAGATGTGGATGAGAGAACAACAAAGGAAGCAAGTCTAAAACTAAATATCATAGTACCCAGTTCTAATGTAGGTGGGACTGCACACAAAACCATGCATATATAATTTATGTTATACATGAACAGAGAGGTGACATGATCAAATCATGTTAGAAACATGCTGACAAAAAGACTTCCGGCAAGCACACTAAAGGTATTTACTACCAGGCGGGTCCTTCCTACCTATGGAATGCTTTAGCAGTATGCATGTGGTATGTCTACACTGCTCACTGTACATAAACCTGGGATGTATATATTTATGAGGAATGACTTCCTAGAAAAATATCACACAAGCTATGCAGTTATCACAGAATAAACTGGAGATGTTTCATAATGGAAATAGCCCCATTCATGGACGTAACATTCCATATGCATCACTCAGAGGCTTCGTACGTTAAAATCCAGGCCAGGGTGCATCCTAGTTGAGGCAAGCAGTAGCTGGCCGCAGCCCTGGCAGTCACAGACTTCTCGACACTTTACCTGTGTCTTGTGATAAATGTATCTTTGAACATATTAGTCAGGTTTGGTGCTGGGTAAGATCTCTCATTTGTTGGAGTCCAATATACCAATCTGACCCATTGGGTTTTCCTCACAATATTTAATTTGAAAAGGAAGAATCAGGATGAATGATATATTTCCTAAACATACCCACCAAAAAAGGGCTACCAGTACTGACAACTAAGTTGCAGTGCATGTCCCTGCTGCCTAGATTGTAGTGTCTAAATACAATTTCCACTAACAGGAATCTGGTTTGTGTGTGTGTGGGGGGGGGGGGTGGCGGGATGGCTGATTCATTTCTGGGTTAGGAAATGTAAAAGATAATTTAAGACATCCTACCCTGCCTGAAAAGAAAAAATGTTTAAAGTTACCTACAATTAGTCAAAAGAACAAAGGAATGAACTTAAAGGAACTGTAAACAGGCACAACTGGGGTCACGTGAACAATGAAGAAGGGTGACTGCAATAGCGTGAAGCACAACATGTGAAACCCACAAATCTGTAATGATGCTCAGAAGCAAAGCAAAAGCAAAGCAAACAAAAACAAACAAAAAAATGTACTCATTGGCTCCTTGGAGGTTACTAGGGCACCAAGTTATTATCTGAAAATACTTCAAGGAAAAACTCGAGCATTTATCCTGCTTATAAGGACTATGTTTCAGGGTAACCAAATAGTTGATGAGGGAAAGTTTTTCTTCATAAAAGAATCCCAGATAACAAATGCAGGTAGAATTGTATGTTAGAAAGCCATCACTTTGCAATTCTTAGTGAAATCCAGACAACAAACAAATGGTTGCCAAAACCTCTAGGTGAAATGTCTGTGAGGAATTTTCGCATGGCTGGATCAGGCTGACACCACCCAGCTTCATTGATTCATCACCAGAAGTGGGACAATCAGATACTATATGCAATGCAATGTAAAAGGAAGTACACAATATGCTATGAGATATTCTCAATAAAAAACCAGAGCTGAATCTACCCAAGCCTGTAGAGCTAACTCCCAGTTTACAGACTAGACAACAGACAGTGGAACACGTTAAATTATATTACAAGGATATGACCAACTAGATCCAGAATGTGGGAAACTGTATAGCACAAAGGACATTATTTCTCTAACAAATAAAATGAAATAAAAAACAAGGGAGAGAGAATTGTTATAGATTAAGAGAACCTATGATCTTAGTTTGGATACTCATTCAAACAAATCACTTCTAAGAAGATATTTGAAACAGCTGGGAAAACGGAGAGGCTGGGGATTGAGTGATTAAGGAATAACAGCTAATTCTGTGGGTGTTCTAATACTATTGTGGTTTTGTTGGAAAAAAAAAGTCATACTTTGAGAGATACATACATAGGTGAAATAACATGTGGAATTTGCTGTAAATACTCTAGGAAAGAAAAGAGTTAATGTGTGTGGGGTGGCAGAGACGCAACAAGAATGGGATTGTAGAGGGCCACTGACTCTGGGAGATGGGTACAGGGGCCCATTACATCCTCTACTTTTGTGCATGTTTCAAAGTCTCCCTTATAAAACATAAAAAAGAATGAATTAAGCTATAGTATTTGCAAAAACTTAAAATGTAATACACACTGGCTGAGGTGCAGGAAAAGGAGCAGTTTCAAAGGAAGTAAACAATTACTTTTCCTAAGAACAATTTAACAGTAGTATCGAATGTCTTTTAAAATTTTATATTTAGTCCAGCATATTTAAAAAACTAATTCTCTGAAAATTTCATAGATGTGCACAGGATACATCTAAAATTTTTATAGTCATTAACCATCACATTGTAAAAGAATACTAAATGATAAAGGAAAATGTTCAAGAGGAACTGTTAAGGCACAAAATAGGGCTATAAAATAGAATATACCATGTTGTCCATTTTAGTCTTCTGAAAACTATGCATTTAGAAAGATCCTGAGTTTTTCTCCATAATGTTAACGCTGTTATGTCTAGTTGAGGAACTTAAGATGCTTTTAATTTTTTACACAGTTTTTCTATTGCCAGTATGGTATTATAATAAAGAAATTGTATTTTTGAAAGGTCAATCTGGATCAATTTCTAAAAGTAGCTAGTAATGGAATAATAAGTGGGTATGGTAGTGATACCTGAAATAATAAACTAAATGACAGGAGGCTGATGGGACAGGGCAGAGTGGATTCATTAACAATTAATTTTAGAAGGATAGGTATTTAGCACACTCTATTGTGAGAAAGAGCAAGTTGTAAATTTAAAAACAGAGGGTGTCAAGAAGGTTAAAGCTAGAAAAGAATTAAAGTGTATGTGAGCTTCAGTTAGAGGAATAAACACCTACATCAATTTCCTACGGTGACAGGGAAGGTTATTGTAGCAAAAATCTTAACACAATTCTGAAAATAACCAGAGCAGCATATTAGACAATCTCTCTTGAGTTTCTATTTTGTGTACTACGTGGACAGATAATTATATACTGGAGTGCAAAAAGAAATGTTAGGATATTACTGTAATACAAACGCAATTCTGATCATCAAATTCGGCTTATGTAACGGGTCAAATCCATTAAATGATTAACTTTGACATATAAAAATCTAGAAAATCCTATACTACCACACTTCATATATTATATATGGTTCAAAATTAGAAACCAGACATTTGCATCTTTCTACACTGGTTTAAATTTTAGTTGTCTCCTTCCTAAATCAGGCAAAAGCAAAGAAAATGCCCAGACTACCTTGTTTCCGTACTTTCGATGGTTCTTCGTAGTCCTGGTTTTCTGGATTTGGAGATTCTAGAAAGCTGATTTCTTCTGTGACACTTTCCGCTTCTTGACTCCTGAGGCTGTCTTCCTCTTCTTGAATAGGTGATTCTAATTCTGATTCTTCTGAATCAAGAAAGATCTGACCAGCGACTACTCTGCCTGCTGTGCTGTGTTCCTTTACCGACGACTCATCTGATGGCAAAGGGGTCTGAGAATGTAAAGTATTTTTAGTTTCCAACCTAATTTGACCACTACTTTTATTAATCCAGATACATCTCCTTCAGCTGTGAAGGAGCTGGTCGTCTCTCTAAACTGTGAATACATACCACTGTGGTAGTATTCATCCACATGCCTTCATCACTTGGCTAACCTGACTCTTCCAATTTCAATTTAAATGTTACTTCCCCCAGGAAGCCTTCCTTAATTCCTGAGGTCTGGATTAGGGTCTTTCCCTATAAGTTCCCAACATCTCTTATACTTCCCCTTATGCTAGCCCTGTACTACAACTTCTGATTCTATCTGTGTCTTCCTCAAATCTAGAGATCAGAGATCATAACTGATGGTTTCCTTGGATACATAATAATCAGCCTTATTCACTCAACCAATTTAGCTCAACAGAGTATAAAAATTGATATATAACGTGGAAACAAATGGCAGAGGTTAAGCCTCAAAATTAAAAAAAACTTAAAAAAAGCAGAGAATAAAATCCATCTCTCATTAGGCAGGAAAAGTGTTACTGCCTTGGGGCGCCTGGGTGGCTCAGTCGATTAAGCGTCCGACTTCGGCTCAGGTCAGATCTCACGGTCCGTGAGTTGGGTCCCGCGTCAGGCTCTGGGCTGATGGCTCGGAGCCTGGAGCCTGCTTCCGATTCTGTGTCTCCCTCTCTCTCTGACCTTCCCCTGTTCATGCTCTGTCTCTCTCTGTCTCAAAATAAATAAGTTAAAAAAAAAATGTTACTGCCTTCAGGCTCTTACACCGCACATTAAGTTAAATTAAACCTAATAACCAACACTGTGAATGAAACACAGTATTTTTATTCCCTTCCTACAGGTCAGTGATTCTTCTTTTCCCCCCTCCGGAAGAACTAGTACAGTGAATATCAGCATGTTTTTCTTAACCCAATTCTATGCTCAAAAGATGCAGATTTCATATCCTTTTTAAGATACATGAATTCATACTTTAAATTGGCATTAAATACTGGTCAATGCGAATTTTAGTACACACCTTGGAATCTAAGGATTCATCTTGACTGCCTTCCTCATCTGTAAAGAAATTTTAAGACAATTTTAGTCATCCTTCTTGCTGGAAATTGCAGGTATTATTAAAGCACTTAATAAGTACAACAATATAATCAGACACTTGATAAATACACCTCGAATTACCTAAAATTGCTTGTGCTCAGCAACTGCTCAGAAATACTAGGTGAAAGCAAAACAAGGGGCTGGCTGGAGGGTCCTTCTTCTCTCCCGGGCACACGGCAGCTCCATCTGTTATACAGGCAGGAAGACCAGCTACCCTACTCCACCACCAAAACCAGACCACTTCTACACATAACCATCCAATTCTACTGTACATATTAAGTCTACTACTAAGAACGTGTTACTAAATTTATAAAATCAATCTCTGATTTTGTGGTTCAGGCTACCCATTATTTTCCTCTGATCAGAATCTGGAAATTACATAGCTTATCTTAGTACTGATTAGCTCTTACTGTTCACTGAGACTACTAAAAATGGACACTAAGAATTATTATTATGTGACAGTAGAATTGCCAGACTAAGATATTTAGGATTTGTGTTCTACTCTATTCAGGATATAACCAGATACAATAAAAAGTAGCATCAAACCATCATGTTTCTTATTAAGAAATTAAGATCTCTTATTAAATAAACAAACGAATCCAGACCCTGGTACAACCTTTCTTCCAAACTCCTATCTGCTGCTTTGGCTTTGTCCAATTATGTTAACCTTCCTTCTATTACTCCTTTTGTGCTTTCCTATAACTTCTATTCTGGCAACTTGTCATTCTTTATTCTGATCTTATACAAACAATTTCAACAACCCAGTGTCCATATGCTGTGTTTGATCTTTGTATTCCTGGCCAGTTTAAAAACAACTGCCACATGATCTCTAAGTTGCCTTCTTAGTCTTAAAATTACCTGATTTTATCCAGGAGTGAGCTTCGTATTAGCCTGCTCTGTAAGTTATATGGGAAATTAACCAGCAGACAAAATGCTATCAAACCATATGCTTTTTACCAGGAAATTTGGTGTTATGGTTGTCATTTATCTTTACTTCATATGGTTACACCCTAAATATTATTCATAACTTGCAACTCTTTTAAGACTAACAAAAACATGCTTTGGGGTTTGTATTATCAAAGTAGTGAGCTAACTTTAAGAAGTATAAGCAACTCATTATGTACAAAATATACAACACTATTTCACAGTATTTCTCTTGATATATTGAAGAAACTAGTCTACTACTGAGGTTTTGCCATATAAGAAAGTGCTGTCAATTCACATTACTTAAAACCATAGCTACTTCCACATAACTACTTTTAGACTGCCTTCCAATATGTTTTTTTTCTGATGCGTGGGGATGAGGAAGGTATAGCATGCATTAGTCCCATAGTGCCCATAACATTTAGGTAGTGATGCCAGTTAATGAACAATCATCCTTCATGCTAACTTCTTCACAAGTTTTACCCAAAGCCCAAGTTTTAACATACAGTTCAAATTCCATTCTCAGCAAATCTTGGATAAAGGAAAAAAAATTCATCTTTCATTATATATCAAAGTTGTAGTATGAGGGGCACCTGGGTGGCTCAGTGGATTAAGCATCTGACTTTGGTTCAGGGCATGATCTCACCAGTTTGTGGGTTCAAGCCCCACATCAGCCTCTGGGCTGACAAGTCAGAGCCTGGAGCCTGCTTTGGATTCTGTGTCTCCCTCTGTCTCTGCCCCTTCCCTGCTCATGCTCTGTCTCCTTCTCTCTCTCTCTCTCTCTCAAAATAAACATTAAAAAAAAAAAAAGGTTGTATGTATGGATGTGTTTAATCACAAACATTAACTAATATATCAAGAGCAGTCATTAAATGCACAGATATATACAGTATATACCTACATACTGAAACTTTAGATGAGCTGGAACTCTTAAATTACTGATCACTAAATCATGAAATTTAGTACCTTCTCAACACAGGTCACATACGTAGCTAATAGGTATATAATACAGACACCTATAAATAAATTTTAAGATATGTACATTTGAGACACTACAGCTATTAGACATTTGACTGGCAAAATGTGTTTCTGAACTCCAAGAGACATGGAAACTTGTGACATCAGGGTTATTTCACATGAATTGCATCATGCTTCTCTCTCTTTCTCTTCTCTCTTCAAACTAGGAATATATACTAGGTTACCGGTAAATAAGAGAACTCTCTCTCATTTACTAAACTGGGAAAGACTACTCCAGATGGTAGTCTTAAGGCATAAGCTATTTCTCTCTTTCAAACTGATATATCCATTCACATACACACTTTATAGAAGTTGCTATAATCTAGAAACTTCTCACATATAGCAGTCAGGTAACAATTAAAGACACTGAAGTTATGCATAAATAAAAAGAAAATAATGCTTTTATCAGAACACAGACAGCAAGAAAAAAATGCAAAAGAATTCAACGAAGAGTTACACATTTCTCATTCAATAGCACACATCCAAAATATAATGGTTACATTACTTTAATAATTGTTACACCTTCCTCTGAAAAAGACCAATTTTCATTTTCATTATATCAGCTAACCCAAACTGCAAAAAGTATCAGGGATATTCTTTCAGGGAAAAGTAATCATCACAGATTCATTTTCCAATTTGTTATGTAAACTAAACAGACTGATGGACCTTCAAACATAGAAAGTATTAAGAGTTTGGTGAAAGACAGCAGACATCCTGTTCTCTGATTTGCCACAGATTCTGTGCAGATCCTACAATACCCCTGATTTAATTACTCCCAATCAAGGCCTGGAGAGCTAGCTTCAAAACCTGCCTTCATTACATGTTAATACATACATGGTTCAATACAGGCAAGCGTCCTTAGGCCTTCTTCTCAACGCATCAAGAGAGAGTAATACCACCTGCCCCGTTGACCTCACAATGTTTTAAGGAACAAAAGAACAATGAAATTAAACATCCTCTGCAATCTCAAATTTACTCTTTGAGTATGATAATAGAACTATTATCTGAAAACACTTAGCAGTGGATCTAATGTAAAGATTCTGTAACACTGTTGGCATAAAGAAAAAAAAAGTAAACTATCTCTTCCTGTTGAAAATAAGAAAATATGTATTTCTTTTTTTTAATGTTTTTATTTTTGAGAGACAGAGTACAAGTAGGGGAGGGGCAGAGAGAGGGAGACACAGAATTCACAGTAGGTTCCGGGCCCTGAGCTGTCAACACAGAGCCTGACGCAGGGCTTGAACCCACAAACAGTGAGATCATGACCTGAGAGGAAGTCAGACGCTTAACTGACTGAACCACCCACACAACCCAAGAAAACATGTATTTCTAAGTGAGAAAAATTATAGCATTTTTCATTATCAAGAGAATGAAGGAGAAATGATTTTTTAATGCCCTCCTTTATTTATTCACAGGAAAAAGAAAACATTGCTAATAAAAGTTTCATATTTTTATATGCCTCTAAGACAAACTATGAAATAATAGCTACTAACAGTGACAGGATAGATATTTCCTTTGTTGGCCGATTATATTCTAAATGGTAATAAATGCAACTTGCTCTAGGTAACCACTAATATTCAAACTTTAAGTCAACAGAAATTATGACCCAACACTTGAGTTTTAAATAGGAGCAAATCTTTAAATCTAAACTAATAATGAGGTGGACTTCCTGTATGAATAAGCAATTTAATGAATAAAAAAGTCAACTAAAAAGCCACGTACTCAATTTCTAAAACTTTACCTCACACAAGTGTTTTACCGTATTTGCACTTCATGTGAGTACAGTACTGCCTTTATTGTTCATCAGCACGCACATCTATACGGTTTTAGTTGTGGCTAAACATGGATTTTGCCTCTGCCAGAGAAATGCTCTGGCACAGTTTAACTACAATGGAAATCTCTGCTTACACCAACACAGTCCAAAGATTTAACATTTCAGTCTTAATAAACTATTATAACTACCCGAGAATCCCAACTGTTGCTTAAATGACTTCTTCAAGTATCATCTCCACTGACATGAAGCTCTAAGTATACGAAATAACTTAATGGAAGATGCAGGAAAATGTTTCTACGCTTTAATTTTCCTTAAATTGTGCAGACTGAACTCGGAGGAATATTTACCATGTTCCTTAAGTAGTTCTTATACTTTAGCGTGAAGAAATCACTTGTGAACTTTGTTAAACTACAGATGGCTGACCTGTTCCAGACCTAAAACTGCATGTTTAACAAACTCCTAAGAGGAATTCTGATGCAAGTGGTCTGAGGTCCATCAGTTACTCTATCCATTACACTCAACAGCTCCATTTCATACTTCTTTTGGTCAAATAAATGCAAGCAGGGCTTCAAGAGTTATGTAGAGTTTTTGAAGATTTGGTTATGAATACAAACCATCACTAAAAGGGGATAAGGCAGACCTTAAAGGATGATGTTGGCAGTTAAGTAACTAGCATATGCTTGTTGCTTTTGAAATGGTATCTCAAACCACATTATGGATAGAATTTTAGGTTTAGACCTCTCATTTTAGAAACAGAATGACGTTATGGCATTGACTTACAACTAGGACAGATAATTTGGGGATTCAAATAACCATCTGGGAAATTTTCTGTTGGAAAAAAAAAAAAGAGTTGACATTTATACCCTGCCTTGTTCCAAAAAAATTTAAAGCCGCAGAACAGCTGTCTTGTTAACTAAACTGATTAAAATTCAAAAGCTTTATTGTACTAATTGTTTCTTTAACAACAGTTGGAAACACTGTTTCTTTATCAACATTTTCAAAATAGAAGTTTTCAGATGTAGGCATAATGAACTATTAAAAAATAAAAACCAAACCACAGTATAAATCAGCTAACTGGAAAATCAAGTCAAAGGCACATTTCTATATCTATCCAAAAAATGAAAACGAGTTGCTATACATTTTAAATCTAAGGGACCAAATTTTCTCAAAAATCATAGAGTTACTGTCAACAAACATGGGGCAACTCCAACACCGTGACAGAGGTAAACACCACTTCCTCAGGAATATTTCCTGAAAAGGGATAGAGAGTGGGCACAATTATATCAAAAGTCTTCATTTTTAAATAGACAAAGAGACAAGGGACCACCTCAGGTACTAAGCAAATCCGCCAAACCACTGTCAACATCCTGGTTTTGATGGCCCTTGTGATAGGGCTCAGTGATAGATCACTGGCTCAGTGATAGATCCAGGTGTGTCAATTACTTAACTTACAAATCTCAAGCACATAATCTGTATGAGAGTCGAGGAAGTTCCAAAAGGCTCAGGTACCTCTGTGGATCTAAGCCAGCTGTTGGGATTCATTTCCAGGGTCAATTCCTCATTCGCGAGGAGTCGCTTAAAGTTTGTTAAGTGAGGAGAGGTGTGGGCAGGGTGACCGCCCCTTCTTTCCCTCCCCTCTCTAGCTCCCTAAATACCCGCTCTAGTCCAGGCCAGCCAAAGTCCAAGGAAAGACAATGAGTGACAGGCTAGTGCGAGGTGTGACCAGAGAGAGTGGAGTCTCCAGCTTGAGCCCCCACGGCCCTGCCCCGGGATGGAGGCCGGGGGGCGGTGGCTCCCGGCCTCCAATCCGAGGGGGCGGATACTAACCCGAGGACGCCGAGGCCGAGCCCAGCAGCACCGCACAGAGCAGCAGCGTCAGCCCAACCCGGACTCGCATCCTGCTCTCGCGGCCGCTGCCACCCCCTGGAGCTGTCGCTTTCGCCTCTGCCACCACCAACTCAGCCACCGCCACCGCCTCGCCGCTGCTCTTCCTGCTCTGGTCTCCTTCCTCCGCCCCTTCCCAGGCCTCCCTGCCCCAGTGCGCAGCCAATCCCCGCCCGCCGCCGCGGGCTCCGTGCCCAATCGTCGCAGTCTTCCCGCCCACCCTATTGCTCCGCCCCCGGGGTCATGCATTGACCAATCATTTTGCGAGGTTCCCACACGGGCTTTCCCGGTAGGACCACGGCCTCACCGACATGGCCCCAGCTAATTGGTAGATCCTGGGTTCAACCCTCCCGGAATCCGAGCGTGGGTCCAGGGCCTGGAAGAAAAGAAAGTCACCCAGGACTACAATTCCCACAATGCACTTCATGGGCTTCTCTCGACGTGTGCTTTTGGAAAACGTAGTACATTGTGGGGCAAGATTTAAAAATGCAGGTAGGTGGCTGTCGAAGTTAAGAGAACTTACTTAAGTAACATCTGGGGCAGACATTAATTCAAGGCCACGAACTCACAGCCTCTGTGTGTGTGTGTGCGTGCCAAAATATGTATCAAGCAACACACATTGTAAGGGTAATAGTTTGCAATGTGTATTAAGCTCTTATTCCTCTTTGTTTTATTTAGAAATTTTGAATTGGACAAAGTGATATCAACACTGAGGAAAAATACAACAGCTAGACTGAGTTCGAAGTATTTTTTTGAACTTAGGTAAAACCGTGCCATATGTACAGAAACCAGGATAGAACTCACTACCTGCCCCCCTTTCCCTGACAAAACAAAAGGAAAGAAACCCCGTCCAGTGCAGATCATTTCAATGCTAGTATTTATTTTTAGGAGGACCACCAGATAATAATCATCTGGAAGACGTGGCAACAGCCTTTGCAAAAACCCTTTCAAACACTTGTCCTTATCCCTCTCTTTTTGTAAGTGACACTGTTCTCTTCGTTGACTAAGTTCAGGAGACTGGGTTGATGTATTTGGAGATAAATGTGATGGTGATTGATTGCATTGCAGAAAAGGAAAGAGTCTTGTATGATAACTACCAACTTCAGGCATGCTCCCACTTCGGTAGTAGGGCAGTAGCTTGTTGTTCCTGCCCCTGCGTCAAATTGTGTCATTTTGTTTTCCCTAGCATCCACCCACTCTCAACTCAGTCCTGGAACTGAGTTGAGCTCAGTTTGAGGTCAGGGTTCTGGTCAGGACACCGGCCACATGTCTTAACACCTCCAGACATTTTCTTCTGTCTTCTTTGATAGAAAGTCCTCTTTTCCAGGACGAGGATAAAAAGTTAACTGCTGGAAAACAACAAAAAACTAACTGCTGTTCCACATTCACATGGGAGGGGATGAAGGAAAAATATTGTCCTATTATTATTGTACTACTGCCTCCTTGGCACTCATCTCTGTTTCTGTCACTACAATGTTTGCTCAGAGTTCCTCTGATTTTAAATCATAGAGTAGGGGTGCCTGGGTGGCTCAGTTGGTTGGGTGGCCGACTACAGCTCAGGTCATGATCTCGTGGTCTGTGACTTTAAGCCCCGCATCAGGCTCTGTGCTGACAGCTCACAGCCTGGAGCCTGCTTTGATTCTGTGCCTCCCTCTCTCTCTCTGCCCCTTCCCTGCTTGCTCTCTGTCTCTCTCTCAAAAATAATAAACATTAAAAAATTTTTTTTAAATCATAGAGTAAAATCTGGTATAGTTTCGTCCCTTTTTCATCTTATCGATCATTGCATCCTAATACTTTGAGCTATGTAGTTACTCTTTTATGTGACTATTTTTCTCTTTCTCACTCAAAATTTCCCTCCTGGGTCTCATTTTCTGTTACCTGCATCGTGCACCTGAGTTCTAGCTATTTTCACCGTCATTCTCCCATGACTCTTACCTAAGTCTCATACAGCCAGATTCATTTTCCTTTCAAAATTAAATTTCAATTCAATTAAAATTACATTGAAATTCCTACTCGAAATTTTTCAATGACTGCCTTTGTCATAAGATCGAAAAAATATTAGAACTTCTCCTGAAAAAATAGGAACTTGTGCTGACAGTTTTATTTTCTTGAGGAAGTACTGGGAAGACATTTCTGCCTTCTGCGGGAGAAGCAGCGATTATCTGATTGATAGATTAGGGAATGACTGTTCACTGCTTGAGACTCAGCTTTACTTTTCATCTTTTTCTTTCCTATGTGCTTCTTATATTCAAGGTCCGATGCTAAGTGCTGCATGAATACATTTGCCACTTCTCTGACTAATCTCCTGATTTCCACATGAACACACTCTTGCCTTGTCATGGGCTCCTTTACCCTCTCCCCACTGCCCTTGCTTCCTCTTCTTAGCCACAGCCATGGCATCCTTCCCACTTTCACTTGGATTTCATCTTGGCTGAGCCTTCTCTGACCAGGCCAGTTCTCATTATTCTTTATGTCTCTAAGGGTTCACAGAACATTCACAAACTTGCCTTTTAAATGGGATGTAAACTTTCTGAGGCCAAAGACAATTATTTAATTCTGTGCATAGATGTATATCATTGGACTTGCCACTAAATAATTTTTGTTGATTGATAGTACACCTTAGTTATAAAGTATTTTAATAAAAATAAGATCTTATTATAGATAATAGATAATTATAGATTATTATTTTAATAGTAAGATCTTCAAAGTCCTTGCTATCTATTATAAGCTTAATCTTAAAATATTTTACAGGGAAATATTAAGGAGCATTTGCACCCTTAGGACACAGGAAATTTACTTCATTCCTCTTCAGCTCTGTAAAATGAGTATATTAATAACATCTTCTTCACCAGATCTGTTGTGAGGTTAATACCTCAAAAGAGGTATGCAGGAAAAGAGAATGTTTTACAAATATTATTTCTGATTGATTGCTTGGTTGAAGCAAAGAAGGAAACCAAAATACTACTTTTTATTAAGACTAATAAAACTAGTTTTATTCACTTAATTTGAAAAAGGTTTAGAGCTGCTAGAGGTACTGTCTTTAGCCAACAGCGAATAATTGACATCTTCTGAGAATGCTCATAGGACCTTGGCTTTTTGGGGAAATTCCAAGTCTCCAAAACAGGTCTAGTGGGGAAGACTGGTGTGGGAAACCAGATTTATTTTAACAGCCTGCTAGATTGCATGATGATTAATTAGTGAAAAGGTTGTGAATTCTCCATGGCCTTACCTATTCCAGGCAAACATTCATCAAGGTTTCTTGCCAACATTCCCAGTTAAACTTATGTACTCACTCTACTTGTACAAAATTTTAATATTATTTATTAATTCATAGACTTCTTTAATATTTGCTCAGCTGTCTGTACTCTGTTTAACTTGTCCTATATCAACATTCTGGATCAGTGTCATAGATTTCCAAGTTGCAGAAAACCTGTTTGCTTGGCATTACAACACAGCATAGGACCCAATGGAGGTAGATAATAAGTGCCTTTTCATGCAGAGGACACTGATGTGACCTTATTCCGTTGAAATGAATCAAACAACCGGCATGTATTGAGAACCTCCTGAAAGTATTGAGCACATAAATCCAGTTTGCTCTTTGTTTATGGATAAGACAACCCCCAGAGCCTTTTCCTAAGAATGCAGTGATTGTTATTAACTCTAGTCAAGTATATCCTTTCCTGTGCTATTCTTAGGCATCTGTTTGGTTGACCATGTGCACAGGCTGTCAGCACTTGAACCAACATATCTGCCAGGGCAGGATTAGGGAGACACAAGGAGCAGAATATTTTCCCCTTAAAGCTTAGAGAATATACTTTCTTTGATATAGATGAGGTAAATTTAAGTCGTTATTTTGTGTTCACTTCTCCTAGATAAATGAAAATTGAAATCCTTGCACCGAATCATGATTTAGAACCTGACATCTCCTCATGCACATTCTCAGTTCCTTGAGTAAATGGGCAATAGGTTCTTTACTTCATTGTATTAACTGTAATTCCAGGATTGTTTATAGCAGACACATAATTAATCGTCAAATAAACTTTGAATGTACATATAGCTCTCTAAGGTTATAATTGTCATAAAGATCAGAGTGTAGATCCTGATTGCAGAGCACAGTGTTCAATATACCTAAGCTCTGAAGCTGATCGAATGAATAGGGTGTGGCGTGTGTGTGTGTGTATGTGTGTGTGTTCAGGCTCTACTAAGTTTAATCCTGAAGTGACATTTACTTTGGAGGTGTATATCCTTTCTAAGCAGTGTTGATTCATACCAGATAAAGGAAAGGCCGAGATACCTTTATACCCTGAAGAAATGGACAGGCATCTTTTGGTCTAATTTTTTATAGATTTATTAACTACAGTTCTGGAGAGAGACTGGATTAAACTAAATTTCAATAAGAACTTGATTAAGTGAACCTTATAAAGTGGAGATAAATGCTTTAGAGCTCCCATTAAATTCAGAATACTTAACTGAGTAGACAGCAATGTATTTAATCAGTGAATGTTGGGTTAAGAACATTATATTCATAGGATAATGCTTCCTTCCTTCCTCCCTCCCTTCCTTCCTCCCTCCCTTCCTTCCTTCCTTCCT
The DNA here is from genome assembly GCF_007474595.2 of Lynx canadensis. Classification (NCBI taxonomy): domain Eukaryota; kingdom Metazoa; phylum Chordata; class Mammalia; order Carnivora; family Felidae; genus Lynx; species Lynx canadensis. Next base: position 125,226,245 of record NC_044308.2, read on the forward strand.
TCCTTCCTTCCTTCCTTCCTTCCTTCCTTCCTTCCTTCATTCATTCATTCATTCATTCAACAAATATTTTCTGGGCACTGTCAATGCCTTTCTGCTAAAGACCACTAGGGACACCCCTGTAGTTGAAAACATTAGGTTTAGTACTTACTAATGAGGGAGAACACATGCATGGCATCTCTCTCTGTAAGGAGGCTTTAGAAAGAACCTATTATAGGATTTGGACTTTGGTTGGGTAATTGGTGGGAGGATCCAGGAAAGTTGGGTTTGGTCTAGATTGGATGCTGTTAGCAGTACCCCCGATTTCTATGATTTGGTAGAAATCAAGCAGTAAACCTTATCTGAAAGGAGAGGAGACTAGAATGAGGATGAAGCAATCATTGGTGAAGAAACAGTAGTTACTTATTTTAGCCAAGAGATGAAGTGTTTGGTACTTTGTGGATGACACAGGGAACTTGTTTCTGTCTGTGCTTAGATAAAATCATGAAATGGTTTGCTTTGTTTCATTTAATCTTAGTTGCAGAGTAGCCTGTCTATTGTTGGTATTCTGTGATTGTTTATGTCCAATAGGAGAAGAACATGGCCTGGTTGTGAGTGTCAGGCCGGCTTCTGCTTGTCAGGCGTTCCTCTTTTTCTTTCTCAGCACCTACTGTTGAGGTACACCAGGTTCTTGATGCTGAGGATTCAGTGATTAATAAAACAGACAAAAATCATAAGAGTGTACATTCTAGAGAAATAGAATAAAAGAAATAATTATAATTATTTAGAAGGTGATAAGTACTACAGAGAAAAAACATAAATAGTACAGAAGGGGAATAGGGTACCAGGGGGTGACTGGGGACCACCATTTACATTTAAAGCAGGGAGGTCAGGGAAGACTTCCCTGTAAAGCTCGCATTTGAGCAGAGACTTAAAGTGATGAGGAATGAACCATGAAGACATGGAGTGGATCTAGCTGTTCTGATGGGTGTAAGGTGATATCCCATTGTGGTTTTTTTTTTTCAATATATGAAATTTATTGTCAAAATGGTTTCCATACAACACCCAGTGCTCATCCCAAAAGGTGCCCTCCTCAAAACCCATCCCCCACCCTCCCCTCCCTCCCACCCCCCATCAACCCTCAGTTTGTTCTCAGTTTTTAAGAGTCTTTTATGCTTTGGCTCTCTCCCACTCTAACCTCTTTTTTTCTTTTTTTCCTTCCCCTCCCCCATGGATTTCTGTTAAGTTTCTCAGGATCCACATAAGAGTGAAAACATATGGTATCTGTCTTTCTCTGTATGGCTTATTTCACTTAGCATCACACTCTCCAGTTCCATCCACGTTGCTACAAAGGGCCATATTTCGTTCTTTCTCATTGCCCTGTGGTACTCCATTGTGTATATAAACCACAATTTCTTTATCCATTCATCAGTTGATGGACATTTAGGCTCTTTCCATAGTTTGGCTATTGTTGAGAGTGCTGCTATAAACATTGGGGTACAAGTGCCCCTATGCATCAGTACTCCTGTATCCCTTGGGTAAATTCCTAGCAGTGCTATTGCTGGGTCATAGGGTAGGTCTATTTTTAATTTTCTGAGGAACCTCCACACTGTTCTCCAGAGTGGCTGCACCAATTTGCATTCCCACCAAAAGTGCAAGAGGGTTCCCGTTTCTCCACATCCTCTCCAGCATCTATAGTCTCCTGATTTGTTCATTTTGGCCACTCTGACTGGCGTGAGGTGATATCTGAGTGTTGTTTTGATTTGTATTTCCCTGATGAGGAGCGACGTTGAGCATCTTTTCATGTGCCTGTTGGCTATCTGGATGTCTTCTTTAGAGAAGTGTCTCTTCATGTTTTCTGCCCATTTCTTCACTGGGTTATTTGTTTTTCGGGTGTGGAGTTTGGTGAGCTCTCTATAGATTTTGGATACTAGCCCTTTGTCCGATATGTCATTTGCAAAGATCTTTTCCCATTCCATTGGTTGCCTTTTAGTTTTGTTGGTTGTTTCCTTTGCTGTGCAGAAGCTTTTTATCTTCATAAGGTCCCAGTAATTCACTTTTGCTTTTAATTCCCTTGCCTTTGGGGATGTGTCGAGTAAGAGATTGCTATGGCTGAGGTCAGAGAGGTCTTTTCCTGCTTTCCCCTCTAGGGTTTTGATGGTTTCCTGTCTCACATTTAGGTCCTGTATCCATTTTATTTTTGTGAATGGTGTGAGAAAGTGGTCTAGTTTCAACCTTCTGCATGTTGCTGTCCAGTTCTCCCAGCACCATTTGTTAAAGAGACTGTCTTTTTTCCATTGGATGTTCTTTCCTGCTTTGTCAAAGATTAGTTGGCCGTATGTTTGTGGGTCTAGTTCTGGGGTTTCTATTCTATTCCATTGGTCTATGTGTCTGTTTTTGTGCCAATACCATGCTGTCTTGATGATGACAGCTTTGTAGTAGAGACTAAAGTCTGGGATTGTGATGCCTCCTGCTTTGGTCTTCTTCTTCAAAATTCCTTTGGCTATTCGGGGCCTTTTGTGGTTCCATATGAATTTTAGGATTGCTTGTTCTAGTTTCGAGAAGAATGCTGGTGCAATTTTGATTGGGATTGCATTGAATGTGTAGATAGCTTTGGGTAGTATTGACATTTTGACAATATTTATTCTTCCAATCCATGAGCAGGGAATGTCTCTCCATTTCTTTATATCTTCTTCAATTACCTTCATAAGCTTTCTATAGTTTTCAGCATACAGATCTTTTACATCTTTGGTTAGATTTATTCCTAGGTATTTTATGCTTCTTGGTGCAATTGTGAATGGGATCGGTTTCTTTATTTGTCTTTCTGTTGCTTCATTGTTAGTGTATAAGAATGCAACTGATTTCTGTACATTGATTTTGTATCCTGCAACTTTGCTGAATTCATGTATCAGTTCTAGCAGACTTTTGGTGGAGTCTATCGGATTTTCCATGTATAGTATCATGTCATCCTCTTCCGTGACCTCTCGTCTGCGCTTGGCTCCAGAGACTCCGTTCTGCTAATCCTCTGGTGGTTTTCTGGGTTATTTAGGCAGGTGTAGGTGGAATCTAAGTGATCAGCAGGACGCGCGGTGAGCCCAGCGTCCTCCTATGCCGCCATCTTCCTAGTAACCTCATTGTGGTTTTGATTTGTGTAACATCTGAAATAAATCGAACATAATAAATAGATACATACATGCATACCCTTATAAATAAATAATAAATAAATAAATAAATAAATAAATAAATAAAGGTATGTTAATTACCCTTCAAATAGAAAATAAAAAAAATTTTTAAAAATGTGGACATGAAGAGCCTTCCAGGAATAAGAAGCTGCCCCAATAAAGGTTCTAAGACAAGAGCACGTCTCTTATGCTCCAAGAATAGCAAGGAATCCTATGACTGTAGAAGCAGATGAAGGAGGAGATGGCAGGAGAACGGGAGCAGGGGAAGTCAGAGAGTGACTCGGGCCAGATGGTGTAGGGATTTTAGGTCAATATTAAGGGGTAGTCAGAATGCTACTTTTTATGACTCTGAGATTGGCTCTCTTGAAGTGTGGCTTGGATAGTGGCCTGGAGCTTCCCCCTCCTGCATGAAAATAAGCAAATAATTATATAATCCTTTTTATTAATTGTTTGGATATAATGCTAAAGTAACCAATTAAAACAATTGTACTCAAAAGTTTGGTTCAGCAGGAGTTAGAAACTGAGATGGTAAGTACAAAATTGAGACGGTAAAAGAGAAAGATCTTCAAATAAGGATCCCCAAAATATTCAAATAATATTATTGTAAATGCAAGTCACATGGAAGTAAGTTTAGAAAACATTTACAATGCAAAATAAGTTTTTTTTTTAAGTATTTATTTTGAGGAGCTCGTGCATGAGCAAGTGGGGGAGGGGCAGAGAGGGAGAGAGAGAGAATCCCAAGCAGGTGCCCTATGCAGGGGCTGAACTCACAAACCATGAGATCATGACCTGAGCCAGAATCAAGAGTCAGATGCTTAACCAATTGAGCTACTGAGGCACGTTTTGATCATTTCCTACCCTTAAAAATTTTTTTGAAGGTTTTATTTTTATTTTTGAGAGAGACAGAGACAGAGACAGAGGAGACAGAGGATCTGAAGCAGACTCCACACTGACAGCAGAGAGCCAGATGCAGGTCTACAACTCATGAACCATGAGATCATGACCTGACCTCAAATCTGATGCTTAACTGACTGAGCCACCAGGCAACCCTGATCATTCCCTATTCTTGAATAGGTTCCCAGCTATGCCATGTTGACTTCACATAAATCCACCCTGAAGGGCAGCATTGACAAAAAAAAGAAATGTATGTATTATGTATATACTAAGATATATAAGAAATACATATTTCATATATGCATGAAAAATGTTTGTACACATTGGCACAAATGTATATAATTAAAACAATTGAGAATAAGTTGCAGGCATGATGCTTCTCTAAATATGTTAGTATTTCCTGAAAACAAAGAATTCTCTAACATAGCCACAGAACTATGATCAAAGTTAGAAACTTCACACTGATTCAATACTATCATCTAATCTACAGACTTTATTGATCTTGTACTGACTTGCCACAATAATGTCCTTTCTAACAATAGAAAATCCAGCATCATCAGTTGCATCCAGTTTGTCACATCTCATTAGTGTCCTTTAACCTGGAACAGTTCTTGAAAGTGTGTGTGTTTCTGAACCACTTGATACTAATAATTTTTAAGTGTATAAATAAGTTATTTCATAGAATTTACCCTAATGTCAATTTGTGTTATGATTAGATTCAGGTTATGTACATTTGGGAAGACCACCACAGAAATGATGCTGAATTCTCTTAGTGCATCATGTCAGGCACCAAATGCTATTGGTTAGTCCAAATTCTGGCAATGATAATGTTAATCAATTAGTTAAGGAGGTGTTTCATTGTATTTACCTTTTGCAATTAATATGTATCTTGAAGAAGACACTTTGAGATTCTGCAAATATCTCACTATTCCTTAAACATTCACCCACTAGTTTTACCATGTATATTCATGATTCTTGCCTGAATCAATAATTACTATGACAGCTGCCAAATGGTGATTTTCTAATTCTATCATTCCTTCTACATTTATTATTAGCTTACTAGCGTAGGCAGAGATTTTTCTTATTTATTTCTTCATTTAATTGATTAATTTACATTGTTATAGACTCACACATTTTTTATTCAATACGTTATAATCCTACCTATCATTATTTTGATGTTCAGATTATCTCAGATTTAGCCAGTGGGCACCTCTTCAAACTGACTACTGTATCTTTTTGAGAGCATTCTTACATTTTTGCACTACTTATATATTTTTTTCTACTTCCCTTGATCCAGTCTTGGAATCAGCCATTTCTCCAAGCAGGCCTGCTTTTCTTCAGTGGAGAATGGTGTTCATATTCCAAGAGTATTCATTACTACTGGGTTGTTAATGTTTCTAAAATATCTTAGCAGATGGAGCTGGGAAGTGTGTGTGTGTGTGTGTGTGTGTGTGTGTGTGTGTGTGTGTAGGTATAGATGTGTGTATGTTTATGTGTGCATATACGTATGTATATATAAATGAATGCATACACACATTCATAATACACATAACTACACATATCTATACCCACTTCTACATATATTTTTTAAGTTTATTTATTTATTTTGAGAGAGAGAAAGAGAGACAGAGAGCAGGGGAGGGTCAGAGATAGGAGAGAGAGAATCCCAAGCAGGCTCTGCACTGTCAGCACAGAGCCCAATGTGGGGCTCGAACTCACAAACCATGAAGTCATGACCTGAGCCGAAACCAATAGTTGGATGCTTAACCAACTGAGCCACCCAGGTACTCCCATTTCTATATCTATTTATGTCTTTCTATATATTAAAATCTCTGGAAAATGAATGAATGAGCCACAGAGAAAACAGGAGAAAATATTTGCAGTGCATATTTTTAAAGGGAATTTGTGTCCAAAATGTGTTAAGAACTTGATAATAAACACATAATGAATATATTATTTAAAACTATCGAGGCTATAAACATAGACATAAAATAAATGTGAATTAAGTAATATGAATAACATAAATATAACACATGTATATATTTATGTAATAAATAGAAATACAAAATACAATAATAAATATACAAATAGAATAAAACATAATAATAAAAATATCCCACAAATGGAAAAAGTTTGAACATGCCCTTTCAAAGAAAATAGGTAAGTAGAAAATAAGCACGTGAAAAGGTGTTCAACATCTTTAGTCTTCAAGGAAATGTAAATTAAAATCACAACAAAATATCACTCCCTTTAAAATGGCGGAACTTTTAAACAATGACAAGTATTGATGAGGATGTAGAGCAATTGGAACTTATAGGGCTGTAAAAGGGTACATCTGCTGAAAAAAATTTTTATCCATAGTCCTTGTGCATGAAACATATATCGACCCTGTAACTTAATGTTTTCATTCTTAAGTGCTTGCTCAAGAGAGATGAGATCCTATGTTCATAAAATGTCTCACGCAATAATGTTTCTGGTAGCTAAATTCATAATAGGGAAGATCTTGGAATCACTTAAAATGTTCACCTTGTGAATGGAAAAGCAAACTGGTATATTGATACAATGGAGTGTTACTTGGCAACAGAAAGGAGAGAATTATTGATATGTGCGTATCATGGACGAATCTCAAAAACATGCTGAGCAAAAGAAAACAGATATGAAAGAGCTCATGTTTTATGATTCCATTCCTATGGCGCTCGAGAACAGTTACAGCTAACCTCTAGTGATAGAGTTCAGAACAGCAGTTGCTTAGTGGTTAGGGTGGGAAGGGGAAAATTAACTGGAAAGGGGAAGAAGGGAACTTTTGGTTAATAGAAATCATCTATAGTCTAATTAGCTTGTGGGTCACATAAGTGACAGAGATACATCTGTCAAAACCATAGAACCATGCCCTTAAGATCCATGCATTTTCATGTATGTAGATGATACCTTGTGGTAGGCAGACTAATGCACCCCCTACCAAGATGTTCCTAATCCCCAAACCTGTGTATATGTTACCTTTGAAAGCATAGGACTTTGCTTATGTAATTGAGTTAAGGGTCTTGAGATGGGAAGATTCTCCCTGATTAGCCAATGAGAATGGATAATCATAATGTAATCATAAACTTTCTTACAGGAGGGAGGTGGGAGGGCCAAAGTCAGAGAGAGAAGAGGAGATGCTATTTCTGAAAGAGGACCATGAACCAAAGGATGCAGATAGACTCTAGAAGCTAGAAACAGCAAAGAATGGATTATCCCTGGAGCCTCTGGAAGGAACACAGCCCTGCCAACTTCGTGATTTTGGCCTTGGAAGGTCCATTTTTGGACTTCTGACATTCAGAACTGTAAGATAATAAATTTGTGTAGTTTTAAGTCACTATGTTTGTGGAAATTTGTAATAAGCGGCAGTAGTAAAGAAGCTAAGATATATAGGCATACCTCATTTTATTGCGTTTCACAAGTATTGCATTTTTTCATAAGGTGAAGGCTTGTGGCAACCAGCATGGATCAAGTTTATTGGCACCATTTTTCCAACAGCATTTGCTCACTTCCTATCTTTGTGTCACATTTTGGTAATTCTTGCAAAATTTTAAACTTTTTCATTGGGCACTCACAATGTGCCTATTATATTTGTTACAGTGATCTGTGGTCAGTGATTACATCTCACCGAAAGCTCAGGGATGGTTAGCATAAATTAAGGCATGTACATTATTTTTTACAACATATGCTGTTGCACACTTAATAGGCTATAGTGTAAACATAATTTATATGCACTGGGAAACCAAAAAATTCATTTGACTCACTTTTTTGCAATGTTTGCTTTATTGTAATATTGGCTTTATTGCAGTGTACCGGAACCAAAGCTACAGTATCTCTGAGGTATGTCTGTACTTCATTTTGAAAAAAAAAAAAAGGTATTAAAAAATGAACGTGGGGTGCCTCAGTCAGTTAAGTGTCCAACTCTTGATTTTGGCTCAGGTCAGGATCTCACGGTCGTGAGATTGAGCTGGGCATGGAGTCTGCTTGGGATTTTCTTTCTGCCCCTCCCTTTCTCGCATGTGATTTCTCTCAAAATAAAATAAATAAAATAAAAAATGCACTTAAATGAGCAGTCTCATGTGCTACCAAAAAATAAGTAAAAAAAAAAAGCCATATTGTGGAACAGACCTGGACACTACTCTGAATTGTGCCATCTGCCAGTTCAGCAGTTCAGCTGTGGAAACTTTGGAAAGTTATGTAACATCTCTAAGGCTCAGTTTCTGAGTCTACAAAATCATGATTATTAAACCTGGTTTACCTCTCAGAACTGTCATGAGGAATAAAGGCAATAAAATAAGAAAGCATTCTAATAACAAAAGACCAAAAAGGTAAAGCCTTTTTTCAGTTAAAAAAATTTTTTTTAATGTTTATTTATTTTTGAGAGACAGAGACAGAGAGAGAGACAGAGTGCAAGCAGGAGAGGGGCAGAGAGAGGGAGACACAGAATCCAAAGCAGGCTCCAGCCTCTGAGCTGTGTCAGCACAGAGCCTGATGAAGGGCTTGAACTCAAGTGCTGCGAGATCATGACCTGAGACGAAGTCAGACACCTAACCAACTGAGCCACCCAGGTGCCCCTAGCAATTTTTTAGCACTGATCAGCTGGCACCTAAGAAAGAGGTCAACCTGGGTATTCTGTTCTTCAGTAGTCCTACTAAAGGTCAAACAACACTTTCAATTTCTTATTGATTCTCCAGAAAACTTTGAGAGGTTTGCTGGTGAGCCCAGGAGGTAGGTGCCTCTGTTAAAGAGGACCAGGTTCCTTCATCAATTCCTCATTAATTAGCCAGATCCCCACCATGTCCCTTATCAGAATTTCTCACTTGTCAGGCTTAAGGAATGAGTTCATTATATAATAATAATTAAATTTATTTTGAAGTTCTGGCAATTCACGTCACTTAATGTTTCTTGGAAGTTCTGCTTCCGTTCTTTTCCACGGTCACCATCCTGGTTATAGCCCTCATAACTTCATGTCACACAAACTTGCTGATGAGATTATCATCAGACTCATTTTCCTCAATCTCTCTGGCTCAAGAAGTCATAAGGGCTTCTTATAACCTTGGGCAACAAATTCAAACTCCCCTGCATGGCCGCCAAGCATCTTTTTCCCTCCTCTCCTCTACATCTCCAATCCTATTTTTTTCTTTCCCCCTTATACATGTGTATTAGTCAGCTCAGGCTGTCATGAGAAAATACCACAGACTGGGTGGCTTAGAGAAGAGAAATGTATTTCTCATAGTTTTGAAGACCGGGGGTCTGAGATCAGGGTGCTGGTGTGGTCAGGCTCCTGCGAGAGCTTTCTTGCCTTTTCCTGTGTCCTCACGTGGCTGTGAAAGAGACTGAGCATGCTCTCAGGTTCTGGTGTCTCTTCTTACAAGGACAGTAACCCTAGCAGAAGGCTCCACCCTCATGATCCATCTGAACCTAATCTCCTCCCAAAGGAGGAGATCACCATCTCTAAATACCATCACATGGAGGGGGCGGGTAGGGTTTCCACATGTGAATTTGGGAGGAGGGACACAATTCAGTCTGTGGAAACATATTCTGTTTCAGATGTAGTTTTACCTGCTTATTTAATCCTACTTGTTCCTTTCTTTGGGTTGGACTGCTTGCATTTATTTTCTAATTCTCTTCCTTTTCAAAACCCAATTCTAAATTCTAAGAAGCACACTTTCAGTTTAATCCTTCTTTTGTTGGGCTTTCTCCCATTTCATAAAATACTCCTTTGTGCCATTTTAGTTTGTGTATACTTGATTTTAAGCATTTTGCTATATATTTTTATTCTGAAATTACAATTGGGTTGTAGTGAGGCAAGTGCCATATTTTGAAGAATAAATACTGCTATAAAGAGCATCTCTCTATTATGAAAAGATTTTGACAGCCTAACTAATGGGTTACCTATCTTTAGCACTATGAGACTCCATTATAAGCAAGAGGAGAAAAAGGCACAGTGACTGAGAGTTGATTGTGGCGAGATTTAGAATCATTGGATTTTCAAGCCTCTATCTCTCATATTACATATCTTAAAACTTCACATCTTAAGAAGTGACTTAAGATCGTATAGGTAGTTAATGGTGATGATAGAGACCCAGATGTCTTTCTTCCCATTCTATGGTTTATTTATTTATTATTTTTTAAGTTTATTTATTTTGAGAGAGAGAGAATCCTAAGCAGGCTCTGCACTGTCAGCACAGAGCCCAATGTGGGATTTGAACATACAAACCGTGAGATCCTGACCTGAGCCAAAACCAAGAGTTGGATGCTCAACTGACTGAGCCACCCTGGTGCCCCTATGGTTTATTTATTAAAATGTATTTTTCCACTGAAAGCCTAGTTGGTTCTATTCGTTTTCTGTTGGTGCTTAACAAATTATGACAAATGAAGCTGCTTAAAACAGACATTTATTATTCCCATAGCTTCCATGTTTCAGGAGTCTCAGCACAGTGGAAATGAATCCTCTGCTCAGGGTCTCACAAGGCTGCAACTAAGGTATTTGAGAGCTGGGGGTCCTCCTCCAAGCCCGTGTGAGTATTGGCAGAATTCATTTCCTTGAGGATGTAAAATTCATAGCAACAACAAACTCATTGCTTCTTTGAGGCCACGAGGAGAGTCTGTTGCTTCAAATCTCTGGCCTATAAACCCTCTTTTAAAAGGCTTCCTAGGGCGCCTGGGTGGTTCAGTCAGTTAAGTGTCCAACTCTTGACTTCAGCTCAGGTCATGATCTCACAGTTTGTGAGATCTAGCCCCACGTCAGGCTCTGTGCTGACAGTGTGGAGCCTGCTTGGGATTCTCCCTCTTTCCCTCTCTCTCTGCTCGTCCCCCACTCATGCTCTCTCTCTCTCAATATATACATATACATGTATATGTATACATATATGTATATATATATATAAACTCTCCTTAGCTTATATATATATATATATATATGTACATATATATATATATATATATATATATATATATATTTTTTTTTTTTTTTTTTAAAGGCTTACCTGATTAGATCAGGTCCTCCCAGAATAATCTCCATTTTGATGAACTCAAAGTCAGTTGATTAGGGACCTGGTATTTGTAAAAATATCCTCACTTCTGTTATATAATGTAACCTAATCATGGAAAGGACACCCATAATATTTGAAGCACTCACCCACACTGTAGGCCAGAGGGTTATACTGGGTATGTATATTGGGTTAATTTTTAAAAATTAGGACAAGTAACAACAGAGAAAAACAAAATCATTTCTGGTGTGGCTTTCTGAATAAAACACCATAATGTGTTTCTTTCTAGTCATTTGTTCTTGTTGCCCTTCCCTACTCCCCTTTGGGTTTTTTTCTCCCCATACTTTAAAAATAGAGTCATATACTATATATAACTAAATCTGATACTTCATTCATTTGGCATTATTTTGATTTTTTTTTTCAACGTTTATTTTATTTTTGGGACAGAGAGAGACAGAGCATGAACGGGGGAGGGGCAGAGAGAGAGGGAGACACAGAATCGGAAACAGGCTCCAGGCTCTGAGCCATCAGCCCAGAGCCCGACGCGGGGCTCGAACTCACGGACCGCGAGATTGTGACCTGGCTGAAGTCGGACGCTTAACCGACTGCGCCACCCAGGCGCCCCATTTGGCATTATTTTGTAAGAATTTTTACATGTTGTTCTATATCATCCCCATAGACATAATTTTTTCTTTAGTAAACATGTCTCTTTAGTGTGGAAGAAATGGAGAGTGTAGATAAGCAAAAAGGGAAAATAAATCAAATTGCAATATTCAGAATTCAGCCTGAGTGTCATACACTTTCAGATTTTTTATTTTGGTCTGAATATTTTGAGTATACTCATATAGATATATTTCAAGGTGGAGACAATTTTTGGACCTTACCTCTCGGCATTCAAATTTCCCTTTGGGGAAGATGTCACAGTATTAAAAAAAAAAAACACTCTGATAATTCCTTGGGGCATAAGATGGGACTCTGAGTTTCAGGATATTGGATGATGTCAAGATGTCAGAGAAGGAGAAAGCTACATGGCAAGGTGGAGGAGCAGAATCTGGAGCTCCCAGGAAGTGTGGGAGGTGGGAGTGAAGAGCTGATAGAGGGAGAGAGGAGGGACAGAGAGGTGATGGTACACTGCTGCACACTGTGCAATGTTCCTTTCCCCAGCTCAGTTTTCATTGCATCTGCTAGAAGTTTGAATTCTTGGTGTGAAGGATTTGTTGATGCAATGCAGGGTTTCTCAGCCTGGGGACCACTGACCTTTTGGGGCTGGATAATTCCTTGTTGTGCAGTCCCTGTGCACTGAAGAGTGTTTAGTAGCATCCCTGACCTCTACCAACTAGGTGCCGATGGCAGCCCGCCTTCCATTTATGACAGCTAAAAGTATCTCTAGACGTTGCCAAATATCCCATGGGGGCAAACTCAGTTGAGAACCCCTGTTGTAATGGAAATGGTACGAGTGGCTACGTTTTGTGTTGGGTGATTATGTTGGCTTTGTAGTATGCCAACTTGTCTAGGCTGAACCGCATTCTCCAGTGGATTTTTCTGGTCAGGGTAGGTTTCTGGTCACCCTGTTGGTGTGAAGCAGCAACTGAACGCGCAACTGTTCTAATCTCCTTGAACCCTCCTTCAGCATCTCCCATTCCGGTGCATGAAATTTCACGGAGAAGGGCTGTGGCTTCTGTAGGATGCCCATGTCATTGTGTTAGTTTGCCAGGGCTGCTATAACAAAAAGCCACAGACCAGGTGGCTAAGCAACAGGAATGTATTTTCCCACAGTTCTGAAGGTTATGAGTTTGAGACCAAGGTGTTGGCTGGGTTGGTTTCCTCTAAGCCTCTCCTTAGCTTGTAGATGGCATCTTCTTTCTGTGTCTTCACATCTGATTCCCTTGGTGTGTGTGTGTTTCAATTCTAATTTCCTCTTCTTATAGGGATACTGGCCACATTAGATCATGACCCACCCTAATGAGTAATTTTAAATTAATTAACTTATTAAAGACACTATCTCCAAATATAGTCACATGCTGAGGTACTGGGGTATATTAGGGATCTCCGGAAAAACAACCAATAAGACCCCCCCAAAAATATGTAAGTAAGATATAAATGTATATATAGGTACATATCTATACATACATATATGCTTATAGCTATATCCTATTTATACTATATTAATTATAATATAATTATATAATAAAAATATTATGTTATTAATATTATATATATAATAATTTATATGTATGAAAGGAGATTTATTATAAGGAATTGGTTCATGTAATAATGGAAGCTGAGAAATTCCAGGATCTGCCTCCTGGAAGCTGGAGATCCAGGAAAGACAAGAGTGTAATTATAGTCTGACACTAAAGGCCTGAGAACTAGGGGAACACATGGGGTAAATCTCAGTTCAAGGGCAGGAGGAGACTGATGTTCTAGCTCAAGCAGGCAGAAAATTCATCCCTTCTTCTACTTTTTGTTCTATTCAGGCCCTCAGCTGATTGGATGATGCTCACTCACACTGGGGGTCGGGGGGAGGTCCATCTACTTTGCTGAGTCTACCCATTCAAGCGCTAATCTCATCCAGAAGCAACCTGCAGACCCATCCATAAATCATGTTTAATCTGGGCACCCTGCATCCCCGTCACTTTAATACATAACATGAACCATCATGTGGGAGTGAGGATGTCAACATGTGAGTTGGGGGGTAACAATATTCAGCCCAGAGCAATTATCAAAGTCAGAGGCCACAAGAACTGACGTGGGCTTATTAGCCTGTCATTGTGGACCCTGGCTCATTTGTGTGGGTTCCCATATGTCCTCTCCGTACCTTACTTCACCTTTGCTTCCAGCCTGTCTGCCTTGTGGACTTCAAGTTCTAATATCAGACACAAAGGAGGAGTATTTAATCAACTCCCACAATTGTGTAAGATCAGATTTATGTAGCAAGTATGTATGATATATGTAAATACCCATATTTGGTATATGCTTCTTTGATTGAACCCTGACTGATACAGCAGGGCAGAGGCAGAACACCAGGCAGACAGAGACTGAGGGTGAGGAGGGCAAAGGGAGGTGTGGATCCACCCTCCCCTGCTCAAGAAGGGGCTTGCGGGAAGCTTCACACTGCACTAGGGTAGACAGTTAGAGGGGGTCAAAGAAATCTGAAGTAAAGGTCATGGGTAGGGTGTACTACCTGTGATTTTGTTCACATGAATAAACACAGAAACAATTTTAATGGCACTATGGTTTGCTATTGAGTGGCTGTTCTACATTTAGCTTTACCTTGTGGTTGAATTTTTTTTTTAAGTTTATTTATTTTGAGAAAGAGAGAACAAGGAGGGGAGGGGCAGAGAGAGAGAGAGAGAGAGAGAGAGAGAGAGAGAGAGAATCCCAAGCAGGCTGCCTACTGTCAGCCAGGTCAAATGAGGGGCTCAGTGCCACATCTCAGGAACTGTGAGATCATGACCTGAGCTGAGATCAAGAGTTGGACACTTAACTGACTGAGCCACCCAGGAGCCTCTTGTGGTTGAATATTTAAGTTGTTTTCACCCTCCTCCCTTCTCATTATAAATAATACTTAATCATTTTTTGTTCAGGTCTTATTTTGAATTAAGGATTACATTTTTATAAGAGTGAAATTACTAAGTATGTCAATTTGTGTCTCTGAGAAGAAGATGTAGGTGGGAAGTGGGAGAATCTTGAGAAGGATAAATTAGGGAGGGAACAGGAGTGGTTGGGGGAACCCTCTGGCCATGGTGCAGAGCTAACACCTGTGAAGGGAGAGATGGAAGTTGCAGCTGATGGGGTGCCCAGGGCAAAAGCTGATGTGTCTTTGTTTAGGCAGAAGTGGCCTGACTCAAGTCCCCTGTGTGCTCAGCCATTGGCTGGGATCAGGTTGGGAGAAGCATGGTATCCACCTGAATTCATGATGAATTAAGGTTACCCTTTGTAAGCAGGTCTTTTTGAAAAAGAGTTCAGCATTGTGCACCCTTACACTGGGCCATAGGGTACGTACGTATGTATGTATGTATGTATGTATGTATGTATTTATTTATTTATAATTTATATCCAAGTTAGTTAGCATATAGTGCAACAATGATTTCAGGAGGACGTTCCTTAATGCCCCTTACCCATTTAGCCCACACCACTCCCACAACCCCTCCAGTAACCCTCTATTTGTCCTCCATATTTAAGAGTCTCTTATGTTTTGTCCCCCTCCCACTTTTTATATTATTTTTGTTTCCCTTCCCTTATGTTCATCTGTTTTGTGTCTTAAAGTCCACATATGAGTGAAGTCATATGACATTTGTCTTTCTCTGACTGACCAATCTCGCTTAGCATAATACCCTCCAGTTCCATCCACGTAGTTGCAAATGGCAAGTTTTCATTCTTTTTGATTGCCGAGTAATACTCCATTTTATACATATACCACATCTTCTTTATCCATTCATCCATCAATGGGCATTTGGGCTCTTTCCATACTATCGCTATTGTTGGTAGTGCTGCTATAAACACTGGGGTGCATGTGTCCCTTTGAAACAGCACACCTGTATCCCTTGGGTAAATAGTAGTGCAATTGCTAGGTTGTAGGGTAGTTGTATTTTTAATTTTTTTAGGAACCTCCATACTGTTTTCCAGAGTGGCTGCACCAGTTTGCATTCCCACCAGCAGTGCAAAAGAGATCCTTTTTCTCTGCATCCTCACCAACATTTGTTGTTGCCTGAGTTGTTAATGTTGTCCATTCTGACAGGTATGAGGTGGTATCTCATTGTGGTTTTGATTTGTATTTCCCTGATGATGAGTGATGTGGAGCATTTTTTCATGTGTCAGTTGGCCATCTGGATGTCTTCCTTGGAGAAGTGTCTATTCATATCTTTTGCCCATTTCTTCACTGGATTACTTGTTTTTTGGGTGTTGAGTTTGATAAGTTCTTTATAGATTTTGGATCCTAACCCTTTGTCTGATACGTCGTTTGCAAATATCTTCTCCCATTCTGTCGGTTGCCTTTTAGTTTTGCTGATTGTTTCCTTCACTGTACAGAAGCTTTTTATTTTGATGAAGTCCCAATAGTTCATTTTTGCTTTTGTTTCCCTTGCCTCTGGAGATGTGTTGAGTAAGAAGTTTCTGCAGCCAAGATCAAAGAGATTTTTGCCTGCTTTCTCCTCAAGGATTTTGATGGCTTCCTGTCTTACAGTTAGGTGTTTCATCCATTTTGAGTTTATTTTTGTGTATGGTGTAAGAAAGTGGTCCAGGTTCATTTTTCTGCATGTCACTGTCCAGTTTTCCCAGCACCACTTGCTGAAGAGACTGTCTTTATTCCATTGAATATTCTTTCCTGCTTTGTCAAAGATTAGTTGGCCATACGTATGTGGGTCTGTTTCTGGGTTCTCTATTGTGTTCCATTGATCTGAGTGTCTGTTTTTGTGCCAGTACCATACTGTCTTGATGATTACAGCTTTGTAATACAGCTTGAAGTCCGGGATTGTGATGCCTCCTGCTTTGGTTTTCTTTTTCAAGATTGCTTTTGCTATTCAGGGTCTTTTGTGGTTCCATACACATTTTAGGATTGTTTGTTCTAGCTCTGTGAAGAATGCTGGTGTTATTTTGATAGGGATTGCATTGAATATGTAGATTGCTTTGGGTAGTATTGACATTTTAACATTATTTGTGGGGCGCCTGGGTGGCTCTGTCGGTTAAGCGTCCAACTTCAGTTCATGTCATAATCTCGCAGTTTGTGGGTTCAAGCCCCACGTCGGGCTCTGTGCTGACAGCTTGGAGCCTGGAGCCTGCTTCGGATTCTGTGTCTCCCTCTGTCTCTGCCCCTCCCCTGCTCATGGTCTGTCTCTCAAAAATAAATAAATGTTAAAAAAAAATTAACAATATTTGTTCTTCCTATCCAGAAGCATGGAATATTTTTCCATTGTTTGTGTGTCTTCTTCAATTTCTTTCATAAGCTTTCCATAGTTTTCAGTGTATAGATTTTTCACCTCTTTGGTTAGATTTATTCCTAGGTATTTTATGGTTTTTGGTGCAATTGTAAATGGTATCTATTCTTTGATTTCTCTTTCTATTGCTTCATTGTTGGTGTATACGAATGCAAACAATTTCTGTGCATTGATTTTATATCCTGCAACTTTGCTGACTTCATGAATCAGTTCTAGCAGTTTTTTGGTGGAATCTTTTGGGTTTTCCATATAGAATATCATGTCATCTGAAAAGAGCGAAAGTTTGACCTCCTCCTGGCCGATTTGGATGCCTTTTATTTTTGTGTTGTCTGATTGCAGAGGCTAAGACTTACAATACTATGTTGAGTAACAGTGGTGAAAGTGGACATCCCAGTCTTATTCCTGACCTTAGGTGGAAAGCTCTCAGTTTTTCCCCACTGAGGATGATATTAGCATTGGGTCTTTCATATATGGCTTTTGTGATTTTGAGATATGACCCTTCTATCCCTACTTTCTTGAGGGTTTTTATCAAGAAAGGATGCTGTATTTTGTCAAATGCTTTCTCTGCATCTATTGAGAGGATCATATGGTTCTTGTCCTTTCTTTTATTGATGTGATGAATCACACTGATTGCTTTGCAAATATTGAACCAGCCCTGCATCCCAGGTATAAATCCCAGTTGGTCGTGGTGAGTAATTGTTTTAACGTATTGTTGGATCTGTTTGGCTAATATCTTGTTGAGGGTTTTTGCATCCATGTTCATCAGGGAAATTGGTCTATAGTTCACCTTTTTAGTGGGATCTTTGTCTGGTTTTGGAATCAAGGTAATGCTGGCTTCATGGAAAGAGTTTGGAAGTTTTTCTTCCATTTCTATTTTTGGAACAGCTTCAAGGGAATAGGTATTAACTCTTCCTTAAATGTTTGGTAGAATTCCCCTGGGAGCCATCTGGCCCTGGTCTCTTGTTTTTTGGGAGGTTTTTGATTACTAATTCAATTCTTACTGGTTATGGGTCTGTTCAAATTTTCTATTTCTTCCTGTTTCAGTTTTGGTACTGTATACGTTTCTAGGAATTTGTCCATTTCTTCCAGATTGCCCATTTTATTGGTGTATAATTGCTCATAATATTCTCATTATTGTTTTTTATTTCTGCTTTGTTGGTTGTGATCTGTCCTCTTTCATTCTTGATTTTATTTATTTGGGTCCTTTCCTTTTTCTTCTTGATCAAACTGGCTAGTGGTTTATCAATTTTTTTAATTGTTTCAAAAAACCAACTTCTGGTTTCATTGATCTGTTCTACTGTGTTTTTTGTTGTTGTTGTTGTTTTGATAGCATTGATTTCTGCTCTAATATTTATTATTTCCTGTATTCTGCTAATTTTGGGTTTTATTTGCTATGCTTTTTCCAGCTCTTTAAGGTCTAAGGTTAGATTGTGTATCTGAGACCTTTCTTCCTTCTTTAACAAGGCCTGGATTGCTATACACTTTCCTCTTATGACTGCCTTTGCAGCATCCCAGAGGTTTTGGGCTGTGGTGCTATCATCTTCATATTTTCCATGTACTTTTTAATTTCCTCTTTAACTTCTTGGTTAGCCCAATCATTTTTTAGTAGGATGTTCTTTAGTCTCCGAAGTATTTGTTACCTTTCCAAATTTTTTCTTGTGGTTGATTTCAAGTTTCATAGCATTGTGGTCTGAAAATCTGCATGGTATGATCTCAGTATTTTTGTACTTGTTGAGGGTTGATTTGGCCCAGTATGTGGTCTATTCTAGAGAATGTTCCATGTGCACTGGAGAAGAATATATATTCCACTGCTTTAGGATGAAATGTTCTGAATATATCTGTTAAGTCCATCTGATCCAATGTGTCATTCAAAGCCATTGTTTCCTTGTTGATTTTTTGACTAGATAATCTGTCCATTGCTGTGAGTGGGGTGTTGAAGTCACCTACTATTATGGTATTACTATCGATGAGTTTCTTTATGTTTGTGATGAATTGATTTATATATTTGGGTCCTTGCACATTTGGTGCATAAATGTTTACAATATTAGGTCTTCTTGGTGGATAAACCCCTTGATTATGATGTAATGCCCTTCTGCATCTCTTGATACAGTCTTTATTTTAAAGTCTTTATTTTGTCTGATATAAGTATGGGTACTCCAGCTTTCTTTTGTTGACCATTAGCATGATAGATGGTTCTCCATCCCCTTACTTTCAATCGGAAGGTGTCTTTAGGTCTAAAGTGGGTCTCCTGTAAACAGCATATAGATGGATCTTGTTTCCTTATCCATTCTGTTACCCTGTGTCTTTCGATTGGAGCATTTAGTACATTGACATTTAGAGTGAGTACTGAAAGATATGAATTTATTGCCCTTATGTTGCTTGTAGAGTTGGAGTTTCTGGTGGTGTTCTCTGGTCCTTTGTAGTCTTTGTTGCTTTTGGTATTTATTTATTTATTTATTTATTTATTTATTTATTTATTTATTTATTTTTTCATCTTTTCTCCCCTCAGAGGGTCCCCCTTAGAGTTTCTTGCAGGGCTGGTTTAGTGTTCACAAACTCCTTTAATTTTGTTGTTTGTCTGGGAAACTTTTAATCTCTCCTTCTATCTTGAATAAAGAATTCTTGACTGCATATTTTTCTGATTCAGCACACTGAATATATCCTGCCACTCCTTTCTGGCTTGCCAAGTTTTTGGATAGGTGTGCTGCAAACCTGATCTGTCTTCCTTTGTAGGTTAAGGACTTTTTTTCCCTTGCTGCTTTCATGATTCTCTCCTTCCCTGAGTATTTTTTGAATTTGACTATGATATGTCTTGTTGATGGTTGGTTTTTGTAGAATCTAATGGGAGTTCTCTGTGCTTCCTGTATTTTGATGTCTGTGTCTTTCCCCAGGTTAGGAAAGTTTTCTACTATGATTTGCTCACATAACCCCTCTACCCCTTTTTATCTCTCTTCATCTTCTGTGACCCCTATGATTCTGATGTTGTTCCTTTTTAATGAGTCACTGATTTCTCTAATTCTTAAAGTGTGCTCTTTGCCTTAGTGTCCCTCTTTTTTTCTGCTTCATTATTCTCCATAAGTTTGTCCTCTATATCCGCCAATTCTCTGTGCTGCCTCATCCATCCTTGCTGTCATGGCATCCATCGAGATTGCAGCTCAGTTATAGCATTTTTTATTTCGTCCTGACTAGTTTTTACTTCTTTTATCTCTGCAGAAAGGGGTTCTAATCTATTTTTGACTGCAGCTAGTATGCTTATTATCGTGATTCTAAATTCTGGTTCAGACATCTTGCTTGTATCTGTATTAGTTAAAGTCCCTGGCTGTTGTTTCTTCCTGCTCTTCCTTTTAGAGCTAATTCCTTCGTTTCATCATTTTGAAGGGAGAAAAGGAATTAATGAGGTAAAAAAAAATTAAAAGTAAAAAATTAAAAACAAGACACACACACACAAAATCAAATAAATGATGCTAGATCCTAGGTGTGTTTTGGCCTTGGTGTTGAAAGGGGCTTGATAGATTAGAGGAAAAAAGGGGAAAGAAAAAAAAAAGGAAATAGTTTGAAAATTTGAAAAAATGAATACACTGAAATAAAATGAAATGATAGAAATAGAATTTGAAAAAACTTACACAAAAGTAAAGAAATATAGTAGAGAAAAATTAAATAAAAATATTTTCAATAAAAATTGAAAGTAAAAGTAATTTTTTTTCTTTCTATATTCAAGAAAAGGAAAAGAAACGAAAAAGAGAAAAAAAAGAAAATTGAATAGCTGGACCAGTGAACAGACTGAAATATGATTGAAATTACTTCGTTTTCCCCTAGAAGTTAAACTGTGAATCACTTTATAGTCTGTAAACTAAGTAGTTGGAGAGATTTGTGTTTCTGGAGAGAGGTTGGCCTAGTTGCGGGGCTTAGTGTAATGGCTCCATTCTCCACTAGATGGCGCTGCTTAGCTTAGTGGGGTGGACTGCTGCGGAGCTCGTAGGTGTGTATGCGCATGCGCGAGAGCAGTGAAAATGGCGTCCCCCAGCTACACAGTCTCTGGTGTCAGAACTCTGTGCTCTCCGGACCAGCAGTCACACACTGGTCCTTTGTCTCTGGCTTCCGTCCACTCCACTCTTTTACACTGTCAGTGAACAAGCTGTCAGGTTGCCAGACGGCACCTCCCTCCTGAGTTGTATCTCAGGTGCGGCTGTTTTCCCCGAGCCCTCACTTCTGAGGGACTGTAGGTTTGACCCACTCAGACCTTCTGCGGGAGGCTCTCACCGAGTAGTGGCCAGGTGCTGGCCCCACCCAGGAATGTTCACGGTCCGTGCTGCTGCCAATGCCTAGAGACTGCAGCCGGGCGCCAGCCCACCCCAGCAAAAGTTCATGCGAACGTGTAGCAGCAGCATTTCGGGGATTATGGAAAATCGCAACACCCATCTGGCACCAGGCTTCACCTTTAATGACCTTCTTCCAGCACCAGGGAATGTGGTTGTTCTCTGCGATCTGCAGGGACTGGGTGGTCGCAGAGCCTCTGCCAAATGTCCTTCCAGCAGTGGAACCGCTTCTCCCCATGTGGCCCGAGAACCTCCCAGACCCCACTCTGTTCCTGGGGATTCACCCTTCTCACCAGAGCACTACCAGGTATTGAGCTGCGAAGTTTCAGACTCTGTGCTCCCCCTGTTTATAGAGTCTTAATGGAATTTAAACCCTCTTATTTCTCCGTTCTCCCTTTTTAGTTCTGTCCCTGTGGCTGTTTCCCCTTTTCTACTTTCTCTCCAGCTGCTTTTTGGGGGGGGGGCACTTTTCCCGAGCTCTCCCCCCATGTCCATCCTCTCTCTGCATGCAAAAACAGCTCCCTGCCCTCCGCCCTTCTCTCTCTCCCAGTTCACCTCTCTGTGCCCCGTACCGTAGTACCTGCTGAGTTCTGTGGTTCAGGGTGTGCAGATTGTTGTGTTGATCCTCAAATCAGTTTTCTAGTTGTGTAGGATGGTTTAGTGTTGATCTGGCTGTATTTCATCGATGTGAGATGCAAAAAAACCTTCCATGCTGTTCTGCCGTCTTGGGTCCTCCAGGATATGTATTGTTTTAAGATGAATTGCTAACTTATTTTCCACGAGAGTTGTAGACTTGGGCACACTAAGCAATACAAGTCTTGCTACTTTGGACTCAGATACACACAAGCCCATGACACACCTGAAGTGAACGCACCCTGCAGATGGGTGGCTGCTTGGATCTCTCCTGAGTTTTGCCCCTCTCCACAGGATATGTATGAGCCTCTGCTCGCTGCCTTCAAACAGTCTTCAATTGCATGGCCACCCACCCTGCCTCCTGATGTTTCATGGCAGTCCCCAACCCAGGTCATGATTTGGCAAAGCAGGATTCAACCCTGCCATGTCCACATAACCAGGAATGAGTGACTTTAGCATGTAAAGTAAAAAAGTAAGGGCAGCTTCTTAAATGTTTAAAGTACGGTGACTCTAAGCTCTTACCTGCCCTCATTAGCCTAAAGCCATTTTCTTTTTCTAGCATTCTTTTCTTGAAAACCAATGTGGTGGGAAAGTCTTTTAAAGTATTAATTGAGGCACTGTCTTTTCACCTGCCAAGAATAGCTGTCCTCCCTCTTCATTTGATAGCTAAAGGAAAGAGCATCTAGAGCTGTGGGTACAATTTATAGGGTGAGACAAAGATGCCAAGTTCATGATTTGTATCACTCTAATGTAAGGCAGGATGGATTTTGATATGGCAGAGAGAAAAGAATTTACTTTCCTGTTCCAGGAATAGGAAGGAAGAGACAGGTAAAAGGAACCCCTATCTGCCGCAGCAGAGCCTATGAGCTGGCCTGAGGAGAGGAGGAGTGTTCTGTGTGACCCCACCCTGCCTCTCCCCACACAGACCCGTGGTGGGGTTGGGTGTGTCTTTGTGGGGACGGGCTGCAGGTGGTCATGAGGAATGTCCGGGACAGGAGAAAAATTCCTTCCTTAAATTGGAGGGTTTCAAATAAAGACATTTTGTGCCTCGTTTTCTGCCTAGATCTTTTGAGATACTGTCTTAGTCTGTCTGGGCTGCCATAACAAAATACCATAAACTGGGAGACTCATCAACAACAGAAATTGATTATTGCTCACAGTTCTGGAGGCTGGAAGTCTGAGATCAGGGGGCCAGCACAGTTGGGTTCTCTCTTCCTAGTTGCAGACTGCCTGCTGCCTTCTCATCAGATCCATGCATGGTGGAGCACAGAGAGGGAGAAAGACTCTTATGAGGTGCCAATCCCCTTTATCAGGGCTCTATCCTCCTGACCTCATCCAAACCTAATCACATCCTAATGGCCCCACCTCCTAATGCCATCACATAGGTGGGGAGGGTTTAATATATGAATTCTGGGAGGTCACAAACCCCATAGATTCTCCTCATACCACTAGGCATGGAGAAGCGGTGAAAATGGGGACCTGGCCCATCTATTCACAGGAGGGTCCAGAATGTGGTTGGGGGTGTGGACGGGATCTGAATGCTCTCATGTACCTGGGGATAGGGAAAGTGGAACATGACAATCAGCAGGCTGGTTGCCGGGAACAGAGCAGGTGGACAGCCATAAAATACATGGCTGATGTCTCACAGAATCTTCTGTGTCACAGGGCCAACCTGTGGGCCAGGTCAGAAGGGGGAGTTCAGAGCCATCGCCAGGCGGAGAGAACAGTGGAGGAGATGAGCAACCAGGAACACTGCCTCTCTTCCCCCTGGATGCTACTTTGTGATGTAAACTTTCCCTGAAGGACCGTCTGCTATTAGTGAAGGGGCTGGCACAAGAGTTCAGAAAATAAAATGAGTTGCAATGCAGTTTATTTGCTGCTGTGACGATGGATGAGCACATCTAGTATGTCCTCAGTCACAATCCTTACCCTGACCTGAAAAATCGAAAGTGAGGTTCTCCTGTGGCTGGCTGCTTTCCACACCCCCTTCCAGGGCTCCTCCTGGGGCTCTTTGTGGCCTCATGCTCCCCCTTGTGGTCGTTGCTTGATATGGCTCCCGCTCTCGGTGGGAGGGAGGAAGCTCCTTCACTCAGTCTGATTCAGTCAAAGTGGCTCAGAGCAAAAATGGCCTGAGGTTCCCAGGCTTATGGATGGCTGTTGGTGACATAAACATGGCTACTTCCTGCAAAGTGTGTCCAAGACGTCAGGATGGCTGAAGCAAGATGAATCACTGCCTACTGTGCCCAGACAGGTCTCTCCTAGGACAGTCTGGGCCCTGGGATGATTGCACCACCATCTTCTCTATGGTGAGTGTCTTCTTAGCTTCTCCTTTCCTGCTAGGAGCCCTCATCTGAGGTCATTTTGTCCTTCTGACATATTCTATCACATTAAAAAAAATATATATATGTATATATATATAAACCTTTAACCTTGGAATAGTTTTAAACTTACAGAAAAGTTGCAAAGATAGCAGAGTTCCTATATATTCCATACCCAGTTTCTCCTAGTAGTAACATCTTACATTCCTAAGGGACATTTGTCACAACAAATGAGGCAGTATTGAGAAACTATTATTAACTGAAGTCCATACTTTATTCAGCTTTCCCTAGTTTTTTTGTTTTTTGTTTTTTATTTTATTTTTTTTTTTTTACACCTAATGTCCTTTTCCTGTTCTGGGATCCCACTCAGGGTACCTCATTACATTGAATCATGTCTCCTTAGGGACCTCTGGCCTGTGACAGTTTCTCAGGTCTTCTTTGCTTTTAATGAGATTGACAATTTTGAGGAATACTGGCAGAGTATTTTGTCGAATGTCCCTCAACTGGAACTTGACTAGACTGAGGTTATGGGTTTTGTAAGGAAGACCAGAGGTGAAGGACCCTCTTCATCACGTCGTATCAAGGGTACGTGCAGTCAATACAACTCATCACTGTTGATATTGACCTTGATCACTTGGCTGAGGCAGTGTTCATCAGCTTTCTCTAAAATAAAGTTCTCTTTTTCCCCCTTTCCATGCTGTACTCTTAGGAAAGACATCACCCTACACAGTCCTGTTCCATCACTTTCGAATCTCAGTGAGGAAGACCCTGTGTCTCCAGTGGTTGCTGTGTTTTTCAGAGTTGTTCCATAAGCAATTTATTATTTGTGGTACAAGGCACATTAAAAAAATAGAAAATATTAATCAAAAAGGCTTTAAAGACTTCATAGCAATTCAAATTGTTATAGCCTCAGCAGAATATCTTCCCAAAATTGGAATTAGAAAATCATGTAAGAACTTCAGTGACTCAAGAAAAATCACATAATTTGGCACTACCATCAATAGAACAGAAATTTTGTGGAAAATATGATTAAACAACATAATTAGAGACATTGCTGAAATTAAGGCAAGAAAAATAAATATTTCGGAATTCGTGTATAATTTGTAAATTACGTGTGTCTGTACTTTATGACTCATCCAAACTTGACTGGTAACAGAACACCCAGGCATGTGCAATAATAATTAAATTCAGCTGTCTGATATTTGCCCACTTGCAGTTGTGGCTTTTTGTGAAGGTGTATTTGTTTTGACAGGAGGGTAGAACATATTTTGCTTAATTTATAACTTTTAGTTTGTTAGAGGTGTGGCCTATAGACCTCCCTTTGTACTCACAGCCTGAGCCCCCGAAATGCTAGGGGCGGGTGTGACCGTTTGGAGGAACACGAGCATGACCCTCAGCATTGCCAGTGGAAAGCTTCCTCCCTGGCCACTTTGGTGTCTAGTTTGATTCTGTATTTGTTAATGTGCCTCAATCGAACCGGAGGAGGCTGTGGTGGGGACCTGGTTTATAGCTGATGGCTTAGAAGCCAGGGGACAGCCTGGACTTTCAGCTGGCATCTGAAGGGGGGCAGAGGGGCATTCTTGTGGGACAGAGCCCTTCACCTGAGGGATCTGACACTATCTCTGGGTAGACAGTGTCATTACTGAGTTAATTGTAGAACACGCAGCTGGGGTCACAGAAATGCTTGGTGTGGGGACCTCCCCCCTCCACCTGGTGTCAGAAGTGTAGTAAGTGTGGTGGCTCAGTGAGAGTAGAGGAGAAACCCAGGAGGACCGAGACTTTTCTCACTCGCTTGGTTATACTCCATGGCACGTATCCCAGTCTGCAGTTAAATTTTAATTTATATATTATCTGCTTAATATTTGTTTTCCTTGATGAGGTTTGAGGAAGATAATGAATCTCACCTTCTTCCTTCTCTGGGTTCAGAGTCAATTAAGAAATAAGACACAGGAGTCAGAGATAAAACATCGGCATTATTACTGGTAACAAACTATTCTGACAACTTTGCTCATTGCTGACACTTATGACTCATTCCAAGAGAGATGCCTTAGTTTTTACAGTTGGATGGTGTCCTTACAGGATATAAGCACTACTCACAATCACCCATTCCCCACTTCTTTCAGGAGTTATTGTAAACATTTCCAGGGATTAAAAAAATTAACCTCAATCTCTTTTAATGCAAACAATTGCCATATGGCATGCTGGGAGTGGAATTGCAAGAGAGAGCGCATAGGGCTCTGGCCGAACAACAGGGCAGGGGCTGGGAGATAATGGACAGTGTGTGCATAGGCCTGCACCTACATGGGTGTAGTAAATAGGGGTGCTTCTCAGCAAACAAAGGAGGCCCCTCTTAGAATGTTGGGCTGGGAGTGACAGAGATGGATATTTAGGGGGAAAATCACCCAACATTTCAGAGTCTCGAGCCTGTAGGCACCCTAGAATCTCTGGCTGAAAAGAGAGACCCCAGTTTTTCACTACTTTTGAAAGGATATCTTGAGAGTTAGTGAGATTTTATGATTGTGGAAGGTTGCCAGGGGCTATGGACTGGGAGACATAAGAAGAGAATGGATACCAATAAATCTGGGGAACTCAGAAAGAATGTTCAGAGAGTAGAAACTTTATATATTGATTGAAAGTAAGTAAAGAAAGCCACTTTAATGCTTATAGTGAGACTGCAGCCGCATTTGGGGAAGGTAAATTAGAGGGAGGAGGTGAGGGGAGATGGGAGAGGCCTTGCCTGGCTTACAGATAAGAGGCAAAAAAAAAACCCCAGAAATGCTGTTACCTGTAGAAGTGAAGCTGGGATCCAGCTGTGCCCCTGGAGGCTTGCTGTCAGTGCAACAAACTAACAGCTGTTGTACTCAAATGGGAGTTGAGTAAAAAGCCATTGTTAGAAGGAATGTAAACAAAAACTGCCAGTTAGGCCCACAGAAAAGCATTTTATGTGTTTGAAGCTTAAGAAACAATGGTTCAGGTTCAAGGTTATGTGGAGTTTTAAGCAAATAGTCAGCAGGGTTTACTTTAGGAGGGCATCTTGACACACAACCAAATGACCCAAATAAGGCAAGCACTGTGGAGTTCAGGCAGCAGGTAAGTAATCCCTTCTGTTCACAATGGGCATCCCAGTCATTCCTTATTTATTTACCTAGTTTTACTTTAGAATCCAGTTTAGTAGGACTCTAGTAGGAAATGTAATAAATCCAACCTTAGGGACACAGTGGCCTTGAAAAATGTAGGTAGCAATCTAGCAAATTACACGTCTTGTGCAATTTGGTGGGCAAGTCGGTGGGAAGGTGGAACTGAGCTCGCAAATTTGCAGCTTCCAAAGCCATCGGTTTTGAAGACTATGGGGTTACCTAGGATGGCAGTTGACTTTTACTCCTTTAAAAGTGAAGTTTAGGGCTAGATTGGCCCTTTGATATTATCTAATCCTACCCTGTCATTTTAGGAAAGAAAATAGACCCAGAGAGGTCAGAGTTTTGCTAAAGATTACAACACCTAGCTAGCAGTTGACTAGGATTCCAGTAATCTGAAGGTGTGCTGTGATAAGACTGGAATATGGGAAGTCTATGTCTGTGGGGTATGAATGACAAGCTGGCTCTCCTGAGGCTGTCTTCAAGTCCCTCAGTCCACTTGTCCCCATGCATGAGTCTTGTGGGAATCTCTGGCTTCCCTGACAGCCACCAGGAAGACTTGGGAGAGCCCCTAGGGCCATCAGTGAGTCCTAAGTGAACGGTTTCTGCATGGATGAGCTTCCCACCGCCACTACTTGGCCTCTGGCTGCCTGCTGTGGCCAGCTGGCTAGGAGGACAGCAGAGGCTTTTGTGCAATATTCTCTCCTTAGCAATTTCTGAGGAAGAGAGCTTATATGTAGGCCCGTAACACTTGGGGATGGGAGGATTCAGCTTTGGAGACTCAGACATCAGAATTGAGAAGGGGAAGGTCAGTGCATCCTGCAGTTGATCAACTAAGTCTACAAGACTGACCTCCCTGCCTGTCTCCTTCTCATGGCCACTTTTTACTGGAGAACACCTTTAGGGTTTAACTCCCCACCAACGCCTCCTTCTCTGTCCCTCTCTGCCATACTTTGGAGGCCTTTTGTTTGTTTTTAATATTGAAAAGAACAGCTTTAAATCCAAATGACAGCCCTGCCTTAGTTTAAAGCTAAAGTTCTCTTTTCTGCTTATTATGGATCTTTGATAAGAAATACAATTGCTGAGAAGTCTGTTTTGCTTGCTGTTTGCTACGAGCATTGTGAGGCCTTTCCTGAATGTAACCCGCTGTGTAGTAGAATGGGTTGTAAACCTTCCTAAATGTAGTCTGATATGTAATGGAATGAGTGATTATACATAAACTAACCGGCATTTCTCGCTTCTGTAAACCTGCTTGCTTAGCACATTCCCCACCTACCCTACCCCCTTCCCCCTTCCCCCTTTTTTCCTCCCGCCACAAGTAACGGACAAAGCCTTCCCGCCAAAGGACAGACAAAGGACGCCCAATCAGAGAACAACAAATGTCCTTACTTTAAAATCAACTAATCAGGCCCCTCATAATTTGAAACCTCCCCTGTGCTATTTGTCTCTGTCTATAAAAACGCTGTACCAACCCTGATCGTGGCCTCTTGCGTCACCGGCGACGAGTGCGCAGAGGACCAGGTTCGAACCTGCAATAAACGACCCTTGCCGCTTGGCTTTGACTTACGACTCTGGTGGACTTTTGTGGGAGGTTTCGGAACTTCGGGCATTACATTTGGAGGTCCCACCGAGATCCCCCCCGAGCCCACCAGACTTCTGGTCAACGGGTCGTATCTGATTCCGATCGGTAAGTAAGCCGGCTCTAAAGTTCTTCTTTTTCTCTCTGATCTGTGTTTCTTCTCTGGAGAACCGGTTCTGTCTGGAAGCTGGTGTGACCCTGGCGGACGCGCTATAGGGCACCCAGCCGGGGTCAGTTGGAGACGTCCACTGACATCTGGGGGCCTTCTTGGCCCATCTGGGGGCCTTCTTGGCCCGTCTGGGGCCTTCTTGGCCCATCTGGGGGCCTTCTTGGCCCGTCTGGGGGCCTTCTTGGCCCATCTGGGGGCCTTCTTGGTCCGTCTGGGGGCCTTCTTGGCCCATCTGGGGGCCTTCTTGGCCCGTCTGGGGCCTTCTTGGCCCGTCTGGGGGCCTTCTTGGCCCGTCTGGGGCCTACTTGGCCCATCTGGGGGCCTTCTTGGCCCATCTGGGGACCTTCTTGGTCCATCGGGGGACCTTTTTGGCCCATCAGGATTCTTTTCTGTGGGCTGCTTACGCCCAACGCGCCTGCGAACTAAATACTTTCATTTTCTCTATGAACTACCAGAGTGCTAAGAAATATCTCTACGCGTCTAAAAGAAAAACCATCTAGGCATGCCAATTGTTACCCGTATTTTGATGTGATGTGTGTCTGTGTGTCTGTCTGTTAAACTGACTGGAATGATTGTTGGGAGTCAGGGGCACGCACCTGACTTACCCTATGTGTAGTCCCACGGCATAAGCTACGGGATTCGAGTGGGCTCTAACCCGACTTCCGCGGTGATCCTCATACGGCTTAAGGCGGTCAAAATTTATTTTGATCCAAGCAGGGGGATTATACCTGCCCGCCCATGCTAAGAGGCACCTAAGTTCCCGAGAGGGACGCGGACGGGCGAGTACGCGAGTGCTTCTATGTCAGTCTAAATGTATCGTCACCCCTGGGCCCTTGTAATTACCGCCGTCCTAGCCACAACCCTCTCTGTTGGGCTGGCCGAGACGGCACCAGAAAGTTGGAACCGCTGCGAAAGATTCTTGTTAGTTCTTGTTTTTGTTTCATGGGTCGGATGTTTTACTGGAATTAAGTGTTTTATCGGCTGATCAGAATTAATTATTCCATCCTTTGTTCCTCTCTCCTCCTTCCTCAGCTCCCTGCGGCTTTCCCTCCCGCCCCCTGGCCAGCGGCGCCCCTTCCCCCACGTCCGTGTTGCCCGCGCCCCCTTCTCTTCTCCTCTTCCTCAGAATCATAACATGGGCCAAACGCAGAGCACCCCTCTCTCCCTCCTTCTCGCCAACTTCAGGGACGTAAAAGCTAGGGGACACAACTTAAGCCTAGACATTTGCAAAAGGAAGTTGATCACCTATTGCCGCTCTGAATGGCCCACCTTTGGGGTCAATTGGCCTACAGAGGGAACCTTCTGCCTCCCCGTGGTCCTTAAAGTAAAATCAATAATTTTCCTACCAGGGAAAGAAGGTCACTCGGATCAGATTCCCTATATTCTGGAGTGGCAAGATTTCATAGAAAACCCACTTCCCTGGATGGCCTCTTTTTTTAACAACAGGGCCATGCAAAATTCTAGCGGCTAAACCTATCAACCCACCCAAGCCGCCAACTCCAACTGCACCCCCTGTTCTCCCCGACAGCCAAGATTTACTTTCCCTTGACCCTCCCCCTTACCAGGTTCCTCCTCTCATTCCGCAAGCTGCCCCTATCCCTGCTGCGCCGGCAGAGCCTCCCGTAGCCCAGCCCATAGGAGAACTAGAGAATAGGGAGGCTCAACCCGCGCCCATGCCTAGTGGGGGCAAAGTCCAAAGGCCGGCTGGACGCACCCGTAGGCGGGCCCCTCATGAGCCAGGACTCCGCCTTCCTGACTCCACCGTAGCTTTACCCTTACGGGAAATAGGGCCTCCCGATGGTACGGGGAACCCCCGACTTCAATACTGGCCCTTCTCTACCAGTGACCTATATAACTGGAAAACCCAGAATGCCCGATTTTCTGACAACCCTAAAGATTTAATAAGTCTCTTAGACAGTGTTATGTTTACCCACCAACCCACCTGGGATGATTGTCAGCAGCTCCTCCGAATCCTGTTCACCACCGAGGAGCGAGAAAGAATTCAATTGGAAGCAAGAAAGCTGGTTCCTGGAGATGACGGCCAACCCACTGCTAACCTTGATCTCATTAATGCAGCTTTTCCCTTGACCCGACCCCCACAGGATGGCTGGGACTACAACACGGCAGAAGGTAGGGGACGGCTGCGCATTTATCGCCAGACTCTAATGGCGGGTCTCCGGGCTGCTGCACGCAAGCCCACTAATTTGGCAAAAGTGTATTCAGTAATACAAGGTAAGACAGAGAGCCCTGCTGCTTATTTAGAAAGATTAATGGAAACCTTCAGACAGTATACCCCCATGAACCCTGAGGCCCCCGAAAATCAAGCTGCTGTTGTAATGGCCTTTGTAAATCAGGCAGCCACTGATATTAAAAAGAAACTCCAGAAACTAGAGGACCTAGAGGGAAAACAGATTCAGGACTTACTCCGCATTGCCCAACGTGTCTATAATAATAGAGAGACTCCAGAGGACAGGCAACTTAAAGCCACCGAGGAAATGACCAAAGTCCTGGCCGCTGTTGTCCAAAAGCCCCTGGATAAACAAAAGTCCCTAGATAAGGACCAATGTGCCTATTGCAAAGAAAAAGGCCATTGGGCCCGAGAATGCCCTAAAAAGAAAAAGCCACGTCATGATCAAAAACCGTGGCAGCCAAAAACCACACCCGCCCTCTTCACTCAAGATGCAGAATAGGGGAGACGGGGTTCGGATCCCCTCCCCGAACCTAGGGTAACGCTACAAGTGGAGGGGAACCCAGTTCAATTCCTAGTCGACACAGGGGCACAACATTCGGTCTTGATCAGACCCCATGGAAAAATTTCTGAAAAATCTTCCTGGATCCAAGGGGCTACCGGAATAAAAAAATATCCCTGGACCACCCAGAGGACTGTGGACCTAGGAAATGGAAAGGTCACCCATTCCTTCCTAGTCATCCCCGACAGCCCCTGCCCCTTATTAGGAAGAGACTTACTCACTAAAATGGGGGCCCAGATTCATTTTACGCCAGGGGGCCCCCAAGTGACTGGCCCTCACAACCAACCCATTACCATACTTACTCTAAGATTAGAAGATGAATATCGACTCCATCAGGGGCCACCCTCACAAAGTCAAAACATAGAGCCCTGGCTCCAGCAGTTTCCAGAAGCATGGGCTGAAACCGTGGGTATGGGGTTGGCTAAACATCGCCCAGCTCTATTCATAGAGCTGAAACCAGGGGCAGATCCAGTTCGGGTCCGACAATACCCGATGTCAATGGAGGCCAGAAATGGCATCACGCCACATATCCGTCGCCTCCTAGACTTAGGCATCTTTCGTCCCTGCCATTCAGCCTGGAACACCCCCCTGCTGCCTGTACGAAAACCTAACAGTGCGGACTACTGTCCGGTACAAGATCTGAGAGAAGTTAACTGCCGAGTCATGGACATACACCCAACAGTACCCAACCCCTATACCCTCCTAAGTGCCCTCAGCCCAGAAAGACAATGGTATACTGTCCTTGATTTAAAAGATGCTTTTTTCAGCCTGCCTCTGGCCCCCAAAAGCCAAGAGCTCTTCACCTTCGAGTAGTGGTCCGACCCTGAGAGAGGCATAAATGGGCAACTCACCTGGACCCGGCTCCCCCAAGGATTTAAAAACTCACCCACCTTGTTCGATGAGGCACTTCACGAGGATCTGGATCCGAGGTAACCTACTTGGGGTATCTGTTAAGAGAAGGCCAACGATGGCTCACTGATGCATGGAAGGAAACCGTCCTCCGCATCCCCCGACCCACAACGCGAAGGCAGGTAAGAGAATTCCTGGGATCGGCCGGGTTGTGCCGCTTGTAGATACCTCGGTTCGCCAAAATGGCTAAGCCTCTTTACCTCGTCACCCGAGAACAGGTGCCCTTTGAATGGACAGAGGAAACTGAGCAGGCTTTCCAGCAAATTAAACTCGCCCTGTTGTCGGCACCAGCCTTAGGGCTCCCCGATGTCTCCAAACCCTTTCATCTCTTCGTAGATGAAAACAAAGGGGTAGCCAAAGCAGTGCTGACGCAACTCCTTGGCCCATGGCCCAGGCCCGTTGCCTATCTTTCAAAAAGACTGGACCCAGTAGCGGCTGGCTGGCCCCCTTGCCTCCGTATGATCGCTTCTACAGCTCTAATGGTAAAGGAGAGGTGGCCTTACAGGTGGACTGTGCTTTAATGACCACCCTACCAGACCCCGGTTCAGCTAGTTTACCAGAAAGTCCCACCTACACTAAAGAAGACCTAAACTGGATCCAAAAATTGCCTATGACTCAGTGCCTTAATGGATGGTGGAGAGCAGCAGACTGTAGCATAATCCTCCCAGAAGAAATGGGAAATAAAGTCTTATCCAAGATGCACCGAGCCACTCATATGGGCACAAGAAAAATGCAAGACTTAATAAGACATGCTAGGATCACCATTAAAGACTCTAGGACAAAAATTGAACAGATAGTTACTAGCTGTAAACCTTGCCAATTAACTAACGCCACCAACCACGGGAAAAACCCTGGCTCCAGAACCCGCGGAACCAGGCCGGGAGCCTATTGGGAAGTAGACTTCACTGAGGTAAAGCCTGGAAAATATGGATACAAATATTTGTTAGTGTTTATAGATACCTTTTCAGGATGGACAGAGGCCTTCCCCACCAAGCATGAGACTGCGCAGGTAGTAGCAAAGAAAATGTTGGAAGACATCATGCCCAGGTACGGATTCCCTACCCTAATAGGATCAGACAACGGACCAGCATTCGTTTCAAAGGTAATACAAGGGATAGCGCAGTTTATTGGGGCCGATTGGAAACTACATTGTGCATATAGACCCCAAAGCTCAGGACAGGTAGAAAGAATGAATAGAACCCTAAAAGAGACCCTAACCAAATTGACCATGGAGACTGGCGCTAACTGGGTAGTCTTACTCCCCTACGCTCTGTTCAGGGTGCGGAACTCCCCTTACAAACTGGGATTAACCCCCTTTGAAATCATGTATGGAGTGCCCCCCCCTATAATTCCCAACCTACAGTCTAATGTGTTAACTGAATTTGATGATCATAAACTTCTTATTTCCCTGAGGGAACTCCAGCGCACCCACCAGAAAGTTTGGCCCAGACTGAGAGCCGTTTACGAGACCGGGCCCCCTCCTGAGCCGCATCACTACCGACCCGGAGACTGGGTATACGTGAGGAGACATGAGCGAAAAAAGAAAAAAACAGGAGGCAGGATGGTTTGAATCCTGGTTCAGTGCATCCCCATGGTTAACTACCCTGCTCTCTACTTTACTCGGGCCTCTAGCCATCCTACTTCTCGCTCTCACATTAGGCCCCTGCATCATAAACAAAATTATTAATTTTGTCCAAGACAGGTTCAATGCTGTACAATTAATGGTCTTACGAACTCAGTACCTACCGCTAGAGACATTACAAACAGAGGCTTAAAAGACCCAAGATTGGCTCTTTAGGCACAAGGAAAAGGGGGGAATGAAAAGAACAGCTTTAAATCCAAATGACAGCCCTGCCTTAGTTTAAAGCTAAAGTTCTCTTTTCTGCTTATTATGGATCTTTGATAAGAAATACAATTGCTGAGAAGTCTGTTTTGCTTGCTGTTTGCTACGAGCATTGTGAGGCCTTTCCTGAATGTAACCCGCTGTGTAGTAGAATGGGTTGTAAACCTTCCTAAATGTAGTCTGATATGTAATGGAATGAGTGATTATACATAAACTAACCGGCATTTCTCGCTTCTGTAAACCTGCTTGCTTAGCACATTCCCCACCTACCCTACCCCCTTCCCCCTTCCCCCTTTTTTCCTCCCGCCACAAGTAACGGACAAAGCCTTCCCGCCAAAGGACAGACAAAGGACGCCCAATCAGAGAACAACAAATGTCCTTACTTTAAAATCAACTAATCAGGCCCCTCATAATTTGAAACCTCCCCTGTGCTATTTGTCTCTGTCTATAAAAACGCTGTACCAACCCTGATCGTGGCCTCTTGCGTCACCGGCGACGAGTGCGCAGAGGACCAGGTTCGAACCTGCAATAAACGACCCTTGCCGCTTGGCTTTGACTTACGACTCTGGTGGACTTTTGTGGGAGGTTTCGGAACTTCGGGCATTACAAATATGAAATTTATTGTCACATTGGTTTCCATACAACACCCAGTGCTCATTCCAACAGGTTCCCTCCTCAATGCCCATCACCCACCCTCCCCTCCCTCCAACCCCCCATCAACCCTCAGTTTATTCTCAGTTTTTAAGAGTCCCTTATGGTTTGGCTCTCTCCCCCTCTCTAACTTTTTAGGAGGCCTTTTGGAAAGGTGCTTACCTACTGTAAGAGAGAAAGAAACATCCAGGATGTCAAAGAGCTGATGGCTGAAGGGAGAATATAAAGTAATGATGTCAGCTCTCCTTCCATTTCAAACCCAGCCCCAAAGCTATATTAGGCTAGTGCACACAGCATTATTCAACAGATCTTTGTTGATTGAATGAATACATTGGCAGTAACAAAGAGATTGAGATTTTGGAACACGGTGGGGTATGTTTAGCATGAATTCTCTGATCTCAGGGAAAAGAAAACAGAAAGGCAATTTTCATCTAATTTCAATCAGAATATTCTGGAGATGAAAGGGATCTTAGTGATTATTTGGTTTCTTTGTTGTTTTACAAATAGGAATTTAATGACTTGCATTTCTTGCTGGTTCAATAACATACACTTAAATATTTTTGTTTTTGAATTGAATGGAATATATATTGGATAGATACTCAGATTGCTCTTGCCTCAAATTTCCCATTTGCTGCTCATGTTTCCTGAATGTTTCGTTGTGGAGTGGCTCATTAAGGTGGGAAACAGGTGGTAGCTTTGGGGTCTTAATGCTTTAATCCTACATTTTACCATTCCTAACTGGGCTCCCTTAACAGTTACAAAAACTGTGGGAGGGTCAGATTTACAAATACTGACAGTGTTGCCAGGGCTGTTTTGATGAGTGCAGTTCAAAAGCATAACACACAGTCTCCACCCTTTTCTTTTTTTTTTTTTTTTTCTTTTAAAGCTATTACATACTACTATTAAGTAATTTAGATAATCTAGAATGCTAATAATCAAGACCCATGCTCCAAAACACCACACAGCAAATAGATGCAGGATTGCAGTCCAGTTTCAGCTCTTAGAGAATTGAAGGGAAAGGCAGCACAATGGCTACGAGCCTTTAGGGACATCACTCAAATTGTTGAAGCCTTGCCACAGCCAGAACCATGTTTAGCACATAGTAGGTTCTTAATACTTATTATGTGATGAATGCATATATCTGTATAAAGACAGTACTTAAATGCTTTTCAATAATGACCTGAAAACTACTCAGAACAAGTCTTAACTTTGCCCTGCACAATCAAATGATATGTGTGCATGGCAGGCACTTGACAGGTGATATACACTCTGTTGCAAAGTTGCAACTGCTACTTCTGTCATTTCTCCATGGAACAAACATTTAGTGAGTATCCATTACATGTAAGACACCAGAGATAAAACTTTGAACAAATTATTATTGATAATAATAATATAGGAGAGAGTATGGGCTTTGGAATTGGACTCACCTGGATCTGGATACACTCTTATGACCTCTAGAGTGAATTGGGGCATACCAACTTTATCTGAGCCTCACTTTTTGCATCTGTAATATGGGGATATTAGTACTATCCGTGAAAGTTGGGTTGTTACGGAGATTAAATATAAAGTAAAAAAAACATCTGTAACATTTACAAAGTCACAGAAGATGGTCAGCACACATTTATTACTGGCAGTACTAGTTAGCCATGTGGGAAGGTTTTCCCAGAAATGTTTCAGATGCTATGGCATTTCACCACGAGAGGGAGGCATAACCACACTATTTGGAACACAGCTTTCTCCCCACACAGATGGCTCTCAACACTCAACACAGTGTTACTCCCATATTGTGAGTTTAACGCAACATTTAAAGGCCTAAATAGCTTAGTATAATATTTTAAAAGTGGCAGGTTCTAACCTCCAGGCTTCTAGTCAACTGGGTATTGATAAGAACGATCAATTAAGTATTCTGCATTCCAGATGTTGAGAATATTCTTGCAATGAGGACTCAGCTGGATCTGAATTGTTGAGTCTTAAAAATTAAGCCAAGTTATCTAACAGCATCAGGCTGTCTTTGGCTAAATCCAGAATTTCATGGAATTGGTCAAGCTGTTAAACTTAGGCCTCCTGGCTGCCATTTGAGATTCATATAAATTCTTTACTTTGAGACATTCTAGATCGAAGATTTGAAGATGCAGTCTTTCATTTAACATATATTTATTGTGGACCTACTAGGTACCAGGTGCTGTTTTCAGTGCTTACTATTCAGCAGGAGATTAAAAAACCTCAAATGAAGTCATTATCACTATCATTAAGCAATAGATCAGATTTATCAAATTCCTAAATGGAAAGTGACAAGAAAGAAGCAGCCAATGTGTGAAACAATAGGGCAGGGTGATCGGTTCTTGCATCAGGGCTTGTAACTGACTTTCTCAGATCCCTTTGTTGGAGTGGCCCAGTGCTGGCCCTCGCTCATGGCTGATGTCCTGGACTTGACTAATGCAACGTCCCAGCCGCGAACATTTGCATTAGTGATTCTAAATCTTCATGCCATGACACACGGGTGTAAACTGGGAACTGTAAGGAGTAAATAAGGGAACATTTGCTGTTCCTGTGGATCTCAGCCTGGAAATTAGGCAGCCCAAACTGTAGCTCGCTTCATCCTCCTGAGTCACTCTCATTTCATTTTGTTCCCTCCTTCTGGTAGGATGACAGAAACTTCCTTTAGTTGTTTTGTGTGTCTAATTCTGGGGTTGGTGGTGTGGCCGGGGGCAGAGAGTGACGTGAAGACACTGGTGTGTCCACAGAGGCAATCTTGTAAGCCCTGGATGTCATCTGGGCCGTGGACACCTGTTGAGAAGTCCGTTACTCATCTGGTCCCTGGTTATTAGTTCACTCAGGTTACCAAGGAGACATCCATCCTCTCTCCTGTAAGTTTCAGATTCATTAGCTCATTCACCTACTTCCTGTGCCTTTAGGGGCAGAGAGATTGCCTTGTCCCACTCTGTGGGGCTGCTGTGGCCCTGTCTAGTTGTCCCAGAAACACCAGGCATCTCTTCCTTCTCTGAATCTTGCTGCCTCCCAGAGTTTTTCCCTAAGAATGGGGAGCCTCTTCCCTGCTCTCTGATGCCTCATCTCAAGCCTGCCTGGGTACTTCAATGCCTCCCTGGGATTGGCCCAAAGTAGGCCCCCCTTTCTGTGCATCCTCAGCTTCTATGATCTCATTGCTTCCTCTGAGGCTTTCTACCTCAAGCTTGGGAAATTCTTCCAAATTTAGGAGTGGGAGGGAGCCTTGCTCTTTTATTCATGATTTATCTCTAAAAACCTGTACCCCACATTAAGGAATCTACTCTTGAAATCATTGTTGCACTATATGCTAACTAATTTGGATGTAAATTAAAAAAATAAAATTAAAAGAAAAAAACCTGTACCCCAAATTCTCTTTGTTTCACCTAATGTCTGGTCTTTTGGGAAACCCAAAATCTGGGATGAATCTTGAAGCCTGTTTGATTTTCTCCTTGTTGTGTCTCTCTGCCTCCCTTTTCCCCACAAAACAAGTCCAGGCTAACCTAGATGCTTGGGGGTGGGCAGGAGGAGAAGGATAGAAAGGTGAAAAGGGATACAGAGAAAAAATATTGGTTAATATTTCAAATATATTATCCTGCCATACCAATAATAAAGTACCAACATTTGTGAATGATTTATCTTTTTTATAAATTGGAGTGGTTTCAAGGTTATCCCTATAATAACTTCCATCCTATTGTTCATTTGGATTTCAGTTTGATCATTTCTTCCTCAGGGAAGGGTCTCCTGACCTACCCTCTTCTCTGCTTTCATAGCACTGTTTTTCTCCCTCTCATAACACTTACTCTCATTTTTAATAATTGTGGTAAAGTACACAAAACAAAATTTGCCATCTTAACCACTTATTATTTATTTATTTATTTTATTTGAGAGAGAGAGAGAAGAGGGGAAGAGAGAGAGAGAGACAGAGACAGAGAGAGAGAGAGAATCCTTAAATAGGCTCTATGCTCAGCATGGAGCCTGACATGGGGCTGGATCTCGCGACCCTGGGATCATGGCCTGAGCTGAAATTAAGAGTTGGATGCTCAACTGACTGTGCCACCCAGGCACCCCCATCTTAGCCATTTTTAAGCATATAGTTCAGTGGCATTAAACACATCCACTGTGACCACCAGTGTGGTCCACTGTGGACCACTGTGACCACCAATCCATCCACAGTGTTCTTTTCATCTTACAAACATAAAATAATTTTAACTTTGTGTGATTCTTTGATTAATGTTTGCCTGCTTCACGAGCATCTCAGCTCCATGGTGGTTCAGACTGTGTTCTGTTCTCCTCATTGATATATTTTAGCATCTGGCACAGTGTGTACCATAGAGTAGTTGCTCACAGAGTAGTAGTTACTGAATGAGTGGGTGGCTCTCATTTCCTTTCCTTATATGCATTCTTGAGTAGGACAGAAAGGAAATAGGTACAGCTAGCATGCCAGAAACTTCTCACAACCCTGGGTGCATGTGGGAGTATGTTGTACAATTTAACAACGTCTGGAGAAATTTGCATGTTTTGGGTTAACATGGTAGACTCACAATGCATCTTTTCCCCAAAACCCAATGAAATAAGGAAAAACTGTAAAAGCAAAAACAAACAAAAATACAGTAACTAAAGGAGGAAAGAGACATAGTATATATCAATAAGGTTAAAGAAACTAGCCACTGTGAAGACACTGAGAAGATGCTGGAACAGAGTAGAATCCCAGGCTGCCCTGGACTCTCTAGAAGCCAGACTGGATAAGCCAGAGGCAATAACATTCTGAGAAATCTCATGAATAATCCCAATTTGAAAAGAGGGAAACTGAGTAAACCGACCTTCTATTTTTCTTCATCTGACTGAGAAATAGTGGGAATGAATCCTGAAAGAAAGGGGCATAGGGGTAGGTAGCTCCTTGGTTAGGCATGGAACTAGAGAAACCCACTGACATGCATGGTCATCTAGCAATGGGAACAAGATACACACATTGCCAAAGGGTGGCCCTTTGGACAGTACAGATATCAAGATGGTGGAAGAGAGCAGGATTAAGTTTTCTAACCAAAGCTGCTCTACCCACCAATTCAGGTGAGCTCTCCCATCTGTGTTTTGGACAGGAAACTAAATTTGTCTCAGCTACAGTGGGAAGAGTGCCAAGAAGTCAGCCCACTACAACAGACCAGCTAGAAAGTCCATTCAGGGCTGTCGAGCATGAACAAAATATAAATGGCATGGCAGGAATGCAAACCTTCTACAGCAGAAGACACAACAAACTACAAACCAAAGTCAATAAGCAAGAAGTATATTACACAGATTCTGTTTTAGAAAAAAACATAAGGAACAGAAGAAAATGCTTTGCAATCTATGTTATAGAACAATTTGACTTTAGAAGAGAACAAATATAATAAATTGGTAACTCAAACATAGTAAAACAATAGCATGCAATCAAGGAGTTCTGGAAACCTGTGGAATTCAGTTCAAGAACTAAATGATATCACTATGGAACTAATAACTGGGAATAGCAAAGAACAACATTTAAACATTGCTGAAATTTGAATTATTAATATAGAAGAAAGACGAGGCAATCTAAGTAAGTGTAATTAAAAGGGTAAGAATTAAAGCAATCAAATTGAAACTAATAGATGTAAAATGCAAGAAAACAAATCAACATAAAAGTATTGGGTGGCTCTAAAGAAATATTCAGGGAAATAATGAAGAACCTGTTTTCTCAATTAAAGATAACACTGAGTATACAAATCCAAAGGGCATACTATGTTCTAGAAAAATTAGAAGAATAAAGCTCAACACTAAGACGTTTTAGTTAAGAAGCTAAAACTCAATAATAAGAAACAATTCTTTAGGAATCTAGGGAGAAAAGGCAAGTCCTTCACAAGGAGAAAAAAAACTAGGCTGGTCTTAGGTTTTCCCACAGTTTTTAATGGCAGAAGACAATGGAACTAGTGCTTTAAAATATTCCTAGGGAGACGTTTGACTGTGAACCCTCTTACCTGTCTAAGATGTTCAGGTGTAAAGGGAATTTGAAACACAGAAGAATTTATTTTATTTAATTTATTTATTTTTCCAAATTTTTATTTAAATTTTAGTTAGTTAACATATAGTGTAATACTGGTTTCAGGAGTAGAATTTAGTGATTCATCGCTTACATATAATACCTAGTGTTCATCATAACAAATGCCCTCCTTAATACCCATCACCCATTTGGTCCATCCCCCACCCACCTCCCTCCATCAACCCTCTGTTTCTTCTCTATCATTAACGGTCTCTTATGGTTTGTTTCCCTTCCTCTCTGCACCCTACTTCTCATATGTTCATTTGTTTTGTTTTTCGAATTCCACATATGAATGAAATCATATGGTCTTTTATTTTTCTTTTTCTGACTGACATGTCGCTTAGCATAATCTACTCTAGTTCCATCCATGTCATTACAAATGGTAAAATTTCATTCTTTTTGATGGCTGAGTACTATTCCATTATGTGTGTGTGTGTGTGTGTGTGTGTGTGTGTGTGTGTGTGTGTGTGTGATAAAATAGAAGAAATGGATAAAAAAGATGTGATATATATATATACACTACACACACACACACACACACACACATATATATATTATAATATATATATATATATACATACCACATCTTTTTTATCCATTTATCAGTCAGTGGACATTTGGGTTCCTTCCATAATTTGGCTATTGTTGATAGTGCTGCTATAAACATTGGGGTGCATGTGCCCCTTTGAATCTGTATTTTTGTATCCGTTGGATAAATACCTAGTAGTGCAATTGCTGGATCATTGGGTAGTTCTATTTTTAACTTTTTGAGGAATTTCCATTCTGTTTTCCAGAGTGATTGCACCAGTTTTCATTCCTACAAACAGTGTTAAGAGGGTTCCTCTTTCTCCCCATCCTCACCACCATCTGTTGTTTCCTGTGTTGTTAATTTTAGCCATTCTGATAGGGAAACAGAAGAATTTAAAGAATTCAGTACCTGTATGAGCTTCTTGGAGAAAAAAACTACATGCAGTTAAAGCCAGCCACTTAATGTGTGAATCAAAATGCAGAATGCAGGAATGTAGAAACCCTAGAAAATACTGTGTTGAACACTAAATTCATATAAATGTAGAATTCATGTTAAACAGCTATGAGAATTATGTGTAAAGAACATAATGGCTGGCTGGCCCGAATGGGTTGTGGAATCTGTCATAATAAGCTGCAGGGTGACAGGCTGGTGTGGTACACGGCCACTCTTGGGTGGTCTAGGAGAAAAGTGACAGTGTCTGGGTACTGGGAGTCTCTTTTGAGAGACTAGCAGAATTAAAGAAATTTCAAGAGAACAGTCAGACCTATTCATCATTGCATATACTTAAATATGCCATGACTCAATTTTCCCCTTGAAGCATAACACCTTGTAAAGTCTGGGAACACTTATAGGTGTTAATTTTTTCATTGACTTTGTAATGGAATTTTATTCTACTTATTAAGCATTCGACACAGAGGGAAATACATCAATGAAAACCAGTGAAACAATAAAAATTTTATACTAAAAATAAGAGCAGATTTTGTTATATTAATAGGAAGAGGATATGATGCCTAAACAGTAGGTAAAACACAAAGCTACTATGGCTAAAAAGTAGCTATGTGTCCATAATGTCCTAACCATGCTGGTCTGATTCTTTACTCGTTGCTCTACACAGGCAGGCATGGCAGAGTCAAAAGAGCATGAAGGTTAATGTCAAAGCCCTGCTCTTCCACCCACAGTTTCCTTCTCCAGGAAGTGGAGAGACTAAAGCTGACTTTGTTGGGTTTGATTCAGATGACGTGTGTGTAAAGCACCATGAATGGTTTAGTGGAGGTCATTATTATTGAAGCACGTTGATGAACAGGGCAAACCTCTTCCTCTTCTCTAGAGTGACCACCGATTAGCTGTTACTTGAAAGGTGCTGTCTTTATTTCCAATTGGACCAGTTACCAACCTGTACAGGGAGTCCACCGCAGAATTAA
The DNA here is from genome assembly GCF_007474595.2 of Lynx canadensis. Taxonomy (NCBI): domain Eukaryota; kingdom Metazoa; phylum Chordata; class Mammalia; order Carnivora; family Felidae; genus Lynx; species Lynx canadensis. The sequence goes on from NC_044308.2 coordinate 125,269,550, forward strand.
ACATGAATTAAACTTTAGGGGCACCTGGGTGGCTCAGTTGGTTAAGCATCCAACTCTTGATTTCATTTCAGGTCATGATCTTACAGTTTGAGAGATTGAGCCCTGCTGTTAGCACAGAGCCTGCTTGGGATTCTCTCTTTCCCTCTTTCTCTGCCTCTCTCTCTCTCTCTCATAAATAAATAAATAAATAAACAAACAAACAAACAAACACAGAAAAACATGAATGAAACTTTATTCAGAGGGAGAGTTTGGATGTTCTAGTTGATGACCCTGAAACTATAAAGAGAAGCATGTGTATGAGGCCCATATGTTAATCTCATGCACAAAGAGCTGGAGGGACCACAGAGAGGAGCTGATTCACTATCCTTACTTTCTAGGTAAAGACACTGAGACTCAGAGAAGTGAAGGCTTGCTTAGGCTCATACCTCTACTTTGGCTAACAGGGAAGTTTGAATGGAAGGACTAGCTTACGGAGAAGCACGGAAGTTCAGAACCTAGATTGGGGAAAAGGAGTTGACCCTGAAACCTTCCTGGCCGAACACATGCGCCATTCATCAGGATGATGTAATTCCATCAACCTGTATGTCCTTGTGGTGAAATGGCCACTCCATGTTATCAAGAAGACTTGCTATCTTTTCTTCTCTCCTTGGTTCATCTGCTGATGAGCACATTGTCTAATTCTAGAAGCCTCAGTGGTCAATAGCTGTTATTGGTAATGTGTACATGGAGGAGACCTGAACATTCTTGGACTGCAAAGAAGACAGTGTTCAGGAACAAAGCCGGAGCTAGACCCTGGAGTGCTCCTGGTCCAGAAGCGAGGGACCACGGGCCAGGCACTGCTGGACAGTAAAAGAGTTGGGGGTAGAGCAGTCAGGAATGAAGATAGGGCACTGTATGTAGTTGTTGTGGTCTCACCTAGAGGGGTTTACTTCAAGACCCCAGGAAGGAGTGGCTCAGTGATGAAGTGATGCAGGGAGGACACAGGTCCATGGAGACTTGGGAACAGGTGAGGGTTATAGTGACTGCCTCTTAGACACAGGTCTTTAGCCTGAAGTGGGCAGATTTGGCTGACCTTATTCCCTCACATGGGGATTGAAAGTCTGCATCTTGGAAGTATGTACTTCTTTCCAGAGGAGCCTCTGGCAGATGTTTGGACAGGGCTGTGCTAAGATTTGTGCTTTGCCGCATTTTTATGTTCAACCTCCTACCCGTCGCCTCTCTCCTCACTCTTCCTTTCTCCAGGGTCTTCCCATTTGCAAAATCGAGAAAGCACACATTTAGCCACAACAGGAGAACAGAACAAAGATACTTTATGAAAAAGAGACATGATCTCATAGAAGAGGGATGTTTATGTACCCCAGCCCTGGAGAAGTTCATTCTAAGGGCACAATTCTAAAAGCCAACGAGACAAACACCTGTGGGGGAGCTGGGTGCTTAAAGTAAGTTAAGACTAAAGAATGGTCGTTGCCTCGGGGCCCTAAAATCTAAAGGAACTAGCACAGATTTAAAGACAAACTCTCAAAGTTACCTTTTCCTCCCCACTGACTTTAATTTTTTATTTTTGCTGTTTTTCCTGAAGTCTTTTTTATATTTGGAGAGGAGAAGAATGTCCTTGGGGAGTCAGGAGAATTGGGTTAAAATTAGGAACTGTGGACGTCAGGTGTAAGCAGTGAATTTCAGAGAGAGTCACAGTGGAAGAAGGTGGGTATGGAGTCAGGGGTTAGACTTTGCTCACCACCAGGTCCATTTTCCCCAGAATCTACCTTTCTCTTACCTTGTACCTGTTTTCTCCTCCTCCTAAGGCTGAGGCATGTCCATTGGTTTACTCTTTTACATGCTGAGCTAAAGATTTCTTAAACAAGGTCACCTCCCAGCTCTTGAAGAAACAGTCTGTTGTTAGGCTCAACACATAGTAGGTGCTCAGATATTCACTAAAGTAATAAGTTAATAAGTTTCAGGCTTAACACAAACAGAGTAACTGAGGCTCAGAGACATACTCATTCACTGTACAAGGTTGTATCCTAGCCAGGAGCAGAACTTCAGGTCTGGTTGAGGTCAGGGAAAATGCACATAAAAATAGTGAATTGTGGATGCAGGGTATTGTCAGTGTTCACATGATGAGTACAGGGTGTTAGCCGTCAACTCACAGGAGGGCAGTGTGGGCTGAAGCCACCAGTAAGACTTCCTGGAAAAGGCGGGGCTTGGGTCAAAAGAGAATCAGTGAGGAGGCAGGAGGGAAAGCAGGCAGGAGGTAAGCTTTGAGCCAAGGCTAAGGGACAGTAATGTTTGTGAATTATTTAGTTCACGTAATACCTGGAGTATTGGTGTCCCTGGTAGACTGGTTTGGCTAAAGAAGTCTGAGTGGAGGCACTGTGGCAGATGAGGCTGCAGAAATCAGCAGATGCCAGGCTGGGAAGTGCTGGCCCTCTTTGTCATTTGCATCGTCCTGGTTCTTGAGTCCCAGGATGAAGTGGACCCTTGGGTACATGCACTGCTCATATGCCCCCTTCAGGACTAGGCACACATTCTCCCAGCTGCCAGGAATGTTGCCAGCTGAGAGCCCATAGTTGAGTTCTCCCCCAAAATGAACTGCCTCATTCACTGTCATGACTAGTTGATGTGGGGGTACAAAGGCCCCGTCCCCTTGCCCCAAAGGTGGGTCAACTCTTAAGAGCCATCCCAACTTCAGAGCTCCTGTGTGACATGCCAAGGTCTCTGCGCTCCCCCCCGCCCCCAACAATGTCTCCCTCTGCCCGTTTCTGCTCCTCACTCCCTTGCAGGTATGTTTCAGGAGAGCACTCCCTGTATGCTTTCTGCATGGAAATCTGCTGTTTCAGCATCTGTTTCCTAGGGGACCTGACTTAAGCCAGTTGAGACACAAATGTTTCTAAGAAGCAGACTCTGAGAAAATTGAGAACAATGAAAGTCCCATTGCCTATGGCACGTGGAGTCATGCTAGCCCTTGGCCTGCTGGAATTGTGCAATCATTAGAACTTGGCCAGGGGTAAGAGAGAACACTGGTGGTTCAATAGCTCAGGCACAGGAAGGGTTTGGGGAAAGCGTTAATGATAAGGTCTTGTATTTGAATAGCTCTTGCTGGAGGGCTATTGATGCCCTGGTGAAAGACTGAGGATGATCAATGACCAGTTTAAGTCACTGACTAGTGAAGGCTAGAGGTCCTCCTTGGTAGGTATAAATATTCTTTTTTTTTTTTTTTTATGTTTATTTATTTTTGAGAGAGACAGAGAGACAGAGTGTGAGCAGGGGAGGCGCAGAGAGAGGGAGACATAGAATCCGAAGCAGGCTCCAGGCTCTGAGCTGTCAGCACAGAGCCCAATGCAGGGCTGCAACTCATGAACCGTGAGATCATGACCTGAGCCTAAGTCAGATGCCAAACCAACTGAACCATCCAAGTGCCCCTGTAGGTATATTCTTGACTATTGCAGCCAGAGGGCAGGAAGGTTGAAGAGATGGCTTGGTATTTAATTATATGAACTGTGGATCTCCAGAGAAGGTTGAATTCACAGCCCAGCAGGTTTCCCTCACCAGGTCAAGACCCAGACCCTGAGTAGGAGGAAGGAGGACTCTGAAATTTGGGATGGAGACATCTGGGCTGATGCATTCAGAATTTTTTAATCCCCAGAAACCCCTGAACCATTTGGGTCTGCAGAAGTAGCCGACTCTGCCTTGCAGTTATCTGAGGCTTGATGGGTTGAAATGTGGGACTAGGAAGGTTTTAAGACTAGAAATGAGGGGAAGGGTGTGGGAGATGACAAGAAGGAAAGAGGTTTGTGTTCTGGTGGTCTAATTCTTCAATGGCTACTGGAGTAGGAGGCGATTTAATACATTGATGAATAAGGTATTGTAATAGAAATAAATATGGTTTGTCTATGTGCAGATTAGGTATAGTAAATCTCACATGTCCTCAAGATAGAATGTATTTTTCTCTTCCTATTTTCCAATTTCCATTTTCAGTTTTATGTCATGAAATAATAATAACAATTCTTGCAACAGTGATTACACTAATAAATAACATTGTGCATTAGTGCATGAGAATGAAGAATGTACATTATAAATAATAATAGTTTATTTATGATACTCTCTCTACTCACCCTTTCTATTCTCTCAGCAAGGTGCTTGGGGGATCTCAAAAAGCTACCACATACCCCTGCACACACATATTTCCAGAGGAGATATTGTTACATGTGTATTTCACAAATAAGAACTCCTCCAAATGACAGTTAATAAAAAAAAATGGTAATCCTAGAATAAAAATCATTAGAGATGGTGGACATTTATTAAATTTATGTACCACTGAAACTTGGTTTATGAATCTGAAACTTAATTTAGACATTTTTGGAATACAGATAGATAAAGATCTTAGTAAAACATTATTGACTTCAGGTAGAAAAATACACTCACATGACATTTTTTTCTGGTAAAGCTATGCATATCCTTTAAATTTCATTGGTTTACAGATGTTTGGATTTTTGGACCAATACATTAAAAACAACAACAACAACATTTTGAAGACCAACATTGGCTGCAATCTATTTTGTGAATTAAGTTTATTTGGAAAAAAAAAAAAAAGAGTCAGTGTTGTTTTAATACCATTATTCCATAAAAAAGAATGAAGATTTAACAGTAAAAAGGTAGGAAGAATATAATCTCACAATAAAGGCCTTTAAATTTATCCAATGAATAAAAGAATTAGCTTCATAAAAAAGTCCTGGTTATTTTATTTATCTCATTTTGCTGGGAATCAATGAAAAGTTTTGTCAAGGCAGGTATGAATGCTATGCATGGACAGAAGTTTAGGAATCACTAGTATAATACATTTCTCTTTTTTTCCCTCCAATTTTTTATTTAAATTCTAGGTAGTTAATATACAGTACAGTATTCGTTTCAGGAGTAGAATTCAGTGATTCCTCACTTATGTATAACACCCAGTGCTCATCACAAGGGCCCTCCTTAGTATCCTTAGCCCATCACCCATCAGCCCATCCCCCCCACCTCCCTCCATCAACCCTGTTTGTTCTCTATCATTAGGAGTCTCTTCTGCTTTGCCTCCCTCCCTCTCTGTCTTTTTTTCCTTCCCTTTCCCTATGTTCATCTGTTTTGTTTCCTAATTTCTGCATATGAGTGAGATCATATGGTAGGAATCACCAGTAGAATACATTTCTATGAATTAGGCGTAGGAACATTTTAGTTACCTCGGCTGGTGAGATGGAGAAAGCATATCACAGGATGATTTGAAGTTGCTTGCTCTGGGGCCGCTGTTCTCATGCTTTAGCATCAGAATTCCTTGAAAAGCATCTTCAAATACATGTTGCTGCCCCAGCCTCAGAGTTTCTGAATCCATGGCTGAGAGACACAAATCTGTATTTCTACCAAGTTGCCAGGCGGTGTTCATGTTGCTGGTCAGGAGCTCACACATTGAGAACCAATATTCTAGGTTATTAAAATGTATTTTCTTTCTTTTTCTTTTTAGAAGGAGAGAGAGAGAGAGAGAGAGAGAGGGAATCTTAAGCAGGCCCCACACTCAGCACAGAGCCTGATGTGGGGCTTGATCCCACGACCCTGAGATCATGACTTGAGCCAAAATCAAGAGTCGGACACTCAACTGACTTATCCACCCAGGTGCCCCTAAAATGTATTTTCTATTTTTAAGGAATGTTATATTAATTTGACAGTCTTCCTTCCTTGTATTACTTAGAAAGTAGATTCAGACAGCAAGTTCTAGTTCATAGAATAGAAAATGCAAATATCTTGCCCAAGTGTTCCATGGCTCAGATGCCTCTATCACCTTGTCTTTTGGGTGAATGAAGGCTGACACATCTTTGTAGAACCTTTTAAAAATAATCATCTCCTCTTTCCTTAACTACCCAAGTGGACTCTATCTCCCTCCCTCCCCCTTCTATTTCTGTCTCCCTTTTTCTTTCTTCCTCTTTCCTTATCTCCTTCCCTTTTCCCTTCCTTTCTTTCTTTTATAGATATCTCCATTAGATTCTGGGCTTGTGGAAAAGAAGTGCCTTAACTCATTTGCCTTTGAATCCTGGAATCTAGCTGCACGCCTGCTGTTGATCTTGTCCATTTGTTTGGCGTAGCATGGCAATAACCAAATCAATGAACTGAGTAATCAACTGGTGGATTTTCTCTCCATAGATTGTCTGGATTATTCCAGCGAAACACTTTGTTTCCTCCCCCTCGGCGCCTTCCCGCTATAATCTGTGGTATGGTATTATTTTCCTATTTAAACTGCCCACTTTAAGTGTCTGCTGTGGGGTGCACTGTACCAGCCTATAAGTCAAATATTGGAGCAAATGCATAGACGTCTCATATTTGTCAATTACTAGCCTAACTAGCCTTCCTGGATTAGAATCATGTTCAGTGTATCCCTGGCAAAAGTTTGTGTACTATTCCTGTTATCTTTGGGGGACATCAGAGTGTGGTGCTTTAGATATCCAAATTTCAAAACCCTTCAAGGTCCTTTTGCATGTCAGACATATATGGAGTATTAAATAGGCTTTGGGTATTTTTCGAGATTCTAAAGGTAGGAATGGAAAGCTGGAGCAGTCTGGAGCATCTGAGTATTCCCGTGGCCCAATGCCCCTTTTCTCCATTTCCTATACACTGTATTGTTTTTGAAATCAGGGGACAACATAATGGGATGTCAAAAAACTGACAGGTACAAATACACAACCAAATGCAGAATCTTTGACTTCATGGATTTGTTTTCACCATTCTGGCCTAGTTTTTAAGACCCAAGACTCATGATTATGTGACCCAATATACAAGAAAAAGCTGAATAACTGTGGAAAAAATAGGTTTGTAATTTGTATTACATTTATCACTGTTTCCAGGTCCATAAAGACAAAGATGAGAAAGCAAAATACATTCAGGATATAGACTTGGTCCAAGGAGCAGAAAGATACTCAGGTAACAGAATGGGATAGAATAGATAAAAGGGGTTGGGTTAACAAAATATTTAAGTTATTTCCTCTAGCTAACATAAAATATAACTTTTCTCTCTCTATCATATGTTAACTAAGTGAAATAAAGAACATCTTAAAATTAATTTTTGTCTGGGCGCCTGGGTGGCTCAGTCTGACTTAGGCTCAGGTCATGATCTTGTGGTTTGGGAGTTTGAGCCCTGCGTCAGGCTCTGTGCTGACAGCTTGGGGCCTGGAACCTGCTTCGGAATCTGTCTCCCTCTCCCTCAGCACCTCCCCCACTCATGCACTCACTCGCTCTCTGTCTCTCTCTCTCTCAAAAAAATAAACATTAAAATTTTTTTAAAAAATAAAATTAATTTTTGTCCCAAAATGCTATTTTCCATAATACATCATGAACAAGAGTTACTCATTATTTCTTAGACATTTTTAGATTGCTTGCACTCTTTCATTTAAGAAATGTAGAGTGTCTTGTCCCCAGAACTACACAGTTAATGAACATTTGTTTCGAGTGCTTTGTTACATTTCACTCAAAAGGTCTAGGAAGTGCCACGTACTATTAGAAGCAACAATTTTTATTTTGTTTGCAGACAATTCAATTATGGAAAATACCCAGAAAGAAGTTGCGAAAAGAATATCATTAGACAACCAAGTAGCTTTCCTCTCTTCTGTATGCTAGGAAGAGGGATCAGCTTGCTGGTAATTGACTACAGAATTGAGTTGTTCCTGGAGCAAGCATCTTATTGAGATTGTAGGAGATACTAAGCAATACACAGCAAGCCCGCTTGTAAGAAAACCTAGGATGTTCAGGGGGGTGAGAGTTGGGGAGGAGCAGATTTATTGCTGACCTTACTTGAAACGGAAAGACTCTTCCATGTTTAAGGCAAGAGCAGCTCTGCCAAATAATACCCTGTTCCCCCTTTTATTCTTCTGGCCCAAAGTGAATTTGCTCCTCCTTGAGTCTTAGAGCATTTTTCTGTCTGCCGTTTTCTTGTCAAGTAAGGAGACACGGCTTCTCATCAGCCTAGCAGGAAGAGAGGCAAAACTGGGGCCATGTTTGCTAGGAGTCAGGGCCACTGTGTGTTAGTTTCACATATAGGTGTTGCCTCCCTTCGGTGATCTTAGAAACGTAACCAGCAATTGGATAGGCAGTCTTTGGCAGGTCTGGCCGGCTTCCCTCTCTCTTCCTCCTCCCCCACTGTGGGTGCTCAGTGTGTGCCTATCCTATACAATGTTTCTAGCCAGAGTGTGGTGTAGTCCTAAGATTAGGGTTTGGGTTTAGGAAGATGGCAAAGGCCCATTTGGCCTTCTGTCAGAACACATGATTCTATCAGGTTATCAACCAACCTTTCACAGGAAATTAAATCACACGAATTTCCAGGAAATTAAAAATAGCAGAGTTCTTTAATTCCTATTTGTCCTTTTCCCTTGTATCAGGGATCTCACAGTGTGGAAGGGAGGTAGGCTATGGCAGGATTTGGGCATTCCTAGGTGTCTCTGTCAGTAGCATCTCAAACCTCATCAAAACCCTCATAAAATTTTTTTAACTTTTCATTGTATTGTAGATGTCTTTTATTCATTTAACAAGCTCTTGTTGAGGATCCATTAGGTTTTGTATACTAGATTCAGCTAGATTATAAATTCCCAGAAGGTCAAGTGGCTGCATTTTATCTATCTATCTATCTATCTATCTATCTATCTATCTATCTAATGTTTATTTGTGTATTTTGAGAGAGAGAGAGAGAAAGCGAGCAGGAGAGGAACAGAGACAGAGGGAGAGAGAGAATCCCAAGCAGGCTCTGCAGTGTCAGCAGAGAGCTGAACATGGGGCTTGATCCCACAAACTCTGAGAACATGACCTGAGCAGAAACCAAGAGTCAGAAGCTCAATCAACTCAGCCACCCAGGTGCCCCTCAAGTGGCTGCATTTTAAATCTCTTAGAACCTGTCATCTTTTTTTCCCTTATTTTAGAATCTAGCAAGTGCTCTCTGTACTTTGTAGGCACACATTAATTATTTCCAATTAAACGAAACACTGAATAAACTTCCAGATTCCTGAGATCTGAGACCAGAAGAAACATATTAGGCAGAAGAAGGGGAAACAGCAATGGCTGAGTAGTGTATGCCAGTGATTTTGCTGGATATATTATCCAACAGGGACAGAGAACCAGGGTCTAGTCTAGTGATCGGGAAAGAGAGTGTTAGGGCCTTCTATGGAGATAATTCATGAAGGAGAGCAATCTGAGGCCACACCAAGTATTTGTTCCTGGAATGACAGTCCACACGAATGCCTGTTTTGACAGCCAGACACAAGATGAAAGATAGAGTATGGCGGACTCCAGGGACTACAGAAAGGCTATAGTGGGAAGGCTCAGGGAGGGTTGCATGTGAAGCTTGCCAAGAAGAAATAAAGGGAAGAAAGAAAGGGCAGGTTGTGTGGAACAAGTCTCCTGTTTTCTAATTCTCACTGTGCCCTGATGAAAGCCACTGTTGGACATATAGGAGTTCTTATTCTCTTCATGGTCTGGGTCCAGAGAGGCCCAAGATACATCTAAGGCTGCTAGTGTGTCAAAAACTAGAGAAATGCCAGAAAAGTATATAAAAATGTAGATTTTTTTAAAACCTTAATATATATGTATATTTATGTGTGCATTTATTTTTTTTTTTAATTTTTTTTTCAACGTTTATTTATTTTTGGGACAGAGAGAGACAGAGCATGAACGGGGAGGGGCAGAGAGAGAGAGGGAGACACAGAATCGGAAACAGGCTCCAGGCTCTGAGCCATCAGCCCAGAGCCCGACGCGGGGCTCGAACTCACGGACCGCGAGATCGTGACCTGGCTGAAGTCGGACGCTTAACCGACTGTGCCACCCAGGCGCCCCTATGTGTGCATTTAAACACATGTATATACACAGATTTTATTTGAAGACTGTGTAAAAAGCAGATGAATGAATAAAGAAGATGTGATTTATACATATAATGGAATACTACTCGGTAATCAAAAAGAATGAAATCTTGCCATTTGCAACAATGTGGATGGAACTAGAGTGTATTATGCTAAGTGAAATAAGTCAGTCAGAGAAAGATAAATATCATATGATTTCACTCATAAGTGGAATTTAAGAAACAAAACAAATGAACATAAGAGAAGGAAAAATAAGATAAAAAGAGAGAGGGAGGCAAACCATTAGAGATTCTTAAATACAGAGAACAAACTGAGGGTTAGTGGGGGGGGGGGTGGGTCGGAGGAAGTGTTAAATGAGTGATGGGCATTAAGGAGGACACTTGTTGGGATGAGCACTGGGTGTTATATGTAAGTGATGAATCTTTGGGTTCTACTCCTGAAACCGATACTACACTGTATGTTCACTAACTTGAATTTAGGTAAATAAATTTAAAATTAAAAAAAATCTAAACATGAGACTGTTATAAACATGGGTCAAATGTTCCTCATGCTCACTCTGTAATAGCCCTCACCCTCATACAATAGATAGGGAAACTGAGGCTCAGAAAGAATGAGTGATTAGAAGGTCATACTAGCAAGTGGTGGAGACAGGATTGAAATCTGTATCCCTTGGTGGCTAAAGCTTTCTTCTTCTTCTCCTTCTTCGTCTTCTTCCTCTTCCTCCTCTTCTTCTGCTTCTGCTGCTTCTTCTTCTTTTAACTGTACCATCTCTGTTAGAGCAGGCGTAGGGATCAGAGGGCGAGGGCTGTGTTGCAGGTCAGGGCATCCAGAATACCTGATAGATATACCTACTGTTTGATCCTTGTTTGCAGAGCCCAGGGAATGGGGGCTGTCCCCCACCAACCCTGTAACCCCACTGGTTGTGCCCCTCTTTGCAGATCAGATGAGAAAAGTGTTTACTAATCTTGTGGAGTTTGATTCTATCTATAAGAAACTGTCACTGCCCCGAAGCAAAACAAAATGGTTTAAAGGACCACATCAATGTCCTTAATGGCTTGATAATTAAGACAACACTACATAAGCACAGTTTAAATGTAAACAAATTACTTGGAAAGGAAAAAAATATGCAAACTCTTTCAAATGATACACTATTTGTTTAATTAGAACAGGATCTTTTTTGTCCTTTTTTAAGGCCACTGACAATAGAGTCCTAAATGAATTGATGAAAAACAATAGTAATTAAAGACATCTTCTCTGATAATAGCCCAGGAAAAAAACTTCAGCATGAGTTGTAAAGTCAAAGCATACTTGGCATGGGCCCTATAAAGAGGGGCTGTGAAAATGTTTGAGTTGTTCTCCTAGTTTGGGCCCCCTGAAGCAGAGGTGAGGAAAACACTGGGGCAGGGGGTTCATTTGTGAGGTGACTCCAGGAGGCATGAGTAAGGTAAGCTGGAAAGGGACAAGAGTCAATAAAATCTATATTAATGAATAAGCTTTTGCTGTGGGCAACTGGGGCTCAGCTCTGTTTGGGGGCCCTCTGAGAGGCCTTGTAGAACACACTTAAAAGCTGAAAATGAAAACATCAGTTTTTTTTAAAAAAAGATATATGCACCCCTGTTTATTGCAGCGTTATTTACAGTAGCCAAGATATGGAAGAAACCCAAGTATCCATTGATAGATGAATGGATAATGAAGACATATACATATACACAATGGAATATCATTTAGCTATAAAAGAAGAAAGAAATCTTGCCATTTGTGATAACATAGATAGACCTAGAAGGTATTATGCTGAGTGAAATGAGTCAGATAAAGACAAATATCAATCTATTTCACTTATATGTGGACTCTAAAAAACAAATAAAAAAACAAATAGATCCTTAAATACAGAGAAAAAATTGTTGGTTGTCAAAGGGTAGGTGGAGATTAAGAGGTACAAACTCCCAGTTACAAAATAAATAAGTCATGGAGATTAAAAGTACAGCAGAGGGAATATAGTCAATAATATTGCAATAATGTTGTATGGTGACAGATAGCGACAACATTTACCGTGGTGAGCATTGACTAATGTGTAGAATTGTCAAACCACTATGTTGTACACCTGAAACTAATATAACATTGTATATCAACTATACTTCAATAGTAAATTAAAAAAAATTGTCCTGCCGAAGGCCTGCTGAAGATGGGGCATTTATTCATCCTCTATTGATTGGAAGTTGCTCCTGGGAGCATTAAATCGTGGGCTGCCCTGAGCAGGTTCCTAAGGCACTAGTAAAGGCCTTCAGGCAGAGAAGCAGAGAGATCCTGCCTTACAGAGGGCATGGGGAAGCTGTTGGCATGCATGTAATGGTCCTTGAGGCTGCTGGTGAACTCAGAAATGGGCCAGTGGCACATGGGCGGGGCACCACAGCACCCGTTACAGATAGGCGCTTGTAAGGTATCATCCTTCTAGACCAGCTCAGTACAATAGAAATATCATGTCAGCCACAGGTATGAGCCACATATGTAACTTTACATTTTCTAGTAGCTACGTTAAAAAAATAAACAGGTGAGCTTAACTTTAATAATATGTTTTACTTGATTTCCTATGTCCAAAATATTATTGTTCCAACATGTATTCAACATAAAAGTTATGAATGAGATATCTTAACATTCTTTTTTTCTTACGAAGTCTTTGAAATATAGTATGCATTTAATACTTACAGTGCATGTCAATTTGGACCAGCCACATTTTAAGTGCTCAACAGCCACATGTGGCTCATGGCTACTGTACCTGGACATGGAGTTTTGGATGAATGTAAGAAGGATACTCATTTGGGATGCCTGGGTGGTTCAGTCCGCTAAGTGTCTAACTCTTGGTTTCAGCCTAAGTCACGATCTCACGGTTGTGGGATTGAGCTCCACTTCAGCACAGAGCGTGCTTGGGATCCTCCCTCTCTCTCTCTCTCTGCCCCACCCCCTCTGCCATTCATGATCTTGTGCTCTTTCTCTCTTTCAAATAATAAATAAACTTAAAAAAAAAAAAAGGGAAGCACTCATTTAGGAATGGTGTAAAGCAAAAATCTGTGATTTCCTTCAAAATAACACATAAGTCATACATATTGTAGGTTTCTCTTTTCTTATTTTGTGAACATTATTAAGTGATATCCCTTTATGATTTATAGAGATTCTTTTCAGGAGCTTTCTCTCTCCTTTTGATTCCAGATTCCTTTCTTCTGGTTTATGTGGAAGACGGTCATGATAAATTTCTCTTGAGAACACTCATTGAGAGGGCCTCCAGGCCTTTCCCATCATCATTGCTGATGGAGCCCATGACCAACACTTACCATGGAGGTGTGGGGGAGCAATGGGAAGGTAGGAACACCATTTGGCCTGGCCTCTCAAAGGTTGGTACTGGCAAATGAGGTTCTACCTATAGTTAGTGCATCAAGAAAGCCCATTTGTCTGGGGCGCCTGGGTGGCGCAGTCGGTTAAGCGTCCGACTTCAGCCAGGTCACGATCTCGCGGTCCGGGAGTTCGAGCCCCGCGTCAGGCTCTGGGCTGATGGCTCGGAGCCTGGAGCCTGTTTCCGATTCTGTGTCTCCCTCTCTCTCTGCCCCTCCCCCGTTCATGCTCTGTCTCTCTCTGTCCCAAAAATAAATAAACGTTGAAAAAAAAAAAATTAAAAAAAAAAAAAAAAGAAAGCCCATTTGTTAGAAATGAATGATATATACATTGCAACAATACGACATTTCTTGAAACTGCCTTTTTTTTTTTTTGCATTTCTTCCTTTTAAAACATGTAGGAACCCTAAAAACTGGTCTAGGCCTCTCTGTATAGGTGAGAGGAGTAACAGATAGTCTTTATTGACTAACCTTTCATTTCCAACCTCTTTCTCCCTTTTCTGTCTCTATTAGAAAGGCTGTTAAAACAAAAACAAAAAAACAAAGAAAAATGGATTTTCTGGTCTGCCTTGAAGTCAGCAGGGGCCATATGATATTGTTGGGCAATGAGATATAAGCCAAAATCTGCTGTCTCTTCTTTTCCTTCTTCCTTATTCCTCTCTGGAACTCAAACATGATGGCTGGCAATGTGGCAGCCACTGGCAATCAGGAGGCAACTGGCATGAGAATGAAGGTTAACATGGTAAGGATGGCAGAGAAAAAGAGGATTCAGTATCTGGTAGCAATTTTGGACCACTTTGCCAGCACTGAAAGTACTTACAGACTTCTTGCTAGGTGAGACAAGTACCTTATACGTTTAAGCTGCTATTAATTAGATTTTCTTGTACTCACAGAAAAATGACTTTCTATCTGATATAGAGATTTTGCCAAAACCACCACTGAAACAAATTCCATATGTATTTGCTTCCTCACTACCTCCTACAAGTGGCTAATTAAGCAGTCATCCCAAAACACAGTTAAAACAACCATATACACAAAATGCTGCAAGTCTGAAGTTATCAGTTCTCCAGAGACCTAATTAGATATACCTTTGAAAAGTGTAGACTGATCAAAGCATTTACCTTTGTGTTCCAGCCCCAAAGCCCCTTATTTAAAATGACTGTAATTTTTCATTTGAATCGCCACTCTCTTCATTAAAGGGGAAAGGGGAAATCGCTTATGATTACTCATTTTTGGGTCTTCAGATCTTACTTTGAGTCTGGTATACAGAAGGCAACCAGCAAATGTTTATCATATTGATAAATTGTGATAACACCTTGCAAGGAAAAATAACTTGCCATTTAGGGGTTGTTCTTTTTTGTCCCTTTATGAGAAGACTCCTCAGACTTTATTAGGCTGCCCCAGTCCATGGACAATACTGACTCAGGCTGTTGCTATCCTAAAGATGCCTTCTAGAAGTTGTCTAAGGTCTCCCAGTGGTGTGGAAGAGATAAAAAGAATAGGTAACTCAAATTAGGGAGTTGTTTTTCTCAGACTTCCCTCTTACAGGAACTGGCCAGCACTTCTAATAACTGTAAGTGAGGAGTTGTTTCCAGATTATCTCTTCTTTCTTAGCTATGTAACTCCAAATGAGTAATTTGTAGAATCATGTGGAAGTTTTCTCCTCTCTCCATGTGGGTGAATCTCAGGGCATCTTCTGTAGGAGTTTGAAAGCCTCTGAGTTTGGATTTGGCATCCTAAACAGAAGGATCAAAATCCAGCCTTAACACCTTTTTGACTAAAACCACCTTATATCTGTGGTTGTTAAAATAAAGCTTTCCTGTCAGCCCACCCAAATTCTCTGTGGTGTCTCTGAGGACAAAGCCCTGAAGGCTTCTGCCTTTACCTTTTACCTATCAGGCCATTAACTGATGGTTGAGCTTTCACAACAAACTTACGGTTGGACCAGACATGCTAGCTGTCTGACCTTGGATAAGTTACTTAACTTCTCTGAATATCAGTTTCCTCATTTTTAAAATGGGAATTGTAGTAGTATAGATCTCATCAGGTTGTTGTGATGGTTCTATGAGATAATACGTATATAATGCTTAGCACATTGCCTTGCATATCCTAAACCCTCAATAAATGTTACTTGTTATTCATAAAATTAACATTGTTAAATTGTCAAAATGAATAATTAATATTTACTAATAAAATAATATTTACAATGGTCTGACAAGGCTTTATTTTAGATTAAGGTGAATAGTGCAGATTTATCTTCAAGGGGACATGGCCTACACATTCTATTTTAAGCAAATAATTGAAATGACTTAAAGAGTCTCTTTGGTTTTCTTGTTGTATCTACTGGATAGCCTGTTTGGAAACCGTGTCTAAGAACCAGAGTGTTAACCTAAAAGAGGGATTAAAAGCCTTCTCTCCAAGCTATCCTAGAAAATAATGGGAAGTAAATAATTCATATTCAACTCCACCTGGATGAGAACACCATTTAAGGTCAGTGTTAGAACATCTCTCTTTTCCAGAACTTTTTGATCATGACTTCATAGCTATGGTGAGATTCTTCTTCTTCTTCTTTTTTTTTTTTAATGTTTATTTACTTATTTTGAGACAGAGAGTGAGAGAGAGAGAGAGAGAGAATGAGCAGGGAGAGGTGCAGAGATAGAGGAGAGAGAGGATCCCAAGGAGGCTCTGTGCTGTCAGTGCAGAGCCTGATGCGGGGCTCCATCTCACCAACTGTGTGATCACGACCTGAGCCCAAATCAAGAGTTAGATGCTTAACTGACTGAGCCACCCAGAATTAAGATTCTTTAAAAAATTTTTTTGAATGTTTGTTTATTTTTGAGAGAGAGAGAGAGAGAGACAGAGTGTGAGTGGGGAGGGGCAGATAGAGCCGGAGACACAGAATCTGAAGCAAGCTGCAGGCTCTGAGCTGTCAGCACAGAGCCTGACATGGGGCTCGAACCCACAAGCCATGAAATCATGACCTGAGCTGAAGTCCGATGCTTAATCAATTTAGCCATACAGGTGCCCCAGAATTGAAATTCTTAATATTCAAGAAAACCCCATTTGTATCTAGTTGTGACCCAGGTTGGTCCTGAACAGCAGATAATGGCTTGGCAGTCATGGAAGAACAAAGTTGCTTGACATTTTTAGAGTTTAGAAAACTAGCCTCTAATTCAATCAAGGCTTGCGAGAAGGAGGAGGAGGAGTTCTTTATTTTGTTCCGACTAGTTTACCCTGAGTGTGCAGCTGGTTAGAGTTTCTGAGAGGCTGTTAGTTCCAATTAATTTGGTATACACTCTTGTATGTAGGCTTGATGAATTAAGAGGCAGCAATGAATTTATCTGTGCATCAGCCATAAAATTTCCATTACTTTTCTTAATGAATTTTACATTTGATTCTGAAAGCTTTTTAAAAAGTTGTTCATTTGTTTTTCAGGGCCTTCCCCTCCTTCTTCTATATAATTTGTGTCAAAACAAGAACTTCCCGCAGCGAGAGATTGGACATTTCTATAAGACATTTGCTTTCAGGGGTAGGGAGACTGCCCTTCCTGCTGTCTGGAAACCTCAAGGCTGAGCTCACTTCTTGGGCTCTCAAGTAGGGTGAGATAGGAAGTCCCAGCTGAAGAGGATGGGTGTGGGCTTGTGGCAAAGTTCCATTATCACTGCAGAGGGAAAAGACAATGAAAAGGAAATGGTGTTGGGGAATAAATTCAATATTCTTCAGTAATGTCAGGTGTGAGTAGCCATTCCTGAGCTCTGTGTTTCCTTCCTTTCGTCAGAGAAGGCTGGCAAGAGTCTGAATCTTGGTGAAAGCCTGGTCCTAAGATTCTCAGGACCTAGAGGGGAGTGATGAAAGCTGATAAACCTGCATTTCAAACTCTAAGCAATTTTCTTTCTTGAATGAAATAAAGACTGGAGGATCTTTTGAAGCATCCTTTTCTTTGTTATGGAAAGGACTCAAATATACAATTTTATTAGGTAAATGTGACGCACACTATAATCAGAAGATGTGTCTGAGAGGCTGTGGCTCAAAGGAACTTAACTGTGAATGTTTATTTTGTTGGCTTCTTGCATCTCTGAAGACTCTATTTCTTTTAGAGAAATGCTTGCTTTCTTGTGTATTGATTTAGAGTGAACTATGGGTAAAGATTGTCACTTGTTTTTTTGTTGGTATGAAGACTGGAGGAGGGCAGGAAAAGACAGTAAGAGTGGTCTTCACCTTGCACTGGAGCAAGGCTGTAAGAAAAGAGCGAGACCAAAATGGGGGAGTACACCCTGGACTGTACCTTTGATACAACTCAGACTTGGATATGGAGCAGTCTTCCTGTTGTGACTGGAGGTCAAGCCCATCCAGTTGGGCAGTGATGGGTTTCTCTTTGAGAGAGTAAACAGTTCCAACATTCCTATTATCATTTGTCCTGGGCAGTAGCAGGATGGTAGGCCTTAGATTGGGGCCCCTTTGGATCTGATTTCTGGACCTGGTCATGGACTAGCCTAGATGTGTTGTGAACACTCTAGAGGGTATAGGAAGATGACCTGCCTAGGGAGACAGCGCCCCCTATGGGGGGTTTCTGAGAAAGGCCAATCTTGGAGTCCTCAAAACAGCCAAATCTAGGAGTTACAAGTTCTTCCTTGAATATAATTTTTTTTCTCCTATTTCATGGAATAAAATCATGTTAAATATTACAACCTAGTCTCCAAAATGTTGTGTAAAATTAAGGTAAAATTTATAGTCATCTTAGTTCAGAATGGTAAAAGAAGAGTAGCTACTCTCATAGAACCCCATAGTGGGAAGGGCCTATGAGTGGGGGGTGGAAATCCCAAGAATGGGAGGGGCTTGTGAATGGGTGGAGCCTGGGAGTATAAGAGGCCTGGGGGAGGGGCCCAAACTGAGTTTATAAATCCCAGTGGGTGGGGGGGTGCACCTGGGTGGCTAAGTAGGCTAAGTGTGGACTCTTGATTTAGGCTCAGGTCATGATCTCACGGTTTGTGAGATCAAGCCCTGTGTCAGGCTTGGTGCTGACAGCAAGGAGCCTGCTTGGGATTCTCTCTCCCTCTCTTTCTAGCCTCTCCCTCAAAAAAAAAAAAAAAAAAAAAAAAAACATTTAAAAAAAGTTTTTTTATAAATGTTGAGTAGAAATGAAGGGCATTTTGGAGAATGCAAGGTTTGACCTGACCCTTGGGAGCACCTATTGCACAGATATTCTGCATTTCTCTGCTTCTTGACTATGAGGGGATGATATCCCAGAGATAGGAAATGTACATGTCAGCTACCTGACAAGGGGTACATGCTAATATGACATTACAGTTATGAAGCTCACACACTATTGTCTCTACTTACCCTGATAGTTCGTGAGGCAGGCAGTATTTTCCAGACAAGGCAACTGTGTCCAGAGAGGTTGTGATTTGTCTAAGGTCTGGCCACATTGGTCCAAAAGACCAGGCCTCTGACTCTTTCTCTCCAGTCCTCTGGAGAGTTCTCGCCTGTCAGGGGGCTTTTGTTGCCAGTGGAAAGTGGTGGGAACTTCTCTGTTATCCCTTCCCACCCACACAATATTTCTGTCTGGTTCTCTGAGTAGTGGTTGTGAAAATGGTGGGGCTATTTCATGCTGTTCATGTACAGGGAGCCCCTCTGGAGGCCTGTTGAGATAATACACAGTATGAGGGAAAGAGGCCAAAGTTGTTCATGAAAGTTGTACTCGCTTGGGGCTGCTGATGAGGGGTGATGACATCTTCCCCTGCCCAACCTAGCGGAACTTGCCTCATCTTTAATTTCTGCCCGAGTTTGTGAAATCTTTTGATTAGGATCTCTGCACAAGGCCATATTCCCAGCGGGATCACACTATACCACCTCATTAGTCCCATTTGCTGATCTTCACAGCAAAGTGTGTGCTCACTAGGAGCTGCAGGTGGAAGGGCCACGTGGGGCCCAGAGCTCTGAAGGGCCTGGTTCATCTTTATATGCTGGATTGTTTCTTGACCTCGATTTTCTTCTTCTGACAGCAGGGCTGTGTGGGAAGAATGCAGACTTTGGAGTCCTGCCATTTGGAAGTGTGGAGAGCTGGGAAATCACTCTACCTCTGAGCTCTCCTTACAGCTATCAAACAAGCTCTTTTGACAAGCCGGATGTTAGCATTAAAGCGGGGTTTGGAGGGAGGGGCAACGAAGCTTTGCCAATAATACTTGTTACACAGCCATAGCCGAGACCCCTCTGCCCATTATGAAAGCCTCAAGCGTTCACTTTCCCTCTTCCTCATAATTGCTCCGTATGTAAGGCTTAATAGACCTGCAGTTCCTGTGGAGAGTGGGCTCATGTTTGAGAGCCGGCCAGATCCCTTGACCCAGGCTTTCTGACAGATGAGTTCCAAAGGTTAATGTTTCATTGATGGACTGACAAAAGACTTTCAGAGGATGGCTCTATTCCAATTCCAGGGGCGTCCTGTGAATACCCTGTGTCCTGGTTGGGTTTTTATTCTGGCGTCTGAGATGACAAGAAAGGCTGTGGTTTGTGCGAGTGAGCTCAGGGTGGGCTTCTTCGGAGTCCTGCTTGGGAAAGTGTTGGGTATCCTGAAGTATGGGTGTTTTTCTGCCGCACTTAACTAGGAGGGCAATGGTTTATTTATATGCTTGTCTCTCCCCACCTCTCAAGACATAAGGTGAGCTCCTGGAGGGCAGGGCTTGCATTGTAGGCAACTTGATATCTTCAGAGTCTGGTAAATAGTCTACCCTTAGTATGTATTTGTTGAGTAAAACTTTTGATTTCATTAATGGTAAGTAGTAAGCGAGCCTCTATTTTTAAACTAGATTTTAAGCTGTAAAGGTAAAGCAAGTCCAGGGTAAAAATTTCATAAGTACAAAAGAGTAAAAATGAAAATGAAATTCCCACTATGTAGAGAAAAATGACTCTTAGAAATTTTCTGTGTCTCTTTCCAGAAATGTCCAGTGAGTCTGCATCTCAAGCACATTTTTTTCCACAAGCGAAATCATACTACACTCACACATTTCTGCAACTATCCTTGTGTAATTAACTATCTATCCTGAACACCTTTTTATAGTAGTGCATACAGATCTACCTCAATGTTTATAATGGCTGCAGTCTACTGTATAGATTTTCCATAATTTACTTAACCAATTCCCTACTGAATGGATATACAGGATATTGCCAGAATCTTAATTATTACAAATAATGCTGCAGCAAATATTTATTTATGTTTGTATTTGTATATCTGTGGGATAAATTTCTAGAGGTGTAAGTTTGTTACACATAGCCAGTTGCCTTTTAAAAATTATGTCAATCCACACTCGATGGTAGTGAGTGAGTGCCCATTTTTTCACATCCTTGGTAACACCCAAAATTAGCAAATATTTTATCTTGGTCAGGATAATGGGAGAAACTCAATTTTTTTTCAAATTTGTATTTTTAAAATTATGATTAAGTTTCAACCTTTCCGCATTTATGGGCTATTTTATTTTGTGTGAACTGCTTGTTCAGGTTATTTAGTGATTTTCTTATTGGCTTCTCTCTCTCTCTCTCTCTCTCCCTCCCTCTCTCTAAAATATGTTTATTAAAAAATCTTGATTTATTCATGACATGAATTTTTTGTCACAGTTGTTAAAAATTGTCAGTTTGTCACTTATCTTTTGACTTCGATTAGGACATTTTAGGCATAAAGAATTTTAACATTTTATATAGTTAAATTTACTAATCATTTCCTTTATATTTCTGAATCTTATGTCATGTCTAGAAAGGATTTTTCCATAAGAGATGATAAACAAAATTCACTGATTTATTTTTTGTACAAATATATATTATTAACTATATTTAAATATTTGATCCATCTGGAATTTATTTTGGTATAGAGTCCTTTAGGGATCCAGATTTATTTTATCCAAAAGGATAGCCAGTTGTCCCAGCTCTGTCTTTCCTTTACTCATTTGAAATGATACTTTATTGCATATTAACAAACAAATATTTGTTTTTCTTGTGAAAATACATAGGAATATTCAAAGGAAACCAACATGTCCTTTCCAGATATATATACTGCACATAGATTTTTCCAGTTCTCCTAGGTGAGTTCTTTGGAATTGTTCTCAAATATGGAAACAAAGATTTTTGGGTTGTTGTTTAAAGCCAACCTTTCTATGAGATATAAAATGGAAAAAGGATACGTTGTGAACAATTTGGGGAGTAAAGAGAGATTAGGTGAGTTTTACATTTAAAAAACCTTCCCTGGAAAGGTGGCTCTTGCACAGGCCCAGATTCTGGGGGAGCAGAGCTACAGGCCTGCTGGGTTTCTCCTCGCTCTCCTCTGATCTCACCCTCGAGGAGTCAGTCAAACACACCAGTCTGCTACTTGCACACAACTCTAGGATCAGCTCTGCCTCCCTCCCCGGGGTGGTACATGAGTCCCTGTTTGTGGAGTCTGGCTCAGTGGAGAGTCCTGCCTCTACCCACATCCTTTCATTAGAAATGAAAAGGCTTTTGATTCGTGCATACTGCTGTTCACCATCATTTGTCTGCCTCAAAGCAGAGGATTTGGCTTCCTGAGACATGATTAAATGAACCCCAAATTCAAACCCTAAGAAACAAATTAATATTATGTCTCAATATCAGGGAAGGGACCCCCCCCACCATCCACTCAGGAGATGTGTATTTTAGGGGAGGGGGTGCAAACTCTGCTAAAATTTGGATCCCAGATTTCCCTTTGGAAGTGTTAACTAAATACACGAGTCTGGGAAGGATTTCCCCTTTGCTGAAAAGATTCAAGGTCTGCAGACAATAGTTTGATTGCTTACATCCCACAGACCCATCATGGAGAACTTCAATTTCATGTGTCCTACAGGGGGTTTCAACATGGCTCTTTCATTTACAGTTAGGAGATTAAAAACAAATTCAAACTTTGTACCATGCCACACAAAGACACACAAGAAAAACCAAAAAGTTTACTTGTAAACCTTAGCTCAATTGTTAAAGCTTTCTAATTTTCTTGTGTCTCTTGAGCCAAAAAAAAAAAAAAAAAAAAAAAAAAAAGGAACTCCCTAGGGATTTCTCTAGCACTTTTCATCTGATGCTGTCAAAGCACTTCACATTCTCTATCTAATTAAGACTCTGAACACCTCAGTGAGAGAGGGAAGCATCAACACCATAAACCTGACAAATAGAAGTTAGATTCCCTGAAAACCTAACTAAATAAAATAGCCCTGGGTACATGATGAGAATGCATTGCATTTAAAGTATTGAAAAGTTTGCATTTTGTCCGGTTGCCGATTCTGGAGTGTCTCCTACAGCGTGCAGATCATTCAGCTCAGACTTCTGTGTTGCTGGAATATTTGCAGCGGGTGGTAGAGTTTCAGAGAAATCTCTCAGGCATTAAGTATATCAGAAAAGGAATTGGAAGGCAAATAAATTCACAGGAAGAACTTAGCATGCTGTTTTTGTGACATAGGTCCCAATAGCCTTCCAATAAGTGGAAGGGGGGGCATGGAGAGTTGCTATGAGGAATGGTTCTTGAGAGGCTGGGGAAGGTTCTGGAAGGGTATGTGTGGGAGATTCCAGAATCGGTAATCATGTCAAGATTCTTCATTGTAGAAACCAACTCTGGCTAGTGGAAGCAAAAAGGACATTTATTAGAAGGATTATCAGTGTCTCTCAGATTCAAGATTGTGGAGAAGGGAAGGAGTTAAGGTAGAATCAGCCCCAAATTGGAAACTTGGGGAAAAAGGAATCAGTTTGGTAGACCAATGGTTAATTTCAGTGGTCTCTGGGCCATAGGGGCTGTCCCTAGTTATGTGGAACCTGGTCCCGAAGTAATGAAGGCAGGGGAACAGCAGCTCAGACCCCGAAAGTCTGATATAGGAGGTTGGGTGTGGCTCTGGGTTGGTTGTTTGCATTTGAAATGTACAGTTGAGGAAGAAAAGTTTACTGTGTGTAGGAACTGGTTGGCTCTGGAAGGGAAGTTCCCCCAGGGTCATATCCCCCCAGATATCAAAGCATCAAAATGTAAAAAATAGAAGTATGGTTAAATAAGGAAGCATAATTAGAAATAGAAATTCAAGCCCTCACTCTCTATACACTAACATCACAACAGTTATGATAGCAACTAGAATTGCTGTTATTATTATCTAGCCCAATGTTCTTTCCATTCCTAAACTGGACAATAGCAAGGTAGAAGGAAAACAATCTTTCAAGAGTGCAGTGCAGGTCTGAGGTAGAGGACTGTGCCTCTCTAGTGCTTTGCTCTGAGTGGGGAAGTTCCTTGCAAACAATGCCTGGTTCAGCCTTACCACAGTGTCATAAAGTAAGTGCATAGTATTATTCTTTCCACTTAACAAGATGGAAAACAGAGGGGCTCATGGCAATCTGAATGGCTCTGCCAAGGTCATAGGCTAAGCTTGAGTGCCTGAGGTAGAAACAGGGCCCTGGGAGTCTTACAACATGTTTGAACCTCCTAAATATGGAAACATAATTTAGTATTGAATATTGTACCTGCCAACTAAGGCTCTTTAAAATCGGTGCGATGTAAATCTGAAGAAAGGAGCTCATATTTGTCGTTTTACACACTGATGCAAACTTCATGTAGCCTTTCCACCTCAGTATCCACCTGTAACTCTTGGTCAGTATCACAGGATGAGATTCTTTAAATATTAAGCACCTTTACAAATCCTATTCTGTTGGTCCTGCTGTATCAGGAGGTTAATGGGTGCATGGTATGGAGTATTTAACGTGACAGATATTTCTCGTGTCTGTGGATGCCCTTGCTGCCTTTGCTGGTGTGGTGGCTAACCCCAGCTGGCACCTTCAATAGAATATTTCAGTGGCACAAGAAGTAACTAGGTTAATAGCTGAAAATTTACACCTGTTTTCCCCACACAGCCCAAGTGCTCAATAAACCTCACATACAAAAATCCTTTAACCTATTACAAAAACTCAGTCAACAGAAGCAAATAGTAACCTTTAGACAGAGCCCAGCATGAAGCAGGAAATTGTATTCCCGATACCTAGAGATTTAGCTGGTGTGAAACATAGTATTCAGGAATGGGGTGACAGATATCGGAACACTGGTTTTTGACAAGAGACATAAGTGGTCTGCATCCTCTGCGAGGCGATAAAAGCTGTTTAATTCAGATCCCGCTAGAGCTATAGACTTTCTCTGTTTATCTGCAAATCGTCATCACCATCAACACCTACTCACACCCAGAAGTCATCTGCGCTCTGAGCTGGATACTGAACAAAGAGTCTGGGTTCCAATTTTGTGGGATCATACCATCTTAGCTATGGTAAACCGACACCAATAAACCTCAAAACACATCAAGCAGAAAAACCTGGACTAGCACAAGCAATTGCAGGACAACAAATTTAGGATCAAAAAGAATTGAGTGGTGGAGATCGAAGACAGAATCAAGAAATTCCATTTTCAGACTAATGGGACACAGCAGCAAGTGTGCAGATTGAGGGGACACTGGAATCACAGGTGATGATCCTGTGTTGCCATATATTGAGAAGTGGCATCACTCAGAAGACTGGCCTGGATCTTATCCCAACATGTCACTTTGAAAATCAGTTTTTGGAAGCAGATTGTGTTTCAGGATCTCTTCAAATGCTGGAAAGAAAAGTGAATAAGACTAACATTCATAAAGTAATAGTATAAAGCAACATCCTCAGTTGTCTGATAGGGAATACATGGGCCCTAGGAATTTAGAGCAAGAGGTGACAGGTTCTAGGCTCAGGAATGATAGGACAGTAGGATGTTTGTAAATTGGAGTCTAATTTTCAGATTAACCAATGTTTGTGTCAGTGCAGATAATAAAACCACATATGTCCAGTTCTATTCCCTGCCCAAGGACACTGTTGTCCTTACTAACCAAAGGAAAATGGAAAGGCCATCTTTCCAAGGTACATCTACATGCCCAGCTAGAGTGACCTGGCATGGTGCATATTTAGTAATGTCCAGTAGAGGAGGATGGAAACTATGGGGGGAAGAGCATGGCACAGTGCAGGCCTGGCCCATGATGGATCACTACCCTTGGCCAGAGCAGTCTCTGTGTGTACCCACAACATCGCACATCTTACACAACATA
Source organism: Lynx canadensis (assembly GCF_007474595.2). Lineage (NCBI taxonomy): Eukaryota > Metazoa > Chordata > Mammalia > Carnivora > Felidae > Lynx > Lynx canadensis. The sequence continues at coordinate 125,294,867 of NC_044308.2, forward strand.
CACTTTTAATGTCTGGGTTTCGTCCTGAGCAAGAACAGCTGAGTGAAGAGGGAAGACTCTTGTGGACATTTTTTTATTTTTCTGGTTGTCCACATTCCAGGTCCTTCGCTGCCTAGTATACCCGAAAGAAGTACACGTAAGGCTATGGTGTGTCATAGATACTAGCCCCCACTAGGGAAGCTGAGGAGCTAGATTCTCTTCCTTCCTATGCCTGCACAAGGCAAGGTGGACAAGTGACTTCACTAGGCCAATTGGGGGCTAACTCCCAGCATGTAGACTCTTGAGGGTGTGTCATAAAGATGTCTGAACAGTAGAAGTCATTCTTTATGGCAAAAGTAGCAGCAGGAAGCAGACTAGATTGTTGTCCCTGTCAGACCAGGAGCTCACTTTGTTTCTCCTATTTTCCAAGTCCACGTCTTGAGTCTCCTCTTGAATCTGAGAGATGCTGATATCCTTCTAATAAATGTCCTTTTTGCTTCCACTAGCCAGAGTTGCTTTCTGTTACTTGTAGCTAAGAATCCTGACACTGTTACAGATTCAGGAGTCTCCCATACATACCCTTTCTGAACCTTCCCCAGCCTCTCAAGAACCACTCCTGTTAGCACCTCCCATACCCTGGCTCAAACAAATCAATCTTTTTTTTTTTTAATATAATTTATTGTCAAATTGGCTTACATACAACACCCAGTGCTCATCCCAACAAGTGCCCTCCTCAATGCCCATCATCCATTTTCCCCTCTCCCCCACCCCCATCAATCCTTAGTTTGTTCTCTGTATTTAAGAGTCTCCTATGGTTTGCCTCCCTCCCCCTCTGTAACTATTTTTTTTCACCTTCCCTTCCCCCATGGTCTTCTGTTAAGTTTCTCAAGATCCACATATGACTGAAAACATATGATATCTTTCTCTGACTGACTTATTTCACTTAGTCAAATGGGCCAATCTTAAATCCATCTACCCTTGTTTGTCTGTTTCTTCCTGTGGAAACCAAGATGAAGGCTCTTGCCCAGGTGCTCCTCAACCCTACCTCTTGACCAATTCCCTTGCTTTCCTGTGTAGTCCCTCATGGAGTGGCATATATTTATTATAACTAATTATCTCTCATTGTCAGTTGTTTCTTGATCTTATGGCCTTTCCAACAGATAGTTGTCAAATACTTCCCCTGTTCTAAAGTAGAAGCCAGATGAGATTAAGGTCTGGAGACCTTAGATCTAAATGTATAAGTATAAATGTGGATGTGGCCAAATAGTATTGAATAAGTTGAACTGGATTTTAAAAAGTCATTGAAAAAATTCAAGAAATGGGACCCAATATTGTAGGGCATTCATTAAACATGTGAGAGAGTGAATATAAAAATGGACAAGAGCCAGACCATATGTGACAATGGAACTCTGACCCACAACCTCTGCAACAATTGGCCCAGAAAAGTTAGGACTTGGTCAGTGACTGCTAGCTTCCCTAATTTTTGCCCCTGCTCCAACTCAGATCAATGAGAGAAAGACAAATATGTTCCCTGAACTACTTAGGTAGGGTGCCTTAGTGGACCCTCAGCTTCCCAATGCTGACAGCCTTCAATGAGGACATACTTTAAGCCTTCTCTTTTCTACTCCCCTGTCTTTGAATCTCCACTAAATCCAACTGATGGTGGCTGACTTCTTTGTTATAGCATGTGTTTATATTTTATATGTATATATACATATAATGTGTGTGTGTGTGTGTGTGTGTGTGTGTGTGTGTGTGTGTATGATTTATTGTAAAGAATTGGCTCATGGGACTATAGAGTCTGAAAGTCCTAAGGTCTGCACTCAGCAAACTGGAGGTCAGGAGCTGATGGTGTAGTTCCAGCCTGAATAGTTCCTGTAGTTCCAGGCTTGAGATTCAGGAAGAACTGATGCTTTAGTTTGAGTCAAGAGACACAAAAAACCCCAATGTCCCAGTTCAAAGACAGTCAGACAAGAAGAATTCCCTCTCACTTGGGGGAAGGTGAGCTTTTGGTTCTATTCAGGTCTTTAACTGATTGGATGAGGCCCACCCACATTGGGAAGGGCAATCTGCTTTATTCAGTCTTCCAATTTAAGTGTTCATCTCATTCAAAAACCTTCACAAAAACACCTAGAATAAAGTTTGACCAAATATCTGAGCACCCCATGTCCCAGTCCAGTTAAGTTGACACATAAAATTAACCATTATACCCACCAAATTAATTCCTTTTTCCAAGTTTCCAATTTGGAGCTGATTCTACTCTGACTCATTCTCCTCCCCACAATCTTGTAGTATATTTTAATAATTCTTCATATTTTCTCCCTTTCATAATCCCAGTTATTAACTTTTTCTTTTCTTTTCTGGGGGGAGCAGAGTGTGTGTGTGTGTGTGTATACACACACATATATATGTGTATATATATATATATGTATATATATACACACATACATATATATGTATATATACACACACACATATATACACATACATATATATACATATATGTATGTGTATATATATATATACATATATGTATGTGTATATATATATATATATATATATATATATATATATATGCAAGCTCCACACCCAGCACAGAGCCTGATGCAGGGCTTTGTCTCATGACTGTGAGATCGTGAGCTGAGCCAAAATCAAGAGTTGGACACTTAACTGACTGAGCCACCGAGGTGACCCAGTTATTATTAACTCTTTCTGATCCTTGTTCTTAGAGACTTTTTTTCTCTTCATTCCAACAACTATCCCCGGTATTTAATTGCCACTCCTTAGCTATAAGGTACTGTTAGATACTTAAACCAAAAACTAACTATATTTTATTGTCAGACAATCCCTAAAATACCACTTTTATCACATTTGTTCTTCCCTCAAGTGTAGGTAGCTTCCTAACATAGTGAGTTTTCAACCCTGATTATACATTAGAATGAATCAGACAGGGTGCTAAAAATCAACTAACCAAACAACAAGAACACCAATACCTAAGCTCCATGGTATAAGAGGGCACTGAGAGCCTAGAGATCTAACAAGGTCCCAGTGCTATTGGTTCTGCCAGTTTATGGACCACACTTGAGTAGCCATGGCTCCCCATTGAAATCACCTGGGGAGCTTAGACACCACCCTTAGAAATGCTGATTTTACATGAATAGACACTTCTCTAAAGAAGACATCCGATGGCCAGCAGGCACATGAAAAGATGCTCAACATCACTCCTCATTAGGGAAATACAAATCAAAACTACACTCAGATATCACCTCACACCAGTCAGAGTGGCCAAAATGAACAAATCAGGAGACTATAGATGCTGGAGAGGATGTGGAGAAACAGAAACCCTCTTGCACTGTTGGAAATGCAAACTGGTGCAGCCGCTCTGGAAAACAGTGTGGAGGTTCCTCAAAAAATTAAAAATAGACCTACCCTATGACCCAGCAGTAGCACTGCTAGGAATTTACCCAAGGGATACAGGAGTACTGATGCATAGGGGCACTTGTACCCCGATGTTTATAGCAGCAGTCTCAACAATAGCCAAATTATGGAAAGAGCCTAAATGTCCATCAACTGACGAATGGATAAAGAAATTGTGGTTTCTATACACAATGGAGTACTACATGGCAATGAGAAAGAATGAAATATGGCCCTTCGTAGCAATGTGGACGGAACTGGAGAGTGTGATGCTAAGTGAAATAAGCCATACAGAGAAAGAGAGATACCATATGTGTTCACTCTTACGTGGATCCTGAGAAACTTAACAGGAACCCATGGGGGAGGGGAAGGAAAAAAAAAAAGAGGTTAGAGTGGGAGAGAGCCAGAGCATAAGAGACTCTTAAAAACTGAGAAAAAAAAAAAAAAAAAAAAACTGAGAACAAACTGAGGGCTGATGGGTGGTGGGAGGGAGGGGAGGGTGGGTGATGAGTATTGAGGAGGGCACCTTTTGGGATGAGCACTGGGTGTTGTCTGGAAACCAATTTGACAATAAATTTCATATATTTAAAAAAAAAAGAAATGCTGATTTTAATTACCTTAGGTACAGCTTGGGCTTCATGATTTTAAAAAGCTCTCCAGGTGAAGGCAGTGCGCTACCAAGGTTGCAAACCAACGCTCACCAGATTCATCTCTGGGTCTTCCTTTACTCTGCCATGAGTCTGGTCACTCTTATTTTTCATTTTAATTAAATCAGGTTCTATAATTTTTGTTAAGCTCTCCTCAAAAGATGACTTTCTTTTCCAAGATGCCTTCCTTCCTTAATTAACTCAGCTTGTAATAATCTTCCTCCCACTTTGACTTATTTTAGCACAAATGTGTACAATTAACACTATAGTATCACCCTATTATGAATACCTTTCAAGTTATGAACATATCCAAGTTTTGTACCCTGAAATTTTACTGTAGGGCTTTGCAGACAGTGATTAGATCTTCCTAGGCACCATCTACCACATACCTTTTCTACTTCAGTGTCTTAAACATGGTCAGAACAATTATCCACAACTTGAAAATAAGGAAAAGATATCACCATGTGCTTAAACCCACCTCTGGGCTTGATTTTCTATTGACTGGTCTATTTTACAACTCTAGAAGGGCATAGGTTAACCTGTCAATTTTTGTCCAGTAGAGAGGCAAATAATACCTGTTTATTGGAAGTGATCGCCTCAGAGGTCATGATGCCCTGTAAGACATCAGTCAATTTTGTATGTGACCCAGCAACCTTAACATTCATTTATGAAATTGGATATATAGATCTCACTGGTTCCCTCATTAATTAATGAGTTGAATAAAATCTTTGACATATATGATTTGGACAGAGTCATGATTTTACCTTTTTGAAAACTGCTTTAAAATGCTGAAAGCCTTGGGGCGCCTGGGTGGCGCAGTCGGTTAAGCGTCCGACTTCAGCCAGGTCACGATCTCGCGGTCCGTGAGTTCGAGCCCCGCGTCGGGCTCTGTGCTGACAGCTCAGAGCCTGGAGCCTGTTTCCGATTCTGTGTCTCCCTCTCTCTCTGCCCCTCCCCCATTCATGCTCTGTCTCTCTCTGTCCCAAAAATAAATAAAAAACGTTGAAAAAAAAAATTAAAAAAAAAAATGCTGAAAGCCTTGGGGCGCCTGGGTGGCGCAGTCGGTTAAGCGTCCGACTTCAGCCAGGTCACGATCTCGCGGTCCGTGAGTTCGAGCCCCGCGTCGGGCTCTGGGCTGATGGCTCAGAGCCTGGAGCCTGTTTCCGATTCTGTGTCTCCCTCTCTCTCTGCCCCTCCCCCGTTCATGCTCTGTCTCTCTCTGTCCCAAAAAAAATAAATAAACGTTGAAAAAAAAATTTTTAAATGCTGAAAGCCTTAAATAGGAGTTTAATCAATGCATGGTGGAATTAATTTGATTGAGGAATCAAGATAAAATTTCATATCTGAAGAGACAATACTTCTTACAAGTGTAAAATAGAATAATCGATATATCAAATAACACATGAGAAACCCTAACTAGCAATAATTTCAAATGGGAACAGGCCCTACTGATTTGTACACTCAGTCATGGATTAGGAGGACAGTCAGCAAGCAGTTTTCAGCTGTTTTTCCCCTCCCTGTGCATTTAATCAATGAAAATAATGGTTGAGGGGTGATGAGGCAATAGTGGGAGGAGCTATGGCCATGAAATCAAACAAATAGTTCAAATCTTGGCTCTGCTTCTAGTAGTTGTTCTCTGTAAATTGGGGTTAATAAATCCCTGTGAGAAGTGTCTAGTGCTTAATGGGTGCTTAATAAATGCAAGTTCTGTTCCTCATGAGCATCTCAGAGGATGAGAGAGGTGGACAACTGCAGCCTCATGTGGAAACCTGAGTTATGGGGAAAGAGTTAAAATGACTTAATGCTGTTTATATAGGGCCATAAAAACACCATCTGCTGGCTCTAGCCAGTTAAGCTATTACAAAGCTGACATACACTAATGCTACCCTGATAGAGAAGGAATGGCCAAGGTTTTGCTTTTTCTATCATTATTTGACAAGCTGCCATCTCGGGACCAGTCTCCAGTTTACCCATCGCGTAAGTCGGTTGTTCAGCATTTAAAGATTTATTTTGGCCCTTAAATATTTATACTCTCCTCCAACCTTTTATTGCTGTAGTTACTGCTAAAGAAAAAACAAGACTCGGGAGGTTACTGCATGGTATATCAGCAGTTCTAGACTTTGCTGTTAGATTGGGGTATGTTTTATGTTGAGTTAGACTCAAATGACTGGACTAATATTAAACTCTCATTTTGCATGATGAGGCTAGCTAGATGCGCCTGTGATAAAAGAGTAAGGTCTATTCCTCTACACCCAGCAGTCAGTAAGGAAAAGACCACTTACTGTGCAATACACAATGCTGATCCAGAAGTGAATAGCAACAGATCCTAGACCTTAGTGGGGGTTTGCCTCCAATAAAGTGTGCAGCTGAAGGTTGTCCCAGTGGTATATGGGAACTCCATGATTACTCCTGCCACCACTCACAACACCTGTGTTTGTATCCTCAGTAGCATCAGGCATAATGATGGGCTGACTCCACATGCCTGGGACATGTGGCCTCATTTGGATGATTAAAGAGAATGAAATATATGTCCCAGACACCTGCCAACCTGCAATAATAATAGCCTGTATTTACATAATGTTTTTCTCTAAGAATCTCAAAACCCCTTGTCATTGAAAATCTATTTATTTGATAGGGAGGGAGAGATAATCTTATTTCCATTTTGCACAGTCTTAGAGCTATGGTAAAGACCTAAATGTCCGGTCATTTTGGTAACCATTCAGTATGCCAAATTTTGCTGCATATTGAAATCACCTGGAAGTCTTTAACAACAATGGTTGACTGGCTCCGATGCACAGACATTACCATCCAATTATTCTGGGAGATGAGCTGGGCATTAGGATTTTTTAAAGTTCCCTGGACATTGGGAGTTTTTAAAATGTTTATTTATTTATTTTGAGAGAGAGCAGGGGGAGTACAAGCAGGGAGAGGAAGGGAGAGAGAGAATCCAAGCAGGCTCTCTGAGCTGTCAGCTCAGAGCCTGGTGTGGGGCTTGATCTCATGAACCATGAGATCATGACGTGGGTTGAAAGAGTTGGGATGCTTAACCGACTGAGCCACCCAGGTATCCCTGGACATCCCTCCAGTCATTGGGATGTGCAGGGAACCTTGGGGACCACATGGATAGAGTTGTTTGGTCTGTGAAGTATTAACAGTAGGAAGCATTTCAGATGGCAGGGCTGTTAAAATAATTCTTTCCCACATTAGTTTTCCTTCCTTATTAATGTTTTTCATTCCTGACAAACCCTACTAATAAAGAGGAGAGCCATGTGAAATATGCCCCAATGCCAGAATCCTTTGGATGATCCCTACCCCATCTCCAACCCAAATTAGGTTAACTCAGATCACCAACTTCCTGCAGGAATTATGTTTCGGTGGAATATTCAGAGAGAAGGCTAATCAACATGTAACTGTATTTTTAAAAGAAGACAACAGCAGATTTATCCCTTGGGAACTCTACATATGGCTTTGAATTTGTAGAAGACTTTTGGGATATAGTTTTCCCATCAGTAAACTGGGTTTTTAAGGAGGGAAAATACTGAGGGCCTTTTGATCACAGTGGGGAAAGGATTCAATGAATCACAAATGAGTATCGCAGGGGCCAATGGTGCTGAGAAGTGTTTATCGTAAATCTTACTTGTCATTGCCTGATTTTCATAAAGATTCTCAGGCAGTACTGAGGGTTGGAAAAGCCAAGCCATGGCTAATGTATCCTGGGTCCTTACATCACTGCTGGTGACTCAACCATGACTTCTGTTGTGGACCTACTTGGCTTAAAGATGTATCAACCTGATGCTGCCATTTACGGGTTTGTTTTGAGGAAGTGGCTGTTGCCTGAGGGGGAAGAAAGACTATCTTTTCAGATGTTGAGCTGCCTCCCATCTGGCTGAAAAGAAGAGGGAGCAGGAATAAAAGAAAGGCAGAACAACTATGAAACATGGGAAATACGCAGAGGCCATGGGAAAGAGGGGAGACAATTGGAGAGAAGGCAATAAGACTTTATGGCTTAACAGTGAGTCTATTCTTTTAGCATTTTGGGCACTAAAGAGAATAGACATTTCCTCCACTGCCACTAGCAGAGGGTAAATGACGTGATGCAAAAATGCATTTAGGAAGCCTAGATTTCTTTTTGCTAACTGATTCCATAGGTCCCTGGAGGGTTCTAGAGTCTCCTATCTATTTGTGTCTTTTGTGAGCTGTTATTTCCATTCTATAGTCCTTTTGGGGCCTCTAATTGTTGGGATAGTTTCCGTTTATTTCTGGAGGCACAAGTATATCCATAGACATTTATGATAGTTGAGTAATTCTCAACAGACATTAGGTGAGTTAATAGGAGGGTGTATTAGTTTCCCAGGGCTGCCATAACCTGGGTGTGTTAAAACACTGAAATTTATTCTCTCATAGTTCTGGAGCTAGAAGTCTGAAATCAAGATGTCTGTAGAGCCATGATCCCCCCTTAAGGCTGTAGGCTCCATGCCTCTTCCTAGTTACTGGTGGCTCCTAGAAATCTTGCCATTCCTTTGCAAATGATATAGGTGTATCGTTTCAGTCTCTAACTCCATTATAACATCACCTTCTTCCCTATGTGTTTCCCTGTGTCTTCTCTTCTTCCTATAAGGACAGCAGTCATAGGATTTAAGGTCCAGCCTAAATTCAGGATGATTTTATCTTGAGATCCTTGGCTAATTTAATCTGAAAAGATGAGATCATGTTCAGAGGTTCCAAGTGAACACGAATTTTGGGGGGACACTATTCAACCACTATAAAGGAATGAGAGAAACACAAGACAGAAAAAAAGATTGATGGACATATTGAGAATAGGGCTTAGAACAGTGATTTGTAACATTGGTTGTTCATTAGCAGCCCTGGGTGAGAATGGGAGCTTTAGATCATCTCTGTCCTGGCCTCCTTCCAGATATTCTGACTTAATCAATCTAGAGTGGCACTTGATCAATTTCAAAACTCTCACTTAGGGTTTGGGCACATAAGGTATGCGTAAGGTAGGGATGAAGAGGACTGGTCTAAAGTAATAGGGAGGAATGGGGAGTCTGGGGGATAGGGAGCTTGCACGCAGCATTGTAAAGAATTCAGATTTGGTTTGGCAATGTCTCCCAGACAAAATGGGTTTGCAGGCCTTGAAAGGCTGTCAATTTGAGATGCCAGGTACAAACTCTTAGAAATTCTTCTATTGTATTTTAGAGCTAGGAGAATGGTAACTTAGCCCAAGAGTGTGTATGGTAATAATGACACAGAGTATTTGGGATAAATCCTGACCTGAAAAACCCAGAGGTTTTTCCTAAGAGGACCTTGGAGAGAGGGACCAAGATGGTGGAGCAGCTTGGAAGTTCTCAGCTTCTCTCATCCTTGAAATGCAGCTAGATCAGCACCAAACCATTTTGGCCACCTAGAAAATTGATCTGAGGATTAACACAACAATCTGCATAACTTGAACCACAGAGCTCAGCAGGTACATGGCACAGAGAGGTGAACTGGGGAAGAGAGAAGCCGTGGTGGATAGGGAGGTGTTTTTGTGGAGAGAGGACAGAGAAAGGGGGCAGAGTCCAGGAAAAGCACTCCCCCTGAAAGTAGCTGGAGAGAAAGAGTGGGAACACCCACAAGTGACTGAACAGGAAAAGGAGGAAGGAGAAAGGAGAGGGTTTCAATACCACTAGGACTCTATAAACAGGGAAGAGCAGAGTCAGAAACTCCGCAGCTCGATACCTGGCAGAGCTCTGGTGGGAAGAGCGAATCCCCAGGAGCAGGCAGCGAGGTGTGAGGGGTCTGCTGGCCACATGGGGAGAGGCAGTTCCCTGATGGGAGGACATTTGGTAGAGGCCATAGGGCCTTCTCATGGACATAGGTCCCAGCGGACCCCGGAGAACACAATTGCTGGTATTGGAACAAAAATGCCAGGTGCCGGTGAAACCTGGCACCAGCCATATGTTGTGTTTTGCCATAATCTCTAAACCTCTGCTGCCCGTGATCCCATGAACTTTCCCTGGGGCAAGCTGGCTGCTAGCCGTTGCTTGGTGAGACCCTCCCCCAGAGGGTCAGAGTGGGTCCAAGCCACAGGGCTCTCAGCAGTGAGGGGTTTGGAAACACAGCCCCATATGAAATATAATTTAGAAGGGGGGTGCTGCCTGACTGGCTGACTTGGAGGTGGACAGTGTAGAAACAGGGAATGGATGGAAGCTGGAGACAAAGGAGGGGTGCTTGATTGTGGGTTGGTGAGAGCACAGAGTTCTGATACCAGCTACTGGGAAGCTGGGTGACACCATTTTCACCTCTCCCCACACGTGCCACACTGATCCACTCCAGTGAGCTAATCATCGCCACCTAGTGGAGAATGGAGCCATTACACCAAGCCCTGCCCAACTGTGCCAACCAAGCTCAGGCCTAAGAGGACACCACAAGTCTCTCCTCCTGCTTAGTGTATGGACTATAAAGTGCTGCATAGTTAGACTTCTAGGGGAAACTGGATGTAATTTCATTTGGATTTCATTCTGCTCACTGGTCTATTTGTTTCTTTTCTTTTCTTTTTCTTATTCTTGAATATAGAAAGAAAATTTTATTTTTATTTTGTGTTTTTTAAAAAATTTTTTGTAAAATTTTTTATTCTATTTTATTTTTTTCATTTTATTCTATTTTATTGTATATATCTTTTTAAATTTTTAAATATTTTCTTACTTTTTTCTTTTTTCTTTTCTTTTCCTTTCTTTCCCTTTTTTTCTCAATTCTATCAAGCTTCTTCCAACAGCCAGACAAAACACACCCTAGTATCTAGCTTCCTTTATTTGATCTTTTTGTGTTGTTTTAATTTTTTAATTTTAATTTTCTATTTTATTAATTCTTTTTATTCTTCCAAAATGACAAAATGAAGGAATTCATCCCAAAAGAAAGAACAGGTAGAAATGACAGGTAGAAATGACTCAATCAACACAGATATAAGCAATATGTCTGAACTAGAATTTAAAATCACAATAATAAGAATATTAGCTGGGGTTGAATAAAACATAGAATCCCTTTCTGTAGAGATAAAAGAACTAAGAGGACCTTATCAGTGAATGTTCCTACCCAGGATCCAGGTCCTGTTCCAAGTCTCCTTTGCCCTATTTTACATATTCTTGACTCTGGAGTGATCCTGCCATATTATAGGCTTCTGTTATGGGTCCACTTGGCAATTATTTAGGACACTTTTCTGATGCTCAAGTGTCCATATCTAAAAGAGCTAACTCACTCCCCAGTTTCCTTTGTAATGGTGAAATCTGGATTTGTGCCCAGTCTTGTCACTCAGTAGTTGTGTGACCTTGATTCACTTATCTTTGTTTTACAAGTGAAATTATTAACATTGATCTTACCAAATTATTGTTAGGATTAGATAGTTACAAGGCCTAAAAAATGTTAGTTCTCTTTCTCTGCCTCTTGTCCATTTCAGATGATGACTTTTTTTTTTCAAGACTGAAACACTATCAACATGTACTATTGTTGTTTATCTTTTGAGTAGTGATGAAATGATGATAGTTCTAATAGTGACACTTTCTTTTTTTTAATGTTTATATATTTTTGGAAGAGAAAGGAGACAGAGTGTGAGTGGGGGAGGGGCAGAAAGCGAGGGAGACAGAATCTGAAGCAGGTTCCAGGCTCTGAGCTGTCAGCACAGAGCCCAACATTGGGCTCAAAGCCATGGACCACTAAATCATGACCTGAGCCGAAGTTGGACTGAATCAAAGTTGGATGCTCAACTGACTGAGCCACCCAGGTGCCCCCTAATAGCTGACATGTTCTGAGGGCTTTATACATGCTGAAATCTTCAAAGCATTTGGCACATATGATTTCACAATTCCATTTCCTCATTTGTAAAGAGGGATAAATAATATATATATTATATAATACATAAAAGGTATATATTTGTATATAAAAATTATACATATACGCACACATATATAATTGTACATGTAGTTTATCCCTCATTACAAATGAGGAAACTGCAGGAAGAAATTCACCTAAGGACACACAGCAATTTTGACTCCAGAAATTGCATTGTCCACTATCCATTTTTTCCAACTTATTTGTGAACCATGTAAGGACAGAGGCCTGTGTCAGGTGGGACCAATGACCTCTTGGACATCTTTCAGAAAGTTCTTGTAAATATTGGGGAGGGGGAGGATATCCTGTCTTCTAAAGGCCCAAATCTAGATTACTCAGAGTCCTCAAGAGTGCTTAGTGGGTCTTTGTATTCATGCAGATAGTGCCAATATTCTCATTTTATAGGGTGAATTATCAGTAGTGATAGCTAATTAAAAAAAAAAACCCAACAGGAGTATTGCATTAGTGTTTTGCGAGAAACTGCAATAGTTGCTTCATTATTTCAAATACATTTTTCGGCAACAGAAACAATTAGGCCATGAGAATCTACAGATCCATAAAGTTGGCAAACAATTAAGAACAGGCTATGAGAAAAAGGGCACCACATTTTAGTGGATAAAGTAAATCAGTTTTTTATTTTAGCATAACGTTTCAGCACCTAGGTGTTGATCATTAAAGTGGTATGTTTTTATAGTCGTGTATAATAAAAATACCCAGATTGTCCCTGGAACATGTCCCTGGATAAGAAGTCTATATCTCTGAATTGATTGAAAAGAAAACCTTGGATAACGTTTAACATACCTCTCAAAATAAATATATACTTACAATCAAGTAAGAGGTTGGGGGAAGGATTCCAAATAGAAAACAAACAGTAAATAAACCCAGTTGTATTACAACTGAAAATACTGAAGGGGTTGGGGAAGTAAGAACTAACCTAGGTAACTTTGGAAAATGGTATTTTGGTTGGATGCTGTAAGACTAAAGGTGAAAGAATCAGACACAAGTACCATACTTTAGTTAATAAATCTTTTTGTCACAGGAGTATGGTTTAGAAGTTGTGTAACTAAATGCTTTATATTTATATTGCAGTTGAGCAAATAAGTGAGCATATTGTTAATAATGAAGGTCAGGCTTGTCACTGTTGGGGTAAGATGAGGGGAGGACTGGAGTCAGTCTTGTGGTATTGGATTGTTATTGGAAGTATTCATATAAACTTATGTTTTTTAAACATGTATACTGATAAATTGATAAAGAAATACATATAAATGGAAGCATAAGCATGGGTTTGTATACAAACTATTATTTCCCAACTATGTGTACTTAGAGGACTGAGGAACTATGACACTCCAGTAGCAATGAGTACATATAGAGCCTAGATCATGTTTCTAAATCTCATTTTTTTTTTATTCTTTCTTTATTTTTTTTAGAGAGAGTGAGTGAGTGAGAGAGTGAGAGAGAGAGAGAGAGCACATGAGCAGGGAAGAGGATGAGATAGAGAATCCCAAGCAGGCTCCATACTCAGCTTGATCTCATGACCCTGGGATCATGACCTGAGATGAAATCAAGAGTTGGATGCTCAACTGACTGAGCCATCCAGGAGCCCCTCTAAATCTCATTTTTGATTAAAAAAAAAAATCAGGTCTTCTTTAGGGAGAGATTATAACTCTAGGGTTGCGGCAAGGAAATATAAGATGAGCCTGGGACATCTTATAATATCAGAAAGTAAAGAAGGTCTAAAAAAAAAATTAAAAACATGAAGCTATACCAAAAACAGAACACAGCTAATGAACTCCCAATGACTAAAGTGGTCAATTTGAGAAACATTACAAGTAACAATAATATTAAGGATATATATCCGTGTGTTTATCCTCATGTAAATAATCAAATAAATCAATACATGGAAGAGGAGACAGCTCTTCATTACAGAAGAATTCCGACTGATATATGGAGAAGGAATGTGGGAAATAGTACATCACTGCCAGGAAACACCACAGCAATAATTGTTGCAAAGAAGATCCATGGATTGATGCTAAAATCAGCGGGTAAATGTTTGAGGAGAAATAGTGTATTAGTATCTGTCCCAAGATACCATCAATTACAAGGAGAGAAATAGTGACTTTACAGTAGAGAAACCCAACAGACGTTGCCTTATAATTATGTGATCAAAGTTAATATCATGAGTTATAAGATATGTTGATATTATGTTCCTCCTGATAAGATGTCCTGAGAAAGACACAGCACTGCTTTTGTGGTATTCTGTAATATGCCTAAAATATGTAACCTCAATTGAATCATCAGGACATAATAGACAAGCCCAAATTGGTAGATATTCTTCCAAATAACTAGCTAGTACTCATTAAAAGTATCAACATCATAAAAGACAAGGGCAGACTGAAGAGCTGTCTTTGACTGGAAGCTAAAGAGACACGATGACTGAATTCAACGTGAGGTACACGAATAGAAAAAGGGCAGTAGGAGAAAAACTGGTGAAATTTGAATAAGATCCATAGTTCAGTTATTAGTTTTGAACCAGGGATAATTTCCTGGTTTAATAATTATACTACGGAGATGTCATTTGTTAAAATTAGGGAAAGCTCGGGGCGCCTGGGTGGCGCAGTCGGTTAAGCGTCCGACTTCAGCCAGGTCACGATCTCGCGGTCCGTGAGTTCGAGCCCCGCGTCGGGCTCTGGGCTGATGGCTCAGAGCCTGGAGCCTGTTTCCGATTCTGTGTCTCCCTCTCTCTCTGCCCCTCCCCCGTTCATGCTCTGTCTCTCTCTGTCCCAAAAATAAATAAACGTTGGAAAAAAAAAGTTAAAAAAAAAAATTAGGGAAAGCTCAGTGAAGGGAATATGAGACCTCTGTACTATTTTTGCTATTTTATTCTGTCTAAAATTATTTTAAAATAAATAGTTAAAAAATTAACAAGAGAAATTCAGCAGTGAGATTATGGGCCATTTTTGTTTTTTACCCTTTCCTCTTAAAAACAGTAAAATTAGTTTTTGATTAAAAAACAAAAACAAACAAAAGCTTTGGGAACAAAAACAAAAAGCCCTTAAGAATTGAAGATTTTAAGAACTCAGGATAAAAATAAAAGTTTAGACATTTTATAAACAGTATTTTCCAGGCATTAGACTTTTTCTTTCCTTGTTTTTAGGTGTTAGTGGGGGTTAAATGATATACCTATGTAAAAATGCTTTGCAAAGCATAAAAACCTACTATAAACATTATTATTTTTTCTTCCATAGTCTTCATTTTCTTCTTGTTCATGCTATTACCTATTAGTGGTAATTTTATTTATGTTGTTAATTTTTAAAATGTCAGAGAGAAACTTATAGGAACTTTGGTGCAGGACAGATCTGCCTGTCACATAGTAGCTGTTCAATAAATATTTGTGGAGTAAATTGAATGAATGAATATGAATGAGTCTTGACTCTTTCACTTACTTTGTTATCTTTGGAAGTTATTCAAATCCTTTTTTTTTTAATGTTTATTTATTTTTGAACAGAGAGACAGAGTGCAAGCGGGGGAGGGGCAGAGAGCGAGGGAGACACAGAATCGGAAGCAGGCTCCAGGCTCTGAGCTGTCAGCACAGAGCCCAGCGTGGGCCTGAAATTCACAAACTGTGAGATTAACCTGAGCCGAGGTCGGACTCTTAACTGATTGAGCCACCCAGGAACCATGGAAGTTCTTCAACTCCTTAAAGCATTGTCTTCATACATATCAAGTGGTAATACTCTTGCTCTGAGGGGTTGCTCTGAGGATGCGTGGTCAGGGATGTGTGCAGTGTCTGGTGCCCTGTCTGACCCTTAGTTCTTACTCTCTCATGACAAATCATTGCCACAGTTGTCCTTCTCCCCATTGTCTCCACTCTATTCCTCTTCAATTGTTTTCTTTACTTCTAAATAAAATGCATTATTTCTCCATCTTCCCTTGGTCAGAAATGTTGTCTATGCTTTACAGCTTTTCTCAAGGAATCTTTCTTTACTTAGTCCTCTAACATTTTATTTCTGTCTTTCTCATGGTTCATTATGACATGTGTGAATGTGTGTGTATATGTTTATGTGTGTGTGTGAGACCCAGTCCTCTCTTACACTGTAAATTCTTTGAGGCGTCATTTTGGTTTCTTATCTGCTAGTTTAGTGCCTGCCACATAGTAAATGCTAAGCTGTAAACACTATGATGGGATGGAGACCATGCTTATGTTATTTAGGATTATTTCTCCTGAGCCTACTCTTATGTCTGGCATATAGTACATATTCAGTAAATGTGGGATTGGGTAAATATGAAGTAGGCAGTAGGCAGAGGTATTTAATGTTGATAATTTTGGCCACCTTTCCATTTTCTTTCCATCCCTCTGTAATTTTTGATTATTTAAATCCATTTTTAAGTATTGGACCAGATCTCTGACCTTCCTGTCTAAAGAACTACATTTAAGTTCCTTTGTGGCTGACTTCTACTTCCTTGTCAATTTAAATTCCTATCACACTTTCAATCTTAGTGTGCATCTCAGGTTCCTATTTATCAGATTATTTCCAAATTCCCCAATAAACTCTGCACTCTACTTCCATGAGCTTTTGCCAATGCTGTTCTTTCTGTCTGAAATATCATCCCTCCCATTCTCAATGATCACCTTCTCTAGTCACCCTCGTGGGCAAGACACCATGGTGAATCTCTGATCCCCTCCTATTCTTAACTGTTCTCCGGCAGCAAATTTTGAGTAGCTTTATCCAGTCTCTATTTAATCTTTACTTAATAACAAGTTAGTTATTTGTTTATATCTCTTCTAGACTAGAGATTCTCAAACTCCATTGTGCAAAATAATTATGCAGTTTGTTAAAAATGCAGAATCCTGGAACACAGTCCCCTGTGCTCATCGCCATCATAGTGTTGCTCCAGATGTAATTCAGGGGTTAACAATGACGATGCCTAGGACCCATCTCAAGCATATGGAATGAGGATCTCTGACCAGAGGATCTTCATTTGCAGTAAGTATCTTTGAATTGCACTTAGAGCAATACAGGGTCAGTGATGAGCATGTTGAGTCTCCAGAACCTCATAAAGTCTGGCTCTCATGGGCCTGTAATCAATGAAGGGGACAACTATGAATGTCTCTAAGTCAAGCAACAAAATTATGACTCAGGCCTTTGCCATGTGGAAAGAGATTTCTAACCACTTGAGGAGAGGAGGGCAGTCACTGCAGAAAGTGGAGACAGGCCCCTAGCCCAAGTTGAACTGCAAACCCACTTCATCAGCAGAAAACTCTTTGCTGCTCTCGTGTTCATCTAACTTGAAGAATAAGAGGACCAGTCCAGGTCACGCGGTTAACGGGAAGGCTAATATAGGCGGCAGTAATTGATGATTTACTAGATCAAAGACCTTTAAGCCAGGCAATAGCGATGACCCTTGCTTATTGATTATCATCCAATAGCTTTAAATTATCCTCAGTGTCCTAGGAGATGCACAGAGAGGGGCTGGTAAAGAAAGGGGCTTAAAGAAAAGTCAATAAGTCATCCCTCGACAAGTTAAAGGCAGGAAGCTCGGCATGCGCATTCCTTTCAAGTGCACTTACAAGAAGGAGAGAAGAAATGAAATAGGCTTCTAATTATTTAAATTGGACCTACACTCTCTGCTGAGCAATGCCTTAGCTAGCATTCTTCTTTCCTGCGAGCTGTCGGTTAGGCCAGGAGAAGGAGATTAAACATGTCAGCGATAGGTGTGGAAATAATTGGGGGCAGTAATTGGGAGAAATCCGGGCACCTTGATTGTGACTGCTGTCTGGTTTTCTCTTTCAAAATCTAAATTCACATTAACATGTTGATGGCCTCATCCAAACTGGGTAGAATTTATTAACAATAAAAGTAATTACAAAAATGGCTTGCATTTAGATGATCAGATAACAAGCTGCAGCCTTGATTCTAGAGAGGCTTTACAAAGTGGATAACCTAGTCCTGTTTCCATAAAGAAATTCTTCATTTATTAGTAATTTATTTTTTTTTTTTTTTAGTTGAATTCAGGCTTAGGTCTGGTGTCTGTTTTTCCAGTCTGAGAGTGTGGATTTCCCCCCACCCCCAACAGCTGGAGTTACCAGATATACTTGTTATTTGTTTGAGAATGTTTGGTGTACTTTCTATTGAGTAGATATTCAGCAAAAGTTAGTTTCATCTGAGTATTTCCCTACATAGAATTCTGAAGAAGTTATCATTCCACTTTGTGGCTTCTAACCTAGTTGTTTTAAAAAACAATGCATATAGTTCTTTGAACTTATTTTTAACGACTCAGAATTCTACCCTTTTGAAATTTCCTCCCAAGAAGGGAACTGATACCAATGATATTTGCACATTTTAAGTATTTTATTTTATTAAAAATTTTTTTTAAATGTTTATTTATTTTTGAGAGAGACAGAGAAACAGAACATGAATGGGGGACGGGCAGAAAGAGAGAGGGGGACACAGAATCCAAAGCAGGCTCCAGGCTCTGAGCTGTCAGCACAGAGCTAAATGCAGGGCTCAAACCCACGAACCTTGAGATCATGACCTGAGTTGAAGTCAGACGCTTAACTGAGCCATCCAGGCGCCCCACATTTTAAGTATTTTAAATTACATTTAATGTGAATGAAAGCATCTATCTTGTATCATAGAAATTCTAAGCATTAGGATTTAGAAAGAGACATTACTTTGGGAATTGGGAGGCTCTTTCTAGTTAAATGTATATGCAAGGATGGATTAGCTTGTTGCACTGTGGGCAGGATACCCTTCCTTGCCTCTTTGGGGAAGACATGAAAGGAATGTTTTGGCCCTGTGCTAATTATGATGCTATTTTACATCGGCCTAGTACTTTCCAGTTATGAGCTGAGTTTGCCCTGATGATCTCATTAGAGCCCTCCAGCAGTCCTAGGAGGAAGTGAGGGCACATGTTTTCAGTCTTGTTTGGCTGAGGAGGAAATGAGGCCCAGAGAAGTTGTGACTGATCAAAAGTCAAATTGTGGCACTGGGTCTACAGTCTTTTTAATCAGAGTCGGGTCTGCCCTCTTCTCCCTTCCCCTTTCCCTCCCTGCCTGCATGAAACTTCGTGCCACACACTGTGCAGATACCCAGGGATTTTCATGAGCTTCCCTGGAACCTGGCATATAAAGCAAGTTTCCTGATCCAAAGGGACCTACAATAAAGTAAAAAGGGACACACCAAAAATCAATCAAGGGCACCAACGTGTTAGAGAGGCTGTGGCATAAATATTTACAGAGAGTCGTGGGAGAAAAGGGGTAGCGTTGGTCACTTGGATTTGGGACTGTGGGTAGGGAGTGGTAATGCACTAGAAAATGCTTCATGAGACAGCAGAGTTCTAGCAAAGTCTGCAGGAAGAACAGGAACCAGACAGACCTAAAGTTGGCCTTTTGCAAAGTGTATTTCCAAGAGAAACTACAGAAAGGGTTCCACTGCCAAGTAATTTTGTGAACTATAGCATACACTGTATTGGAAATTCACAATTCTTATTAGGATATTGAGGACCTAGAAGCCCTTCCAAAAGAAACCTGCTTAACTTTGTATCTTCCAGCCAAAGTGTGGTATTATAGAGCTTTCAAAAAATGTTTTTGGAGAAAAATTAAAAATGTCTCGTAGTGTAATGTATAACTCTGGAAAGTGCTAACTTTGATCCACTGGCATGCAGATCTGGCCGTGTGATGTGCAAAGCTGAAGATCAGTGGAGACCAGCCCTCTTGGATGGCAATAAGCCCTGAACCAGATAAACTGGAACACCAAAAATTTTGCTGTCTTATATTTAATGGTGAGCTGTCCCTGGGGGAAATAGCAGAGGAGGAGGAAAGCCAGAGGGGCGTCCTGATTTTTATTTCTTCCATCTGGCAGTGTAGTTAACTCAGGAGCATTCCTCAGATGGAATCGTGTCCCTGAAATGGTGACAGAGAGGTTACTGGGGGCAAATGGGGTGGAAGGCTTGATCGGGGGCAGAGGTTACCTATCTTGGGGGATAAACATCTCCTCTTCCTTTTAGATTATGCTCTCAGCCCCTCTCCTCTTGGGCGAGACTTGGTTGGATAACCTGGGGAGTGTTCCCCACTATCTTCTAGGAGAGCACATTTCAGCTTTGTCTGTCTTCTCCTCTTTGCCTTGTCGACTCATTCAAAATCTATTCTGAGAGACTTTCCTTCCCCACCATACCTGAAACAGACTATCATCTCTCATTGCACTGTGATTCTGTATTTTCTTTAAAGATTCTCTGACGGGGCACCCAGGTGGCTCAGTTGGTTCGAAGTCTGACTTCGGCTCAGGTCACGATCTCACAGCTCGTGGGTTCGAGCCCCACATCGGGCTCTGTGATGACAGCTCAGAGCCTGGAGCCTGCTTCATATTCTGTGTCTCCCTCTCTCTCTGCTCCTCCCCTGCTCACACTTTGTGTGTGTGTGTGTGTGTCTCTCTCTCAAAAATAAATAAACATTGAAAATGTTTTTTAAATGTTTAAAAAAAATAAAGAATTCTGACATTAATAGGTTACTTCCACCAGATAGGAAACTTGCCCTACCTCTGAGCCTAGGACGGTGCTTGGCATATAGCAGGGCCTCAGTATTTATTGAGTAAGAATGTGAACGCTGCCATTTTTTTTTTCAAATACATACATAGATATCTGACTCTCATTTGGTAAGTGAACAGATACAGGAGAAGGGGCAGAATGGAAGAAAAGTCACCTTGACTGGACTAAACCATTGTGTTACAGGCTTTTCCTAAAATGACTCATTTAGGGCTCATAATGCTCCCCGTGAATGGTCATTATTATATCATCACCATTTTTCAGATGAAAAAACAGAAGGTCGGAGAGGTTTCACTTGCCCTAGTCTACTTGGGCATGAAGCATAGAGTGTGAGATGCTCCTGGTGTATCTGAGGTTGCATGGCTTCGATCAGGCTTCTATTGGGAATCTGTTGAGGCTCTTGTTACTGATTGGTATTAGATTCTCCTTATTTAACATCGGACTCTGGAGGAAACCATGGATTTCTACTAATTTCTTCATTCTATTTATGTGGCCTCTGTTAAGATTCCCCGTAAATTTGGCAATATCAGATTACGCGGAGGGATTTTTCTGAGGGCTGACGAGGACACAAAGCAACTTCATTTAATACCGTTCCTCTTCCGCACTGGATCTGTTTGGGTAAAATGTACAGATCGAAATTTAAGACGGATCCGTTCCCTTTTAAAATACTTGTCATTCACTAGATGGCGCTGTTGTATTAACTTTTTCTATTTTCTTGTCCCATGTTAACAACTTCAAGGAGTGTATTTACTGTGATTCTAGAGCTGTTGGGCTATCCTGAGTTTCCAGATATAGGTAGAAGGGCAGGGTGGAGACAAGCAGATATTTCATATATGTTTCATTAGTTTGGATCCTAAATCCCCATTTAGATTTTAGGACTGTAGCAAAATTGTAGTTTTTGTGGCAACACAGTAAGAGCTGTGTCCTTTGACAGACTGAAAAGTAATGTCTTGATGGGCATTGTGAGACCAAAATAACGGTCTCACTGGGTTATGAGAGCTTTGTAGTGGCACCAGTGGGGACAATTTCTGACATATGCTAGAGGCAGAGGCAGGGAAGTATAAACAAACCTGAGTGCACAGTAGATGCTCTCAACAACCCAGAGAGTGAAATCATCACTTTAAGCTACTTACGTTTATCTCCTCCCTCCAAAGCCAGATTCCCTTGTAACTTCCCTGTTCCTGCCAGTGCCGCCATCATGCCCCAGTCATCTGGAAAAATGTAGTTCCTGAGTGATTCCTTTCCCCTGTCCTTTTTCAATATCCCAAATTGTTTACTCTCTGGTCTATCTCCTTGCCATTGTTTGCTTTCCATTCCCACCATCATGAATCATAGTTGGGGTCCTTCTCATTAACCCCCATTTCATAGTCATCTTTCACCTGAGTTCCCTGAATCTCCTTCCTCTACAGCACTGGTAGTCTGTGATGGGAACATGCTTCGTAATGGGAGTCTCGTGCTCATGTAAGCGAAACTTCTTGGCCGGCCATCTAGGGCCTCCCTCAATCTGATCACAATTGACTTTTCAGTTTCATCTCCAATTCTCCTAATTAAAATTTAAAAAATGAATGGAAAGCATACAACCCATTGTATTGCACGTGGTAGGTACCAAGTAATTGGTAGCTGCTGCTATACCAATGGCCTCTGTTTAGGACTTTTTCTCTGCTAGGGAGGGAGAACACTCATTTGCAGAGCCTCCAGTAGATTCCAGATGAGGAGTGAGGCATGCATGCTGCATCTATTATTACCTGCTGATCACCATAACCTGCCCACCCTTGCAACCTGGTGAGCAGGCCCATGTCCTGCTTTCTCTTGGCTGTACCTCTCTCCGTGGTTTGAAGGGTCCTTGGGCTAAGCATTCCTGCCCATTCTGAGACTGCTCCCACCCTGTCATCAGGACCTTAGAATTCCTTGCTCAAGCTCCCTGAGTCTACTTTCAGGACCCGCATGGGCATCTTCTTCAGGTCTTTCCTCCCGAGGTCAGACTGTGTTGTCTCCTGGCCCAAAGGGTGACCGAGGGGCAGTTGGTTGTAGCAGGAAGACATATGTGGACCGGGCTTCAACTGGGATGGCCTGTCACAAGTGTGTGAGGTCCCAGGCACTATAAGGTGGAGCTGGGGCTACAGGGAGGAGCAGGACCTTCTCTCCCTGTGCTGCATGGTGGTGTTGGTTACCTGTAAGAACCTCGTGGCTTCAAGGTTAACTTCACTGCTCTGTAGGGGAAACTGAGGCTCAGAGAGATTAAGTACAATGTTTCATGATTTGAATATGCAATTTTTCTTAAATTTTAGTATTTCTGAAATCCGGATGCATCTTACAAGCCATGACCTCTGCCTTGTTCCCAGTAAATAGTTGTGTGTCTTAAATTGATAGTGTCTTAGATTTGACAAAAGATGGGTAGCTTGACAGGTTCACGCAGGTCAGTGGTGGAGCTGGGATTCAAACTCTTGTCAATCTCATGCCAATTCCCATGGTCTTACCCACCTGCCTGAGCACATCTTCCTGAGGAACCTCACCTCTTTTTCTACTGTCCCATCTATGTCCCCTCACCATTTTGATATATAGTTGACTCTTGAACAACATAGGTTTGAACTGTGCATGTCCACTTAATCCATGATTTTTTTTTTGATAAACACTAAATACAGTACTACAGATGTATTTTCTCTTAAATTTTTTTTCTTTATTTTTTAAAGCTTATTTATTTTGAGAGAGAGAGACAGCGCATGAGTGGAGGAGGAGCAGAGAGAGGGGGAGAGAGAATCCCAAGCAGGCTCTGCATGGTTAGTGCAGAGCCTAACGTAGGGCTTGAACCCATGAACTAAGAGATTATGACCTGAACCGAAGTCAAGAGTCAGATGCTTAACCGACTGAGCCACCCAGGTGCCCCTCTTTCTTAAATTTTCTTAATAATGGTTTTCTTTCCTCTAGCTTCCTTTATTGTAAGAATATAGTATTAATACATATAACATATAAAATATGTGTTAATCAACTCTTTTTTTTTTTTTTTAATTTTTTTTTTCCACGTTTATTTATTTTTGGGACAGAGAGAGACAGAGCATGAACGGGGGAGGGGCAGAGAGAGAGGGAGACACAGAATCGGAAACAGGCTCCAGGCTCTGAGCCATCAGCCCAGAGCCCGACGCGGGGCTCGAACTCACGGACCGTGAGATCGTGACCTGGCTGAAGTCAGACGCTTAACCGACTGCGCCACCCAGGCGCCCCAATCAACTCTTAATGTTATTGGTAAGCTTCCGGTGAACAGTAGGCTATTAGTAGTTAAGTTTTGGGGACTTAAAAGTTGTACATGGAATTTTGACTGTGTGGAGAGTCAACACGCCTAACTTCTGTGCTGTTCAAGGGTCAACTGTAGTTGAAAGGATACTACAGAGCACATGCTCACAAATTGGATTGGAAATAGGTCCTGTTGGTTTGAATGATGTATTTGCCGATTCTTCATTGTGAGCTCCCAAGGAACAGGGGTCCATATGTTTTCTAAATGTACATGTATAGTGATATAAACAGAGAATTCTCAAGTCAAGACTGGATTTGAATTCCCTCTCTGTTTCTGACCAGCATGGTGATGCAGGGAGATGCCTTAGTTTCCTTGTAACTCAGTTTTCTTATATGTGAAATGGGTCTAATAGTACCTATCTCAGAGATCTGTGGTGAGATGTAAAAGCACTTGGCAAAGGGCAAGTGGCTCAGTTGGTTGAGCATCTAACTTAGGCTCAGGTCATGATTTGACAGCTCATGAGCTTGAGCCCTGTGTTGGGCTCTGTGCTGACAGGTCAGAGTCAAAACATAAAATAGAATAGAATAGAATAAAAGCACTTGGCAAATGGTTGATTCTCATTACACATTAGAGTCCTTAGCACGGTGAAAGCTAAATAAATGAATAAATTAATAGCTTGAGCTCCACATGAACTGATGTGTCAGACTTCTCTGAACCTGTACCCCACTCAAATATTCAATCAGCCATTCATTTTTTGTTAACCATCTACTACATATGAGGCATTGTGCTAGGCTATGGGGATAGAACAGTGAATAAGAGAGTCAAGGTTTCTCATTACAAATTGCCACAGTGGCTGGAAAGGAAACAAAGGGGGAGCTAAGACAGAGGAGAATACAGAAGTGAGGTCAGGGACTCAGGGAAAGGCTGGCTGAGGAAGTTGTGTTTGAATTGAGTTGTGAAGAATGAGAACGAAGCATCCATGTAGCCTGAGGAGTGCATTAGTCTGGATTCTCCAGAGACACAGAATGCATATATACATATGCACTTGTACATATGTCCTACTGATGTCCTACTGACTGTCCTAGAAGTCTCACTGTCTTGGTTTATGGAGGGCAGCCCTTGTTTAGGAAAGTGTATATCCTCTGACTTCCATTGCCACAATCCACCCACCCTAGAGAAAAGGTACAGAAAATGTAGTTAACTTATCTCATAAATAATCCCATCTGCTGGCCTTTGTGATCTATGGCAGAGAATCTCAAGACTGCCTATTTCACTGTGGCCAGACTTTTCCCACTTTTAACTTAAAGGTCTTTTTAAAATTTATGTGTTTGGGGTCTTTCACCAGGATTTCTCAGCCTTGGTGCTATAGATATTTTGGGTTTAGATAATCCTTTGTTTGGGGAGGGGACTGTCTTGTGCCTTACAGATGTTTAGCAGCACCCCTAGGCTTAACCCACTGGATGCCTGTGGGAGCCCCCTCCTCCTCCAAGTTGTGACAACCAAAATGTCCCCAGTCATTACCAAATATCTGATGGGAAGTAAGATCTCTCAAGTTGAAACCATTGCTCTAGTGTCCATGGAGATTTGCCACGTGCAGTCTGTACTTGGGGACACTTTTCCCCAGGACAGGGAGAGTAACCTTCATTGACCTGATCAGAGGAATCGGGAGTGCAGAGGCTTCTTATCTCTGGAGTTTCCAGTAAGAGGATTAGCCTGCCAAGGTGACTGGATTGCATTTCTAATGAGTCGAGCTGCCAACATCTGTTTGTGGTAATTGAGGACAGCTGTGATGCTGCCTTGGCTGAAAACTCCACAACCTTCCCCTGCCCCTCCAGGCATTTCGGCTGGCCCCAGCTATCTTGTCACATCAGCTTCTCACAGGAAGATGCTGGCAAGGTGAGGGCATTTGCTGAGAATGGTATCAATCCAGATGGCATCTTAGGTTTGACTACGTTGATGGGGTTGCAGGATCAATGTTCGCTCCTGTAAACTGCCTCCAAGATCTAGAAGAAAACATGCATGTGGTATAAAAAAGCAAATCACAACCAGTAATAATAACAACAGAAACACATATATTCATCTCACATGCCCTGTGTCCTGTTTTAAAAGCTTTACTTGTATTATTTTCTTTATTCTTCATAGCAGCTCTCTGACATAGGTACTATATTATTCGCGTGTTGTGGCTGAGATACAGATAACAAGTAGAATTAGGATTACACCCAAGCAGTTGATTCCAGAGTTAATGCTGTGTCCAGGCAATGTGGACTCAATTTTCCAAATTCTGTTTTAACTCTGTTAAATTGTATACACACGTTCATATTCATAACTAACATAAAAGTCTGGAAGCAGACATACCAAAATATTAACAGTCAGTCTCTCTCTGGGTGGCTGCCTTGGTGATTTTTTCTTTTTGGTCTTCTTTAAACGTTTAAATATTTTTTGAGTTTTCTGTATTAAGTATTATTTTTTATTGGAAGTTATATAGAAGTTCTTAAAAAATATATGCGGGAGAGGTGATGGGAAGAGGAGCAGTGAGCTAAGAGGATATTTTAGAAGCTGAATCCTCCCTGGAGGAGTGTGTTTTGGGGGAGAAGGGGGCAAGTTGACCACCCTGGGCGCTGATTTCTTCATGGACGTGCTAAATAACCGGTGTCTAGCTGAATGCACCTCGAATCACATTACATCTTACCCAGTGCATTCCAGACTTTTTGGTGGGGCTCTAGAATCTCTCTGAATCAACTTTTTTTTTTTTTTCTTTTCTTTCCCAGTCTCACTTGCTATCGCAGGGGCATTTTTCTGAGGGCAGCCTCTGGCAGTCTGTGTTCAGGTACACGCCTCCTCATGGCACTCCTCCATGACCAAAGGCTAGACTGGGGGCTGCTTTGCAGATTTGGTCATGCGAGGACAGTGAGGACCTGCCCTCAAGCATGGCTCTTTAGGGAAGTGTGATGATTTTTTCTTTCTTTCTTTCTTTCTTTCTTTCTTTCTTTCTTTCTTTCTTTCTTTCTTTTTTAGAGAGAGAGAGCGTGTATAAGTGAGTGAGGGGCAGAGAGAGAGAGAAAATCCCAGGAGAGGCAGAGAAATAGAGAGAGAGAAAGAGAGAGAGAAATGGGGCTCATGCTCACCTGATGCTGGGCACGAGCTCAATGTGGGACTTGAACTCACGAACCGTGAGATCATGACCTGAGCTGAAGTCAGACGCTTAACGACTGAGCCACCCAGGTGCCCGAAGTGTGATGATTTTTCTAGCAGCCAAGTCACGGCTGCAGCTGCCACCATTCCTACCTTCTTTCTCCGTGCACAGGGTGGAGACTGTCTCACACATCCGCACAGCTTGCCTGGGAGTTTAGACCAGTGTGTGGGGCCTCCCATAAGACACACCCACCCAGATCACACTTCTGCCGATCATTCTCCTGGAGAGAAGCTGCCTTGGGTGTGACAGTAGCACACTAGTTGGCTTAAAATCTGCACGCTATTTTTCTTCTTCTCTAGAAACCTCACCACTTACAGAGTGATTCGAGACAATGAGAGTTGGCTTTTCATAGAATAGACTGTGCAGGGCAGACAGTCCTGCCCAGGCTTGTCCTCCTGGGGGTGGTGAAGTCTTCCAGGAAATACCAATTTGGCTTGGACATAATGCCAGTGCAGGCATGAGAGTCCACCTGCCCTGCCCCATGACCATCATATCTCCTTCAAAGGGATAGGAAAGAAGAAAGGTACCATTTGACATTTTTTCTTATGACAGGCAGGAGTGACCAAGGAAGCAGAAAGTTGCTAGGAGTCAATAATATTTTTCACATTATCCCCATTTACAGAAAACCCCAGCAGAGCCCCCAGTGGCTCCAGGTTGACGCGGTGCTTTTAAACTCAGCCGACTCACCATGTCCCTCACTGGTGCCGGCGAACTAAAACCATCAGCCCCATTCTTGGTGATTTGCTTGGATTTCCTGTGTTAGTTCCCGCCTTTGATCTTCCCTAAATTGCCACAGACACAGCTCTACACATGTGCACACACGCATCGAAGGCTCTGTCTTCCGTCTCTGGTCTCAATGTGTTGCCTTGAGCTCAGGCAGATTTGGTATCTCTGGGATGCTGATGCTGCTAATGTAGTTGCTCTACTGGGTCATAAGCATGAAGCAGTTTTATTTTTTCTATAAACCTTTAACTATGCTATGACAAAAGTCTCTTTCTTAAATGTTGATGACAGACTACAATTTCCTGACCAATTTTAGATGCTCAAAGTTGAGATCAATTCAAATTTTCGTCTTTGTTAGGACTTAAATCTTATTCCCACTCCCCTCCCTGCCTTGCCTTGGCACAGGTTTGACCCATTGCCTGAGGTCCGAGGCTCTACCATCTGTTTTTCCACTTCTCGCCAAGCACTTCCATGTGATTGAGTGTGCGTGGGGACAGCCTTAGTTAAGATGCAATCTCTTCCTTCCCTCTCTTTTTTGGGGTTAACTTTGCTTGTGTTGGAGGGCTTTGCGGCTTTGGCAGAGGCATCTGCAACAGCTGTATGTCACAATGGGGACGTGACCCTAGTTATCCTGGAAGCGTGTGTGTGTCTTCTGGTGACCCCTTCGTGGCTGGTGGTTTAGTGCTGAGTTTCCACCTGTCCTCTCCATCACTGAGGTTATTGATAGAGAGGGCAGCCATGTCTCCCTAGGCCTCTGAAGTGGGTCCATGACAATCACCTTCTAGGAAGGCAGCTCCTCTCTGTATGGCCATCAGAATGGCTCCAGGGCTCCTGCCTTTCCTCAGTGCTCTTTCACAAGAAGGAGATGTTGCGATCTTTGCCGTAGGAGAGGAGGGTGGAGTTCACCCTCTTAGGCATCCTGTGCCATAGTCCCTTTTCAACCTGATGAAGTGGGCTTCTCTGGCAGCCTTTGGACCTTTAAATGGGCCCTAGTCTCCATGTTCAAGAATATCACCTATCAGCAAGAGCTAGTAGGTCAACTTCCCTCAGTAACTCTCTATGACTGCTGCAGAAGAAGGGTTCTGTAGCTCTGCAAGCTCCACACAGGGAGTGAGAGGCCAGTGTCCTTATCTGGTAGGCACTTTTAATCTCTTGGAGGGATTCTCTTGAAACTTTTCATTTCTTTCTTTGAAGATAGGGAAGTGACACCCCACTGCAGACACTGCGTGCCTTGACAAGGCCCATGACTCAGATGACTCTGTCCCCTTCCTACTCTGGCCCTTCCAGGGCTGTATTTTATAGACTGGGAAGGGGCAGAGATTTGTGGCGGTAGGTGGTGGTGAAGGTAGAAGGGCAGTTTAGGCTTAGTAAACCCTGAGGGAGGTATCTGGTCCCAGATACTGACAGCCTTGGTTAGAATGTGAGGTTTGGAGAGGCTCCTGGGTGTCTCAGTCGGTTAAGCATCCAACTTCAGCTCAGGTCATGATCTCATGGTCTGTGAGTTCAAGCCCCACATCAGGCTCTGTGCTGACAGCTCAGAGCTTGGAGCCTGCTGCAGATTCTGTCTCCCCCTCTCCTCTGCCCCTCCCCTGCTTGTGCTCTCTCTCTCTCTCTCAAAAATGAGTAAACATTTAAAAAAATTAAACAAGAATGTGAGGTTTGTGGAACTTCTTTGTTTATACCTTTGGGCCTTTGTTGCCGAATTTGAGTACACAAAAATTACCATTCAACATCCTATCACTTTAGCTAAACTTGCTACTGATATGCCAGGCACTGTGCTGGACCATGCACTGATGAGGTTGTTTAAGGTCACAGTGCTGCTATAAGAAAGAAATTATTATCCATCTTTTACAGATGGGGAAACTGAGGCACACTGAGGTTGTATTAACTGTCCAGGGTTGTGCAGCTAGCCAAGATTTGAAACTGGCAGTCTGATTCCAGAACCTGTGAGCTTATCCACTATTTTGTGATTCTTTCCGACTTAAGAATTTAACTTAAATTCCACTCTGCCCAGGGCCCTGTTAGCCTGCTGTTGGTAACTTTGTATTATGACACCTCTAAGCATTTAGTTTTTCTCTGGCTCCTGAGTCCTCATCATGGTATGGTTGGGGAGGAAAACTTTTCCTACATCCTCTCTGGTTTAATGACTGGGGGCCTGTGAATTAAAACAACATAAAACAGATTAACAGGAGAAAAAAAATTTATACATATGGGAGCTAACAAAAAAAATAGCTAGCTTTCTAAATGATTGAAGTTGGAGACTTAGATAACTAACTTAGTAGGTGTGAAGGAGGGAATGAGAAAGGCTTTTATAGGAAAAAAATAGGTATCTTTAGGAAAGACAAATGGGTTTTCAGGAGAACAAATGGGAGATAAGAAAGTTTGTGATGATGTTTGTTTATGCAGGTGTGAGTGGTCTTTCCATCTTCTTCATGGCTATGGAAATCCTCTGGAGAGAGGATTTATGGCAGGTTTACTCTCTGTCTTCTTCCTGGGAGTACACCCACCACTTAGAGGGAATGTATGACAGCCTCATTTCTCAGAAGTTGATGTTTTTAGTTAGATAAGGGAAGCTCTGAGAAACGTTTTTTCCCCCCGCATCTGTTGTATCTCCAATATTTTCATCTTAAAATAAACTTCATACGAGCTCGGGGGTTCTAAATGGGTCCCCTCAGTACAGTAAGTAGCATCATCCTACCAAGCTGACCAGTTCCTCTGAAGGAGTGATTTAAATACCAGGTAAGGCATTAGCCCAGATCAATGGGCCAGTGAACCCAGGCAGAGGATGGCTGGGGAAAAGCCAGGAACAAAGGTTGGCATTGTTTTCTGCTTCAAAGCACACCAAGCTCTGGAGAAAGTTTGGCAGGAAGGAAACGTGATGGGCTGAGGGAGTGCTACTTTTATTGGATCCACATGAATGAGGAGCACACTTTTAGGCAGTAATGAACTTTTGCACAGGGTACCAATAGTGGGGAAAAGTCATGGTATATAAAGCTGGGGCATTGGATCCAAGTTCTAGCTTATTCCACTTACTAACTCAATAATCTTGAAGAGTTCAGTTATTTCATTACAGCTGTGATTTATCTCTGAAATAGGGAGGGTTCTCTTTGATTTATCTGATAAGGTTGCAGTGAACTGGAAACAGCAACTGAGAAAACACTTTGTACATTAATACACTGATGGACATGAAGGAGAAATAGTATTATCCTGAATGACCCATGCTCTTAGTGGGCTGGATAATTGAATAATTAAGCAAATGAAAAAAATTTAAGTTTATTTATTTATTCTGAGAGAGAGAGAGAGACGGTGTGAGTGGGGGAGGAGCAGAGAGGGAGAGGGACAGAGAATCCCAAGCAGGCTCCATGCTGCCAGCACAGAGCCCGAGGTGGGGCTTGAACTCATGAAACTGTGAGGTTATGACCTGAGCTGAAACTAAGAGTCAGATGTTAAGCAAATTTTTATTGATAGTTTACCATGTGTAAGGAGTGTGTTGGATCTTGCTGTTGATGACAGGGTAGATAAGGCAGAGTTATGGCCTTCAAGGACTTTGCAACATTGTATTTGAGCTGAAGCATATTCACCAATAACTATAATACAGATACAATTTGAAATGCACCAGGAAGAAGTTATAGGGAAAAAAATGCTACAGAAGTTCAGAAGTGCCGAGTTCTTTTTGACAGGAGTGACATTAGGTTTTACAAAGAGATGATTTTTGAGGTACACCTAGTGAAATGGTTTATACTTAATTGGTAAGGAATTCTTAGTAAATTACACATGACCAAAATATATGTATTAGGAAATTATATTGACTTTGGTAGGTTGTTTAGTGGAGGTAATAAGGTTGAACAGATGGGTTGGAACCAGAACATAGAGGCTGTTGGATGTCAGGTCATGGAGTTGAAAGCAGGGAACTCTAAAGGGATTTGAAATGGGAACTATCATGGGCAGTGCTGTTCCTTTGGAACATTAGTTACCTGGCCACAGTGTGCAGGATAGAAAAATGTCAGATGTGGCACTGAAGGCAACAAAATCCTATGGCCATGCTTATGATTCAGTCGTAGTCATAGGAATCTAAATAATACGTGATAGTAGTGATGGGAAGGAAGATATTTTAACTAACACATTTCTAGTGCCACGAGACATTTAATTTATTCTTTTCACTTGTCCGTTAATTCTTTCAACACATACTCCTTACTTAGTGATTACCATACGCCAAATAAAGTACTAGGATAGAGGAAAATTGCATAATGCTCTTGCCCCAAAGATTATTGTCTAGTAGCGAATTATGATTAAGCTGTTTGCCCTGTAGATAAGAGATGGGTTTGGGAAGGAGGCCAGTTCAGGATGGGGGGAGTATATTTAGTATCTCAAGCAGTTCGTGTGCATGGTCTTCTGGGAGGGTCAAATGGTCATGGGTGGGATCATAAGCTTTTTTGACAGATTAAATCTAGTCTTTATTCTGTAAAGATTGAAGAGTCACCAAATTCCTTTAAGAGAAGAAGTAGAAGATAAATTTTGCATTTTAGAAAGGTTGCTCTGGTGACAATGTGGAGGAAATATTGGAGAGTCAAGGACTGAGAAGGAGCCTAGTGGTAAGAGGATCATTAGGAAACTGTGGCAATGGTCCAGGTGGAAGGTGAAAAGGCCCTGAGCTAAGGAATGTAAGTGGGGATGGAGAAGAGGGACAGGTGGAAGATGTTGAGAATTAAAGTCAAGAGGATTTGGGCACTAATTGGATGTAGAAGATGAAAAAAAAGAGTTGAGGTTGACCTTCAGATTTATGGTTTGGGAGCTGATTATATGCCAAAGAATGAAGTCCAAGTTCTGTGGTCTAGATTATCTTTAGTCCATGTGAGCTCCTTCTACCTTGCAGGTGCTTAAAATTAAAGTAACAATCCTAACCTCTCTGTCTTATAAAAACAAATACATGTATTCAATATGACAGGTGAGGAATATGTATGGTCAGCTATGATCGATGCAATGTTCCCGGCTAGCTCTCTATTCATCACCATGTGGCTGTTCACAGGTGTGGTCTGTCCATCCTCCCAGAATGCCACCAGAGAAGGGAGCAGAGGTCAGGTGCCCATGTGGTCCTCCAACTGCACCATGCCAAATACATTTTAAAGCAGTTTTTTAGCATCTGTTGTTTGGGGGCTATTATTTAAAACAGCTGTTAGCCTGGGAAAATGTTGTCACTCCTCTACCTGGAGAGAGCCAGCAGGGAAGTGCTCGTCAAGTTGGTTAATAGATTGTAGAATAGTGGACAGCGTGGGGTTGGCTGGTCCAGTGAAACCTTGGCAGTGGAAACAGTAGAGAAATATAACAAAGCTAAAAAAAAAAAAATGTGGGCATAGTCCAAAAAGGAAGCCTCAGATTGACTGAACTGTGTGTTATGGGGGATGCCAAGAGTCACAGTCTCAGAGCAAGCTTTTCTGTATCCCAGGTGCTTCTCTCTAAGCATGGCAAAAGATACAAAATCATCCAGTGTCATAGATGAAGCATCCCAGTGGATGACATTTTGGGATATTAGTAAATATCTGTGGAATCTTGAATGGACTGTTGTAATTGATGGTAATTCCTCTTTAGAGAAATAGAAGCAATTGTCACACTTGTAATGGACCTTGGAAATAAAATTCCATACCCCCTTCCTATAATTTTTTTTCCATTAGTGTACAAAATTTTTACATGCTCAGTCCTTGACTTTTGTGAATCTTCTTAAAAGGAGACAAGAACAGCATAAATATAGGTCTGCATCCTGGAGTTCGAGGGAGAGTCCTGTTGTATGGGTGAGAGGCAGGAATTAATTTCTCCACTGAGAAAATGTGGGACATCTGATGTTATGTATTAATTTGTTCATTTGCCTATTATGCATTAGACTAGAAAGTACATGAGGGTAAGGAACTTGTTTATTTTGTTTTCCACTGTATCCCAATGCCCAGAACACTGAGGGGTCCATAGAGGCTTTCCATAAATATGGAATGAGCAAATGATGAAGGAATGAATTAAAGAAATATCTGAATCCAAAGAAGTTCAAAGAGGAATCTAGAATTGCCATTTTCAAAAGAGTGAGAAATGGGGCTAGAGCTGGGGTAGGGATGGGGAATCTTGGATCAGAGAAATGATATCAGGTCTAGTGGTCCAATGCTTATAAGTAGGAATGAGGAATCACAGTAAAGAGGCTTGTTTACATGGGAGGGTGGAGTAGGGTGTTGGGATTGTGGGAGAACTGGATGGTGGAGTCACCTGGCCCCCAAAGGGCAGAACAGTTGGTTGGTGTGAATGCCAACATTATGTTTTTGGCCTTTAACATGGCCTCATCATGGAAATAATTTGCTTCATTTACTGTAAATTTTCCGGAGAATTAAAAACACCCCTCAAGTTACCCATTGCCTACATTTATTTCGGAATAATGAACCAAGCCTTACTCACACATTTTTGGTAAAGCTCTTAGCACCTATGAACACATTTGAAAGGGGAGCCACTATTTATGAAGGGCTGACCCTGTGATAGACCTCATGTTAAGCATTTCCAGAATACCTCTATGGCTCAGCATTTTCAACCAAACAGCCCTGGCTACCATTTATAATCTCTCTGGTACTGTCCAAAGTGTCTTACCTATATTATTAATTTAATTCTCACAATAGTCCTGTACACATTTGAAATTATTAGAGGTATTTTACTGACGAGGACTCTGAGGTTTAAGTTAAAAGCCCTTGCCCGAGATCACATAGGGACAGGTGCTGAAGGTGGACTCTGAACTTTGATTTGCTTTATTTCTAAGTCCATGTTAATAAGAGCATACAACAGTTAACTGGTGGGACTGATGGAGGGAACAGAGCCCCACTGCAAAGACCCCTCTGTAACCACATGTCTTCAGCAATGCCCTATAGCCACATTGTCTTTAGCAGGGAACCAAATCCTGCCTCTGACACGGGTCCTTCACGCTTTTGCACATTCTTTTCTGATGATCTTCAGTTGATTTTTTGCTTTTATGCCCCCCGACTTGTTAGGTTTTCTTTCCCATCCAAAGAGAAAGTAGTTTCAAGGATTTTTTTTTCTGCTTAATTAGATCCAAGGCTTGGCTTGTCTGGTGGTGCTCTGCTTCTTTGGCAGACTTGCTTCTGTAGCACAAAAGCAGCTTAATGTCAGCTTGACAACTTGATGAGTCTAGTGCCAATTTTTATGATGGAAAAGGAAACTTCTAGATTCAAGATTAAATACAGCCCTTTGAGAAACGACAAAATGACCTCATGGCTACACGTGAAGTTGTAATTGGGGAGCAAAGGATACCTTAATGATTTAGCTAGTGTGCAATGAGATAGAAACGTTAGCAGGTGGTCGCTAGGGCAGGACTGTGCTGGGTAAAGTTCAGGGGTTGTTCTTTGCCCAGCACAGCAGACACCCCTGGTGCCCTGTGTCACATCCCATTAGACCACCTTCGCTTTCATCTGTAGTTGCAACTGGTGGCTTTATGTGAGCTCAGCTTCCCTTGTGCTAACAGTGTTCGCTCTGCTTGAAGTGTAAGCCGTGTGTTTTCATTTCCTGTCCTGTTGAGCAGGAGCCCACTCAGCGTGCACAAGCACATGGGAAGTGTGTGTTTGTATATCTGTCACTCTTGGGGGCAACCTCCAATCAGTGGGGGCCGAGAGCCAAGATAAATGTTCCAGCCACCTGTCCTTCAGGCAAGCAATTTTAGGAGACTTTCTGTATGCTTCTCAGAAGGCCCAAGTGTTCTTAAGAGCAGGGACCTCAGTGACTCACCCCTACATTGGCTTCTACACCATCCATCTTTATCTCACTTTTCCCATTCTCCCATTTCTGTTTCCTTGAATTACCACCCCAATAAATTACTTATACCAAGTTCTTGCTTCAGGCTTTGAATTTGGGTTGAAACCCATATAAGATATATATATGGGCCTGAAGCAGAATTTTCAGCGCAATAAGAGGGAATCAATCTCTTAGTAATTTACTTTAACCAAACTCACATGAGATTAAAGTATAAACCACAATGACAAATATTAATTTATGCAGATGCCTATATTACCAAACGGATCAGAATACTCATATGTACTGGACAGAACACACTCTTTGCTGCTGGACAGAGTTGGTGACAGACTGGTATTCTTGCTCTTTGACCCCCCCCCCTTTTTTCTGATATCCATGCAAATAGCTTCTCAACTGTTAAAACATGGCTTTCTTGGATGCGTTCAGGTTGCAGCTTTCTCTTACATATAGGAAGGGTTCAATTTGATTTTTAAAATCTGCTTATTAATCTTATTGGTTGCATTTTGAGTTTACAGTTCTCAGGAACTCACTTTACTGAACTGTCTTGTACTATTGACGACTTACCTTCCTCAACCACTTATTTTTGGTGGAGTGAGAATATACAAAAAAAGAAAAGTGTAGGGGAAAGCATATATGCCCACTTGAGTGCCTTTCTGTTTAAAATTCAGTATAAACACTGGTACTCACAGTGGTAGCTTGCCGGCATCCGAAATCATTTCAGTATACTCTGTGTAGGAGCTTAGAAAGATTTTTATTTCCAAACAGTTAAAATAAACATGCTTGCAACCCGAAGAATTAAGCTATGGTTATCTGAAACTCATCTGTAACTGAAAGCATATTCCCTGATAATTTTGGATAACCACATATTACTTGCGCTTCTTACATATTCGTTTTGCTGAAGAAAATTATTGCTGACACGTTCCATGTTAAGTTCCCATGTATCACTTTCTTCCATTCTTAATGCCACAGCCATGTTTTTATTTTTTTCTCCCCAGACTATATCACGAACCTCCTAGGCAGTTTTCCTGATTATGAGATCTCTCTAATCCATCCTTTACAACAGTGCCAGGGAGATCTTTCTATTATATATATCTGATTATGTCACAGTCTTGCTTAAAACCTGTCCATGGTTCTGGGTAGATGCTACTTGCCAGTATTTCCAGTTCTCCTCTCCTTCCATGAATATGGGAGAAATATCTTTTCCTTTTTCTTCGTATTCAGGCATGGCCATGTGATTTGCTTTGTCCCCAAAGATGTGAGCATATTACTTTCAGGTGAAAGCTCCCACTATGGACTAAATTGTGTCCCTCTAAAATTCATATATATTGAAGTCCTAACCCCCACTGTGACTATTTCTAGAAACATGATCTTTAGGAGATAATGAAATTTATGTATTTATTTTTTTTCTTAGGAAACTTTTATTTTTTTATTATTATTATTTTTTAATATATGAAATTTATTGTCAAATTGGTTTCCATACCACACCCAGTGCTCATCCCAAAAGATGCCCTCTTCAATACCCATCACCTACCCTCCCCTCCCTCCCACCCCCCATCAACCCTCAGTTTGTTCTCAGTTTTTAAGAGTCTCTCATGCTTTGGCTCTCTCCCACTCTAACCTCTTTTTTTTTTTTTTCCTTCCCCTCCTCCATGGGTTTCTGTTAAGTTTCTCAGGATCCACATAAGAGTGAAAACATATGGTATCTGTCTTTCTCTGTATGGCTTATTTCACTTAGCATCACACTCTCCAGTTCCATCCACGTTGCTACAAAGGGCCATATTTCATTCTTTCTCATTGCCACGTAGTACTAGGAGATAATGAAATTTAAATGAAGTCATAAGGGTGAGGACCTAATCTAATATGATTGGGGTCTTATTAAAAAAAGGAGATTTCTCCCTCTCTCTGCCATGTAAGGACACAGTAAGAAGGTGGCCATCTGCAAGTCAGAAAGAGAATTCTCATCAGATTTGACCATGCTGGCACTCTGATTTCAGATTTCTAGTCTTCAGAACTGTGAGAAAGGAAATTTCTGTTATTTAAGACACCCAGTAGTTTGTTATGGCAGCTAGGGCTGGCTAATACAACTCCCTTTTGATCTGATAAATTCTGAAGCCTTGTCTTGACATAACTGCATCACAGTGTGATAGAACTTTCATAAACTGGGTTACTGAGTATGGCTGACAGAATAATGACCGCCCCCCGCCCTCAAGATGTCCATGCCATATTCCCCAGAACCTGTGCATATGTTACCTTATATGGCAAAAAGGACTTTGCAGATGTGATTAAGGTTATGGACCTTGAGATGTGGACCTTATCTTGGGTTATCTGGGTGGGCCCAATCTAACCATGAGTCCTTAAAGATGGAGAACTTTCTAGCTGTGGTCTGACAGATGTGACGATGGAAGAACAGTCAGATAGATGCTTTGAAGATGGAGAAAGGGTACCACAACCCAATAGATGCAGGCAGCCTCTAGAAGCTGAAAAAGGCTGGGAAATAGATACTTCCCTAGAGCCTCTAGAAAGGAATGCAGCCTTATTTACATCTTGATTTTATCCTAGTCAGACCTATATCAGACTTTTGAACTATAGAACTATGAGATAATAAATTCATGCTATCTTAACCCATTGTGTTTGTGGTAATGTCACAGCAGCAATAGGAATTGAATACATTGAGTATGGTAAATTTTATAAATGGTCACAAATTCTTCCTTTCTTACATCCGTGTCTTTACTTGGTGACATTATAGCTTCTTCTGTCAAGAGGTAGAGACCATATTTCTCCAACCCTTAAATCTGAGTTGACCATTGTTCACCTTTCTGAATGGCAGTGATTACTGAGGTTGTATGATCTTTGTGTGTTGAGTGTATGTCTGTGGTAATGGTGGTAATGGGAAGATGGAGAAGTGGTTCATTAAGCTTAACTTTTTTTAGTTCCCAGGTATCTGGTCCAAGGGGACCTATATGTCAGCACCTGATATAAAGGCTAATGTCATCCTCCCCTCCTTGCCAGTGAAGAGAGAACTGATGGCTACTAGTTTCCTGGACCTTAAGCCCAATGCTATAATTGGCTGGAAATTTCAGTTTTCTCTCTGGGGTTGGATTTAGTGTTTTTAAGGTATTGAAGAAGAATGAACCAAATGTGTGATGAGCAGAAGAGCAGACTGTGATAGTAATGTTTTGTGCTCATCCAGGTCTTATTCTCTTCTTCTGGGTATATGAAAGGATTAAATTTCTACCTCTCCATGAAAAATATGCAAAGCCATGGGATTTGTTCCGACCAATAGGTTGGAAGCTGAATTGAGGTAGGTTGTATATGAGCTAAAGCATTTAATTGCTGATGTGATGCATTCCAGCATTTTCTTCTCCTAGCATGGTGCTCATGGAGGCTTGTATTGAGATGGAGGTGCCCAGTTGCTGGGCTACCATGTGGAGGATAGATGTCCTGAAGAATTACCTTTAGCTCGTAGTGAACTTTGTATGAACAAGAAACTTTTTTGGATTAAACTACTGATACCTTGGGGCGCCTGGGTGGCGCAGTCGGTTAAGCGTCCGACTTCAGCCAGGTCACGATCTCGTGGTCCGTGAGTTCGAGCCCCACGTCGGGCTCTGGGCTGATGGCTCGGAGGCTGGAGCCTGTTTCTGATTCTGTGGCTCCCTCTCTCTCTGCCCCTCCCCCGTTCATGCTCTGTCTCTCTCTGTCCCAAAAATAAATAAACGTTGAAACTACTGATACCTTGTTGCCTTTGTTACTGTAGTATAGAAGTCAACCTTTACTAATATATAATATAATTAGATGGTCTGGAGTTAAGTATTATCTCTTACAATGTGACTATAAGCAAATA
Source organism: Lynx canadensis (assembly GCF_007474595.2). NCBI lineage: Eukaryota > Metazoa > Chordata > Mammalia > Carnivora > Felidae > Lynx > Lynx canadensis. Next base: position 125,334,085 of record NC_044308.2, read on the forward strand.
AATTTTTCTAGGTTTGAAGTTTTGTGTAGTACCTATTTCATGAGATTTTGAACATTATATGAAGAAATGCATGGAAAGTGTTTGGCATACTCTCTGGTAAAAGGAATAAATGTTAGTTACTTTCATTATCAAAATTACCATCATTGCCACTCTGGAAAACAGTGTGGGGGTTGCTCAAAAAATCAAAAATAGATCTACCCTCTGACCCAGCAATAGCACTGTTAGGAATTTATGCAAGGGATACAGGAGTGCTGATGCATAGGGGCACTTGTACCCTGTGTTTATAGCAGCACTTTCAACAATAGCCAAATTATGGAAAGAGCCTAAATGTCCATCAACTGACGAATGGATAAAGAAGTTGTGGTTTGTATATACAATGGAATACTACTTGGCAATGAGAAAGAATGAAATATGGCCTTTTGTAGCAACATGGATGGAACTGGAGAGCGTTATGCTAAGCGAAATAAGTCATACAGAGAAAGACAGATACTGTATGTTTTCACTCTTATGTGGATCCTGAGAAACTTAACAGAAGACCATGGGGGAGGGGAAAGGAGAAAAAAAAAGGTTACAGACAGGGAAGGAGGCAAACTATGAGAGACTCTTTAAAACTGAGAATAAACTGAGGGTTGATTGGGGGTGGGAGGGAGGGGAAAGTGGGTGATGGGCATTGAGGAGGGCACCTGTTGGGATGAGCACTGGGTATTGTATGGAAACCAATTTGACAATAAATTTCATATTAAAAAATAAATAAATAAAACAACTGTTGGTACGGGGAAAAAATTACCATCATTATTGTTGCCATCAGCAATCATGAAAACACACTGAGATTCTGGCTAAGCAAAATTGGAAAGTGTGAAGTAAGGACCTTTTCGGAGGGGAGTTCAACATGTTCCTCAATTTGAAGTGCAGAAGTGGTCAAAATTGGTAATCTCTAATTCCAAGAATAAAGTAGAATTTAAGGAGAATCTCCTCCAACTTTAGAGGCTGTCCACATTCCTTGACTTGATGCCCCTTCCTCCATCTTTAAAGCCAAAAAAAGTGGACAAGGGCCTCATCACATCACCTAATTCTGAATGCTTCTCCTCCCTCTTCCATATGTAAGGGCACTTGAGGATACATTGGGCCAGTTTAATAATCCAGGATAATGTCTCCATCTCAAGGTCCTTGCCCTTAGTCTCTTCCACAAAGTCCTTTTTGCCATGTGAGGTCATAGAGTCACTGGTTCTGGGGACTAAGACCTGGGCACTTTGGGAAACCATTATTCTGCTACCACAATGTCTAAGATTACTTATGTCTTCTCTTTTTCTCCCTCACTCTCTCCCTCACCTCCTTCCACCCCTCTATTTTCCTTTGATAAATTTTAGCAGGGATTTTAATTTTTTTGGTCTTCTCAGAATCTCTTTTGTGTTCTGTCTCTATTGGCATTATTATTTTGTACTTTGTTAATTTCCACCTTATCATTTTAATTTTCTCCCTTCTATTTATCTTGGGTTGTTTTGTTATCCTATTTCTGATTTGCTAAGGTTGTAGATTCAAGTCTTGAGATTTTGTTTGTTTGTTTGTTCTTTGGCTATATACTCAGAAGTGGGACTGCTGAGTCACATGTTAGTTCTATTTTCACTTTCTGAGGAACTGTCATACTGTTTTCCCCAGTGACTGTCCCAGTTTACATTCCCACCAATGCTAAACAAGGATTCTCTTTTTTGTTTGTTGTTTATTTATTTTGAGAGGAGCGAGAGAGATTGAGCATGGAAGAGACAGAGGGGGAGGGAGAGAGAGAATCCCAAGCAGGCTCCACATTGTCAGCACAGAGCCCAACATGGGGCTTGAACTCACAACCGTGAGATCGTGACCTGAAACCAAGAGTTGGACACTTAACTGACTGAAACACCCAGGTGCCCTGAGATTTTTTTTTTTCCTAATTAGAGCATAAAAAGCTATAAAGATCCCTGGAATTACCGCTTTAGCTGCATTTCACAGTTTTTAATTAGTCTTCACTTGTTAAGTATAATCTAATTTCAAAGAATGATTTATTCTTTAACCTGTGAGTTTTAATAAGTATATTTTTAGCTTTCTATAAATATGATTTTTAATGTTAAAAAAAGAATAAAGTCCAATGGGGAGTTCTAAGTAGCATTTCAATAAGAGTAAAATATTACATTTTAGAACTATTAATTGTAAGAATTCGCTGTGTTCACAAATTTTTGTAGCATCCTTAGATATATTATTTTTACCATCCCATGTCTCTTTTAAGTTGCAGTAAGAGTCCTTAAAGTGCCCAGATCCATGGATCACTTTAAGAAGGAGGAGTGGTGGGAGTGCCTGGGTGGCTCAGTCAGTTAAGTGTCCAACTCTTAATTTCAACTCAGGTCATGTTCTCACAGTTTGTGAGTTTGACCCCACATCAGGCTCTCAGCTGACAGCCTGGAGCCTGCTTGGGATTCTTTCTTTCTCCCTCTCTCTCTGCCCCTCCCCTGCTTGTGCTTTCTCTAAATAAATAAATAAATAAATAAATAAATAAATAAATAAATTTTTTTAAAAAAGGAGGAGTGGTGCTAGAGAGGCTGTGTCCTACTCTTTGACCAACTCTGAGATCAGGGGAAGGGAAAAACCGTAAATGGATAAATTTGGGAAGGCAGGATAAGGAATAATAAGCAGGTTGCGTCCCAGGGCTCTGTGGAAAGAAGAAGTAGAGAGTACTGGAACATGAGCTGGGCTCTGGATATTCCTTGGACTTACACTGTAAAAAGCCAATGTATTCCCCCAAAGGGCACACTGGCAGAATGGAAAAGAAAGGGCTCTGAGCCCACCAGACAGAGAGGAGACAGAAAAATCACAAGTGGATGTGATGACTACAAACAACAGAGGTCTGGGGCTTTCTGGGTTTGGATTAAACAGCCTAATGCTGCCAAGAACTCTCACAGGACATTAGTGAATTGCAGCATTGAAAAATAATTGCTCTAATGATGACCCTGAGTCATGTGGAGAAGAAAGTTATGTTTTGAATATGCTTTGTGATGACGTAAGCCTATATATAAAATATATTTTATGAAAGATTTCAGTTAAACTAGTTAAAGCAAAAATAAAACAAAATCTCAGTGGGTTTACAGCAGAGACTTTCATTTACCTGGAATACTCATTTATCTGATTTTTGTCCAATAAATAAAAATACATAGATGGTGGGGGTGGAGGGCAAAATCTGAGCTAAATAGAGCCACACCCACTTGGTTATATATACATTGCTTGTGGCTGCAAGACAGAGTACAAAATAGGTGAGTGGTGGCAACCAAGACTACATGGTCTGCTAGCCTGAAATATTTACTATCTGGCCTTTTACAGAAGGAGTTTGCTGACCCCTGCCTCAGATCATTGTTATGCATGTCCAAAGGGCCTGCTGCTTTGCTCCAAATATGCCAACGGTTGACTTTTGGCCCACTTCTCTGGAGCCCACATAGTAAAAGGCATCACAGCATCTTCCAAAGCGGACGCTCATGAGAAGTTACCCTGTGGATACGGGGAGAGGAGAGCACAGGACTGGTTTGCACACTTTGCAGGTTCAGCAGTGGTCGGTGGCCGGACCCTCCATTTCCAGAACGTGTGAGGGTGTATACGTAGGGAATTACCTGAGGGCTGAGTGCTATGACAAATTCTTATGACTGCTAAGCTTGCTAGTATTCATTTGCAAAAAATGGTCCACATCTCATTTTAGAGTTAAATACTCCTCTGCGGTTTCACCTTTGTGTCTGAGTGACACTCTACTGCTTAAGTTGACTTCTTCAGGCCATTGTGATTCCTAAAGGAAGTGGTGCACAAGGCCCCTCTTCTGTCCTAAGGGGTTCCACTTTCCTGAGGTGAGTGAAATACATATTTCAAAGGAAATGGACCTAAGCAAAAAGCAATAATAATGATGACAATTGCACACAAGAGCTGCTTCTGGCAAACACTTAACAGCTGGAGAAGCTGGGGACCTCTGACCTTATCCAATCATTATCTCCTGGAAGTTTGTCGCACAGGGAGAGTATAGAAATGCAAAGAAAATTGGTTATACATACGCACATAAAACAAACCCCACAACTAAGAAAAAAAAATAGCTCCCAATACCAAACAGCTTTTCATTGTAGACACTAATTTTTGCCTTGAGTCTTCTTGCATTGTGAAAGATCAATATAATACTTTATAGGAAAGCAAAACACTTTTCTAAACCTTTGGTAGGTGCGTAATTAGGAATACAATATGAAAGATGGCCTCATACTCTGTTCACAGAGGTCTTGCCTTTTAAGATCAGGGAGGGTTTGGAAACACAAGAGGCAAAGTCAGAGATGCTAATTAGAAATGCAGCGACCACTTTTACTGACATGCTGAGAACAGCTACGCTTTCCAGAAATTATTCAAGCTAGAGGGAGTGATCTCATTTTGTCTGGTTCTGAGAGCTTTCTAATTTGAGGAAGAAAATAACAGTGGTAGAGGCAACCAATGTATAATATTGAAGATGAAATCAGCCCGTGGTCTTAGCGAGAGGAAAAGGAATACTCTGTTTCTCTGCCTATGGTAATGTTTCTCAAGCTCCTGTTTGAGGGATCTGGAGATTTGTTTCAAAGGTGCCTGCCAGGCTTTGGTACCTCTTCTCTATACTGTTTTTTTGTACCACTCTTTGGGTTAACAATGTCATTAAATTTTAAAATCACCCATTAATGTAAAAATCCACTGTTATATACATGGAGGAGAATTATATGAACATAGCTTCTTTCACTTTTTGTCAGTAACCTGTATTGCTTTTTCCCTATGTTTCCCCAATGCCTGGCGTGGACTCTGCTATGTTGCAGGAACTGGATACATATTTGGTGAATAAATGAATGAATTTCTCCATTCAACATAGTTTGTCACAATAGTCAATTAAAAAAAAAATCTGAGATTTTGCATCATATTTTTTTTTTTTTTTTTTTTTTTTTTTTTTGCCCTCACTGTTACACTGTTGATGTTAATCAGAGACTTTCTATTCAGTGATTTTTGTCTCTGGGGAAGAAAAGTTCTGTTTAGAATGTCCATCTTGGTATGGGTTGAATCTGGTGCCATCTTAAGTATAATTGTCTAAAAGTTCCCAGAGCTCCCATTCACAGAAATTAAATATGATCTCATTACCAAACATGCCTCCTTATGACCCAGGACTGAAGTCTTCCTTCTCTTACTTCTTACAGCAATTTTTGTACTTAGGGGTTTTCACTCATTCCTTTATTCATTCAAAGACATTTGTTACTAACTAAAAATAGTTTAGAATTTTTCTAATTTTTAAAAAGTGTTTGTTTTTGAGAGAGAAAGAGACACACACACACAGAGCATGAGCAGGAGAGAGGGGTGGGCAGAGGACAGAGAGAGAGAGAGACAGAATCTGAAGCAGGCTCCAGGCTCTGAGCTGTCAGCACAGAGCCCGATGCAGGGCTCGAACCCATAGACCATGAGATAATGACCTGAGCCAAAGTCAGACGCTTAACTGACTGAGCCACCTAGGTGCCCCAAAGTCTTTCTAATTTTTTATTGTTTTTTTTTTTTTCTTTAAGTAGGCTTCACACCCAGTGTGGAGCCCATCATGAGGAGGCTTGGACTCATGAACTGTGAGATCAAGACCTGAGCTGAGATCAAGAATCAGATGCTTAATCAACTGAGCTACCCAGGCACCCCTTGATTGATTAAAAAAAATTTTTTTAATGTTTATTATTTTGAGAGAGAGAGAGACACAGAGGACAAGTGGGGGAGGGGCAGAGAGAGAAAGAGAGAGAGACACACAGAATCCAAAGCAGGCTCCAGGTTCTGAGCTGTCAGCATAGAGCCTGGTGCAGGGCTTGAACCCACAAACTGTGAGATCATGATGTGAGCAGAAGTCAGACGCTTAACCAACTGAGCCACACAGGCACCCCTACCTTGATTGATTTCTTGAAGGGGATTTTAATGCTGCCATTTATCATTCTTGTGACATTGGGCAAATTATTATACCTGGCCTCAGTTTCCCTACCTGCAAATGGGGGTGGCAATTGAATTTTTCTTATAGGATTGCTGTGAAGAGTAAGTATTTTAACCTGTCCAATGGCAACTGGTTAATACATGTTAACAATTCAATACTACTACTAATACTACTAATAATAATAAATGTTATGATTCAAATTTTTGAGGACAGAGACAGGCCCGTGTTTCATTCCAGGTGGCACAATGTTCAATCAATATTTGTTGCAACAAGAGGTTTCAATATAGTGTACAAAGTAACTCTGGGGCTGGTATTTCTCTGTAGCATTATCAAAACAAGCTGCCCTGGCTGATAGGGGGACCTAAGTCTTTGATTCAGGTGGCTTAACCTTTGCATTCCTTTCTTATAGCCTCCAGCTCAAACACTTATCTTCCCACCTGCCATTGTCTCTTAGAGGATGAGTTGGTTTAGACTGACCACTGGCTCCTAATCTTGGAGAAAGTTTTTTATAGATCTCTGACCTTATGAGCCAACTATATAGAATCCCTGCTAAGCAAAGGAAGAATTGCACAAACAGGAACGAAAAGAAGCAGGTGTCCTTGGGCTTGTTGCTAGGCCTTGGAAGTGGATAATAAACAAGAGGCTTCTAAGGGTGTGGTGAAGGATCTCGTTATTAAGACCACTGCGTTCTTTCCTAAATGATTTTGAGCATATTTGTAAATTTAAATAAAACACACTATCTCCTTCTAAATTGCCTTCCTAGTGCTATAATAATATGAATGCAAATGGCAGTTTTGCACACTGGGTCTGATATTTTCATAGTCTAAGTTTAAGAAGAGATTCTCTCTTTCTGACATGTAATATATTGTTTATTGGTTAAAATTCAGTGTCCTTATTAAGAAAATGTAAGATACGATCAAGACTCTGATAGGCACACTCTCCATGAAAGTTAGCATATTTTAGAAGCTCCAGGCAGTGGGAAATGAGGCCGGAGATGTAGAGAGTGATTGGATTCTAGAATACCCTGCATGTCTTAAACAGGGATGAGACTTTATCTTTTAGGTAATGGGGAGCTTCTGACAGGTTTTAATCAGAGTATTAAGTCATATTTATGTTTGAGGAAGGCCACTCTTGCCATAGATGTGTGTGTGTGTGTGTGTGTGTGTGTGTGTGTGTGTGTGTGTGATGGTAGACAGGTCGGAAATTAGTTCAGAGACTAATTCCAGGTGAAAGATGGTGAGAGGTGGATGGAGACAGCAAAGGTGGAGATGGAGAGGGACAGGTTTGAAGAAGGTAGGTTTCAGTGACTGGTGTGATTGGTTCTTGACGGTTGGGTGTATTTTGTGAAGAAAGAGGAGGCTTGGGCTGAGTGGAAGATGTTGGGTTTCTCAGATCTCTTGCATTGAAGTACGAAATGCAGGTGGATGAGGTGGTTTCATGGTTTTGGTTGTCAGCTATAAATTGATGACTATCAAACCCATACTTCCAGTCCAGATCTTTATTCCTGTGTTCAAGACCCATGCACTCAGCTCTTTATTGAACCCATCCAGCCCATAGGCACCTGAAACTCAGCATGTCCCTGAACCAACATGGTGACTTTCTTTGCTTTCTGAATCCTTTCCTCATTCTCTCTCTCTCTCTTTTTTTTAAGTAGGCTTCACACCCAGTGCAGAGCCCAATGTGGGACTTGAACTCACGACCCTGAGATCAAGACCTGAGCTGAGATCAAGAGTCTGATGCTTAATTGACTGAGCCACCCAGGTGCCCTAACTCTCCCCATTCTTAATTGGTGAGTAACACCATCTACCCTGTTGTTGCCCATGCCAAACGTTTGGGAATTATTCTTGATTCATCTCCCTGTATGACTGACATCTAGTTATTCCCCAATTCTGTCAATTTGATGTATTTTATATCTTTTTAGTCTATCCATTATTTTAAGCTCTACTTGCAATAACAGGAAGTGGAAGATGCTTGAAGGAGTTGCCAGGACAGGGGCTGTATCAGAATTTAACAATTCAGAGACAATCTGCCCCACATCGAGCTCTGTACTGATAGCACAGAGCCTGCTTGAATTCCCTCTCTCTCTCTCTGCCACTCCCCAACACTCACTCTCTCTGTCTTTCAAAATAAATAAATAAACATTAACAAAAAAGAATTCAGAGACATTTCAGTTCCAAATGATGAAAAGGATATCATATGCAGTGGCTGGAGATTAATGGATGCCTTAGTCTGTTTATTTATATTTTTAATTTTTTTTAACGTTTATTTATTTTTGAGACAGAGAGAGACAGAGCATGAACGAGGGAGGGTCAGATAGAGGGAGACACAGAATCTGAAACAGGCTCCAGGCTCTGAGGTGTCAGCACAGAGCCCGACGCGGGGCTCGAACTCACGGACCGCGAGATCATGACCTGAGCCGAAGTTGGCCGCTTAACCGACTGAGCCACCCAGGTGTCCCTGCCTTAGTCTGTTTAGACTGCTATAGCAAAATAAAGGGTGGGGTTGAATAAAAAACAGACATTTACCTCCTATAGTTCTGGAAATTAGAAAGTCTAAGACCAAGGTGCTGACAGATTCTACATCTGATCAGAGCCAGTTTCCTGGTTCATAGATGAGGCTTTCTATGTCCTCATGTGGCAGAAAGGGTGAGGGAGCTTCTATGGTCTCATTTGTAAGAGTGCTAATCCCATTTAAGAGAGCTCAACCCTCATCACCTCCCAAGGACCCTTTTGTTGTGTTTTTTCTTTTTTCTTTCTTTCTTTTTCTTTTCTTTTCTTTTCTTTTCTTTTCTTTTCTTTTCTTTTCTTTTCTTATTTTTTCTCTTCTTTTTTTCTAGTTTTTCTTCTCTTTTCGTATCTTTTCTTTTCTTCCTTACTTTTTTTTTTTGTTTGTTTGTTTTTTTGGATGGGAGTTCCAGAAGGAGAGGATTTAATTCAACTGCAAAGAATCAGTTTTGGAAAAGGTTATTATTGATAATTTTACAAAATTAAAGAATGGAATGAATTTTCAGATTAAAAGCTCATGGTAATCTTTGAGTAGTATAAATAAAAGTAAATTCACAGTAGGGAAAGCCTCACCTCTTAATACCATCACACTGGGGGTTACAATTTCATTGTATGAATTTTGAGGCAATATAAATATTCAGTCCATAATTGTGGGTAAAGTATGATCTAAGGAGGTCATAGGATTGATGAAGTGAGGTGCACATTCCTTCTGGCCCAACATTTGCACGTCTTTCTCATGTATGGGAGAATTCCCATATATATTAGAGAATTCCAGACCTTATCAGTGCTTACCAGTTGAAAATGCCAGATACTCACTTTTCAAGCTTCATTCATATCTAAGACACGCACGGGACCCAGATGTCACCAACTAGATGCAACAACTATGTACTTTGAATCTAGAGTCATGGCAGCAAAAATGGCATTTGGTACTACAAGATTTTGTGCTGAACACAGAAGTGACAGCATTGATAATGATGGTCATGGTTGCAGTAAGATCACACTTCTGTTGTAAAAATGGCAGCAAGACAAACAGCAATATCATAAATTGATGGCCCTCATAGATCAGTTCTCCGGTGTGCTTTTGGGCATTGGTGCTGGCTGCTTAGACTTATGCCCTCCCAATGAGTCAGGAAGTGTGTCAGTTAGGCCATCTTTCAGCTGCAATAATAGAAAAAAAACCCAGCAGTGACCTAGGTCATTAGGGGTCTTTCTCCCCTCATAACATAAGAAGTTTGGAGTTGAGTAGCTACTGACATTTGTTCAACAGGTGGACAGTGTCAAGGCTCTTTGTTGGCCTCTTGGCCTGTCCCTTATGCTGCAGTCCATTTTTAAGACAGGAAAAAGGGGAGACAGGTTAGCACTAGTTGTGCTTTTCCATTTTTCCAGAGGATCTAAAGCCAAAGATCTAGGCTTGCATCGTGTTATCCAGGGCTCAGTAATATGGTGCACTAGCTACATGGGAATGCGGGTTGAAGGAAATGAGTATTTCGTGAGGATGTGGAGTGTCCAACCTTGATCACAGAAGTGGGCAATGGGGAAATAAGTTGAGAAAGGGGCAGCCAGTGTACATTGTATGTCAGTCAGCTATTCAATGTCTTTAAAACAAACCCTTTTATTGCTCATGTTGCTATAACTCACCTGATCAGTTTTTGTTGTCTTCCGTAGACAACCCTGTATGATAATCCAGTGGTATTTAATAAAATCAAATATAGAGTGAACCAGGAATTAAAGATTATTCTAAAAGTTTGGTTGACTTAGCAAATGGTGCCTCTATTGATTGAAATAAGAAAAACTCGGGGTGCCTGGGTGGCTCAGTCGGTTAAGTATGCAACTTCAGCTCAGGTCATGATCTCCCAGTTCGTGGGTTTGAGCCCCACATCAGGCTCTGTGCTGACAGCTCAGAGCCAGGAGCTTGCTTCAAATCCTGCATCTCCCTCTCTCTCTGCCCCTTCCCTGCTCACACTCTGTCTCTCTCTCTTTCTCAAAAATAAATAAGTATTAAAAATTTTTGAAATAAGAAAAACGCTTACTAAAGAGTGAGTGGCCTATAGTATTATGCTATTTATTTCATCCTCAACTTTAAAGAAGTAAAGTGTATTGGCACAGTTGAATCTCTATTTGCTAAAATGTATGGGAAAGATATTTTTGAACTTGGAGGAGAGCTCACTTTGCCAGTTCCTGGTGCCACAGTCACCTCTTCCACTTTTTTGTTAGCTTTTCCTTCTAAGACATTTTCAATTTTCAGTATTATTATAGTTGCTTTGAGAAGGGGCTCCAACTTGTCTGTGAAAGCTTTGTTCCATAAATGATAGAATTAGTTGTTCATTAAGGCAGTAAATGAAGCTGATTAAGTAGTGAGTTAGTGAAACAAGTATAGTAAAAGTTCATAAAAACACAACCCTTTTTTATTGATTTTCCTTTTATTACTTTTCTCTGTGGGACAAAATTTATTAAAAATTGGCAGCAAGAAACCCTCTCTTGAGGTCATTACCAAATGCCAGTGTCTTCACACTGCTGGGTACTATTTTCTATTGTAATGCCTTTGCACATGGACTCTCTGTGCCTAACTTCTGCTTCTCCTTTAGAACACTAGTTGGTGTTACCTCTTCCAGAAAGTTTTCCCCTACACTCCTTTAGAGGAGAGGCCTCTGGTTTTTTTTATCTCCTTAATCCATGTACCTAGGACAAAACCAGGTATATTTTAGGTTTTCGATGCATGCTTGTTGAGTTAACAGAATGACTCAGTATTAGACAACTTATAGCTAATTGAATATGTCTTGATTGATGGGAGGAAGGGAGTGTGTATTGAAGAAACAGAGAAAGAGAGAGAGGTCTAAGCCATTCTTAGGGTATGAGAGGACCAGGGAAGAGGAAGTGAGGAGTGATGGGAATACAGACAATGTCTCCAACCAGTTCATATTGCCTTGGATATAGGAGTACTGGGGCTTTACCTGGCAGTGTGTTGGGAGTTTTTGTGTGTGTTTTATTTTATTATTATTTTATGATTATGATTATGATTATGATTATTTTATTTCCTACTTGTCTACAGCTCTAGAATATTTTTGGCCTCCTTGCCACCCTCTCCAATTATCTAAATCTCCAGGGACCTTATTCCTCCAGCATGACAGAGTCTCCCAGAGCATGGTTTCAACTTCCTATATCCTTAGTGGGGAAGCCCTTACTTTTCCTTTTCTCTTTTCAATTTTAACAGCCCCAGAAAATGATGATTGTACCTACTATACTCTTTAATCTTCTAGGTTGTCAGGCCAAGGAAGTAGCCAGATCTATTCTGTATATCTTATGTTTCTATGTCTCTTCAGAAGCAAAAAGCTGGTTGAGTAGTTTAGAGCCACAGACCCGGTTTATGATTGCGGTGGCTCACTCAATACACTCACATACTTTGGACATTGGAGGGCAATAGTCACTCACCACTATAACTCATTGAAACATGTTACAAGAAAGCTCATTTTTCCGGGCTCCTGAAAGATTCTGAGCTTCTTTGTCTTCTCCGAGATTCTTTCCCTTCCCCCCATCCCATCCCCAATCTTATCCATACTCATTTGCCTTTTTCATGTTAGCTGCCATAAGGACTCTGAAGCATTTCAGCTTTCTAATACATCTTTTCCTAGCCTGAACCAGCTGCCCTTCTTTACAGCTCTATTTTGATGCTTGAGATAATTGTCTACACTGTGATTTTTAAATTTGAAACATTCTCTTGTGCTTTTAGGAGTAAAGTGGTATTTGGAAATCTGGCAAATAAGTAGACTACCTATCAGAAGGTGGAAGAAATGTCTTCCTTCCCACGTTCCTGTGTTTTCATTATGCAAAAGGAAAGTCAAGGCTTTACTTCCTCTGCCTGCTGTCTTCTTCCCTGTTTGTTGAGGACAGTCAGTTGGTGATTTGTAGCTAAACCAGACTGCCCCACTGATGAAGAAATTAAGGTCAAAGTCAACCTTTTTTTTTTTTTTTTTTTTTAAGTGTGTTTATTTTGAGAGAGACAGATACAGCATGAGTTTGGGCGGGGCTGGGGGGGCGGGCAGAGAGAGAAAGAGGGAGAGAGAATCCTAAGCAGGCTCTGCAGCACTGTCAGCACAGGACCCGACATGGGGCTCAAATTCATGAAACTGCGAATCAGACACTTAACCAACTGAGTCACCCAGGTGCCCCAAACTCAAACCTTCTAATTTTAGAATCAAAATCAAGTGGCTTTTAAATTTCTGAAGATATTATGTCATTTGTTTCAAGACTGATGTGTTATATACTACTCAGTCTAAATTGGGCCAACCTATTGAAGTATTTTGTGATTAATCATGCTACCTGGGGCACCAGAATTGCTGCTGGATCTTGGTAAAATGGCTGCTTGTCTCTCCTTGGGGGTTGTGAAAATATAAAAAGAAAATCATTATAGCTAGGAAAATCCTATTCTGCCTTATTATTCAGAAAGCACTGCTGTTAGTTTCTATGGAAGCATTGCCCAAGGATGTTCTTAATTATTGATGGCTAAATTCTCATTACTTAATGGAAGCTGGACTTTAAGGAGAAGCAAGAGGGAGGGAGCTTTATTTTTTGTTTGTTTTTTTGCGCATTGGTAATACACATTGTCTTCTCCACATCCATGGGTGAAGACACTGGCTTGGCAGAAAAGAGAGATAGAGAGTACGGCAAGAAGCAAGGGAAGAGAAGACAGGAGAAGAGAGTGTACGTTGATTGCAAGTCTGGAAGCCTAATTTTAGTTAGGACACAACATTACTTATCTCTCCCATGTAGAAGTACAAGAGAGAGGAAAGTCATTGTGAAAAAACACCTCTACCTTTCTAGAAGGATGTTTCTGTTTATGGGAGGGCTCCTTGTTCTGCTGGATTCCTTGGTGGATTTGAATATGGAAAGGTAGCTGAGCGCTGAGTGTGAGGGCAGGGGTTGAAGAATACTGACTTGTTTTCCCTAAGATATAGAGGACATTTTGGAGTTGAGGGTGTGGAGTGGGAATCTTTGAGAGACAAAGTGTGGAAGAGAGTGGGATTGTAAGGAGAGTAACACAAGTCCTTATGATAACCCGGGCTAGGGAGATTCCACAGGCTGAAGCGGACATTGACAAACTCTGTGATGGGTTACCCAAAGATCTTGTGGAACGAGGATATCTAATGCTGAAGGTGAAGTTGTTTGTAATATTGTGATGTAAACCCCTTTTCCTAGAGAATTCTTTGTATAAGTCAGCTTTTGCGGAAATAGTGTGGCACAAGAAACAACTGCCAAATCTCAGTGGCTTACAAAAACAAACATTTATTTTTTGTTCATGGGTCTGTGGGGTTGGCTGCAGATGCTGTGCTCCAGGCCAGTGCTCAGATTCAGGTCTGCTCCTCTGGCTTTCATTTTGGGGGCCAGCAACCTTTAACCTTCAAGAAAGCAATCTATGTGCATGGGCATCACACATATGTACTACCTAGAGGGGAGGTTTTTATTTGTTTGCTTGTTTACTTATTTATTTATTAATAAAATAAAAGAAAGAGCTGAATTGCAAATTGGGTCACCACAGTATGACTCAGGATGATCCAACACAGGGAGATCATTAATAGAGATCATCAAACAGGAGAAGGACTCAAAGCCAGGTAACCATGAATATGGAAGTTTCCCCACACCTTCCCTATAATTAGCAGAAATCTTGTGCTCCTAGAGGGTCTGCTCTTTCACAATCCATGCACTAAGCATTCACATCAGCTCTTTTTCTTTTTTAAGGGGCGAGAGGCTCTAGCTTACATCTGTGCTCCATATGAGCTTTGAGACCAGTAAGATTATTCATTCTGATCTTGCCTGTAGAAAACCAAGCCACATGCTTGAGTCCATCTCATTTTATACAATCATTTTTTTCCCTCTCAAATAAAAATCACCTGATTGGCTCTTACATAATCACTTCTACCCAAGCCCTTAGATGAGTCAATTTCCTATGCAGGCTTTTATTGTCATCTCTACCTCCAAAAAGATATCTGGCAAAGAAAAGGGATAGACTTTTTTTGCTAAAGGCTGTGTGAACCGTTGGATCTAAAAGTTCAGGTTCTGTTTTTTTCTGCTTCTTTTACAGGCTCCACTAGGGGACTTAAAAACAAAAACAAAAACAAAAACAAACCCCAAGCTCATTCTGTGTCTCAGTTCCTCACCAGCTTTTTGCTGCCTCTGAAGCTTAAAGTAGTTCTTTTTTAGATCTGAAGATTTGCAAGCTGTCAGGCTTTAATAAGTGTACTATCCGTATCTTCAGTTTTAGATAACTCACCCACACTAATCGTTTTTTTTCCCCCCACATGGAAGCTTATTTTCTATTTGATTTCCTTTTTCTTTTTGCAGAAGAATCCTTTGCCTTAGAATGATAAAGGAGGAAAGGAAAGGGCCAACATTCTTTTGCTTTACAATGAGGCAGAGAGACACAGGGAGTTGGGTAAAGTGTATTCTTAAAGGAAGGACAGAACAGGTGAAAGGAAATAGATTAACCCATTCAGTTGTTAGATCACTTCTGACCCAAGGATCTTTCTGCATAGCTCAGGTCTGCAAGACCTTGTTATTGTGGCCCTATTTTCTGCTCACTGCAACTTTTTCAGTCCTTGTCACCATTATGAAACCATTTCCTCTATGCCTGGCTGTTGGCTCTTCAGAGGCTGATGGCTCACTACAAGGGTAGGCTTCTGTCCTCTGTGCTGACACTCTTTCAAAGGACACTTGTATGTGAAGGAACTATTGTACCACGTTCTCATCAGTTACAACTGAATTAATGAGCTGAGAAAATTACTACCAGCAATAAGTTAGCTTTTGAAATGGAGGGTTTCTTATTCTTTTGAGCATAGAATTTTAGAGCCACAAGATACATAGAGATCATCTCTTTGAACCACCTTGTTTTGTAGATAGAGTTCCAGAGAAGTTGAAGGCTCTCCCAAGGTCAGACAACTAGTTATTGGTAGGACTGGGACTAGAGCCGGTTGTCTTAATTCTATTCTTTCCATTACATTTGATTTAGTTCCAGAATCTAGATTACAGTGAAAGGCACAGATGTATTAAAGTTAATCATTAACCTCTAAAGTGGCAGATTGAGTTTTAATAGAGAGAACACTAAAATTCTCGGTAGGGGTAATAAGGGGGCAAGTGGGGAAGAATAAAACTGCTCAAGAATAAAACAGCTTCCCAGCTTCTCACTTTTGGTGGAAATACCTCTAACAAGAAAGTTTGTTTCAAGCCATGCAAATTTAAAGAAAAGGGGTTTGACAGAAAAGCTGTGAACATTGTCAAAGTTAACCTTATTCCCTGTGTCATTCTGGGAGATTCCAGGACAAAGAAACACAATGTCATTAACAAGGGAAACAGGGATTGGAAAGAGCTCAGTGTTTTTCCACTTAAAACATATCCTTTCCTCTTTCCAGGTTTAGAAAATATGATTTCGGAGGTGGAAATTTCTTACAAAACAACACAGGCTCTTTGCTTTATTCCTGTAACAATAATGCTAAATTTAAATAGTTCTAATCTTCAAATAGGCATAGTACCTTGCAGATAGTTTTGAGTTGCTTGATCACTTCTTCCTGGTAAGCTCCCCTGTACTTTTGAAGGACTTTTAATCCACTCCCTCCCCCACCCCCGCCCCTATTTCTTCCTCACTGAAACCTTCTCTTATAAGCAAGTCTGGGAAATGTGATGTCAGTCATCTTCCTGACAAAGTAGGGACAGTGGTTGAGAAAAGTCTGTCATGGGTAAGGGTGGTGGAACCGGAGTAGGGAGGCATGGGAATAATCAATATTTATTGATTGATGCTTAAGTTTTCTCCGAAATAGAGAACACGTGAGCCCTCAAAATTGAGGAAATTATTTCAAGTTGAGTGATCAGACTGGAGGAAGGGAGAGAGGTAGCATTAGTTGTCACAGAAAAATCTAGAGACAGAGGCAGGGGTTCAAATTCCAGATGTTATTGGAGGAAACATGCCCTTTTTTCTGTTTTTTGTTTGTTTATTTATTTCTTGTTTCCCCAAGACACAGAGCATACAGTGCCTGATTCGAGAACATACCTGGAGATTCCTTCCTTCTGCTATGAAACCTGTGTTTTCCCCTCTGCCTACCTTCCCTTTTTCTCTTGCTTTCTTCTTCCTTCATCAAATCTTTCTTACTTTATCTCTAAGATTATTCAGCCCGTGTTTTAATGTTTATAGACTGTTTGTTTTATTTGAAATAGTATTCCATTTAAAATTTTAATAATAATAGTAACTGCTAATACTAGTTACCTTTTTTTAACTTTGTAAGTTAACTTTATTTTTTATTTTTTAAAATTTACATCCAAATTAGTTAGCCTATAGTAAAGTAATGATTTCAGTAGATTCCTTAATGCCCCTTACCCATTTAGCCCATCCCCCCTCCCACAACCCCTCCAGCAACCCTCAGTTTGTTCTCCATATTTATGAGTCTCTTCTGTTTTGTCCCCCTCCCTATTTTTATATTATTTTTGTTTCCCTTATCTTATGTTCATCTGTTTTGTCTCTTAAAGTCCTCAGATGAGTGAAGTCATATGATTTTTGTCTTTTTCTGATTAATTTCACTTAGCATAATACCCTCCAGTTCCATCCACGTAGTTGCAAATGGCAAGATTTCATTCTTTTTGATTGCCCAGTAATACTCCATTGTGTGTGTATATATATATATATATATATATATATATATATATATATACCACATTTTCTTTATCCATTCATCCATCGATGGACATTTAGGCTCTTTCCATACTTTGACTATTTTTGATAGTACTGCTATAAACACGGGGGTGCATATGTCCCTTCGAAACAGCACACCTGTATCCCTTGGATAAATGCCTAGTAGTGCAATTGCTGGGTCGTAGGGTAGTTCTATTTTTAGTTTTTTGAGAAACCTCCATACTGTTTTCCAGAGTGGCTGCACCAGCTTGCATTCCCACCAACAATGCAAAAGAGATCCTCTTTCTCTGCATCCTCGCCAACATATGTTGTTGCCTGAGTTGTTAATGTTAGCCATTCTGACAGGCGTGAGGTGGTATCTCATTGTGGTTTTCATTTGTATTTCCCTGATGATGAGTGATATGGAGCATTTTTTCATGTGTCGGTTGGCCATCTGGATGTCTTCCTTAGAGAAGTGTCTGTTCATGTCTTTTGCCCATTTCTTCACTGGATTACTTGTTTTTTGGGTGTTGAGTTTGATAAGTTCTTTGTAGATTTTGGATACTAACCCTTTATCTGATATGTCATTTGCAAATATCTTCTTCCATTCTGTCGGTTGCATTTCAGTTTTGCTGATTGTTTCATTCACGGTGCAGAAGCTTTTTATTTTGATGAGGTCCCAGTAGTTCATTTTTGCTTTTGTTTCCTTTGCCTCTGGAGACGTGTTGAGTAAGAAATTGCTGTGGGCAAGATCAGAGAGGTTTCTGCCTGCTTTCTCCTGGAGGATTTTGATGGCTTCCTGTCTTACATTGAGGTCATTCTTCCACTTTGAGTTTATTTTTGTGTATGGTGTAAGAAAGTGGTCCAGGTTCATTCTTCTGCATGTTGCTGTCCAGTTTTCCCAGCACCACTTGCTGAAGAGACTGTCTTTATTCCATTGGATATTCTTTCCTGCTTTGTCAAAGATTAGTTGCCCATATGTTTGTGGGTCCATTTCTGGTTCTCTCTTCTATTCCATTGATCTGAGTGTCTGTTCTTGTGCCAGTACCATACTGTCTTGATTATTACAGCTTTGTAGTATAGTTTGAAGTCTGGGATTGTGATGCTTCCTGCTTTGGTTTTCTTTTTCAAGATTGCTTTGGCTATTCGGGGTCTTTTCTGATTCCATACACATTTTAGGATTGTTTGTTCTACCTCTGTGAAGAATGCTGGTGTTACTTTGATAGCGATTGAATTGAATATGTAGATTGCTTTGGGTAGTATCACATTTTAACAATATTTGTTCTTCCTATCCAGGAGCATGGAATCTTTTTCCATTTCTTTGTGTCTTCTTAAATTTCTTTCATAAGCTTTCTATAGTTTTCAGTGTATAGATTTTTCACCTCTTTGGTTACATTTATTCCTAGGTCTTTTATGGTTTTTGGTGCAAATATAAATAGGATCAATTCCTTGATTTCTCTTTCTATTGCTTCATTGTTGGTGTATACGAATGCAACTGACTTCTGTGCATTGATTTTATATCCTGCAACTTTACTGACTTCATGAATCAGTTCTAGCAGTTTTTTGGTGGAATCTTTCGGGTTTTCCATATAGAGTATCATGTCATCTGTGAAGAGTGAAAGTTTGACCTCCTCCTGGCCGATTTGGATGTCTTTTATTTCTTTGTGTTGTCTGATTGCAGAGGCTAAGACTTCCAATACTATGTTGAATAACAGTGGTGAGAGTGGACATCCCTGTCTTGTTCCTGACCTTAGGGGGAAAGCTCTCAGTTTTTCCCCATTGAGGATGATATTAGTGTTGGGTCGCTTGTATATGGCTTTTATGATCTTGAGGTATCATCCTTCTATCCCTACTTTCTTGAGGGTTTTTATCAAGAAACGGTGTTGTATTTTGTCAAATGCTTTCTCTGCATCTATTGAGAGGATCATATGGTTCTTGTCCTTTCTTTTATTGATGTGATGAATCACGTTAATTGTTTGGCGGATACTGAACCAGCCCTGCATCCCAGGTATAAATCCCACTTGGTCATGTTGAGTAGTGTTTTTAATGTATTGTTGGATCCAGTTGACTAATATCTTGTTGAGGATTTTTGCATCCATGTTCATCAGGGAAATTGGTCTATAGTTCTTCTTTTTAGTGGGGTCTCTGTCTGGTTTTGGAATCAGGGTAATTCTGGCTTCACAGAAAGAATTTGGAAGTTTTCCTTCCATTTCTATTTTTTGGAACGGTTTCAAGAGAATAGGTGTTAACTCTTCCTTAAATGTTTGGTAGAATTCCCCTGGAAAGCCATCTGGCCCTGGACTCTTGTTTTTTGGGAGATTTTTGATTACTAATTCAATTTCCTTACTGGTTATGGATCTGTTCAAATTTCCTAATTCTTCCTGTTTCAGTGTTGGTAGTGTATATGTTTCTAGGAATTTGTCCATTTCTTCTAGATTGCCCATTTTATTGGCATATAATTGCTCATAATATTCTCTTATTATTGTTTTTATTTCTGCTTTGTTGGTTGTGATCTCTCCTCTCTCATTCTTGATTTTATTTATTTGGGTCCTTTCCTTTTTCTTCTTGATCAAACTGGCTAGTGGTTTATCAATTTTGTTCATTCTTTCAAAGAACCAGCTTCTGGTTTCATTGATCTGTTCTACTGTTTTTTTTGTTTTGATAGCATTAATTTCTGCTCTAATCTTTATTATTTCCTGTCTTCTGCTGGTTTTGGGTTTTATTTGCTGTTCTTTTTCCAGCTCCTTAAGGTGTAAGTTTAGGTTGGGTATCTGAGATCTTTCTTCCTTCTTTAGGAAGGCCTGGATTGCTATATACTTTCCTCTTATAACCGCCTTTGCTGCGTCCCAGAGGTTTTGGGTTGTGGTGCTATCATTTTCATTGACTTCCATATACTTTTTAATTTCTTCTTTAACTGCTTCATTAGTCCATTCATTCTTTAGTAGGATGTTCTTCAGTCTCCAAGTATTTGTTACCTTTCCAAATTTTTTCTTGTGGTTGATTTCGAGTTTCATAGCATTGTGGTCTGAAAATATGCACGGTATGATCTCGATCTTTTTGTACTTACTTGGGGCTGATTTGTTTCCCAGTATATGGTGTATTCTGGAGAATGTTCCATGTGCACTGGAGACAAATGTATATTCTGCTGCTTTAGGCTGAAATGTTCTGAATATATCTGTTAAGTCCATCTGGTCCAATGTGTCTTTCAGAGCCATTGTTTCCTTGTTGATTTTTTTATTAGATGACCTGTCCATTGCTGTGAGTGGGGTGTTGAAGACTCCTACTATTATGGTATTACTATCAATGAGTTTCTTTATGTTTGTGATGAATTGATTTATATATTTGGGTGCTCTCACATTCGGCGCATAAATGCTTACAATTATTAGGTCTTCTTGGTGGATAGACCCCTTGATTATGATATAATGCCCTTCTGCATCTCTTGATACAGTCTTTATTTTAAAGCCTAGATTGTCTGATATCAGTATGGTTACTCTGGCTTTCTTTTGTTGACCATTAGCATGATAGATGGTTCTCCATCCCCTTATTTTCAATTTGGAAATAATTGAAGGTGTCTTTAGGTCTAAAGTGGGTCTCTTGTAAACAGCATATAGATGGGTCTTGTTTTCTTATCCATTCTGTTACCCTATGTCTTTTGATTGGAGCATTGAGTCCATTGACGTTTAGAGTGAGTACTGAAAGATATGAATTTATTGCCATTATGATGCTTGTAGAGTTGGAGTTTCTGGTGGTGTTCTCTGGTCCTTTCTAATCTTTTGTTGCTTTTGGTACATATATATATATATATATATATATATATATATATATATATATTTTTTTTTTTTTTATCTTTTCTTCCCTCAGAGAGTCCCCCTTAATTTCTTGCAGGGCTGGTTTAGTGGTCACAAACTCCTTTAAAATTTTTGTTTGTCTGGAAAACTTTTTATCTCTCCTTCTACTTTGAATAACAGCCTTGCTGGATAAAGAATTCTTGGCTGCATATTTTTCTGATTCAGCACACTGAATATATCCCGCCAGTCCTTTCTGGCCGCCAAATTTCTGTGGGTAGGTCTGCTGCAAACCTCATCTGTCTTCCCTTGTAGGTTAGGGACTTTTTTTCCCTTGCTGCTTTCATGATGCTCTCCTTGCCTGAGTATTTTGTGAATTTGACTATGATATGCCTTGTTGATGGTCGGTTTTTGTTGAATCTAGTGGGAGTCCTCAGTGCTTCCTGGATTTTGATGTCTGTGTCTTTCCCCAGGTTAGAAAAGTTTTTTGCTATGATTTGCTCACATAACCCTTCTACCCCTATTTCTCTCTCTTCCTCCTCTGGGACCCCTATGATTCTGATGTTCCTTTTTAATGAGTCACTGATTTCTCTAATTCTTAAATTGTGCTCTTTCACCTTAATTTCCCCCTTTTTTCTGCTTCGTTATTCTCTATAAGTTTGTTCTCTGTATCACTGATTCTCTCTTCTGCCTCATTCATCCTTGCTGCCGCTGCATCCATCCATGATTGCAGCTGATTTATAGCATTTTTAATTTCATTCTGGCTATTTTTTACTTCTTTTATCTCTGCAGAAAGGGATTCTAATCTATTCTGGACTCCAGGTAGTATTCTTATTATTGTGATTCTAAATTATGGTTCAGACATCTTGCTTGTGTCTGTGTTGGTTAAATCCCTGGCTGTCGTTTCTTCGTGCTCTGTCTTTTGGGGTGAATTCCTTCCTTTTGTCATTTTGAAGGAAGAAAAGGAATTAATGAGTTAGAAAAATTGAAATTAAAAAAATTAAAATTAAAAAAATATTAAAATTAAAAATTAAAAACACACACACACAAATCGAATAGATGAAGCTAGATCCTTGGTGTGTTTTGGTCTGGGTGTAGCAAGTGGTTTGACAGATTAGAGAAACAAACAAAAAGAAAAAAAGGGGGTAGAGAAAGAAAACAGGAAATTGTTTGAGAATTTGAAAAAATGAATACACTAAAGTAGACTAAAATACACAAAATTAGAGAATATAGTAGAAAAGAATTATAGAAAAATATTTTAATAAAAATTAAGTGAAATATGAAGTTTTTCATTTTCTGTATTTAAAAAAAAAGAAATGAAAAAGAGAAAAAAGTTAAAAAAAAGAAGGAAAGACAAAAAAAGAAATTGTTTGAAAATTTGAAAAAGTGAATACACTGTAGTAGACTGAAATAAAATGATGGGAGTAAGATAGAATTTGAAAAAATTTACATAAGAGCAAATAATATAGTAATAAAAATTAAATAAAAATATTTTTAAAAGAAATTGAAAGTAAAAATGAAGTTTTTCTCTGTCTGCATTCAAGAAAAAGAAAAATGAAAAAGAGAAAAAGGAAAAGAAAAAAAGGAAATTGTTTGAAAATTTGAAAAGGTGAGTACACTGAAGTAGACTAAAATAAAATGACAGAAGTAAAGTAGAATTTGAAAAAATTTACACAAAAGTAAAAAAATATAGTAATAAAAATTAAGGACAGATTTTTATGAAAAATTGTAAATAAAAATGAGTTTTTTCTCTTTCTGTATTCAAGAAAAAGAAAAAGAATTATAAAAGAGAAAAAGGAAAAAGAGAAAAAAAATGAATAGATGAACCTGCTAACAGACTGAAGTAGGACTGAAGTTGCTTCGTTTTCCCCTAGAGGTCAGTCCATGTAGCTCTTTACAGTCCATAAATTAAGCCGACGGTGAGGTTTGTGTTCTTGAAGAGCGAAGTCGGCCCAGTTGGGCAGGGTCGGTGTAACAGCTCTGCTCTCCACTAGATGGCGCTGCTAGCCTATTGGGGTGGATTGTTGCGGTGCTCACCAGTGTGCATGCGTGCGAGCGGTGAAAAATGGCGCCATCCAGCCACGCAGTCTGTTCTCCCAGATCACCAATCGCGCACCGGTCCTCCGTCTTCAGCTTTCATCCACTCGCGGCTTTTCCACTTTCTGTGACCAGGCCCTTGGCCATACCTCTCTCCCAAGTTTTGTCTCACATGTGGCTGTTTTCCCTGGCCCCTTACTTCTGAAGGACTGTGGCTATGACGCGCTCCACCCCTCTGCGGGAGGGTCTCACCGAGCAATGGCTGAATGAGCAATAGCCGAATGTCAGTTGCACCCAGGAACGCCTGCTGGACCCTGCTGCTGTCAGTGCCCTGAGACTACGGCCAGGTGCCAGCCCGCCCCCCCAAAAAAATCGCGAGACAGTGTACCCTCAGCGTTTCAGGGACCATGGAAAATCGCAGCACACATCTGGCACCAGGCTTCACCCTCAACAACCTTGCCCCAGCACCAGCGAAAGTGGCTGCCTTCCGGGGTCTGCTGGGACCAGGTGGCTTCAACAGTCTCTACCAAGTGTCCTTCCAGCAGTGGGACCATTTTTTCCCATGTGGCCCGAGAACCTCCCGGACCCCACTCTGCTCCTGGGGATTCGCGGTTCCCACCTGAGCACCTCCAGGTAGGGAGCTGCGGAGTTGCAGCCTTTGCGCTCCCCTTATTTACAGTCTTAATGGAATTTAAACCCTCTCCTCTCTCCTTTCTCCCTTTTTAGTTTAGTCCCTGCGGCTGTTTCCAATTTTCCACTTTCTCTCCAGCTGCTTTTGGGGAGGGGTGCTTTCCCCGTATGCTCCCCCCCCCCCAGTCTCCGTCCTCTCTCCACCCACAAAAGTGGCTCCCTACCTTTCAGGGCTTCTTGCTCCCCAAGTTCAGTTCTTCATGTCACGTACCTGCTGAATTCTGTGGTTCAGGTTGTGCAGATTGTTGTGTTAATCTTCCAGTCGGTTTTCTAGGTGTGTAGGATGGTTTAGTGTTGGTCTGGTTGTATTTCATGGACGCAAGACACACAAAAAGCTTCCATGCTTTTCCATCATCTTGGCTCCTCCCAATACTAGTTACCTTTTATTAAACATGTTTCTAAGGTCCCTTTTACAGATGAGGAAGTGGAGGCTGGGGAGAACAAATAACTTATCTATGTTATTTCTGTCAAAAAAAGGCACTCATTGGAAGAGTTGAGACTTGAACACACGGTTTTCTGATCCAAAGGCCTGTTTTCTAGATGTTATTATGCTATCAACAGCTTTCTTCCTTCCATCCTCCATCCCACATCGTCCCCAAAATCCCTGGAACTCAAATCTCTGCCTCCTGTATGATTTCCACATTTAGCATCAAGGTTTCTAGCAGAGAATCACCTGTTGAGAAATACTTATTTTTGACGATAAAGTTGGTCCTGCCCTTGTGGAGGTGTGTGTATGTTAAGAGAAGCCTTGGTCAGTTGGAGTATAAGATTCCAGAAGGTTTGTTAGAGAAAAACAAGGAAGACATGAGTTTATTCAATTTATGCCACAGCTATTGTTGGTGAGTCTGTAGCTTTCAGAAAAGAAAAGACTCCATTTGAAAAGAAAACCACCCAAACAGTCCTCTCCATTCTTACTTCCCAATGCTTGTTAAGTGAATTTTGTTTTAAAATACTTTATTACATGGAGAAATGTCAAGGGGCTTTGGATCAACAGCTCTGAAGGCAGCTCCGTCTTATATTTATTCTCAGCAAAAGAATAAAAATACTTTAAGCTATAGCATTTAATCCCACCCTCAACTCCCTCCTCCCACTTTCCCCTCCCCCCACCACTCCTTTCTTCCTGCCCAGTGCCACCACCTGAATGTCTCTGTTCTAGTTGTCAGAGCAGGAGACAGACTTGTAGGCAGCCATGGTGAAGTGTTCTGTTGAGCAAAAGTTCTGCTTGATTGGCAAAATGGTTCCCTTCTCTGTCAGTGTTTCTCTAAGTGAAAAGAGAAGCACATGAAGACAGAAACACACCTTGTCTGCTCCCTCAATGATTGGTTTCCATACCTTTGGGCAGTGGTTGTGATTCTGCCTAGGGATCCCCCTTCAGTGTGGCAGAGTCCTGTGTTTGAACTCCAGATCCCTGGAACTTTCACCCTCATAATAGCAGGAGTTTGCTTGCTCAGTTCTGAAGTGTTTTGGAAGCATTTGTCATGATGGTTATTGGCAGAGGCTGATATGAAGGAAAGAGAATAGAGACAACTATCAAATTTAATTTTATTCCAGACTTTAGATGGAATTACACTTCTAAATTCCGGAGGTGGGAAGACCGGAGCTGTCTCCCATGTCTGCTGGTCTTTGTGGAAAGAATGTTAATTAGGGCAACAATGTGAAAGTGACAGCTGTACCATGTGCCTGGCTTTAGCCGGAATGTAACTGATGATATAAACACGATTTATTGATTATTTTTTTTCTGTGTTACGTTTACAATATTGTTTCTCTGAATCTTCGTCACAATTCTAAGAGCTAGGTGACCTTTTTACATCTTTACATGCAAGGAAACTGAGGCTCAGAAATTGTCAGGAGCCTGATTTGCTGTAGTGGATCAAACCTGAGGTCCTATAGTTTAGGGCTATATTCCTGATGGTGGTACCAAAGTTGTATCCTGACAGGGATGTTGGTTTTCCTTAACATGGTAGGAGCTCTCTCCAGATATATTCCAACTTCCCTAAACTACCCATCATGGATTTGTTAACCCACTAATTTATTCAAATTATTTCTTTTAAGAAATCAATAAATTTGAAAAAAAATAAAGGCAATATTTGTGCTATTAAAAAAAAGTCAAACAGTGCAGATGACTATAGAAGAAAAGTAAAAACTTTCCTTTCCTCCCATTTTATTTCCTTGGGCTGCTTCTCGGATATAACCATCATTAATAATTTTCTGTGTTTATGCCAGAATTGTTTCATACATATGTAAGCATGTGTGTGTGTGTATGTGTGTGTGTGTGTGTGTGTGTGTGTGTGTGTGTATGTGTATATATATATATGTATATGAGGACCTGTGGTCATTTATATCTTCATTACTGGGGAGGACACACCAAGGGAGTAGAAACTTAAGCAGCTGATCCAACCATATCTCCCTATAAGCATGATAACTAGACCTCTGGGCAGAGTCTTTATCCATGGAATGTTTTGAGGAGGATCCCTGGATTAGGATTGCTTATAATAAACAAGTTTGCAATCTATGGACTTATGAGGCTTGACTCTCTGGAGAATCTCATGTAAACTATGTGAATCTCTAGGGTAGAAAATGGAGGAGATGTTTTTAACTGAAAATCTACCTCTGTGTGAGATGACCCATGGAACTCATCAGAGAACTCATCTGAGCCAGAGAGCATCATGCCTGAGAAGGGAATGAATCACATTGTATATATGTAGCATAATTATTTGAATTAGTACTCTATTAAGGGAGATTTAGGTTGTTTTCAGTTTTGTTTTGTTATTATAAACAATGCCGCATTGTACATTTTTATTAATATATATTGAGACATTTATCTGTAGAATTGAGATACTACTAGGGTCAAGGTTATATTCATCTATATTTTCAACCACATTATTGTTCTTTCTCCCTCTCCTGACCTTCCCACACACGCACATACAAGATTATGTGTATCTTTATTATCTGGTATCATTTCATGTGTAAAAAATTTAGTATGTATATCTATATTTATGGAATCTCTCTCTTTTAATACCACCCCTTTTCTTAGATAAAATAGAGTATGCCATTCACACTGTTTTACAGCTTGCGTTTTTCTCTTAACATGTCTGGGAGACCACCGCATGTCAGTATATAGAGATTTCTTTATTCCTTATTATAGTTACATAATATTCCATTTGTGGAAGCACCCTATTTTATTAAAGCAGTCACCTATTAGTGACAACTGAATTGTCTACAGTCTTTTTCTATTACAAATAGCAGACTTGCACAGAAATTATTTAATAATTTCTTCTCTGTGTTTGGGATAGATGTTTAGAAATAGAATTGCTGGTTCAAAGGGTATTAGCAATAAGAACACTTTTGTCAAAGGGAGACTGAATTTAAAATGCATTTAGCTTGGGGTGCCTGAATGGCTTGGTCAGTTAAGTATCCGACTTCAGCTCAGGTCATGATCTCACAGTTTGTGGGTTCGAGCCCTGCATTTGGCTTTGTGCTGACAGCTCAGAGCCTGGAGCTTGCTTCAGATTCTGTGTCTCCCTCTCTCTCTGCCCCTCTGTGTTCTATCTCTCAAAAAATGAATAAACGTTAAAAAAATAAAAAATAATGAATAAAATGCATTTAATTTGAGTTTAGTATGATATATTTAATGTAGTTTCCCATCATTCGGTGATTTATCAGTTAAATTACTGCTGGCTGTCCCAGTGTAGAAATGCTTTTCTAGGAGGATTCCTTCTACCCAATGTGCCAACTCACCATCATCATGACACCAAGTTTCAGGATCCAACATAATAGCCTCACTAGGCTGTTAGAAGGATATTGATGACAAATTAGTGTCATAAATCCACAGTATTTATGACTCGCCACTGGAAGAAAATAGTAATAAGAAGTGTGGTGGAAACAAACTTTTCTAAACTATCCGTAGTTAAAACACAAATTTTGATCATCCAGGTTAAAGGAAAGATGAAGTCATTTTTTCTCTCTTTAGGAAGAAACTTTCTTCTCCACCTTCTTCTTTTTCTCCTTCTTTTTTTCCTCCCCCTTCTTCTTCCTCTTCTTCTTCCTCTCTTCTTCCTCCTCCTTCTTCTTCTTGTTCTTCTTGTCCTTCTCCATCTCCTCCTCCTCCTCTTCCTCCTCCTCCTTCTCCTCCTCCTCCTCCTCCTCCTCTTTCTCCTTCTTCTTCTACAAAATCATTGTCACATGAAGAGAGTCACAGTGTGCAACCAAAATAATGTAGGAAAAATTGTCATAGATGTGTAGCAGTCCAGTAAACTAATAAAAATACCTTGCATTTTTCTGAATTTTCTAATGTTTGATGAATTTGTTAGCTTTTTAACATTTGTGATTTTTTTACTCCTCTTTTAGTTTTAAATAATTATTTATTCCTAACTTTATAATTTTGTATTCTTGTCTTAAATATGGCTCCCAAGATTGTTCAGGCTCCGAGCCATGCAAAACTGTGCTATACCCTTAGTTTTTGGAGTGATCTATTCAATGACTATCAGAAATGAACCAGGCAATTATAAGCTGAGTTCTGGTGGGAAATGTACTTCCTCTCTTCATGGATCTGCAACTCATGGCAACAAGTTATATATATATTATATATTTATATATATATTCCTCTATGGGCTTACTTTCCTGAAGAGGATAATATACTGAGACAGCCAGCAGTATATACTTGGGGAAAATAATAACAACCTACATAGTTGCCCTCCATTTTCTTCCATTCTCCTCCATGGAAATGCAGTTACCTTTCCTAAAATAGACACCCCAAAGGTCCCAATCAATCATGGCATTGACTCAAACTCCAGGAGTTTGTGATCGTGTTTCATCAGTTCCAGATGTGATTCTTCACTGGGAAAATTATAATGGAAACCAAACAAACAAGAAACAAACAAAACAACTCCAAACCACCACAACAAAAAGATGGTTTATCTGTTTATTCCCCTCCCCCAAGCATATTTTGATGGAACAGGGACAGGATAACTTCAATAAACATTCTTATTTGGAGAGAAAAAGTGGGTGGCACACTGCAGTCACTGGTCCCTAGTAATTCTAAAACACTGCTGGATGCACATTTTGATGTATACTCTGGGGGTAGGGAATATTCTTTGTGTTTTCTCTCCTCCCTCCCCCATTTTCTTTCCTTTTTAAAAAATTTGTTTTTAAAGTTTTATTTATTTTTGAGAGAGAGAGGAAGAGACAGAATATGAGTGGGGGAGGGCAGAGAGAGAAGGAGACACAATCTGAAGAAGGCTTCAGGCTCTGAGCTGTCAGCACAGAGCCTGATGTGGGGCTCGAACTCATAAACTGCAAGTTCGTGACCTGAGCCGAAGTTGGACACCTAATTGACTGAGCCACCCAGGCACCCCTCCCATTTTTTTCCTTGATCAATCGTGCTAAATATTTATTAGTCTTATTAAAGCTATCAAGAAAGCAGCTTTCAGATTCATTGATTTTCTCTCCTCTCTTTTTTTTTGTTGTTGTTGTTCGTTTCTATTTCATTGATTTCCACATTTTGTTATTTCCCTACTTTGCTTAGTTTGGGTTTAATTTTCTCTTTTTCTAGTTTTACGACTAAGTTTGGTTCGTTGGGGTTAGGCTGGTTATCTTTTTTTTTTTTCTTTTTAAAAAATGTTTTATTTATTTTTAAGAGAGAGAGAGAAAGTGTGTGAGCAGAAGAGGGGTAGAGAGAGAGAGGATCTAAAGCAGGCTCTGTGCTGACAGCAGTGAACCTGATGCAGGGGTTGAATTCACCAACCGCGAGATCATGACCTAAACTGAAATCAGACACTCAAAGACTGTGCCACCCAGGTGCCCCAACACTAGTTTTCTAATACAAGCATCTTTTCTAATACAAGCATCCCATGTTATAAATTTTCCTCTAAGAATGATTTTAGTTGTATCCCTGAAATATTGATAAACTGTGCTTTTATTTTCATTCAATTCTAGATATTTTTTTAAATGTTATTTTATTTATTTTGAGAGAGAGAGAGAAAGAGAGAGCACGAGCATGAGTGAGGGAGGGGCAGAGAGAGAAGGAGAGAGAGAATCCCAAGCAGGTTCCTTGCTCAGTACAGAGTCCCAACATGGGAGCTGATCTTACAACCGTGAGATCACTCCCAAACTGATATCAAGAGTCAGACACTTAACCGAGACACATAGGTGCCCCATTTCCAAATATTTTCTAATTTTCCATGTGATTTCTTCTTTCCTTCATGATTATTTAGAAGTGTGTTGTTTAATTTCCAAATATTTGGGGATAATCTGGATATCTTTTTGTTATTGAATTTTATTTCAGTTCTGTTGGAGCCAGATAGCCACCTCTATATGGTTTCATTCCTTCAATTTATTTGCGACTCGCTCTGGTCCAAAATAGAGTTTTCTGTGGTAACATATCAAGGTCTGATATTCCATTGTGCATCTGAGACAAATGTGTATGTTTCTGTCCTTGGATTGAGTTTCTATAAATGGCAATAAGTTAAGTTGGTTCATAGTGTTCTTCAAATCTTCCTCTTTTTGTTTTTTTTCCAAATCTTCTATATACCTACTTATTTGTTTTGTTATTTTTTTTTAACAAATCATAGAGAGAGGAGTCTTGATCCAGTATAATTATTTGTCTGTATCTCTTTTCAGTTCTATAAAATTTTTTCCATATATTTTAAACGGTTATTTGGTAGATTAAAAATGGGTGCACTTAGGATTCTTATGTTTTCTTTACATCATCATCAAATGTTCCTCTTTATTTCTGGTATATTGCTTGTTCTGGATTCTGCTTCAACTGGTAGTAACATAGGCATCCCAGCATCTTGCATGGCATATAGTCTTCATCCTTTTACCTTTAAACTATCTATGTCTTTATATTTAAAGTGGATACCTTGTACATAGAAATATAGCTGGATCTTGATTTTCTTAGCTCATTTACTGATATGGTTGGGCTTAAATTTGATACTTGCTATTTGTTTTCTATTTGTTCCACGCTTCTTTGTTCCCTTTGATCTCTTGTCCTATCTGTGATGTATTGACTGCATATTTTCTGTGTTTCCATTTTTATCTCCACTACTGACTTATTAGATATTCTTTTTGTTTTAGTTTTTAGTGATTGCTCTAAGATTTACAATATACATCTTAGACTTATTATATATACAATATACTTATACAATATACAATATACATCTTAGACTTATTATAATCTACCTTAAAAATATTATGGTAGTTTATGTAACAAATCTTCCAATAGTATACTTCTAGATTTTCCCATCTATCTTTTGTGCTATTATATCAGATATTTTACTTCTACCTATGTGATAAACCTTACGATTTATTATCACTGTTTTTGCTTTAAAAAACCCAATCATCTTTTAAAGAGTCTTAAAATGAGGGGAAAAAAGTCTTTTTTATATTTATGGAGTTTTTTCTTTGTAATTTTTATTGAATTGTCAATTTTTGTTCTTTTGTGTTTCTTTTGGAGAAATTAAAAACCTTAGTCACACTGCCATCTTGCCTTCTATCCCCAAGTTTTTTTTTTTTTTTTAATGTTTATTTATTTATTTTGAGGCGGGGAAGGGCAGAGAGAGGGAGAGAGAGAGAATCCCAAGCAGGCTTCACGCTCAGTGCAGAGCCTGACACAGGCTAGATCTCACAACCATGAAATGATGACAGAGCCAAAATCAAGAGTTGGACGCTCAACCAACTGAGCCACCCAGGCACTCCCCCTCCAGTATTGTTTTTAACCTATTTATATGTGCAGCCCAGGCAACCTCTGAGGGTGATGAGTTAATATGATGTGATTGTTGTTTGAAGTAATGCTTCCTTTTATTTTCTCTCAAATGCTAATGTTTAAAAATGTATTTGTGTGTGATCTGGGACAAATGACTGTTCTAAACTTAGATACCAGTTTTTAAAGTGAGAATTTGAAGGGCAGTCTTTGTTGCCAAAACTATTACAGAAATACCACAAACATTGCTTAGTATTCAGCATTTATGATGTAGTCACATTTGGAAGTGTTGGCTAACTGCACAGGCTTTTATTTGCTATAATACATGAATTCCTCACGTATCCAGAGGTCATTACCCTGGCAACCTCATCTATTTGGAACACTAGAAAATATAAAGTAAAACAAATGGCTTCTAAACAGCTAAACTCGATGCTTCAAGGTCATTAAAAATAAATTCCATGAATTTTACTAAAAGGAGAACCCCTGACTCAGAATATGCTTGCTTCTAGTAAAAATATAATTTTAACTAGCTTGGCTAATTGGTTTCCTTGCCTTCAGCAGAAGGGAGAGGGAGGTAGGAGTGGTGGGGAAAGAAATGCAGAAGAAGCACACATATTATGTAGACTAAGATATAATAACCAGTGTTTGTATATTCCTTTAGACTGCAATCTCCTTTAGGGCAGTTAATGGTGTCCTATTTATCATTGTGTTCTCTGCACAGTCCCTGACACATGATAGTTAATAAACCCTGACTACATAATAAATAAAAAAACAAGCATATGAGGCTCAGAGGCTGGGGGGATGTAGGAGAACCACATGATGTTGAAAGGAGGATTTAAAAGGGTAGCAGTTAGAGGCAGAGAGTTCTTTATACTACACTGTACGTGCAGTGAGAACATTTCTATTTAGGGAAAATAGGAGCCAGCGTGGAGCTAGAGCTCATTTTGATATCAGTGACATGTCATTCAGAAAAGGTTTCTGTTTAGAACCCGTGTGAGTATTTATTGCCTTAAAAAATGCTTTCCATTAAAACTATCCTCCCCCACCCTGCCCTGCTCTGCTCCCCCCCACACCCCCATCTCTATTTCTACCTCTGGCTCTACCAGACAGTTTCACCTCTTCACATTTAGAAAATTCATTTATGCAACAAATGGGTTATTACCTGATAATGTTGCTTAAATGATCTGTTTTTGTACATGGTGGATTTGTTAGAAGGAATTATTTGTTCAACAAACTCATGGAAGAAAAAATGCTCACAGTGATATATACATATCTGTGCTTTAAATCTGAAAAACGCTATTCACCTTTAGTAAATGTGTACACTCTGCCTAGATGGGCATTTCTGCTCTCTTTATGGCAATCTGTTTATTCGATTTGCCCTTGGGATGTTATTTTCACCAAGATTTTTAAACTTAGAAGTGCTAATAATGATAGAAATGGCAGCTGGCACTCCCTGGGTGGTGATGTGTATATGTGTGCATGTGTGTGCCCCAGGAACCCCACAAAGAGTTTTTGTGGATTAATTTATTATTTAATTCTTGCCACACCTTAGGAGGTGGGAACTGTTACCATCTAATCTTACGTGTAGAGAACTAAGTCTTGAAAAGGTGACTTTACCAAGTCTATGTTTACAGATCCAGTAAATGGCAGAGCTGGGATTTGAGTCTTAGTGGTCTGAGTCCAAAAGCTGTGTCCTTAACATTTGTGCTGTGCCCTTTGTCTTCTCCCAATACCTCTGAGAAAAAGGTAGTAGACAATATCACGATATCTATCTTTATCATGCCGAATAAAATATTGCTCTCCTTTGCTGTCATTCATTCATGATAATGGCAGGGATCAATTAAACTAGCCCGTAGTTTGAAGAAAGAGTAGGAAAATACATGTATCTCTAGGCACAGTTTATTAATCGGATAGTAGTTCCTTCTCTCTCTTTCTCTCTCCCTTCAATTTGATTGATGTATGTAGCTAAATCAGATAATCCATAAAGCATTATCTTGCATCTAGCCCCACCCCAATTTACTGCTGTTTGGAATTATTTGGATAATTTCATTATTTCCTGGTTGCAATTTCTTTTGGAGCACCTTGGTCACAGTTTTCATTTCTTTTCTCAACTTTGTTGAATTTTGTTTGTATTGGAATATCTTTCTATAGAAGATAATAGTCTTGAGACACAATTTTGAAATTATTTTCATTCAAAGAGTCCGAAGAATAAAAACAAGCTGTGCGGATTATCATGGTTCTTGTGTAAGCAATGGACAGGAAGATACTTGGTTTAATTATTTTGGTGTCCAGATATGGAATATTTGCCACCGATTTCTTTTCCTAAACAAAGCAAACCAATATGTACACCTGCTGGGCGGTCCAGGGACCCAGGGATGCTTTGTATATCACTTTAATAAAAAAATGTGTTTTTCTTTTAAAATCTTCCATGAGCAAGGTGGGAATGAGGGAGTTTAGGAAGAGCAAGAGATAGCTGCATTGGGGAATAAAGGAAAATGAGCTCAGGAGTGAGAGGCACTGATAAGATAAAATACGTTCAGGCTGTCTATCAGATGTCAGCAGCCATGCCCTGCTCTTCTGAAATTGCCTTTTCATGTTGCCTTTCTCGAAGGTGAGCTCAGAGTGCAGCCTTTAGTGTTCTTTGGGAAAGGGAAAAACAAGAATAAATACAGTAGTCGCAGCATATGTCCACGATTTCCTCCTATTCACAGTTTATCAAGATTATTGACGTGGACTTTTAAGTAAAAAATGAGAATAACTGTTTACTTTCTGACTGCATCAGTTCCTCTCCCCCTTTCCCTCTACTGCTTCTTGCCAGACTTCTTGCCTTGCTTCTTGAGGCTATGCATTTTGAGTATCATTAAGAATGTCAATATCTGCTCTCCAATCCCCACCGTGACCTTAATAGTTACATCAGAGAAATTATTTTCTTACCTTCTTTCTTTGGCTGAAGCAATCCCAGTGATTCCTTGAGCTTATTAATTTTTCCCCCTCATGCTTGATAAGGGCATTTTACAGGGCAATCATGACTTAGAGTGAGGGATGGAATATAAAGTCAGAACTCCGATTTTTGAGCAGTTAATCAGAGGGCAAGCAATCTGAAGCTGTTCCCGGACTGAAATTTTCACATCTGATTGCTTTCCCTACTCAGCTCCATTGTCAAATGCCTCTGGGTGCCTCAAAGTGCTCAGTAATGGTGGCACCTGGGTTGTGGTAATGGTCATGGTCCTGTTTTGATGGTTTGCTTCATAGTTTTCCATGGACTCAAATAGCCTGAATCAGGTGCAGCCTGAGGAAGCTGAATGCTCCTGTATTATATCTACAAACATTTGAGATGTAAGTGCCTGCCAACTCCAGGTCTTAACTCTCTCACCTCCTTATGTTTCCCTTGTGGTCTTAACTCTACCCAAAGGGGCTCTTAAAATCTGAGATCTCCTCTGCTCATTGACCTGAAGAGAGGGTGGCCTGGATAGAAAAGCACTGGCCTTTTGCAGGGAGTGGAGGTACTTAGAAGCAGTTGCAAGCTCTCAGGTCTAAATTTATTCTGGGAGCAGGTTGGCAGGCAGATCTATTCATTCCCCTGCCCGTGACTGGACCTCAAATCCTCCTCCGAGAGGACCTCAGCTCCCAGTGGAAGGGGGAGATAAGTGATGGACGAACCTCTTACCGCTGGTAAGAATGTGCTGGATATGGGATTTCTCCTTTATTTTCTAAAGCTCTTCTGCATTTTTCTGTCCACTTCTCTGCACTAAACCAGGCAAAAAGAAAGATGATTAAGTCTCAGAAGAGGCATGAAATGGCCTGCAGCTAGAGGAGAAAGTGTAGGGTGGACATTTTGAAAGATGAAGAGTAGGAGCGATTAGGCAGTGGAATAGAAGTGTCATCACTGCGGTGAGCCGAGGAAAGGTTAGATAAGATATTAACATTAATGAGGTATAGCACAGCCCTGGAGAATAAAGGAGGCTTGACTAAGAGGAGGAGGGCGGGAGGGAATCATAACAGCCAGCTGACAGCACATGCTGTCCTCCCTGCCTCCCATGTTACACTTTTTGAGAGAGAGTAGGACATCCAGATTGCAGTCCCAGGCTGCCTCTGCTGTTAGAAAGCTGATTCTTCATTTTTTCAACAAATACATTTTCTAGTTCCTATTACATGCCAGGTACCGCCTCAGGCTCCAAGAATATAACTACATAAAGAAAGGATCCATGGGGCATCTGCTGGCTCAGTGGGTTAAGTGTTGGACTCTTGATTTTGGCTCAGGTCATGATCTCACAGTTTGTGAGTTTGCTTTGTGCTGAGAGCCTATTTGGGATTCTACCTTTGTCCCTCTCTCTCTACCTCTTCCCTGCTCTCTCTCTCTCTCTCTCTCTCTCTCTCTCAAAATAAATAAAAAAACTTAAAAAAAAAAAAAAAAGAAAGGACCCAATCTTGTGGGGGGAAGAGAGACAGAGGGAGGATCAGAGTTGGGGGCTGGTGGCCATCGGTGGAAGAGAGATTAGATTGTCTGGCGAATGATCCCAGAAGCTCATAGCGCTTGGAAAAAGGCTTCTCCTTCCCCAGTTGGGGGCACTGCCCCCAACACAATTTCTTAAGGGACTGAGGTCCCTACCCTCTAGCAGCCTGCATTTTCCTTCTCCCAGGGTTGTCAGGTGCTGGCGGCCGGCACTAGGACAATTCTTCACAGAGCAGATGTCCTCTCCTTTTCCCTGCTGCCTCAGCCCTACTTCCTGCCTGGTGTTCTTCCACTGATAAGGCTGCTCTCCTGCCTGCACTATAAGAAGGTAGAATCCAGGAGCACAATGTCTCTTCCAGAACAGAAACTTTGCATTTGTAAGCCTCCCTGTCGCCTGGGCATGCTCTCTGAGGGATGATGAGGGAACACAGGACAATGAACTTCTTTCGGATGAGCCCCAGCTTGCAAGTTCCCCAATAAAGTCCATCCCTTAACTCTAACTCCATGATCTGGCATTTGTCTCCCTCATTTCCCATAGCTCCATAACCACTTAGTGGAGCTTGACCAGCAGGAAGGTTTTTTGGCCAGTGCATGTTTTAGAAGACAGTGAGTTGATTGCCCTTATGTGGGGCATGTGCTGCTGTGGTCTCAGATCCCCTGGTATGTTATGGGCTTAACCCCTGGTTGTGCTTGAATTTTCTTTTACTTGGGATGTGTTACAGACATGGGATATGTTACAGAAAGGGATGCATAGGGACCATGGGAACATGGAGGAGGGAGACCTGAAAAATGGCACTGAAGCTATGACATGAGGATGAGAAGGAGATAACTGGGTAAAGAAGATGGAGGTTGGGGGGGGGGCATGGGGACGAATGTGTTTCAGGTAGAGGGTCCATGTAGGAGGCCCTAACAAGAAAGACTTGGTATCTTACAGGAGTGTAAAGTTCAGCATGTCTGGAGAGGTGAGCCCAGAGGACCTGTGGTTTGAAGAGTTTTTCTTGGATTTGTGATGAATTGCTCCAAAGTCTTTCCTGCCTCCCTCTGTGGTCGATGTCTGGGGAATCTCAGACTAGAACTAAGGACAGAATCCATGTATAGCCTGGGAATAGAATAAAACTGATGGAGACAGAACCTTTACTTCTTCATTTTTTCCTTTTTAAAGGCCAATTCTTGGGGTGCCCGGATGGCTCGGTCGTTAAGCATCTGACTTCGGCTCAGATCATGATCTCATGGTTTGTGAGTTTGAGTTTCACATCGGGTGAGCTCGAGCCCTGCTTTGGGTGAGCATGAGCCCCACTTCTCTTTCTCTCTCTGTCTTTCTGCCCCTCCTGGGACTGACTCTCTCTCTCTCTCTCTCTCTGCCCCTTGCTCACTTTTATTTTATTTTATTTTATTTTATTTTATTTTATTTTATTTTATTTTAAGAAACTAAATAAGCCTTTTGTCAACTTTATGATCCCGGAAGATCTCTTTCTCAAGGACCTAGAAATGGCAACTCTTTGACATGTAAGCATCAAGGGAGTCTCCCAGTTTCTCTGGGAGGATAGGAGATAACTTCAGTGAGTGACTTGCTCCAAGTTGTAAAACAGCCTCCTGCCATAAAGAACCCCCCTTCCTTTGGGATAAAGTCACTAAGCTAACTTAGAGGGTGACCCCATTACCAGGTAAAGTTGGGATGAACTGTGTTTGACAAATGGTGCTGTCCACTCCGCTTACTTGAGACTAGTTATGATTTATCTCGAAAACTTGTATGTAATGGATTGTTCTGCTTGGCTGTATACAAGGGTGGATTTCCTTCTGTCTTTGCAATCTCTTTGTGGATTGCTTGTAATGTACTCCACATTCTGGCTTAATGCTTCTTCAATAATAAAAAGTGACTTCTTTCTCTACTACCTTTGTGGAGAGGATTTCTGGGTTGGGAGAAGATTTTGTTTTTCAAATCGTTATTTCCCCCACAGACTTTGAAGAGGGTAACGTTTTGTTTGTCCTTTCCCAGAGCCATGCGATGGCCTTTCAGGGGAACCTCGTACTTTGAGAAATGGAAACTGTCACCCCCTAGCTCTCAGTTGCTGTGCCTGATACGAGTTCTATTTGGCAGATGGAATGCCAGCCCTTTCGCATTTTCCCAGGTGGACCAAGCACTGTTTGCTTTCAGAAGTTCTCAGTGAGCCTTTCATTTTAAATTCATAAAAGTTATCAGCCAACTTCCAACAATTGTTTAATAAAAAGCAATTAGCCAGCCAAAAATATAATGGCTTTTATGTCAAAATATGCTAGAGACAGCTGCTAAGCGGGCCACTGGCAGCCCCTGGGCCATATGCCGTGAGTCCTAGGCATATGCACAGCCAGGCACAACAGCACAGAGCATATTGGGAGTAATAAACCCAACCCCCCACCTTTCTCCCTCTCCCCTCACCCAACTCCCCACTCCAGAGAAACTGACAGCAGGAAATTCTCTGGAGTAAATTGCCGCAGTCAAGATTCACAAAACTCATTTATTAGGCAAGGATCTAATCTGGCAATAGATGCAGAAAGCCCTAGCTCCCTAGCCTGGTTTGGATAAAATCCACGCAAACCTTATTGCATTGCAGAAAAATGATTAAAGACAACAACAACAACAACAACAACCCTGCCTCCACAAAACAGCTAACTCAACAGCACTCATCAAGAAAAGTGAACTCAGATTATAGACTATTTTTTTTTTAATCTATCTGTTTGCTTCTTCCAATCTAATATTTGCAGGGAAGAAGTTTCTGGAGTTTGCTCTTCCTTGTGAAGGTAGTTTTATTCTCCACAGCATTCTTTGACATAGTCACGTTTATTGTCCTGCCTTGTTGCCCAGAAGATGTTTCAATGATTGAGATATTAGTGATGGCCCCATACATTTTTTGTTGTCATCAGAAATACAAATCCAGATAGGTGCTTATTTTAATCATAGGGGATGGAGAAAAAGGAAACTCTTCTGAATTTTTTTGCCAGCAAGAAAAGCCATATTTTCATCAAAAGCATGTTTATTTTGTGAACAAAGCACAGGCAAATCACCTTTTGTTTATAGAGCGCTTTTTCCATCCCAAAGGATGCCACGGTTTTTCTGAAGCTGTTTTTAGAGCATTCACATTGCCTATCTCCTTAAGGACAGATCCTAGAGGCTTCTTTGTACCCATGCTTTCTGGCCATTTTGGAATGCCAGCAAAACCTTATTCTACTGTTAAGAAAATGTGTAATGCTTTTGAGGATAATAGAATTTTTTTTCCCCATAAACATATTAAATAGCATGGTATAGGCAATAGAATTCCAGAATCACCCTTGGAAAGGGGGCAGCCCAGACCTAGGAATCTCCAGAGAGTCTCCAAACTTCGACTAACTCTTCAATCTTCTCTCTTCCCCTAAGAAAATTTTCAGCAAAGTTGCAAAGAACAGTATATTGAAGGTCTCCCAAGCAGACCCCCAGTTTCAATAATTTGATAGGAGGATTCACAGAACTCAGCAAATAGGGGCATTCATGGCCAGGCGTTATTACAGTGAAAGGTCACAAAGCAAAAGGAGCAAAGGGAAAAAGGCAGGTGGTGTGAAGTCTAGAGGACACCAGGCACAGCCTCTCCCAGTGGAGTCGTGTGGGATGATCTTAATCCCCCCAGCAAGTTGTGACAACACATGTGAGATATTGCCTACCAGGGAAGCTTCTTAGAGACTCCATGGCCAAGGTTTGTAGTTGAGGGCTGGTCATGTAGACATCCTCTGCCTGACAGGTTAAAATTCCAGACTCCCAGTGTATAAACAGGTGTTCAGAATAAACTATTGCATAAATAGTTTAGGCACAGTGAGCCATTCTTACCAGTCTTGGAAATTGTGGTGACCCTCCCCAAACTCAGCCCTTGGATGTCAGTCAAGGGTCAACCTTGCAGCAGGCTTTTCCAAGGACAGTGGTCTCATGTGCGTAGTCGACTGCGTTGTGGACTGATCCTTCCAGCCTTTCTTCTTTCCTACCTCATCCACCTGCAGGGAGCTATGAGGCACATCATAGGTGCTCCAGGGAAGGGGCAGAAGGCGGGCTGATAGGTTGGTGAGAAGTGAAAGGCATGGCTTGGACTCTCGATGGAGGTCCAGCTTAATAAGGATTCTAAGAAAGGCAGCATGGTGAAACTTAAAAAGCAGTCATTGTAGAACTTGGCAGACCAAGGTTCAGATCCTGCTTACTGTTCCTGTAGAATTCTAAAATTTCAAATCTTTCTGTTCTGTTATTATGGATAATCCACCAAATATCTGATGCTCATGGATAAGCACGAGTTGCCTAAATTTGGTAGGAAGTAGGATAACCTGAATTTCAGGGGAAATATATCAAATGTCATATATCAGAGGAAAGACCTATAGGTCTGCAAGTCAATAGGCAAATAAAAATGAAACTAGTATTTCTAAATGTAGGTCCAACACTCCAGGTTTGGCTTGGGATTCTCAGTCCATCTTTTTTTTTTTTTTTTTATGATTGTGTCTGAGCACGTCATGTGTATATGCTTGAGCACATTAAGGGGGACACGAAGAGGTTAGAGCTGTGGTCTATGCTGTCTGGATGCTTACAGTCTAGTATGGGACCTAATGGAGCACAAGGGAAACTCTAAATGAGGCAGCAAATGGATTCATGAAATTATAGACATTGAACTCTTGAATTACAAAAGATAGAGAAAAGTGAGATATAGAAAGTAAGTCAACATTAATGTATCACCTCTGAATTTAACTCCTCCTGTTAGATTTGTTACCCAAATCCTTATTATAGTTGTAGATTATGTCATCTCCTGAGCCACGAAGTTGTTAGTGGCTAGTAACTAGTAACTAGTAAACTAGAACTCTTGGGGAGGAGAATCTTGATTGATTGACCGATTGGTTAATTGATTAAAAAATTTTTTTTGAGAGAGAAAGAGAAAGGGAGAGAGAGAGCATGAGCAGGGCAGAGGGAGAATGAGGAAGGAAGCCTTAAGCAGGCTCCCTGCGGAGTCCAGTCTCACATGAGATCATGACCTGAGCCTGAATCAAGAGTCCTGGGCCTAACTGACTGAGCCACTCAGGTGCCCCAGGAGAATCTTGATTTACTTTTCTGGTGTGTTCATCCAAAGAGGACTGAGTTTGATTTTCCCTTCCATTTCTCTCACCTTAAGGGATTCTTATCTTTCTTGCTTATCTACAGATACAAAACCACCATCCTCCTTAAATCTTTCTAGGTTTTGTTCAAGTCCTTAATTGTTCAGGAAGCATGAAAAACAGAATAGCAACCATATCCTCAATTCAGGCTCTCTGTGGCTTTGCACAGGGCTTGGTTAATTAATTACCTGGGGAGAGTCTTACACTTGGTATTTGTTTTTAAGACAGACTTATCTCTTGTGCACCTGACCAGTTGTACTGGCTAGTTGTCCTGGCCTTCAGGTCTCTGCTTCAATCCATGGCCTCACATTCAAATGTAGAGAGCTATTGGGCACAGGCGTGGCTCAGTCAGTTGAGCATCTGACTCCTGATTTCAGCTCAGGTCATGATCCCAGGGTGGAGCCCTGCCTCAGGCTCTCCGCTGACACGGTGGAGGCTGTTTAAGATTCTCTCTCTCTCTCTCTGCCCCTCTCCCTCATTCAAGCTCTTTAAAACAAACAAACAAACAAACAAACAAACAAATAAAACAAATATACAGAGGGATACATTTAGAGTTCTGTGTACTCCTTGTTCAAAAGGCT
This sequence comes from Lynx canadensis, assembly GCF_007474595.2. Classification (NCBI taxonomy): domain Eukaryota; kingdom Metazoa; phylum Chordata; class Mammalia; order Carnivora; family Felidae; genus Lynx; species Lynx canadensis. The sequence continues at coordinate 125,375,576 of NC_044308.2, forward strand.
TTTATTTTTATTTTTTTTATTTTTATTTTTTTTCGTTTATTTATTTTTGGGACAGAGAGAGACAGAGCATGAACGGGGGAGGCGCAGAGAGAGAGGGAGACACAGAATCGGAAGCAGGCTCCAGGCTCTGAGCCATCAGCCCAGAGCCCGACGCGGGGCTCGAACTCACGGACCGTGAGATCGTGACCTGGCTGAAGTCGGACGCTCAACCGACTGCGCCACCCAGGCGCCCCTATTCAAAAGGCTTTTAATTGATCTGGGCTTTATTTTACCATCGGCACAGAAGAGAGGCCAGATCACACAGTGATTGAAAGTGTAGATTCTTCACCCTCAGTGCCTGGTTCTAATCCCACCTCAGACACTGAGCATCTGTGACACAGTAGACAATTTATTAAATCACTATTCTTAATTTCTTCACCTATAAGACGAGGAACAAAATATTAGTACCAATCTTAGGATTAAATAGTATTTTTGACATGCTTCAAGCAGTATCTGACATTATATTATGTTTGACTTAATATAGGAATTAGAAAAAGAGTCTTTTTCCATATTACAATGTCTCCTAGATTCCTTCTTTGTATTACAAATAATTGCTTTGAGTTGTGTCTTCTGTGATAAGCCAGGAGTTGAAAGACACTATTACAGAGATCCAGTCTTCTCACAGATTCATATTTTCTTAGTCTGTGGACCAGTTTCCTATGTTCAAAATCGAATTTATGCTAAAACAAAACCAGAAATGGGACTTCTGCTGAAGGAAGACCTCATTACCTTCTGATTAACACAAGAGAAAATCACCAGTTCCCTTTTTCTTCTGGTTAAAATGTGGTTACAAATCTCCTAGCCTGATAAATTCCATGTCTCTTCCCTTTTCCTGTTCACACTAACATTTTCAATTCATTCTTCCCACCAAACAAGACGATTGAGGTGGAAACATGAGTTTGAATGGATATGTAGATCAATGTGGCTCTGCTATTGGGTGTTCAGGCGCTGATCATAACATACACAAGCAAAACAAAACCAAAAAACCAAAAAAAAAAAAAAACAAAACCAAAACCAAACAAAAAAACCCCAAAAACCAAACCCCCAAAATGAAGACATTCTTTTGAAATGGAAAACAAAAATAAAGCTCAGAACTCAGTAGGTACTAAGCAAATGCTAACTCCTTTTTCTCACTTTGCCTGGCTGCCAGAACCAATTTCTTCCCTCTCAATATTTATATTGACCTTTCTTTCCCTTTAGTCAGAAAAACACAAAGTTTTTTTTTTTTTAAGGTTCATACCATAAACTGTGTGATGTTTAGCTTTTGCAGAGGTGTGAAGAAGTCCTGCTGTTAAAAGTGGAGTAAGATTTTTTTTTTTCTTGGGTGGAAGCCCAGAAAATGTTAGGCAGGCCCAGGTGAAGACTCCCCCTGACTAATGATAGTGTGGCTGCATGTGCATATGTTTATGGGTGTGTGTCTACATTCTGGAACCATTTCCACAGGGGGAAGTAAGGACTAACAGAAATGAATTGATCCAAAATGTTAGATGGCAAAACGGTTTGATACACCGCACAAGACCCAATGCCTGATTTCCTTCTTTGCATTCTATATAGGTTGGAGTTAGCTGCCTTTAAATTTTCCATCTTCGAAATGCACGATCCAGTTAAAATATCATTTTGTGAGCTAGGCAGGCCATTTCTCTGGCCAAAGCAGAGACCAAGACTTAATTACTCGAGTTTTGCAGAATTTTAAGAATTTACAATAGCAACTCCTATCCACAGGAGCTGGGAGTGCCCATGAAGGAGAAGGTGTGGGGTTGGACAGGTTTCTTATTTTAAAGATGTCACTGCTATTTCTGTCAGTTACATGCACAGCCTTAAACAGGAAGGTGATAAAACAAAAAGCTTCAACAAGTACTCGAAGTAATAATTCCTTGTTCATAATAGATTGTTAAAGGAAGTGATATATGTAAAGAACAGAGCCTCGAAGATAACTATAGATAAAAAGTAAACATTTTGCTTTCTCTTCAACCTCTTCTAGAAAAAGCTAGAGAGGAGTTGCACAGCAGACTCTCCTGGTCGGGACCCAAATGAGTGGGTTTCTCTTTCCTAGTGAGGAGGAGTGGGGGCTTTTGCAAAGTCAGGTTCAGCCCTGCCGCAAGCCTGTGTGTTTTACAGGAAAACCCGTGGGCAGGGAAGGCGGCAGTGACTGCCGCCAGTGTGAGGCCTCCAGCTGGCCCTGCTATACGATCTTCACCAGCTTCCCTGGGAGGAGGAAAAACAATTTTTTTTTTCTCTTATGGCTCAGATTGTCTTCAATACTTACCAGCAGGAGTTTCTGACAACTTTGTTCTCTAGATTTTAGGGATTTAAGGAGAAACAAAATATCACACACTTGCAATTGGCACAGGAAGACGCCAAAGTCTACCTCATTAGTGAATGGAAAACAGTGGCCCCTTTGGGCCAGATCAAGAGGTCAATGTGTATATGACTGAAAGGCTCTATTTATTAACCAAATACCCATTACATGGGTCAAGTCCAAGGCCAGCCTGATGAGTAGGCAACTCCTCATATGGTTTCATTTCGGGGACTGAAATACCACTCCCTTGATCCTCCAAATGGGAAATATGGCTCCTATGTGCCCAGTGATGCCTGAAATGTCTTTTATAGGAAAAATGCCTTTCATTTAGAAGTCAGTAATAAGGTTCATAATGAAAGTACCGTAGGTGTGACTTAAGAATACACTGAGGTGTGAGTGACTGGAGTCTGGACTCTTGAGAGTACATTTAATGGTTGAGGGAAGAAAGAGCCTTTTGCTTGGATGGGAAGAAAGAGATATAAGCAGAGAGAGGGGAGAAGAAAGGGAAGACTGGAGAATGGCAAGCTAACTTGATTTCTTGGTTCGCTTTCAAAATGAGACAGAAAGCACTTCAGTGTCTGACACATAGCAAGCTCTCAATGTTAATTATTTTTTTTAAGGTTTATTTATTTATTTATTTATTTATTTATTTATTTATTTATTTATTTATTTATGAGAGAGCGAGCAGGGTCAGGGCACAGAGAGGAGAGTGAGAATCCCAAGCAGGCTCTGCTGTCACCACAGCCTGACTCCTGGCTTGATCTCACAAACCATGAGATCATAACCTGAGCTGAAATTGAGCTAGACACTTATCCTACTGAGACACCTGGGCACCTGTCTAAAGGAGTCTTAATAGGCTTCATACCAAAAAGGGGGGGCGGGATTGCAATTAGAAGCATATCTTGAGGTGCCTGGATGCCTCAGTTGGTTAAGTGACCAATTCTTGATTTCGGCTCAGGTCATGATCTGATGGTTCATAAGATCGAGCCCTGTGTCAGGCTTTGCGCTGACAGTGTGGGTGCTGCTTGGGATTCTCTGTCTCCCTCTCTCTCTGCCCCTCCTCTGCCAGTGTGCTTTCCTTCTCCCTCCCTCCCTCCCTCCCTCCCTCCCTCTCCTCTCAAAAATAAATAAATAAATAAACCTAAAACCTGTGTCACATTTGTGTATCTCATCTTTCCTAATGTCATTAAAGGATACTTGATTAATACCTTTCTAGCTATGGGACCCCCATGACTGTAATCACCCATTTAAAGGGCTCACATCCAGGCACATCACGGGTATGTAGCTGTCCTGATTACTCCAGCTCGCGGCAAGTTGTTTATCTGAACTACTTGAATGGCACCAGCTGCCATTACCTCTCGCTTGACATTCATATATAAATGCCTCATAAGTAAAATTTGTATTTTCATGTAGTTTTATTATTAACATATACATGGCTGGTCAACACTAATATATAGTCTGTTTTTATCTAACTAGGTGAACTTATTGTTTAAGTCCAGGTGGTGGATAGTTTCTGAGATAACCCCCAATGAGCCTCATATCCTCATATTCATGTTCTTGTGCAGTCCCTTCCTATTAGCTATTACTTGTTTTTAATGAATATAATAAGACAAAAGTGTTAAGATGTCACTTCCAAGATTGGGCTACAAAACGTTCATTAACTCCTGTCTTGCTCGCACTCTCTGGCTCGTTCTTGCTTGTTCCATGTAGTGGAAGCCAGTCACCATGTTGTGAGCTGTCCTATGGCTTGTCCTTAAGCGAGCTTCTGGCCAACAGCCAGAAAAAAGTTGAGGCCCTCAGCTTAACAGCTTGTGAAGAACTGAATTTTGATCACAGTCACCTGAGTGAGCTTATCAACAACTCCTCTATCAGTTGAACCTTCAAATGAGAATGCCGCCCTGGTCAACACCTTGATGACAGCCTTGTGAGAGACCCAGAGGCAGAAGTCCCCAGGGAAGCCGTGCTTAGATTTCTGATACACAGAAACTGTGAGGTAATGTGTTTGGTGTTTTATGCTGTTGATATCTGGGGTAGTTTGTTACCCAGCAATAGGTAATTAATATAGTCCAGTCTTGTAGTCTCATAGTCTATCTATGTACTAATTCCATCAGTCTGAAACAAATAAATACCTAGAATATTGGAGAAACATGCTTTGAGCTACCTGAGGAACATTTCTTTTCTTTCCTTTTCAAGTGGGAGAGGGTGAAAGGTGGAACCTATGATTTGGTCCTAAAAACATGTCCCCCATTTTTGTTTATTTATTGATTTTAAAAGAGAGAGAAACAGAGAGATAGCATGCAAGTGGGGGAGGGGCAGAGGGAGAGACAGAATCCCAAGCAGGCTTCATACCGTCAACACAGAGCCTGACACGGGGCTCGAACTCATGACCATGAGATCATGAACTGAGTTGAAATCAAGAATCGGTTGCTTAATGGACTGAGCCACCCAGGCACCCCTAAAAACCTGGTCCCCTTAAGTTCAGTCTTGGTGTATGAAGCCAGAGGGCCAGTTAACAGGAAGGGCAGTTTAGGAATAGAAACCAAATCAAGTTCACCATTTAAAGGGCTGAGTGGGACTCAGAATTGAGGTTTAGAGCCAACGTAAGAGCGAATGAAAACCCTAAGCTTGAGGAACGGTGAAGCAGGCAGTTTGGAGACATTCCATTTCTAAGGATGGAGTGCATGGAGCTCATGGAAGTATGTGTAGAGAATGGAAACAGTGGCTGATGCATCTAGACCGGGGGCTGCAAACATTGATGCCGATGGTCCCAGGAAATGAGTGGAGTGGGGGCCCTGAAGGCTTGGTGAACTGGAGTGGGCAAGCCTAGTTGCATGTGGAAGCAGTGTATGTTGCCGTGTTCTACTCAGATCCTCATCCTCAGGGACAGTGTGCCCTGGAAATGTTGGCTGTTAATGGTTTACAGCTGAGGTCCTCTCTGAGCATTACCCTCAGCCGAAGGCAGGTGCCTCACCCAAGGCCAAATTCTGGCAGATGAGGGAGCTCAAAGAGCTGACTTCTGTGCCTCAGTGTGGGACAATTCTGAAGGCCCGCCTCTGCTCCAGAGCTCCCCTCGGATTGCCCTAGGCCTCAAAAACAAATGCCTTTCAGGCCACTTTTCCCTCTGCCAAATCTGTCTTGTCTCCCAGTGTATCTCCCAGGAGTACCTCCAGTAAACCCTTTGCACACAACACCCCATGTCAACCTAAGACAATCAAGACAAGGGGTAGCAGGTAGCCCGTTCTACCACTCATTGCCGTGCATGGGAATATAGACCCAGTGAAGAAGTTGGAAATGCAAATGTGTAGGTGAAATATTCTTTCTGTATTGGCAAATAATTCCGATTGAAGGGGAAAAAAAATGACCTCTAAAGTCAAACACATCTGTGGGCCAGGTTTAGCTAAAGGGACAGGAATTAGAGTCAGCTCATCCCTGTTTATGAAGTTAGGTAATTTTCATCTTGTATCTCTGTTAACACTGGTCCACCACTTATTTGCTTAAGAGAAGAACTGGACATTTTGTGTGTGAGAAAAGGGAAGGTGGAGGGAACTTAGTTTGTCTGTCCTCCATACCATGTAACTCATGTAACACCATGTAACAAGTACTTTGTAACTTAAGTGATACTTAATTCCTTTCCCTCCCTTCCAGCTGTGCTGAAGTAGATTTCTAGCTTTTTGTGAGTATTAGGGGGTGGAGATTCTCTTCTGTCATTATGTTTTTGGTATCCTTCCTAAAGGGATACTAACAGTGACCATATACCCTATTTTATACCTGCTGTCCCAGTGCAATTATTAATATCCCCCAGCCCTTCCCCAGTGTGTCCCAGTGTGGATGACATGCTTTGTCTCTTCGATGGGGGAGCCATGTACTGTTACGTCTCGGGGTATAATTTTTCTTCCATGAACAAGATTTTTGGACTTCCAGGATAATTAAGATATACTGCCTTGCAAAGAATGAAATTCATTAAAAGTAACATTTTTTTGTCTTGCAAGTTGAAATCATTCTCAATGTCCCAGTGCAGCAATTTGACCCAATACTACTTTTCAGGGGAATACTTTTCACACTCACTTCACAGTTTAAACCAATTTGATTTCACTACTAATTTGCCTTATTTTAACTTGGACATGCTGAAGCAGTTCAGGCTGCCTCCAAACACTTACTGCCTCATTAGCTGATGGCTGTCGTCTAATGACTCTCGGAGCAAATGAGAGCTTCTGAGGCAGTGGACGCCAGTGGGAACGGCTCTTTGCAAACTGAAAGAGAGGATGTCCAAATTGGATTTAATTCCACCCTTTGTTAGCTTTGGGGTAGTTAGCATTTATTTAAATGAAATTGTAATTTTCGGTGGTGCTGATTGATGGGAAATGCCTGGGTGAATAGACTGAACCCATCATACACAGTCCGTCACATAGTTGAGTAAGTATCTAACAAGGGGAGAGTTTTCTGTTAGAGAGTTCAATATAATTTTCTAAGGTTAGCTATAAAGAGAGATGTTGATGTAAACCTTTATATGTACATATGTATAGATACATGCACATCCCCCATATGTGTGTGTGTATATGTATCCCTGCCGCATGTATACATATGCGTTAAAAATATATATGCATTAAAAAACATGGCTCCTTTCCTTTTCTTTCACCAGAGTATAGATTAGGCTATTTGGTTATAATAAAAGCCTGAGGCTTACTCAGCCTATCTCAAGGACAAACGTAAGAATGAGAGAGATGGAAATCTTTTTTTTTTTTTTTTTTTTTTTTTTTTTTTAAGATTTTATTCTTAGGCAATCTCTACATCCAATGTCAGGCTCCAACTTACAACCTCTACATCAAGAGTCGCATGCTCCACCGGCTGAGTCAACCAGAATCTCCTGGGATGGAAATCTTTCATGGAGAAAAGGAGCCCAGGTTTACGTATAGGCTACACAAGGCTCTAAAAGTAATTCAGGATCTAGGCAGTTACTCTTAATGGCCCATCTAACCTTGATCTTCACCTCACCTTTCTTTATTTATAAAGCTTCACTTTTTCCCCCCTATGAAAAGTAGACTACTTCCCAACCTCATAAGATAAATCATATTTTGTCTAAGGCAGGCTGCATAATCTAATTCCCTTTGCTAGTATTTGCTTTAGTGGTGAGCAGGAGAACAGATTCCGGGCAATGGCACACAGAAGAAAATCCACTGTGGTAATTTGGGAAAGATTTTGCTGTCTGGTGAGACAAGAAGTGGTGGTGAGTCTGGTTCTGTTTTTCTGCCATGAAATCATGTGCAAGGATTTTATGATTACAACAATGGAAGCCATCTTAAAGCATGGGACTAACAGCCTGGACGTAAAGAACCAATATGCTGAGGAGAGCCTTGTAGAAGGATAGGGAAAGAAGCTAGGTCCTTGACAATGTTCCTAAACAGTTTTCCCAAACCTAGACCACCTATCTCCAGACTTTTTGTCATGTGATAAAATGAAATATTTTTTACTGCTTGAGCCATTCTTGGTTTTGTAGTCTATTCCTTGTCCTCCAAAGCATCTCTGGCAGTATCCAAGGGAGCTCCAGGGACAAGATTATCTTGTTGTCTGCTCAGTACCAGTATTTTGTGGGTATTTATTTCTATATATTCAGGGTGGCTTTATTCAGAATCAGACCTTTCTAACACCAGTGGTTCAGAGCTCTCCAGAACGTATTTCTTCCCTATTATGCTTCATGATTGAGCAATACTGCAGTATTCCCTTTGACATACTGGAGGTTTATCATTAGATAAATGTCCAAGTGATAACATGAAGACTTTCTGCTTTGGTATATTTGACCTTCATATTTCCCTTAGTTGATCATTCATGCAATTCTCAAATGTTTATTGAGCCCTTGATATGTGTGAAGTTTGGCAATTTAGTGGGAAAACACAGAAATGCTCCCTGCCTTCTTGCAATTTACATTAAAGTCAGATTATACTATTTCCTTACTCTTCTGGCCTGTTGATACAGAATTCCAGAGATATCCAAGATATTAAGCTACTAGAACAGGGTATAGAAACCTCCCAGAATGAATGTGTGTCTTTTTGAAGATGAGGAAGAGGATAGCAGGTGACTCTTTTTGTATTCTTTTCTTTTTTCTTTTTTTGGTTATGGTATTGAAAGAGTTGAGACAGCAGTGAAATATTGCATTGAGATTTTATTGTTCTTACCCAAACCATATTTATTTATTTTTATTTTTTTTAATATGAAATTTATTGTCAAATTGGTTTCCATACAACACCCAGTGCTCATCCCAACAGGCGCCCTCCTCAACGCCCATCACCCACCCTCCCCTCCCTCCCACCCCCCCATCAGCCCTCAGTTTGTTCTCAGTTTTTAAGAGTCTCTTATGGTTTGGCTCCCTCCCTCTCTAACTTTTTTTTTTTCCCTTCCCCTCCCCCATGGTCCTATGTTAAGTTTCTCAGGATCCACATAAGAGTGAAAACATATGGTATCTGCCTTTCTCTTTATGACTTATTTCACTTAGCATAACACTCTCCGGTTCCATCCATGTTGCTAAAAAAGGCCATGTTGCATTCTTTCTCATTGCCACGTAGTATTCCATTGTGTATAAAAACCACAATTTCTTTATCCATTCGTCAGTTGATGGACATTTAGGCTCTTTCCATAATTTGGCTATTGTTGAAAGTGCTGCTATAAACATCGGGGTACAAGTGCCCCTATGCATCAGCACTCCTGTATCCTTGGGTAAATTCCTAGCAGTGCTACTGCTGGGTCAGAGGGTAGACCTATTTTTAATTTTTTGAGGAAACTCCACACTGTTTTCCAGAGCGGCTGTACCAGTTTGCATTCCCACCAACAGTGCAAGAGGGTTCCCGTTTCTCCACATCCTCTCCAGCATCTATAGTCTCCTGATTTGTTCATTTTGGCCACTCTGACTGGCGTGAGGTGGTATCTGAGTGTGGTTTTGATTTGTATTTCCCTGATGAGGAGCGACGTTGAGCATCTTTTCATGTGCCTGTTGGCCATCTGGGTGTCTTCTTTAGAGAAGTGTCTATCCATGTTTTCTGCCCATTTCTTCACTGGGTTATTTGTTTTTCGTGTGTGGAGCCCAAACTGTATTTAGAATGTCTAGTCTGGAACCAGGATATTGTACCCTCTGTAGATTACTAATCTGAATTTTTAGAGTATAAAAACAAACAAACAAATACATTAATATTCAACTGTCGTCTTAATAATCTGAAAGAATCCAAGTCATGCATACCAAAGTGGGTGGTAATAAGTTTTACCAAGGGTCTCCCAACTTTTATGTTGGTGTTGAATCAGTTGCAAGTCCTAGGATTTTAGGACTTCCATTTGGCATGAAACAGGGAAGTAACAGTGCTTTGAGTGGCTTCTCTATATTCACATGTGGGTAAGAACATTAAATTTGAGAGTTCTTTTCAACTAATTACTGGGCTATAATCATCACATTCAGTTTGTCTGGATTGTGTGTGTGTGTGTGTGTGTGTGTGTGTGTGTCTTTTTATTGGATGGGGCCATCATTACTTCTTTCCCTAAAGCAGTTTCTCTTCATCATGAAGTGAATGCAATGAGTTAGTGGGTTGTTAAGTTAGTATTTGCTTATTTATCTGTCCTCATATCTTAGGCCCTTATGGGGCTATTCAACTATCCAGGATTAATAGTTAGAGTGAACCTTGAATCAGTCAAGCATGGGTCTCTATTTGGTGGCTGTCTGTGGTGTTTTTTGTTTTTTTTTGTTTTTTTTTTTTTTTCAACGTTTATTTATTTTTGGGACAGAGAGAGACAGAGCATGAATGGGGGAGGGGCAGAGAGAGAGGGAGACACAGAATCGGAAACAGGCTCCAGGCTCCGAGCCATCAGCCCAGAGCCTGACGCGGGGCTCGAACTCACGGACCGCGAGATCGTGACCCGGCTGAAGTCGGACGCTTAACCGACTGCGCCACCCAGGCGCCCCTGTCTGTGGTGGTTTTTGTATTCTAGGGAACAAAACAATAATCCTTTAGAGTCCATACTTATGGAAAGTATATCGATGGTGTTTTCTTTGATTTCTCCTTTGCTTTCCCACATAGTAGTCTCTCCTTTCGTTCTCTATTGGTTGGCATTTTAATGAATGTTACCTTCACAGCCCCTTTGGCAAAAATTTCCTTGTTAAATTAAAGCTTTATTTTCTAGGCTAGCTCTCTGCATTCTCAATGCCAACTCAGAATATCAATCATCCTTACCCATCCCCTACCCCCCTTTAAATGTCTAAATTAAGCCCCTTGGTCACTTTTTCCCATCATTGCCAGATTTAAAAATCTGTATTTCAGAGGCAGTGACCATAACCTTGACCCAATACTTATTTTAAGAATCAAATTATATTCTGGATATTGGCCTAGCACAATGGCTTGAAGGCCTATAAGTCAGCCTGTGTTTTTTTTTTTCAAGATAACATTTTTATTTATTCATAGTATTTTGCTTTTTTTTTAAATTTTTTAACTTTTTTTAAATTTATTTTTGAGACAGAAAGAGACAGAGCATGAGCAGGGGAGGGGCAGAGAGAGAGAGACACACACACAGAATCCGAAGCAGGCTCCAGGCTCTGAGCTGTCAGCACAGAGCCTGACGTGGGGCTGGAACTCACAGATTGTGAGATCATGACCTGAGCTGAAGTCGGATGCTCAACCGACTGAGCCACCCAGGTGCTCCCATCACTATGTTTCAAAGAAATTTGCTTCATTAAAAAGATTCAAGTCATCATTTAGAGGCAGTGAGGCAAAAACTAGATCAGTCCTATGAAGAACCGTTTGCTACACATGTAGTTACGAAAACCTTTAAGGTGAATTTGAAACAGGCAACCAAGTGACAGACTGCACTCCTGTCAGTTGTGTCTAGGAAATGAGATCCACAGGTGGTAGACAGTGAAAAATATTTGCCATCATTAAGCTCTACTTTTCATTTCTAAAATATGCACCTTAGTGCAAAACAAAATTGTATCTACAAATGAACAATGAACATTTTGATGGACTTTTCATTGCTTTGATGAGCCATACACATACCTTCAATTCTGTATTAATTACATTAATTAATTATTCAGCTTTTAGCATGGGTAATAATTTGACACTTAGACTCAAAATAGCAAGGACTGATGGCCTACCCATGGCTTTGAGGAGTAGAAGCCAATTGGAATAATAGTACAGACTTCTTAATTTTAAAATATGCATATTTCTAATGTGGAAATTTATAATTCTTCAAGAAAAATTAGGTTGTTTCTCTATTCCCTGAAACCTCTTCCCCTTCTCAGTTACTCCCTGCTGCTAATAAGATGCTAGAGCCATATAGCATTGTTCGTAAGGCAGGACGGAGACCTTGGACTAAGCACAGCTCATTCTTCCCCTTCCCTCCTTCCCTCCCCCCTCCCCTTTCCTCCTTTCCCCTGCCTCAGTTTTTCTTCTCTCCTTCATACTTAAATAATTCTTGGTGGGGGTCAGAGAGAGAAGCAGTACTAAGTGTGTTGATTTCATAGACCCTTAAGCTCCTGGTGGTAAGAGAGTTGGCCTAAATAGAAATAATATTGTCCTAAACAAGCTACTGTGAGGAGAATACATTGACAAGAGGCTGAAAGAAAGATTGGAGTAACAAAAGATCAGGTGCACAAGGAATATTACTTCCTTATTCTTCCACAGTAAGACAATTTTTTAAAAACCTTCCTTCAGGGGCACCTGGGTGGCCCAGATGGTTGAGTGTCTGACTTCAGTTCAGGTCATGATCTTGCAGTTCAAGGGTTTGAGCCCCATGTTGGGGTCTGTGTTGACAGCTCAGAGCTTGGAGCCTGCTTCACGTTCTGTGTCTCCCTCTGTCTCTGTGCCCCTCCCCTGCTTGTGCTCTGTCTCTGTCTCTCTCAAAAATAAATAAACATTAAAAAAAAAACCCTCCTTCAGCTAGGCTGTCTGTCAGGTGCAAGTTTAGGAGAACCTGTGTGTTGCTGTGGCCTGTGTGTGTGTATTTGTGTGGGTGTGGGTGGGTGTGATGGGTGGCTTAGAGCTCTCAAAGTCACATGTTCACACAGGAATCTGCTTAGATATCCACTGTCAGGTTTGACCCTTGGTCACTGGTCAACACAAGGAGCTGTGGGCATGTGCGTGACAGGCCCCTTCACTGTCATCAGCTTTCTGCTCTGTGCCATTCTTGGTGTCCAGTAATTACTCTGCCACCTCTGTGACCAACTGGTACATGAGGTGGTCCAAGAGCAATGTCCCCATAGTCCCCTGGCCACTGCCCTCCACCAGAGGGCACTCTTGCGGTGCCAGGAAAGAGGAGCCGGAGATCTTTATGTAATCCACCACCTTTCTTTCCCCATCTCTTGCCCTGTGACTCTCATTTCCTTTAGCCAGGGATAGAGAAGTCCATTCTTTGGACTAAGTGACCTGGGGGGGGGGGGAGGGGGTGCTAACCTGTCTCTCTAGCCAGACTCTTTCCCCACACTCATCTTTGGGTTTTGGCAATCTGCCACACGGCTGATGAGATAGGTGCTGACATGCAACTCTACAAAAAAGCATTATCTTTTATAAATCATTCCTTATTTCTAATTTTGTCTTTAGTCTCTGTTCATTTTTTATTAATTAGACAACACAAGAGTTTGTCTACTTTATTGTCTATCCTCTCTTTTTCTGATTTGCCCCACATCAAAAACCCAGTATACATTCGATATCATTGTTGCTGGGTCTTAAAGCAAACATACTATTTCAAGCTTCCTGTTTCTACACTTTCCTGATACTTCTTTGTTTTCTGGACTTAAATTGCTTTTCATCATAAATAGGAAAATATATTTTATCTATTAGTAGTTTCTCTTAAGATCTATAGAGCAAAAAATATTTTTTCTATTAATATAATAATGCAACTATTGAATTCTATGGAAGATGATGAGACACACATTTTTACTTCCTCTCTGCTGCCGCCTCAGACCTGCTGTGTTTTGTTGATAGAGCAGCCCCAGTTACTTTTGTACAATTTTTTCTGTTCAGTACTTTTAAACTTGTTTCCTTTAATATCAGTAATTAATTACCTCTTCTGCTTTGTTTTATTTACCTCATAACTCTGCTTATGACTTTATAAGGTATGGCTTCATAGAATTTTAACATTTACATGCAGTCCAATGCACAGACCTTAAGTACATGGTTTGATGTGCTTACCAGGTGCACGTGCTCACAACAAGCGTAACAAACTGCAGAACATCATGTCACGAAGATACCTGGTGTACCTTTCCAATCAGCCTGTACCCCTTCTTCCAAAGACAACCGCTATTCTGATTTCTTTAAACATAAGATTAGTTTTGTCTGTAGAACTTAATTAGAATATGTGTCTGGGGCTTTTTTCTCAGAAAGAAGCTTCATCTATGTAGTATGTATCAGTAATGCATTGCTTTCCTTTGCCACAGAATAGCCCACACGTGACTAAATCATACTTTGGCAATTCTTCTGTTGATGGACATTTGACATTTGGTGTGGTTACCAGTTTTGGGCTATTGTAAATAAAGCTTCTGTGAACATTCACGTCCAAGTCTTTTTATAGACATGTGCTTTCATTTTTTTCTTGGACAAATACCCAAGAATGGAAATGCTTCTTCATAGGGTAGGTGTATGTTTAACTTTGTGGAAAACTTCTAGAATGATTTTCAAAGTGGTTTTACCATTCCTCCCGTCCCTCTAACGTATAAGGGTCTGCTTGTTTTGCATCCTCACTAACATTTGATTAGGTCAGTCTTTGTAGCCATTCCAATAGGTGTGTGTGGCAATATCTCTTTGGTGGACTGAATTTAGCTTTTCCTAGTGACTAAGCATGATGAGAACTTTTCCATGTGCTTATTGCCCGTTTGTGTATCTTCCTTTGTCAAGTGGCCATTCTTTGGCTCATGATTAAAACCGTACTTTTGTCTTGTATTGAATTGTAAGAATTATTTATATATCTAGATATCAGTCCTTTGTTAGCTATATGTACTGCAAATATTTTCTCTCAGTTGTGGCTTGCTTATTAATTTCTTTTTTTTTTTAATTTTATTGTAACCATGTTTGTTTATTTTTTTTTAATTTACATCCAAGTTAGTTAGCATATAGTGGGACAGTGATTTCAGGAGTAGATTCCTTAGTGCCCCTTACCCATTTAGCCCATCCCCCTCCCACAACCCCTCCAGCAACTCTCAGTTTGTTCTCCATATATATGAGTTTCTTCTGTTTTGTCCCTCTCCCTGTTTTTGTATTATTTTTGTTTCCCTTCCCTTATGTTCATCTGTTTGTCTCTTAAAGTCCTCATATGAGTGAAGTCATATGGTATTTGTCTTTCTTTGACTAATTTCACTTAGCATAATACCCTCTAGTTCCATCCATGTAGTTGCAAATGGCAAGATTTCATTCTTTTTTGATTGCCGAGTAATACTCCATTGCATATATATATACCACATCTTCTTTATCCATTCATCCATCGATGGACATTTGGGCTCTTTCCATACTTTGGCTATTGTTGATAGTGCTGCTATAAACATTGGGGTGCATATGCCCCTTCGAAACTTGCTTATTAATTTCTTAATGATATCCTTTGATGAACAGAAGTTTTTAATTCTGGTGGAGTCCATTTTTCAATTTTTCTTTTTTTGTCAGTGTTATACATTTATTTATTAATTTATTTATTTAAAAATGTTTATTATTTATTTCTTATAAACAGAGAGAACACACGCATGACCAGGGGAAGAGGCAGAGAGAGGGAGAGAAAGAGAATCCCAAGCAAGTTTCAAGCTTTCAGCTTAGAGCCTGATGTGGATGGGGCTCGGTCTCACGATCTGTGAAATCATGATCTGAACCAAAATCAAGAGTCCATCTCTTAATCAATTGAGCCACCCAGATGCCTCAGTGCTATACCTTTATGTAAAAATTTTGTTTTCTGGGGTGCCTGGGTGGCTTGGTTGGTTAAGCATCCAACTCTTGATTTTGGCTCAGGTCATGATCTAAGGATCAATTGTAAGATTGAGCCCTAAGTTGGACTCTGCACTGATAGCATGGAGCCTGCTTGGGATTCTTTCTCTCCCTGTTTCTCTGCCCCTCCCTGGCTTGTTCTCACTCTCTTTCTCTCAAAATAAACATTTAAAAAAATAAAAGATATAAAAATTTTGTTTTCT
This sequence comes from Lynx canadensis, assembly GCF_007474595.2. Taxonomy (NCBI): domain Eukaryota; kingdom Metazoa; phylum Chordata; class Mammalia; order Carnivora; family Felidae; genus Lynx; species Lynx canadensis. Next base: position 125,391,046 of record NC_044308.2, read on the forward strand.
GCTTTGTTTTGTTACTCTTTACTTATAATCTTACAGTCTTTTGATAAGAAAATGTGTGTGGCTTACATTTAACTTAAAAATTGGAAACCTTAGCTTTATTCTTTCCATCTTACATTATTTCCTATTTTTCCTTATTTTTTATTTTTGTGTGTTTGATCAAGTTTTGTGCTTTTTTAAAAAACTAATGTTAGTTTAGAAGTTTCTTGGTACTTAAAGTTTTTTTTTAATGTTTGTTTATTTTTGAGAGAGAGAGAGAGAGAGAGAGAGAGAGAGAGAGAGAGATGGCGCAAGTAGGGGAGGAGAAGAGAGAGAGGGAGACACAGAATCCAAAGCAGCCTCCTAGCTCTGATCTGTCAGCACAGATCCTGATGTGGGGCTCAAACTCACACATGACCTGATCTGAAGTCGGACGCTTAATCGACTGAGCCCCAGGTGCCTGGTCTTGGTACTTTGTCTTCTACCAATTGCGATCTTGTTATTTCCAATACACGTAATTGAATATATACAAGCATACCTTATTTTATTGTGCTTCTCTTTATTGTGCTTTGAAGATATTTCTGCAAATTGAAGTTTTGTAGCAACTCTGCATGGAGTAAGTCAGTAGTCACTATTTTCTAACAGCATTTGCTCACTTTGTGTCTCTGTGTCACATTTTGGTAGTTCTCACAATATTTCAAGCTTTTTCATTATTTTATTTGTAATGGTGATCTGTGATCAGTGATGATGACTCACTGAAAGCTCAGACGATGGTTAGAATTTTTTGTTTTTTTGAGAGAGAGCGCGCGCGCGCGCGTGCCTGCGCACAAGTGGGGGAGGGGCAGAGAGAGCTAGGGAGACACAGAATCTGAAGCAGGCTCCAGGCTCCAGGCTCTGAGCTGTCAGCACAGAGCCTGATGCAGGGCTCAAACCCTTGAGCCGTGAGATCATGACCTGAGTGGAAGTTGGTTGCTTAACCGACCGAGCCATCCAGGTGCCCCAGTAAAATATTTTTAAATTAAGATCTGAACGTTGTTTTTTAGACAAAATGCTGTTGTACACATAACAGACTGCAATATAGTGTAAACACAACTTTTTTATACACTGAGAGTCTCCGAAATTTATTTGACCTGCGTTATTGTCATATTTGCCCTATTGCAGTGGTCTAGAACTGAATCTGCAATATCTCCAAGGTATGCTTGTATTTCTCTACTATTATATGAAATAAGTATATTAACCATATCCCTCAGCCAAGGGTATCTACTGCTTCCAATCATTAAGCTGAGACCTAAAGATAACAGGATGATTATATGTCGATATTTACTTGTGCAAGTCCTGGTTTGTTTCTATTTTCCTGGCATAATTCCTATTTGTACCCTTTTAATCTAAAACTGTCCCAGTTTGTACAATAAATTATATGTGTACAATTAGTGCACAATAAATTAAAGTTTTTAGATCATTTTGATCTCTCTGCTCCCCTCCCACATGCACACCCACTAGAATGTCTTTAATTCTCTCCTTACTGCCTCATGGTCCAGCAGTGAAAAGCAGACTCTAGAGTGATTGGCCAGCTGTGTCATCTTGGTCAAGGTGTTCTCTTTGCCTTAGTTTCCCCATCTGTAAAGTGGGGATCGTGCTATCATTTTCTTCACAGGGTTGTTGTGATGATTTAATCATCTGTACCTAGAGCAGAGCCCATACAGGTTAATGTGCCATAAAAATGTTGGTTGTGATTCCCTGCTCCCTCCCAAGTCAAAGATTTTGCTGAGATAGTTTTTTATTTTTAATTCCACATGATTGTGTCAACTTAGCCATGTGATTCCTGTAGTTCAAGAATTCTAATATGACAAAATTCTAATGATTCTATCATTATATCCATCCAGAGTTCATTGCCTACTGCTGTTTTCTCTCCTTGTCATTGTCCTTATCTTGCCATCTGTTCTGTTCATTTATTTGATTAGAGTCCTTTCCTAAGTGTTTTCCTCAGTTGGGTTCTGTGGGTGATGTGCTCTCTGAATACTTTATATATCTATAAATATATTCCTGTCCACTGTCTGGGTATCAGATTCTTTTGCTCTAATCCTTTTCTCTCATTAATAAAGAGATATTATTCTCCTGTTTTCTAGCATCTAAAATTACAGATGAAAAATTTAATGTTTGTTCTGTATTAATTTTCTAAGGCTAGCATGAAGTACCACAGTGTGGGTGGCTGACATAATAGAAATTTATCTTCCCGTAGTCCTGGGGGTTAGAAGCATGATATTAAGGTGTCGTGGTGTTGATTTCTTGTGAGGGCTCTCTCCTTGGCTTTTAGATTGCTGCCTTCTCCCTGTGTCTTGACATGTTTTTTCCATGTGTGCCTGTGTCTTTGTCCCCTCTTGTAAGGACACCAGTCTTATTGGTTTAGTGCCCACCCTAGCGATGCTGTTGAACTTAGTTCCCTCTTTAAAGACACTGTGTCTAAATATTGTCCCATTCTGAGTACTGAGTAGGATTTCACCATATGAATTTGGGGTAACAAAAATTCAACCCAAACAATGTTATTCTTTTCCTTTTGTAAAGTGATCTTTCTCCTTCCCTCCATCTCTTTTTTCTTTCTTCCCCCTTTCCCTTCCTCATTATTCTGGAACTCAGCCCCTTTAATTTGCAGACTCGAGTGGAACATTTTTTTCCTTTGCTATTTTTTGCCAATCTAGCTGTTTTCTCTTTCTGAAACTCCCATTACTTGTCAATCTTTTAAGAATCTTATTTTTCCTTCATTATTCCCCATCTCTAAGTATATTTGCCCTAGGTTGTGCGATATTCTTCCAATTGACTTTCTAGGTCACTAATTTAGTTTTCAATAAGGACAATTGTTTCCTTAGATCAATATATTCACTTTATAAATATGAAAGCCATGTTTTCTAGTTGCAGAATATTTTTATGGTGCTAACATTGACTTATTTAAATGCTATTTCATTGAATTTTTGTTAAACATTTAGCTATATCCTCCAGGAATCTTATCTGCTTTAAAGGTACACAACTGGAAATTTCTTTGTTTTCTTCCACTTTTGAATTGCCGGGTTACCTTGGGTGCATTGTTAATTTCCTTTGCCTATGCTCTGTTTATCCTTGGTGCATGGGTAAAGCTAATGAGTACTTTGAGAAATGACAAGCCCATGGGTGATGGTCAGCACAGCAGCACCTGCCTCTTCCCTGTGGGTCAGGGATGTAGCAAAAGGTGAGGGATCAGTCCTTTGGTGAACACCAGGAGAAAGCTTCCTTGCTCTCTGACTTATTTGGTCACAATGGTCCCAAGTGTCAGAGTGGAGGAGGAACCCAGTTCACCTTCAGACAACAGGGAAATCTGTAAGTTCTCCCAAGATACCACACAGGGCACCCCCTTTCTTCTTTGGATTCTATGAATTTCTTTAGTACAAGCTCTCAGGGAACATGAGGTCCAGACCTTTTTCCACATCTCTTGATTTCCGATTTGCATGATTCCTTTGCGGAAGGAAAACATCCTGTACCTGTGTTATCCTTTGGGACCCCATCAGAACCCCAGGTTGAAATCCCCTTTTCATGCATCTTGATAGTCTCTTGGCTGGTGTTTTTCTCAGGAGAGATAGACTATGGTTGGCTGTAGTTGAGAAAGAAGAGTGGCTGGAACTCATTTTGAGGCCACCACAGGATTGTTGCTAACTGTGAAAGCTTTCATCTCAACCTGTGGCAAAATTTTTAGTTTTGTAAAATTAAATTAGAATACTGATTATATATTCTTTTCAATACTTATGAAATAACCTTATATTTTGTAACCATATTTATAGCAATTACTTAAACTCAATTCCTTGCATTAATAGTTTTAATGTCAATCATCAGCAGCTGTGCTTCCTGACTTTTAGTGATCTTTTATCATTCTTGAAATCTTTATTTTGGTAAATTTCTTAGACTGATAAATCTGTGGAAATGCAGGAATCATCACAGGTTTTTGTTTTTTTGTTTTTTTTTGTTTTTTTTTTTGGTGAGGCACTGCAAATTTAAAAATGTCATCCTTCCTTTCCTACCTTCCTTTCTCCCTCTCTTTTCATACCTGAATCATAAATTTTTGTGGTTTTAATTCTCGGGTCACAATCTATTGTCCACAACACCTTATAGACACCATCCTGCTAGTTTCTGGCCAGGGGCAGATCTAGGTTTTGTGGAGTCTGAAGTTTACATAATTTAAGGTAGCTTCTTTCAGAAAAAGAATACAAAATCAACAATCTAAAAACTAGTTATGAAAGGTCAGATTTATTTAGAAGGGGACCATGGAACTGTGGGGTCTTGAAGCTTAAACTTTATTAACTACCTGGCTAGTCTGTCTCTGTTTATAAAGGTGTTTAATATCGTGAAGGACAGGGGCACCTGGGTGGCGCAGTCGGTTAAGCGTCCGACTTCAGCCAGGTCACGATCTCGCGGTCCGTGAGTTCGAGCCCCGCGTCAGGCTCTGGGCTGATGGCTCAGAGCCTGGAGCCTGTTTCCAATTCTGTGTCTCCCTCTCTCTCTTCCCCTCCCCCGTTCATGCTCTGTCTCTCTCTGTCCCAAAAATAAATAAACTTTGAAAAAAAAAAAATATCGTGAAGGACAAATGTCAGGCCTGTCTATTTTGGTTCCTTGGTGGTCAGCGTTTCACTCCTGTGCTGAATGCTATTGGGACTTTTTTTTTAATGCTTGAAATTAAAGATTTTCATGGGGGAAAATCTATATTTTGGCCTCCTTTTATCAATGTTATCTGATATCTGGTGAATCTGTAGATTCAGATCTTTTAGCTCAGGACAGTTTTCTCCCATTATATCTTTGATTTTTTATTTTCTTTCCATGTATTTGTTTTCTTCTCCAGTAAATTCTGAGTTGCATGTCTATTCTGTGCCCAAAGCTATCATCTTTCTTGTAGTTTTTATTTCTTAGTTCTTTTCTTTGCATTTGGGCGACAAGTTTGTCTTCTATTTTACTTATTTTATTTCCCTTAGTGTTGACTTACTACTTTTAATACGTTTTCAAATTCTGCTATAATCTTTTATTTTATCAATATTCTATTTTATCTCACTTGGCTCTCATTTTATCACCAGCTGCCTCTCATTCATCTCTGTCTTCATTTCTGCTGAGGATATTCATCTTTTTCCTTTTGTTTTATAGAGTATATGTTTTATTACAAGCAGAAAGTAAGTATTCTTATTTATGCTTCTTAAAATAAATATGTTTCAAACACATATTTTGTCTCTGCATCTTGAGTGCATATTCCCTTCATGTTACAGAATCTTTTTATTTGACATATAATAATATAATATAATATAATATAATATAATATAATATAATATAATATAATATAATATTTTTAACTCATATTCATAGAATGGTTAAAGTTCTATCCAGATATGACATTTTCCTTTAAAAGGTACTATTTATTTTCTACTAGAATGTTGTGAGAATCCTTTTTGTTTTTAACTGTAGGCATGGCTACCAGTTTGGTGATCCATAAGTATGAAAAAAGAGGGAGGGAATTTTCTTTCTTTATTGAGTTTCCCCTACACAGGACTTTTGTGTTTCCATTTCCTTGCTGGTGATGTGCCTGCCACATTAGGCAAGACTAATGCTGCTTAAGAAGTGCCTTAGCGGTGCCTGGGTGGCTCAGTAGGTTGGGCATCTGACTTTTGGTTTTGGCTCAGGTCATGATCTCACAGTTTCGTGAGTTTAGGCTCTGCGCCTGCTTGGGGTTCTCTCTCTCTTCCACTCTCTCTGTCCCTCCCCCCTTTGTGCTGTTCTTTGTCTTTATCAAAATAAATAAAGAAACTTAAAAAAAAAAAGTACCTTTAGTGTTTCTGTTGGCAGTAAATTGGGTGAAGCCTACTTCATAGCTGCCCTAAATGGTACTGAGCTGTGGTGGCTTAAGAAATGCCAAATGAACTTTCCTTATCTTTTCCATGGGTTCCCATGTCTCCTCCCAGCATCTTGCACATCAAGAGTGTTGTTGGGTCTGAGATATCCCCTATTTGTTTTCCTTGGCACCTCACTTACCTCTCATGGAGGTCAAGTGCATGTTCCATTAGTGCAAAATCAGTGAAAATGTTCTTAAACTTTTCTGCATGTGCATGACACATTTTCCTATGTGAATTCAGGCTTTCTATTATTCCTACATCAACTCAAACATTTTGATGAGAACTGCAAAGAGGAAAATAAGGTCCATGCTCGCTTGCTGTTCTAGCTCATGTGCTTACCTCCACAGTACTGCATGTTTGAGAAGTGGCGGACCGGACTTGGCGAGGGCTGACATACTTGCATTGAGGAATGAAATGGAAAGAAAGTGGCATAGATTTGGAAGGAGGTAAAAGTACAAATTTACGGATGGTTGCCATATACCAGCAAAGTGAGTTAGGAGACACCTGCTAGCTTCTAACCCTGGTAATGGAATTAGAACATGATGGTTTGGCACTGAATATTGCACCTGACCTAGAAAAATAGCACTCTGTTATGGCTTTGCATGGTTAGTTTCATGTGACTTGTATAAACTACAGTGGCAAATTCTCTCCTTCTACTGAGCAGCTTCTAAATTCAGTGGCTTTCGGGGCGCCTGGGTGGCTCATTCGGTTAAGCAGCCGACTTCGGCTCAGGTCATAATCTCGCGGTCCGTGAGTTCAAACCCCCCATCGGGCTCTGTGCTGATAGCTCAGAGCCTGGAGCCTGTTTCAGATTCTGTGTCTCCCTCTCTCTGACCCTCCCCCATTCATGCTCTGTCTCTCTCTGTCTCAAAAATAAATAAACATTAAAAAAAAAAAAATTTAATTCAGTGGCTTTCTCTCCAGGACTGTGACCTTTGGTTGTACACATCTAATTGGGTAGTTGAAAACCTGAATAGTGACAAATGTTCTAATTTCTGCAGAGTGCTTCTCTTGTGGGATTGGGCTTAAGGAAAACACTGGCAAATCTGTGATACATGTGAGGAAAGGGGTATGATGAAAGGCCTGAAGGAATTTATCAGGGATGTCTAGAAGTATCCCAAGAAAAGGAAAAAGAAAGGTAGGCCACTTTTCTCTTTTTTTTTTCATTGATGAACACAAGAATTAAGATTATGACCCACTGTCTTCTTTTATTCCCATTACAATGGATTTTGAGAATATTTACTTCCAAAGAAAATTCTGGGTTCTAATCTCAGGTCTTACTCTGGGGAGAATTACACAAACTCTCTAATATCAATGTCTTTGCTGGTAAAATGTGAATAATAATACACACTGGATATATTGACATAACTGAGGACCCTATGTCTGGCACCTACAGGGCACTTGATAGTACCAGCTGTTATTTTTATCTCTCTTTTATTGCTGTATTTACTATTATATTAATAAATTATGGTTATAAATCTTGTCTGCAAACAATGAAAACCAATATTCACCTGGTTTCATATGTATATAAAACTGAAAACTCAGGAATAGAGCAGACTTCAGGAATGGCTGATTCAGGGTTTATACACTGTGACAAAGATGTCCTCCTGACTTTTTCTTGAGATATAATTACTTCATTCTCAGTCTCCATGTGATGGCAGGATTGCACAGGGGGTCAGAATATGCCACCCCAAAATATGTTACTCTGGCAGAAGGATTATTTTGAGCTGAAGGAAATTGAGAAAAAAGCAGATGCAAGGTAAAGTCTCTGCTATGTCTCAATCTGCCTGAAGACAGATCATAGATTCCACTTATGAAGGTGCTTCTGTCTTCCCTATCCTTCGCCTACCAGGAAGAGGCTAACAGCCTCATCGCTGGCAATGGCAGGGCACCAAGAGAGTCCACACAAACAAACCTCAGTATCTAGCCCTTATCTACCATTAGTTTTCTCTTATATTTGCCTTCTTACAATTTGCTGCCCCTAGAAGTTCAGTCCTTCTCCTTTGTCTTATCACTTTACTTTAAATCTGTCCTCTTTTTTTTTTGTCCAAATGGCATAAAAGCTTCCAAGCCTGGCTGTTTCTTTGGGAATTTTCTCTTCTTTCTGTGAAACCTCCTTACACTGCGTAAAACTTTTAACATCAAATAAATGTGCATGCCTTTTCTTTGTTAATCTGTCTGTTGTCGATTTATTTCACAGACCCAGCTGAAGAATCCAAGAGGGTACAGGAGAATTGTCCTCCTCTGCAATTGTTTAAGCAGTTCCAAGAGTCAGATCATGAGAGAGAGCACGCGTCATTGTGCCAGCAGGAGTAGGAATGTGTTGAGATTCTGATTGGCCAGCTTGGGTCACTTGCCCATCTTGCACCATCTTCATATACTGAATTATGCCTGGGGAGGGAGCCCTACCTTGACTGTATTGTCTGCCAGTGGGGCAGAGCTGCTGAGAGAAGGGAGACTGGATGCTGGGGAGGCAAGCGACAGATGTGCAGTCGGTTAAGAAATGGGATGAGAGAGGAGGATTCTTTCTCCATTGAACATGCTAGTTCATCTTTTACTGTAGGTTTGCAAATAAAGGATGGAGGAATGACTTAATAATGACCTCTAAATGTAAGCAATACTAAAAATCAGGGATAAGGACCTGTCATTTTCCTGGATTTCATTTCTCCATTTAGGACACAACTGACCAATGTGGTGACAGGAGAGCCTAATGAAGAGCTTAGGGAGAGAGTGGGGGCTTTCACTTAATTGGACCATGCCCGGCAATGAAATGGAATAATGCAGCCATCCGCAGAAAACAGGCTGAAAGGACTAGATGAATTTTGACCAGATTTAATTGTGACCAGATTGTGGGAGTGAAAAGTTTCAGTGTGAGTCAAGTTAACTGTTTTATTTCATGTCCCATTTTTAATGCTTCCATATAGCCCTCTCGCTTTTTCTAAATTACATGCCTCATTGTATTTGAGTTCCTCCTGCTTTTGACAGCTCCATGGCTTCCAATTTTGCTTCTGCTGCTTTGATTATTATTCCTGATTTGGTTGTTGATGAGACATGTGGTTTTCTTCAATTAGCTCTGTCACTCTTACAAATGTGTGTGTCTCGCAAGTGTCCTAATTAAAGTCAGGAGGAGGAGGGGGGCAGAAATTACAGGCAATTACAGCGGTGCCACCCTCCCCTCTCCCTGCTCTTTTCTCCTCATCATCGGGGCGCGTTCTTCTGTATCTCCATTTTGCAAGCACATTGAGCAGCCTCTCTGTTTAAAATCCCATTAATTTTTTCTGAACACGATATGCCGCTGTGTCAGTGTGTCATGCATTAGCTTTCAGGAAACCCCATAGCTTTCATTTAGCTTTATTAAGTACAGTCTCCTCTCTGCCAGTTTCTATCATTCTTTCAATTCGTCCTGAGATAGAAGACTCCCTTCACCATTATGCATGGTGCTGTAAAGTCTCCCCAAACCTGCGGCCGCCTCTTGTGTGGGCTTACCTTCAGTTCACTCCATTTCGATGCTACACACATTGATTGATTCTCTGGGTCTCCGCAACATGCAGGGCAGCATGCTAGGAGCCTGGACTACAAAGATAAGTAAGCGCAATGAGGCTAAGACAGTGTGGATATGTAGTAAGAAAAAGCTGGATTTCAGAGCTGGACACGGCAGAGTTCAAATGCCTGCTTTGCCATGTGCTAGCTGTTTGGCCTTGGGTAAATCACTTAGCTGGTTTTTTTCATGTGTTAAAATTATGCTAATAATACTTACCTTGCAGAGTTGTTGTGAAGATTGGAGTTAATGTATGCAAAGTAGCTAGTTTAGTGCCTGCTATACCTCCATAAATGGGAGCTATAATTATTATCATGAATAAGATATAGTGTACTTAAGGAACTCACCATCTACTCAAAGGGAGAGAAGAGTAAATTAACTCTTATAATATATTGTTATATATATATAATAATGAAAGTATGTAGGTGGTAATGGAGTAGCATGTTCTCTCTTCCACCCACCTGTCCGTCCTCCCCTATGTAATCTACCCTCCAACATCTCCAATATACTTTGGCCACCTGACCTACCCCTTCTCAGTCTCCCTTCACTGGTCTCTGTTCCCTCTGCCTGCAAAGCTCATCTGCATGGTCCTTACATGGCTGTCTCTTCCTCACCACCCACCATTCAGCTTAGTCATCTACTAGAAAGGCTTTCCATTGCCATCCAGTCTAAAGTAGCTCATCCACTCACCTCCATTTTGAAAAACAAAACAGTTTTATTTACTTCGTAGGAATTATCTGCGATTACCTTATCTGTTGGTTTTGATGTTTATTTCCTGGTGCTCCCCACCGGATATAAATGCCATGAGGGCAGGGACCATATCTGTGTTTGTTCACAGCTGTTTTCCTGTTGACAAGAACAGTGGCTACAACATAGACCATGCTAAATAAATACTTGGGGGAATGAATAGTGGTGGGAGATACCCAGTAGAGACCTTGAACAGAAGGAGTTCTGTGGTGGTAGCTGTGCATTTTGCTGTTGCTATTATTGACAAGTGCCCACTACCCAACACATCTACCATTAAGGGCTCCCAGGTCTAAGGCAAGAGGCTAAGATAATGGGAATCTCACACAGTGATGTCTAACTGTGTACTGCTCAACCTGGCTTTAGAAAACTGGTTTTGAATGTCCTTCTTCAATCATCTACTATGTGGTTTCTACCTGTTTGAGTCCTTCTTCCTGGACTCAGGCAAATTCTTGGCAGGAGTCTGGTGAAGGCACCAAGTGGTGGTTCTCAATAAGTTTTCATGGAAATCCATCTTTTATTGTGCCTTCTTCTATGACTTCCCAGTGAGAGGGCGAGGATGATTATAGGAATAAGGTAAAAAGGCATTTGAGTCTTTGGGAGGCTGAGCATTTAGCTTTAGGCATGGCTTCTAGAAATAAGTGCTGACTTTTACAACTAACATTTCTCTTCCAGTGTCTGACTTGGGCTTAGAATGACAAGGCATCAAGGAGTCCTGGCCAGTGTTTATAAAAATGTGTGACCTTGATCAAAAGCAGAGATTGGGTGAAATATAGCAGGCTTAGTGAAAATCTATTCCTCCTGTTGGAAAGACAATTCAGAGGGCAAAAAGCACATATCAAAGTTCCTAATTTACTGAGGAGGACCAGTCACACCATTTTCTTATAAAAACGACAAAGTTTTTGTTTTAGCTCCACCAAGACTTGCAGTTCTCATATGCAAAAATATCTGCAAGGCATCCACGTAGCTTCCAATCAAGTGGTTAACTAAGACTTTGTAGTTGCTTCATTGGGGCTTATGGGGCTTCTTACACCTCTCTTAGAATTTTAATTTGCATCCAGATATATTTATATTTTCTCTTAATTGTCTTTCTCAGTCTCAATCCAAAAAGGAGCCTGAAGACTTAATGCAACTTAACTTTTATCTTTATATGATTACATTTAAGTGTAATTTCAGGTTTTAATATGACACGGGAACAACGGATATGGCCAGGGGACTTAATCTAATTCATTGCAATTCATCTAAAGGCCTTGGCAGTGGCAGAAGCTCAAAAAATTTGTTCGAATCTCTTAGTCTTTCAAACGCTTGTGAGTCTGTCTTGCCTACACAGACTGTAGAAATTTGTTCCGTCATACACACAAAAAAGCGTTTTAGATGAGCCACATAAGTATACTTCAAACGTATTGTTTATTAGAATGAACTGAAATAGATATCATGGGTATTTGGGTTATTGTTAGCTTTCTGTTAGAATATCCTTGTGTAGACTGTAAGTCGGGACTTTTAAATGGTTGGGTCTTAATCTCCATTAAGATGCTGTTGGTGTTGGGATTTTTAACATGTTGTCATATTGCTGGGTTTTGGCACACCATATATTGGATACAAATTGAGTTGTTCATGATATTCCAGATCATGACAGTTTCCCCAGTGTACATACTTGAACCTCTCCTATTCAATTTGGAAACAGACCTCATTTGTTAGATGGTAATCATTAATATATCAGCCAAAGTGATTCGGTAATAGTCCTCCAACTTCTTTAGCCATAGGCTGGACATGATCATAGTCTGGCCAATATTAGCCCTTCCATGGGATCTTTCCAACTCAAGCTGGGAGAGAAAAACACTCTTGTCTTTTAGTCAGGCAACGGTTAGAATGTGAGTCTCTTGACACAGGCAGCCACATTTGCAACAATGTGGAGGAGGTCTGTTTACATTAAGAGAAAATAAAGCCAGTATTCATTCAGAGAGAAGCAAAGAGAAGAGATCCAGCCGCCTAGTCTGGAGTGCCTGGTCTGATCATCCCAGCCACACGCTTGCCTGTGCAGGGCACCTGAGCCAATATTTTTTGTTTCTTTTGTTTAAGGTAGTTTTTTGTTTTGTTTTGTTTTGTTTTTTTCAACGTTTATTTATTTTTGAGACAGAGAGAGACAGAGCATGAACGGGGGAGGGGCAGAGAGAGAGGGAGACACAGAGTCGGAAACAGGCTCCAGGCTCTGAGCCATCAGCCCAGAGCCCGACGCGGGGCTCGAACTCACGGACCGCGAGATCGTGACCTGGCTGAAGTCGGACGCTTAACCGACTGCGCCACCCAGGCTCCCCTGTTTAAGGTAGTTTGAGTAGAGACTTCTGAAGAGTTCTTCACTAACATAAACCCAGTTAACACCAAAGTGACAATAGGGACATACCCTTCCCATGAAGTCAACATGGTAGAAAAACACCAAAACTGATACAGGATGAAGATACAAAACTATGGGTGCCTTATAAAACAATAACAATAAGAAGAGCCTGGAAATGAGAAAATAACATCTCCCCAAGGTGGTAAGGACTCTCAAGAGAAGAACTGCAGAAACTGGGGACCACTCACCCACATAATGGGCTAAGTAACGTTCCTGTCAGTATCACTGAGAAGAAAAGCTGAGCATTTATAAAACCTACTGTTTGTTAGGGACATTGTATAACTGTCTGTGAATAAATTCTCAATATCCAGATGACTCTTATATATAGAAAAGCTTTTTTATTACCTGTTCGATGTTTATTTAATGTCCAAATTACTGATATTATGAATTTATCAAATAGTAGTATTTTACCAGTAACAATAAACATTATTCTAAATATTCACATACTGTTAGATCATGTTAAATTATAACTTACATATTTAACAAAATAAATTTCCCCAAATACTTAGACACTGACTGCAAAGTTAAACTTGTTTCATAAAGCTCTCCTGATGACTTAAAAGCACAAATCTTCAGGGGCTCCTGGGTGGCCCAGTCGGTTAAGTGTCCAACTTCAGCTCAGGTCATGACCTCACGATTTGTGGGTTCAAGCCCCAAGTCGGGCTCTGTGCTGACAGTGCAGAGCCTGGAGCTCCTTCAGATTTTGTGTCTCCCTCTCTCTTTCTGCCCCTCCCCCTCTCACTCTCTGTCTCTCTCTGTCTGTCTCTCAAAAATAAACATTAAAAAAAATAAAATAAAAGCACAAATCTCCAGAAGTTTTCAAAAATGCTTAAACATGCTAAGACTCAGATAGAACACAAACGAAATATCTCAGTGATTAACAAATTATTATGCTTACAATAAAACTTAATACCATAATGCAAATAGCATGAATTAAAATGTGGCTTTTCATGTTTCTATTCTCATTCTCATGTTTATTCTTATTTCTATTCCTAATTGTATTTCCATTTTTATTGTAATTCTTTTTTCTATCCTTATTCTGTTTTTTGTTTTTTCTTTTAAGTAGGCTTCATGCCCAACACAAAGCCCAGTGTGGGGCTTGAACTCATAACCCTGAGATCAAGACCTTAGCTAAAATCAAGAGTTGGATGCTTAACTGATGGAGCCACCCAGGTCCCTCTGTATTCTTCTTCTTCTTCTTCTTCTTCTTTTTTTAAATATTTATTTATTTATGGCAGAGTGTAAGGGGGAAGTGGCAGAGAGAAGAGGACACGGGATCCAAAACTGACTGCACTGACAGACTGACAGCAGCGAGCCCAATGTGGGGCTCGAACTCATGAACTGTGAGATCGTGACCTGAGATGAAGTTGGACAGTCAACTGACTGAGCCACCCAAGTGTCCCTATTCTTATTCTTACCCTTATTTTGGTTCCTTCCTAGATTTACCTTTCTAGACTTACAGTAAATAAATACATTTATTTGTGTGTGTATATATATATATATATATATATACACACACACACACACACACACACACACACACAAATATATATACTCTCTTTTCATCCTACGTTTATAATTTTACCAGACTCAATTGAAAAACAATACCTTTCCAGACTAGCCAAAATAGTGCGTCTGGACTGTTGAACAATTGGTTGTACAGACCAGAATTATACTTGAATGTTGGGAAAAGTTGAAGCCGCTGCTGCTTTTGAATCATTTACAGAGTTGGAAAATATATTTCTTGCTTAAAATTATGAATTCAAATAGGTTCTTCCAATTAACAACTTATATTTTTGTCTTCTGCTTTTCTTTTAGTATAGTTTTCATTTTTCACTAAGACTTTCTATCATATTGAAAATTTATTCTTAGTTAAGGGGATAGTAAAATATGCCTAGTTCTTGTTTCAAAGGGTAATATAACCAGTCATATTCTAATATCTTCTGTTATCTTTGTAAAGTTCCAAGTTACATTGGGACAGAGGAGTCCTCTCACCAAGCTGCTTTGGGCTTTCCTCGGTTTTGGAGTGAAGCCTGAGTTAACCCATCTCTTTTAGCTGTCTTAATGAGACATGTTTCTGTCCAAGTGTGTGGCACATTGTCCTTGCACTTGGAGCTCCATTGACTTTCTGCGGATAGATACTCATATTAATATGGGCAGATTTCTGCTTTTGGACCTGAAATAAAGCCATCGCCTCATTTCCTGGATGTAGGTCAATCAGCGTTCCCTGTTTTCATAAGAACATTGGAATACCTCCACAGGAAAAGTTACCATGGAAATGAAAAATGCAATTGGCTAGTTATTAGTTTTTATTGCCCTATGGAACTCACATTTAGAGAATGTTTAGAGAAGGGGACCAAAAAAGGAGTAAGAGCATTTGTTTCTTCATAAAATGTGTAAGGAGAAATTCTTGCCCCGTTGGGAGTGATGGTAGAGTCTGAAACTCCTCAGAAAGATGTTCTGCCAAGCCATATGCAGCTGCTTCAACCAGTTGCTGCTAACAACTTCTCACACCAATAAGCCCAGTTTTCTGTCTCAAGAGTCTCAGAATGCCACGCTCCCTCCAATTCTGACAATCAGTCCACAACTTGCCCTAAATGTTTTCACTTTATGTCTGGAAGTTAATAGGAGCATGGTTCGTAACATACAAAACACATTTGGACTAATAAAAAATGAATAAGACCACCTGGTGGGCTTTCCCTTTAATCTAGACCTTGGGCTCATTTCTGCCCCATTTATTCAAGGTTGGGGTTGAATTCCACACTTGCCAAGTATAACAAGTGCAATAATTTTTGTTTGATTTTTTTTTTCTTTCTTTTCTTTTTTTGGAGCCTGCACATTTTCTGACTTCAGTCCAGGTAAGTACAAATTTAAGCAAAAACCCAACTGTGCAACTTTAGGAAAGCTTCAAGTTCATTGAGCTCTGCCATTAGGTGGCAGCAGTACAACATGAAAAGCATCAAGACAATAAGTGGAATGAACATGATGATGATGATGATGATGATGATGATAGTGATGATGATAGTGATGATGATGAACACTGAGGCATATAACCTTGGATTCATACACTGCCTTTATCCCAGTGTAATTTTTCTACTATTTTCCCATTGATCCCCACAATATACATGGGAGATGGGGAAGAGAAAGTCTTATTTCCACGTGGTGAGGTGTGATTAATTAAACTCAAGATCTGTTGAGGGGCTTGCCGAATTGACCTAGCAAGGTATTAGCAGAGCCAGTCCTGGAATTTAGGTCTTGGGATCCAAATTCAGCCTTCTTCTCACCTGCACTCTTTTCCACAAAGCATTCATTCTCTTTACAGATGAACTTATCAATCCTTATGAAATATGAAATTCAATTTACCAAAGAATTCTATTTCATCCACTAGGTAAAGAGGCAGAAGGCATGCATGTGCAGTGTTAACATAGATATCTTCTCTGCCTAAAAGAGTAGGAGAAAAATATTGTTTAAGGGTGACAGTACCTATGAGATTTTTGAGGCCAAATCTCCTAGTTTAATGAACATCAGGCATTTGTAGTTACAGCGTCTGTTTCTTCCATGTCATTTATGACATGTAGAAGCTTATACATGACCCTCACGCCACCTGAAATAATATTTGATGGCCTACTGCAGGGACTGGTAGGCTGCAAGGGTGAACAATGCTTATATTGGTCAATGGCTTCACACAATGGAAGGAAAGAACAGTGCACATAAAGGGGCTGTGAGACCACCCTAAGGACAAGAATCACACCTCTCAGATTTATTTTGCAGTCAGTAATCATCAAAAGCACAACAGGGCTCTGAACGTGAGAGGTCTGTGGGTGGGATGAACTCTGAACCACACTTGGGTATCAGGTGCCTGGGCTTAAAGGAATAGGGAATAAAAGTTATCTTAAGTTTTGGTTTCATTGTTTACTTTTCTTTTGAAGCAAAATGAGACTCTTGAGTCAAATCAAGAATTTTTTTTTTCCTTGAGTAAAAGCTCAGTTCATGGTCTGTGGTATAGGCAGATAAGGGTAACCCAGTGTGTCTAAAAGCAGAATGGTTCCTGAGTTAATTGAGAGGTGCTATAGCATACAGGCAAGTGGGAATGACAACAGTCAAACCATAGACTCAGGAGCCATAGTTGGGTTAGGGCTTTTGATTAGGCAACATGCTAAAGGGCACAGAAGGCATGGTTTCTCACCAGGGAGGGAGATGTTAACGACACAGACTTTTCACATATTTTTACCCCTTTTTGGCTTCATAGTGCTTCACAGTGTTGAGGGGAACACAGAAGATCAGAGCACAATGGAAAACCTGAAGCATGGAAGAGGATTTGCATCAGAATCATGACAGAGACATTTCTTGTATTTTCTTGGGTTTGGAAGCAAAGAACACGTAGGGAGTAATACTTGGAGTCTAAAGGCAGATGAGCATGGTGGTTTTGTTGCTGTCTTTGATAAGAATTCTCAGAATAGGAGTACCTGGGTGGCTAGTTGGTTGAGCCTCCAACTTTTGATTTTGGCTCAGGTCATGATCCCAGGGCTGTGGGACAGAGCCCCAAGTCAGGCTCTGCACTGAGTATGGAGACTGCTTAAGATGTTCTCTCTCTCTCCCTCTGCCCCTCTCCCCTGCTCATGTTTGCTTACTTTCTCTCTCTTTCTATCTCTCAAATTAAAAAAAAAAAAAAAAAAAAAAAAAGACTTTCTGGAGTAAATATATTTCACAATTAAATATAAGGAATTGTGAAATTTTTATTGTTTTATATCACTCATGCTTCTGCTTTTTTCCTTAAGTGTGAATCATTGAGCCCAGAGGGTGGAGAGAACTATTAGATGGTGGTATACATATGGCAAGTATTTTGTATATATTATTTCATTTGCATATATTATTCAATGAATATTGATCAAGAATTGTGTACCTAGAACTTGCGACATCAACAAAGCTTTTGATATAAAATCCATATTCCATGCATTTGTGGATCTAATAGAGGGAATGAGCATTAATTAAATCAGCATGCACATACTAAGATCCTGGTACCATTTCTAGTGTGTGGTGTGTTGGGGGGAGAGGTGTTTTCACACCACCAAGCAATTCTTCCACACCAGCTAGGTGTCTTACAATTTGACTCAATTCTGACATTAACTTCCCAGAGATAGTATCAGATCCCACAGGTGAGGGACTCAGTCCTGTAGGACTTCTCTCCACTCCAGATGCCAATCACAAACCCAGCTTGTTACCTGTGCTTCTGACTGACCAGCTCCAGATTAGAAGATCCCACAACTCCTTCCTTGTGTTTGATTAATTTGCTTAGAGTGGCTCACAGAATTCAGATAAACATTTTACTTACTACATTACTGGTTTATTATAAAAATATATAACTCAGAAATAGCTAGAATGAAGAGATGCTTAGGGCAAGATATGGGGAAAGAGCACAGACCTTCCATACCCTGTCCAAATGTTCAGCAACACAGAAACCCTTCAAACTCTGTTCTTTTGGGTTTTTATGGAAGGTTCACTACATAGGCATAATTGATTAAATCATTGGTCATTAGTGAATGAACCCAATCCCCAGCTCTTCTACTTTTCCCAGAGGCAAGCGGGTGGGACTGAAACTTCCAACCTTCTCATTCACATGGTTGGCTGCATTAGCCACTAGATCCTATCCTTAGGTGCTTTCCCAAAGTCACCTCATTAACATAACAAAAGGCACCTTGATCACTCTCTGCACTTAGGAAATTCCAAAGGTTTTAGGAGCTCTGTGCAAGAAAAGGTGATGAAGACCAAATATATATTTCTTATTATAAACTGCAATATTAAACACATAAATATGTATATATATCTATATGGTGACAAGGGAAGTTTTGTGGCTTATGCAGCTGGATAGAGAGCGGAAGGAGAATGAGGTGGGTGGTAGGCAGCACATGACTATCAGTTTAATATAGGGCTGACACATTGAGAATGAGGTGCTTTTAGGATAGCCAGGTAAAGTATGAGCTTATAGAAGTCCAGACTAGGACTGTTAACTTTTGGTTTTCATTGGCATATGATGTTTAAAGTTGTATAATAGGACAAAAAAGAAAATCATTCTGTCAGAGTAGAGAGAAAAGAGTACCTTTTTACAATGCAATCTTGTTGAAGCTAAGGAGGGGGAAGACGTGTAATATGAGGGTAATAATGTTGGTTGGATTTAACAACAAGAAAATGACTGGCCTCTTTAGAAGGTGTTCTGTTTGGGGAGCCAGTGACCCATGTATGTATACCCATATATGCATATATAGTCAATTCCCATTAATAGGTCTTGGTTTCCTGGTCATTTTCAGTTTTCTCCCTCTCCCTCTCTCTCTCTCTCTTTTTAATTGTTCATCTTACCATTAGACTTAGAGAAGAGAAATCCCTGCCCTTCATCCTCCAAATTCCTCTTCAAAGACTTATGTCTGGGATAACCTACCAAGTACCTAATCAATAAAAGAACGAAGGTGGGAAGCAGCAGCTAGTATAGGACTTTCAGATCCACCGCCTGCTTCTCACTGTGCCCTTCCCTACTGGGCAGGTTCTGAGATAGGGATGCTTTTGTGTGGCTTGTTAATCAATATCAAACTCAAACTCCACATATTTGTCCCACTGTTCTGTGGGCTGCATTTTTACGTGCTAGACTGTGTGCCCTGGTATTTTCAGTTGATGTATGATACGGTTCCGATAAGGAGAGACAAAGGGGTTTCCTTCCTGAGAGTCAGAGTTGATGGTCTCAGTGCTCTACCACCCTTGGTGCCAGTGATCTGAGCCACATGGATCTTGCCTAATCCTTGTTCTTTCTTTCTAGCATTCACCGAAGCATTAAACATAAACTTATCAATAATGGAAGCATGGCATTGCCAGGGTTTGAATCCTCTGCAATGGAAAACAGATGACTTGATTTTTGATTCCTGTGATCTCCATTGACTTTGGTACTTCTTAACTTCTAAACTTGCTAGAAGAATGTTCTGAGGTTAGAGATTTAGAATAGGGTAGAATGCAACATTAGTTTGCATAATGTTCTTCATAGAAGCTGCATCACAAAACGCTTACGCTGTAAGCAGAGACTCAGTGGAAAAGGCATTGCAGAAAGCAGCTTGATGGAGGCATCTGTAAAGGGGGGAAGCTGAAGAGAGCAACTGAACTCAAACCAGAGAGGCATAGGTGTTCACTGAAGCATTTTTCTCTTTTTGGGAAAACACACTAGTGGCAGGTGAGTCCCTATTGTGATAGCAGAGGGAGGGAGGGAAGTTCTGATGGCTGGACAGAGCTCAGGGTGGCTGGTAGATAGAACAAAGGGGATGGGACTCAGCTCTGAGCTCAAGAGCATCAGGGCTTGGGGCTTAAGACTGTGCTATGTATACACCCAGATATGCATTCCAGGCCCTAAGAAGGGCCATGGCAGCTTTGAACAAGACATTGAGGGGAAGAATTCAATTCAGAGTGATACTGGGGTTATGTTTTGGGGGAATGCATTGCGAAAAATGATCATTTTTGTGTCAAGCAATGAAAGAGGCTTTTTACTTACATTATCTCATCAAATCCTCAGAACAAATGTACAGGGTAGATGTTTAGTCTCCTTCTACAGGTGAGACCATGGAAGGTCTGAAAGATTCACTCATCCAAAACATAACAATAATTATAATAATAGCTAACATTTATTGGGTGCATGCTAGGTGCCAGACAGTGTTCAGAGTGCTTACCTGGGTTATTTCATTTCAATCTTCATAACAACCCCGTGAAGTAGTTGCCATTCATGTAACTACTTCACAGGTGAGGAAACCAGGCAGAAAAGTTTAATGTGACTTCATAGTCAGTCAATGTTAGAGCCAATGTTTAAATCCAGACAGCCCCACTCCAGTTCTGAGGCCTTCACTACGACATAACCTGTGTCAGTCATGTTCCCAGAGCCACACAAGGCACTGGGACAGAACATAAACAAGACAAACATGATCCTGACCTTCACATGACATTCTTCTTACTACTAGAGAGTCTAAGTGAGCTTTCTGGGGCCTCATAGCCATTCAGGGTTGGAAGTTTGGGCCAAAGTCTCTCCAAAAAGCCACATTTTACAGGGTACCTACACACAACCCAAATATTCCCTGACTTCGGATCAGGATGCTAAACCCTTGGAACATCCCATAGCCTTCCTAACTCCCCTAGTCTATGCTCTACCACTTTATCCACTTCCTCATCTTCCCTCTTCTTGTCTCTCCCACTTTTTCCTATCTTTCCTAATCAAATGCAGCAAATCCAAAGCCCCAAGATTGCTGTGTGAAGCTTCTCAGAGTGAGGAGATGGAAACTGTCATTGCAGTGCCAGTTTCCATAGCCTTAGGTACTTTGGAACATACAAACTTCTTTCACTGGGCTCAGCCCTGAAATTCCAACTTTGGGTGAATAGGGGGGTGGGTAACCTCTCTGAATGAAGTAGCCCACTATGCTAAGGATTAACCCCTTCAATATTAACCTCCTAGGAGTTACCTCTACTCCTCCAAGGATTCATAATTTGTTATTCAGTCACTCACTCCATCATTTGTCATTTATTTCTTACTATATACCAACCAAACACTGAAACATAGTGGTGAGTAAGCCATTGATGATGTCTTCAAGAAGCTTACTTTCAGGTGAGAAGACATCTTTGATTAATGCCATAAAAGAGAGAGAGAGAGAATGGCAAAGAGTTATGGAATGGTAGAAAATAGCTATTATTTATCGAGGCACTGTGACATCCTTGGCGGTGCAATGCTCAGATCCCCCTTCAAAAGGCATCCTGAGGCAAGGGATATATTAGCAGACAACCTCCAGCTGATATACCTTTGGGATCCACTGTGATGTTCATGCTGAGGCCACCCCATTCCTGGATTGCTCCTAACCAGGAGGGCAGTGGGAGAGCTAGAGATGAGATACTTCTGCCTAATATGGGATTCCTTTGGGGAGCAATCTTTGCTTTGGAGCTCCCCATCCCCTGGCCTAGATCTTTACAGAGCTGTACTGCCATGTGAGACTCCTGCTACCCAACCTTCTTTCCTTTTTCCCTTCCCCTCTCCTTTCCTGGGTGTCAGACCTGACCTGCATCATGGTCTGAAGACTTGCCCTGCCTATTCCTGCTTGCTCGCCTCTTTATCTGTCACAGGGGTTTCCTTCAATAAATCTCTTATACTTCTTTGTCTTGGCATCTGCTGCTTAAAGGACTTGAACTGACCTACGGAGCATTAGTCAGGATGGGCTTGATTATGCTACAGTAACAGATTAATCTCAGAATCTCAATATCTTAACATAAAAAGGTTGATTTCTCCCATGCTCCGTATCCAGTGCAGGTTTTATGGGAGGCTCTGTTCCTCATGGGTACCCAACCTGACAGGAGCTCAGGTTTATACCTGACTTCAAGGCTTATCATGAAGAGATCTAGAGGAAGAGAGAATTTTTATAGCTAGGTCTGAAAGTGACTTAAATGACCTCATTGTCACTGTCCAGAACTCAGTCACATGGTCCCAACTAATATAGTAGCCTGTGAAGTATCCCCTTCTTTTAAAGTTTTTTACATTAATTTATTTATTTTGAGAGAGAGAGAGAGTGAGAGAGAGAATCCCAAGCAGGCTCTGTGCTGTCAGCATAGAGCCCGACACA
Source organism: Lynx canadensis (assembly GCF_007474595.2). Lineage (NCBI taxonomy): Eukaryota > Metazoa > Chordata > Mammalia > Carnivora > Felidae > Lynx > Lynx canadensis. The sequence goes on from NC_044308.2 coordinate 125,413,216, forward strand.
AGGCTTGATCTCATGAACTGTGAGATCATGACCTGAGCCAAGATCAAGAGTTGGATGCTTAACTGACTGAGCTACCCAGGTGCCCCTGAAGAATTCCCTTCTTATGTGCAAGCCCAGAATAAGGCAAGACAGCATGGAATAAGCATTGTTTGTGCTTCAAGTGGTCACAATCTGTTAAGTCTTATCTATTTGCTAAGGTCTAAATTACCCTTAATTTATGAATGGGGCACCTGAGCCTGAGAGAGGCCATGTATTTTTCCCAAGGTTACCAAATTAGCAAAAGGTGAAGCCAGAATGTGAAGTCACATGTGTCTGACCACAAATAATCTTTTAACTATTCCACAGTGGCTCCAAAAGAAATGACTAAATGCCAGGGTGTTGTTGTTAGTTGACTGGTCTCTGAATCTGGATCATACACACCAATCTCTCCACAGTAGTTTGAAATTCCAGTGAAATGTCTGAGATAAAGGAAATAGGAGTGAAATTTATGCCAAATCCATATACCAAGTGTTTTCCTCTACTGAGGCATGTTCATTTCTGAATAGGAAAGATAGTATTTGAGTGGCGCTTCTTCCCGTATCTACAGCCATTCTGGGGGCAGGAGGAGAATATTTATTTGGCTTTCACTTCTTAAGGTAGAACAGACTGCATGAAAAAAAGAAAAAGAGTTGAACAAGTTTTTTGTGGTTTTTTTTTTTTTGTTGTTGTTTTTTTTTGCCTCTTATGATTGTACTTAATAGTTTGGAACAGTGCTACAAAATAATGTCGCTTTTGAAAGAAGTGCTTTCTGCCCAGTTTCCTTCTGGCCAAGGTTTTGAGAAAAGAAAGCTATAAATAGCTGATGATAAAAGAAAATTGCTGCTGTGATCTGCGAAGAAAGAAAGGGAAAATACAAAAGAACCGTCCTGAGAGGTTTTCAAATAAAAATTATGGTTCCCCTCCCAGGGCCTAAGATTGCAACTTCTTGGAAGATGGAACAGCAAGGATGTGATGGATGTTTCCCCTTTCTTGTTTGTTTTCAAAAATATTTTGTCTTAGTTGCTTTTCTTCTGCAGAACTCAGAAATCTTCACATCTATTAAACATTTTAAGTGAACTGAAATTTCTCAAAAAGTAAGTAATTTACAAATAGAGCGTTATTATTTTTAAGGCAATCATCCAGCATTTCTGATTCTTATCTGCATCTCTCTCCTTTTCTCTCCTGTCCTCATGTGTCCTCTGGAGCAGACATGCCCAGAAATGGGGAGAGGTAAAAACCAAGGTGTGAAGAAAAATTGGCACAGTTCAACTGTTAAACGGATAATACCCTTTTGTTTAGTCCTCACCAATAAACCATTTTCAGTTTCCTGCCAAAATGTTTGTTTGCCATTGATTAAACTTCACATTTTTATTGCTCAGAATTAACTATAATGTTTATGAAACTGGAAGTTTAAAAGGGACAATTTCCCTTCTCATTGGTTCATTTTCCTCTAACCAAAGGGCTTCCCTAATAAGAAACCAACTCCTCGTCATTTCAAATACAATTCTTATCAACTGGAAGCAATTAGGCTACGACTCAGATGTGCAGCTATTGTTTTGAATAACACACAGAGCTCTATTTGCTATGTTTTTGGCTTGATATGAAAGTTGGTTTCCAAAGGTTGCCTGAAAATAGAAAAGTGTGGGACACGGTGATCTCCAGTTCCCTGAAGATAAACTGTTTGGGTTTTTAAGGTCAATTGATATGCGTGAGCACTTATCCTTTGCTTTTGAGTTACATCTATCTTTTGTGCTGGGGACACTCCCTGCCCCTGTGGACAGAGCACAGGGACTGATCTTAGACTTGAAAGAATTAATGGGTTTCTGTGGAATTGTCTCCGGGTGGCAGGTGGGAGCTCTGTCAGAGTCAGAAAAGGAGAAGAAGCATGTTTCTGAGATCAAAGTCATCCTGACAACTTGACATGGATAAAGGAAAGAAAAAAAAAAAAAGGAAGTTGAAAATGAGAGAGAATAAAGTCAGAGAGGAAACTTGCTCCGGGGCATTTTAGACATAGATTTTGTGATATTAACATTTCCTTTATTTTTTTAAAAATGAAATAAATTGCTTCCCAGTGACCCTGAAGGTTGTTAGCACCAGCTGCAACTTCGTACTGTCCAGAGAATGACAGTAAGGAAATGGCATGGGTGAGGACTTGGGAGTGCCGTTGGACATTTGTAGCAAGTTCAGCCTAAGTCAAACTGAGCTGTCCCCAGAATTTAGTGTAACTGTCACCTCTGGGTCCAATTAGAAGGCACACTGGATTAGGAGCCAAAAGACAGGGATAGAACCTTCATCCTGTCTCTAGTTGTATAATTTGTTGTATAACTTTATTTATCTGTGCTTTAGTGTCTTTATCTAGAAAATCAAAGATTTGAGCTAAATGATCTGTAATCCCTGAGGGTCTAGCTAACTGTGTGAGGTGTAATGTGTCTATGATTAGATCTCCTATTATCTATTTTGGTCAAAAAGCCAATCTACCAACACAAATAGATCATGCACTTTGTCTGTGCTTGGCTCTGTGGAGGGGAGGGAAGGTATGATGGGACGAAAAACTTGATTCTTGTTTTCTGTCCACCCCGTGTGAGACAGAACTATGGCTTTTTCAAATCACTGTGGCCCCAGAGTCTAACATAGGGCCTAACATGCAGGAGTCCCTCCAGAGATGTCAATTGGCTAAGAAGGGATGTTTCTTTTTCTCAAGTTAGAAAGACATTAGGCATTAAGAAAATATGCCCACAAATGCAAGAAATGTAAAATTGGTTCAAATCAGTGAGCATAGTGTAACTGTTACAGAACTTCTGAGACGGAGGCTCTCTTTGCGCAGAAATGGCGTGAGATTTTCCAGAAAGAAGGACATTTACCTCAAATGGCTGAAATCCAGGTGTCAAATTTTTTTCAGATCCTATAGATAGAAATCAGTTTCAAAGCTTAGACAAAAGGATAGCACAAATCTTATTTGCTTTTTACATGACATACATCATAACTCAGGGCTCTACAGACTTAGTTCTTTTGTACAGAATGGGTCACAGTGAGACGGAAGATTAAGTCCAGGGATGATGCGGGAAAAGCAGCAAACAATTTCCACCTTGGGGCACAGGCAGCTTTGTTTCTCAGGGCAGATTATGTGAGGGCGAAACACATACCTGGCTCCAGGAATTCACCTTTGAATATGCATTGGCTTTGGTGCATCTTCCCAGCTTATTTTTGCCCCCACCCCACCCCAGTACCCTAGTTCTCTGTGCTGGGGTAACACTACCATGGGTGGCACTGTGCTGGAGAGACAGAAATGACAAAAAGACATGGTATCTCCTCTTGAGGAGCCTTGGTCACTGGAAGAGGGAGACATGAAGGCAGAAAGTTACAAGGTCTTGTTACTACAATACATATGAATGAATAATGGCTGTGAAAGTGTGGAACACCAAGCAACTAAAGGTCTCAGCAATCTGGAAAAGACCTTTGGGTGCCAGATTTGTGCTAAGTGTGCTGGGGAATGCAAAGGAGCAAATGCCTTGTGAGGCAGGCTTGGTGCCTCCCACCTAACATCTAAGGTACAGGGCTTTGAGTAGCTTCCTCCAGGGACTGGAAGGCAAACAGACCTGAATGTTACTTGCATGAAAAAAAAAAAAGACCATGCATTTTCTTTATAAAGTTACCTATGTTAACTGCCTATTGCTCTTGGAACAAACGATCACAAATTTAGTGGTTTTAAACACCACATATTCATTATATAAGTCTGGAGGTCAGAAGAAATCAAATCAAGGTGTCAGCAGGGCTCAGCTCCTTTTAAGGCCTCTTGGAGGGAATCTGTTCCTTGTCTTTCCTACTTTGTAGAGGCTGCCTGCGTCCCCTGACTCACAGCTCCTTTTCTCTGTCTTCAAAGCCTTGTAACATTTTTCAGTCTCTCTGTCTTTGGCCCTCCTGCCTCCCTTTGAAAAGGGCCCTTGTGATTTCATTGAGCCCACCCTCATAATACGGGAAAATCTCTTCATCTCAAGATTCTTAATTTTATCACACCTGTGGAGTTCCTTTTGCCAGATACGATAATATATTTACAGGTTCTGAGAAGTAGGGTGTGAACATGGACATTGTTAGGAGGCCATTATTCAACCTACAATGGTACCCAAGTGTTCTGAGAGTTGACCCTTCTGCTCCTCTCTCCTCTCCTCGATCTTTACACTACATGATCTCTCCCAGATCCTTCCACAGGAATGCGGAATGGAAGTAGTACAGCTCAATAAGTTCTGGATGAAACCTCCAGTGTAACAAAGGACAAGTCACTTAACCTTTCAAAGCCTCAGCTTCCTTCTTTGTGTGGTAGAGATTTTAAAGACGCCTTTTTGTAGGGCTGTGATGAGGATTAATTTACTAGGATTATTAGTACAAATTTACTAGGGGAGAGTCTTGCACATAAAATACATTCAATCAATGTTGGCTGTTGTTTCTGTTATTGTTCAAATTATTAGTGGGAAACTGGCAAGGCACACAGGCAGAAAAGAAGAAAGGTCTCCAAAAACCTGAGCTGTACTGAGAACTCAGCTTGGTTTGATTTTGGTCAGGGAAGTTCTTGGTTTTCATTGAAAACCAGTTTCCGCTGGCTAACTCTCTATTGCTTTAGCTCTAGGGAATCAACTCGTTCTGACTGACCTCACTCCATCTGTGTACCCCCAAATCCTGCTTTGGGGACCTCAGGAAGGAAAAGTTGTTTTCAAGCTTTCAGTGTTGTGGGAATTTTAATTCTAGAAGCTCTTTGGACACACCATGCTCTATAATTTCGTAAATTCATCTTCTGATTTTAGCCTGGCATTATGAGGAAAATCATCTCATTTAATTTATTTGCCCTGATGTATAACTGTCTGATAGCTCAACAACCTTCCATCTCTTTGTAAATGTTGTCATTAAACTAGTGAAACTTCTGAAAGGTGAAATTTCAAGAAGAATGACAGAGGAAATGTACATAATCTGGAGACACAGTGGAAAATATATTTGGGCAATACATTTGCTCAGTTATTAGGTGTATTTTTTGCCTACAGGCATGGCCCAGCAGTAGGTTGCTCTAAACTATTGATATATATATACACATATATATACATATATGTGTATATATATACACATATATATACATATATGTGTATATATATACGTATATATATGTGTATATATATATGTATATGTATATATAAAATAAATACATAAAATATATATATATATATATATATTTTTTTTTTTGAGAGAGAGCACAAGCTGGGGAGAGGGGCAGAGAGGGAGAAAGAGAAAGAATTCTAAGCAGGCTCCATGCTCAGTGCAGAGCCCAGTGCAGGGCTTGATCCTAGACCCTGTGATCATGACCTGAGTTGAAATCAAGACTCAGATGCTCAACTGACTAAGCTATCCAGGTGCCCCTAAACTATTCTTGCTTTATGGCCTTTTCCATTCCTTCCATTTTTGAATACACATTTTCTCTATTTCAGTATTCTTAGAAGGGTTCCTAAACTCTGGGTAAGTCAGGAGGAATGGAGTACTTAGCATCCAGGACTGGAGTGCTGTGGGCATCTGTTTGTAAGGGATATTGTAGGATGTGAGTTTTTAAGTTAAGGGCCAGCCTGTATTACAATTTTCTTCCTGTTGGTCTTCATCTGCTTTAACAGGGGACATTTTAAATTCTGCTCAGTTATTAAATATCTAATATCTTGGGATCACACAGGCAGATATCTTCAAAATTTTTATTAATGTTTTTTTTTAGAGCTATCTTTCTGAAAATGAAATGTAACAGTAATCTTTAGGCACCAGGTTTGATAAGCCCAATAAGGATGTGGAATTTGCAACAGTAGCTATAGCAAATGATTAGGTGGTTCACGGCTCTTTAAACTCCAAAGAATCTCTCAGGAGAGAGGGCATGGTACTTTTACTGATGATGCAAGGTACTAGCAGGAAAGGCCTAATAGACCCAAGTCCTATTCATCACAAAAGAGATCTTGCCAGCTCCTGACAGGTATGACTTGTTTTGGAGTTGCAGATTGTTTCTAATGGATGGAATCACAGTTTGGGTGGGAACTTTCGTTTCTGCACAGTTTGATCTGGAGCATGGAATTTTGATGTGCCTTTTAACATGGAAATGTGAGAATGCTTAAAAATGTTAACTGGTGGTCTTCTGAGATGGTAATCAAAGTTATTGATTGAATACCTATGGCCAGATGCTTTTTATGTATTTTTTTCTAATCCTAATCATAAACCTACAAGAGGGGTATTAGGACCTTTGCTTTACAGCTCAGGAAAGCAACACTCAAGATGTATATCCAAAGTCACTAAGCTATACCGGGGAGTTCTGGAAACTTCACCTGCAGAGTTGGCTGTATGGGGGTCTCCTTAGAGGTCTCTACATTTGAAAGATAAAGAAGAGATTAAGTGTGAGAAGAGATAATTTGAAAAACAGTGATCTAGTTAAAAACAAATGGAAAAGAAAACCACTAAATTACATTAAAACTCATCCAATACATGTATAGTATAGTATAGTATAGTACTTTTTAAACTGTAGTTTGCAACTCAATAGTGGGTCATGAAATTTCCTTACCATATCTCAAACATTTTAATTTTAGTGAAATAGGATAAAATAAAATGTAATGGAAGATATCAGAGGGCAACACAGAGTAAGAATGAGTGGCTTCAGAAAACATGGGGTGTATATATCTATGTAGTGTGTGGCCTACGGCAAGAGGGAAAATTTATTATTTTATTGTGGGTTATGGGGAAAAGAGTATGAAAGACACTCAGGTATTTCCTTAGTATTGCTGGCTCTTATCTATCCATTTTTAGAATACATACTGATGTGGGAAACAAAGGCAGAAGGAAATAGTAGATAAAATTAAATTTCCTTAAAACCTGCAGCCCATTGACAAATACTTGAGGCAGGCAGAGTAAAACCTTCGTCCAGAAACTCCAAACTGTCTTAATGTTAGTGCTTTGCTAGAGGGAAAAACAACTTTAGCTTGGCAGTAGCTAGGCCTCCTTTTGGAAACTTCCCCTTGCCTTTACTTACATACTTATGTATAAGTATATAATCAGTCACTCCTCACAATCCCTGGGCAGCTCTTTCTGCCCTTGGTTCCTGTCCCTGTGCTTTTTTTTTTTTAAGTTTTTAAATTTATTTTGAGACGTGGGGGGTGGGGCGGGGAGCAGCAGAGAGAGAGGGAGACAGAGAATCTGAAGCAGGGTCCACGCTGTCAGCACAGAGCCTGATGTGGGGCTCAATCTCACAAACTGTAAGATCGTGACCTGAGCCAAAATCAAGAGTTGGACACTTAACCAACTGAGCTACCCAGGAGCCCATGTCCCAATGCTTTGATAAAACCACATTTTTTCACTGAAGACCTCTCAAGAATTCTTTCTTGGCTGTTGGTTCCAAACCCCAACAATTTTCCACAACACATACCCTAGTCCTTAGTTCTCAGAATTACCACTGTTAATGAAACAACTATCCTCATGCGTACGTAGTATAGTAGCCTGAATCACAGCCTGCTCTCACAAGAAGGTTGAGGGCTAGAGAGTTTTTTTGGAGGACTAAGCAGTCATGAGCAGAGACTGGTGCTACTAACATTAACAGAAGTAGAAGCGTGACTCCCAGGATGATTTATCAAACCCTCTGATCTTCATTGTCTTTGTCTTGGTTACTTGTTTAACTTTGGTCATATTGTGTATGTGTGAGTGTGACTATGTAAGACCTCAGTTTATTTGAGGAAGGTATAATGTAAATAAATACCCAAATATCATTGTATCCATCATTCATTTAACAAATGGCTAGTCAGCCCCTATTTTGTGCCAGCCACTATGCTAGAGGCAAGACATGGTGGGGGGAGAGGGGAGTATGCTCTATGATCATTGTTTTTGATGAGTTTAAGTGGTCATAGGAGAGGTAGATGCATAAGAAAAATAATAACACTAAAAATGGTTATGTCTGCTTTGATTGACATAAATCTAGGAGGGTACTGCAGCAGTATGGACTGCATATTTATGTCCCCCTCAAATCCATATGTTATTCATATCCCTAAATAATGGTATGTGGAGGTGGGAACTTGGGGAAGTGATTAAGTCATGAGGGTGGAACTGTCATGAACGGAATTAGTGCCCTTGTAAAAAGGACCCCAGAGAACTCTTGCTGCCATGTGAGGATACAAGAAAATGGCTGTCTGTGAACCAAGAAGCAGTGTCTCACCAGACACCACATCTGTCAGTGTTTTGATTTCAGATTTCCCAGCCAATAGAACTATGAAATAATTGTATAAACCACCCAGTCTATGGATTTCTTTTTAAAGTTTATTTATTTATTTTGAGAGAAAGAGAGAGAGAGAATGCAAGTGGAGAAGGGACAGAGAGAGAGGGAGAGACAGAATCCCAAGCAATCTCTGTGCTGTCAGTGCAGAGCCTGATGCAGGGCTCAAACTCACAAACCATGAGATAATGACCTGAGCTGAAATCAAGGGTTGGATGCTTAACTGACTGAGCCACCCAGGTGTCTGTATGGTATTTTTATCATGGAAGCTCAAATAGACTAAAGCATACACCCAGCTCAGCATCTGTGTAAGCAGAGCAAGTGTATGTGGGGTAGGGCTGAAGAAGAGGATAAAGAGTTGGCCACAGAAGGCTTCTGGGAGGAGGTGATGCCTGACAATCATATGAGACAGTCGCTCTCAAACCTCAGCATGCATCAAATTGTCTGGAAGGCTTGTTAAAACACAGATTGCTGGGCCCCTACTTCCCGAGTTTCTGATTCTGTAGATCTGAGGTGGGGACTGAAAATTTGCATTTCTAACAAGTTCCCAGGTTCCCAGGTAATTCTGTGCTCTTGGTCCAGGGACCATACTTTGAGGACAACTTTCAAAATGGTTTTAGTTGCAGCACCACTCCTTTTTTTTTTATGTGAAATCTTATATGGAATGCTCATGTATAAAACAGACAAAATTGGAGGTGGCTGCAAGGAACACTTACTCTCTCCCCAGACTATGCTCTTTCCTAGTGGTTGTTTCTGAAATATCTTCATGGAAATCATGAATATAGAGAAAAATCTGGTCCCACAATTATATAGGTTTTTTTTTCTATTGGTGTTTCTCTGAATTAAATTAAATTATTTGATAAAGAATTCAGTCAAATGATTTTAGAAGAGCATGTAGATCAGTGGGCAAAAGTTTTGGCTAAGAATATATGGACCTTTGATTTCTGCCCCCCCACCCCCTGCCCCATGTGATTAGGTCTGTTCTTAAATACCTTTCTTTAAAACTTTACTTTTTTGATGTTTTATTCAGTCAAGTTGTGGCATTTCTAAATGAAATCTACAGGTATTAGAATTCCATCATAAATTATTCTGAAGACCGTTTTAGTTCTGTGTTAATAAATATCGGAGTGAGATAAATGCTGTGGGTCAAAACGTAGCAGAGTTCAGGAACTCTTTTTTGATGACGACCTGAAGTTAGTTCACAGTAAGGTACTATGTATTTGATGTTTAATGCTTTAATGAAACTGGGAAAAATGATCAATTATCTAGATATCCAGAATGTTAGATAAGGCTTGAAACTGATGGAGATGTTCATTGTCCATCTAGATATTCTGCATCACAGAGTAAATTAGTTCAGTTGTTAAAATGACAACTGAATGATCTGTATGAATGATTCTATGAATGATCTGTAACAGCAATTACCAAATAACATTTTAGTGTCTTCATTTTTATTACTGATAGAAATGAAGACGATATGGCAGAGAAAAAAAAGACAAATGCCTTCTTATTTTGGAAAAAAAAACAACTCTTGAAATCTTACTTTGGGATTATGCTAAGTTTTAGTTTGTTCTGATTGTTTATGTTGTCTCTGTGGGGGCATTGTCATATTTATCACAAATGGAGGGTATGCGAAAGCCCAGAGTTCTCACCAAAGTTGGAATGGTGAAATGTGGATCCTTAACTGAAATGCATCCAAACTTTTTGTCTAGTTTGGGACTTTGCAAGCCTCATCTATCAAGGTACTTGGTACTTTCACCTAAAATTAAAAAAAAAAAAATTCAAAGGCAAATAGAAACCCAAAGGTGATTATAAAACAAAATACAGTCAACATTTCATGAAACCTCTAGGTCCAAACTACAGTAGTTCCAGTTTGGGAAACATTATTCCATTCCTTATGGCTATCTCCGTTGCTGATATTACTTCATTTGGGTTTAAGCTTGAGGTCTGTTTAGTTTTTAGTTCATAACATCACCAAGTCATCATTTATATCAGATATGCTAATTTGCATCTGTTTTTCATTTTTCTAAAACCGACTGGTGACATTGGGAAAAATGGTGGTGAATGTGTTTTGATGTTTATAGAAGCCACTGCTCAACTTGATTTCTCAGAAAAGGGGGCACTTCAGCTAAAGAGACATCTGGGAAAGATCCATCAATTGTCTATGCAAACACGCATTCACATGCTCTCTTGGAGTTGAGAGATACGTTTGAAAAACCTAACACATCTGGAAGACAATCAATCCTCACCATCAACATCTGGGAATGTAACCAGCCAGGGTTGACAGAACTGGGGATTAAAAGAGATGGAGGTTCACCGTCTATAGACAAGTGCAGAGTAACTGCCTGTGAATTGCAAGAACATACGTGTGTCTTGTATGCTATAATGAGCCATTAGCACCCAGCTTGTGTGCATTGGAAAGGCATCAGAACACTGAGGTGTGTGTGGAGACATTTTCAAAAGTTTTTCCAAATTGTTTTTCTTTCAGAGCAATGTGTAAAACCACACTATAAATTCAGACAACGCAAAACAAAAAGTTCAGCCTCCCTAAGCTTCCTCATTCCTTACTCTTCATGTTTCAACTTGCTATTTTCATTTTCTCCCTTCAAGTCGTGTGTGTGTGTGTGTGTGTGTGTGTGTGTGTCTGTCTGAGTGTCAAATATCAACATTATTGCTACATTCCCTGGGTCCTTCTTCAGATGCATTTCATCTCCCTTTGGGCAATTTTATATGTCCCTTAACAGTAGCTAGTATCTACATTTCATTCTATTTTAAACATCAAAAAATAATCCACTTTGCTTAGATAACCATTAAATGTGACTCCTTAGAAGAACTCAGGTGAGAACAATAAAAATGATTAACAGCTTCACTCTCTTCTGTGATTTTTATACTCTATTCTCTTGCTCTTTTCTGTTTTTTAGAGGGGTGCTGAGGTAGGTCTAAGTTTCTCCCTAGGATATTTATAGCTCAAAAGATCTAGCACCAAACTACATAAGAGACATGCTGTTTTGACTTTCACCTTTCTCATTTATTCCTCCTTAGAACAAGAAAATCAGTGGTTTGTAGCTAAATGAGAAAGAGATCTGACTTTCTCACTGAAGCAGAATTTGTTCAAGAAGTAGTTGTGTTGTTTGTGGCTAATGGCTAAAGATAGGTTCACAGAAGGTATTCCCACCACTTTTGTTCAAAAACATTCTTTAAAAAATGGTGCAAATGTTTCAAAAGGAAGAAACTGAAGTTATAAAACACCTTAGCTGTGTTCTCTATAAGCAGATTCTAAAGTCATTCTCTGTGGGGAGTTTTCATGGAGCAAATTCTCAGTGTCATTGAAATAGTAGAATTAGTGGTCCTTTTGGCTGTGCTTTTAAATTCAGATCCTGGGGTGCCTCATTGGCTCAGTTGGTTAATTAAGTGTCCCACTCTTGATTTCGGCTCATGTCATGATCTCAGGGTTTGTGAGTTCGAGCCCTATAGGGCTCTGCGCTGTGTGCGGAGTCTGCTTGGTATTCTGTCTCCCTCCCTCTCTGCCTCTCCCCCGCTTGCTCTTTATCTCTCTCTCTCAAAATAAATAAAAACTTAAAAAAATAAAATCAGATCCCTCCACTAGCAAGTAGAAAAAGAGAACCACACTGGGAATGAAAAATTCCATGGAACTCTCGGAAGTTAGAATGAGCACCACAGACTTGGTAGTATTTATTTCCTTAAGTATTTTCAGCGTTGTGGTTGTAAGGCTTCTGTTGCAACTCTGCCGTTGTAGTGAAAAAGCAGTCATAGACACTATTAAACAAATGAGTTTGGCTGTGTTCCAATAAAACTTTATTTACAAAACAGGTGTATTTTGAAGGTTGTATTTTGCTGACCCCTGATTTAATATCAAGCATTTGGGGAGAATAGAGAAAAGATCTTTGAATTACTGTGAGTATTGAGTTAAAAACTCCAGCAGAGAATAGTTAACCTTCTAATCAATAGAATCTGTAGCCTTCTATAATTGAGGTGTGCCTTTTAGAATAAAAGAAAGACACTGAACCACAACTGTGACAAATCTAGTTCACCTAGTTTTTTAGTCCTTTTTTCTGCTCTTTTCTCTTCTTTGCCTTTCTTCTTTTTCCTTCTCATTTTCTCTTTTGTTGTTTCCCATATTTTTTTTAGACTTGTGTACATGTCCCATTCACGTATCAATTCCAAGAGAATGCTTGGGCTCTTCTGATAGTTAACACTTGGTCTTGGCTTGATTTTCATTTAGAATGAGAGTGGGAGAACACTTTAGCCTCCAGAAACAAAGTTTGTTAGCCAATTTAAACAGTTTTCATGTCTAACAGCAATGAAGAAAGACAGATCTTCATGTCAACACTCTTTCCTGCTGCCACTACAATGACTGACGAGTCTGCAATCAATTACATGATATAACATTGTCTAATTGATGGGCTATATGGGTATGTGAGGCCATCAAAATAGATTAGCTTCTATTGAGATAAACCATCATGTGGAAAACTCTCTGCCTGCCAAATGCAGGCTTCTGCCAAACCGTTTGATCAAAGTTATAGAATTTCTAGGGATTTATACTCGAAAAATGATGGTAGAAAAACAGCAGCTTCACACTCAGCACATTAGCCCTCTCTCTCCCTTGCTTCAAGTCATATCTGCTGATTTCATAGTTTGACACATTTTTAAATTCTTGTTAGCACAGTTGAGCCTGTTCATCCCATTCTGTCTTCCAATGTTATACACTAAATCAACTAAGTTCAGATCAGTCTCTCTGTTAAGCAGGAAGGAAGACAGAAGCACAGAAGGACATAGAAACATTGTTCAGAACTTTAGCAGACTTGGAGAATATTTGTCCCAAATTGATCATTTGAACCCTGAATCCAACAAACTTATTTGGTACTCGTGCTCATAGGTTTATGGAAAAGAGAAGTACTGAACTGGACTTGGGTTAGGCCATAGTCTTAACAGTAGTTATATATAGGATCTCAAGCAAATCACAAAATATCTCAGGTCCTCGCTTTCTTTACAAAGTGAGAAAGATGGACTGGGGAGTTTTGGAGGATATGTTGCATCTCAAATTACATCGTTTAAAAATTCTTTTGGTTTTAGATACTAGCCCTTTGTCCGATATGTCATTTGCAAATATCTTTTCCCATTCCGTTGGTTGCCTTTTAGTTTTGTTGGTTGTTTCCTTTGCTGTGCAGAAGCTTTTTATCTTCATAAGGTCCCAGTAATTCACTTTTGCTTTTAATTCCCTTGCCTTTGGGGATGTGTCGAGGAAGAGATTGCTACGGCTGAGGTCAGAGAGGTCTTTAGCACTGCTAGGAATTTACCCAAGGGATACAGGAGTACTGATGCATAGGGGCACTTGTACCCCAATGTTCATAGCAGCACTCTCAACAATAGCCAAATTATGGAAAGAGCCTAAATGTCCATCAACTGATGAATGGATAAAGAAATTGTGGTTTATATACACAATGGAATACTATGTGGCAATGAGAAAAAATGAAATATGGCCTTTTGTAGCAACGTGGATGGAACTGGAGAGTGTGATGCTAAGTGAAATAAGCCATACAGAGAAAGACAGATACCATATGGTTTCACTCTTATGTGGATCCTGAGAAACTTAACAGGAACCCTAGGGGGAGGGGAAGGAAAAAAAAAAAAAAAAAAAAAAAGGACGTTAGAGTGGGAGAGAGCCAAAGCATAAGAGACTGTTAAAAACAGAACAAACTGAGGGTTGATGGGGGGTGGGAGGGAGGGGAGGGTGGGTGATGGGTATTGAGTAGGGCACCTTTTGGGATGAGCACTGGGTGTTGAATGGAAACCAATTTGTCAATAAATTTCATATATATAAAAAAAAAATTCTTTTGACTCTAAACTCAGTGGTAGTGCATTTAATTTACTGAGCTTCCGTGTTCTAGTTATTTATTGTATAACGAGCCACTCCTAAATTTTGTGGCTTAAAAAAACAATAGCATAGGGGTGCCTGGGTGGCTCAGTTGGTTAAGCATCTGACTCTTGGTTTCAGCTCAGGTCATGATATCATGGTTTGTGAGTTTGAGCCCCACATAGGGCTCCATGTGGACACCACAGAGACTGCTTGGGATTCTCTCTCTCTCTCTCTCTCTCTCTCTCTCTCTCTCTCTCCCTCCCTCCCTCCCTCCCCCCCCCCCCCCTCCCTCTTTCTCTGCCCCTCCCGCACTTGTGCACTCTCTCAAAATAAATAAACTTAAAAAAAACCAATAGCATGTATTTTGTTCACAAATCTACAATTTGGGAAAAATCTATGAGGATGGTCATCTTTACCCCATCTGCATTTGCTAAGGCATCTCAAAGGCCAAAGCCTGGAATCATTTGAAGATTCACTTACTCATATGCTTGACAGTTGGTATTTGTTGTTGGCTGGAAGCTTAGCTGGGACTGCAGGTTGGAGTATCTATATATGGCATTTCCATGTGTCCTAAGCTTCCTTATAGGATGAAGGCTTGGTTTTAAAGAAAAGTACCTAGATAGAGCCAGTAGGAAGCTGTATTGCTTTTATGAGCTAATCTTAGAAGTCATGAAGAATCCTAGTCACCACATTCAATTTGCCAAGGAAGTCACAATAGCCTTCCCAGTTTAAGGAGATAGGAAATAGATTTCACCTTTGGCAAGATGCTGGAAGAGCAAGTTAGACTATAAATATCACTGTGGCCTTTTTTGGAAAATATGATCTGCCACATTTACATTATGACAAATGCTTATATTTGAATAGAACTTCCATAGAAGTGTTAATATCATTGCTTGGGAATTCAGCTTCCTCATCAACAATTAAAATAGAAAAAAAAACAAAACAAAACTGGTGTGATTCTACATCCCAAAGTCTCTGCTTAATATCCATATGTGTCTTTTCTCATTGAATCTTCATTTTTACAGTTGAGGCAACTGAGACAGGGAGACATGAAGTGACTTATGTAAGCTCTTATAGCAGGCAACTGTGCAGTAGAAAGCTGGACTTCTGAATCAAGGTTGTCTAGTTACAAAGCCTGTCCCCCCACTGCTACCTCACACTGTTTCACTCATAAAACTCTTGTCCTCATGTCTTCACTTTGTTTTTTGTTTTGTTGTTGCTGAAAAAGGGTGGAATTCAGATGAGATTTTAAATGGGACTTAAAATGGAGGAAAGTAGCCAAATAGATTAACATCTAAAGTAACTGAATCTAAAATTAGTCTTTGCACAAGAGTTGATTGTTATCCACTCTTTTTTTTCCCCCAGTGAGGAAGGCAAAGCAGGATGATAGCCTGACTGTTATTGGTACCTTAGGAATTAGGGAGAACACTGAAGCATGTCTCTGATTTATAGCTGATAGTATGTAGGAACATAATGTGAGTACATAATTATATGTGAGAGAGTTCATTAAGGTTTATTAATAAATAAGTGAATAAAGTGTCTTCAGAGTCAGATATGAGGGCATAGATGGATAGACTGAAGTTGGCCAGTGGTCTGGACTAAAAAGGAGTCAAGGAGGTGTTGCCTAATATTGGGCTTCTGTGTGGGGAGGCCAGCCTCATGTAAAAGAATGGAGCAGGCCTGGAAAACAGTGTGGAGGTTCCTCAGAAAATTAAAAATAGACCTACCCTGTGACCCAGCAATAGCACTGCTAGGAATTTACCCAAGGGATACAGGAGTACTGATGCATAGGGGCACTTGTACCCCAATGTTTATAGCAGCACTCTCAACAATAGCCAAATTGTGGAAAGAGCCTAAATGTCCATCAACTGATGAATGGATAAAGAAATTGTGGTTTATATACACAATGGAGTACTACAGGGCAATGAGAAAGAACGAAATACGGCCCTTTGTAGCAACGTGGATGGAACTGGAGAGTGTGATGCTAAGTGAAATAAGCCATACAGAGAAAGACAGATACCATATGTTTTCACTCTTATGTGGATCCTGAGAAACTTAACAGAAACCCATGGGGGAGGGGAAGGAAAAAAAAAAGAGGTTAGAGTGGGAGAGAGCCAAAGCATAAGAGACTCTTAAAAACTGAGAACAAACTGAGGGTTGGGGGGTGGGAGGGAGGGAAGTGTGGGTGATGGGTATTGAGGAGGGCACCTTTTGGGATGAGCACTGGGTGTTGTATGGAAACCATTTTGACAATAAATTTCATATATTGAAGAAAATAAAAGAATGGAGCAGGCAAGAGTGTCTCTGCTTATCCCTGGATGAAGGTCTTCTGCCAAACTCAGGTGTCAGGTGTATACTCCAGATTGCCAGCAATTTGAAACAGTAGCCATTGTAAAGACTCTGACTATACAGAGTCACTCCTTGACAATTGTTTACCCCATTCCTCAGTAAAAACAAACAAAACAAACAACAAAACAAAAAGTGGCTGACATTGTCCAATTATGTTTTAACATGTTTGACATTGGTTTGACCCAGTCAACAGTGTTATGGCATCATGTGATCATAGTCTTATGAAAATAATCCACTTCCTACCCTGTGCTGTTTTTCACACATTAGCTATAGGGAAATTTATGGTCTTCGGGAAATTTATTATAAGAATTTGTTTTTTGTTAATAATCGGGTGACTGTTAAAAGATCACTGAGTCTGGCTGACAAAGGATTTTTCCTTGCTGTCTATATCAACACATTCCCCCAGTACAAATAGTCTCCCAAGGACAATTTGTAGGGCTTAGCTGTGGGATTTTCTTTTTCTTTTTTTTTTTTTCATGTGCTTTCAACAATTGCAATTGCTTCATAGCTCAACATCTGGAAGAGCATTTGGCTTCATTGTTGGAAAATAAATTAGCATCCCTGTTCATGAACAAGGGGCTGACCTTGCACTGGACAGCAGTGGCTGTGTCTTCAGTTGACAGACCAGTCTTCCTTGACTATGGGAAAGAAGCTGAAATGCATCTCTTTTCTGGCATTAATGCCCATCTCAGAACAGCCTGTGTCTACTCACTATAAACTGGACATTTGCCCTAGGACATGGAGCAAAAGATGACACTAATTGGAAGTTGGCATCCTGAAAAACATTGTCGGAGTCATCTCTTACAAAAAAAAAATGACCCTTATCTTGTGCCAGCACTGAACCGTGGACTCCATGGACCTGCCTGTGTCTGCTCACACCTGTTCCAACACGGATGCCAAGAAATGGGGGTTCAGGAGGAAATTAGACACACAGAGCCTTTGGGAAGCCACCAGCAGTTATAGGGCCCTTTGAAAGTCCTTTGAAATTGTAATAGATTGGACAGGGAGGGGATGCCCTATGTAGATGCATTTGGCTGTGGTTATGGTCATGAGCATTGAGAATCCCACATCAAGCACCGATTTGAACAAACTGAACAGTGAAGAAAGAAAAGACGTAAGGAGCCAGAAATAGATACCATGACAGGGATAGAGGATCTATGTTACCAACAAGTTTTTTTTAAATACATTGCAGCTTTTTCTTTTTAAATTATGTATGATGTACAAATATGGAGATAAAATTGTTTATACATGTCTGCATTGATATAAATAAATAGGCTTATGCATACTAGTATCTTCTGCTCTTTCATGGATTTGGGCAGACTGTAAGTCAAATCATGGCCCAAGAAACATAAGTTATATGCACATGTAAAACCTGACATCACAATTAGCATAAAAGTGGGTGTTAGTTCTAACTGTGAAATACCAATAATATAGAGTGATTACACTTTCTGGTCATACTTCTCAGATTTTATCTTCTTACCTTCCTCTCAAAAGGCTGCTGAAACTTTTAATTATATGAGACTTTATAAGATACAGAAGTGAGGAATAGATACAGATGATTCCATGTAGCAAAGAAAGATGTTGCTTTCCCACTATGATATATTAATTCCTTTTCCTAATATTCAGCCAGTTCAACAAGTTTGTTAGGCACTATGTGCTAAGCCTTTGGGATACAAAATATTTAGTCTAGCTTTACTGTCCCAATCTCTTAGCCAAAGATCTTGCTTCTGGTCTCTCCATTTCGCCATTGCATCTTCTTTCAACTTGTTTTTCAAATTCCAGATTGAGTTACCCTTCTAAAATGCGAATTCTATGCTGTTACTTCCATGAATAAAATTCTTTAGTGGTTATCTATTGCCTTCAGAATACAGTGCCAACTTTTTGGCAGGGCACCTGGGATTCTCATGAGTCTGTTACTGCTTGTCATCCAGCCTCATCTTTGACAACCCCTCAGCATGCCTCTGATTTGACACTGCAGTTAAGCAGGACTACTTATAATTACCTGAAAGCACCATGTGCTTTCTTATCTCTAGTTCTTTGCAAAAGGTGCTCCCTCAACCTAGATTACCTCCTATCCCTTTTTGTGTGGTCAATGCCTACTCACCTTTCCTGACTTAATGGAAATGCTGCTTCCTTTGGGAAACTTTCTATAATGTTATTCTCTACTATTGCGGCCTCTCTCTATATCTCTGAAATAGTTAAGTCTTGGATGAAAATATGACAAACCTACGCACCCCTGTCCTTTGTTTTGTTAGTATCTTGTGCTCTCACCATCAATATTACAGCTGTGTCCATATTCTCACACTTAGTTAGCACTTAATATGGCCAAGAATAATTTTTCACTTGTCATTATTTCACCCTTAAAACAACTCTAAGTGGTAGATATTATTACCATCATCTCATTTTTAGCCACATTTTATTAATTTTACTAGATGTTTTAGAAAAGGCAGAACTAAGATTTAAACCCTGATCTGTAAGACATCAGAGCCTGTTTTCCTCTCTTATACAGTGTATTAAGTTCCTTCTTCTCCCTGTCTCTTACTTATTCAACTTTAAACTTTTTGAGGCAAGGAGTAGTGTTTTCATCACAGTTACATCTCCAGTGCATAGTCTTTTTATGCAATACATTTTGAGAATACAGAGAATAAATGGAGAGGCCTTTGCACCACCCTTAAGTTGCTCATAAAACTAAAGGAGATATCTAAAAATGTACTTTTGGTATAATGAGATAAATGCACTATTATAGATAAACATGTATTACCATGAGAGTGAAGAGCAGGGACACATAGCCCAGACTCTGAGTCTTGGCTTCCTAAAAGAAGTGAGGCATTGGGGCGCCTGGGTGGCGCAGTCGGTTAAGCGTCCGACTTCAGCCAGGTCACGATCTCGCGGTCCGTGAGTTCGAGCCCCGCGTCGGGCTCTGGGCTGATGGCTTAGAGCCTGGAGCCTGTTTCCCATTCTGTGTCTCCCTCTCTCTCTGCCCCTCCCCCGTTCATGCTCTGTCTCTCTCTGTCCCAAAAATAAATAAAAAACGTTGAAAAAAAAATTAAAAAAAAAAAAAAAGAAGTGAGGCATGAATTGAATATGAATAGATAACTTATTAGTTGCATTTCCACTGATTTTTTTTTAGAGACAGAAAGAGAGTGTGAAAGTGAGCAGGAGAGAGAGAGAGAGAGAGAGAGAGAGAGAGAATCGAGGTGCTCTCGAAGCGGGGTTCAAGCTCATCCGATGCAGGACTTGAACTCATGAACTGTGGGGTCATGACTTGAGCTGAAGTCAGTTGCTTAAACAACTGAGCCACCCAGGCACCCTCTACCAAACTTGTTTCTAGGGGAAATGCAAATAATATAATTCTCTCCATGACAATAGATTAAGGATAAACTCCAGTCAAATTTTTGAAATATTGGAGTATGAATCCATTGCTCATATTTTTGTTAACAAAACAATAGCTCCATAAGCTGATATCCCATTGCCAAATTACTGTAAAGACATGGTAACTGTTGGGGGTCAAGGACTAGATTGTAAAATTTTGATTTGGGGATTTTCATGTGAAAAATGATTATTGAATACAATACAATACAAACTCTAAGCTTGAATTAGAGTTTGAATTTGAACTCTAAGAAGAATTAGAGTTTGTTGAATACAAACTCTAAGTCTTCAAAAATAGGCTAGATTGAAGACTCCTGAAGATTCTTTCCAGACCTGGTAGTCTCTGATCCTCAGTTTTGCCAGTGATTTACTCTGACAACATAGTAAAATATCCACTGTTTTAATAAATACAGGTAATCATAGTCTGAATTGGGAAAGTGGTATTGTAGATCTGATCATTACAACTTTGAGCTAGACCTCAAGGATTTCTAATCTGAATTCGAATGAGCTCCTGAGGTGGTATCATCAATAGACCCAGTTTCTTATGGCAATCCGGGCTGCTGTCCTTGGTGCTGACAGTGATATTTCCATTGATGCTCTCTGAGAGAACTAGAGTGAGAGTGAGGTGGACTGGCACAGAAGGAGAGTATGAGCATTATCCTAGACCTATTAAACAATTCTTTACCACTCATTTAACCAGTAAACATCACTTTTACTATGCTATGTCCATATAGGTAGCTTTGTAATTTCTGGGATTTTTCAGTTATTAATCAAGTTTATACTTTTTAACAGTAACATGTTTTTTTTTTACATAAAAGGTTCAAAGTGATTAGCCTTCAGTGTTACATTTTCCATGTTGATTTCTCAGTTTTCCATAATAGCTTTTGTATGCATCTCATGACAGGTAGTGTCTGCCTTCTATTTCAGCAAATTTAAATACCCATTTTACATTATTTCTTAGTGTTCACCTTTCCACAGACATGGAGGACATCAGTTCAGTTTCTCTGAATTTAAAAATACATCAAGTTGAAATTAATCTATTTATGTAAATAGAAACCTGTTGCACCTCATTTCTTCCTCTACAACAATGTATCTGATCCTCCTGTCTGTTCTTAATAACAGCCCAAATTCCTTAGCCTGCTGATATTATTTGTTGGCCAGCATGGAAGAATACTGTGAGTCATTCATTGTCTTTTGCTTTTTATTTTTTTAAGTATTATAAAGATTTGGCCTCATTTTCCCATTTTTGTTAATATTATGCTGATCATAGGTCAGTAAATTTCACACCAGCCACTATCTTTCAGGCTACTTATTTATTTTCCCTTTAACTTTTCTTATGCAACTCATTTTTCTCCATTTTTTCCCCAGTTTTCTTAGAAATATTTGTCTCCCTCTCTTTGTTCTACTTGTGAGAAAAAAAAAGAGGCTAATCCAATCTGTTCAGTATACATGAGTTTTGATGGCAATATTTCCTTAGTAAAGGGAATGAAAGCCGAAAGCTTTGATGTGGAATTAGGGAGAATAAAGAACCAGTGCATTGAACGTCTAAAACCACTGAAGAATGCACAGTAAATGCATTCAGGGTCCTTAAAAGTCAACATTTCCTTCCTTATCTTTCTGTAACTAAACTTACTTTTACCAAAGAACAAAATCTTGATTTTTCTATTTTCCTCCTTTTTTTTTTTTGGTTTTCAACCATATTGTTTTTTATAATTTTTTTCTAATGCAATTGTATAATATTTCAGTTTCAACTGAAGTTTAAAAGCTTTTGTGAACTGGACCTTATAGATGATGTGTATCATTTCATTATGTCTTTGAGGTCAAAGCGATTGGTATATAACTTCTGGAAAATGTTCATTTTCATCATGGGGACTGTCTGTATTAATTTCTTATGCTTCATGGATTTTATTAAATGTTTCATTACCATCCATTTATTTTCAAAACCAAATGCCTCCATTTCCTTTGCATCAAACAAACAACCACCTTAGTATGTTTTTCTTTATTCACACTCCAGTTTTTAATATATATTCATCTATTCACATGACAGTCATTCATGACAATTATTAATAGAGTGCTTAGTACATATCAGGAATCATACTAAGTCCTGGGACAGAAATGTTTAAGAAATGGTCCTATATCAAGTGTTCATGTTCTAGTAGGAAATGCCAGATGAACAAACATAATTATGAGCACTGTTAATTGAATACAACAGAGGTAGAAAGTATCATGGCAACATAGGAAAGAGAACCAATTTATCCACTGGGTCCAGAACTAGGAACCTTATGATATGACCTTGAAGAATTTCCCCTACTGGACTAATAGCTGAACAGTGATTACTGGCCCTGATTGTGATACATTTGGTATATTAGTATGGCTTTGGACTCAGACAGATCTGGAAACAAATTTTGGATCAACCACTTTCTAAGTGGTGTTCCCTCTGAGAATCAGCTTTTATATCTGCTCAGTGGGAGTGATGATACCTGCCTCACCTAATGGGGTTGAGTAAGATAATGATGTTCATACCTTTTCTTTAAGCCTTTCCACATGAAAGTTAGAGATAACAAGAGCAGTGGAAGGACCAAATTCTGATAATCACACCTGGTAATGCATAAATCTCTATCTAAGTTATTTACATGCTTAATCCTTCTGATTGTCACCACAACCCTATTAAGTATATATTATTATTTCTGGTATCCTGATTCCCAAGGACCAATATAGGAATTCACAGGAGTTAAGTGTTTTGCCTCAAGGATGTGGTTAGTAAAGGATAGAGCAAGAGTTTGAACTCAGATCTGCATAGAACTGAAGCCCCAGTCTTTATTTAGTTTTATACTCTTGCTCTCTGCCCTGTTATGTTGCATTCAGGTTGTTGAGTATGGTAGACATTTGTCCCACGGCTTCTGGCTTCTCACATTGTATTCCATGGCAGGTAGGTAGGCTCAACTGCCATTTTCAGTAAGTAGAAAGGAGAGAGCAGACATCCAGGTCAAGGATTTTCTTTAAAGCAAGTAATATCAAAGTTGCCTCTATCACTTCCATTCACTTTCCATCAGTACAAACAGGTCACCACATCTCTTTGTAAGATGGGATGGAAAATTTAGGTTCTAGTTGGATAGCTACTTGCTCAGGAAAGAGAGGAGAATACATTTGGGGAGACTACCATCAATTTCCATTACAGTGCTCAGTGAACATCTATTGAATGAGTAAATGAAGAAAAGCAAAGCCTGTAAGCAAACATGGGCCCCAATGAGACGAAGACAAAGACAAAGCTTGATCCACAAGCTTACAGCCCCATGTCAGCATGCCAATATGCCTTTCCAGCTAATTCTTGCTAAAACAGATCTTTAGTCACAGCCACCTATTGTAAGTATCTCTTCACTATAGTGTTTTCCTTCAATCTATGGCTGTCAACTTTTCTCTCGAATGTCAGAATGGGATCGAAGCCACAGAAGAGTTTTTGTGAGCTCCATGGATTATGCTACTCTCTTAAGGAAGATAAAGTGACAGGTTGTACAGCACTTATCTATATCACCTGTCAGGGACTCTTCATCCTGGGGCAGAGGAGAGTATCAGGAGTTTTAGCTGGTTATTTGTGATCCTCTTCTCAGGACTACTCTGTTGGCATTGGGAAAGAGTATCTCTGACACTGGCAGAATGTGGTTTTAGTTCTCCTAAAAAAAAGTGCTGGAAGGTTTCTACCTCTGTGTTTCTGGACGCTGTCAGATCAATATCCTAGCTGGGAACTCCATCTCAGCAACTTCTTCTTTTCTGTAATGTAACACTTTCTTTGTTTCATTAGAGAGTTTTTTTCACAGCCACTGCAGGGGCATGCATTGTATGATGCCCGACTGGTAGCAGATAATTCACCCCACACAGAGCGTGACCACTCTTGTTTGTTGCCTGAGGGTATGGCAGATTCTTATTAATTTCACTGAGGCAACAGCCAGAATTACAATAGACTTTGTGAATGTAGAAGAGAAAAAGTTACATTTCAGGGGAAGTAGTCAGTGAGGCTGTATTCTTCCAGACTTACCAAGGTGAACCTTTTTCTCTTACTTGTTAGCTGAAAAAAATAAAGAATAACTACTGAAACCTTATATCTCTTTAAGCTCTTTCATTCCTAGGAGCTTAAAGTGACTCTGTAGACCTACATCTCATTTATTTCCACAACATCCCTGTGGAGTCAGAGGCTAGTTTTTCTTTTACTGTCCAGAGGGAAGGTAATGCCCTGAGAACTTAAGTGATTTGTATTCAAAGTCAAAAAGTGAGTCAAATTGTAAAGCCAATGTTTGAAATCAAGTGCTTTGGCTCCTCACCCAGGGGCTGCTTTAAAATGATAGTATTTGGGGAAGAAATATAGCTGGGAGAACTCAAAATATATGATAAAGACACAGATGTCAAGTTATATCAAGATTGGGATCTGATAATGTTACTTAGTTCACAGATTTAAAAACATGCTCCCAATGACTCGACAATATTTAATGATGTGAACTGTTCTCACTCCCTTAAACTACAGGCACAGGGATCATTATTCTGTATTTAGATTGGAATGATGCCCTGAAATCAGAGTTCCTAAATAGCACTAATGATTTCACATATTTCAGGAAGAATGGAGGACATTGGCCATGCACATAATTGATGCCCATTAAATTGTTGTAGAATAGAAGAGTTGTTCAAACAAATTTAAAAGTGGATCTAGATTCACTTACAGATTTATAGGATTGGAGCAGGGTCTCCTTAGCTCCTATGATACTTTGTACATATTAGGAAAAATGCTTTTCTTCCAGGTGGACACAGCCCTAAGCCAGGATGCATAGCTTGGTGAGCAGAACCTTGGCTGGATTTCAGCCTCGTTTATTCCCTCAACTGGATGCCATTTGTGGCAATCTTGGGGTAGAACAACACCCTTCAGTCATCTGGTCCACTTTCCTTCATTCAAGAAGTATAACATCATTCCTACTCCACAACTGAAGTGAATCTATTTTTAAAGACCTCTTGGAAAGATATTTTTATAACCCCATCAGCTGCTCATAATCATATTCTGGCCTCCACAGTTGCACTTCCTCTGGCTCTGACCTTGGTTCTCTAGTTGCTAATGCTGTGACTGCAACATTCCCCACCTTGTGGAAAGCTGCAGACCTTGTAGTTGTTGAGTATTTAGTATATTCATGCATGGTAGATCCTCTTTACCATTGCCAGAGGGAGGGGAATTTAATTGTTTTGGATGATGATGGACCATCTTTTCCTCTTTGCCTCTGAAGTCTCGTCAGAGGCATTTTCTAATTCATTTGACATTCTGAGATCCTTTCTCTGTATCCACTTGGTCTTCAATTCCTACTTATTTCCATATTATATCCTGTGTTTCCATCTTTTAACACTTAATAATAATTTTCCATGGTACTTCAAGGTCATCAAGGGTAAGAATTGTGTATGCATATAGTCTCATCAATACCATGTTACGCTGGGCACTGGAGATATCTACCAGACACTCACTTTCTACGTGTATGTATTGAATGAATGAACCAGTGAATGAATTAATGAACTATACTCAGTTGGTCTTTAGAGGACCTAGCAAAATATACCTCCATGTTACAGACTATTAGAGATGAAGGTTGAAAAGATACTCATTTGTATACATGTTACTTTGTAACATGGCCAAAAGTCAACATCTTCTCAGGCAAATGGGCAATACTTCTGTACTTGATAACTTTCAAATTTGTAGGTGCTGGGAGGTGCTAAGACTATGGCTTAATTGAAATTCTCTAGCTTCTTCAGTTGTCAGAACTAAATGCTATTCTGAGAGGGAGCTCTGATATTCCCATGGTAACAGGGCTCCATTAAAGGCATGACATCACAAAGCTGTCCTTGTTTGAGGACACCTGGGAATTTCAGGTATAGACAGAAATACCCTTAAAGGCAAATTATACATAGATATTCTGTGTAATTATGTGCACATGCATAGATATGCCTAATTTAGCCACACCTTTCATTTGGTTCCATTTATCATTAGACTTTTAACGACTCAAATCTCAAGTGTGGGTGTAGTTCGAGGTGCTTTATCTTTTAAAGGAGAGCTCATCTAAATTTTAAAATAAATATCTACCATTAGATAAATGGTGCTGCTCTTGGCTAGAAAAGAAAAAAAAATCAAATCCATTCCTTGTCTACTTATTATTACTTGTAACACAATTAAGGGAATTTTGATACTTAACACACCTTCTAAAATGAATAAATATATTGTCTTTGTAAAAAATTATCCAGCATTGTGCAACTGGATGGCCACTCATGACGTAGGTCAGTTCCAGCCGTGTGCCTGAAGGGATTGTACAGACAACCTGGCAAAGTCACCATGAGTGACTTTCTTTTCCTGGTTAAAACAATTAGTCAAAATACTCAACAATTTGTTATTTTGTAGGTGCCTCTAAATACTTGGCACAATATCTGAAAAAGGAAAAGATTAAAAAAGAAGAAAATGGAAGGGTCAATGGATTTGAGAATGGTCTTGATTCCCTCATCATTGGTATAATCCCTTTGCTTAGTTATGGATTCCCTTCCTATCAGAGACCATGCTTTTAATGTGTCCATTTTCATATTACACAATGCTGCCAGGAAAGGCACAAGGCAGACTGGATTAGCTCTGAGAACGTAGGAAAATATGACAAGGTGAAAGGCTAGCTATGAAGTTGGTTAGCTCATAAATAATACAAACTTGACAGAATTTGTAAGAAGAAAATGGGGACAATTTGCATAGCTTGTGTTGTATGAACAAGTGTGTCTAAGTGTTTACGCTGGCTGAAGAGGTACTTCAGCTGGAGTATTTGCCAAGGTGACTTTTCTCTTGGGATGCTTTTAAAGGTTCTTGCTGCACTTCCCTCCATCCAGTCCTCCTCCCTTCCCCATAAATTCCTTGGAATTGTTAAAGATGTGAGGCTGACCGCTTGGCTTTGTTTATGACATTGAGTCAAACGGAGTTCTTTTAAATTAAAATCTAATGCTGTTTTCTAAATGATATCTATGTATGGTCCCTTCATTGACATTCACACTTTAGTTGTGAGAAACAATTTGCTACATTTTCTCCATTTCAAATGAATGCGGAACAGTGGTCTGCAGGAGGATTTTCCTGAGGGCTAGGTGAAAAAAAATCTGAGGATCAAAAGTTACTTTTTCTGTGTCTGTTAAATCCCATACAATTGTAAGTAAATTTCTTCCCCCCCCCCAGTGGAAAAAAATGTTCATCTAGAAAATTAAGCTGGAAGGAAACCTAAAAAACATATAATTCAATCCCTTCATTTTCAGAAATGAAATGAAGCAAGAAGAAACTAAGCCACGCCACTAATTTGTGGCAGAACCAGGGCAAGAAACCATGAATCCCAGCTACTAGTTTGTTTCAAACACGACACACATACAGTATATGTATATGTATCCCTACAATATATGTGTATATATATTCCTGCATCTTAGCAATAAACTACTCACATTTATGTATATATATAAATGTAGCTTGAATTCTAATTTTATCTAACCCCTTATGCTTCGAAATGTGTGGTCTGTGGACCTGCAGAATTGCCATCACCAGGAGCTTGTTAGAGATGAAGAATCTCAGGCTCTACCGGAAACCTACTGAATCACAACCTGCAATCTAATAGGATCCCCAGGTGATTCATATGCATTAAATTTGAGAAGCACTGTTCTAACAATTCCTGTTTTTCTGTAATAACGGAGTACAGAGATTCAGAGTTCAGAGATAATCCAAAACATTCATTATATATGTTGATTTCTCATCTCTCTTTTCTCTCTTGCACTAAATTTTACAGTCACTTCCAGCTGCTATAAAATAAAATGATGTTGAAATTTATCACTTCCATTCCACGCTTGCCTTTTTAGTAGGAAGGCTTGCCTTCAGTTCAGATTTTGCTTTCCTCTATTCAAATAATTATTGCTAATAGGTATTGCCTGTGTGATCTGTGCCCCAAAGTATTCTAAGTACCTTGCATCCATTATCCATTTCAATCCACGCAAAAACGGTGTGAGGATAAATGATAGAAATCTCCATTTTCTGGAAGAGGAGACTGAGGCTGAAAGAGATTGCGTAACAGGATGTGTCAGAGCTTGGACTCAAACTGAGATTAGCTCTTTCAGTGTATGAACA
The DNA here is from genome assembly GCF_007474595.2 of Lynx canadensis. Classification (NCBI taxonomy): domain Eukaryota; kingdom Metazoa; phylum Chordata; class Mammalia; order Carnivora; family Felidae; genus Lynx; species Lynx canadensis. The sequence continues at coordinate 125,441,239 of NC_044308.2, forward strand.
TTAATCACAACTTGCGTTGCTTCTGCAATTCAAAGTTCTAATTTGCTCTTTCTCTCAAGCATTTATGCCTCTAGAAAATTAAATTATCTTACCAAGTGAAAACCAGAAGTCACACTCAGCACATGGTGGGCACTTGAGAAATACTTGGCGAATAAACGTATGAATGAATGAAGAGGCCCACGTCTCCCTGATAAGAAAGCACAGGGTCTCTCTGCAACACTAAGAGAAGGGGAGATTGTCCAGCAGAAGAGATATTTCCCATTTTAAGGCAGCTGATGTTTCCCTGGAGTCGCTAATCCCTTTACCCTCTTTCTGCTTTCCTTTGCTTTTCTTTGCTCCATGTATCACTACAAATGCCCTACAGTTTTTCTGCATTTTCAGTTTTTATTCTTGTCCTCTTGTCTTAGATAGTAGTCTGCCTGGGGGACTGAGGCCAAATCTAGTGATATTCTTGGAGCCTCTGAGCTACTATTTCAGGGATTCCAAGAAAGTCCCATTAACCCTTAATCCTTTTCCATTTCCAGGGAATTTTAGAGCTAGAGCATCAAACTTCAGGGTAAGATTTTATGTTATTAGGCTTTTGTACACAGTATCAGTGAAAGATCAAGGATCAGTCCCTGAGAAGTAAAGAAAAATATAGGGATGCTGAATGCGTGGGACTAAGAGGGATGGGGGTAAGGAAAAATGAAGGCTGATCCACTTGAGAGGTCATTCTGGGAGAACTGAACATAAGTGGCCTGCTACCCACTTTAAAGCAGTGCTGGCTCTGAAGAGGTAAAGGGTAGTGGGGCCAGTGCAGGGCAGGGGAACCTACCCCTGAACACTGGCCTGGACTGTGTACCTGCACCCTTGTTTGGATTTGGTGCCAGAAGACAAGAGTCAGGCCACTCTGGGTCTCATTTCCTTATAAAGTATGCGGTTAGGGTGTTAGGTGTTTACTTCCTTTTGTTTGGGCGGGTTAAGAAAAGGGATTCTAAATTGGGAAAGGGGCAAGCTGGGTTCTGTGGAGACAGTCTCAAAAGAGCCAAGTAAGGAGAATACAGCTCACATCTGCTTGGACGGTTTGGTCTGTGGTCTCCTCCCTGGCGCAGGCCCTTTCTTCTTGACTTTGGGGAATAGCTCCCCCCCCCCGTCCACATGCACTCCACTGCACCAGCCGATCTCAGACCTTCAGAAGCTCTGTGCATGTAAGTTCCCTGCATATTTTACCGCCTGCAGGATGGGTAGGCCATAGGCACACCTAGCCTAAAGCGTGCTTTGGGATTTTCCAGAGGGCATTTTTCAAACCTCTGAGCTGCCAATGGTGATCTGAATGTCATCCACTCTTTTATTATTTTTACTTTGTAAATGATTAATATGTTAAAAAGAGTCCTTGCCCCATATGTGTTCATCTGTTATATGTGGTGTGTGTGTGTGTGTGTGTGTGTGTTTGATTTAGTTTCTAGGGTGGAAAAACATCTTTGCCAACAAATTTATGCTCCTTCAGTGAGGAATATATGAGAAATTGATTTAAGTCTCCTCATTCATTCAACCCAGATATGTGGAGCATCGTCCGCATGCTGGTTTTATGCAGGAGTTGGAGATAAAGATAAACAAAATACAGCCTCTGTTTTTAAGGAATTCCTAGTGGAGTGAAGAGGAGATAGGTATGCAAACAGGTAATTGCAGTACAGTGTCACAAATGATATAGTGGAGGTGGCAATAAAGTGTTATGGGAACACGGAGGAGGGAGGGGCAGGCTTTGTTTGGGAAATTAGCTGGTTTCACGGAATACGGAATACGTGCTATCTGCAGATGGTGAAGTTGCAATACTTAATTTCCACATTGTATCTTCAACTTCCAGTTGACATTTGATTGTTTAAGGGCTCAGTAACAAATCTTTCCCTTTATCTGTGGTCCCTCTGTAACAGAGCAAACAATTGCAATCAACTGAAATGCATCAAGGCAAATAGTGTAGGGTTAAAAGTAAAAGCCACTCTTTGCTGATGTGGCTCGGCTCCTGGCAGCTGCAGAAAGCACTTAATTTTATAGTTTTTCTGATTAAGGCTTTTTCTAGCCACTCCTTCAGTAGAATAGGTAAGCAAAGCAAACAGGGTAGCAAGCAACATCACAGATCTTGTATTTCAGTCTTCCTTGCTTCTGGCATACTTAGCAGGATGTCATCTGCCTGGTGCACAAGGAAAATAAAATTGCTTGCATGGGGCCCCGGTTACAGTGAAGAAAGAGGGAAGCAGGAAGGAATTCAATCTTTGGCTTAGAGAAATCTAATTCTCTCAAGGTGTATTGAAGTCTGCAAAGCAGTTATCTTTCTGAGCAGCTAGATGCAACCTGGAAATGTAGCTCCTAATAGCCTTGGTGAGATTAAGTGAAGTTTCTGTGATTGTGGTCCTTACACGCAGGTCAGGTAGGGTTTGACATCCATCCCCCCAATCAGCCTGCACCAGTGGTCCCACCTCGTCCACCCCATGGTTTTTCACCTCCTCCCTGCTGCCCCTAATCCACTGGCATCTCTGTAGGAGGAAGGAGGAATGAGCGGCTTGACAGCTTGGAAGGATACGTTTAATAGTAATTGATGGAAGGGACCCAAGAAGGCCACCATTCTATTATTCTTGCAGCAAGAAAGGTTATCAGGGCTTGATGGAGCCACGCTCTCTTGCTGAAGTATTTTGTGACTGAGGAGACTTGGTGTTTACTGGACTTGCAAGGGGAAAGGGGAAAGGCTGAAAGGGAAATTAATTTGAACTGTAATTGATATAAGGTCAGTCACAGGACAGTGGTAGAGAGCAGAGTTGTGGGATGGTTTTGGGGTGGGGGAGACAATAATGCTCCAAAGGTGGTGCAGGACCCTTTGTTGTAAGAGGTGTAATTTGCAAACAAGGGGTCAGTTTGTGGGTCTGGTGGGTGTGGCTTGATGATAATGGATGTATCAGATTTTCAGATGGAAATATGGGTTGGTAAACACACAAACAGATCCAATGTCACCTAATCTAATATTCTTTGCATGTAGCAGTCAATCTTCTGAAGAAATTCAGACTCCTTAGACAAAAGCTATTTCAGCAACCGCTGCCTGGAATTATACTTCAGACTTTGATTTCAGTTCAGTGTTTCTTCTTTCTTTTTTCCTGCCTGCCTCCATCCTTCTTCTCTCTCTTTTATCCTTATTCTCTTATGACTTCAGTAGCCTCTTCCTACAGAAGGAAGAGGGAATAATGCCTTCGAAGGAAACCCTAAAAGTCCTTGCCTGTCCCAGCTCAGGCTGAGGAGTGACTTTCCCGAAGAACAAGACTCCCAAAGATTCACGGCAAGTGTAGCTTGTTTTCTTTTCTGATCATTAATAAGGCAGATGTACATTTATTATTTCCTAGTGATTCCTGTAGTTGTCAATAACATAAACCAACTCAAACTGACTTAAGGAAGACAAAGGTGAGAATTTGGTGTGTAGAAACAGTAAGTTAAAGGGGTGCTTTGGGGTTGCCTCTGTTAGATTGGGGACCTCAAAGGATGGCGTCAGCTCCCCACCTCTGCCCCCATCTCTAGGCTCTGCTTCTCCTTGTGTTCTTCATAGTGATGGGCTGATGGTGGCCCTAAGCTCATAGCCTACGGTATAAGAGTCAAAAGGAAGTACTCCTTTCCAAATTTTATGTAACATTTTCTTGGAAGGAAAATTGATAGTTTCTGTCTTGGTAAAGTGCCCACTGTGGCTTAAGGAATGGGGGACAGTGACGGGTCAGGTCTTGTGTGCATCTTGTAAGCTTCTGTGGGAAGGTGAGGCACTGTGGTTGAGCTGGACAACATGCAGTAGGAAAGGGACAGTTTCCAAAAAGAAAGAGGGGTGCTGAGTAGACAAATATATCTGATATCTACTATGGTACTGTCTTGGTTTGTTTCTCTTTCAGGTGGCTATAGTTCTGGTAGAAGATAATTTTCTCTTGGTAGAAATATAGTTTGATTCTTCTCTTTAGGCATCTCAAGTCCTATAAATAATCTGGCCTCAATTTACATTTTCAGTTTATTTTCTATTGTTCTCAGTGTCATATCTGGGCTCTAGGGAGACATGACCACTCACTGTTCTCCAAATATTTCCTTCTCCATGGCTTTGTACTGAGGACCCTTGGTTGTCAGAATTGAGGTAAACTATGCTTTCACAAATTAAAAAGCAGAATATTTATAAGTCTCTTTTTTCTCTTCTTTCCAAAATTGAACTAAGGGTCAGACTTTTTTTTTTTCTTTGAGGATGCAATGCCTTCAATAGCATTTGAATAATATCTTGGGTTTTTTTTTCTGGTTCTTTCATTGCTGTTTCAATAATTGATTTAAGAACCATTGTATTGTATTCTGCATTGTCCTCATCTATATTGTTTTATAGCCCTCTAATTAATTTTTTTTTCATTTCATTAAAGAATATTTTTCTCTCTCCTTTTTCTTAAATGTAAGTATCCTGGACAATAGCAAAAATGACAAAGGCTTCAATTAATATGTAGTCAGAGGACAATGCAATAGAAATAGTGACTATGAATGTCTAAGAAGAAAATTAGGCCCTGAGAAGAAAAGCCCCCAAAGCTTCTCAGGTATTTTGGTTAAGGATGCCTTTGTTTATTCTTGAATGTGGATTGTCATTGTGATGAAGCAGCAAAAAAAAAAAAAAAAAAAAAAAAAAAAAAAAGGAATGAATATTAGAGAGGTTGTTGTAGTAGGAGAAACTCCTTTGAAATTATGCTTGTTTTGAATTTTTTAAGCATTATGAAAATGGAAGTATCTTTATTGTCTGTCTTTTATTTCTAGATTTTCAAGGACCACAAAAGTGTAGGGGAAGGGGGAAAGTCCTTGTGATTTTACCTTATTGATTGGTGCACTACTTTCATTTCTAAAATGCCCTTTCTCTCATTTTCCTTGCTGCACTCTTCAACCCTTAAGACCCAGCTGATGGTTAACTGTCTCAGTGAAGCTATCCCTGAGGGCCTCAGCCAAAAGCACTCTCTGCCATCCTCTAAAACAGTGGTTCTCAGAGTGTAATCACCAGACCAACAGCAGCAACAATACCTGGGCTCTTACTGGAGATGCAAAATCTGCCCCCCAACCTGCAGATTCAGGAACTCTGGCGGTGAGGCTTAGCAACCCCTGGTTTAACAAGCCCTCTGGGTTGTTAACCGATACAGTTTGAATACCACAGCTGTGAAACTGTCTCATATTTACATAGAGAATGTATAACATCTGCTCTACCAGATACCGTGCTCCTGGGAGGACATCTATGTCATTTTTTATTTGGATGCCCCTATAAAAGGTAGAAGACATAGAGACATGAAAGTTTGTAGATTAATGGGCACAATAGGACATAGAGCTTACATTAGCAAGAGAGAGGGAAACAGAGCCTAATCCAGTTCCTCAACTTTCCAATTTGCCTCCTGCTTTGACTGAATGGACCGGATAATTACTAAATCCCTATTTCACTTTATGGCCAAATCCCCATTTTGCTTTATGTGGTGTCTGTCTGAACACAGAACAGACGTGCTCTCCTGCTATAGTCACTAGATACGTGTTCATTGATGGTGATCTGCTTCCCTTTCTGCAACCCAGCAATTGCAGTATTATTGCTTAGAGCTTTTGTGGAGTCTGCTGGTCAAGTTTAAGTAAAGGGCAAATCTTAAATATATAGAACAGTCTATTAAACATTTTTTTTGTTGTTCTTCAGAAGACACTGTTCCGTTCCATCCAAACAGACTCTTGCTCACTTCAGGTGTTGCCCGTGAGGCTGTGGAACTCTCTGGGTGTCTAACCTTGCCCTCTTGTCATCAGCTATTAAAACTGCTAAAACAGAAGAATGCTTAACCACTCCAGCTGTTAAAACATTAGTACATGCTTTGGTGAGCTCAAATTTAAATGCTTTGAATGGCCCTTTAGGGGATCTTCTTCTTTTTTAACTTAGAGTTCAGTCAAAATTCAGCAATAGTTGTAACTTCTTCAGTCCCTGGATGTGCTCCTATTTCTCCATTTCCCCCCAAATGGCCCAGTTAGCCATTAGTGTCAGGATTAATTTTTAAGCTGTTAGTTTTGTATTTAGAATTCACCAATCAAACTCTAATGACATTTTGGCTTTGCCTTCTGTTTTTCACTCCAAGCTTTCCCAGATTTTTTTTTCTAAATCTAAAATTCCAAATGATTCTTCTAGGATGAATCAGGATAGGATTAGTGAAAAGGGAATCAGAGGGAGCCTTTGTCATCTTACCTGCCTAGTAGATCTAGGTTGCAACCACCAGGCCTATCTCTGTTTCCTGAGCCTTACCACAGTTCCTTTCTTTCTTTTAACTTCTTTTGCACCTGTACACATGCCAGCTTCTTATACATTCTCTACTAAGTTTTATAAGATTTCCCCTTAAACTCTCTGGTTTGCTCATTCTTCCATATATTTTCAATTCACTTGGACTTTCTTCAAAGAATGTATTCAATGTTCCCCAAGTTTTATAACTCAATCTCTTACCTTTGTACAGAACTCCAGATTTCTGTTCTACCTGCATTCAACTTGGTTGTCTAAGGTCCTGCTACTCAAAGCATGATCTGTGTATCAGCATCATTGCCATTACCTGGGAAATGTCAGAAATGTTGGATCTAGGGCCCACCCAAAACCTACTGAATTAGAATCTGCATTTTAATAAGATCCCCAGGTGATTTCTGTGCATGTTAATGTTTGAGAAGGACTATTCTAATAGGTACCTCACACTAAGTTAAGCCAAAACAGAAATTTTGACTCCTTTTTCTATCCAATTCCCCTAGGTGCTCTTTCTCATCACCATCATCCCCCATATCTCATTTCTTTCCTTCCCTCACTCCCCTCATATACTCCATTAAAAAGTCCAATGAGTCCTACCTCCAATGTGTGTCATGAATCCATCCATTTGTGCCATTTTCCTTGACAGATATTTTCCATCACTATATTCACTGTATCACTCACTCATCACTGTTTGATCTTATATTTCTGTACTTGTGTTTTGTCTGCATTCTACCCCCTCCTTGCAACTAAAAGGTAAAATCCTTAAGGATTTCTGTCTTGTTCTTCTCTGTAACCCTAGCACCTAAGAGGATGAATGCATGGGGAAGATGCTCAAAAAACAGTAGTTAATGAACGAGGTTTTCCCCCCGCCCCCCCAAATGGCATCTATCATGTATGAGATGCCTCGTGACAATGTGAATAATTAATGCTTTGTGACGCAACACTGGCCTCTCTCTGGATCCTAAATTCTTACATAGAGAATTGTTCCATACTAAAGAAACAAATTTCATTTTGAGCAAACTGGCAGGTAAATTAACAATCAGTAATTAGAATCAAATGATTTGAATTCATATCCATATTTAGTCACATTCCAACTGTGTGATTGTGGATGTTATATTAGTTTGAGTTTCAGTTTCCTCATCTGTAAAAGGAGGGTATTGCATTACATGCAAGCTCTCTGTCATGTCTTCTTGATTGAATGTATCCTATGAAAAATGTTTTACCTACCCATTTCCCTTCCCCTATTTTTCAATAGTTACCTGGTACTCATCAACTGATAGGCTATTTGTGCTCCTGTGTTATTGCTACCAGATATTATGATAATAACTTTGAATCTGTGATCACTTTTAATTGAAGCTGAATATATTTAATTATATAATTTTGAGCTGCCTCAGTTTAATTGCACCAAAATAACAACCAGAAACTGGGACGCTATGAAAGACAGCTGACAAAAGGGTAAAATAGTATGAATAAAGCTTGATATGCACTAGCTGACCTATTATATCCTATACTTGTATGCTAGTGATGGATTTTCTCTGTTTATTGTTCTCATCAACAAAGTAAACTTTATGTAGTCCACCTTTACATGGACTTTTTTTTTTATTTTAGAGAGAGAGAGAAAGTGTGAGTGGGGGAGAAGAGCAGAGCCAGATAGAGAGGGAGCCTCAAGCTGAGCATGGAGCCTGACACCCGGCTTGATCCCACGACCCCGGGATCATGACCTGAGCTGAAATCAAGAGTCAAATGCTTAACTGACTGAGCCATACAGGTGTCCCTCTGTTTACATGGACTTTTGATCATGTGGCCTACAGTTAAAAAGAAAAACACAATACTGACACATTTTGAAGCCTTTGGAATAGAGTTTCTCTAAGATCTCTCTCTGTTTTAAAACCTATGAACATATACAAATAGGTTGCTTTTAATGGTTTTTAAATACCTTGTAATAAATTACAGACAGATTTATTTATGTAATTCAATAATTTGTGTATCAAGATGTAGATATAAAAAAGTACATAGGGTTTCTGGTCAAGATGAAGAAATAGGGCCCAGGGGCGCCTGGGTGGCGCAGTCGGTTAAGCGTCCGACTTCAGCCAGGTCACGATCTCGCGGTCCGGGAGTTCGAGCCCCGCGTCAGGCTCTGGGCCGATGGCTCAGAGCCTGGAGCCTGTTTCTGATTCTGTGTCTCCCTCTCTCTCTGCCCCTCCCCCGTTCATGCTCTGTCTCTCTCTGTCCCAAAAATAAATAAACGTTGAAAAAAAAATTAAAAAAAAAAAAGAAATAGGGCCCAAATTTACGCTCTTATCTGAAATAATTAAAAACTAGTCAAAGTTTATGAAACGACTATTTTTGAGATGTTGATCAACAAAGGACAAATAAGATAAGCCCTAAAATTTCCTGAATGCTGTCTAGGCTGTGACTAAGGGGAGAGGAATGTAACTGAGTTCTTCCTCGGTCAAAGAGACGGAGCTGGGAGTCTGGGGAAGCCAAGGGAGCTGCAGCCACAGAAAGGAGAGAGCCATAGAGACATGAAGGCCCCTATCAAGTCTTTTCCCGAGCGTTGATCTGTGCATGTATGAGGAACTACTGAGGCTGGGGAAATAACCATCCAAAATGATTAGAGAGGAGTGTCCAGAACTGACACAGTGTTTTGGAAGAAATGGGGAGACATTGGTCAACTGGTACAAATGCCCCATTATAAGATCCAGAAGTTCTGGGGATGTAATGGATAGCATGGTGATTATAACTAATAGTACTGTGTTGGATACTTGAAAGTTGCTAAGAAAGTAGATCTTAAATAGTCTCACCACGAAAAAGAAATGGTAATTAGAAAAGGTACAAAAGGCTCTGTGCTCAGCAGAAAAAATTGAGAAGTTGATTGTCTCCAAAATTAAGACAATCTGCAAAATGAAGAAAAGCCATAGACTGGGAAAAAATATCAGCAAGTCACATATAGGACAAAGGACTTTCATCCATAACATACAAAAATTCTCAAAATTCAATAGTAAGAAAAGAAACAATTTTTTTTTAATGGGCAAGATGTTTGCATAGACACTTTACAAAAAATATGTGGATAGCAAATAAACACATAAAAAGATACTCAACACTATGAGTTATTTGGGAAATGCCAATTAAAACCACAATGAGATACCACTGCAAACCTATTAGAAAGTCAAAAATGAAGAAGAATGAGAATATTAAGTTTTGGTAAGATGTGAAACAAATGGAACTTTTATACACCGATAGTAATAATGTGAAATGGTACCCCCAGTTTGAAAAACAGCTTGACAGTTTTGTACATAGTTCAATATACACCTACCAAATGACCCTGCCATTCCATTCCCAGCTACTTACCCAAGGGCAGTGAAAACATACGTTTATACAAAGGCTAGGTCATGAATTTCACAGCAGCTTTATTTATAATAGCCCCAAACCTGAAAAAACCTATTTGTTTATCAAGAGGGGAATGGATAAAGAAAATGTTGTATAGATGTTCAGTAGCCCCCTGTATCCAAGGCTTTTCTTTCTGTGGTTTCAGTTATGTGGTCAACCAAGGTCCAGAAGACCATCTGACGTATCATCAGAGGATCAGTAGTTGCCTAATGCTATGTGGCAATGCCTGTGCTACTTACCCCAGTTCATCTCATTATGTAGGCATCTTATCATCTCACATCATCACAAGAAGGGTGAGAACAGTACAATGAGATATTTTGAGAGAGAGAGAGAAAGACTACAGTCGCATAACCTTTATTACATATATTATTATAAATGTTCTATTTGATTATTAGCTATTGTTAATCTCTTACTGTGTCCAATTTATAAATTAAATTTTATTATCAGTACATATGTATAGGAAAAACATAGTGTGTATATATATATATATATATATATATATATATATATATATATATAGTTCAGTACCATTGCAGACATCCACTGGAGTTCTTGGAACACATACCCCAAGGATAAGGAGGTCTAATGTATAATGGAATGCCATTCAACAATGAAAATGAATGAATGGACTATATATAAAACATGTGAGTAAATGTTCAGAGAAAGGTTAACACTGACAGGCCTGAGACTGCTTTCTTACAAAGGCCTGCTGAACTGGTTGGCCTTGGCTTGTGTCTGGGAACTTGGATTTTAAGAGTGTTCTCACCATCCCCAGAATTGTTAAGAAGGACTCGGTGTATCTAAACTGCACAAACAGTATCGTTTATGTTGAACAACTTGCTTTTCTTTTGAGAGTCTGAAAGGTTGAAACATTCTGGGCAGGTGCTGCCTACACAACCAACCCCCAATAAAAGCCTTGGGCACTGAGTCTCTAATAAGCTTCCCTGGCAGTTAACATGACACATATGTGTTGTTATAACTTGTTGCCAGGATGGGGGAGGGGAATTAAGTGTGTCCTGTGTGACTTCATTGGGAGAGGACTCTTGTTTCCTCAGGACTTCACTTCATGCATCTTTTCCTTTTCTTATTATACTTTGTATCCTTTTTGCTACAGTAAGTCATAGCCATGGGCAGTTAAGTCCTGTGAATTCTCCTAGCAAATCCAGTGGTCTTGAACTTATGAAAGAAGCTAGACTCCCTCTTTCTCAAAAAAAGGAGTACATAGTATATACTATATGATATTTTTAATATGTGTGTGTGTGTGTGTGTGTGTGTGTATCAATCATACTATATAAGTTTCTATGGGTATGTTCATTTTCCTAATTATAGAGCTGGTTATATGCAAGAATACATATGTTAAAACTTACCAAATTGTACAGCTTACATATGTGTAGTTTATTGTAGGTCATTTATACTGGAATAAAACTGTTCTTAAGGAAAAAAAAGGACATAGCACTTTCTATGTAATAGGTAATATTTTCAGCACTTTATGTGAATTATACTGTTTTGTCTTTCTAAAACCTTGTGAGGTAAGCACTATTATTATTCTCAGGAGGCTGAGTTTTAGATAGGAAACATTACTAACCAAAGCACACAATAGTGAGAGAAAGAGCTTGCAACTTAACCCATGTCTGGCAGAATTCCATCTACTGTTTTATATTCCATGTATGAAACATAAAATTAATTTTGGTAATTATTTTTGAGATTCTCTTCTATGAATTCCATTGGCACTTGAATTTGAGGATTATAAGATATCATTAGTTCAGCTTTGTGTCCTCTGTCTCTTTGACCTGTTAACCATTATTGCTCTGCCATCATGGCCTTAGGCTTTTAGGACCACGTAGACCAACGGCTTCTGTTTCAGAATTCACTTACACTGACTCCTGGTGCCATTACTCAAGGTTCCTACTTCATCACTCTTATCTTCTACCCTTGGTTCTGTGCTTTAAGCCCCAATTCTGTTTCATATTTGCTATTCAGCTACTGGCTTACTTGGTCTCTTTTTCCCAGCTCATTATCTTTGGCTCTCTCCAACTTATATTTTGACTATTGATTCCCTGGGATTCTTGGCAATGACAGCAAGGGACCCTCTTTCCAGCCCACCCTGACTCCCAAGCTAAAGCCCATCTCCAGAAAAGAAAAGCCAGACATTGAGGTCCGTGAATCAGGTAAAGTTTCAAAGATTAAGCTAAAGTTAAAAGAGAATAAAAGAGAACGTCTGCTCTTATGTTTTGATGTATGTAACTTATTGCTGTTTAGAACTCTGCTGTACATCATCTATTGTTACATTTGTCACATCAATCAATCAGACGCAATTATGAACCTGCCAACTTTGTCCTTTTTATTCAGCAAAGCTGTCTAATTCTACAGCTATTAATAACCTTCTTAACTCTCTTAGTTTACCATCCCCCCCCTTTTCCCTACTTTTATCCCCAGCATTTTGATCACTGGTACTGAAAATGGCTTGTGAGATAGTTGCATGTAGAACATGTTAGGAAATTAAACAATATTGGTTGCACCAGCCTGAAGTAAGAGGGAATTATTTTCACGGTGGTGCCTGGTATGTGCATTTTGTAACGCAAATAATGTAAGCTGTTTTGAAATGGAGAAAAAAGGTCCTTCTCTTAGAGTGTGGACCTGAATGTTATCACTGGATTGTGTAAGAAATAGTTTCACTGGCATAGGAGGCAGTATAATCACCCAGAATTTCATGTCCTGTCATAGACTTGCAGTCTGGCTGGGAACTAGAGAGTTCACATTTAATTTTATCTTTCTCACATCTAGTAATACTAAGGAGTCATAGTGAAAATAAATTCTTGCCTCAGTAGCATTTGGAATGTTAAATTGGCATCTAAAATTGTGACTCCAAAAGCCTTATTTCTGTGGAGCCAGCGAGTCTATCTGTGAAGGTTAAGGGCTAAGTGTGTGCTTTAGCCTGGCTGCAAGTTTCTCTCGGCCCTATGATCTTTCTTCATGTAATGGATACGATATAAGGAAGACAGGGATGCAATTTTATGGCAGCTTACAGGAAAGAGAGAAAAAAATCCTTGAATTTTATAACGCTTGGTGATCAGGCCAAACTCTTTGTCAAGATATTCCTCTTGGAATAAAAAAACAATCTGCTTCCATTCAGTCTCTGGAATTAGATCTACCAAGTTCCGACTCTTTTGCTTTTAAGCCATTAGATGTGGACAAGTTCTTAACCTCTTTGATTTTGTTTCCGTATCTATAAAATAGTAGTGGTAATATTACCTGGAAGGTTAAATAAGTAAATAAGACTAGTTATTTGACCATTGGTAATATAAATGGCAATCATGTTGACAAACCGTGGGACATAAAAAAAAAATCCCCAACCCTCGGAATTCCTAAAACACATCCATTGTGGAATGTGTGAAATGGTATTTTCTTCTCTACTCACCAAGAAAATGGTTAAAAGTAGATCTTAGTTCTTATTCTCTTCTGCCTGATTTACATTTTAGTGATTGCCTCATCACCGATTTTACATTAAATACAGAGGTGTGACTAAATAATTCTGTCTTGAAGCATAAATTAAGAACGCAAATGTACTTAGAATTACACTTCCCCCTCCTTTCTCTCTTCCTCCTCCTTATCGACATAAAATACCATTTACTGAACACCTACACACAATGTGTGGTGTATCGTCCCGTGCGCTCCTAATTTTCTTGGCTTTTTCTAAAAGGCTTTTTATTACAGAAAGGAAATAAATCATTGAAAAGTATGACATTTTTCTGTAAATAAGTAGGAGTTTATGTAACTCTTGAAAAGAGATAGTATAAATATGGATTTTAGTAACATTTTATCACAAACATGGGTGACAGGAGTTTCCTAAACAGGAACCATATATTCAAAATAATGAGACAAAACTGTTAAGTTCTGGAAGAAAGAGGCAACTATTGTTTGTTTTTCTGTTTCTTTGGGTACCCATCAAAATGTGTTTTTCTCCTTCATGCATCGTCTTGCTTTTCTCCTAAAAGAGAGCATTTTACCAACTCCTTTAAGGAGTGAAATGGACAATAAAAAATATTACGGCATGTTTCCAAGTCTGTCTCCTTAAAAGCTAAATAATATACTTTTTAATGAACAATTGGGGAACCAGAAAATGGAACTCCCTTCCTGTTTGATTAAAAGGATGTTTAACAGGAGCTCCTGGTAGGCTCAGCAGGTAGAAAATGTGGACTCTTGATTTCAGGGTCTCAGGCTCATGAGCTCAAGCCCCATGTTGGACATAAAGCTTACTTTTTTGTTGTTGTTGTTGTTAACGGATGTTTGGGAGATAACATTTAGCCAAGAAAGTGGATGGAAGACATAAAAAAGAGGTTTGTTCTTTTGCATTAAATATCTGGAAACAGCCTATTACATGTTTCTTAATTTTCTGATTATGTGTTCAAAACCATACTTTCATTTTGCCTGGCATCTGGTAAAACTTGCCAAAGTAGACTTTCCAGTTGAGTTCTGTTGGCCTCATATTCTCTGAAATGGTGCACAGAAAGGAACATTATCAGTGTCTTAGGTGGATTTTGGTTTCAATACTATCAATATGTGACCTTAAGCAAGTTCTCTAGAAAGCAGGTCAAGTCTATTGATGATTTGTTAACCAAATAACCAGTTTTTACCAAATTTTCTTGTGAAAGTTTTAACAAATTATTAGTAAGTTTAGCAAAAGTATGATTTACACTAAAGTTGATATGCTAGCTGACCACATGGTCAAAGAACTTAAAAATGATTAAAAGTTCCTATAAAAAATGTTACCTTCCAACTGATATTTTGACGTTTCATACACGTTGGAATTGTTTCCACTCCTTTTGGATTTGAATTTGGATGCTTTTGACTATCATTTTGTGTTTTTTCAAACTTAAATCACTTTTAATATTCTGTTGCCAACATCTTAAATGGCATATCAGCTTTCAGTTTGTATCTCTAGCCATTTAAAATTTAAATTTAAATTCAATAGCATGTGAAATATCACAATTTTAAATTAAATTTTAATTTTAAATTAAATTGAATTTCAACTTGAAATGGAATTATGTCTATTTTAAATTAAGTCTAATTTTCAGTTATTTTTATTAAAGAAAGATTTAATCACATTAAGCATTTAAATTCAATTAAAATTTAAACTTAAATCCAAGAGCATCTTAAAGAAATAAGAATAATCTTATTCTTAAAAAAAAAACCTCATAGGAAATGCAGAAACTTTGTTTGCTGATAAGAGATAACTGGGGTAGGCCAATGTACTTTTATCGAAATACCTGATGTAAAAGGATGAAAAAGTTCAAAGCATCTAAAGAAAGTGACTTTGAACATCTTTTATGGCAGATACAATAATTAGTTCTGCTAATATTCTTTGACAAGACAGAAAATATGAGGGCGAATTAAAAAATTTTTTTTTAGTTTATTAATTTATTTGGGGCGGGGTGGGGGGAGAGACAGGGAGAGAGAAAATCCCAAGTAGGCTCTGCACTGTTAGCACAGAGACCAATGGAGGGCTTGAACTCACAAATTGTAAGATCATGACCTGAGCCAAAACCAAGAGTTGGACACTTAAGCAACTGAGCCACCTAGGCACCCCTAAAGGAAGAATTTTAAAAATAGACTAAAAAATCCTAAAATTGCTAAAATCTGACAAAACAGAAATGATGTTAAAATAAACTTAGAAATCCGTAGAAACTGAAAGATTCTTACAATAAATGCTGACATTTCTGTTCTGCTTAAAAAAATGTTTTATTAGCAGAAATAAAAATTCAACCTTCCTTCTAAAGTTCTTAAAATATTCCTATTTGATTTTCAGTTTCCTCATCGATTCAAACTATAAAACATTTTCATTAAATCAGTAAATTTGATAAATAGAACAAATTAGACATGTAGGAAGTTGAATTTGGCTGAACTAATTTTGAGGACATTGACCTACTGCTGGTTGCTATCTTCTCTAAACCTCACTTTCCATGTCTATAAAATGAGAATGACAGTAACATTGCTTTCTTCCTTCCTTGTTCTCTTATCTGTATTTCTCTTGTACCATTTGTGTATTTCCATCAAAGTATCTTCCCTGTAAATATTCCCAGGGCCCGACACATGGTAGGATCATAATAATAATTGCTCATTTCATGCCAGACATTGTGCAAATGCTTTACCCAATTATCTCCTTTAATGCCGACATCAAGCCAGTGAGAAAGGGACTATTATCTCCTCACTATAGATAAGGAAACAGATGTTCAAAGAACGGACTTTATGAAAAAGAGGCACAGGGAGCAAATAATGGAACTGAACTTCAAACCCAAGTGGTGTCACTCCATGCTTGCTGAACTGTATTTCTGAGAATACCAATCGGTCAGCTCTTTTGTGTGTATGTGTCTGTGTTTACCGTACAGAGCTATTCTGTTGTCTGGTTCATTTGTTTCTTTTAGGACTAAATACATTTTCAAATGTGAGGCCCTTTCAAGAGGCTAATATGGCATGCGGATGCAGATATGTCTTTCAGTGCAGATGTGGGCTGGGCAAGGATGAGAGATGAGCAATGTGACCTGATGATTAATTACAAGAGAAGGGGGATGAAACATGTACAAGGGAAGACAACTTCCCAGATGTGCTTGTGCTTTGACCCTCAGTAAGACTGGTGTGGATTATTCTGAATTCAAGAGATATTCTAGGTCATTAGTCCTCATTGCTTCTCATTAGCTTCTGTGGAATTGCATAAACTAGATTTGTTGGAGATGTGTAATGAGACGGGGCCACAGGCACCTCTCTGTCTCTGTTTGCAGGGACTTCTTGATGTCTTTGCCTTCGGCAGTTTACTGCTACGAATGTGGTGAACTTACGTATTCTGGAAATTAACAGAGAACCCCTGGTTATCCTTTTCTGGGCTTAAAGCCTCATTTGATATAAAATGTTAGTTTGCCCATTGAGAAAGACTTGTCTATCCATCCATCCCTTAATGTACTATTACTACATTTCAGATACTTCTAAACCTTACAGCTACCAAGATGAAAATGATATTGCCCCTGACTTTTGGGGTTTATGATGTAATAGGAGAGACAGACAAGCAGGAAAAATTAGGATGCAACCAGATATGTACAATGTGAGAGCTGTAAGATAATGATAATTTCTAATATTACTGAGAGCTTAGTTTGTACTACTAGACATTGTCTCAGAATTTTATATCACTTAACGTCATTTTATTCTTATAAAATCTTATGAGGTAGTTACTCTAGTTATGCTGAATTAAGATGAGAAAACCAAGACAGAGATTTCAGATAACTTGTCAGGGTCATAGAAGCAGCAAAGAAATGAACCTATATTTGTATCCAGATAATCTCTCACCAAAGTCACGGTACATGAAACAGTGCGATATTACCTCTTGCATGGGAATACAAATAGAGGCTCCAATGGAAATGTAATACACAGTCTCATCGTATTCAAGTTATAATGAAGATTGGATACTTAGAAAAATGTCTGCCTTTGGGAAAAGAAATATAAAATTAAATAAGCATGTTTCAATCGAGCCAGTAACACATGATGCTTAAGAACCAGACTGCTGGGTTGAATCTGGGCTCACCTACTCATTACTAGATGTATAATCTAGGACAAGCTGTTTAATTTAACTGAGCCTCAGTTTCCTCATCTGTAAAATGGAATAATGTTAGTATATATATAGCTCATAGGTTTTTGATGAAGTTACATGAGAATATTTGCAAAGTACTTAGCAAGATGCTTAGAGATTAGTAAGGAGTTATCAATAAATGCTAGCTTTTATTAAATGTAATCAAATAATTTACAAATTAATTCTTTACAGCATGGAAACCCATACTGTATCTGTTCTGAGTTTTGAGAGAAAATACAGTAGAAGTGGAGTAACTTGTAAAGTGGCTGGTGAGGTAAAATATCAAAGAAAACTATGACAACAGGGATGCCTGGCTGACTAAGTTGGTTAAGTGTCTGACTTCTGCTCAGGTCGGATATCACGGTTCGTGGGTTCGATCCTGGCATCAGGCTCCGTGCTGACAGCTCAGATCCTGGATCCTGCTTCGGATTCTGTGTCTCCCTCTCTCTCTGCCCCACCCCTGCTTGTGCTTTGTCTCTCTGTTTTTCAAAAATGAATAAACATTAAAAAAATTAAAAAAGGAAAAAAAATATAACAACCAAAGGGGAAATTTGGTTCTAAGCTAAATAAGCTAAAATGAAAAATTGAAGAAAGTTCACAAGTTTGGATTGACTTAAATATTACTTAAAAGACAGGAGCCCAATCAATCAGTTTCAAAATGATAGAATGAGGAGCTCAAAGAACCCCAACAAAACATAAACAAAAAGATCTGCACCCAGATATATACCACAAACTGTTGGAAATCCAAAAAACAAAAAGGAAAGAAAAGCTTGAAAAGAGTAACCTAATGTGTCCAGGGGACTAACGATATGAAGAATGACTTATAGCTCATGAGAAACAATGAAGCCAGAAAGTAGTGAAGTAACATATTCCCAGTGCTGAAAGAAAAAAATTTTATCAACCGTGACTCATATTATCAGCAAAATATCCTATAAGGGAGATAGCAAAATAAAGACATTCTGCAATAAACAAATACTGAGGGACTTACTTGCAAGGCACTTTCCATATGCTAGCTGATTTCATCTTGACCAAAAACTTGTTAAAGTTTTCCTTTTTTATTCCTGTTTTGCCGATGGAGGCTCTGTGAAACCAAACAGAAATTAGGTAAATGGCTTGAGGCCATACGGCTAGTGCATGGGATTTGAACCCGGATCAGTGGGCTATCAGAGAGTGTTCATGCTCCTTGTGCCTTCCCAGGAAGCTCATTCCATTGGCTGTCCAGCTTCTAAGCTACTCTCCTTTAAACTGATCTCCCTAGTGCTGCTAGATGGACCTTCCCGATATCACTTCTTTGATGTTCCTTCATCATTCAAAATCCTTGATTTTTTTTCTTGCTCATGGCATGAAGGCCAAATTCTTTAGCCTGATTTCTAAGGACTTTTAAAATTTGACCCTTATGTACCATGTAAACATGATCTCTTAATATTTCCCAAGGTGACTGGTTTAAATCATATTTGCCAATCCCATCCTCTCCATCATCTGAAATCCTCTTTGCTTTTTGGGTTGAGGGGCCACCTCAGAGTTTATGTCTTTTAATTTTTCTCTGGCATTGCCACTCTTTCTTTAATCTTCCTTTTTACATATTGCCATTACCCTCTTTGAATCTGTGTGTGGCCATATATTGTGAGGTTTTTTTATATATATAATACATATCTATCTATTTATATATGTATGTAGTATACATATCTATATCTGTATCTATATCATCTATATCTATATATCTATCTACATATATATGTATATATATCTCATAACCAGATTGGAAGCAAGTCTTCTTATTTTTCTTTATGTCTTCAGCAAGACCTAACACAGTACTATCTATATTATAGCAGCATATTAAATATTTACCAAATGATGTCTTATGTTTTTTGGATAAAAAACTAAATATTAAAGTCAAATAGTAAGGAACCCTCCCCCCCCAACATATCCTGGTATTTAAAGTGATCCCATTTGGTTGGAAAATTATGTCAGTCTGGTCTTGTTAAAATCAAATCTGAAGGAAACAGAAACCTTCTCTCTTTTCATGTTCTAGTCTCAGGAGGCCACCAAGATTTTTCAAAGCCAAACACTTATGAATTTCTTCTCAACCAACATTGCTATGTACCAAGGGAAAATCAAGACAGCTGTTAGTGGTCGTGGACACTCACAGCTCATAAATTTGATAAGCAAAGATGGTAGCCAACTGCAATTTGGTGGGGTAGAATATTCCTACAGATTTGGAGTGTGCAACATTGTGTAATTCTGGGGCTTAGGAGGAACAAGTGAACCCAATTAACTGACTCCAAAATGGACTCTCTCTTAGATATATTGTAAGAGTGGTGAAGAGGGTTAGTATTCATGGAAAAGTAATTGATTTCCTAGTGGAAGCTGAAGACTTAAAAAATTGCTGTTTGGGGGATTTTTGTCTATGAGACTGTTTTCTTCCCAAAATGTGATCTTTAAAGCCACAATTGGGTTGATTGCTAGTATGGATGTCTTTCTGTTTCTCTTTTTCCTTAAACCTCTCCTCTGATCTCATTTTCTCTCGCTTTGAGAAAAATAAAATCAAATCTTGTTAGGGGTACTCTTTGCCCCAATACATACTAGTTTCATTTATCTCCTTAAATACGCCATAACTATACCTTTGTTTATCTGAATTATCTTTCTGGCTATGTGTTAATTCAATTTACCAAAAGTAAAACACAGTAAGACACTGTGATTGGTAACTGATGTTGGTTCTCTGCCCAGCTCCTGATTAAGGTTCTTATCACCTAAGGGAAGTGGGGAGGAGGTGTGTTGGAAGGGAGGGAGGTGAGTTAAAGTAAAGAAATAGGAGGGACAGTTTTGGGGGTAAATGTGGTAGCTGGATCCTCATATTTCCAATGTTCTCCCATTCTTACCTGAACTGGGGCCAGAGGGGCATAAAGGTATGTCTGTAATTGTTGCTATCCTGGAAATCTCAGGCAGATAAAAGAGCCAGAATCAATATTTCAAAATATTTAGGACAGAGAAGATAAATATGAGGTGAAACCAAGCCACAGTCATGGGACTACCTGAATTTGGATTATGCACCCCCTACTTCTCAGCTAGCAAACTGCATGCCCTTCTTGTTCATCTTGCAATAATGTGATCAGGAATTTTATGTGAGTGAGTAGTTGAACTCACATCACTCTTTGGAAGAGTTTTTCCTGTACTTACTAAACTCCTGCTATATGCTGGGCACAATTCTACATGCTAGAGATACTCACTGGTAAGTAGACATAGACCATTCCTTTTACTGCTTAAAGTTTAGTAGAAAGGGCAAGTGCCACTCTCCTCTTGATTTTTTTTCTCTATATCTCAAATCAAGGAGAAGGAAAACATTTACCCATAATCAAAGTTTATTTTATGTATGTTACTGTAATCAACCAGGCATAAAACTCTAGCATTTAGATGGGGTGATCCAACAGTAATAATAATTACAACAAAATGCATATGGAACTTTGGGATTTATGATACACTTTCACCTATATGATCTTTTTTAACCTCAGTGAGCTCCTGCTTTCTCATCTGGAAAATAGGCATAACAATAGCTATCTTACATGGATAGATAGAGATAGCCAGTCAGCCTAGGGTTATGCCTGCCAGTTGTGAAGGTCTGCATTTTATAGATGCTAAACCTGAACTTTAGAGAGGATATGTGAATTGCCCGTGGTGGAATATAAAGCCAAAGGGGGGAAACGGGACTTAAAATATAGTCTTTGGACTCTGAAGTCTATGGTTTTTCCATACACCAGTTGTTTCTCAATTGACCCATCAATCAAGAGGGAGAGAGGAGTATATCCTCTCAGAACTTCTCCAGACTTAGTGTTCCAGGAAAGTTGGTTACATTGTACTCTTTTTTTTTAAAATTTTTTTTTTTTCGACGTTTATTTATTTTTGGGACAGAGAGAGACAGAGCATGAACGGGGGAGGGGCAGAGAGAGAGGGAGACACAGAATCGGAAACAGGCTCCAGGCTCTGAGCCATCAGCCCAGAGCCCGACGCGGGGCTCGAACTCACGGACCGCGAGATCGTGACCTGGCTGAAGTCGGACGTTTAACCGACTGCGCCACCCAGGCGCCCCACATTGTACTCTTTTAGGCAGCCCATATAATAATAGTACAACCAAACAGGAAAGAGAGAGGAGGAACAGAGAACATTACTTTAAGATAATAGTAAAATTCAGCCACAAGCTAGCTGACCACCCAGAAATAATCAATTTTGTGCATATCCTTCTAGTCATTATTTTTGAAAGTATTCTATTTCCAGGCTGTTCTTCTTTCCTTATGCTCTAGTTCATAGGGAGCTGATTACTTTTGTTCCATAGAATATTAGAGAAGGAGCGGACCTTTCAGGCTATCTAGTCAAACTCTTTTAGTATTCAGATGAGGAAGTCACAGCTAGAAATGTGTATATAGGCTAAGGCAAAGTCCTAAGGGGGAAAACAATTAGTAACTTAATGAATTATTTTCTGCAAGTAATTGCTTACAAAAATAAACACTCTATGGCTTGACCATAGTGTAATAATTGAAATTTTGTCTGAGTTTATTTTTTTTAAAAATTTTTTTTTCAACGTTTATTTATTTTTGGGACAGAGAGAGACAGAGCATGAACGGGGGAGGGGCAGAGAGAGGGAGACACAGAATGGGAAACAGGCTCCAGGCTCTGAGCCATCAGCCCAGAGCCTGACGCGGGGCTCGAACTCACGGACCGCGAGATCGTGACCTGGCTGAAGTCGGACGTTTAACCGACTGCGCCACCCAGGCGCCCCTGTCTGAGTTTAAATTTAGACAACGTTTTGACATGCCACATCATTGTTTTAGACCCAACAGAGCCTTTGCAGGGCCTGATATAGGTTAGGCTCTCAAAAATATTTGCTCTGGGGGCGCCTGGGTGGCTCAGTCGGTTGAGCGACCGACTTCGGCTCAGGTCATGATCTCACGGTTTGTGAGTTAGAGCCCCGCGTCAGACTCTGTGCTGACAGCTCAGAGTCTGGAGCCTGCTTCGGGTTCTGTGTCTCCCTCTCTCTCTGTCCCTCCTCCACTCATGGTCTGTCTCTCTCTGTCTCAGACTAAATAAACATTAAAAAGATTTTTTTTTTTAAATGGCTCAAGGACACTCAGTTATTATGGGGAAGATTCAAGTTTTGAACTTGGTCTTGTTCCAGAGCCTATGCTCTTAGGAACTTTGCTGTACTGTCATCTAAAAGCTTTGCTGTGGAAGGAAATATGGAGATCATGTAGTGTAATACTTTACTTACTTGCTTTACCGAGGAGAAATCAAAGTCCTAGAGAAGTTTTGGTGACTTGCCCAGGGTCACAATTATTTTGTGACAGAGCTGGAACCATGACAGTTTCTGCCCTTGTGTGCAAGACTGAATTAATTGGAGACAGGTTGTGGTGACATTAGCCTGCAGGTACCAGGCACTTTTCTTATCGGTACCATTCATCAACCAGTTTTGAAAAGCTGGAGAAATGGGGTGGCCCACACAAGCTTTTAAGCTTTTTTTTTTTTCCTTATGTGAGGCACTTAAGTAATTCTGTGAATAGAGACATCATTCTTGCTTGCTCTGGATAAGTGACAGTTTCTTTTGGGGAATACATAGCATTAGTCCATTGGCTCCTCAAGATTCTCTGTATGAGGAAAGACAACCCAAAAGAAAAACTGAGTGGTGACTCTGTGCCAGGGGAATTAAAAGATGCTGGAGATTGAACAGGTGATCTTTCTCTCTCCTCCCAGGCAGTGTCCTCCTGAAAGAAATCTGTCCACAATTGTCCCAGGAATGAGTTTCTACTACCTTCCTCTTCGTGGCTGACAAAATAATAAGAAAGATGAGAAGGGCATATGTGGTTTCATTTCCTCCTTCTAACTAGAAAAACTCCTCCAGTAAATGTCTTGAGGCTAACTGGGATATGCACATCAAAGAGAATTTGGCTAACCTGAAATGTCATATTTCATGGGGAGTTCAACAGGGCAATTTATCAAAATTGACCCTCTCAGAGAAGGACCAGCCATCCTTAGTAGACCCGAGGTTGCAAAATGCCACCACATTTGGCCATAAAATTTATCATGTCAGGAGATCTATAGTCAACACTATGTGCTGTGAAATATGACAGTGCTGCTGGGGTATTTATCTTTGTTGCGCCTGACAGATTAGGCTCGCATTTCCACTTCGTCCACTTTTTACCCCAGTGCCATCGATAATGACCTATCAGGACAATCTGCTTGGAAAGAAGACTTGCAGCTCCAATAAGCTAGGATGGGGTGGAGTGAAAGCCCATCCCCAGGCACATATTTTGGGTGTGCTCTTGTATAAAGCTGAGAAATTATTCAGTGACTTTCTTCTTTTCCAGATGATATTTTAAGAAAAGTAACACTTTAGATGGGAATTTAGGCTCTTGACAAATTGACACCATCGGAGACACATACATTTAACTTTTTTTTTTTTTCCATTTTCTCATTTCACACAAAAGAAACAAAGGGACGGGCATGGTGGAATATCTTCATTTCTGAGTCGCTCCTTGGGCAGGATTGTAAGGGGGGTAACACAGTTGTCAACCTGTCTGCCCCCCAGCTCTGTGTTCTCACTGGTGTACTACTGCTTTTTTACCTAATGTTCTCAGAATCTCTGCATTATCTGCTTTTTCCTAACTTCTGCTCAGTGCACATTCATGTACACCATTACATGGTAAGAGGTGCATATGGTTTCCTATCTTATGACTATTTTTTATTATAATAAATATAAAGTTATTGAATTAGAAGAATTTTGGCATTTCAGTTCTTAACTTCTCCCTGGTAGTGACAGTGGTCGGATAGCGGGAATATCAGTTTACCCCCCAAGCATAGTGGATTGCACATTAGAAATAGTTTAGGGGAAGACTCAGAATTGAGTTTATGAATTTGGGGTTTGAGTCCAAACGCCATGGCTTGTGCTGATTAACTTAGGGCAAGTCCTGGCAGCTCTGTGTCTCAGATCTGTGAAACATTTGATAAAATACAAGTGGCTCTTTTCAGGATTGGTGTACAGATGAAATAGAATTTTATACATACCTGTATATGTGGATATATATATATATATATATATATATGGTTTAATAAATTGAAAAGCATAGTAAAAATGATTTTTCTTTTTTTTTTGTAGAGGAAACAGAAAGAGAACTGGATTTGAAGTCAGAATTTGTGTATGAAAATTCTAGTTTTCCCATGACTAGTTCTGTGATTTCAGACAAATCATTTACTTGCTCTGAGTCTCAATTTTTTATCTGTTAAAATGATGAGAATAACTTTTATAAAGTTTTAATAGGATATATGTGACATCCTTTAGAAATTCTGAACGTAGTACTTATTATAGAAAGTATATTCATCTTATTATAGAAAGTATTTTGATACCATAAAGGAACTTCCATTTGACCTCAAGTAATTTAATTCTAAGAGGTATAGCAGGCAATCACCAAAGGGAATCTGGTCAACTGGTTGATTTGGATTTTATAGAAGGTTAAGATAGAAAGCATTCCTAGGAAAAACATAGCTATCCCTAATACTAAGACTGAACAGAAATTTGTCCCCAGGGTCCTCAAAAAGAGGATACGGTGACCAATGTCCTCAACAATCATTATAATAAACACAAGGACAAGAAGTATCGGGCTGTAAATAAATGTTTATTTTATAATTTTCCCAGTGTTGGGATGCTATAAAATAGACAAAGGATGAATACAGCTCTAACAGAATAGTTTATTACCACAAAACCGTTGGGGCAAAAATCCTCCTGATCCCCAGAGAATCATTGCCCTGGCACAGTCACGGTTACTCAAAGAGAACTCAAATCAGTTGCAATGATTCCTAATGACTTTCTTGCAAAGTTCTTCTGGCTGCTATTCAACCCCCTATGCCACAATTTCTAAATGGGCAATAGAACTCGCATTTCCTGCTGACCTGTTTGACCTGCTGATTACTGCTTCCATGCCTGAAGAAGGAATTCATGTACACAGTGGAAATCCTGATAGTAATCTCTTTTCCAGGGAGCCTACATTAAGTAATCTGAGTGCTTGTTTAAAATGCAAATTCCTGCTGAATCAAAATCTTACAGTAAGGGATCTAAGAAACTACCAAGAGTGATTTTGTATGCGAATTAAAGACTAAGACCAAGACTGGAGATTGGATAAAAGGTTGTAGCTCACTATCAGGTCCTGATGGACTCCACACAGGTAAACAAAGCCCCCTGTCCGTGTCTGTGTATGTAAGGCTGTTTCTACAAAACACTAGAAATGGGGTTGGAATTGCCTAGAATTTAGGGAGACTCCTAACACATGATTTTTTGGCCACAAGAAGCAAGTTAACTGTCTGGGAATAGCGCACAGCACCATTTTTGGATAACTTGCAGTCTGGCCCTAAAGCTCAGCTAGTTGCCTTGTGACCCACAGAAAAGCTTCTTTCCAGACGCCACCCACATCTCCCCTCTGAATTCTTGGTCTAAATTTACAAGCCTAGTAAACTTGAAGTAGATGTGTTGCTGGTACCTCTGACTCAACATGCTTCCAACTAACACTGTGACTTTCACCTGCTTCTTTTCCTGTATTCTGCCATCATAAGTAGAATGTCCATCTTCCTGTGCATCCATGCAAGAAAACCCAGAGCCAAATCAGCTTTTATTCCCCACCCCACCCCCATTCCCACACCTGTTCAGTGATTGATTCTTCATCCAAACTACGTCAATTCCAACTTTCTAGTCCCTCCCACAGTGCCTTAATCTTAGACCCTCAGCATCTTGTAACTGGTCATTTGCTACTACTTCCTAATGTATATTAGAACATCAGAATCAATTTCACTGGACGTTCCTGAAACATCTACTTAATTCATCACTGGGCTGGGTGTTTCCACATATTTATGTCACTTCATTCTCGTAAAATTCTGTTTTTATTGTTCCCATTTGCACCTGGAGAAATTGAAAATTGGCAGAGTTGTGTGACTTAAGTTAAGATCCCATAATTGTTGTCTGGCAAAGCCAGGATTTGAGCCTGTCTTCCAACAACTGGTCCAGCTGTCTCAAATTTCCCACCTGTAATCACCCCTTCTTCACCCCGCTGCCATGGCCATCTTCCTCTGACAGACTGAGTCACAGCATTGAAAACATCCATAGTTCCCCATTGTCTATAGCAGTGTTTCTAAATTTTTGATTATGTGCCCTTACCAATAAAAACTTTTGACTACACGTCCCATGCATATAGGTTTATGTATTTATTTATGAAATACTTGCATTTACCAAGTATATTAGTATATATTACTATACATATATACAGAAATATGTATTTTAAAGGAAAGAGAATAAATACAAATAAAGTTATAATATATTTTTTCATGCCCCTATGGATTATTTTTCACTTTCTCAGGGGGTTTCACTGCACTTTGGACACCACTGATTTCAAGTTCAAGGGCTTCTATGATCTGGTTGCCACCCAACTTTTTGGGCTTATCTTTTAGAACTTTCCTTCCATCCCTCTCTATCCAAGACTAACTACGTTACCCACAGTTTCTTGTAAATACTATGCACTTTCTTGTCGCTATTTCTTTGCTCCAATTGTGCCATCAGCCAGAAGTGAGCATTGTCCTCTCTTTGCCAGAAGAAAACTAACAACAGGTATCAGCTACTGTTTGAAAGTTCATCGTTATGCCACTTCGCTTTTACAAAAGACCTACATTAGTGCTTGTTTTCACCAACTGAAAGAAACCCGAAGAGGATTTTTGCTTTTATGAAAAAAGGCAAAGAGTGAAAATAGCATTCAGCATTTGTTCTGCAGTGAGCTGTGATAGAGGCAGCCCGCCCCTGCAGCAGGCAGAGGGGCCCCCGCCCAGCTCCTTCCAGGGAACTACATCAGCATCTCAGCATCAAGCCGCCATCACTTTGAACTGTGTCTGTGAGCATCTGTGCTTTATCTCGACTTATTTTGTGTATCTGGTAACAAGATGTGTCCTAAGGTATCAGAAAAGCCTAAGAGAGATTATTTTTTTGGTCTGGGAATGCTCAAAAATTGTTCCATATAAGCTAATGGTAATTGCACACCCTATCAGTTTGAGTTTTACTCTATCTTCTGAAGCCAGAAGGAATCTCTCTAACATGGAATCTAAGTCCCATCCTCTGCTCCATACCCTTCAGAGGCTCCCCATTGCTCTCAGGGTAAATTCTCAACACCTTCATTTGGCTTACCACCATGATCTGGTCCCCACTTATCTATCTTCATGCCCCCTTCACACTCTAGTTAGACTGAATGTCTTTTAGTTTCCCAAATGTATCATGCCTCCTGCCTCCCTCTTCATTTCCTCCTTCAATTGTGGTTGTTGTGCAGGTAAATGAGGAGGGAGAGCCCTGATCTGCAGCATTTGACAATTTCCAGGGTGCAAATTCTTTACTATGGCAGATTTCAAGCTACCAATGTGTTCCTTGAACAGGGAATGGAAGAGATGTATGCACGCAATGTACATAATTGGTCCTCGCAAGTGGGGGCCTGCCTGCTCCAGCATATCACTGGGCTAAATCTTCTAAATTCTTCGGATTCGGGCTTAGCTGCCCCTTTCCTTGAGAAGGCTTTCTTGATCATGCCATATGCTTCTACTGCAGCCTGACCGTAGCCTGTTCTCACACTTACCATGTAATATTGCAATTTCCTTCACATTTCTCTCTGCTGCTAGAATGTGAGCTCCGATGTGTAGGGATTGTGTCCTGTTCACCATCATCTCTCCAGAACTACCACGCTTGACATATGTACTAATTGATTTGTATGTATTATTCATTTAGTTTTCCTCTAAACCCAATGGTAGAACATTTGACCATTATCACCATTTTACAGATGAGAAAGATTGAGACTTAGAGCGTCTAAGTATCTGGCTCAAAGGCACACAGCAAGTGGAGGATAACAGACACACACACACATCCACAAACACAACACACACACACACACATACCCACACTCTACCTCGAACACTTACCCACTGTCTTGTTCTGACTTAATTTTGTTTCAGTTTGAAAAGAGCTAGTATGTTTACATAGTCAGTTTCTGTGAAGAAGATTCAAGATCTAAGTCACTTTAATTCAGGGCTCCTACAGCGGAATAGACTCTCAAACACTGTCACTGACATTATAAATTAGTGCAAAGTTAATGGTAAGTAGCTGGCATTATGGTCCTTTAAAATATTATTTGTTTTTAATCAGTGATTCCATTTCTCATAAAATAATCAGAAATATAGACAACACTTTGTGGCCAAAATATTACTCCTAAAGGTTTTAAAAATAACCTTTTTGATTTAGAAGAGTTTTAGATTTATAGAAAAATTGCAAAAGTAATGCAGTTTCCATATATACTACATCCAGTTTCCCCATCATGAACATCTTACGTTACTATGATACATTTGTCATAATGAATGAACCAATATTGATACACTATTATTAATTAAAATGCATACTTTATTCAGAATAATTTCCTGATTTTGTTTTTATTAAATAACCTTTTTTCTACTCCAGGGTCTTATCCAGGATATTGTATTACATTTTATTGTCGTGTCTTTTTAGGTTCTTCTAAGCTGTGGGTTTCTCAGACTTACTTTGTTTTTTTTTTTGTTTGTTTTTTTTTTTATTTTTTAATTTTTTTTTTTCAACGTTTTTTATTTATTTTTGGGACAGAGAGAGACAGAGCATGAACGGGCGAGGGGCAGAGAGAGAGGGAGACACAGAATCGGAAACAGGCTCCAGGCTCTGAGCCATCAGCCCAGAGCCCGACGCGGGGCTCGAACTCACGGACCGCGAGATCGTGACCTGGCTGAAGTCGGACGCTTAACCGACTGCGCCACCCAGGCGCCCCATCAGACTTACTTTGTTTTTGATGACCTTGAGAGTTTTGAGGAGTACTGGGCACATGTTTTGTAGGATGCCCCCATATTAGAAACTGTCTGATGTTTTTCTAATGATTAGTCTGGGGTTATGGGTTTAGGGAGGAAAACCACACAGGTGAAGTCCATTCTCATCACATGCTATCAAGGGTACATACTATCAACATGACTTATCACTGTTGCTGTTATCTTGACTACGTGGCAGAGGTTGTGTTTGTCAGGTTTCACCACTGTGAAGTTACTTTTACCCCCTTCCCATTCTGTACTCTTTGAAAGAAAGCCACTACAAGCAGCTTACAATTAAGGAGCAGGAAATTATGTACCAACTTTAAGACCAGAGTATTTACATAATTTGGAATTTTTCTCCATGGGAAGATTGCCTTTTTTCCTCCATTAACTTATTCATTTAATCATTTATTTATGGATATAGTATGAATTAATAGATATGTATTTTGTACTTTTGGCTATAATCTAATTCTTCATTATTTTCTTGCTCAAATTATTCCATCTTTTGAAGATTTTTTAGTTGGTTCCTGTGTCCCTTTGACATAACCCATCATTGTGGTTTTTTTGAGCACCTCCTTAGTTTCTACCACTACTAAAGTCTTCATACTCTCCTTGTATATTTTTTTGCTCTTGGTCCTAAGGTCAACAATTCTTCCAAGGAGGCTTTGTTCTTTTTATTGAAGAGTAATATTAGAAAACAAGACCTGGGCTTGTTCCTTCTGGGCTCCTTCAGCTGACAAAGCGAAAAAATGTATGTGTGTACACTAACCCATGTATATATACAGACCTATAACCATTTCTAAATGTAACCATCTGTATTTTTATTAAGCTAAATGTGGGTTCATCCCAACTCTAATCCTTGACTACATGGATCACTTTAGCCTCCACCATTGCTTCTCTGTAACCTCCCACTAGAATAGGGAGAACTCAGTTCTTACCATCCACCATCCATTTACTTAATTCTTCAAATCCAGTTATACCTGTAGTTTCAGAATTGTCAATTATACCATCATGGAAACAATTTTATCAACAAGAATGCACAACTTATGTATAGTTCCTTTTGCCTTTAGTCTTAGGGAATCCACACATTCCAAAGTTATTTAAGTTAGAATGGTTTCCCCATCCCTGTCAATGAAGTTGTTTCATACATTTGTAGCCCAGTCAGATCATTTTGCTACAGTCTATATCCCATCATGCGATCCCTGAACTCCTAGATCAGTATTAAAAAAATTATTTCAATTATTCCATATCTTAAGGTTTACGCTTTTTGCTGTAAAATCCTATGGGTTTGACAAATGCATAGTGTCTATTAACAATTACAGTATCAGAATAGTTTTATTGCTTTAGAAATTTCCTTGTGCTTCACCTATTGAACCCTTTTCCCATTCCCAAAGCAACTGTTTATCATCTGTATAGTTTTGCTTCTTGCAGAGTGTCATATAGCTGGAAACACACAGTATGTCACCATTTAAGACTGACTTCTTTCACTTAGCAATGTGTATTTGAGATTTATCCATCTCTTTTCAGTGGCTTGATAGCTCATTCCTTTTATTGCTGAACAGTATTACACTATATGGATATACCACAATGTATCTATTCAACTATTTTTTTTTAATTTTTTTTAACGTTTATTTATTTTTGAGACAGAGAGAGACAGAGCATGAACAGGGGAGGGACAGAGAGAGAGGGAGTCACAGAAACGGAAGCAGGCTCCAGGCTCTGAGCTGTCAGCCCAGAGCCCGACGCGGGGCTCGAACTCACGGACTGCGAGATCGTGACCTGAGCTGAAGTCGGTCGCTCAACCGACTGAGCCACCCAGGCGCCCCTCTATTCACCTATTAAAGGACATCTTCTTGCTTCCAGGTTTTGGTGATTATGAATTCCCAATGATTTTTTTAAAAAATAGTTGAATCATTGGAAATAACAAAAATATTCAACAAAAATTGGACTAATCTTTGGGTACACAATTGCACATCCACATAATGTATTAGAAGAGTTTTTAATGACACCGGAAAATGTAAGTAAATGTAAGACACAAAAATTATATATTTAATGTCATCTCAATGTTATGGAACATGCATAAATATCTATATCTGGAAGGAAGTACAACACGATGTTCACGAAAGTTTTCTCTGGGGATTGCAATAATAAGTGATAGTTAATCTTTAAATATTTTTCCATATTTTTCACAAAGGTTATTTCTTTTATAACTAGGAAAAAATAAACCAAAATCATTTCTAAATCACAATTCATGCCCTAGATTTTGTAGAGAATGGTGTTTGCATATGTTTAGAAGGATTTCTGGAATTTTCCTCTTCTTCCTTCATTTCTTGGAGGTTACTTTTTTGGAGTAGTTCTTCTCTGCTGTAGATTCAATCTCATTCTTCTGACTCTCAGAACCTTTGAGGGTTTTTATGTGACTTGGTTTCCTTTACTTCCTCCTCTCCATCTCTCATTAAAGTCATGGCAAATATCACCAACCAGATCTTCTTATTTTCCCATTAGCAGGAGGACACTTGGGCCACGTGGCAATCAGAATTTTCTAGAATACCTTGCATCCCATATTTGACATTATTGACATACCCTTGTCACTGGGTGTCATAAACCTTCAACCTATTACATTTTAAGGTATTTTTGATTATTATTTTTATAGTGAGGGGTGGAGGACACAATGGCAACTAACACGCATGAAAAGAAAAAGGGGAAAAAAACTAAATTAAAGTGAATGCATGTAAACCTAGCATACTACTTCTGAAAGTTTAATTGCTGCTGTTACCTCAGGCAGCTATATTTCTCCACAAAAGCAGAACTAATGAGGAAAGTTCATTGTGGTTTTGAAGGTAGATGATTAGAAGAATAACAGAAAGTACAGTCCCTCAATTCTTATGTTTTTAAAGGAGCTCTTAAATTTCTGTTTCTGTTTTAAATAAGTTGATATAGCATATATTTCTGTGACCATTGGCAAAATGATTTAGACAAACCTTATTTCTTTTGGAATATTATAAATTCATTATGTTTTCACCAAATGTTGAAACCTTAATTTTAAGATTTCTTCTCTCTCAGCGCTAGGGACACTGGGAAAAAAGATGTTTGTATTAATTTCAACTCACACCCTTAACCACATTGGAAGTTCTGCAATTCATGAAAATGGATACATCCAGCTGGCTGTCAACACCTGAGCTATGCTTTCTGCAGATTTATTTTGAAAGAAACACCTTTGAAATGGGGAGAGAACCACATGCCAATAGGGTATAAAATGGTTCTTGCCAATGTCTGACTCAGCAATGGTATCCACAAAGCCCAATTCTTCTGGAAAAGAGATGATTCCAAGCCAATGGAGGCTGGTTAACATTTTCTGAGCTTCTACTTTTTTTTTACAGAAAATATATTATTTGTTGGATTTTGGAAATGGATAATCCTTAGTCAGTCTATCCACTGAATGAATTCATGGTCTAGCAAGAGAAGTAGGAACACAAATAATTCTCTACAAAATTGTGCAGTAAGTGATATTATAGGGATAGGAAACATGGCGCTGTAAAGTGCCATTTTTGAAGAAGTGAAGGCACTGTGGAGAATCTTACAGAGTCATTCCCAACTGCCTGCCCATAGTAATTCTTTAATTTTATGTCATTTTTGTTGGTTCAGATAATCTTGGAATAATATGGGTGATTTGAGGACTGTTAAGCATTTGGATAACTTGATTGCTAAATACTGTGAAGTCTATGATACTGCTTTTTTAAAAAAAGGAGATCTAATCTTCATAGTCTGGAACACAGACCTGACCTAAATTGGCTAGTGGAGAAGGGAGGGAGCCACCTTAAGTGATAAGTCTGGCTCATGCTTCTTGGACAAGCTCCCTCACCCCAGGCATGATCCTTACCTTATTGTACCTTTAGCTTGCACTTAGAAGTCCCAAAGAGCTTAGAAGTCCAGAAGGAATGTATAATGGAAAAACACTGGCTCTACATTACCATACATATTCAGAAACCTGAGACTGTAATCAGAATGAAAGGCTGGTACATGGTAGTCTTTAGACCTCTTATGTTGGCCACAGAAGTCCAGGACTTCAGTCAGTAAGTGGAAATGAATCAGCAATATCAATAGGTAGATGTTTTTGTAACAGAGATGTTCAATAGGCATCAATGCACTCCGAGTTTATTGTTGGGGGGTCAAATTACCTTCCTATGATTTTTGTATGTCTCTTTCCTA
This sequence comes from Lynx canadensis, assembly GCF_007474595.2. NCBI lineage: Eukaryota > Metazoa > Chordata > Mammalia > Carnivora > Felidae > Lynx > Lynx canadensis. Next base: position 125,474,601 of record NC_044308.2, read on the forward strand.
CTAATATACATTAGCAAATGTTATGAATTGCTATAAGCAAAAGAACCTATCATCATGTCAACTGTGCTTTGAAAGGCAGTCCTTATCTTATAAATGTTCTGCTTTCTAAGAGTTAAAGTGAGGGCCATTGTCTGGACTTAATGATGACTTTCCTCACAGTAACAATACTGGAATTTTAAAAGCAGAAAGTGGAGAACCTTATTTATTGGATTGATTTAGGCATCAGCCTGTGCTGCCCTTAAGTTTTTATTATGCAAATTTTAAACATAATACAAAAGTATAAAGAATAGTATTAAAAACACTATTCAGGTTTTAGTAAATCATAACATTTTGCTATTTTTGCTTTTGAATTTAAAAAATTAATTAAACATCACAAGCTAATTATGAAGAGAATTTTCTTGACAAAAAGCAGCAAATAAAATAAAATAAAATAAAATAAAATAAAATAAAATAAAAATAAAAACCAAACAAAACAACCAGGCTCCATTACTGCTCATGCCATATTTAAAAGCAACTCTTTTTTTGCTAAAGTCCTCCAAACTTTGAACTTGGGTTTAAATGAGTTTTCAGGATTTGGCTCTTACCTATCTCTCTTGTTTCATCACTTGTCACTTCTGCTCTTTACCAACCCCAAATCTACTACACTCCAGCCATACTGAATTTCTGCCAGTTTCTGGAAGAAGGCATACTCTTTCTTTCTCACTTCCTCACTCCAGCAATACTGTTCTTTCTGCCTAGAATGCCATCCCCTCTGCCTCTTCTCTGGAGTTATTCTTAACCAAATCTCAGTCTCTGTGTCCTCTGGAAAATTTCATCTGACATCCACGTCAGGTGACTTCTTAGGGGTTCTTCCTGTAGTGGAGTCTTTTTTCTCTTTTGAATATCAAATACTGGTTAAAACAGTGAAGATAATAAACATGGCAGATAACAATTAGTAAAGAAACAAAAATATATCTTGAGGTTTATAAACATTTTTGAAAATTTGTTTAAATAGGTTTAATGTTAAAGAATATAGATCCATTGAAAGTTACATATAATATCCAATTATTTTATAATGTTTATGTAGTGTTTCTGTGTATTACCTTACATTAGTCTTTCACATACTTATCATATATATGTATATATACATGCATACATATATGCACATGTGTGTATGTATATGTGTGTGTGTATGTATATATATATGTATATTTTTTCACAGAGATTAAAAAACAAAACAAAACAAAAAAATTGAAGACTTAGAAATATGTGGCCTGTCCTTCATCTCTCTCCTATCCCTTGGAATCATGGTTTCAGGCTTCCTATCTCTAGAATATCATTTAATGCCTAACTTTACAGAGAGTAAAGTTTGTTTGAGTATATGTTATACATCCAAATAGAGTGAAGTTTTTGAGTATGTACTATCTGGAACATTTACTAATATACCATGCAATACCTAGTATAACATCATCGTATAACAGTTTTTCAATTAATTATTGATTTAAAATGGAATTTTTAAAAATGAAGAGAATCATAACTAAAAATTTTAAAAAGCACTTGAAAATAAATGTGTATGCATCTTGAAAAGCTTAAAAAGAGACTTTCCATAATCAACCTCAGAAACAAGTTTCTTCTATACTTATAAATTTGTTCATTATATTTCCTAATATTTATTGAGACTCCTGTGGTTTTGGTCTTGAATTTACAATGATGAACTAAACAAATGTGGAACTTTTAATCTAGTTCAGACTTAGACATTAAAAAAAATAAATCAATTATTTAGGCAAAGAAGAAGAACAAATAAATGATAAATGAAGGGGTGCTTCTTTAAATTGGGGTCTGTCTGAGAATGGTCTGTCTGAGGAAGATATATTTCACGTGGGAATTGAAGTTTGAATAAAAGAGAGGTATATTCAGAGAAGGAGGTTTTGTGTATGTTTGCTTGTTATTGTTTTTTTTAACACAAAGGGTAGGGAAAGGGGGCTCAAACTGATGTTAAACAAATACAGATCATACAGAGTTTTAGACCAAAGATGGTAGAAAAGAAGACCCAAAACAAATTCTGAGTTTCTGTGATTTAAGTCTATTTTTCTTTGTGTGTGTGTGTTTGTGTGTCTGTGTATGTGTCCCTATTATGTAGGGTTTTCAGTTTGAAAACAACTTCAGTCACATATTTATGTTTAAACAAGTGATGTATATGATGACTACTCTTGTTTCCAAGATGTACTGTGTGATCAGATATGGAGGGTTTAAATGCTGAGGGAACAATCTAATTCCCAATCATTTGGGAGGTGACATCACAGTTTCCAAAGATGCTCCTAATTTTTTCCTTTTTTAGGTTACATGTGGATTTTACCCCATCCAATTGTATGTTATTTGTAACTTTCATGATGAAGACCTCAAGCACTCTTGGTGGTTCGTGGACGTTTTAATAACGATTTTTTTATAGAATGTGTTTTGACTTCTGCTGGTACTTGTTTAATTAAACAAGTCATGAAACTGACTCAGTCATGTTCATGACTCAGTCATGAAACTGAGATGGCCCTAATGCTATGGTACCTATATAAGCAAAGCAAACTCTAAGCCTAAACACAAATTTACCAAATCAAAACCTAAAAACAACCAGTCACAAACAGCCAACTAGGCTTTAAGCCAATCAATAATTTCCTTACTTTGCTTCTACCCTTTTTCTATAAAAGTTTGCCCCAGCTCCTGTGTGTGGAGTGCTTCTAACCACTTCCTGTTTGGTGCTGTCTAATTTGAGTCAACTTTTGCTCAAATAAACTCTTAAAATTTCAATATGCTTGTTTATCTTTTAACATATGTAGTGAAAACAGAATGCATATATCGAGCACTGGTAAGGGCTTTTAAGGTCTTGTCTACCAAGCACCAAATCCCATTCGAGAATCCCAGTTCTCTATACTTTTATGTCTCTACTATTAGAAGCTTATTACCTCCCAAGTTAGTCTGTTTTATCAACCCTAGTTTGAAGGCCTTTTCTTATGTTTGTGTAAAATCTCATTTCTTGTAAACTTTACTCATTTTGCTCTTGGGGAAACACAAAACAAGTCTACTTTTTTTTTTTTTAACTTAATGGAATTTCAAACGTATATCCAATTTCTACATTATTCCTTTCTTACCTAAACATAATCACATTCCCTTTGTTTCTTTCTCATGTACTGGTCTATCTATCACTGAGAGATTATCTTCTATACCCTAGACACTGTACACTTGACCTCATAGAATTACCCTTTTCAGTTACTCTGTATCTTCAATTTATCTTTCACATCTCTTAAGTGCTTGTTAATTTCCTTCTCAAAGAAAATTTAAATATTTGTGACCCATAGAGAGTTTTGGCTGCTTCAGGAATTTTGTGTTTTACCAGAAATAATTTCTTCCTTGATTTTTTTCCCTTTTCTTTAATGTTGTGATTTTCTAATGTGTTCACAGTTTCTATCAACTTGATATTCCTGGCAGAGATGGCTTGTCAAAGGATATGTCTAAAGAAGTAAAGATAGTATTTCCCAGAAAAATGTATTTCACCTGTCTTCTAGTGAATGAAATTCTGTTAGACAGAGAGGCTTTTCTGTAGAATGGTTTTAAAGGAAATGGTTTTAATAGGCCTATTGTCAGTGAGTATAAATACTTCATCCAGAAGACAACTATATATTGTGAGTGGATTAAATTATTGATTTCTAAACTGAGGTTGGCAGGTGCCTTGAGAGTTCTTTGTAGTTACCCACATAGCTAACATGGGGTGTGTGTGTACAAGGGGTGGTACCCAGCTCAAACAGGGAACTAGGGATGCTCCACTTTTATCTGGGTGTGTGTGTGTGTGTGTGTGTGTGCCTGTGTTTTAAATTGAGCTTTCTCATAAGACTTACTTGAAGCTAAGTCTTTAGTTGGCTAAAACTTATTTTGAAAGCCACTGGAATCTTCCGAATATTTTGGATACTATCTGAGGATTGTTCCTTATAAACAGTGGAATATTCCCATTAAGCTTCTTGGTAAAGCTAGAATCTTTTGTGGCATTGGGATTTTATTTATAACAATTGACAAAGATGCCACCCACAAGGGCTAATGACAGTAAATGAAGAAGTAAGGATTAGGAATAGGTAAACTCAGGAACTGCTAGGACCCTGCTGTCATGCAAATGTCCTTGATAATGCAGAAAGGGGAATGAAATTACAGTTCATATGGCTGTCTAGAAACAGAATTGTTCCTATGGAGAATGCTTTCTACAGGTTCCCTAGGGCTGTGCAGCTCTTTAAATCAGCAAGCCCCTTTTATTTTCAATCACAAAGTGGAAAAAAGCACCTTCTTTTCTCTTTTTCTCTTTCAAGAAATCCAAACTATAAGTATTGTTGAGTCACCTTACCTCTCTTTGAAGAGGGAAATGCCATCTCTTTGTTGGGTGAATGTAGAAGATTTGTGAAGAAAAAAAGAGTAGGGAAACGGATCATAACAGCATTGGATTTAATATTTTCTTCTTTTTACAATGTTCTGCCTTGCTTGACATGTTTACTTTACAAACACTTATATTCCTGGCTCAGAGTTGCTCTGTGAACACCACGGTGCATAATTAATGTCAAGGTGGAAGGACATTATGCTGCAAATGCTGCTCCCTCTGCTCTGAATAGCATTTTTAAAGCCAATTTAGGTCACACATGGTTCAGTCTCTTAGAAATTTTTCTTAATTGTTCAGCTAAAGAGAATGCCTCAGGGCGTTTGTTAACAGACATTCCAATGGGCTGTCTATCCTGGGGTATGTGAGTGTGCCCAGAACAGAATACAGTATCTCACAGGGTGCTGTGTGTGTGAGGGAGGATGACCTGTGCAGGAGAGAGGGTATTCCAAGAAGTTTCTTTTTTTAAAACCTCAGAAATAACAACACAATGTAGCTAAAAAGTATGTGACAATTGTGCCCTATTTTAAAGAAGAAAGCTGTTCTTATTTTTCTCACCCCAGTAAGCTTCTGAGGTTCACATGGCAAGGAACATGTCAGGCTAGGAACCAGATACAAAATACATTTTTAAATGGACCATTGCTTTTATGTTCAGTTGTCATTTGCTACTTTCTCCGAGTCCTCTGCTGACTGGGGGAAGGCTGATAAATCTTGCAGTAGCAGTCAATGGAGTCATCATGATGGAAAGTTCTCAATCTTTTTTTGGCATCTGTAGACACTAAGGCTTGAGACAGAAGATGGGCTGTCTTAGGAGTGACGGTCAATACTACTAGTGGGGAAAGGAAGAAAATGGGGGCTCCTTTAGATGAGTCATCTGCACAGAGGACTACCCCAACTTAGAGTAGAATAACACTAGGTGGCCCCTCCTCCTTCCTTCCATTTCTTCTTTCCCAATGAGATTCTGCTGGAACCCCAGAGTTGATATGGAAGGAGATTAGATTATGACACTTTGGCATAAGGATTCTTTTGAGATGAAGACAATTGAGAATCAACAGGTACAAAAAGAAACCTTCTTGGAGTTTCTTTGAAGCAGCAACTTCTGGGAAATAAGACTACCATAAATTCCTTTTTCAGGAGAGATCTTCCTCAGGAAAAAAAAAAAAAAAAGAAAGAAAACCTACCCAAATTCCCTTCCCTAGGAGAGTTTTATGGCCCTGAAGGAGACAGAAAGTCCACTCATATTTGTATAGACAAACATCACAAATGTTTTTATTTCTTGATTTTTCTTCTAAAAACCCATTTATCTTTCCTGAAGAAAATTATTTGTTTTTTTCAAAAAAGTCTTTTCTATCCCACTTCCATTATTTAAATTAGGTATATAACCCTCTAACTTCAACCATTTAAGGAGCCAGCTACTTCTTTCATTGGCTCTCATGTGCATACAAAAACCCCTTTCTCTAGTTAATTTCTTTATTTTTCAGTTTAATCTGCACATCCTGTCACCAAAATAAGAGGGTAAAAGAAAAATTTTTCCATCTTTCCACCAGCTTCCCAAGTTCATTACGTCATCACATAATGCAGACCACATTTTCACACATTTCCTTTGCATTATATATAGACACAGTGAATACTTGTGTAGATTTGCCATATGTCTTAAGCAGGTCATTAAGACACAAAGTCTACAAAGAGAATTCTCCTGCAAGGGATTTAGCGAGAGAATGCTGCAGGCCAAACCTGAAAAGAGTGAGAACACAGGAGGGGTAGGGAGGGAAGCTCTGCAAAGATGTGGATTCCACTGAAGTCCAACCTTAGCCTGATCCCACAGGGAGCTATGGACCATGGTGCACATGATTGTCCCAGCTTGAAGCAGGGGAGCAAGTGGTTTATATCCCATATCAGTCAGTCATTGGCGATGGGCTACCCTGGAAGGAAGGTCTAACCTTGCAAGGATTCTAGGGGAACGGCTCCAGTCAGGCTCCTGCAAGCAACTCTCAGGAGAAGGATACATCTGTGAGCTGCTAGGAACCAAACTCAGAACAGTTAGGAGATAAATGGAGTCTTGCCAGAGCACCAACAGCATCTGCTACATCATGCAAAATATCCATCTTGTATAGTAATTTGTTTGTGAGAAAGATATCCCAGGACTTATTGTAGTTAAGTTAAATCTTTGTTAGAAGAGGATTATTGGAGATAATGGGCAGGGGTCAACAGACATTTGCTGTAAAGTGTCAGATAACAAATATTTCAGACTTTGTAGGCCAGACGGTCTTTCATTGAAACCACTCAACTCTGCTGTTGTGCATAAAAACAGACATAGACAATATATAAACAAATGGGGAAGGCTGCATTCCAATAAAATTTAATTTATGTTATTAGATCAGCAGGTGTGTGTGCAGATTTGCTCATAGTTTGCTGACCCCTGAGAGAGGGGAATAAAACAGAGATGAATACTCAGCATTTCTGATTCATCTACTCTTAATAGAATTAATTTTCATTTCAAATAAAAACCTCACAACTAACATATTTTCCAATTTTGGTTAAGAGTATAGCATTGCAGTTACAAAGACCGGGATTCCACTTTACCACTTTCCGGGCTACCCAGTGCACAGGGTATTGCTGAAGAATAAGTAAGAAAATGTAGCTAATGCACTCATAATATGGTGGTTGGTCCTTATTAAGTGCTTAATTAATGATACCCTGTTGTCATTGTTATTCTTTCCTATGGAATATGGTTTTATAGTTACTTTCCTGAAATTATCACTATTTTTAGTCAGGGTCTGATTTACTTCTAAGACATTATGAGAATGAAAATAAAGTTTTGCAGTATCGATAAACGTCGCTGCAAAGGAAAGGTCTATATTCTCACATCAAGTTGACCCAAGACCAAGATACCTACTTCTGATTTCCCAGTCTTTTCCTCTCTCTCTTGCTCAGCAGAGATAGATGGGGTAGAGGTTTACAAAATAGATCCTCATCTAGAGATGGAATTGATGTTGTGGAGGAATTAAACTGGATGGTAGTCTGGTAGAAAATCTGACATATAAATGGATCCTATTTGCTGTAACAAAGATTTACCAGCTGAGGAAAATGGGATGACCTGAGATAGACCTTAACTTGGCCACTCCCGTGATCACCACCTGCCTCAATTGCTCACTGAATGCCTGAATGAATTTCTAACTCTATTGGGTGTAAGTCAAAACAACCTTCACTTGTTTCATTTAGCTTCCATTATAGGATGGAGGCAAGCCTTGGATTGGGGGCTTGATTTAAACCAGAGCTGTCTTTCTCTGTTTCTCAGGCAGGAAAAAAAATATGAGCAAAAATTACTCTTGTCTCTAAGGAGCCTGTGGACTTGGCCCCTATTTTGGACAAGAAGCTGGAAGGCCCAGCACTGCTGATACAGATTCATTGAGGAAGTGTACTCCTCAGAGGCAAGCCATTCGTCATTACTCACTCGCTGGGCTTTTGCTTCCCAGACGACTACATAATGTCCAACTTGGACATACAACTCTGCATCAGCCCAAGGGAAACAAATGGCACCCCTTTGGTAGATTAAATGGATTGGGCCATCCAAGGGAATCTGTTTTGTGGAATCATTTGGCTTACTGCACAGCCTCATGTTACAGATAAATGAAATTCTTTAGCAAAGGAGCCAAACCTGCTTTTTAGTTATTTTTCCAGAAGTAGAGTTATTTGTTGCCAGAAAATGTTCAGCTTCATGATAGTGGGGGACACTGCAATGTGAGAGCACTGGACTGGGGGTATCCTTTGCATTGCAAATCAAGTCCCAATTTCTCATCAGCTGTAAATACCTCAGTCTCATTTCACTTACTTCCTCATCCATATGTTCCAACCACATTGGCTTTCTCTCTCTCTCAAACCTGTCAAGTGTATGCCATTCCAAGGACCTTGCACTCTCTGTGGCTCTGTCTTGAATATCCTTTATCCAGGTCTTCATAAAACTGGTTTTGGTGATCTTTGATTTGGTTCAAATGTCACTTTCTTGGGGAGTTCTTTGCTGACAACTCCCTTTGAAGAGGCATCCACATCACACTCGGATACATTATCCCAAATTGTTATCTTTATAGCACTTTTCATTATCTCGGACTCTCTTATTTGTTTATTTTTTTTTTTCAACATTTATTTATTTTTGGGACAGAGAGAGACAGAGCATGAACGGGGGAGGGGCAGAGAGAGAGGGAGACACAGAATCGGAAACAGGCTCCAGGCTCTGAGCCATCAGCCCAGAGCCCAACGCGGGGCTCGAACTCACGGACCGCGAGATCGTGACCTGGCTGAAGTCGGACGCTTAACCGACTGCGCCACCCAGGCGCCCCTGTTTATTTTTTTTAATTGTTTGATTGTCTCTTATAAAATACACGTTTCATGAGAATGATGTCCTTTTCAATCTGTCTTCAGTTTTTAAACAATGCCTGGCAAAGGTGATGCTTAATTAGTATTTTATGAAAGAATGAATTAAAGAATGAATCAGATGGGGCGCCTGGGTGGCTCAGTCGGTTAAGCGTCCGACTTCAGCTCAGGTCACGATCTCGCGGTCCGTGAGTTCGAGCCCTGCGTCGGGCTCTGGGCTGATGGCTCAGAGCCTGGAGCCTGCTTCCGATTCTGTGTCTCCCTCTCTCTCTGCCCCTCCCCCATTCATGCTCTGTCTCTGTTTCAAAAATAAATAAACGTTAAAAAAAATTAAAAAAAAAAAAAGAATGAATCAGATAATCTGGATCATGTTCAAAACTAGTCCTGTACAAATTGGAAATCTTCGTATTCTTTCTGGGTTTCAGTTTTCTTAAAATGAAAGGACTAGATAATCTTAAAGAATTTATATACTTATATTTGGTGACTCTATGGAGATTTTTTATTTTAACTGCCTTTAGGTTTACTAGCCATACAAAAATATATATATCAAGCTATCAGAATCAGGAGTTACTACTTTGCATCTTTCTCTATGGCTATGTCCTCACAAGGCCAAAATAACCAAATGATTCCATCAGATCTGTTATGTGACATGACAAAAGGTTTATTTTCAGGTTATATGAGCACAATTCAAGTTAATAGTTAAAGAAGAGATTAAACTAGAATAGTTGACCCTTAAAATCCTGAGATATGAGATATAAATATTACTTTTCCCAATTGTCAGCAGATTATTTTACATTGAGAAGTGATCCATAGTGATGATAGTAAAATAAGGCATGCTCACTAGAGTTATGCCAATAACCCTTAAGATATCATCAGTATTGACTTCAATTTTGTTTTGTCTTGAAGATAATAGAAAATCTCTCATAACACACATCCCCCCATCGCATTGGCCTGGTCATTTATCTTGAAGATGACACTTTTATTAGCAGGATGTTGAATTCCTCTTCCTAGAAGACTGCAGTTGTCTTACAAAATTGCTCATTTTTTCCCCTCCAATTTTATTGAGAAATAATTGACATACAACACTATATAAGCTTAAGGCATACAGCATGATGGCTTGATGTATACATATTGTGAAATTTACATAAATTGTGAAATCCAGCTAACATCCATCTTATATAGATACAATAAAAAAGAAGAGAAAGAAAAAAAAAGAATAAGAAATTTCTCCCTGTGATGAGAACTCTTAGTATTTACTCTCTTACTTTTCCTATATATCATACAGCAGTGTTAGCTATAGTCAACATGTTGTACCTTAAATCCTTGGTATTTATCTATCTTAAAACTGGAAATTTGTACCTTTTGAACACCTTCCTCCAATTTCCCTGGCATGACTCTTTGCATCCAGTATCTGTATGTCTGATCTCTTTTTCTTTGGACTGGTTTTAATTAGTTTGTTTTTTAGATTCTACACAGTAGTAAGATCATACAGTATTTGTCTTTCTCTTTATGACTTATTTCATTTAGCATAATACCTTCAAGGTCTATCCATTTTGTTGCAAATGGTAGGGTTTCCTTGTATTTTTTTATGGCTGAATAATATTCCATTGTGTATCCATTCATCCATTGTCCATCAATGGACACTTAAGTTGTTTCCATGTCTTAGCTGTTGTAAATAATGCTGCTATGAACATAGGGGTGCATATATCTTTTTGAGTTAGTGTTTTCATTGACTTTGCATATATTCTCAGAAATGGAATTGCTGGATGATACGATAGTTAAGTTTTAATTTGTTGAGGATCTTCTATACTGTTTTCCATAGAGGTGTACCAATTTATAATCCCACCAACAGTGCACAAATGTCCTCTTTTCTCTACATCTATGCCAGCTTTTTGTTATCTCTTGTCTTTTTAATGATGACCATTCTAACAGGCAGGAGGTGATATTTCATTGTGGTTTTTTAATTTACATTTTCCTAATGATTAGTGATATTGAGCATCCTTTCATGTACCTGTTGTCCTTTTGTATATGTCTTTTGGATAAATATTGATTCAAGTCCTTAGCCCATTTTTTAATTACGTTATTATTTTTTCTATTGAGCTGTATGAATTCTTTTTATATTTTGGATGTTAATCTCATCAGATACATGTTGTGTAAATATTGCCTTGTTCCTTATATTAGAAGAAAAGCTTTCAAACTTTCACCACTGAGCATGATGTTAGTTAGCTGTCATATATGGCCTTTATTATGTTGAGATATATTCCTTTTATGCCTAATTTGTTAAGAAGTTTTATCATGAATGGGTGTTGAATTTTGTCAAATGTTTTTTCTACACCAACTGAGATGTTCATATGTTTTTTTTTTTATTCTATTTTTTTAAAAAAAAAATTTTTTTTTTTCAACGTTTATTTATTTTTGGGACAGAGAGAGACAGAGCATGAACGGGGGAGGGGCAGAGAGAGAGGGAGACACAGAATCGGAAACAGGCTCCAGGCTCTGAGCCATCAGCCCAGAGCCCGACGCGGGGCTCGAACTCACGGACCGCGAGATCGTGACCTGGCTGAAGTCGGACGCTTAACCGACTGCGCCACCCAGGCGCCCCTATTCTATTAATGTGATGTATCACATTGATTGATTCACAAATGTTGAACCATCTTTGCATCTCAAGGATAAGTCCCATTTGGTTGTGGTGAATGATCCATTTAATGTGCCACTGAAATCCATTTGCTGGTATTTTATTGAGAATTTTTGCATCTATATTCATCAGGGATATGGCCTGTAGTTTTCTTTTCTAGTAGTATCCTTTTCTGTTTTGGGTATCAGGATAATGCTCGTTTTTGATTGGGGAGTGTTTTTCCCTTTTCAGTTTTTTTGAAGAGTCTTGAGAAGAATTAGCATTAATTCTTTAAATGCTTGTTAAAATTACCAGTGAAGCCATCTGGTCCTGGGCTTTTTTCTCCATTGGGAGATTTTTGATTACTGATTAAATCTTTTTAGTAATTATTGGTCTGCTCAGGTTTTCTATTTCTTACTGGTTAAGCTCTGGTAAATTGTACATTTCTAAGAATTTTTCCATTTCTTCTAGCTTATCCAGTTTGTTCGTGCATAATTGTTTATAGCCTCTTATAATCTTTTGGATTTCTATGGTATCAGTTGTTTCTCCTTTTTCATTATAATTTTGTTGACTTGGGTCCCTTCTCTTTTTTCCTTGGTTAGTTTAACTAAGGGCTTGTCAAGTTTGTTTATCTGTTCAAAGAACCAACTCTTAGTTTAGTTAATCTTTTTTCTTTTAAGTTTATTTATTTATTTATTTTGAGAGAAAGAGAGAGAGAGAGAGGGAGGGGGAGAGAGAGAGAGAGAGAGAGAGAGAGAGAGAGGCAGGGGAAGGGAAGGGAAAGAGGGAGAGACAGAATCCCAAGCAGGCTTCACACTGTCAGTGAGGAGGCCAATGCAGGGCTCAACTCATGAACTGTGAGATCATGACCTGAGCTGAAATTAAGAGTCAGACACTTTGGTTAATGTTTTTTGTTATTTTTCTGTTCTCTCTTTTTATTTATTTCTGTTCTAATCTATGTTATTTCCTTTCTTCTGCTAACTTTGGGCTCCTTCCCAAAGTGCCCAACTTTTCCTACTTCCTGAAGGTGTAGAGTTAGGTTGTTTATTTGGGGTATTGCTTGTTTCTTAATGTAGGCATTTATTGCTCTAAACTTCCCTCTTAGAACTGCTTTTGTTACATTTTACATGTTCTGGTATGTTGTGTTTCCATTTTCATTTGTCTCAAGAAACTTTATTTTCCCTTCAAGCTTTTCTTTGATCCATTGGTTGTTTAGGAAGGTGTTGTTTAATTTCCATGTATTTGTGAGTTCTCCAGTTTTCCTCTTGTTATTGATGTCTAGTTTTATGCCGCAAGGTCAGAAAAGATGCTTGGTATGATTTCAGCCTTCTTGAATTTGCTAAGATTTGTTTTGTGGCCTAACATATGGTCTATCCTGAAAATGTTCCATGCACACTTAAGAAAAATGCGTATTCTGCTGTTTTTTGGATAGAATGTTCTGTATATGTCTGTTAGGTCCATTTGGTCTATAGTGTCACTCACCAATTGCTCATTTTTGTGCTGAGATCACATGCCATGTGTTAGTGGTTGATATTATTCAGTTGACTCTATACATTCACACTTCATTCCACGCACATAGCCATGCGTATAATTTTAGAAACCAAAGAAAGAATTTTTATCTATATATTTCATTTTTTCTCACAGACATTTATCAAGTATCTACTATGCCTAACTCTTTGGGGAATGTAGACAAAAAAGTAGACAGCATGGACCCTGCCCTGATTTATATTCCATATTATATATTGTAAACATTAAACACCTACTGTTTACCAGGATCAGCAGAACACTTTCCCTTTAATTATGTCATTTATTTGAGGTACCTGGGTGGCTCAGTTGGTTAAGCCTCCAACTTCAGCTCAGGTCATGGTCTCGCAGTTCACGAGTTCAAGCCCCATGTCGGGCTCTGTGCTGACAGCTCAGAGCCTGGAGCCTGCTTGGGATTCTGTGTCTCCCTCTCTCTCTGCCCTTCCCCCACTCGTACTCTGTCTCTCTGTCTCTCTCTCTCAAAAATAAATAAAACATTAAAAAAAATATGTCACTTAATCTTCAAAGCCATCATGCTTTATAGATATCATTATCCAAATCTGGCAGATGGGAAAACTGAAGGCGAGAAGTCCTTACAAGATTAAATTTTTGCAAAACTAGTACTTAAAATTAGTTTTCTGATTTCAGGTTCAGTGCCCACTGCAGAAGGACAAATGATACATAGCATGAATTAAATGACCACAGAACATGGCAAGCTACTCTAAATACAACAGGTGAAGCAAACATGTACGTCTATATTTCTACTTTAAGGAGGTGAGTGTATTAGTCATGGTTCTCCAGAGAAACAGAATCAATTGTTTGTTTGTTTATTATAAGGAATTGGCTCACACAATTATGAAGTCTGCCGAATCCCAAGACCTGCAGTCTTCAAGCTGGTGACCTAAAGGGGCCAAAGTGTGAGTTCTAGTTTAAATGCTGGCAGCCTTGAGACCCAGAAAAAGCTGATGTTTCAGTTCAAGTCTGGAGGCAGGAAAAAAAAACCTGTCTGAGCTCAAGGTAAGAGAAATTCCCTCTTAATCACGGGAGGGTCAGCCTTTTTGTTCCAATCAGGCCCTCATTGACTAGATGAGGGCCACTCACATTAGGAAGGCAATACAATGTACTCAGTCCAAGGATTCAAAGTTTAATTTCAATCAGAAACAGACATACCCAGAGTAATGCTTGACCAGATGTCTGGGCATTTCATGGTCCAGTCAAGTTAACATATAAAATCAGCCATTAACGTGGTTTGCCCTATTCTATCTTGATAGGTATTTGTAACAGAAGTCCTCGGTTGTTTCTGCATTACAATTCTTATGTCAAGATTTAAAAAAAATTTTTTTTTCTAATGTTTATTTATTTTTAAGACAGACACAGAGCATGAACAGGGGAGGGTCAGAGAGAGAGGGAGACACAGAATCTGAAACAGGCTCCAGGCTCTGAGCTGTCAGCACAGAGCCTGACGTGAGGCTTGAACCCACGAACCGTGAGATCATTACCTGAGCCGAAGTCGGACACTTAAACAACTGAGCCACCCAGGTGCCCCAAGATTTTTTTTTTTTTTAATTGAAGCAAATACTTGTATTTTATTTGTTTTACACTGCCCGGCATCCGTTTTTCTTTTGTATCAGTTCCTGATATTCTTTTAGGAGATTACCTCTCTTCAGTTGCCTGTTCTTGGGGGGACTGTACATCAAAGTTCCCTACTTTTCTCTACCTGAAGGGCAGACATATGACCCAAGCTAATCTCAGCAGATTCTCACTCTGGGACTATGAATCTTGAGTATAGTGACATAAGGAGGATAAATGATTGGGTTCAACTATTTCAGTGGCAGAGGCTCTTTGAGTACATCCTGCTGCTTACACGTTTGGAACTGCCAGGTTTCAAGTCCAGTTCTTTATTCTCTTACCAACATCCTTCTAACAAATGTCCTTTTCGCTTAAGTTAGCACATTTGTTTTTGTTGCTTACAATGGAAGTATCCTATCAGATACAAAAGCATTGTACGATTCCTCACTTTTTTGTGTCTAGGCTCAGTGGGGATGAACATCTACTGTTTTAGATTTGCCACTGAGATGGATTTCCCAAAAGATTAAGTATTCATTTGAAGCCTGGACTACCACTGAGAATTCTGTAGCAAAGCTATTTTTTGAAGTGCTTTCATTTTTACATTGTCAAATTTGGTTTCCTTTGACTCATATGGTCCCCACATCCTGAGATGGGGACTAAAGCCATTATTTTTGCTTAATCTTAAGATCTTCTTATAATACTCACTTTTCAAGTGGGATTCCTGGAGTTATTCAATTTTCTATGTAGCCTGCTTTAACAAGGAGTAAAATGGCTGATTATGCCGCACTTTTTCTAACACCCTCATGGAGTTTCTGTACAATAAGTACTCATTACCAAACCTCTCCATCCCCAATGAAGAAGCAAAGACCACAAGAGACTAAATGCCTAGATGGAGACTTAACAGCCTGGAAGAGGATCCAGGAACTGAACTCAAAGTTTTTTCCCTCATTGGCTTCAACAACCTGACTGTGTAGTGTTGATCTCTCTCTCTTTCTCTTTTGTGCATTGACCTGTGCTGCTCATAGAATGTTCTACTGTGTCTCCAAATAAGACTCCAGGAATGGTACATGCCACGGATGCGTTCAAGAACTGGATCCAGTCAGAAACACCAGCAACAACATCTGCTTTAGGAAACCTCAGCACTCCAGCCATCTCTCCCATTGTTCTGCTTTGGCTTGGCAGATGAAAATGTTCCTCTTTGACAGTTTAATTTGGCTTCTTTAGACCCTTATAAATCCTCAAATCACCATCTGGGTTTTTTTTTTTCCTATCGCTATATCAAGTGCATCTCACCATTGCTGCTTTTTTCATATTCAGCATATTATTCCTCTGTCCCCTTGTTCTTTCTGGTTCATATTTGAGCAGTGTCATACTCCACACATGATCCCATCCTTACTTTTCTTTTATGTGTATAGAATGTATCATGGGTAAACCTTCAGCTCTTACAATCACATCAGCAAACATTTAATGCTGCCTTTTATAACCCGAACACGCTTTGTTATTTCTTTCACATTTCATGCCTCAGTGGTTGTTGTAAGTTCCCTGCTGTATTACAACTGCCTGTTCAGACAGTTAATCCTCATATCCACTGGGACATCACATATTGCTAAGGTCAGAATTTTCCCTTCTGTGAAATTGTGCAGTTTTACTCCTTAAGATATATCATGTGCTTAGGGCTCAAGCTTTAAACATTTCAAGTAACTTGCCTCCCTTATTATGGCAACTGAAAATATTCACAGGTCTACAGGGCCAATTCACAGACTTTTTCCTGAGCCATCCAGAAAAATGAATGCAATACTTAAAAGTCTACACTTCTGCATTGTAACTTTCCTACTTTTGGCTCATATCTGTGGCATCTACAACATATATATCTTTTCAGAGCATACCTTTGTGTTTTTATTTTCAGCAACTACATTTGGCATCTCAAGTCAAGCATATGAAGCACTTTATAGAAGCATTTTCAACAACCTGACTTAATTCAGCATGACTTTTATCTTTATAGCCCCTAGACAGGAATGAGAGTCTTCTCAACCCCACATCTCCGTTGTCATAATCAAAGTGAGAAAATACTATTTGCCTAGCAGTGGCTGTGGGAGGTTAGAGGAGGGGCAAATATTCTAATTTGTCTAATGCCTTGTGGGCCTTCCTTCCAAGATTGTGATAGCCCTATCTCCTCTTTCTCAAGATTAACTTTTCCTTTTCTGATCCTTGAATTGATTGTTTCTTTGATCTCCCTCTCTGGTCCAACAAATGGAGCCCAGGTACCCTCTGCCTACAAATGTGCTTAGGGTCCTCTGTGTCAGAAAACCCATTTCTCTCAACTGTATTGAAGCCCCTGGCCTCCTTTTCTACTCACCATCCAAACTTTGAACCAATAGTATAAACTTGAAAGTTCTGTTTCATCACCTCTCATTCATCCCTGAAGAGTTTAGAGCAGACATTGCCATATTGGTCCACTAAGACTGCAAGGAAGAGTGGTTAAATTGGCCAAGAGGTGGGGGTGATGCAATGTGGGTAAAGGCATATCAGAGATGGGGAGTGGCAAGAACAGAGGCCTGGAAGCAGGACTGAAAAGATCCATTTTGTCAGAGTCAAGTGCAATGGTAGGACTTTCAGATAAGAAAACAGGTTATCTGGTAGGAATTTTTCATCTTGTGAACTAGAGAAAATTGAAAACAAAATAACACCTTGACTTGCTACATGGAGCAAAATGAGCAGAGAGGACAGCCCTATGTATTATTCTCTGTCACCACTCTTCCCATGATATTTCCATTATCCAAGCGACGATTAGAATCCTCATTTCCAGGCTCCGTGAACCAGTGCACAAGTTTAAACAACCTTAGCAGACAGACTCTTGGTTTATGCTCTCTGTTAATAACTTTACTTTGCCTAACAGAGACTAATGTCTGTCTCTCAACAGTACACAGTCCGGGAGAGTGTTTCCAGTCTGTTGGACACTTGCACACAGAGTTCAGTTCTGCTTGGGGACTACAAAAATGGGATGTGCATGAAAAATAAAATTTGAAAGATAAAATTTAGAATTATCCATGTCAACAAGCGGGTCTGCTCAGGTCAGATGATTGTTCAGCAATCATTTCCCTTTCTTTGGTGTCTTAGGGTATCCTCAGTTGAAATTCTGGGTTCCCACTTAATAACTGCTCCAGATATGCATTCATGTTGTCATCTATTGGTTTTTGTCTTGTCTCCTACTCAATGAAAAGAATCCACTTGGGGAGGGACTCTCCCATCAGGTGACCAATAAGCCTGGCTCTTGGGAAAGAGCAGTATGATGGCCAAGAACATGGACTGTCATGGCAGATTGCCAAAGTCAAAACTCAACCTAGTTATGTAGCCTTGATTAAGTTACTTAACTCCTTGTGCCCCACTTTCTTCATTTGTTAAACAAGGATAACGATAGCAATTTTCTCATAATATTGTTACATGAAGTGAATTAACACATGCACAGTGTTTAGAGCAGCATTGTGACATTGTAATTTCAAGCTATTGTGATGTTCAATTTTCACAAGATATCAAGAACTCCTGAGGGTCTTCAAAGCAACTTTCTAAGACAAAGGGCAAAGTTCATAGTGGCAAACAACCAGCTGATCCCATTCTTTTTTATAATGTTCTCCATTTGTCCCACAATATGTCATAAGATGTGAGTAATCACATTACTTTCTTGGGAGGGGGCTGGAATTGGGAGATAATTAAATGATACTGTGCTGGGAGAAGAGTTTCTTTTAGTATATATATAATGAAAAAAATGTTGTAGACATGAGATAGGCATAAAGTACCTTAATGCCTATTTTGCATACACTTTGTCCCTCACTCACTCCAATGAACCTGTTTAAATTATCCCAGGACCTAAAAGGCTATCAGGACTGTTAAAGAAGAGTTGATACTGATGATAGTGTGTTCACAGGCTAATCACGGCCCAAGCCTTAATTATTGATGATGACAACTATACATAACCTTTGAAGATATTTTTTGTGTATCTTAGAAACAACTAAGAACTAGTTGACTATATAATTCTAGGAAAAAAAACTGGTGATGTCAGTTCCATAGAGTTTTGAGGCCTTGTTTCTCCTCTTTCCCCTTCCACGAATGAATTTTCACCCTCAGAATGAGCTCTTGATGTAGATTTTCTATACCTGACCTTTTGGGTTGTTTGTATTAAATGTTCCATAAAAGTTATTTGGCACCTCTCTTCCCTTTCCTGCTCTCTGCCCATAGCTTAATTTCATATTTCCTTTATGGTGGGAAAATCCGGGAGGCTGTCAACACTTGATATTGCTCTGAATTTCAATGGGTAATGACGGCACTGATGGGAGGTCTGGGGTCTGCTCAGCTGAGCCTTGGAAGCACAGATGTTCCTCTAAGAGCTTGCCAAAGTTGGCCAAACTCTCCGTTGTGCAACTGGGGCTAAAACAATTTTGTAGATAGAAAGTGTCTCCCATTTCTGGTCCTCCTACCTCCAGACAAGGCTGGAGACACTACAGAGGTAGCTTCTCTCATGGGATTTCCATACCCTGTGCTCTAGTTGGTGGTTTGGAGTTGCAGTTCGACAGTCTGGAACCAGCAAGAAGGTCAGTCTATTCTCCATACTGCACTGTAATTGGGAAGTTCATTTCTTCTGTCCATTCAGTTCCAACTTTAATTTTACTCCTTCCTCTGGCTTATTATGATTGTGCCAAGGACTGCCACCATAGTCTGGACTAATAGAGAGAATTTAATGCCGTAGGTGTCCTTTGTCCTGCTGCTTATGTCAAAAGTGCATAGCGTTGAAACCCTCTTGAGAACGCTGGTTTTCAAAGCTGAAGATCGTGATCTGATGGCTCTGACATCTGGACATGAGAAACAGGCTTAGTGAGAGGTTGAGAGACAGTTGTGTGACCTCTCAAAACCTTCAACTAAATCAAATGTACTTTTGTTGGGAGAAAGATAATGACTGGAACAGATGTCATCTGAAAATGACTATCTGCACAACACTGCCCCATTCCTGAGAGAGATTATAAATTCTCCCCTTGGATGATAATCCTGTTTTCTCTAACCAGGTTTTGGGTTGTATTCAGAGAGAGGAAGATGATATTGTAAAATCAGAATTTAGAAGTCTTTGGGAACTAAAAGTACACTAAGTGTATTAAAAGTTTATGATGAAATCTCACATGAAGAAGAACTCCAAATAATTTATGTAGATACCCTCCTTTCACAGAGGTGGAGCTTAGTGACTTCCTCCCAAACAGCACCAGATGGAGAGGGGGTTAACAGAGTGAAGTTACCATAGAGAAACCTGGTAAATACTACCTCAGCTAAAGGATCAAGGTCAACACCAACAATCATAAATCATGTCAACTGCATGTACTCTGGATGTGATATGATGAAAATGACACTTTGCCTCTGTGATCTTTTCCCCAAACCCCATTACTCCAGTCTAATCATGAGAAAAATATCAGACAAATTTCAGTAGAGAGGCATTCTACAAAACACCTGACCAGTACTTCTCAAAACTCCCAAGGTCTTCAAAAACAAGGAGAGTCTGAGAAACTGTCACAGACAAGAGAAGCTTAAAAGAACATGACAACTAAATGTCATGTGAAATCCTAGAACAGAAAAAGGTCACCAGGCAAAAACTAAGGAAATATGAGTAAACTATGGACTTCAGTTACTTTAAAAAAATGTTTATAAGATACCAATCATTTTTTAAAATTATTTATTTATTTATTTATTTATTTATTTATGGGAAAACACAAGCAGGGGAGGGGCAGAGAAAGGGGGCAGAGGATCTGAAGTGGGCTTTGTGCTGACAGGCTGACAGCAGTGAGCCTAACGTGGGGCTTAAACACAAGAACTACGAGATCATGACCTGAGTTGAAGTCAGACTCTCAGCTGACTGAGCTATGTAGGTGCCCTACCATTTTCTTATATCTCAACTGATTTAATTCTCACAGTGCGACCATGCCTCCTTTAAGGGCTGGGGCTTAGTATCCTAAACCCATGCTTTGAGAAGTATAGTAACTCACTCACTATATGAGCTGGGATTTAAGCTTAAAATTATATGACAACGTAGAACAGATTGCCATATCCTATGATTTATATATCAATTTCTTATGCTAAAGCTATGATAATTCATTACACTGAAGTATCATAACTTTCGTGGCTTAAAACAACACCCATTTATATCACCATTTTGTATATCAGTAGTCTGGGTACAGCATGGCTCAGTGGGGTCTTAGAGTTTCTCAAAGCTGGAGTCAAGATATAGGCAGAGCTGCCTTCCTTCCTAAAGCCCTGAGAGGTGACTCTGTTTTTAAGATCATTCAGGCTGTCTACCAAATTCAGTGTCTTGTGGTCATAGGACGGAGGTCCCCATTTCCTTTCTGGTTGTAGGGCTGGAGTCTCTTTCAACTCCTTGAGGCCCCTTTCATTCCCCATCACATTGCTCCCTCCATTTTCAACAGCACCTCAGGTCTTTCTCATGCTTTGAATCTCTTCAACTTCCCCTTTTGCCCTCAGCTGGGAATGAGCTCTGATTTTAAGGGCTCTTGTGATTCCACAGGCTTGCTGGATAATCTGTGAATAATCCACTGGATATGGGAGTGGGAGACGCAGGTCTCCATCTCATTTTCTCCATCTCGTTTTTTTCTACCACAACACAACATCTTCACTGAGGGGTAAGATGACTGCAGGGCAGTCCCTGAGGGAAACTAATTTACTGGCCATATGTTACATTCAGATTCTAACTCCAGATCCTTTCAAAGTGATAAATCCATAAATTCTCTCTTCAAAGATGAATCGTTTTTCAGTTTAAAGCTTCTAAACTTAGAATTTATTTTCCAATCTTTGCATGTATCTAAGTGGTAATGTTTTCCTCCAGAAAGCTGTGAATAGCTTGCTTACAATTTCTTTCCTGATTCCCTTTTCCTCCATCAGATGTGACCTCCTCATTCTTTCCTTCCCCCTGGACTGGAAGTACCATGGGCAGAGGGGCATGTCTGTCATATGCACTTGCAGCCTGGTATAGTGAACACAGGAGGCAGTTGGTCGTTGCAGAATGAATGAATGAATGAATGGGCATTCCCTCAGAACTGAGGAAATGGGCTGGGGCACGTGGGTGGCTCAGTCTGTTAAGCATCCAACTCTTGACTTCAACTCAGGTCATGATCTTACGGTCGGTGAGTTCAAGCCCCACATGGGGTCTGCACTGACAGTGCGGAGCCTACTTGAGATTCTGTCTCCCTCTCTATCTGTCCCTCCCCTGCTTGCTTTCTGTCTCTCTCTCTCTCTAAATAAAAGTAAACTTAAAAAAAAAAAAAGAACCAAGGAAATGTGGTATTCTGAGAGAGTAAGAAGTCCTCACTCAAGCTCACCTCCTCTCTGCCTCCTTCCAGGAAGGTACCAGGACCCTGAGGGGGCCACATTCACAGGGGTGATGTCACTGTGCACTGAAGTCTACAGCCTGGCTTTGGGGATCTCTTTCTGGTGCTCAGTACTTTCTTTTCCCTGTGGTAGAGGTTGTGAACTGACACAGCAATAACATTCCTGTAACCAACTTGCTGGCACTCTCTGGAGTTTCCTCTTCCACATAACAGGGGAGAGTATGGTAAAATTCAGGAGCTTAAAGAGAAAGACAGAGTTTTGAAAGAAACAATGGCTTTAAGGTTCAGACTGCTTGGGTACCCACATCAATTCTGTCCTTTACTAGCTGCGTGAGTTTGGCAAAGATAGTTACCCTCTCTCTGCTCCATTTCCTCATCTGTCAGGTGTTGATAATGGTAGCAAATGTTTCATAGTGGATGAAAACAAACTCATGTCTATAAAGCATTTTACACAGTGCCTGGCATCTAGAAAACGCTTCTCCCTTGTAGTCAGTGTGCTCATACACTCACTACTTAAGCCTTTGTTCAAATCTTTCCTTCTCAGCAAGACCTCCCTGAGCATCCTACTTCATATCTCAACCTGTTCTGCCCATGAGCCAATTGGCACTCCTGATCTGTTTACTCTGCCCTTGTTTTTCTTTATTACATAGGCTTTCTCTAGATATTCTGATACATTTCTTTTTTAATGTCGGTTATATATTTGGAGATAGAATAGGGGCTGAGATGAGAAGAAGGCTACTTGTCATGAAATTTTTGTGTTTCCCTTTTAGAGATTAAAAACAAAACCCTCTAAGCTAAATAAATCCCTATGGCATCATAGTTGACGCTTCTACTGAGCTTTAATTTAAGCTTCAAATCGCCCCCACATGGTAAATAAATTCCAGATAAATATCTGGTGACTTTGCAACGTCTTTTGTGTTTTCTACAAGTTCAACTCCTCTGGTCCCAACTGTGGTCACCACTAAGCACAGATGATATCCACATTGTATTTATACCCATAAACGAATAGTCTCAGGGTTCCACTTGGATTAAAAGTGTTAGCAAGTACTCTCCTTGGTCTTGGGCTATCATTTAGGGAGGGCTGTTTGGGACCACAGAAATTCTAAGTGGCACACTTTTTACGAATTTTCCTCCAAATTCGTCTAAGGCTGAAATTATGCTTACTCAATAATCTCCCTGTGGCGCTGTGAACACTTTCTTCTCTAGTCCCTCTTATGGATAGTTCAACTGCAAACACCAACCCTTCCCCCCCTCCATCTCTTTCCGTAAACTTATCTCTTTCCATACTCTTATCCCACTAATGCAAGAAGGTCTGCCACCCTATTTCACCCTACTATGGTGTCATTTAGAAATCTACTTCCAACATCCTTTTGCTGTGGTCATGATAACTGAACCGAATTTTCCTTTCACATTACTCTGTTACTGGTAACCCCCTCCAGGATTAAATCTCATTTAATTTACACACACATTGTTGAAACGTCTACTGAGGTTTAATTTATTTTTATTTTTTTTTTCAACGTTTATTTATTTTTGGGACAGAGAGAGACAGAGCATGAACAGGGGAGGGGCAGAGAGAGAGGGATACACAGAATCGGAAACAGGCTCCAGGCTCTGAGCCATCAGCCCAGAGCCCGACGCGGGGCTCGAACTCACGGACCTCGAGATCGTGACCTGGCTGAAGTCGGACGCTTAACCGACTGCGCCACCCAGGCGCCCCATACTGAGGTTTAATTTAAACTGCATATCCCTCCCACAAGACAAATAAATACTAGATAAATATCTGGTAACTTCTTTCGCTTATAATCAGTCCCTTGATGTTCCCTAGAAGTTTGGGACTAAGTTGGAGTTTGGTATATTTCTTCCAACATCCGGTCCAAACTTTTTTGTACTTCTCAAGTGACAGTTCTATTTCATAAAGACTTTCCCAATTTTCCTGACAAGCTGTGATCTCTGCCTTTATTTTAATGTCTTCATTCAAAATTGTGCCCCCTGTTGACATTCTTATTATCCACTTTCTCTTTCTTCATTTTAGTCATCTCTGGTATTTTAAAATGTTGGTTTTATTATTATTTAGGTGAGGCCATAAGATCAGGAGACAACTGGTACTGAAAGAGTTACTCACAGTTCCCAAGAGAAAGGAGTGTGCCACACTGTGCAGGGCCACACAGGTTGGCATTGGGATCAATTAGGAGGCAACAGGGGAAAACATGGGCAAGAGCCTTTATTGTGGTTTCTGTGGGAAGGAGTAGGAGAAGCGGAGTAAATAGGTTAAGACTGGCTAATTTAAATAATTTCAGCAGGCTCTGGAGGGCAGAGACTGTCCTGAGTTGTCTGTTACCTGCTCCCAGGATGATTAGGGCAGGTAGATCTTGGCCTAGAGCCTAAGAGACAGATAAGGGAGGTGATTAAGGGGTATGGATTTTTTAAAAAAAATTATTTGAGAGAGAGAGAGAGAGAGAGAGAGCACACTAGTGGTCGAGAGGGGCAGAGAGAGAGAGAGAGAGAATCTCAGCAGGCTCCATGCTCAGTGAGGAGTGGGATGGGGCTGGATCAGGACTCTGAGATGATGACCTGAGCCGAAATCAAGAGTCGGATGGATGCTCAACCAGTGAGCCACCCAGGCACCCCTGGAGATATAGGTTTTGAATGGATTGGTTTTGGATGGGTTGGTTTTCATATGAAAGGAGCACTTGGAGAGTCCTTTATAGACTCTAGGAATTAACTAGCCCTGGGAGGCACAGTCTTTCAAGTAGCTCCAAGTCCTCAGATGTCAGAACATCAGAAAATACAGAATATAAACAGGCATGCTTAATATATCCAGTCTCCTAGATTCTCTCCAGATCTCTTGATTAGATTTCTTTCTTCTTTCCCACTTGAGTCTTTCCCATTTCCAACACTGTTAACTTGATACCATGTTTTCACACTCAGGAATTCAACTTTCCACCAATACTCCAACCCTGTCAGTGACAATGGTCACCACCATCACTTAAACAACCAAGATGAAGCACTGGATTAGATAATATAGCTACACTTCACACTCACTTTGGACCTCGTTCTCTGAAATTTCTCTACCACCTGCATACCTCTCGTCCTTTATTTATCTCTATTTGTTTATTCCACTCAACAAGTTCTTTATGCTTATTTAAGCCTGTGAAGCCTAGAAATTCGTTTAATCCGTCCTCTCCATTTTGAGTTCATGGACTTCTCCAGTCACTTCCTATCAATTTCCAAATGCTATTGATTGACCCTCATGATGTCTTCACTTTCGCCTTCTACTCTTACTTCCTTCATGTGGTTTCCCTTCAACCAGAACCAACAAGCAAACTTGTTTCTTCCCCTCTCTAAATGGCATATACATTACTGCTGGATTAATCTTCCCTAAATATAATTCCTGTGATGAGACTCCTGCACAAATGCCTTTATCGACTTCCTTACATCCACTGAATGAAGAACAAACAGATTATTCCAGGATTAACAACCCTTTATGGTATGGCGTTTTGCTCTTCTCTTGGATGAAATATGCTTTGCTAGTCCCTGGCTAGTTGTAAACTTTCCAAAGGACATGTAACTCCATGGAGACTTCAATTATTTGCACATCACTAGACTGTAAGCTTCTTCATGGCAGAAACTTTATTCATCTTTGTGTTTTCCATAGCTATTTGCATTAAGCCTTATAAATCATAGGTGTTAAAGATTACTTTGAATGGGATAGAATCTCAAAACCTTTCATTAAGAATCTTAGTCCTGCAGTTACATCCTAATTAGGTGCCATTTTGTGCCATTTTGAAGGAAATGAAGATATTTTATAAGTAATTAAACATACATATCCAAGAAATTACAAATGTTTGTTTGAATCAAACAGTTAAGCAAAGTCCCAGATTGCCACATGTATCTTAGTTTGCATTATATTTTGTACTATCAGCTCTCCTTGTGCTTTCAATGGTACATTTAGTGCTTAGAAAAGGTTAAGCAAATGCTTTCTGTTGTATCCAAAGGAGGAGGGAAAAGTGAGACAAATTAAGTTGTTTATATAAAAGCCAAGAGAATCCAAGACACAGAAATAGTCTAATACATCATGAACTCCCCCACATTGCAGGCTTTGAGAGGGTAGCTACATTATCTTGCTTGGAGACAGCGAGGGGGTAGAGAACAGTGGAAAGTCTGATTTATGATTCTGTATTGAGCAGACAGGCCATTCCTTAGTTTTCCACCTGGCAGGTGAGAGGAAGTAGAAGATAGAGTCATATACTTTCAGAAGTAAGAAAGTTCTTAGAGGTCATTTGGTTCAATCTTCTGCCAGTATCAGGAGTCTTTCCCAAGTGCCACCGACATATGGCTTCTGTTGAACATCCCACTGAGAATGATGATTGCTCTATTGAGGGATCTCATTTCACTTTAGGACAGAACTAATTATTAGGAAATCCTTCTTTCTATTGAGTTGAAATATGCTTCCCATAACTTTTACCCAGTGGCCCTCATTCTATCCTCTGGAGTAACACAGAATAGATTTAATTCATCTTTCTTATAATTGCCCTCCAAATAGCTGAAGCTCACTATCATGTCCTCTATCAGTCTTTTCTAGAGGCTAAATAAAAATCTCTATTCCTTACATAAATGACAATTCCAAAGCACTTTATTTCCTTCTTGCATTTGGAATTTATATCATGTCAATTAGCATATTAATTTGTGCACATTTCCACTCTCTTTCTTCCTCTTTGTCCTATGCTAAGTTGAATTGAGAAAATTTTTTCCTGATTCTTTTATTCTCCCAGTCACCTTTTTCAAGATCCACCCTAGGTCTTCAATATTTCGTTTAAATATAACATCCAGAAGAGAAAGGAGATAGGAAAAGCAACACATTCTCTTAAAAGAATGTCTTTCCAATGATTTTAAAGGGGAATATGTTGTTATTGTGGTAGTTAAGACTATGATGAAATTATTTTATAGGAGTAATGAGAAGATGAGACCATGAGAGACTTAGCACAGAACATAAAGCCTGGAGACTTTGAGGAGGTCTTCCTTAGGCTGCCTCCCACCTGTGATGTTCCTTCTCTTTCCCTCCTAGCTGGGCTATAAGGCTCTGACTGTCCCTCTGCCTGAACTGTAGAGAATCTGGGGTGAATATGACTCTCTTGATCTTATCAGTGTAGTTCTCTCAAGGTAGCTTCAAATTACAATGTGATGAATAAAATGAAACACATATTCATGGCTTACAGAGAGCACAGGGTCAACTAGAGCCTTCTGGACTTGACCTCCTGAACCTCACTTTAAGTAGTGGTACAAACTGATGAAATATACCAGAATACTAAGTGGAGTATCTGACTTTTATTCCTACTAAATTTTATCATGTCACTTTTTGTCTCTCCCTTTCTTTTATTTTCATTCCCTTAAGAATCTCTTATGGCTTGATTCTGTCCTCTAGTGAAAATTTCTGTCATCTTTCATTTGATAAGTATGACATTTATGTCTTAATATAAACTTTAGATAAAGTTATTGAATAGGATAGAACCAAGAACTAGACCCTTAGGTCTGTCATTTGGGACTTCCTCCAGACAGACATGGGTACTTTAATCAATATCATTTAGGTTCCAATGTCCTACCCTTTGTGAAAACACATAACAGTATTATTAGCCAGGAAACATTTCTTCATTTTGCCCACAAGGGTGTCCTAAAAGCTTTGTTATAGCTTTGCTGAAGTCTTTGGTAAGACTGCATTGTCTTACCAAATTTCCTTCTCAAAAAGAGAAGAGAGTATATTTTTTCTTAAGCTCATTCTGTTTCCTAAAAATCATTACATTCTTGTGAGTATACCACCATTCTCATTAGCCATTATTATGGGTGTGTCAGTACAATACATGAGTTTTATTAGTCTGTACTTTCTAGAACCTTTTTCATTTTGAATTTTTATTTTCATTTGGTATTTTTCCTTCTTACTTATGAATGTTTCAAAGACACTGGCATCATGATAATAACTCAAGTTTCACTTAGTACCATGACTTAACTTAGTGTGGAAACTGGTTTATTTAACCCTTTATGAACCATCCAGATTTCAAAGTAGTTCTAGAAAAATCCCCATGTTCTAAAACAGTGCTGTCCAATAGAATTTTCTGTGAAGTTGGAAATTTTCTATATCTGCACTGTCCAAAACAGTAGCCATTTGTCACATATGGCTATTGCGCACTTGAAATCTGAATAGTGCAACCAAGGGACTGATGTTTAAATTTCTGATGTTTTAATTTTAACTTAACTTGAAATAGCCATATATGGCTAATAGCTACCATTTTAGACGACACAATTCTAAAGATTCTGGACTTTTTATTAACAATACATATTTCTTCAGAGCCTCTTATATTGGAATAATTTTGAATATTCTGTCAAATTAAAAAAAATTTAGCATGCTTCTCATCATGGGATGGCCTCTATATTTTCATGGAGGTGTTTAAAATCTGTTTTTCTTGGTATACATAGATATCTCTACCTCTGCTCATCTTCAGACTCCCTAGGACAAAAATTTTAAGGTTCAGTATGGCACTTGGGAAGAGCCATTCCATGCACAGATGGTTGAAATTTTGTTAAAAGGTATAGGGGTAGATTATTTTTTCTCTTTTACAGACATTTCCCCTGTCACCACCCTAACTGTCACCTTCTCAATTAGCAGGGGATGAACTCTTGAAGTTTCAGGGACTGAATGCAGTCTGGATAGGCACATCTTCAACTGGAGAAGTGTAAGATGTTAACAAGAAATTAATGCTTACAACAGGAACACATTTCTTAAATAAATTATTTGAAGGTTGGAGCCACAGAGTGTTGTATAAAGAGAAATTAATGCTTTACTAAGACCTGATGCAATTAGAAATGGAAAGATTTTTACACAGGGGTACATTGGAAAATGTCGCTTGCATCCACATTTTTGACATTGTAGCCTGGGTTGCTGTATTGGCATGTCATGACTTTGAAGGTGTGTGTGTGTGTGTGTGTGTGTACAAATGTGCAGAATCCTATAATTAATGTGTAGGCAAATCTGTATCTACAATGCTGTATATTCATTCCTACATCTGAGTTTTTATCCTATTTTCTTATGAATAGTTGATTCTTCTGATAAGAAAACTAGGAAGAGCCCTAGGATTTGTTAACTGTTTTTGAAGCTGTGGGGTGAAGGAGGGACTGGATACTTAATCCTCAAAAATGTATGGTTTACTAACCATGAACAATAATGATAGCCTGCACTTGTAGGCTTAACTGTGGAGAACATCTTGCCGCTCTCAGCTTCCTCTGGGGCCACTTCTCTGTGGAAGTGGAGGTTAGGTTGGTCTGACAGGCATAGCTCTCTCATTCCCTGACTCACAGTGACAAATCTGGGACACCACAGGCTCTCAGCCCTCTTTGTTTCCTAACTGATTTGAAGGATTAGCAAAATGACCAGACCAGGCCCCTAAGGGTATTCAGTAGAAATAATGTATTGGTAAATGGACAAGTGTTTTGAAAAAAACAAACAAACAAAAAAACCCCATAACAAAACAAAACTCCTAAATAAAGTGCTAAGTGTTATTTTATGCCTCCTGCTACACAAAACCCATTTACAGGCTTAATTCCCTTGTTGTTGTTGGATTTTTTTTTTTTTTTGACACAGTTGGAAGAGGAACAATTAACTCTGGCCATTGTATTCTAAGTAATTACTGATTACCCCATACCTTCTCAGAAAATTATGCAGAATGGGAAATAAAACCAAACAGTGACCTGTAGGTGGTTTCTAGTGTTTGTGACTAACAAACACTGTGCCCCAGCTCCATTTACGCCAGTATTGCTTAACTGTCCCCAGCCAGCGATGATGGACGATAGTACTTGAGTCCAGAGAAAGGAGCCCTGAGGCCCTTACCGCATCACTGCGCTAATGGACCCTGAACTTGTTTAAGAGAGAGCAATTAATTCTTAGACCAGCTTGGCAGCAGAGACTTCCAGAGCTGACTTTTCTTTGTGTCCTAGAACCAACCACATCATATCTACCCTTGTAGGCCAAACATATATAGAGTAGGAGGGAAATAGAGAATGTGCGTGAGCTCCCCTGCCATCCCATATCTTTATTTTCTGCTGTTTGGCACATACTTGATTTCTTGGTAAATTCCTCTCAAAAAGTGGGAGTTCTCCACCTTCTTAATGAGGAGTAACATCACCTACTTGCCTTTCTTTCTCCCTCCTTTTCTCCGTCCCCACTCACTTCATAAATATTGATGAGGTCTCTATTATGTGTCAGGCACTGTGTTAGGTGGTCAAAAGTGGCAGCATATGCAGCCTAAAATATAGTGCTCTGGCATAGGGATTACTTTGAGCTAAAGGCACTTGAAAAACAGCAGGTGCAAGAGAAGGGCATTCTAATCTTCCCTCTTCTGCCTGAAAACAGGAGATTAAAAACTTCCGTGTGAAAGATATTCTTGCTGTATTGGGAGAAAAGAAACATTCCTCAATGGGGAGTCAAAGCCGAGAGAATTCTGTACAAATAGACCTTGTCAAAAGAATTCTTATCTTCCTTTAACCTCTCTGGAATATTTAGTTTCTTTTCCACAATTGCCTCTTTTTGTTCAATGCAGTATAAAAGTACTTAGGCTTTGCCACTTCTTTGGATTCCATGTCACATAAAATTTATACAAATCTGTATGCTTTTCTTCTGTTAATCTGTTTTATGTCAGTTTAATTCTAAAGCACAGACGAAAAATCCTAAGAGGGTAGAGGGAAAATTTTTCCTTCCTTACAGTGTGATGGTGACATAGGGATTATAAGGTGATTTTCTGAAGCCAATAGTCTCTGCACCATTGCTCTTCCTTTCCTAAATTTCCCGTCTCCCCTCACCCCAACACAGGCTCACTGAAAAGAGGTGCTGATTTCAGTAGAAGCGGGGAGGTTTACTGGAATCATGGGAGAATTTCGAGGTAGGAAAAGAAACCCAAGTGGACAAAAGGAAGCAAGGCAATAAAAACCTCTAAGTAACACATTTAAGATTTGGCTGCTTTTGTGTTAAAACCATTAGACATGATTAACACTCTGGGTAACTCAGTAAATAAGAGCTTTAGTCCCTTTGAAATAATTCTGGGTGGTGGGTGGAGAGAGCAGAAGGAGAAACATAATTAGGGGGTAGGTGGAGAGGCAGGAGGGCCCTTCTTCAGTGTTTACGTGGTGGGGGGGGGGGTTGCTTTTTTAACATGCAACTCAGCCAGTTTACCCTTCCATTGTTACATACTTAATGATGCTTTATTCTTGTTGCATAATTGAAGGAGATTACAGTTTAAAAGTAATATTTAAAAATGGATTATCTAAATGTATACTGCCTATTATGTTGGCTCAGTACATTGTGTGTATAGGTAGTAAAGCATTTTAGGGATTAAGTCGTAATTAATTTTTTATCACTTTAATTTCTTGTGTGACTTCTTATGCTCCTTTGCCTGCATATTCTCTAACAGGAATTTTCTGAAGATACCTGAACATTTTTATCCAGCTGCTAAGAAATATCTCTTGGTACAACTCGTATAGAACCAACCCAGATGAGGACATGGTAACGGGGAAAAAGGAACAGTTTTCCTTGACAAAGTTCCTTTCATATATAAGTTACATCTATTGTAGGTTGCTTGAACTAGCTGTTTAAGCTAGATTTTATTGAAAGTTGGACTTGGGGAATTGTGTGTTGGTGGGATTTGTCTGCATAAATATGTACGTAATAAGCAGGATGCACATTATAGCCACTCAATAGATATTTACTGAATTGGTCATAAATGAGAGGTTTCCTCACCATGACAATTACTTTTTACACTATAATATATTTAAATTGAGGGCTTTGTCGGGTTAATGCAGTATTCTAATGGCACCCTGAAAGGGCTCTTGTGTTGTAGATTTCTATAAAAAAGAGTAAATGCCCAATTACTTAAAAGCCAAAACACCATGTCCAAACATGAAAAGAGATTCCATTCAAACTGGATATTTCTGGAACATCTGATTTTAAACAAACAGCCCTGTTACCTCTGTAATTAATCTGACAATGTTAAGTTTTACCTGAGCCCTGTGCTCTTGCAAAAGAACAAAGATGAACAAATCCTCCCACTCTTTGTGTTCCTGGAAATAATTTAGTGCAGAGAACTATCTTTCCTCATATGGCCTAGATAAGACTCATGGACAACCCCCTACCCTTGTTTGCCCATGATAAGGCCAGACACAGTCCCTTCAAGTTTCCATTCTTCACCTCTTTTTAAAAAAACATTTTTTTTAATGTTTATTTATTTTTGAGAGACAGGGTGCGAGCAGGGGAGAGGCAAAAAGAGAGAAAACACAGAATATGAAGCAGGATCCAGGCTTGGAGCTGGCAGCACAGAGCCCAATGTGGGGCTTGAACTCACGAACTGAGAGATCATGACCTGAGCCAAAGTCAGAGCTTAACCTACTGAGCCACCCAGGCACCCCTCCATTCTTTACCTATTAAGTGATTAGCTAACCTGTTTTGTCCCCACTCAACAACTGAAACAAAGTGCTTATTAACTAAACTTTGATCATGGTTCCTTCATTCTCCCAGATTACTGAACTTTGCTCCGCTTCTCAGCCTGAGCCTGTGCACAACCCCTCCTTAGCAGCCTTCTATGGACTGAAAGTTTGTATACCCTCCAAATTCATATGTTGAAACCCTACCCACCGATGTAATACTAAAAGGTGGGGCCTTTAGGAGGTAATTAGGATGAGATGAGGTGGTGAGGATGAAGCTTTCATGAATGGGATTGGTGCCCTAATAAGAGACCAGAGAGAGCTTGCTCTCTCTTTCTGATCTCTGCCATGTGTGGATGTAGCAAGAAATAGGCAGTCTCCAAACTGGAGGAGCTTCTCACTAGAACTGACCATGCTGGCATCTGATATTCCAGCCTCCAGAACTGTGAGAAATAAATTTCCATTAGGTATGAGCCTCCCACTCTATGGTAGTTTGTTATAGGAGCCTGTACTGATTAAGATTCAGCCCTTCCTGAGACTGGCCTTATGATAAAGCATTCTCTTATCTACTATCCCATCACACCATCTTTTCATCTGCCTTCTCCATACCCAGCTCTTCGTAGCCTTGTTTACTCCTACTCTATAAAAGAAGCATCCTTTTTGCCTACCTCTTGAGGTACTTATAGATCTTACAGTCAGAGTGTTCTTCCTACTTCAGTGCCCCCACCCTTTCCCTATTGCAAGAGGTTTCCCACATTTACCACTTGCAATAATTCTTTCAAATAGTCTCTCCCTACCAAGTCTGAATTTGTCTTTATCTGACATCACTTACACTTGTTAGATACTATATCCCAAGATTCTCAGACAAATTTAAAGACTTCCTAAGAGATTTCAAGAAAATAAACCAGTTGTGAAATTTTTCTTGCTGTTTTCAAAGTTTTAGAATAGATTCAGACACTCGGGTTGCCAAAACTAGTTCTTCTTGCAGTCTATACTTGGAAACTTCCAACCCTCCCTCTGTCTAGCCCATATTTGGTTCCCTACTCTAGGCTAAAATTCTCTGTGTGCACCTTCTTCTTGAAAACAAGGCTATTGAATAGACCTTAGACACTGAGGATTTGTTTCTAGTTTCTATTATTTGACAGCAACCCCTGAGTTCTGTGGCATGAGGTGATCTCTAATTTTGCTAAAGCCTCATGCGCTGGGGGACTGTATGGTTGGAAATGTGAGATTTAGCTGCCTGAACCTCACTGTGGCTTTATTATCTGGAAACAGTGTTAAGAGAGAAATAATGTTTTAGATGTGTTCACGTATTTTGGGAACCCTTTGGAGTGCAGGCTTTCTGCTATGTTCATTAGCTCCTCCAGCTCTCAGGACAGTTCTTGACATACTATGTACACTCATCAGCTATTTCCTTCAATATATTATTAAAAGCAACCATATTTCTGGGCCTTCTGCTGCAGATCTAGAGGTAAAACAGCTTTCTGGCTCTTCTTACCGGGTTGACAGCAGAGTGAACAGGTACATAAGGGAGGCAGCATTTTCCTCCTGACTCTCATCTCAAGGTCAGAGCAGGAAGAGAGTGCCTGTGCTCTGCAGAGCATTCTTCACATGGTTGTTACCTATCCCGTTGGGCTTAATTCTGTTCTTAATGAGCTGCACACCTGTGTCCCTGGCTGGTTGCCCTCCACACAGTGGGAGGAGGCAAGGGAGGGCATATTCCTCCTTCCTCCTGAGTCCTAGGATTCCGAGTGTGCCTGCCTGTATTTTGTTGAGCATCCCAAGTGTGGGTGGTATTTTGAACATCTTCCCAGTATGTTAAGCAGCCAACATCAGCTTTGTTATGCAGATTGAGGTTAAAGATAGTGAAATTTCTCAGTCTACCCCAGCACACTACAGCCCCAGCAAAAAAGGAAAGCATGCCTGATGTTTTTATTATTATTATTATTATTATTATTAATTTTAATTTCCTGTTGAGTGGATGCTTATCTCAACTCAGAGAAGATGGTGGTAGAGCCAACCACAGCGTTGAGCTTTAGGGTGAATGGCCTTACAGTAAAGAATGCAAAATGAGGTTACTTTATAAGGATCTGGTGTCCAGAGAGAGATGGACAGTAACAACTCAGATTTCTATTTGACCATTATCACAATTTAAGAAAATTGCTGGATGAAATTTTATCAGTTACAAAAT
Organism: Lynx canadensis; assembly: GCF_007474595.2. Lineage (NCBI taxonomy): Eukaryota > Metazoa > Chordata > Mammalia > Carnivora > Felidae > Lynx > Lynx canadensis. The sequence continues at coordinate 125,509,088 of NC_044308.2, forward strand.
ATATTTGGGATAGTAGAACTCAAAGTGTAGCCTTTGCAAAGTGCGCAGAATTTATGTCAGGGGTTACCATGGGAGCACCTTAAGACATTAAAAAAGTCCCTCCCTGGAGAAACTGAGACTGAGGGACAATTAAGAGTCCTGTGGTGGGCCATATCTGAAGACACATGCCAGACATATTGAAGTGTAGACAGTAGAGAAAGTAAATGATGTCTGAGGTATGACCTCAATATTCAGAGTCCTGAAATGACACTCCAGCTGTGACTGCTGGTTTGTTTGAGCTTCTTACACAAGCAACTTTATGTAGCACCTTCCAGGGTGTGAAAGGGATCACAATATGCCACCCCTAAATACGTCTCTTTGGCATAAGGATTATTTTGATTTGAAGGCAATAAAGCAACAAATGCAGAAAGAGCTCTTTGCTCTCCCCCATCTGCCTAAAAGTAGGACATATATTTCCCTTTGTGCAGTTGTTCCCCGACAACCCTTTCCCACACCAAGAGAAGAATAACCCTTATCACTAGAGATAGAAAGTAGGCACAGAGGTAAGTCAGCATAAACAAATGTTACTAAAATAGCCATTATCTTTCATTCATTTTCCCCAATATATTTACCTTCTTAAAATTAGTGCCCCTAGAACACTAAACCTCTTTTCCTTTGTTACATCACTTTTCACAAATGTATTTCTCTTTGTTAAAATGATATACAAACCCCAAGATCTAACTGATTCTTTAGGTCTTCACTTCTTTTCTATGAAGGCCTCCATGCATATAAAAATTAAAATATTAACATCAAACAAAATTTGTCTGCCTTTTCTCCTGTTAATCTGTCATTCATCAAATTTACAGGCTCCATTTATGGAACCTAAAAGGGTACAATAAAGATTGTTGTTGTAGTTTTTCCCCTTTCCTGCAGATACTATCTCAAATTTCCCTCTCTGTCTCTCTCTCTCTCTCATTTTCTCTATGTCCTTCTAAGTTGCCTAAGCCATTGGTTACCAGATTTTTTTTTATCCTGTACTTTTATCATCTTATCAGGAGGCACTCAACTCCAATAAATGTGTATTTACTTATAGATGACATACTAGTAGAGCTACACTAGTATTTCTGTGCATTTTAAAATACACATAAAAATAGAAATGTTGAATAAAAAATATCAGTGTTCTGATATACTCTTTTCTTAACTCCCCAGTGGATCTTTGAACCCTCATTTTACTTTGGAGAACCGGCTGTAAGGTGAGCTTCTTTCTTTTTTTTTTTTTTTTTTTTTTATATGAAGTTTATTGACAAATTGGTTTCCATACAACACCCAGTGCTCATCCCAAAAGGTGCCCTCCTCAATACCCATCACCCACCCGCCCCTCCCTCCCACCCCCCATCAACCCTCAGTTTGTTCTCAGTTTTTAACAGTCTCTTATGCTTTGGCTCTCTCCCACTCTAACGTCCTTTTTTTTTTTTTTTTTTTTTTTTTTTTTCCTTCCCCTCCCCCATGGGTTCCTGTTAAGTTTCTCAGGATCCACATAAGAGTGAAACCATATGGTATCTGTCTTTCTCTGTATGGCTTATTTCACTTAGCATCACACTCTCCAGTTCCATCCACGTTGCTACAAAAGGCCATATTTCATTTTTTCTCATTGCCACGTAGTATTCCATTGTGTATATAAACCACAATTTCTTTATCCATTCATCAGTTGATGGACATTTAGGCTCTTTCCATAATTTGGCTATTGTTGAGAGTGCTGCTATGAACATTGGGGTACAAGTGCCCCTATGCATCAGTACTCCTGTATCCCTTGGGTAAATTCCTAGCAGTGCTATTGCTGGGTCATAGGGTAGGTCTATTTTTAATTTTCTGAGGAACCTCCACACTGCTTTCCAGAGCGGCTGCACCAATTTGCATTCCCACCAACAGTGCAAGAGGGTTCCCGTTTCTCCACATCCTCTCCAGCATCTATAGTCTCCTGATTTGTTCATTTTGGCCACTCTGACTGGCGTGAGGTGATACCTGAGTGTGGTTTTGATTTGTATTTCCCTGATAAGGAGCGACGCTGAACATCTTTTCATGTGCCTGTTGGCCATCTGGATGTCTTCTTTAGAGAAGTGTCTATTCATGTTTTCTGCCCATTTCTTCACTGGGTTATTTGTTTTTCGGGTGTGGAGTTTGGTGAGCTCTTTATAGATTTTGGATACTAGCCCTTTGTCCGATATGTCATTTGCAAATATCTTTTCCCATTCCGTTGGTTGCCTTTTAGTTTTGTTGGTTGTTTCCTTTGCTGTGCAGAAGCTTTTTATCTTCATAAGGTCCCAGTAATTCACTTTTGCTTTTAATTCCCTTGCCTTTGGGGATGTGTCGAGTAAGAGATTGCTACGGCTGAGGTCAGAGAGGTCTTTTCCTGCTTTCTCCTCTAAGGTTCTGATGGTTTCCTGTCTCACATTTAGGTCCTTTATCCATTTTGAGTTTATTTTTGTAAATGGTGTGAGAAAGTGGTCTAGTTTCAACCTTCTGCATGTTGCTGTCCAGTTCTCCCAGCACCATTTGTTAAAGAGGCTGTCTTTTTTCCATTGGATGTTCTTTCCTGCTTTGTCAAAGATGAGTTGGCCATACGTTTGTGGGTCTAGTTCTGGGGTTTCTATTCTATTCCATTGGTCTGTGTGTCTGTTTTTGTGCCAATACCATGCTGTCTTGATGATGACAGCTTTGTAGTAGAGGCTAAAGTCTGGGATTGTGATGCCTCCTGCTTTGGTCTTCTTCTTCAAAATTCCTTTGGCTATTCGGGGCCTTTTGTGGTTCCATATGAATTTTAGGATTGCTTGTTCTAGTTTCGAGAAGAATGCTGGTGCAATTTTGATTGGGATTGCATTGAATGTGTAGATAGCTTTGGGTAGTATTGACATTTTGACAATATTTATTTTTCCAATCCATGAGCAGGGAATGTCTTTCCATTTCTTTAAATCTTCTTCAATTGCCTTCATAAGCTTTCTATAGTTTTCAGCATACAGATCCTTTACATCTTTGGTTAGATTTATTCCTAGGTATTTTATGCTTCTTGGTGCAATTGTAAATGGGATCAGTTTCTTTATTTGTCTTTCTGTTGCTTCATTGTTAGTGTATAAGAATGCAACTGATTTCTGGACATTGATTTTGTATCCTGCAACTTTGCTGAATTCATGTATCAGTTCTAGCAGACTTTTGGTGGAGTCTATCGGATTTTCCATGTATAATATCATGTCATCTGCAAAAAGCGAAAGCTTGACTTCATCTTTGCCAATTTTGATGCCTTTGATTTCCTTTTGTTGTCTGATTGCTGATGCTAGAACTTCCAGCACTATGTTAAACAACAACGGTGAGAGTGGGCATCCCTGTCGTGTTCCTGATCTCAGGGAAAAAGCTCTCAGTTTTTCCCCGTTGAGGATGATGTTAGCTGTGGGCTTTTCATAAATGGCTTTTATGATCTTTAAGTATGTTCCTTCTATCCCGACTTTCTCAAGGGTTTTTATTAAGAAAGGGTGCTGGATTTTGTCAAAGGCCTTTTCTGCATCGATTGACAGGATCATATGGTTCTTCTCTTTTTTTTTGTTAATGTGATGTATCACGTTGATTGATTTGCGAATGTTGAACCAGCCCTGCATCCCAGGAATGAATCCCACTTGATCATGGTGAATAATTCTTTTTATATGCTGTTGAATTCGATTTGCTAGTATCTTATTGAGAATTTTTGCATCCATATTCATCAGGGATATTGGCCTGTAGTTCTCTTTTTTTACTGGGTCTCTGTCTGGTTTAGGAATCAAAGTAATACTGGCTTCATAGAATGAGTCTGGAAGTTTTCCTTCCCTTTCTATTTCTTGGAATAGCTTGAGAAGGATAGGTATTATCTCTGCTTTAAACGTCTGGTAGAACTCCCCTGGGAAGCCATCTGGTCCTGGACTCTTATTTGTTGGGAGATTTTTGATAACCGATTCAATTTCTTCGCTGGTTATGGGTCTGTTCAAGCTTTCTCTTTCCTCCTGATTGAGTTTTGGAAGAGTGTGGGTGTTTAGGAATTTGTCCATTTCTTCCAGGTTGTCCAATTTGTTGGCATATAATTTTTCATAGTATTCCCTGATAATTGTTTGTATCTCTGAGGGATTGGTTGTAATAATTCCATTTTCATTCATGATTTTATCTATTTGGGTCATCTCCCTTTTCTTTTTGAGAAGCCTGGCTAGAGGTTTGTCAATTTTGTTTATTTTTTCAAAAAACCAACTCTTGGTTTCGTTGATCTGCTCTACAGTTTTTTTAGATTCTATATTGTTTATTTCTGCTCTGATCTTTATTATTTCTCTTCTTCTGCTGGGTTTAGGCTGCCTTTGCTGTTCTGCTTCTATTTCCTTTAGGTGTGCTGTTAGATTTTGTATTTGGGATTTTTCTTGTTTCTTGAGATAGGCCTGGATTGCAATGTATTTTCCTCTCAGGACTGCCTTCGCTGCGTCCCAAAGCGTTTGGATTGTTGTATTTTCATTTTCGTTTGTTTCCATATATTTTTTGATTTCTTCTCTAATTGCCTGGTTGACCCACTCATTCGTTAGTAGGGTGTTCTTTAACCTCCATGCTTTTGGAGGTTTTCCAGACTTTTTCCTGTGGTTGATTTCAAGCTTCATAGCATTGTGGTCTGAAAGTATGCATGGTATAATTTCAATTCTTGTAAACTTATGAAGGGCTGTTTTGTGACCCAGTATATGATCTATCTTGGAGAATGTTCCATGTGCACTCGAGAAGAAAGTATATTCTGTTGCTTTGGGATGCAGAGTTCTAAATATATCTGTCAAGTCCATCTGATCCAGTGTCTCATTCAGGGCCCTTGTTTCTTTATTGACTGTGTGTCTAGATGATCTATCCATTTCTGTAAGTGGGGTGTTAAAGTCCCCTGCAATTACCACATTCTTATCAATAAGGTTGCTTCTGTTTATGAGTAATTGTTTTATATATTTGGGGGCTCCGGTATTCGGCGCATAGACATTTATAATTGTTAGCTCTTCCTGATGGATAGACCCTGTAACTATTATATAATGTCCTTCTTCATCTCTTGTTACAGCCTTTAATTTAAAGTCTAGTTTGTCTGATATAAGTATGGCTACTCCAGCTTTCTTCTGGCTTCCAGTAGCATGATAAATAGTTCTCCATCCCCTCACTCTGAATCTAAAGGTGTCCTCAGGTCTAAAATGAGTCTCTTGTAGACAGCAAATAGATGGGTCTTGTTTTTTTATCCATTCTGATACCCTATGTCTTTTGGTTGGCGCATTTAATCCGTTTACATTCAGTGTTATTATAGAAAGATACGGGTTTAGAGTCATTGTGATGTCTGTATGTTTTATGCTTGTAGTGATGTCTCTGGTACTTTGTCTCACAGGGTCCCCCTTAGGATCTCTTGTAGGGCTGGTTTAGTGGTGACAAATTCCTTCAGTTTTTGTTTGTTTGGGAAGACCTTTATCTCTCCTTCTATTCTAAATGACAGACTTGCTGGATAAAGGATTCTCGGCTGCATATTTTTGCTATCTAGCACCCTGAAAATCTCGTGCCAATTCTTTCTGGCCTGCCAAGTTTCAAAAGAGAGATCAGTCACGAGTCTTATAGGTCTCCCTTTATATGTGAGGGCACGTTTACCCCTTGCTGCTCTCAGAATTTTCTCTTTATCCTTGTATTTTGCCAGTTTCACTATGATATGTCGTGCAGAAGATCGATTCAAGTTACGTCTGAAGGGAGTTCTCTGTGCCTCTTGGATTTCAATGCCTTTTTCCTTCCCCAGTTCAGGGAAGTTCTCAGCTATTATTTCTTCAAGTACCCCTTCAGCACCTTTCCCTCTCTCTTCCTCCTCTGGGATACCAATTATGCGTATATTATTTCTTTTTAGTGTATCACTTAGTTCTCTAATTTTCCCCTCATACTCCTGGATTTTTTTATCTCTCTTTTTCTCAGCTTCCTCTTTTTCCATAACTTTATCTTCTAGTTCACCTATTCTCTCCTCTGCCTCTTCCATCCGAGCCGTGGTGGTTTGCATTTTGTTTTCCATTTCCTTTAAAGCGTTTTTCAGCTCCTCGTGACTGTTCCTTAGTCCCCTGATGTCTGTAGCAAGAGATTCTCTGCTGTCCTGTATGCTGTTTTCCAGCCCAGCGATTAATTTTATGACTATTATTCTAAATTCACTTTCTGTTATATTATTTAAATCCTTTTTGATCAGCTCATTAGCTGTTGTTATTTCCTGGAGATTCTTCTGAGGGGAATTCTTCCGCTTGGTCATTTTGGATAGTCCCTGGTGTGGTGAGGGCCTGCAGGGCACTTCCCCTGTGCTGTGGTGTATAACTGGAGTTGGTGGGCGGGGCCGCAGTCCGACCTGATGTCTGCCCCCAGCCCACCGCTGGGGCCACAGTCAGACTGGTGTGTGCCTTCTCTTCCCCTCTCCTAGGGGCGGGATTCACTGTGGGGTGGCGTGGCCCGTCTGGGCTACTTGCACACTGCCAGGCTTGTGATGCTGGGGATCTGGCGTATTAGCTGGGGTGGGAAGGCAAGGTGCACGGCGGGAGGGGGGGCAGGCTTAGCTCGCTTCTCCTTAGGTGATCCACTTCAGGAGGGGCCCTGTGGCAGCCGGAGGGAGTCAAATCGCTGCCGGAGGTTTGGCTCCGCAGAAGCACAGAGTTGGGTGTTCGCGCGGAGCGAGCAATTTCCCTGGCCGGAGCCGGTTCCCTTTGGGATTTTGGCTGGGGGATGGGCGGGGGAGATGGCGCTGGCTAGCGCCTTTGTTCCCCGCCAAACTGAGCTCTGTCGTCCGGGGGCTCCGCAGCTCACCCTCCCTTTGTCCTCCAGCCTTCCCGCTTTCCGAGCAGAGCTGTTAACTTATGACCTCCCAGACGCTAAGTCGCGCTTGCTAAGTCGCGCTTGCTGTCTGAACACAGTCCGTCAGGCCCCTCCGCTTTTGCAAGCCGGACTCGGGGGCTCTGCTTGGCCGGCGAGCCGCCCCTCCGCCCCGGCTCCCTCCCGCCAGTCCGTGGAGCGCGCACCGCCTCGCCGCCCTTCCTACCCTCTTCCGTGGGCCTCTCGTCTGCACTTGGGTCCGGTGACTCTGTTCTGCTAATCCTCTGGCGGTTTTCTGGGTTATTTAGGCAGGTGTAGGTGGAATCTAAGTGATCAGCAGGACGCGCGGTGAGCCCAGCGTCCTCCTACGCCGCCATCTTCCCAGAATCCCAAGGTGAGCTTCTTTCAAGAGCCAGAGTGAAGTTTTTCAGATGCAAATATATTTCTATCACTCAACTGTTTAAGACAAAGATGGCTTTCCTCTGCACTGTGAATGAAATCCTGTTCCTGGAGGCCATGGGGCCCTCCTGCCCTGTTTCAGTCTGACCAGTCTCCTTCTCCAGCCACCTGTCTGCTCCTTTGGCCCTGGTTCATTAGGGTCCTGCCATATTGTTTTCCATTCCAGTTTTTCAAAAGCTGCAGTCTCATGCCTGTCACTGAGTTTTCATGTAAGTTAGTTTGAAGGCTCTTACTTCTGTTCCTCACACAAATAATTTTTGCTCATTCTTTGAATCTTTTCTTTCATGTCACTTCTTCTAAAAAAAAACTTCCCTGACACCCACTCTCTCTTTTCCCACTAATCCAAATCAATGTTCCCTATACCAAGCTCTCATCTCATTCTTAAGTTTTCCTTCATGGCACTTATTACAATGGATAAACTTGTGACATTGCTTGAAAACTATTTCTGCCAATAACTTCTGTGTGCCCTGGAACTCTCCTCCTCCTTTTCCTCCTCCTCCTTCTCCTCCTCCTTCTTCTTCCTGTAGCATTTTATCCTGGTGCTTAGCACAATATTTAACACATTGTAAGTACATGATACAATTTTGATAGTTGAGCAAATGAATAGTGAGTGACCATATTTTCCAAACCAAACACCATGGCATGTCATTTGGGGGAGCAAGGGTTTGGAGTAGAGACTCTTCTGTAAAAAAACAGCATGTAGGACTGGTGAATTTCTTTTTTATTCTTGCCAACTACATATCAAGTTGGGATTTGTAGGTATTGTGATATGAATATCAGACAGAGATTATATCCAAAGAATGAACATATTGCAGAACGCTGTAGGAGAGTGCCTCTCCTTCTCAACGTGCCTATCACTTAGTCAATTGTAATGCTGCCATTTTTGGCAAAAAGCTGCTGATGCTACAAGTCCAGATCTCACTTTTATTCAGTTATCTTGATTAGGCAATAACACAGCATTCCTAAATTATTCACAAGTCTCAAGCATTGCTGAGGACTAGCAACTGTCAAACAGGGTAATTGTCAGCCAGGCAGGAGGAAGGACCTGATTTAAATGTACATTTAAATTAACAGGAAAAGCAGAACTAGAAAAGTGACCCCATCCCTTCCTTAAGTGCCTGGACAATTAAATGCATAATGGATTTCCCACAGGGGTCCTGTGCCAGATGCTTCTCATCTCCCTCAAACAGAAAGGGAGATGCCATTCCCAGTGTAATCCAGGGCAGAGGGTCTGACATTGACTGAGTGCCTATAGTGTTTGACCAGTGCTAACCTGAAGAAACACATGTGATGGGAACATATTTTGAAATATAAATTGGGGCCTTTTTTCCTTTTTTAATTACCTCCTGTGATAATCAAGCCTAGACAGCTGTATACTGCGTTGAAGGGAAGAGGGAGGCCACCGTAGAGTCAGAGCACAAGGTCAAAGAAACTTAGCTAGCTATTTACTTATTTCTTCAATAAATAATTAGCATAACTCCTAAGTTGTACTAGGAGTTCTGGGGATGCAATGCAATCAAAACGTTGTCCCTACCTTGTGAAACTTACATTCTACTTGGATAGATACTAAACAGAAACTAAAAAGTAATCAATATAGCCACTGTAACAATGATAGTATTCATAATAAAGTCAGGCTAAAAAGACAGAACATGAAGTAGGTGAGAATATGTAGATGCCACATTCAATAAATGTCATTTAAATAGTATTGCCAGGTTTAACACATAAAAATGCAAGATGTTTCTACTCTTGAAACCAATATCACACTATATGTTAACAAACTAGAATTTAAACAAAAATTTGAAAAAAAAAAAATACAAGATGCCCAGTATGTAAATACATGGGCCATACTTAAATTAAAATGTTATTCATTGTTAATCTGAGATTCAGATGGATTTAACTGAATATCTTCTGTTTTATCTTGCAACCCTACACTTGAATTGATTCTTGAATAATGTGAAGAACCTGGCTACAGGAAGCTCTAGAGAAGAAGCTGGCAGGCAGGGGATTCACCCTAAATTAAAGTGCCCTAAATTAGGAACAAGGAGGAGAGACTGAGGATGGGGATGAGAGGTTGTCCAGACCAGACCTGTGAAGGGCCTGTGAGCCATGGTATGGATTGTGGATTTTATTTTAGTGTGATGGGAAATCACTAAAAAAGTCATCTGGGAAGAAAAATGACATTTTCTGCTTTTTGTTTTAAAGCTATCACTTTGGCTTCAGGGTTGGACACAGCCAGGAGGTAAGAGAGGCAATAGATACAAGGGAGGAAAAAAATTCTTTCTTCTACCTACCTTAGGTTCATTGTCTGGAGCCCTGTAAATTAGATTGGCAACAGACAGATTAACAAGAGAAGAACAAATAGAAGTTTATTGTGTGCATTGTACATACACATGGGAGTAATAATACTCAATGACTAATAACTCAGAGGAATGATCAGAAACTTGGCTTATGTGGCATCTTAACAAAAAAAAAAACATTTGTAGAGAAGTGGCAAAGGAAAGGGTCTTTGAGCTTCTAGGGGTGGCAAATTGGGGGAAGGAGGGTAAATATAAAGGAGAAACTGATAAAACATAAGGGTTGTTTTAGCAAGATTGGTTTTGTAGATTATTTTGGTTTCCCTTTGGGTTAAGAGTCTAGAGTTGTCCCTGGTGATTCAGAATTATCCTGCCCTTCCTGGTAGGGAGACAGGAGACGGAGAATTTTCTTAATTCTCAATTGCCTTCAGCTGAAGTTAATCCTTATGCTGACATGGCATATTTTGGGGTGGCATATTCTGCACCCTTTTGCAGAAACACCAATGGAGGAGGCTATTAAAATAGAACTGGCAAACGATGGTGGGGTTTGAAGGAAGGTGGGCCTGGTGGAGGTGATGAGAAGTACTTAGATTTGGTATATATTCTAGAAGTAGAGCCAATGAGAATAATCAGAGGATTGCACGTGGGGTGATGGGAAGAGAAGAATCAAGAAATATTCCAAAGTTTTTTGGCCTAAGCAATCATTTCAAAAGTTGCTAACGTCAGCAGGAACAACAAATTTTTATCCAAATTTCTGCAGATTTCTCCCACTTTGGCATCAGATAAAAGAGGCTGGAGAAGAAATGGGGAGAGACAGGGAGGAATGGCCATTTGAAGTGGATGCTGATGAATTATTCAGCATCTGGAAACATGTCCAGGGAGCTATATGGGATCTGAGTCACATTTGTCCTCGTTGTGACTTTCTGATGAGAACTATGGAACGATAACAGGTAGCAAGCTGTTTGCTATGTTCTGAGACTTGAGTTCTGAGACAGCTCCGCAGCCAACCCACCCCATATGAGCAACTATGACATCCAATGGCCTGGGACACTCAGAATGGTTCCCTCTTCTTCATCCTGAATATTTTAGAATGCTCTAATGACAGTGTGGAGGCAAAGCTGCCATAAATGTGGTAGTCAGGTTGATAGCCCTTCAAATATGCTCACATCCTACTCCCCAGAACCTGTGAATACATTGTGTTATATGGCAAAGGGGAAATCAGGTTGCAGATGGAATTAAGGTTGCTAGTAAACTGATGTTCACATAAGGAGATTTTCCTGGGTTACCTAGGTGGATTCAGTATAATCACAAGGGTCCTTTAAATGTGGAAGAGGGAGGCAGATGAGTCAGTACCGAGTGATCTGATGGCAAAAGACTCAACCTGCCATTGCTGGCTTTGGAAATGGAAGGAGGCTGAGAGCCAAGGAATGCAGACATCCCTTAGAAGCTGGGAAAGATGAGAAAACAGATTTTCCCCTAAAGGTTCCAGAAAGGAAAGAAGCCCCGCTGACACATAATTTTAGGCCAGTAAGACCCTTTTCAGACTCCAGGCCTCCATTACTCTAAGATACTAAACTCATGTTGTTTTAGGCCTTTAAGTTTGTGGTAATTTGTTGCAGCAGCCATGGAAAATTAACACACTGACCAATGTAGAAGTGGATAAAACCAGCTGGATGTCTTCCACTGAGGAGAGCAATGATAGAACATGTTTGTCCTCTCATACACAGACTAGTCTTCAAATCTGCTCTGGCAGAGGGCACTGAAAATAAGACACTTACCTAGATGATTGAGGGGAACATGTAAAATGTCACGTTTCTTTCAATTTTCCAAATCCTGGCCTTAGTTACCAGTTGCCGCAGACTGAATGTGACCCCCCCCCCAATTCATATGCTAAAATCCTAATCTTCATTTTTTCGGTATTAGGAAGTGGGGTTTGGGGAGGTAATTAAGACATAAGGGCAGAGTCATGTATGGGATTAGTGCCCTTATAAAAGAGGCCCCAGAGAGTTCTCTTGTCCCTTCTACCCCTGTCTGTGAACCAGAAAGCAGGCTTCTACCAGACGCTGAAACTGCCGACTCTTCGATCTTGGAGCTCCCAGTCTTCGGAATTGTGAGAAATAAATTTCTGTTGTTTATAAGCCACCCAGTTTATGGTATTTGGGTATAGCTGCCAGATCCAGTAAGACAGTAGCTCAGCTTTCCAGAAGGAATTGGAAATTTGGGGGGGTTCTGTTCTACACAGAACACTGGCTTTTCTGTGATTTCTACCCCTATACTTCAAGCTCCTTCAAAGTGCAAACTATGTCTTATTCAACAGTCTTAGCCTAGCACTTAGCAAATTGTTGTTGAACAGATAGAGAAATAAATGAATGAAAAAATGAATGAATGAATGCATCCCTTTCCTTTCAATTTTGACAAATAAGTATGGCAGGCCAGTGTGTATGGCCAGTGTGTTGGAAAATCACCAGTTAAGCCTGAATTCATGCAAGTCATTTTGCAAAGCGTGGTTTGACAGATCCATTTGTTATGCAAGGTCATGTTGTTGTAATTGTTGTCCCTTAGCATAAATATGGGCCAGGGACCAAGCATTCAAATGCAGTAAGTCCTTGGCATTTAATCTCTTCCTTTGTTGCTTGACCTGATCCCTGACGGGCCGGAGGAGAACCAGCCTGAAAAGCAGCCTGCAGCCCTGCCAGACTGCTGTAAGAATGACAGCTTTGGCTCACAAACGGAGCAGGGCGGCAACGTGAGGGGTGATACGGTCAGTCGGCAGGGGATACTGGAACTTAGCTGGCTTGGAGGATGGGGACAGAGGGCAAGGCAGGGCAGAATGAGAGAACATTAGGAGAACTGTGTGAAGTAGTGGGTTGCTTCAGGTTAAATCTGAGATGCATTTGTTCAGTGATTGTTTGCTCTACTGGATGCTTTGAGCCAGGCGCCATGCAAAATACCCAGAGGGAGGGAGGCCACGATGAATAATCACAGCTGACATTTACTTCCTTTTTATTGTGTGTCTGCACCGTGCAAGGGAGTTAAAAAGCAGTATCTCATTTAATCCTCCAAACAATTCTGAGTGCAGAACAACCATCACACTCACTAAAGTGATGAGGAAAATTACGCTTGGTGACAGTAACTTGCCCAAGGGCACCCGCTTAAGTGGCAGAGCTGGATACTCAAACTGTGGTCTGAATCAAAAGCCTATTCTCTTAATGACTGCATGTACTGGCCTGGTCTTTAGTCACTGAACCTGATACTTGAATTGCTGTACTTATTCTAGTAGAGGAAATAAGATACACAAATACAGAGGTTGTAATATGAGACCAAATGGGATAAATGCTACAGGAAAGGAGTGAGCTCAGCATTATGGAACACAGAACTGCTGGGAATGCAATTCAGGCAGGATTTAAGGAACAAGAGTAAGCAAATAATATCAGCAGCCACTGAGTGTTTACTATGGGTCAAGGGCTTTACCTTCATTTACAGAATATTTACTGAGCACCTACTATGCACCTGACTTCCTTCTGAGTACTTGGGATATTTTAAAAAATAGAACAGAGAGATTCATCTGCTTTCTTGGGTCTTGCATTGTAGCAGAGGGAGAAACAGTAAAGAATAAGCTATGCATATATTGTTATACACACACGTGTTCACACACACACACGCACACATTTTAAAATGTCAGACGGCATTAAATGTAATGGAAAAGAAAAAGTGGAAGAGGGAAAAAGATATTTTAAATGGAATAGGGTGTCCTGAACTATCTCACTGAAACCTCCCAACACTTCTGAGGCAGGTACTGTTTTTCTGCCCCTTTTTCTGATGGGGAAACAGGCTTAGGGAGGTTAACTGGTTCGCTCAAAAAAGTAATGAAGCTGAGGGACGGGTACCTTGGTGGCTCAGCTGGTTAAGCATCAGACTTAAGCTCAGTCATGATCTCATGGTTCTGGAGTTCGAGCCCCACATCAGGCTCTATGCTGACAGTTCAGAGCTTACTTGGGGGATTCTCTGTCTCCCTCTCTCTCTGCCTCTTCCCTACTCTCTTTCTCTCAGAAAGAAAGAAAGAAAGAAAGAAAGAAAGAAAGAAAGAAAGAAAGAAAAAGAAAGTAATGAAGCTGAGATACCAGCTTGGTTATGGACTTCAGGATCTGTACCCTCAATGCCTATGCTATTGTTACTCTCCAGAAGGCTTTGAAAATTTTCTCCTTCTCCTTCCAGAGACTACAGATGAGCAGTTATGGCTGCCTTGTTTCTCTTGATCTTCCTAGAACCTGCTGAACTGGGAGACGCTGAGAGTCCTTTCTCCTGGGCCCAGGTCAGCCTCAGCTCTGGAGTCTCCAGCAAAACCCACAAAAGCCTCAGCACCTTCAGCACCTACCCTCTGGCCACCAAAAGCCCCATCAGCACTACAGAGCCACATCTGCACAGCCCCAGGGCTTTAGCATTCATTTCTCCTGCTTTCCCCACCTTTTGTCATGTCCCCGGAACCATATCTGTACTCATTAGGCTCTTTGGAAGCTAGGCTGTGGGCCAGACGAGGCCAGTGCAGGGACCAGCTTTTGAGTGTGGGCTATTGCTCTCCAATCTCAGGATTAAAAAGCCCTTCCTGGCCTTTCCTTCACAATGGCCCAGAGTCCAATAACTTGGAGCCACTGCAAGCCAGCTCCTATGATGAGGTGGAAAGAAAATTGGATTGGAGATCTTCAATTCGTGTCACTTTCTGCTTTTCTGGAAAGCCTTGTCTTTGAGAACCTTGCCTGAGAACCCTGCCTGGTTTCTGAAATCCCTTCTAGGTTGTAATCAATCTTTAGTGTGTAAGTGGGTACTTTGGTTGGGTCTTATAAGCTGACAAGGGCTAGCCTAGGGCAAGATTATTAAGTAGATAATATTTTGATTCATTCACCAAACACAATATTTTGTCATTCACTTCTCAGTACCCAGTGAGGTAGGAACCATACTAATATCCCCATTTTACAGATGACAAAATTGAGGTACATGGAAGTTAAGTTGTTCAAGGCTAAATTACTAGAGAATAGTAGGGCTGGATTAGAAACTGAGTACTGCCATAGCTCATATATTTATAAAATAACCTTTAGATGCTGGGGACATGTCTGGGTTAGAGATCTCTGATTTCAAGAAACTTATATCCTAGTGGAGAGAGAGGCAAGTAAACTGAACAAGGGGCCATTTCTTATAAGTTGACAGAATGCAAGTAAAATACTGGGAGAACATCCAGGAGAACCAGCGGACGTTGTCTTCTCCTTTCTCACCCACATTATTTTTGTCTTTCCACAAAATCTATCTGGCTGTTTCCTCAAGACTTTCTAGAGGATCATGTTGAAACATGCCCAAATGACGTAGGGCAAGTCTTACCAGTTAATCTGTTTCCCTCAACTCTAGCTATCTGTTACTGCATAACAAGCTATTCCAAAATGTAATGGCTTAAGCAACAACCTTTTTATTATCTATCATGATTTTCTGGGACAGGAATTTAACGGGACTTGGCTGGTCTATTCCGTTCCACCTGGCAGAGACTCTGGTCACTGGGTAGTACACAACTGGTGACTGGGCTGGTATAGAGGCTTTGCTCACATACCTGGCATCTTAGAGGGACATCTGGAAGGCATCTCCCTCTTCATGTAGTCTTAGGACTTCTCCGTGTGGTCTCTCTGGAAGATAGTCAGAGTGCCTACATGATGCCTCAGTTACCAAGGGAGACCATAGTTAAAGCTGCCAGCTCTTTTAAGGCTAACACAGCTAACTGACACAGCATCACTTCCACCATCCTCCATTGGTTAAAGCAGCCAGGCCAGATCCAAGGGGAAGGGAAGTACTCTCCACCTCTGGATGGGAGGAATGTCGAAGAATTTATGGCTATTTTCATCTACCACTCTTTCTAGTTGACTTGGCTTTGTATTTTGATAAAAGATTCAATGTATTTCTTTTTTGTTTTAAGTTTTTTTTATTACATTTTTTTTTAATTTTAGAGAGAAAGAGAGAGAGCAGGGGTGGGGGCAGAGAGAGGGAGAGGGAGAGAGAGAATCCTCAGCAGGCTTCACACTCAGCGCAGAGCCCAACATGGGGCTTGATCCCATGACCCTGGGATCATGACTTGAGCTGAAATCAAGAATTGGATGCTAAACTGACTGAGCCACCCAGGCACCCCTTTTTAAAGTTTTTATTTAAATTCCTGTGAGTTAACATACAGTGTAATATTAGTTGTTTCAGGTGTACAATATTGTGATTCAACACTTTCATACATCCCCCAGTGTTCATCTCAATAAGGGCAGCTCTGAATCCCCATCACCTATTTAACCCATAAACCCATCTACCTCCCCTCTGGTAACTATCAGTTTGTTCTCTATAGTTCAGAGTGTTTCTTGGCTTGCCTCTCTTCCTTTTATTTTCCCTTTGCTCATTTGTTTTGTTTCTTAAATTCCATACATGAGAGAAGTCATATGGTATTTGTCTTTCCCTGACTTATTTCACTTAGCATAATACTCTCTAGCTCCACCCATGTTGTTGAAAATAGCAAGATTTCATTCTTTTTATGGCTGAGTAATATTCAATTATGTATGTATATAATATCCCACAAATTCTTTATCCATTCATCAGTCAATGGGCTCTTAGGCTGTTTTCAGAATTTGGTTATTGTAGATACTGCTGCTATAAACATTGGAGTGCATGTATTTCTTTGAATTACTATTTTTGTATTCTAAATACCTAGTAGTGTGATTGCTGGGTTATAGGGTAGTTCTATTTTTAACTTTTTGAAAGGAATATCCATACTGTTTTCCAGAGTGGCTGTACCAGTTTGCATTCCCACCAATACTGCAAGAGGGTCCCCTTTTTCCGTATCCTGGTCAACACCTGTTGTTTCATATGTTGTTGATTTTAGCCATTCGGACAGGTGGAAGGTGATATTTCATTGTAGTTTTGATTTACATTTCCCTGATGATGAATGATGTTGAGAATCTTTTCATGTGTCTGTTGACCATTTGTATATCCTCTTTGGAGAAATGTCTATTCATGTCTTCTGCATATTTTTTAATTGAATTACTCATTTTTAAGGTGTTGAGTTTCATGAGTTCTTTTTATATTTTGGATACTAATGCTTTATCAGATGTATCATTTGCAAATATCTTCTCTATTTTGTAGGATACCTTTTAGTTTTGTTGGTTGTTTCCTTCATCATGCAGAAGCTTTTTATTTTGATGTAGTCCCAATATTTACTTTTGGTTTTGTTTTCCCTGCCTTTGGAGACATATCTAGGAAGAAGTTGCTATGGCTAATGTCAAAGAAGTTACTGCCTGTATTATCTTCTAGGATTTTTATGGTTTCAGTTCTCATATTCAGGTCTTTAAGGATTCAATATATTTCTCCCATCCAAGTACTAACCAGGCCCGACCCTGCTTAGCTTCTGAGATTAGATGAGATTGGGCGCATTCAAGGTGGTATGGCCGTAGACAAGGATTCAATATATTTCTAATAAAATATTGCCTTCTCTCTGAAAACTGTTTGAAGCTGAGATGCTGCAGCCTATAGTAAATATTTGGTGTTTAAATAAGACAGCTAGACTTTCTCAGAGCAATGACTGTACAATGATTGCTTTTTAATATACACATGTAAAGTGTGTATTTCCTGATAAAATTGTGGAAAGAAACGGAGGTATTTAGATTTTCCTTGCATTTGTGGCAGAGGGAGTCATTGGTTTCACAGCCAATTGCTAAGGGTCAGGAGGGGAAGGAGGCAGGTTTGGGAATCATTTTGGGTTGGTAAAGGAAAACTGTGGAAGATGCTCAGAGAGAACATGGTGTACATTCATTCCAACAAGAGTAGCTGTGGAAGGATTCCTGAGAAAGGCAAATAAATCAAAGGTTGACAAAATAGGATTCCCAGAGGCAACACCACGTAGATGACAACTTCTAGAACAGTTCCTAGGCACACTGTAGTAGGTGCTCAGTAATCGTTTATTTAATGACCAAAAAAAAAAAAAAAAAAAATCAGTGAAGTGATGACTGTAGTGGAGATGGCCTAAGACAGGAGCCTTAGAGAGAGCAGACCTGGGATTTAAGGACCTCTTAGACTATTTGGGAAGAATTAAATGCATTGTTTGGGTGAACCAAGAATGTATGCTTAGCACATGGCAGATACTCAAAAAACATTATTTTCTTTCCGGTTTTTTTCTTCAAAAGATAAAAAAGACAAAAGCTTTGCTTTGGCTATAAGAGTAAGTGGAGAGTAAGAGGAGGATTAAAGGATAATTTTGCTTTTGTGAGTAAAGATTTAGAGCAGACCTGTCCAATAGTGCTTACTGCAATGATGGGATGGGGTGCACAGTTCAATATGGGAGCCACTGATCACATCGGCTATTGAGCCCTGGAAACATGCTAGTGTGACTGCACAAGTAAATTTTAAATTTTGTTTAATTTTACTTAATTTAAATTTAAGTTTAATAGTCCTTGTGGCTGGTGGTTAATGTATGGGACAGAAGGATTTACTTAATGCTTATGTAAAGCGGAGTCTATTAATACGAGATGGTACTCATTAACCTCAGGTGTATAACATTCGTACTTGAAATTCTTTCACATTCTAGCAAAATTCAACTTTTTGTTGAGTTATATTAAGCAGATAGAACAAGGTTATGTTTATGGCTAATCGGGAGTGAGTGTAGAGGCCTAAAAATGAGCACAAAAAAACCATGACTGAAGGAGGGGTAGTAATTTAGGGGCCAGCTGGTTGCTCTGGACAAGCCAGGTCCTGGAGTATGTCGGTAACTATTTCTCAGCCTAGCATAGTTTGGTTTAACAAAGAAGTTGAGAGCGCTTTCCTGACAGCAAATTGAGTGAAATAAGTACTATTTATATTCACCTGGCATAATTTGTTATTAGACTTTTTCTGATGGCAGTAATGGAACTGGAGCAGTTAAACCATGTTCTCCTGGGTACTGTGCTACTGCCAAGAGCAGAAAACTTTCATCTTCCAGAGCCTCAATCAGCCAGTTTCTCATCTGCATCCCATAAATCATCAGGAAGGAACAAGCTCATTATCTCAGCACTAGGGACAAAAGTCTTTTACATGACACTGAACTTCTGACTGCGGCAAAACATGGCAGCTTGCCATCACATCCTTAACAGGTGTGTTGGCCCCTTTAACAGACTGGGCCAGAAGTGTGTGGCTGTGGCCTGAAATTTCAATTTTGTTATGTATTTTAACTTGCAGTGGGCCTATGTCCAAAGGAAATTGGGTCTAGTGGTGTGTGCAGGTACTCGGATGTTTGTAGTTTTAATAGCTTTGGGGAAAGAGAAGTGAGTCTTTCTGCCTCTGAAAACATCTTCTGTTAGAGGGTAGGCACTAGGCAAACTTTGCTCTACTTTGGGAAGGTGTTTCTACTTCTACTCCAATGCATCTACTCCAAAGAGCTGGGTAGGAGGTCCCAAGTACAGGCTGTTAAGTTTTCTTATACCTCCAACCTGCATTTCCCTTTCTATCAGATGGGACTGATTAGGTCCTGGAAACTTCCAAATTACAAAATCTTTTATTCTTGTGTCATATAGAATTTTCTATGATTATTAGTAAGATAATCGTTCTTATCAGGAAGGTCTCAACTCTCATCTCCCTTTCTAAGAACAGAAATGTTAGGAGTATAACATGGAAGGTGTTCCAGATGTGGACATTCTCATTTCCTGTTCAAGAAAAGACAATTTGATAGGAATGAAGAGGGCATACTCTGTAACAGGTACGGCAAACTTTTCCTGTAACAGGTCAGATAGTAACGGTTTGCCTTTTGAGCCATGTGATCTTTGTTGTTACTACTCAAGTTGGTAGCAAAGGCAAAGACAGTGTGTAAAAGAATGAGTGGGCTGCATTCCAGTAACCTTTATTTATGGGCACTGAAATTTGAACTTCATGTGATTTTCACTTGGGATGAAATTCTTCTTCCTTTAGTGTTTTTCAACTATTTAAAAATGTAACAACCATGCTTCATTCACAGGCTGTTAAACAGATAACAAAACACAAGTGGGCAGACCAGATTTGGCCTGTAGGCTATAGTCTGCTGACTCCTATTCTTCAAGACGAACACATAACTAAGTAGAGTGTAAATATTTCATAAAAAATTACTATATCAATTGCTGATTCCAGCCTTTTAGAGTTGTGAGACATTTTATGTTTGCATCTTTATATATAGAATTAAAAACCACAATTTACTTATAATGAACATCTTTGTATGTGGGTATTTTAAAAATAGTGAAAGAAAAACAAAGCATATTGTTATAGTACAGTAGAAAGATAATTGATCAAAGTTTTGGGAGTCTTGGATTTTCCACTCAGTTCTGACATTAAGCAAGGGCTTATCACACTGGATTTGCTCTTCCCTAAAATGGGAATAATACTGGCTTTACTACTCTCCTTGGCTGTTGTGAAATCCAAATGAGCTTGTGCTCCTAAAAATTCCTGGAAAAAAGATCAAGTGCTACATGTGTGTAGAATAACTTGCCAGGAGTATCCCCAAAGTCTTGGGCTGGTACAATGTATAATTTCTCTCGGCAGTTGTATGGAAGAAAATACTTTCATATAAATGGATAGATATAGATAGGTATTTTTGTATTCATGTCATGATGATCTGAAGAGAGAAATGATCTACCCTGAATATTTTATCTTTTAGTAGCATGAACAATCTTGCCTTATGTGGATCTTTTAAAACTATGCTACAAACTGCCGTTTCATTTAAGGTATTAGGTTTTCTCTGATCTATCCCAACTGAAAATGGCCAAAGGGGATGAAATATGCCTGCATACACTTCATGCGCAGGAGGATATATAAGACAGTGGGTTGAGGATTGAACTGAAGGACAAAAGCCTCCATACAAGTGGTTCTGCCTAATATTGAAAGGCTACAAGTTGAGAAGATAGGAAAGACATCCTTCTTAACTTTCTGCTGTTCAGAGAGATATTAGCAATAAATGATTGTGTGTATCTGTGTGCATGTGTGTGTGTGTATATCTGTGTGTCTGTGTATGTAAATGAAAGGACATATACAATATACTATAGTGGGGGAATAATTTCAAGGGTAAAAAATGTTCATCTTAAAATCATTCTGGTTGTTTAACTTTAGTTTAATCGATTTTGTAAAAGACTTTTTTTTTGGCTGGCAAGAAATAATTCAATGAAAGACTAAAAAACATTATGAAAAGGGTAAATTTTTGTTTGTGTTTCTTAGAATATGAAATCACTTGTCGCCCAAATAGAGTCTTAATTAAAATAGATGAGAAACCAGGGAAGCGGAGGAGAAAGACATTTAAACATTTTTCTTGTGTAAGATTTTTCATGTTTTCTTCATAAAAATTGAATTTCCCTTCTGGGCTTTGCGGTATAGTTTGTATAATTATTTTGGAGAAATGAGAAATGTGAGAAGGAAAATAGGGTATTTTAGGACTAACCCCAAATAGATGCTACATCTGGCTGATTTCAGTTAACTCTCCAAGCACTACTATAATGGTGTAGATGTCATGAATTATGATGATATAAAGTTTTATATTTCCCACTTCTGACACTCATTTTCACAGTGCTGGTATATCTGGCCATTTGTTCTTACCCTTTCTGCTATATGTATATTCACATAATCCTTACACTTTTTCATTCCTCCATATTTTTAGTATTATTATTCTCTTGTTAATAACATGCCTAGCATTTTCTGATTTCGATGCATGCCTGTGACATTGGCAGTCATGCTCAAGAAATTTGACTTTGGGTGAGACCAGTCTAATGTTTCTCTGTAGTCTATAGTGTAATGAAAGGGCCTTTAGTAATGGGTCAACCCTAACAAAAGCTTTTCTCATTAGGTATACACCATAGAGTCTTGGTATAGTTGTTGCTAGGTTCAGCTTTACTTAAGGGAGACCATAACACACAGATATCATATTCAAAATTTTAGAGTGTAGAACTTGTAGGGACTATAAAACCTAATGATGCCAAATAGGAGTTCAGAAACCTCTATCCTCTCTGCCATCTTGTTATATCAGAAACCCTCTGAAGGAACAGTTAAACAGTACAGAAGGAACACAGTATGTTAAATTCCAAGTCTTTAGGCATTTGGAGAATTAGAACCAAACTTAACCTCAAGGAGTTTTGTGTACACTCTTGGATATTTTTATAGATCCTGGATTCATAGTCTTTTTAGGTCAATGTAAATTGCCTGTGCTATGGAGAGGCGGTACCACCCAGGGAATAGGAACTAAGCTCTGGAGTCAGACTTACCTGGTTTTAACTTTTCGTGTTCTCTCAACTAGCTGAGCAACATTGAGCAAGCTACTGTAGTCTCTGAACCTCAGGTTCTCCCTTTTTAAAATGGGGGTAAAAATCATATCTTTCTGGGAAAATCCAATGAAGTAAATCATATGTAGTACTAAATACACATAAAATGCTTAGTAAAGTACTTGACCCATAATCCTCAATGAATATTCAACAAATACATACAGTCCTTCCAGGGGAGTACAATATACACACATACATACATATGAGTTATTGTGCTTTCAAGAAGGTGGTGGTCTTTCTGGAGACAGAAGCCCTAGCCCCCAGCATGATTTCAGGAATAGCAGATAAATGTATATCATTAAGGGTCCCAAGAATAGATGTACTCAACTGTAAGTGTGTTAAAAATTGCAAGGAGTGAAAGATTACTGCGGAATGGAGTGGTCTAGGAAGGTTTCTTGAAGGTGGTATATGATCTGTGTCTTACAGAATATAATAGACAGGTAAGAGAGGTGAGGGCATAGAGGTAAGACATTTTAGGTGGATAAAGTGGAAACCATGCCCTAATGATTTCTAGCTGATATTAACCGTCCCTGCTTTTAGACCTTGGTCCAATAACAGTCATCACAGCGCTTTCAAAGAAGGTCAATCCAAAGATGGAAAAATTGGCTCCCTTTCAAGTATTATGCATCTGGGATCCAAATTCATGAGCCCTGAGTTTGAACCTAAGTTCAGCCATTGACCAGTTGTATGACATTGAGCAAGATTCTTACCCCTTGGTGTTTTAACTTACTCATCTGTAAAGTGGAAGCAACCATACCTCTTCAGACTACAGTTCTGAGTTAAATTTGGTGTTATAAATCTACATGCTTTGCTTGACACTTGGTAAATAACAACTAGGTCCTCACTTATAATCTTTCAAGTCTTTACTGCCCCCCCCCCCCCATCCCACCGTCCCTATCTCCTTGTTTAAGCACTGATTGCTTGGGGCAACCTATTTGAAAAGATTTAGTATTTACTTCATTTATTCTTCAAAGACAATAGCATTATGTTTTTGGAGGGTTTTGGCATTTAGAGCAGCTTCTAATTCACATCATCTCATTTTATCCTCAGAACATTTTTGTAAAGTAGACAGAGAATTTCAGAAAAGGAGATCCAGCAGAGTGCCTAGGGATTGACTCCTTAAGGGACACGGGGGTTATCTAGAATGACACAGGCCTTGCTCATTTTAGTCCTGAGGGGATTTGACTAATAGCCTGCCTCCTCCACACTGGGAATGCTGAATGTCTGAGAGCAACACTATCACCCAAGCAACACAGAAACAGGAGTTTTAGCTTTTTGTATGCTGGAGGGGTCCAAATATGGGTTGCGAAGGATAACTAATTTGATAGGTATTTATTTTATTCCTTAACCAGCTTTTTTAAACTTTAGTCCCTTTAGGCTGTGGCCACATGAAGTGTTACTTAGAAGAGTTTGCAAAATTTTAAAATATACACCTTACAACCTAGACGATCTGGATTGGAAAAGTGCATGCAGAGATATACCATGTATATAACTGGGCTAATCTCATTCACTTTGGGCTGGGGTTTTGGTGAATGGGGCAAATGGGAATGTACATTCAGGAGGTGTTTCACCCTTGTGAAGACCAGAGGGCATTTGACATACCAAAGAGAGCAGCATACATATGCTGGAATGCACCTTCAGGCCTGGGCACTGTCCTTGGAGATTGTGCCTCCATGCTGATCAGTTCATCTTCTTCCCAGGGTGGGTCTTGACAAGTCATTTGTTCACAGAAGACACTCCAGAGCTAACCTTCAACATTTACAACAGAGGATCCATTCTCTGAAGGAAATACATGCAGAATTTATCTATGCTTATTATAGAGCAAATGTTCCGTTCTAGAGGGCAAGGAGCAGTTTCTTTCTCCTTTTGCTCTCATGCACACAAACTCAGGGGCACACCCCACCCCACGCTCCCTGTTGCTTCTGCTGGGGGGGCATGCAGAATTATTTACTTTATTACATTATTTATATTTTCAGATTGTTCTTAGGATTAATTGCTATTGAAGCCGAGATTTAATTAGCATAAACTTTAGTAACAGCTTAATATAAATTAAATTACAAGCCATTTCTCTTTGAGAAATATTAGGATTTATAGCAGTCCCCCCAAAACCAATTAGTTTGAACGGATACATTTCAGCATTAAGGGATGGATGAAGCTTTGTGTGCTATTGTTTGTAATTATATTGAGCACATTCCCTCCCTCCCCTCTCCCTTTTTTGCCTCTATTCTGGTGATTAGCCTGGGTAGGAGATGCCTATTCTTTTTGCCCAAGGTCTTAGGAAAGCAATAATGGTCATCAAGAGAGAAATTGGCTCTACTGAGAGGCAAGGGAGGGGAGTGAGGGAGAACCTGAGGATAAGGAAATCATCAGGTCACAGTTCAGGACTAAAAAAAATGTTGATGCAAAAAGAAATGAGCATTTTAAACCCAAGAAGTATGAAACAACTTTCTCATAAATCTCTAAATGGCCAAAGGAAACTGTAGTTTAGTCTTCCTGTTTGTGCTGTGGGCTAGGAAAAAGACAGTGCATGCTCTGTGCTGTTGCCAAATTAATCTAGAAGAATAGCTTAATCATGTCATTCCTCTGCTCAAGAACAGACAGTTGCGGAAATAGGTATTGGAGTCAGACGAGTTTGAGTCCCAGTTTTGCCATTTGTCCATTTGACCTTGGGCAACCCAGGTCAACTGTTGTTTCAGTTCTTACATGTGTAAAAAGGGATAATGATGGAGCCTACCTCACAAGATTATTTTAAGGATTTTATAAATTAACGTAGGTGAAAAGCACCACTGTGGCACAAAATGCAACCGATTGGTGTTTGTTGTTATTTATAGAGAAGGTACATTTCTCTTGGCATAGCATGAAGTGTCTTTTATCATCCTGTGTCCACCTGTCTTTAAGCAGGATGCCCTGACACTCTATTCCAGAATGCCTTCCCTATAACTAAACCAGTTTCTTGTATTATAATTTGATGCGTGTCTTACTTCCTCTATTACACGGTAGGAAGAGATGATGTCTTAGTTTCAGAACTCCCAGTGGCCAGAAGAATCCCTAGAAAATTCAGATGCAGCCCTCATGAAAAGATAAGGTTTGTAAACTCTGTAATTTTAAGTCCGTGTGTTTGTAAATCCACAGTGTTTTAAAAAACTTGCAGATAGGACACCAATTTGGCCTTGAGTTTTCCTGTATGTAAAATGGAGGAGTTGGGTGAGATGACTCATCAGTAGGGCTCTCTCCAACTTCAAGATGTGATTTTATTTAGTCTGTTTTAACTTCATTGTTGTCATGTTTCCACAATGTTGAACATCACCAGTATGAAGATTGAAATATTAGCCAAAATAGGGATATTTTCAAATACTCAGATGTTTCATATTACATGGAAACCTATTTTTCATTATCTAACGTATTTTTCTATTTTCAACAGGATGCTTGTCACTGGACTATTCTTTACTGTGAATTTGGCAGTGGAATGCCAACTGAAATGAAGCAGATGGTTGGAGGATTTAGATGTAGCTAATCCTTATATATATTTGCCTTACATGCCTTTTTGAATATTCCTTCCAAGAAAGTAGTAATGGCAAAGATTTCCACTTTTTATCAATTGTCATCAATGGAGCTACCGTTTCCTTGTGGAAAACCTTGGGAGAGAGTTTGATTCCCAGATAGCATGGCACTCTCTCTTAAATGAGAGATGGTCCATTAGTCATGTAGTTGATAGCTTCACAAAATTGCGGGAAGTATTAGTTTCCAAATCTGCGGCTGACCTCATCTCTAGAGGTGTGCTAATGAATCAGATGAGGCCAGTGTTTCTGGAACTAGAGTAAATAACTAATGTTGAGTAAATTA
Organism: Lynx canadensis; assembly: GCF_007474595.2. Lineage (NCBI taxonomy): Eukaryota > Metazoa > Chordata > Mammalia > Carnivora > Felidae > Lynx > Lynx canadensis. The sequence continues at coordinate 125,534,820 of NC_044308.2, forward strand.
ACTAAATTACTAAATGGGACATTGGATTCCTTGAAGAATTAAATTCACCTCATGTGAATGAGCAATTTCTTTCAACTGGTAATTTATTTAATAGTAAGCTCAGCCAGCATATGGTAATACAGGTCACATCCTATTGAAGGAAAAGAATTTGCATTTTAAATGTCTTTCCAGTTTCTCAGCCAGTGGCTTGATTCTTTCACACATCTGAATGCAAAAAGACAGTAAACAAGTGCTCTGGTCAAGTGCTTGTAGGTGGATAAAAAAGTGGTAGTTCCTGGGGTGGGAGGGAGGGGAGGGTGGGTGATGGGTATTGAGGAGGGGCACCTTTTGGGATGAGCACTGGGTGTTGTATGGAAACCAATTTGTCAATAAATTTCATATATATAAAAAATAAAATAAAATAAAAAGTCATGTTTGATAAAAATAAAGATTTGTAATCACAAAAAAAAAAAAGTGGTAGTTCCCACATAATTGTTTCATTCTTTTGGTATTCTTTTGGTAGAATGATTATTCTGAATGAATTATTGTAGAAAATCTTTTTTTGTGTGTGATTCAGTGCAATCTTTAATTTGAAATAAAGAGTAAGAAAGCCAATTGATACAAAATGTGAATTATAGGATGAATATAAAGAAATTGAATCAAAGCAGTTTTTTTTTAATTTGTGAGCCGGTATATTGAAATTGTAACTGATGCCCCTCTACCCTGACATTTTCTGTTGCCCAACCCTTCTTGCAGTTTCAGTCAGAAAATATAATAAAAGTAGTACCTATCTTTATACTGCTTACTGTATGCCAGACTGTGTTCTAAGTACTTTACATTTATTAGCCATGTAATCATAACAACAACCCTCAACATGAGGAAAAAGCATCATCCCTATTTTGCAGTTATAGTAACTGTGGAAGGCACAGAGACATTAAGCCATTTGCCCAAGGTCACACAGCTCAGAATACCCAGGCAGTCTAACTCTAGAAATTGATCTTGTACTATGTCAAACTTGAGCATTCATCAGAATCACCTGGAGGGCTCCTTAAGTTACAGATTGCTGGGTGCCATCCCCAGAAGTTCTGAGTCAATAAGTCTGGGGTGGGGGGAGTCTGAAAATGTATATTTTAACAAATTCTTAGGTGATGCTGATGCTGCTAGTCCGAGGGCTACAGTTTAAGATTACTGCACCACACCCGTCTATAATACCCATTACCCAGAAAAACGTTGTTATGGCAGAAAACCCGTCAGGGCTTTTCTATTTTGAAAGTCTAGATGCTGAGGCCACTGAGGGTGTAGGAAAATCTGTGATCACTCTTATCTGGTTCTTTTGGATACTGAGACTAGAAAAGGTTCCCAGGATAGAGGGAATGGAGGAAAGCCAGAGGTTGGTGGGTTCTTAAACCTGTCTTTTTGGACTCTTCCCCAGGGAAAGCTGGAGGAAAATGGGGAAAAAATAGAAAACCCCAGAAAGGTTTGGTAGATCTGAGGGAAGAGAACGCCTGTGTCCTCTGCCAGGTGGAGCCCATGGAAGCAGTGAAGTCTTGGCTGTTTCCATTACTCAGCATGGTGGAGGAGCGGAAAGGACACCAGGGAATGTCTTGGTTGTCAGGCTTGAGAGGCAGAGGCAGGAACAAGAGGCAGGAATATATCCATGAGCATTTAGGAGGACTCAGCTATGGCTTGCAGAAAGCCTCTGACTTGATGAGACCGTGGGGTTGGAATGAGGCTGAACAGCAGGGATCTGTACTGACAGATGACCAAACACCACGGGAGGACAAGAATGTCTCCTGGATGCTGTGTGCACAGATGGCTGCACAGAGGGACTAGATGCCCACCCTCTGCCACCTCTCCTACCCCACAGGACCCAGACAAATCTCCCCAAACCTCCGAGGCATCCCTGGAGAAAAGAGGTGGGGTGGCTTGTTTCCAGCATCTAGAGGGACAAAGCATAATATAATAAATTGTTTGGCTCCATAATACAAAGAGAGCTACATTTCTTGCATATGAGTTCATGGGATGAAATCTTTACCCATCTCAAATCGGTTGCTGTGTAGACATTTAAGGAATGTCAGGGCAGGGGACATCTGTGCCACAGATGCAGAGACAGATTTAAAACCAAATCATCATGAATCAATCAGCAGAGGTGACCCTGTGAGGAACTGGTGTCCAGAGAAGTTCCGGCAGACTTTGGAAATACCACATTGCCCCATTACAGAAACTTAGATCAAAGGGAACAAACCAACTACTTTAAATTGACAAAGCAGAAATAGAACAGGTGACTGAAAGAAGGCAGAAAAGGCAAACGTAGCCCTGTAAGAGTTTATTGACATGATTCTTCTAGAGCTCAGCGTTTCTTTCCTAGGGAAGCAAGAGTTGCTTGGAGTAGTATCAGCCCAGACTAACAAGGTGGTGAAGAGGCCATTCCCCACTCCAAGTAGCATCCATCTTGACTTTTGGTATAGCAGTGGTTTGGGACATCTGTGGAAAACCTACACTTTGGAAGAATGTAGGAATCCCCAATCTTTCAAGCCCTGGGAGGGTGAGCCATTAGCCTCTGTGAGCTACAGTTTTCTTACCTATAAAATGGAAATACTACCTCCCTGATAGAGTAGTTTGATTTTTATATGACACCAAACATATCACACTTGACATGTAGTTGCTACTATGTCGCTTCTATATTCTGAAAATATCAAAAATAATATGTTTGGCATAGAGTAAAGGTAATCATGCTTGGAAGCAAGCATATAAATTTTAAGGCCAAAAAGTGAAATTTGACATGAAAATTCCCTTCCGTTAAATAGAAAATTCTTGATTATTTTTAAAACATGAATATTTCCAATGTTGCTCATTATCTAGTATATAAGAATGATGGAGTTTTTTGACTACAGATATTTTACAGTCTGTTTTTACAGAAGGTGTGTATCACAATGTGTGGGCCCATTATCCTTCTCTTTCTAGGTCACAGAACCACCGATCTATTAAGGTAGAAACATACCCAACCAAAAGTCTATATTTCTCAGACTCCTTTGTAGATAGGTGTGTCCCATATGTCTAGGTTTTGGCCAATGAGATGTGAGTAGAAGGGTTACGTGGTACTTCTGGATTTCTCCACAAAAAAGGAGGATGTTGAGACTTTGAGCTAAGTACACAGTTAGAGAGAACACAGTGAACACAAGACTTTCCTCACACCAACTGCACATCCAGGGGGTTCCCAAACCACCCTCAGGTTCAGTCGTTCACCATAAGAACTTATAGAGCTCACAAAGTAAAGCTGTTTTACTTATGGTTATCATTAACTACAGGGGAAGGAGACAGATGGAAATAGCCAAGCAGGGAGATCCATAAGGTAGAATTTAGCAGTCATCCAAAGGCAGAGCTTCCTGTTGTCATCTGCCCATGGAGTTATAGATGGCATAAACTCCTCCTGGTCATGATGTATGACAATACATGTGGAATCTTTCCAACCAGGAGATTGGGCTCACCCAAACCTCAGTGTCCAGAGCTTTTCTTGGGGCTCATCTCATTGTTGGCTGGCCTGAAATCTCCAGTCTCTCCAAGGGATTGGGCTAATACCTATATTCTCCATTTCCCCTGGTGGTTGGAATGGATACTGTATAGAACCCATCACAAGTCACACTGTTAGACTGTCCAGTAGCCAAATCCTCCAGGGAAAACAGACAGTTCTATTATGTGGAGAATTTCAGGGACCGAAAGATCACCTCCCAGTAGCCGAGGGCAACACACCAGGCCTCTTTTTGGGTAAGTTTAATTCTCCACGACACAGAGGGTCAGGGCTTCTTCCCCCTCTTCCTTCCTTCTGCTGGCTAGAACACCCGTTTAATGGGTGGAGCTTTCTGTCTGTCATTGTGAGGAAAACACCACGTCCTAGACTTGTGGGTGTGTGTCTGGGGAGGAACCTGGGCCTCCTACAACTTCATGTGCTGAAGTCACCCACAGCAGGACCTGCCTAACTCTAAATTCTTTTATACAACTGAGAAATAAAAATTGATCTGCCCTAAGCCATTTATTTTTACTTTCCTCCCCGCCCTGCACAATCATTAAAATAATCCTAACCAAAAACCTAAATTCTTAACTTTCCAATTTAGAAAGATAATGTGTACTCTCTTGCTTTAAAAATGTCTTATTTTTTTTTTAAAAAATCTAATTGTCAGGGAAATATGAATCCAATTACCAATCATCAAATATACATTTTTTGAAAGGTATTTAAATTATTTAGAAAGACATTTCCTTATGAAGGCAGAAATTCTCTCCATGTTCAGTATTCAAGTGGTTTTCGAACTTCATCAGAGTCATCATGTCCATTTTTACTTGAGGATACATTTGAATGCTTTCAGGCAAGTCTTAGTTTTGGTGATTTTTACTTTTATACCAAGAATAACATTTCCTTAGTCTTATTCATTGTCTGCTTACATCATGGTGGCCCCTCTTTCCTTTTCACTTACTGTAAGGGGAAACTTTTAGTGGCAGCTGGTAATCATTTTCTCTAGAGTCACCTTTTTGTGTGCTCGTACATGCTGTCCCCATCTAACTGTGTCTCCCCCCCACCCCCATCAGTCATAAAAGAGTTATAATAGCTGTAATTCTCTTGCAATCAGTCAATTGCTGCAGTTAACAAATGGTTTATTAGAGTGTTAACCTCCATTAGCGGAGAGGCTAGGTCATTAACTGCCTCTGATAACCATTTCTCAAGGTTTATGACTTAAATAATCACTTAAATAATGACTTTCATCTTTTTATCGGATTTAAAACAAAGTTTCTTAAGAACTTAGAATTTTGAGATAAAATGAGTAATATTGATTAAGAAATATCTGTAGACTTGGGTCTCCCATTTTGTTTTAGGGCCCTGGGGTGTTTGTATGAGAACCTTAAGCAGAGATGAGATACAGACTCTGTAACTGTCAGGCACCAAAGAAGCATTCTCAATGACAATGTATATTTGTCTTCTGGAAACTGGAGAGTGTAGGTAAAATTAAGTGTTTCCTTTTACCTCCTAATTTCTTGTCCTGGAAATACCTTAATTTTAACATAAACTAGGTAGTCGCAATAGTTTAACAAGAACTATGTAACCTTTTGGACTTCTTCACCGCTAAGCAGTTGTATACTATCTACACTTAGCTTTCGGTAGTAAGAAGGAAACTTTCAGAGTGAATGGAGCTGTTAGTGCTAATCTCTATTTGGCATCTCTAGTGATTCAGGATGACAAATCATGACAGGAAAAGGACAATGAGATTCACAGACTTGATCATGCCACACCAGTGCTCACAAACCTCACCAGTTGTCAATTGCCTATGAATGAAGATTTTATAGGTAGAGAAGGTGGAAAGTTTGGGGTGCTAACTCATAGACTGCCAGTTTTCCTATTTCTAAGGTGGGAATGACAGTGTGAATACTTTCATCCCTAGATATATTGAAGATGTGATGACATAATGCTTATAAAGCATTTATGAATGGGACAAGAGATTAAAATGCCCCTTCTATTAAAATACCCCTTCTAGGTATATGGCTAATATACCTAGAAATTAATGTTTTAGGCCATCGAAATGAATATTTTCTCATAGCATTCTCTCATTCAAGAATTCAGATACTTTCAACTACACAAAACCAATAAAGCATTTTTTTACTTATAACATGGGCTATAACCAGTCTTGTTTTGGTTGACTTGGCTCTTGTGGCAAAAGAAATTATTTATCAAAGGAGGAATATGAACTGTTTCTTATTCATGTCTGTAGCTACTCTGCCTGGCACCATGACTATCTCACAGTAAGTTTTAAATAAATATTTGTTAAATTTCTTAAACTTACCTGGTAAAAATTAATCTCTCCTTTTGTGACCCCTCAATGATGGTGTCTTCATGAGAGAGATTTTTTTTCTTTTATAGTCTGTTTTATATCAGTTTTTTATACTTCTGCCTACTCTGCTTACTTGTAGAGCACAGTCTGTTTCTCTTTATATCCCTCACAATGCCTAATACTATACTTTGCTTACAGTGTAGCATTTCCCACAGGGTGTTCCAGTGAAAACTAACATAATAACCTGTTGCATTAGTATCCCATTGTTATTGGAACAAACATAGTGGCTTAAAACAATCCAAATCTGGGGCGCCTGGGTGGCGCAGTCGGTTAAGCGTCCGACTTCAGCCAGGTCATGATCTCGCGGTCCGTGAGTTCGAGCCCCGCGTCAGGCTCTGGGCTGATGGCTCAGAGCCTGGAGCCTGTTTCCGATTCTGTGTCTCCCTCTCTCTGCCCCTCCCCCTTCATGCTCTGTCTCTCTCTATCCCAAAAATAAATAAACTTTGAAAAAAAAAATTAAAAAAAACAATCCAAATTTATGATCTCATGGTTTTTGAAGTTAGAAGTCCAAAATTAGTCTCACTGTGCTAAATAAAGTCAAGGTGTCAGGAGGACTTGTTCCTTCAGAGGCTCTAGGAGAGAATCTATTTTTGTCCTGAAAGCTTCTAGAGTCTCCGCCATGCCTTGGCTTGTGGTCTCTTCCTACACCTTCAAAGCCAGCAACGTAGCATTTTTAAATCTTTCCCTGCTTCTGGGGTTCCTGGGTGGCTCAGTCAGTTAAGCATCTGACTTCAGCTCTGGTCATGATCTCACAGTTCACGAGTTCAAGCCCCACGTCAGGCTCTGTGCTGACAGCTCAGAACCTGGAGCCCACTTTGGATTCTGTGTTTCCCTCTCTCTCTGCTCCTCCCCAGCTCATACTCTGTCTCTCTTTCTCACTCAAAGATAAAAATAAACATTAAGAAAAAAAATGCAAAATAAAATATCTCCCTGCTTCCATAATAACATTTGCCTTCTCTGTTTCTGCACTCTCTTTGCCTCCATCAAGGACTCTTGTGATTGTATTGGACCCCTTCCCCCCAGATAATCTTGGATTCTCTCTCTGTCTCAAGATCCTTAATTCAATTACATCTGCAAAGTCCCGTTTGCCAGTAAGGTAAATATCCCCAAATTCTGAGAATTAGAATGTGGACTTCTTTGGAGTGCCATTATTTTGTCTATCATAGATATTAATAGGTAATATAAGGAATAAGGGGATTCCATAGTCAGGATAAATCTGGGAAACATTTGGTATAAATAGCGTTGAACATGTGACTTTTAATGAAAGATTTTTCTGAGCTTTTATTCCCAAAGGAATTCTTTTTTGGTAATGGATGTCTTCTTTTTCCCCCCAAAGAGTATTTAATGGACAAGTGTTTTTTGTTTTTTGTTTTAAGTTTATTTATTTATTTTGAGAGAGAGAGAGGTGAAGGGAGAGGCAGAGAGAGAAAGACAGAGATTCTCAAGCAGGCTCCATGCTGCCAGCCCAGAGCCCAACACAGGGCTTGATCCCATGAACCATGAGAACATGACCTGAGCCGAGATCAAGAGTCAGGTGCTCAACCGACTGAGCCACCCAGGCTCCCCTAAAGGGATAATGTTTATGGTAAAGTCATGGGTGGAAATGGAAAAGAAATCTGGAAGCTTTGGTCACTTTCCATTACTTGTAGGTGGTACGTAAAATGAATATTAAAATTCCTAAAAGGACCAGGTTTTTAGACTTTGGCTATGTCTGATTAATCAAGCTTTAATTTATGCTTTATTAGTTTTTTCACCAAACTGTCCTTATCATAAAGGATGATTGCTTCCAGTTTCAGCTCTGACATGTAAAGATCTTGGCAGTCATCACTCCCATCTTTTCAATAAGAAAACCTGGACAAACTGAAAAATCATCTACTTTGCTTGGACCCATCAGAGAACTGAGGTTACAGGCAAAGCATCACCCTGAAATCTGTAGAGACCAGTGCCTATAGAGAGACACAACCTCCGAGATCTGCTTACCCTGGAGCAGAGACCACCGGAACTATTAACTGGTAGAAACAATTGCAACAAATTGCTGCAGGCTGAATGAATGTGGATGAGCTTGAGAGTGAGAAACTCCTGGAACCCAGGAGTTGTGAAAGATTCTCTTATGACCTCGGAAGAGAGAGGGGAAAGGTAACCATTGTGAAATATTTCCTGACACTCCTCCATAACATAAGTGTTTTCTCTAGGGGAAAGGACTTTGCCAGAGCACAATTATTATCCTAGCAGGAGGAAGGAAATTCTCTCTGTTCCCTTGAACCCTCTTCATCTTTCCTGTCACACCTAAATGGGGGGAAATATAATCAACAGGGGGCAGATTTTCAATGAAATATATTGGCAATGCTTCAGCCAGGAAAGGGAACAGAGGCAAAAAGCTATATGACTGGAGGAGAAACAGAGACACTTGTGAAGGCCCCAGCCTGAGACACAGGCCTGCTAAAAGATGTGGGTATAATTTAAACATTATAGAATGATTCCCTCCCTTTCACCCTATCTAACAACACACCAATAGTCTCCACTATCAAAACAGTGCATTGTAGCTTCACTTTACATGATGATACCTCAAAGCCAAGAGGGAGACCCAAACAAGGACATTAGAGGAATGTGAAGCCTTTGGTGCTTGTAGTCACAGCAAACATTTAACACAAGCCAACTCCTAGCCTGCTTAGCACAAATCCTCACACAAATAGCCTGTTTAAATCTTCAGCTCTTGTTACCCAATACTACCTGTCCAGTATGCACCAAAAATCTACAAGGTATGCCAAAAGTCAACAAAAATACAAAGTCTGAAGACAAAGCATTCATTAGACCCAGACTCAGATATGCTGTAGATGCTGCAATAATCAGGGGATTTAAACTAATGATGGTTAAAATGGTAAGACTTTTAATGGAAAAAGTAAGCAGTATACAAGAAGAGTTGGGACAATGGGAAAACCATAAGAAAGAGTCAAAAGAAAATGTTGGGAACCAAAAATATAGTAACAGGAATGAAAAACGTCTTTGGTGGTCTCAACAGTAGACTTGAGACAGCTGAGGATAAAAATCGGTGAAGCCGAAGATGGTTAAGTCAATAGGAGGATCCTAACCTGAAATACAAAGAAAAAAAAGAATGAAATAAACCTTGTTATTTCTTGTGTTTTTGATTTTGGTCATTCTGAGAGGTGTAGGGTGATACTGTTTTTGCATTTTCCTGGTGATTAGTAATGTTCAGTATCTTTTCATGTGTCTTTTGGCCATCTGTATGTCTTCCTTCGAAAAATGTCTGTTCAGGTCCTCTGTTTTTAAACCAAATTATTTGTGTGTGTGTGTGTGTGTGTGCGTGTGTGTTGAATTGTATAAGTTCTTTATATATTTTGGATAGTAACCCTTTATCAGGTGTGTCACTTGCAAATATCTTCTCCCAGTCAGAAATGTATAGAATTGTTGAATTATTATATTATACACTTGAAACTAATATAACATTGTATATTAATTATACTTCAACTTAAAAAAATGAAAAATCTGTGAGACAATGCCAGAAGGTAAAATATATACATAATTGGAATACTGGAAGAAGAGGGAAGAGGGAATGGAACAGAAATATTTTGAAATAATAACAATAGAGAATTTTCCAAAGTTAGTGACAGGCACCATCTACAAATCCAGAAAGCTCAGAGAATACCAAGCAAATAAATATCTCAAACCCACACCTTAATGTATCATATTCAAAACACAAAAAACCAAAGACAAGAAGAAAAACTTCAAGGAAGCCAGAGAGATAAATCACCTAGTTTATAGAGGGAAAAGAATAAAAATTATAGACTTCTTATCAGAAGCCATGCAGGAAAGAATAAAGTGCAATGAAATCTTTAAAAGGTTGAAAGAAAAATCCTCACCAACCTAGAATTCTATATTCAACAATGTTGTTCTGCACAAGTGAAAAAGAATACTTTCTCAGACAAAAAATTAGAGACTTCTTTACCAGCTGAACTGCTCTGCAAGGTATGTCTTATTTATTTTTTATTTATTTTTTTGTTTAATTTTGAGAGAGAGTGCAAGCAGGCAAAAAGCAGAGAGAGGGGGTGGACAGAGGATCTGAAGTGGGCTCCATGCTGATAGCAGTGGGACGGACATGGGGCTTGAACTCACAAACTGTGAGATCACGACCTAAACTGAAGTCGGTTGGTTGAGTGACTGAGGTGCCCCACAAGGTATGTTTTAAAAAGTTCTTTAGGAGGATCCTGGGAAGATGGCGGCATAGGAGGACGCTGGGCTCACCGTGCGTCCTGCTGATCACTTAGATTCCACCTACACCTGCCTAAATAACCCAGAAAACGCCAGAAGACTAGCAGAATGGAGTCTCTGGAGCCAAGCGCAGACGAGAGGCCCACGGAAGAGGGTAGGAAGGGCGGAGAGGCGGTGTGCGCTCCACAGACTGGCAGGAAGGAGCCGGGGGGGGGGCAGCCTGCCGACCAAGCAGAGCCCCTGAGTCTGGTTTGCAAAAGCGGAGGGGCCAGACGGAGTGTGTTCCGACAGCAAGAGGGACTTGACATCTGGAAGGTTATAAGTTAACAGCTCTGCTCTGAGAACAGGAGGGCTGGAGGACAACGGGAGGGAGAGTTGTTGAGCCCTGGGCGACAGAGCTCAGCTTGGAGGGGAACAAAGGTGCTCACCAGCGCCATCTCCCTCGCCCATCCCCCAGCCAAAATCCCAAAGGGAACCGGTTCCTGCCAGGGAACTTGAATCACGCAAACACCCAATGCTGTGCTTCTGCGGATCCATCCCTCTGGCGGGTCTGACTCCCTCCTGGTGCCACAGGGCCCCTCCCGAAGCGGATCTCCAAAGGAAAAGCAAGCTGAGCCTGCCTTTCCCCCCCTGTGCACCTTGCCGATCCACCCCAGCTAATACGCCATATCCCCAGCACCACAAGCCTGGCAGTGTGCAAGTAGCCCAGACGGGGCACGCCACCCCACAGTGAATCCCGCCCCTAGGACAAGGGAAGAGAAGGCACACATCAGTCTGACTGTGGCCCCAGCAGTGGGCTGGGGACAGACATCAGGTCTGACTGTGGCCCCAGCGGTGGGCTGGGGGCAGACATCAGGTCTGACTGTGGCCCTGCCCACCAACGCAAGTTATTCAAGACAGCACAGAGTAAGTGCCCCACAGTCCCGCACGACTCTAGGGACTATCCAAAATGGCGAAACAGAAGAATTCCCCTCAAAAGAATCTCCAGGAAATAACAACAGCTAACGAACTGATCAAAAATGATTTAAATAATATAACAGAAAGTGAATTTAGAATAATAGTCATAAAATTAATCACTGGGCTTGAAAACAGTATAAAGGACAGCAGAGAATCTTTTGCTACAGAGATCAAGGGACTAAGGAACAGCCAGGAGGAGCTAAAAAATGCGATCAGTGAATTACAAAATAAAATGGAGACAACTACGGCTTGGATTGAAGAGGCAGAGGAGAGAATAGGTGAACTAGAAGATAAAATTATGGAAAAAGAGGAAGCTGAGAAAAAGAGAGATAAAAAAATCCAGGAGTATGAGGGAAGAATTAGAGAACTAGGTGATGCACTAAAGAGAAATAATCTGTGCATAATTGGTATTCCAGAGGAGGAAGAGAGAGGGAAAGGTGCTGAAGGGGTACTCGAAGAAATAATAGCTGAGAACTTTCCTGATCTGGGGAAGGAAAAAGGCGTTGAAATCCAAGAGGCACAGAGAACTCCCTTCAGACGTAACTTGAATCATCTTCTGCACGACATATCATAGTGAAACTGGCAAAATACAAGGATAAAGAGAAAATTCTGAAAGCAGCTAGAGATAAACGTGCTCTAACATATAAGGGGAGACCTATAAGACTCGTGACCGATCTCTCTACTGAAACTTGGCAGGCCAGAAAAGAATGGCAGGAGATCTTCAATGTGATGAACAGAAAAAATATGCAGCCGAGAATCCTTTATCCAGCAAGTCTGTCATTTAGAATAGAAGGAGAGATAAAGGTCTTCCCAAACAAACAAAAACTGAAGGAATTCGTCACCACTAAACCAGCCCTACAAGAGATCCTAAGGGGGATCCTGTGAGACAAAGTACCAGAGACATCGCTACAAGCATGAAACCTACAGACATCACACTCTAAACCCATATCTTTCTGTAATAACACTGAATGTAAATGGACTAAATGCGCCAACCAAAAGACATAGGGTATCAGAATGGATAAAAAACAAGACCCATCTATTTGCTGTCTACAAGAGACTCATTTTAGATATGAGGACACCTTCAGATTGAGAGTGAGGGGATGGAAAACTATTTATCATGCCACTGGAAGTCAAAAGAGAGCTGGAGTAACCATACTTATATCAGACAAACTAGACTTTCGATTAAAGGCTGTAACAAGAGATGAAGAAGGGCATTATATAGTAATCACAGGGTCTATCCATCAGGAAGAGCTAACAATTATAAATGTCTATGCACCGAATACAGAGGCCCCCAAATATATAAAACAATTACTCACAAACATAAGCAACCTTATTGATAAGAATGTGGTAATTGCAGGGGACTTTAACACTCCACTTACAGAAATGGATAGATCATCTAGACACACGGTCAATAAGGAAACAAGGGCCCTGAATGATACATTGGATCAGATGGACTTGACAGATATATTTAGAACTCTGCATCCCAAAGCAACAGAATTTACCTTTTTCTCGAGTGCACATGGAACATTCTCCAAGATAGATCATATACTGGGTCACGAAACAGCCCTTCATAAGTATACAAGAATTGAAATCATACCATGCATACTTTCAGACCACAATGCTATGAAGCTTGAAATCAACCACAGGAAAAAGTCTGGAAAACCTCCAAAAGCATGGAGGTTAAAGAACACCCTACTAAAGAATGAATGGGTCAACCAGGCAATTAGAGAAGAAATTGAAAAATATATGGAAACAAATGAAAATGAAAATAAAAAGTTCTTTAAGCAAGAGAAAAAATGATATAGGTTAAATACATGAATCTGCATAAAGAGAGGAAGAGAGAGCAAGAACAAATAAAATATTTTTTAAAAGATTTCTTATTCTTACTTAATCTAAAAGATAACAGTTTGTTTAAAATAATAGTAGCAATGTATTGGTTGCTTATAGCATATGAAACATGAAAATAAATGAAAGTCATGTCATAAAAGACGGGAGAGAGAAATTGGAGATACTCTTCTATGAGACACCAATGCTGCATGTGAAACGATGTAGTGTTATTTGAAAGCTGACTTAGATTATTTTAAAATGTGTATTGTAAGCTCAGTGTAGCCACCAAAACATTTTAAAAAGAGGTATAAATGATATGCTAGGAGAGAAGCTATAATGAAATTATAGAAAATGTTAACTTAAAATTTCATAAGGCATAAAAAGAAAAACAGAATCAAAGAACAATGGGAACAAATAGAAAACAGTTACAGAAATGCTAGATATAAATCCAACTATATTCATCATCGCTTTAAATGTGGGTGACTTAATGTACTAGTTAAGGGACTGAGATCCCCAGAATGAATAAAAAGACAAGACCAAACTATATGTTGTCTCTGACCCACTTTCTTTTTTAATTTTTTTAAGTTTATTTTTTTATTTTGAGAGAGAGGGAAAGAGAGGGAGAAAGACAGAGAGAGGGAGAGAGGGCAGGGGAAAAGCAGAGAGAGAGGGAGAGAGAGAATCCCAAGCAGGCTCCATGGTGTAAGCACAGAGCCCAATGCAGGGCCCAAACTCACAAACTGTGAGATCATGACCTGAACCGAAACCAAGAGCTGGATGCTTAACCGACTGAACCACCCAGGCACCCCTGACCCACTTTCATTATAAAGATTTGGATAAGTTAAAAACAAAGAGATAGAGGAAGATGCTATGGTAATGTAAATGGGAAAAAAAGATTATTTTAATCTTTGGAGTCAATAAATCTGGTTATGAATTACAGTTCTCTCTGAATGTATATGGACAAGTTATTTAACCTGTCTGTGCCTCAGTTATAAAATGCAGACAAAAACACCTGTTAAAGTTGTTCTTAGGTGCACAATTAATACAGCATGCCCAGCACCATGTCTGATTTATAATAGTTGCATAGAGTAATACCTATGTTTCCTCTGGTTTCTCATAGTCTACCTTTTCTTGGTCTCCATCTTTCTATTTTGTAGAATTTCTGTGTTCCTCTCCTACCATTTTTAAAAAAAAATTTTATTTCCATATCGTACATTATATCTTCCATCCTGAGTATGACGCTGTTCTATTACAGTGGTGATTCAATGAAATCCAACAGTTTAGACACAGAACTAGCCATAATTAGTAAATGATTGTGGCTGTTAATACTGGAGAATTTAACAAACTGTGCAGATGGGTTCAAGCAATTCTGCAGAGTTTGCTTTTTCCTGATCTAGATGAAAAGTGTTTGGAGAGAGTGAGTAGATAGAGGAGGCTCTGTGCTGAGGTCTGCAGTAGGCACAGGGAAGGAACTGTATTTGTCAATGTGGCCTGAGAAGAATAGCCAGGAAATCTGTCCCTTAAAAATTAATGACAAGGATAAAGAGGAATGAGACAGTCCTCCAATAAAGTCTGAAGGAATGGGTGAAAATTAATTCCTGGTGACCAACGGTAAAGTAAATAAATTGCTTTTTTCACACTTATGGCCTGGAAAATAAAATTCAAACCCTCAAACTCCCAGTTGCCAAAATGAATAACAATAATTATAGGAAGCTTGCTACATAATGGTCATTTTAATTACTGTGTTTTCGCTTCTATGATATAATTAGCTGTTGTTTTTTTTTTTTTAAATTTGAAGGAGAGACTTTTCCAGCTGGTTTTAGGTCTTGTCTATTCTAATGAGTATTTATATTCCCAGAAACGATGTTCAGAATCCAAGGAAGAAAAAAGGATTAGACCCTGAGCATCTTGTATCTCAAGAGAATCCGATGGCAAGTTTGCTAAGGCCAGTTCCACAGGCCTTTTTTTTTTTTTTTAATGTTTATTTATTTTTGAGAGAGAGAGAGAGTGCAAGCAGGTGAGGGGCAGATAGAGGCAGGGACAGATGACACTGACAGCCATGAGCTCAAACTTGAACTCACAAACCGTGAGATCATGACCTGAGCTGAAGTTGGATGCTTTACCGACTGACCCATCCAGGTGCCCCAGTTCCATAGGCCCTTTTGAATGACTGAGTCAGTGGAGCACAAAATAAACTCCATGCTTCTTTTGTCATTGGCAGAGATGACTGGCCTTGCTGAAAGTTGTGCCCTCCCCTGTGAGTGTTACAGTTCCTCTGCTCTGGTCCATGTTAAACCCTAATATTGAGTGCAATGACACTCTAAGCAGTTATTGAACAGAAGGCTATAGAATCATCTACCAAGATTACCCATCTTTCATTGGCAGCTAGAGTTTTCAGTTGGTCTCAATATTGTTTTAAACTGTATACATAAAGAGCCACCACTGTCTCAGTCAGATCATTGATAAGACCATGGAGAGGCAATGACGGGGCTTGCTGTAGCAGAGTGCTAGCCATAAAGAAACAGCTATAGACCACTTTAATAAGTGAGAGGCCAATTGCACAGTACGCCACTATGGAACGTCCTTTCTGATCACAGTCTGTGAGCAATTAGGATGGTTGCAAACTCTGGGAGGGGCTCTATATGCCTTTTGTACTATGCACTGTGACCGTAGTTGCTCTTCTGGAGATGCGTCTAGGGCTCTGAGGTAATGCCCCATGGTAGCAGTTTCTAGAGGCTAATTAAGTATTGCATAGAAAATGATATCTCTATATCTGCTTTAAATTTGCTGCCTGTTAATTTGGAGCAGTCCCGGGTTCTGATGTGATGGGATAGTGCAATTAGAAGTAATTTATGGCTCATTTCTGTACCGTTTATGGCTTTATGGCTATGGCAGGATACAGCTTCCGGTTGTTAATGAGGACCCCCTTCTGAAATGAGGGATAACAAGATGATAATGCTTTCCATTTGTACCATGCCTTAGTCATGGCAGAACAAAGGACCTCAGACCCTCTCATTTCCTCATCGTGCACTGGCCACACGAAGAGCAGAAGTTAAAGGGTAAGGTTTACCAATCATGATTCTATAGCAGAGAGAGCAGGTTGCCTGGCTGCTGTGACCATCAGGACTTGTGGTATCCAGCTCCCCATAGATTGCTGCTACACCTTTTCTCCCTTCTTTGCTTTTCCACCCTGTTTTTTTCCTTTTTTTTCCCCCTTGGTAGAAAATGTGCAAAAGCAGAAAGGGAAATGCAGAGAGCATCTTCTTGTATGTTTCTCCCTTATTTGAAAAGGAATAAAAAATTCTCAGAAGCCTCTACTAAATTTCCCTTGGGCTAGAACCTGGTCTCACACCCACCCCTACAGCAATCACTTCCATTGCCCTGGACAAAACTGGGGTTCTTATCACCAGGACAAAGGGGAGGAAAGGGTGATGGCCGGGTACCCAGAATTGGTGGCCACGACTGCTTAATAACCGTGGTCTCTTTAAAAAGTCTCCAAGCGTCTGTTGTACTCTAGCTTATCATGGCTTTCTATCCAGATGTCGAGGCATCAAGGTCTTCAGGATATCAGGATTTCTCTCAGGTTTTTCTGTGCTGGAGCAGAGTTGTGGACCCCACAAAAAAAATAGGGAGAGTGTGGTCCCTTTCGGAAGTAGCTTTACAGTGTTCATGCCTAACAAATTTCTTCACGTGAAGAGCCCCTTCCACAATGCCTGAAGCTCCTCTCTCTACACAGATCAGAGCCCTGGACTTTGGGCTGGGAGCAAATAACTATGCCTCCCTGACTCTGCCCTATCCAGTGAGAGATTGTCCACCTATGTAAATCTCATGATGCAAATATACATCATGCTACTTAAAAAAATTTTTTAATGTTTATTTATCTTTGAGAGAGAGAGAGAGAGAGAGAGAGAGCGAGAGCAGGGAAGGGGCAGAGAGAGAGGGAGACACAGAATCCAAAGCAGGCTCCAGGCTCTGAGCTGTCAGCACAGAGCCTGACATGGGGCTTGAACTCGTGAACTGTGAGATCATGACTGGAGCTGAAGTCAAAAGTTCACCCAACTGAGCCACCCAGGAGCCCCAACATCATGCTACTTCTAAAATGAGTATCAATGAGATG
The DNA here is from genome assembly GCF_007474595.2 of Lynx canadensis. Taxonomy (NCBI): domain Eukaryota; kingdom Metazoa; phylum Chordata; class Mammalia; order Carnivora; family Felidae; genus Lynx; species Lynx canadensis. Next base: position 125,551,803 of record NC_044308.2, read on the forward strand.
AAACTAAAATGAAGCTATGATTTTTAAGAGATCAAATTTTAGGGTTAACAAGCTAGAGGAATGATCCCAGAGTATTTGACTGGAAGAAACAAATTATAAATTGTATATGTTTGAAAAAAAATATTAAAAATCTTGTTTTAAGGAGGCTGGCATGTAATTGAGACAAGCTACACCAGAGCCATCTGGATCTGGAAACTGGGTAGGCTTACTAGGATGGGGTACTATGATTTAGGCCATGTTTCGTGTAATGAAAGTAAAATCACTCCTGGCAAATATAGCAATTCTGGCGATAGTGTTACCATGTAGAAATAATCAGCATCAGACATGCCAACTAGTCATTCGTGAGGCTGCCTAGAGACAGGTGGAAATCCAGAAAACCAAGCATACACTGAGCACTCAATAAATGGTTAACTGACATTAAATTTGTCAACCATGTAGTTATAGTACATGAGTGGATTTAGCCTTTAGTATCAGATGGTCCTGATTGTGGTTAACAGGACCTGGCCCTACTCTCTCCCACTACAGATTCTCCCAATGACATGTGCCGCTCTGTCATGGTCCTGTCACCATGGGGATGTTGTTTGCTTAGGAGAATGTTTGGCTACTGTCTACTTTCCTCTGTAGACTAAGTTCCATGACTACTTTTGCTCATTATAGTGTCTTCAGACCTGTGATAAGGTCTGGTTTAATAAAATACTTTAAATAAATAAATACAAAATAAATAAATGACTGAACAGATTTTAGGGTAGGCCTTTGATCCTTGGGGTGAATAGTGAGTGTGGAAGAACAAGGGTACATCTTAAACTGAAATTTTTATTAAGGACTGGACGCAAAGTCAGATTGAACCAGGTTCGAAAGAGATTGGAAGCTGAGAACCCCAGCACTAAGATGGTCTGCATTGGAGAGTGACCCCACCTTAGGGGTGGAGATATGGACTCAGAGAAGTTTTTAGGTCAGCATAATTATCTGACAGCTTGTCTCACTTTTCCTACTTGGTTAGAGGTTGTCTAATGGTAGACACTTTGGTTGACACTTTGTTTACCTTATGTGTCTTACACACATAGGTAGGTGCACCATGATTGTTGAGTGTGTATCAATCAATACACGAGTGAAAAAATTTCCAGTTAAAAACTACCAGAACATAGTACCTGAATTTAAACTGGGGAATTTACAGATGTATGGCCACATAGTACAGAACATATATGTTAGATGAATATATTTTTTTGGCTTGACATCAGAAAGTGACAGGAATTTGTCCTTAAGTTAATAAATCGTAGGCTGAGCTGGTTTCAATACCCAACACAAATGATAGTTACATTTTTGACAAAGATGTCAGTGGCAATCTCTATCTATGTGGCATCAACATGTCCTCATGAGTGGGAAATAGTGAGTGTTGCCACAGTGAAGGAGTTTTGGATACTTGAGAGGAAACTAGAAGAGAAACATTAGATGGTATTGGTTTCCTACCTAATATCCATTCTCTATTTCTGTCTTAGTAAATTGACCCAAGTTTTTGGTTTGCAGCGTATGCAAATTAAAAAAAATAGCAGCCTCATTGCAGCTGGCTGACTATGTGATAGTTCTGAGCTAGTGATACGTATGAAGATGTTTCTGTCTACCAGTGTGCCAATCAGCAATGTGCTTGGCTTTGTTCTTATTTTTATTTTATTGTGGCAAAATATATATAACATTTTCCATTTTAATAATTTTTAAATGTATAATTCAGTGGCATTAACTACATTTACAAAGTGCAACTATCACCACGATCTATTAAGACTCTTCCATTACCCCAAACAGAATGTCTGTTCAACAATAATTCCCAATCCCCCCATAACCTCTTAACATTTTTTTTAATGCTTATTTTTATTTTTGAGAGAGAGAGAGAGAGGAGAGTGAGAGTGGGGAAGGGACAGAGAGACAGGGACAGAGGATTCAAAATGGACTCCACGCTGACGGCAGAGAGCCCAATAAGGTTTTCGAACCCATGAACCTTGAGCCCATGTCCTGTGCCGAAGTCCAACTTTTCACCGACTGAGCCACCCAGGAACCCCCCTGTAACATTCTTTATATCTTCATAAATCTACCTATTATAAGTATCTCATATCAGTGTATTCATTATTTGTCCCTTTGTGTCTGACTGACTTCATAAAGCATGACTTCAAGGTTCATCCATGTTGCAGCATGTATAGAACTTCAATCTTTTTTATGATGGACTAATATTCCATTGTATGTAGGATATCATATTTTGTTTATCACTTCATGTATCAACAGACACTTGGGTTGTTTTCACCTTTTGTCTATTGTGAATAATGCTGCAATAAACATTGCTGTTCAAATATCTGATTGAGTCTCTGTTTTCATTTCATTGGGTATATCTCTAGAGTTGGAACTACTGGGTCATGTGGTAATTTTATGTTTAACTTTTTGAGGAACCACCACACCGTTTTCCATGGTGTCTGCACCATTTTGACCACCAGCAACATAAGAGGGTTCCAATATTTGCATCCTCATCAACACTGTTTTTTTTTCTTTTCTTTTCAATTAAAGCTATCGTAATAGGTATGAAGTGGTATCTCATGGTTTTGACTTGCATTTTCCCAATGACTAATGATGTCAAATATCTTTTCATGTGCTTAATGGCCATTGTAAACCTCCTTTGGAAAATGTGTATTCAATTCCTTCATCCATTTTAAAATTGGGTTGTCTTCTTGTCATTGAGTTGTAGGTGTTCAAGATATTGAACACAGCGTGTGCACAAATGGAGGAGGGGCAGGGAGGGAGAGGGAGACACAGAATCCGAAGCAGGCTCCAGGCTCCAAGCTGTCAGCACAGAACCTGACCCGGGGAACCCACAAACCATGAGATCATGACCTGAGCCGAAATCAGATGCTTAACTGACTGAACCACCCAGGCACCTGTATTTCTTTTTCTTTTGTTGCTCATGCTCATGTCATGTCTAAGAATACATTGCTAAATCCAAGGTCATAAAGATGAAATGTATTTGACTTTGACAGTGCGATGTTAACACTATGTGAGTGGTTTTGTTCCTTGGATTATCACCAAAGATTGATTTTCATTTAAATCCTAGAAATCACCATGTAATTAACCTCCCCATCAGTTGTCAATACCACAGCCACACAGAATGAAAAAGAATGGGTTGAAGTAGGAACTAGTATCTTGAAGACTTGGTTTCTATTGCAGGCTCTGCCAACATGGCAGATACTTCTGTCAACTTCATGTTGACCTTCTGTTTTCCATTTTCTTTCCTTCTTTTAACAGCCTCTGCTACTTGAGACTCTATGTATGCCTCCTGTGCTCTCAGTCCGTGCCCTGCCTGCAGAGGGTACCACTCCTGCCTCGGAGCGAGGCACGTGACTGACTCACACTTTCGGACCGGCTCTAAGCAGGACATTTTGGTTCAAGTAGGACATTTTATTTTCAGAGACATCAAGACACAATTAATCTTTTTTTGCTGGTAATTATGGTGCAGAAGCAGATGCTCCTTCCTATTGGATTTCAGCCCAAGAATAAGAGAATAAGATCTGGAACTGTTGGCAGACCCTTTGCAGGGTAAGGAGAGAACCTACCTAAGAATGGAGCCAACTTAGAAGGTGGAGAGTTAAGAGCTTGGGAGAGAATCAGGGTTTGGTGAGAATTTGGGGAACTTCACATCAAGTTAAGCCTGAAGCTAGTCCTACTCTTGAACTTGAACCAGTAACTCTTTGTTGAAGCCAGTTTGGGTTGGGTATGTAGTCACCGGTAACTGAGAATCCTCTGAGACACAGCAAGTGACCAGCTGTGGGACCTTGAATATGTCACTTCACATCTCTGGGCCTCTGCTTGGAATCTGACACATGAGTTCTGTTTTGGGAACTGGGGAATAAAGACACCGCAAGGTGATGTAACTATCTTCAAGGTCACACAATACATCCCCAGGAGCACTGAAATCTATAAGCTCATTTTGAATGTTTAGTTCTAGTGCAGAAAAAGCATTGTTTTTTTAAGCACAAAGCTGACTGATGATGTCTTCTGCAGACTTGCTCAGACTTGAAAACTCCAATATTACAGAAAGGAATCCAAGTCTTTAGGTAAATTACTTCATATGTTCACCCTGCTGAGCGGCGGATGGACAGTACAGTACAGTACAAAATGTACTAGGGACAGCGCATGCACCCACAGTTATGTCCTTTGAGATTTGCAAATTGTACTTGACAAAGGAAATTAAACTTGGCTCAAAGAAAGCTTTAGGCAGTTCTGAGATATTGAATGAGATATTTCTCTCTCTCTTTTTAACATCTGAAGTTCATGAACTCATTTTCTTTGCCTCACATTTCATCATCTCCCTAACAGATGGGATTATTACCCACATCTTGGCTAGGATAAGAATATAAGACTGCCACTTTCTCTGGGACAGTTCCCTTTTCCTGCAGGCTACATTCAACTGGCACACACCTGCTTGGTTGAAAAGACACTTTCATGTAAGCAGATGCCTTAGGTTTTCTTTTTTCCTTTCTTCTTCCCTTTCTCCCTCCTTCCTTCCTCCCTTCCTCCCTTCTTCTTCTTCCTTCCTTCCTTCCTCCCATTCTTCCTTCTTTCTCTCTTTCTTTGTCTAATTCTTAGAAAAAAGGCTTCAAGATCCCTCCTACTCCCTTCTCTTCCCAGCAGGAAAGGATTTGATGTTGTCACTGTTTTCTGGATGGCTTATGGTGTCAGTAGTGATCCTCCCTCAGGGGTAACTAAGGAAAATTAAAAACCATTTTTTTTTTTGCAAAGCATTTTTTTTTTGCTTGAAACTTGACAAAAAAAAAGAAAGAAAAAGAAATAAAGTTGGATTTCTACAGAGGCAGAATTTGTAGACAGCAGGAACAATCATGAAAGAATTTAAAAATCTAGATGTATCTTTTGATTTTATAAATGATTGAATGAAAACCAGAGTGACAACAAGGGCTGCTCAGAATTGTGTCGATAATTTTTGGCAGAGTTAACCTAATACAAACAAAGCTTTTACTGGTCCTCTGCCCTGAACAGAGCCAACGTTCCTTCTTTATAGACAACTCGTGAGGTTTCTAGGTTTTAAATTAGAAAGTATCTAATTAGAATAGAGCCATAGTATTCAGAAGGATGGTGCAGATGGCCAGTTTTTGTGATATATTTAAAACATGTATGACTGTAGAGTTATTTGCATAACCTCTGGCTTATTTAGTTTTTCAATATTCAAATTTATTCTATTTTATCTGAAAAATGTATTTATATTACACATAGACTTATAATTTTACATAAATGCATAATTGCTATATCTAACATACTCTTTCTGTTTTCTTGCTTCTTTTTTCCTTTTATTCCCACCCAAATCACTCCTTACTCCTAACAATTCAGAAAAATAATTACTTACTTTTATTTTCATGCTTATGTATTAATAAAAATCTTCACTGCACCTACATAGATATTGCACACATCTCCCTAAAGAGCAATTTTGATGTTATGTTACAATAATAGCATCATATTAGACATACTTCAATGCATCTTGCTTTTAGCTACTGGTTTAACTCTAATATTTTAACATAGGTGCGATTCCTTTGATTATAAATGGAAGGAATTCTTGGGTGTATTAACCTTAGTCATTCTCTAGTCTCTTGCTAGTTGCCAACACTCTCTTCCACATGTTTCCCTTAAGGTTTTTCACTTGTCCTGTTTCAGTTAGGATGAAGATAAAGAGGACATTGAATATTGTCCTACACACAATTAGTAGTTTTCACATTGATGGAAGAATTCAAATTCTAAATGGAGACCGGAGTAGAGTATCATAGAGAAATGGTGGAATGGATTGGGTGTGGGATTTGACAAGGGTTGTAGTTCAGGTTGGGTCTATATTCCAAAGCAAAGAATATTTAAGCTGGAAGGCTCGGCTCTACTACTCCAGTGGTTCTCACATTTTGGGAGCATAAGGAAAAACTTGGCAAGAAAATGACACCCTTGGAGCTCGATTCAATAGGAGTAGGTGTGACCCAGAAAATGTACTTTACGAAGCTTCCCAGGTGATGCTGTATGTAGGTGACCCTCAACTTGATTGTGAAAAACTCATCCTTGGAAGACAAGGAAAGAACAATCTAAAGACTCACAGGCTTGCCCAAGGACAGTCATCTTTAGTGACAGAAATGAGATTAGAAACTAATTCTTCTTCCTTGAAATGGAGTGCTAGTGACCCTTAATGTGCCTCAAGGTGTCCTATTTTCATAATCTCTGGGAAAGGCTTTAAAATGTTCCAAGTGGCTTCCTTTCCCCAAGTCTTCATTTGCAAGAACATATTCTACTGATAAGGGATGAGAACTTTAAAGCTAGAATAAGGGCGCCTGGGTGGCTCAGTCAGTTGAGCGTCCAACTTCGGCTCAGGTCATGATCTCACAGTCCGTGAGTTCGAGCCCCACATCAGGCTCTGTGCTGACAGCTCAGAGCCTGGAGCCTGTTTCAGATTCTGTGTCTCCCTCTGTCTCTGATGAACCTCCCCTGTTCATGCTCTCTGTCTCAAAAATCAATAAAGTTAAAAAAATTTAAAAAAAAAAGCTAGAATGTTCTTGGGAAATAGACACTGATCTTATTTAAAAAGTCATCTCAAAGTAATGTTAGTTTTCAGGTAATCAAGGAAAAGAGATTTTGGTAAATGACTCACTTGTCCATCCAGAATATTCGGTCAAAAGAATAATCTCACCCCACTTGCTGCTTGGTTATTCTCACTTAGAATGTCAGTAAAATAACTCTACTGATATCTTTGAAACGAACTTTGAACCTTCTCATTTAAACATGGCTTCATGCAGGTGGAAGGAGGAATCATCTGGTAAAATGAAATATGGGTTAGTATTATTAAACTTTTGGGGTTATGTTATGTATTCATGGCTCATTATGAAATATTTTTATATCCCTTTGTGCTTCAGGGGATGAATAATATCACTGATACAAATTTATAAAGCTTTATGTTTAACATAAAATAGTTTAAGAACTCATGGGGCAATCTAGTTTACAATTAAAATGTCGTGGGCAGTGAGTCCCTCATTAAAAACACAAAGTAAAACTTAACTCACACTATTAAAATACCTCCGTTTGTTACTACAAACACGCACCATCTGGGGTTGTTTCGTGCCTCCCAATTTCTTATTAGCAGGGGAGAGATCTGGGTTGACTTCCTCCAGAAATCAGTATGTCTTACATAATGCAAACGCACACTGCTGATTGCAAGTGGTCCTTAATTACTGATGGGAGCCTCTGACCAAGTGCTAGTGCTGGAATGTGTCCTTCACCAGTGCTCTAAAAATGACTCAACTCGCAAATTCCTACTGAGGTTTACTTTTCTTCTTAATGATACTGCCTTTTATGATGGGAAGAGATAAGTTGAATTATTAAAATTTAAAAAGAAATACCCCCCCCTTTTTTTCCCTCAGGTCAAAATAATGGTAAATAGAGCTCCAATTTCTATGTACCAGGTACTATGGCAGCATGATCTCTCTCGTCCTCTCCAAAACTCTTTTAGCGAGGTGTTATTGCCCCCATCTTTCTGATGGAGAAACAGGCTTATGGAGGTAAATAGCATGCAAAGGCAAAATAGCTGGTGGGTCGCAGATGTGGGCATGATGCTTCTCTGGGGGACATTGCATCATAAAGATATTATGAGGCTGCTCTTTTGGGTTAATGACTATTGGTATATAGAATTAATGCACAATGATTCTAGCTGCTTTGAAATACCTTGGTATTTTAGGCAGGGATTATAATCTACCTCTGCTTCTCAAAGTGTGTTCCATGAGCCAGCAGCTTCTGCATTACATGGGCACTTGTTCAAAATACAGAATCTTAGGGGCACCTGGGTGGCTCAGTCGGTTAAGCGACCGACTTCCTCAAGTCATGGTCTCGCATTTGTGAGTTTGAGCCCTGCTTTCGGCTCTGTGCCAAGTTCTGTGTCTCCCTCTCTCTCTGCCCCCCCCTGCTCACTTTCTCTGTCTCTCTCTCTTAAAAATAAACATTAAAAAAACTAAAAAATAAAAAAAATACAGAATCTTAGACACCATCTGAGAACTGCATCAGAAACTGAACTTTATTTTACATTACAAAATTTTTTTTTAACTATGTATTTATTTTGAGAGAGAACGAACAAGCCGGGGCCAGGCAGAGAGAGAGGGAGAGAGAGAATGCCAAACAGGCTCCACACCATCGGCACAGAGCCCTATGTGGAGCTCATACTCACAAACTGTGAGGTCACGACCTGAGCTGAAACCAAGAGTCAGGTGCTTAACTGACTGAACCACCCCGGCACCCCAGAAGCTGCATTTTAAAGAGATCAAGTGCTTTGTATGTATGTACTTTCAATGTTTGTGAAGCACTGAACTAGATGATCTTTAATTTACCTTTTACCAGTAGTACTGTGGTTTATGCAAAGAGGAAAACTACCTCTCCCTTATGTACCAAACATCTCTTGAGAATAGCAGCCCTATCTTATACAGTTATGTAGCTCCCACAACATTTAGCATGTGACTTTCCTTAGTAGTTGCTTAATACATTCTTGATGAATAAATGAATAAACAAATGACTATCTTCCATATGGAAATGTAATGATTATAATAGTTTGAATATTAAAGAAATCAACAATGGATATCAAAACATTTTTTAAATTGAAGTAAAATTAATGCAGTATAGTACTATATTATAATGTATTATTATATTAAAATGTATGTTATATAATATAAAGTATTATAATGTAGTATAATACAATGTTACATTAGTTGCAGGCATACAACATTGATTCAATAACTCTGTACATTATGCAATACTCACCACTATATGTATAGTCACCATTGGTCACCATACAACATTATTACAATATTATCAATATATTCCCTATGTTGTACTTTTCGTTCTGTGACTTATTTATTTTATGACTGGAACTTTATACTTCTTAATCTCCTTTATCTATTCTGCCCATCACCCACCCACCTCCCCTTTGGCAATCACCAGTTTGTTCTCTGTATTTAAGAGTCTGTTTTTTTGGGGTGCCTGGTGGCTCAGTTGGTTAAGCGTCCGACTTTGGCTCAGGTCATGATCTCACCATTCCTGGGTTTGAGCCCTGTGTCAGGCTCTGTGCTGACAGCTCAGAGCCTGGAGCCTGTTTCCGATTCTGTGTCTCCCTCTTTCTCTGCCCCTCCCTTGCTCATGCTGTCTCTCTCTCTGTCTCTAAAAAATAAATAAACATTTAAAAAATTTTTAAAAAGAGTCTGCTTTTTTGTTTGTTTCTTCATTTGTTTTGTTGTTTAGATTCCACAAATCAGTGAAATCAGATCTAAGCATTTGTCTAACCATTTAATTTTTTTTAATGTTTCTATTTATTTTTGAGACAGAGAGACACAGAGCATGAGGGGGGGTGGCACAGAGAGAGGGGGAGACACAGAATCTGAAGCAGGCTCCAGGCTCTGAGCTGTCAGCACAGAGCCCGACGTGGGGCTCGAACTCACGGAATGTGAGATCATGACCCGAGCTGAAGTCATATGCTCAACCAACTGAGCCACCCAGGCACCCTGTCTAACCATTTAATTAAAACCTCTAGATACAGTACCTTTCCATTACACCTTTCCCAATTTTCTAGCTTCTTCAAGGCATGCCAAGTAATTGTATTTAGTATGTAAGCCTAAACATAAAGCATTTAAGACTGAGGCTCCCAGGCAAGGCAAACCTTTTCCACTGGGCCTGTTACTAACTCTCCCCGAACTCAGACACAAGTTTCAATTCTATGTTCCTCATTATCTTGTCCACATTATTGATTGTAAGTAGCCTCTAATTTGTATCAGTCTCCCCATTCTGTCTTTTGACTAATTTCTGAGAACTATGAGTAAATAGTCTGAATTTCCTGGCCAATCCTTTATCCCCATATTAACTGTGGAAGTGATCTGTTAACAAAGTAGATGCAGATAGAATTAATAGAGTTCCCCCACCCAAATGCATGCTGCATCCAGGATAGAATTGGGACTTGCAGTGAAGATACAAACAAAAATCATCTTTTAAAGCCATTAAAAATGCAGTATCTGACATCTGGATGAAGGAATAGGTCTGGGAAGTTCTCCTGCATGAACATTACTGATATGTGTCCTGAGAACATTCAGAGGGTGTTCTGCAGAGAAAGCACAAATAAGACCAAAAGAGAGTAGGGTCTTTGCATGGGTTTCCACGAACCTGAAGTGGGTGGTCACAGGGCTATTCACCTGCAGCAGTTAGCTTCTGGATAAATACCACTGTATGCCTGAATTTCAAAACTCCTAAGGGTTGTGTTTGGCAGCTGGGAGCAGGGTTAGAGGACGTAAAAGATAAATTGGAAATGTGGAAGAGGGAAGGAATAGGATGACTAAAACTGGTCTGATTTTTCTTTCAAACTTTACTTCATTGCCATAGGGTAAAGATTGTTGAAATTGGCATGCTAATTTATGTACAGTAGATATAAATTCCTGTTTGGTGTTAACGAGTGCTATTTTTAATAAGTCTGAAAAGCAAAATGCACAAAGGTGGAAGATTATAATATAAATATACAAATATAATTTTTATTGCTCATTATTGCAAGTGACTTGAGAAATTAGGTATGATCTCTATCTTTTTGTACTTACTTAGGGCTGATTTGTGTCCCAGTATATGGTCTATTCTGGAGAACGTTCCATGTGCACTGGAGAAGAATGTATATTCTGCTGCTTTAGGATGAAATGTTCTGAATATCTGTTAAGTCCATCTGGTCCAGTGTGTCATTCAAAGCCATTGTTTCCTTGTTGATTTTTGATTAGATGATCTGTCCATTGCTGTGAGTGAAGTCTCCTACTATTATGGTATTACTATCGATGAGTTTATGTTTGTGGTTAATTGATTTATATATTTGGGTTATATATTTATATATTTGGGTTAATTGATTTATCACATTTGGCGCATAAATGTTTACAACTGTTAGGTCTTCTTGGTGGATAGACCCCCTGATTATGATATAATGCCCTTCTGCATCTCTTGATACATTCTTTATTTTAAAGTCTAGATTGTCTGATATAAGTATGGCTACTCCGGCTTTCTTTTGTGACCATTAGCATGATAGATGGTTCTCCAACCCCTTATTTTGAATCTGTAGGTGTCTTTAGGTCTAAAGTGGGTCTCTTATAAACAGCATAAAGATGGATCTTGTTTTCTTATCCATTCTGTTACCCTATGTCTTTTGATTGGAGCATTGAGTCCATTGACATTTAGAGTGAGTACTGAAAGATATGAATTTATTGCCATTATGACGCTTGTTCACTTGGAGTTTCTGGTGGTGTTCTCTGCTCCTTTCTAATCTTTGTTGCTTTTAGTATATATATATATATATATGTATACGTATATATATGTATATATATGTATATACACTATATGTGTATATATACACATATAGTGTATATATACATACTATGTATATACATATACATACATATGTGTATACTATATACATATAGTGTATATATACATATATGTATATATGTATATATACACATATATACATATATACATATATACACATATATAGTATATATATCATATGATTATATATTTTTTTCATCTTTTCTCCCCTCAGAGACCCCCCCCCCCTTAAAATTTCTTGCAGGGGTGGTTTTGTGGTCACAAACCCCTTTAAGTTTTGTTTGTCTGGGAAACTTTTTCTCTCCCCTTCTATTTTGAATGACAGCCTTGCTGGATAAAGAATTCTTGGCTGCATATTTTTCTGATTCAGCACACTGAATATATCCTGCCACTCCTTTCTGGCCTGCCAAGTTTCTGTGGAGAGGTCTGCTGCAAACCTCATCTGTCTTCCCTTGTAGGTTAGGGACTTTTTTTCCCTTGCTGCTTTCATGATTCTCTCCTTGCCTGAGTATTTTGTGAATTTGACTATGATATGCCTTGTTGATGGTCAGTTTTTGTTGAATCTAGTGGGAGTCCTCTGTGCTTCCTGGATTTTGATGTCTGTGTCTTTCCCCAGGTTAGGAAATTTTTCCACTATGATTTGCTCACATAATCCTTCTACCCCTTTTTCTTTCTCTTCCTCTTCTGGGACTCCTATGATTCTGATGTTGTTGCTTTTTAATGAGTCACTGATTTCTCTAATTCTTAAATTGTGTCTTTTGCCTTAATCTCCCTCTTTTTTCCTGCTTCATTATTCTCTATAAGTTTGTGCTCTATATTGCTGATTCTCTGTTCTGCCTCATCCATCCTTGCCACTGCTGCATCCCTCCGTGATTGTAGCTCAGTTATAACATGTTTAATTTCATCCTGACTAGCTTTTACTTCTTTTGTCTCTGCAGAAAGGGATTCGAATCTATTTTCGACTCCAGCTAGTATTCTTATTATCGTGATTCTAAATTCTGGTTCACACATCTTGCTTGTATGTGTGTTGGTTAAATCCCTGGCTGTCGTTTCTTCATGCTCTTTCTTTTGGGGTGAATTCCTTTGTTTTGTCATTTTGAAGGAAGAAAAGGAAGTAATGAAGTAGAAAAATTAAAATAAAAAAATTAAATTTAAAAAATATTAAAATTAAAAATTAAACACACCACACACACGCACAAATAGAATAAATGATGCTAGACCCTAGGTGTGTTTTGGTCTGGTGTTGAAAGTGGTTTGACAGATTTGAGAAAAAAAAGGGGGGGGGAGAGAAAAAAAAAGGAAATCGTTAGATAATTTGAAAAAATGAATACACTGTAGTAGAATAAAATAAAATGATGGAAGTAAAATAGAATTTGAAAAAATATACACAGAAGTAAGAATATAGTAGAAAAATTAAAATATTGTTATTAAAAGTAAAAATAAAAATGAATTTTTCTTTTTCTATATTCAAGAAAAAGAAAAAGATGAAAAAGAGAAAAAGAGAAAAAAGAAAAAAAAGGAAATCATTTGGAAATTTGAAAAAATTAATACACTAGTAACTAAATAAAATGACGGAAGTAAAATAGAATTTGAAAAAATTTACACAAAAGTGAAAATGTAGTAATAAAAATTAAAGAAAAATATTTTTAATAAAACTTGAAAATAAAAATGAATTTTTTCTCTTTTCTGTATTCAAGAAAAAGAAGTGTAAAGAGAAAAAAAAAAAGAAAGAAAATTGAGTAGATGGACCTGCTAACAGATTGAAGTAGGACTGAAATTACTTCGTCTTTCCCCTAAAAGTCAGCCCATGTAGCGCTTTATAGTCCATAAAGGAAAATGCGGTGAGGTTTGTGTTCTTGAAGAGAGGGTTGGCCCATTGGGCGGGCTCAGTTGTAACGGCTCTGCTCTCCATTAGATGGCGCTGCTAGCCTCTACTGCGGTGGAGTGTTGTGGCGCTCATAGGTGCATATGCGCATGCGCAGCAGCCGTGAAAGATGGCACCACCCAGCTACTCAGTCTGTTCTCCCAGATCAGCAATCATGTGCCCGTCCTCTGTCTTCAGCTTTCTTCCACTCCCCTCTTTTCACTCTCCGTGACTAGGCCCAGGCAGTACCTCTCTCCCCGGTTTTGTCTCAGATGCGGCTGTTTTCCCCAGCCCCTTCCTTCTGAAGGACTGCGGCTTTGACCCGCTCTGCCCTCTTGTGGGAGGGTCTCACCGAGCAATGGCCGAATGAGCAATGGCCGAATGTCGGCTGCACCCAGGAACGCTTGCTGGGCCCTGCTGCTGCTGGTGGCTTGAGACTGCAGCCGAGTGCCAGCCCGCCCCAGAAAAAGTTCATGAGATAGTGTAGCAGCAGCGTTTCAGTGATTATGGAATATGACATCACACATCTGGCACCAGGCTTCACCCTTAAGGACCTTGTTCCAGCAGCGGCGAACGTGGCCGCCTTCTGGGGTCTGCTGGGACCAGGTGGCTTCAACAGTCTCTACCAAATGTCCTTCCAGCAGTGGAACCGCTTTCCCCCCCCAGTGTGGCCCGAGATCCTCACCGGCCCCTACTCTGTTCCTGGGGATTCACCCTTCCCACCAGAGCACCACCAGGTATGGAGCTGCGAGTTGCAGACTGCACTCCCTTGTTTGCAGTCTTAATGGAATTTAAACACCCTCTCATTTCTCCTTTCCTCCTGTTCTCCCTTTTAGTTTAGTCCCTGAAGCTGTTTCCAATTTTCCACTTCTCTCCAGCTGCTTTTGGGGAGGGGTGCTTTTCCCAAATTCTCCCCCCCCCCCCATTCTCCGTCCTCTCTCCGCTTGCAAAAGCACCTCCCTTCCTGTGCCTTCTCGCTCCCCAAGTTCACTTCTCTGCGCTGCGTACCTGCTGAATTCTGTGGTCCAGGTTGTGCAGATTGTTGCGTTAATCCTCCAATCAGTTTTCTAGGTGTGTAGGATGGTTAAGTGTTGGTCTGGCTGTATTTCATGGATGGAGACACACAAAAACTTCCATGCTGTTCCACTGTCTTGGCTCCTCCCGCTCACTTAAGTATTTATTGACAACTTATTTGATGACTTTATCACTGGATCAGTAATTTAGCACAAGTGCTTCCCAAAGAAGTATCTGTTCTTATATTCACACAAAACTTAAATGCCTGTTTTTAAAATCTCTTTCTATGCTATAGCCCACCAGCTGTTTGAATGTAATCATGTGCTGTTTAAATGTTCCGTGTTAGCTCATGTAATTCAGCTAACTGTATTTTAAAATTACACTATTTTTAATTAATCTTAACTACAACAATGGCAAATATCATAAACATCCATATTACAGAAGATAGGACCCTGGAGAGACCATCAAGCTGCAGTGATAACTTATTGGCCTGAAAACTGAACCTGTGAAGTTTCAGGAGGCTTGGAAATGCTTCCAGAACTGTCAGTCTCCCAGTTGGTTTTGCTCTGATTTTCAAAATAGAACTTTTTCTTAGCCCTAGATGTTTTTATAAAATATATGCTATGCAATTAATCAAGATGATGGAATGGATGTCTGTCATGATTCTCAGACACCTGGTGGAAATGTAGAACTAGTGTCTGTTTAGGAAGCAAAGTTGATTTAGTTTGGTTTCACCTCTGTCTGCACATTTCTTCTATGAATTTGTCCAGTTACAAACAGGTGCCATATGGCCTAATAGTTAAAATTTTAGGCTACACTTAAAAAATATCCTCTAGTTGGGGCTCCTGGGCTGTTCAGTCGGTTGAGCGTCCGACCTCAGCTCAGGTCATGATCTCACGGTCTGTGGGTTCAAGTCCTGCATCTGGCTCTGTGCTGACAACTCAGCCTGGAGCCTGCTTCAGATTCTTTGTCTCCCTCTCTCTCTGCCCCTCCCCTGCTCATGCTCTGTCTCTCTCTGTCTCAAAAATAAATAAATAAATGAGACAGTATCCTTTAGCTCTCAGGCGGTATCAATAGATTCATTCTAGATAATGTTATAAAGCTTATTTACTTGTTTTTAGAGTTTAGAGAAAACGTTAGAAGAAATTTTTCTGATAGCAGCAGGATGGTTGAAAAACTTTCTGGTAGTGTGGGACAAAAACCACAAGAAAGTTGCCTGTACTACCTCAGTCTCTTGCAAGTCTTACTTGTTGGTGAATCTTAGGCAAGATGTTTTAAATCAACTACCTTGACCTCTCAGTTTCTCTGCTCTGAGTGCTTCTCCTGACCCTACTTGTAGCCAGTGTTGGTTGCTGCTCTATCGGCCCGCATGGATGCTGCCTGCTGTCACCTTCTGAGCTACCAACTACCATTAGGTAATCAGTCTCCCTGCCCATGGGCTGCTGACCATGCTGCAATGGACAGTACTCTGTAGTCATGACATTCTGTCAGTTAAGAGATGTGACTAAATCCACCATAATGAGAAGAATTCCTACTGCTGAGAAAAAAGCTACAAAATTTCATTTTTTTTTGTTGAGTGCAGGCAGGTCTCATTTCAAATATTATAGTACAAACATTTCTCCAAACAAAATACTGATTGATGTCATGAAAATAAGAGAACCATAAGTGACCATATACTATTGAAGCATGTCATCTAATTCCACTTGCTACCATACATGGGCCATGCATCTGAGCTAATATATCCAATCAGGCCTATTGGATATATTCATTTAAAAAAAGCATAAAATCTCAAATATTATAAAAGTCTGAGACCCTTTAGTGAACAGGGAAATGTCCCGTCCACTTAACATTTTTTTAGGCATCATAATATTACTACATCATACTGTGAATACTGTCATATAAATATGATGATAAAAATATCCATAAATATTTAAATTGGTTATCATTTCTTTTTACAGTCATAGCAGTAGATAATATTTCTAGGATAAATTCCAATTAAAATGGATTGACTCTAATACATTCACCTCAATGTTTATAGCAGCATTATCAACAGTTGCATATTATAGAAAGAGCCTAAAAACCCTTATCATTCATCCCTGATGAATGGATAAAGAAGATGTGGTATATATATGCACTGGAATATCACCCAGCTATAAAAAAGAATGAAATGAAACCTTGCTATTTGCAATCATGTGGACGGAGCTTAGAGAGTATTATGCTAAATGAAATAAGTCAGTCAGAGAAAGATACCACATGATTTCACTCATATGTGGAATTTAGGAAACAAAACAGATGAACACAGAGGGAGGAAAAAGAGAGGCAAACCAGAAAACAGACTGTCAACTACAGAGAAAAAACTGAGGGTTCCTGGAAGGGAGGTTCGTGGGGGGACGGGTTAAACGGGTAGTGGATATTAATAAGGGTAATTGCTTTGATGAGCACCGGGTGCTATATGTAAGTGATGAATCACTAAATCCTACACCTGAAACTAATATTACACTGTATGTTAGCTAACTGGAATTTAAATAACAACTTGAAAAAAAATGGGTGACCCTTAAAGTATAAGCTTCGAGTCTCTCTGAAAATTTGTGTAGGAAGTTCCCATTCTCTAATGCTGAAGCATAAAAATGAGGTACCATTGAAAATAGTGCTATTAAAATAAAGGAGATATAAATACTTGAAATTATAACGCTCTTAATATTTATTGAGAGCTTACAAAGTATCAGACTCAGTGAGAAGTCTATTACATACATTATTCCAAATATAACAACTCTATAGCATGATGAATTAACTGAGGTTCAGAATTATGGACTGATTTTCCAAAGGTACCACTGAAGAGACAAAATTTAAATCCAGTTTTGTCTGATTCCAAAATCTTATCTTTTTTCCTCCTTCATGACACTGTCATGCTAGGTTCCTCTTCCCTAGCTGCTAAAATCTGAGACTTACAAGATGATTGGAATGATTATGACAGGCTATAGCTCCCCTTCCTTTCTGATGGGAGGAAAAAACAAATGTGGCAACCAGGTGAGAAAAGTATAGAGACCTATTTGCTCATTAAAGCCCTGGAGACTGACAGCTATACTTCTGTGAAACTTCGTGTTGTGCCCTAAGGCAAAGCAGTTTCCTGTTGCTATAAAATTTATCTTCAAAAGTGCCATTGTGTTATGCCATTGCCAACCATGTACAAGCTAGACTCATGAACTAAGCAAACATTTTCAAATGTTTGGTCAATGTTGTCTTTATTCTTAAGGGAACTGAAGGAGACGGAAAAGATGTGGCACTGAGCCCCATCCCTCTTATATACAAGAACACAGTGTAGGGCTCAACATCCTGAAGTGTGCCCAAAGTAGAGTGCTTTGCATGGTGGAAGGATCTGAAAGCCTTTCAAGCATAAGGAACTAGAAATCTCTAGGTGGGGAATAGAGGATGGTGACATCCTTTCATTTGTCCTCCATTAATGAGAAATCGTCATGTTGAAAAGGCTTAGACCTCCTTCTATGCTCTGAGGGGACAAAATTAGAGTGGCTGTTAGAAGGTAGATATCGTGTCTTCATAAGAATGAGATTCCTAACAGTTTAGCCGTATAAAATTTTCGTGGGCTGCCTTATAAGGTAGTGTTCCTCACCACCAAGGTATTTGTACTCCTATATGGGATTGTTATACTTGGGGACTGTAGATCAGTGGCTTCAAAGTAGATTTTTTTTTGTAGTAAATGTAACTTTAAAAAAATGTTAACGTTTATTCATTTTTGAGAGACAGAGTGTGAGCAGGGGAGGGAGGGGCAGAGAGAGAGGAAGACACAGAATCAGAAGCAGGCTCCAGACTCTGAGCTGTCATCACAGAGCCCCACGTGGGGCTCAAACCCACAAACCATGAGATCATGACTTGAGTCAAAGTCAGACACTTAACCAACTAAGCCATCCAGACGCCCCTATAACTGTAACTCTTGATCACCCTGACTCCAATAAAATCTTTCCCGGAGTTCAAATATATAAATCAGGTAAACATGGTACTTCTTATGTTGGATTGGAACTGAAGTATCATTGAGGACCTTAGGGTTCCATGAAACACTGTTTGAAAAGTATTAAATATTAAGCTCTGGATGAGGACTAGGTAGCTCCAAGATCCTTTCCCTTCTGAGAATCTATGAACAAATTAAAACTTTACATAGAATGATAATTGAGTCACCCTCTATAGAGCATCACACCTGAATTTGAACAAGACGAACAACTTTAAATGTCCAGTCTGTTTCTTTCCTTCTCCTTTTCTTATGTCCTAATGGAGCTGAAGGAGACCAATGAGGCAATAATCAATCATGAAGATTTTACTGAACCCCACTCCTCTTGCCATTTTCCACCCTCTCACACCCTTCTTACCAGGAGAAGAAATAAGTGTGGCAAACAGGTGAGAAATGAATGGGGACTTGTTTGACCAGTACAGCACTAGAGCCTGGCTTCCATACTGCTTCAGAATTTTATTGCATGCTCCAAAGCATGTTTGCTATTGCTACAAATTTTATCTTGAAAAAGTATTATTTTGCATTATCTTTACCATGGAATTTTGAAAGGTTTTCTGCTACCTTTTAAAGATTGAGGCTGAGTAAGGACTTTGTGCTCAAGGTGGAGGAAACCAAGTTTTTTAAAACTGATTTTACCTAATGACAGTCCTACAATGACTATATTTCATTAAATCAGCTTCCCAAAGGTCTTTATTTACTTCCAAATGTCATTTCTAAATTATATGTCTTCAAAGATTCTCATCAGCTTACCTTCCCTAAAGCTCCATGGTGCCCATTAAGTTGAACTGTAATAAAACAAAAATGGCAGATTGGAATTGGAATTTTATTTTCAGTTTGGGTTAATTCAGAGTTCTCCTTCTGAAAACATGAGAGCAGGTGAAATTGAAACCTTAGTAACTGCCAGTTGCTTTGTCAAGTTAAGGTTTAATTCTCCAGAGTGTAAACTGCTTCCTGTTTTTCCCCAAAGTAAAGCTAGAGTATGAGTTAAGTTTTTAAAATCCTGGGTGATCAATTCATATCTTTATGAATCCTTAAGCATTTAGGAATACATACAGCTGTAAGTTATCTTACTAAAAGAAACCCTACTCTATGTCTTGGCAAACAAACTTTTTTTATAAGTAGTAAATAATAAAAAGCTGATTGTATTTATTGATTAAAATATGAACTTATATTTATTGAGTATGTTGATATTATACTAGACATTTGGATATATCTCCTACCTAATGGAGATTAATTTCATAAGTAATTATTTTATTAAAATGTGGGGAAATATATAGATATAGATTTTTTCTAAGTTTATTTCTGAGAGAGAGAGCAAGTGGGGAAGGAGCAGAAAGAAAGTGGGAGAGAGAGGGAATCCCCGTGATGCGGGGCTCACTCACGAACCATGAGATCATGACCTGAGCTGAAATCAAGAGTCGGACACTTAACCAACTGAACCACCCAGGTGCCCCAATCTATAGATATATAGATATATATATTTTTAACATGTACTTTAGTTTTCTCTTGACATTGGCTTTAGTCAACTAAAAAAGGAATTGACTTATTCACAAACCAGTAGAAGCTGATAAAAGGGATTTCCAGGCCCTTAGTTCTAAGAAATATTTTTTCTCCTCCCTACATATTAGATGTGTTGACTTGTATTGATTCACACAATTAGGATGACCCAGTGTATAATCATCCAGTGGAGATTGTTCTCATAACCTGACCACTAATGTCATTATAACTATTACCATTTAGGGAATGTCTATATGTGATTATCTGCATGCATTGTCTAACTTAACTCTCGCAATACTTCTAAGAAATCCTATCATTTTTCCCTATTTTACAGGTGAGTAAATAAGAGGTTCAAGGGTCATGATCTTACCTGACATCAAAAACCAATAGCATCAGAGTTAGCTCTGCTTAGTTCCATACCCCACATTCTTTCCACTGTGCTGTCCTGCTCACACCGCCATTTCCATACCTTTGTGATTGTCAGGACCTGACAAGTGTGAGTAACTGAGCAAGTGTGAGTGTTACTCAAATAGCAGCTCTGCTGCTGGAAGCCAAGATTCAGGAGGGATTCTACGACTTCTCAGCTCTGTCAGAAATCAGCCCAGGGTCTGAGTATCCCAGCAGTTCTATGTTGCCTCATGACCTGCAGAATAATCTGTTTTCTAGTGGTGGTAAAAAAGCCAGCAGCTATTCTATTCCTAGAGTGTTCTTGAGAGAATCTGCTGGACATGTTTTGCCTGACTTGGTTTAATTCTAAGGGAGAACCCAGAGTCTAGGAGATAACATTCTCTTCCAGTCAAGGGACAGCACAACTTCCAGATTGCTCATAGAAGCTGCTGGACACAACTACTTGCAAGGGCTAATGTTTAATGTGTTGGAAAGTATATCACAAAGCAGAGTTGCCGGCACCTGCTAGTGACATTCTATGTTTCAAAACATTGGAAATTATCTCCATATTGACATAACAAGAATTTTCTCTCTGAATCTTGTAGAATTTATCAGTTTAAATTAGTACAATTAGTGCAAATTATTCCTTATGGATGGGCCTTAGTTCATGAATTATTTGGTTTGTAATGAGCTTTCTTTAAGTGATCAGAGAGATGGATGTTGCTTTTGTGTGAATTTGCATCTTTGCCAGTCAATACAGCAAATGGCCCCCATCATTCACTATGGCTCCAAGGACGCAGGGAGTAGAAGAGCGGAAAGACTGGAGTGGAAAAATATATTGACAGTAGGGTTTTCCAGGTTCTGATGTTGGAAAGTTGCCTTTCTGCTAGGACTGAAGCCTTGAAGTCAATTAAAACTATGCATGACTAAAATTTTTTCCTGCCCCCATCCTCAAGTTAGAGGGAATTTGCATCTTAACTATAATTAAAATTCCATCTGAAAAAAAGAAGAAAGGAAAACACTAAGAACTCCATCAGAGATCTCAGGGTACTGTTGTTATTGTTCTTGTCTTCTACATTAGCTGGATTTCCCCATTGGATTATATCTATTCTTTGACATTCCTCCTAGCATGCTGGAAAGCCATAGAGGTGCTATTGGTGGGATATATTAAAGAAAGGGACAATTAAAATGTAGTTTATGCACACCATCGACTTTACTTGTTATTAGTCGTTGTTAGGATTGTTCAAAATCCGTTAACTCTTGGGAAAAATGTGTAAATGCCTCTTTATAACTTCTGTGTTCTTAAGTATTTAGCTTCCAAAGATCCCTTCAGAATTAACATATATATCCCCTTATATTCATTCCCACTTTAGCCCAATTGCAATGGAATACTTACTGTTATTGAATATGTCATTTAAGTCATGCCTTGTGTCTATGATCATGGTGCCACTTACATAATTTCTTCTCATCCTTAAGTGCTAAAGTGCTACCTTCTCTGAGAGGCCTTCTTTGATATTAAGTCAAAACTAAATACTCTCTCATTTGGATTCTTCCATCAAATTAAGTGCACATTATGTCACCCCTTCCTGTATTTGAGTTAGTTATGTTATATGTTGGTCTTTCTCACAGATCGTAAACTCTTTGAAGGCCAGTCATTTGTCTCATCTCTCATCTGGCTCCCAACACATTTCCACTAGTTTTAAATGAGACACAGAGACAAAGGCAAAATGTAGAGCGAGTAGAAAGCGAGACCTGAATGTTTGTGCTTTGGAGTGAAAGGAAGAAAGGACTTTGTAGAAGAACACACACAGGGTTGCTTTTTTTTCTATTTCCTTGAAAATCAAGATTTCCTCTTCTCCATTTGCTGTCTGAAAAATGAATGCTGGGAAGCTTTTTCTTTGTGAGTAAAATTTAATTATGTCCTAGTAATTTCTTGGAAGAGGCAAGAGTTTACTGGGTCTCCTGATACTGCGTAGTGTTTGGGTCCCTTGTGCAATCACACTCAGGGCCCCAGTGTGAACACCATTGTGCTCCTAGATAATTGGATCCATGTTCAGAGTTTGATATATTTTCCCAGAGAGGATTGGCTTAAAATGAGAGGCAAAGTTTAAAACAGTGAAAGTGGAAGGAGTAAATTAGGAGGACAGTTTTTTTTTTTTAAGTTTTTAATTGAATCATTAAAAATGCCATTTTGAAACAGGGCAGGTAGTGTGTATTAATCGCAAGCATTAAAAGAGCAATAAATGTTACAGCACCTCTTTTAGTCATGAGTGTTGAGAGCTGTTAACAGGATTTCACAAGTGAGAGAGTCACCCACGTGTATTTGATGATCATTTATTTGCACGCTCCCTATGTGCCTGGTACTGTCTCAGGCTTGAAGAAAACTTATCCTAAAAAAACTCGAGCTCTGTTGTGGAAGACCAATCACACAAATAAGGGGTGTACTTAGAACTGTGGAAGCACAGAAGGAACAAAATAACTCTCCCCAAAGAAATCTAGGAAGTCTTCCCATGGGAGGTGGTATCTAATATTTGTATTGAAGAATGAATTTACCTGGCCAGAAAAAAAAAAATCAAGCAGAGAATTTCATGCAGAGGGTGCAGACTATGTACAGACATGGAGTCGCCAAAGGACATGTGTGCGTTCAGGAATGCTGCATGGTCCAGTGCAGTTAGATGCAGGGTAGGTGGTGGTATTGCCTGAAAAGCGAAGCTGGGAATGTAAGGGAGTGAGTAGTGGTGGAGGGTTTTCTGTGCCGTGACCAGAAATCTGAACATAATTACAGGAGTAATCAGACCGTATGCCTTCATAGCTTATAAGGACTTTTTGCTATTATTGTCATCTGGGACTGAATTCACAAGCATGAAAGCAACAGTCTAAAGCAAAAGAAGTGTCAATGCTTTGAGGCTAGAGACACCATCCACTAAACAACTCTCAGGATTGTTGAGGGTGAAACCATTCAAATCCCGTCCCTGAGTGGATTTTGACCTTCACTTCCATCCCCATGAGTACAAATTGTAAACTTTCAGGGAAATTATCTCTGCAATTAAAACGAGAGAGTCAGCTAGTGCTAAATTATTTAAACCTGAATAATTGCTTGATCACTCGTAATTGGGGACTTTGGAACTTTTACAGAGTTAAACTTAAGGACTCTGAAAGGTCATGAAGATGCCCTGAAGTTCTTCAAGTCACGTTTGAGCCCTTCGGGTCTTTCCAGCTGCAGGTCCTAAGTGGGTGAAGAGTAATGACTGCTTTTTGGAGGCTGATGAGAATACATCTAAGATGTAATAATGGAAGCTGTGTGAAGCTCTTAATTTCCCTCTTCCTCTGGAAACAGGCCGCATCTCTTACCACAGTGAATTGACGGGCTGGGAATGAACAGCTCAATTAACAACTCCAACTTCCACTGGGAGATCAGTAACTTTTCAAAGAATCTTTGTTCACTGTCTTCCCCCCTCCCCTCACCCCCCTCAGCCCTTTGGCTACACAGGCAAAAATTAAAATTCATTTTTACCTTCCCTTTGTGTCTGTCTTCATGGATCTTTTCTTTTTGTATGTCATCTATTGCTTATAACACAGACTGTATTTTGATATTCTACTAAGAACAGGAGGATTGGGGCAGGGTTAGAAGTTGTCTCTCCTTGACTTCTCCATTTCAAGTATACTCGAGAAATCCTAGATGCAGGTGCAGATATGAAAAACAAAGTTAAGAGTCTGGCTTTACCATGCCTTTCTCTTCAGAACCCCTTTCTGTCCCAAAGGAGATGAAAGAGTGTGAATTATGAGATTCTTTTCAAACCAATCCCTTACCCAATTGGTGCAGAGATGAAATTATGTTAAAAAAAACTCTGATGATAAAACAATATTTTTTTGATTGTAAGATACTTAAATCAAAAATTAAATATATCAAATGTAAAATTGATGGGTAAAGCATTCCTAAAAAGATACCATAAAGACTCTAGGGAGTGTACAAGTAGCCCATCCCAAAATCTTCCCTGTCACTCTCTCTCTCTCTTTTTTTTTTAACCTTGTTAAGGGCTTGAAATACGTGGGGGAATTTAAGCTTTTTTTTTTATGTGTAAGTGTATTCTTTCAAAGAAGCCATAAAACATTCCCTCCTTCTCCATAGACTGAGCTAGAGTGGGGAGGCTGAGGAAGAGGCAAAAGGTTGCCCATGGGGTGTAAGCCCCTCATTTTTCTATAACCTGTTGGGGGGGGGGTTGTACTTTTTGTGTTATGTTTGTTTCCTGCAGTTCCTGGGTAATAGGGCTTAAGTTGTACTTAAATGGTATTATTTTGACCAGTAAATAGTACTTTTAGTGGATTCATAAAGTGTCTAAAAATGGTTGTCATAAATCTCATCTTCCTGCCAAGATTAAATTTACAACCAAAATCCTGATCAATTCAGTTCAGCAAACATTTATTGAGCACCTCTTTACTGGTGTGACGTTTAGACCAGTGAATAAGAAAAAGGCCTCACCTGCAAGGAGGTCAAGTCTGGTTCAAGGAATAATTATCAAAAAGTACTAAAGTACATTCCACTAACTCTATAGGTATTTGGGGGATGTAGATCCTAGAAAGCATTTTTGGTTTTCTTTTGAGGCTGGTAATATTTTAGGGGAGCAAACCTAACTATTGGATGTCATGTTACTAAGTGACAGCTACAAGCTGATTTTATACTAAGTTAATATTAGGTTTTAAAAGAAAACCATGGTTTCCAAATATAGAAATTGGGTTTATCCTTCTGTAATAAACTTTTCCTCTGAATCTCTTACATTTAGTGACTGGGACATGCAAATTAAACTGATTAACAACAGGATCACAGGAGAAGAGTTATTTGTGTGTATATGGAAGCTTACAAAAGAAGTAGATCTTTATTTATTTGTTTAGAGAGACACAGACAGCACGAGTGGAGAGGGGCAGAGAGGAGAGAGGGAGACAGAAAATCCCAAGCAGTGCTCAGTACTGTCAGCATGGAACCCAACATGGGGCTCGACCTCAGGAAACTGTGAGATCATGACCTGAGCTGAAACCAGAGTCAGACGCTTAAACTCACTGAGCCACCCAGGTGCCCCAGAATAGTTAAAGGCTTAGTAGGGGAGATATAATAGGGTGAAAGTGGGAGGAAAGAAAAGGCTTCTATGGGAAGAACAAATAAATTTCTTTAGGCAAGACAAATGGGTTTTTAGGAGAACAAGAGATAAAGTTTTGTGATGATGTTTGTCTATGCAGATGTGAATGGTCTTTCCATCTTCTTCAGGGCTATAAAACTCCCCAGAGTGAGGTGATTTATGGTAGGTTTACTCTCCTTCTTCTTCCTGGGAGTAGACCCGCCCTGAAGAGATAATTTGTGGCAGCCTCATTTCCCAGAAGTTGTTGCCTTTTAGTCATATAAAGGAAGTTCTGAGGTTTTTTTTCTGCATCTGTTGAATCTCAAATATCTTTCAGTTTAAATAATTTTCATATTAACTATGGGGTTCCAAGTGAGTCCTCACAATAGGAAGAAAAGATTTTCTTTTGTTGTTGTTTTTGTTTGTTGGCAATTGAGGGTGAGATTCTTTGCAAGGAGAAGCCTGATTTCATTTTGGCATGTAAAGTAATGGGCATGTTTGATTTTGAAGATTAGTCCCTTCGAGCATAGTCTAAACTTGCTATAGGTTAGATAAATGGCTCTTCACTAGAAATGATGGTAACTATGATGTGTTGGAATCAATGAGCCCCAGGAGGAGAATGAGGAGTTCAACAGAAGGGAGCTAGAGACCCACAAATGTGGCAGAAATGAGACTCAAGTGAAGCAGGAGATGGTGAGGAAAATCATTCTAGAAATGGGAATAGCTGAGAAAACCGGAGATCACTGATTGTTGGTATGATGTCGATTATTTAAATTCTTTAAACGTTATTTTATTATTTTTGGGACAGAGAGAAAGAGAGCAGGGAGAAGTACAGAGAGAGAGGGAGACACAGAATCAGAAGCAGGCGTCAATCTCTGAGCTGTCAGCACAGAGCCCAATGTGGGGTTTCAAACTCATGAACCATGGAGATCATGACCTGAACCAAAGTTGGATGCTTACCCGATTGAACCACCCAGGGCACCCTGATGTGATTATTTAAATTGTTGACTGGGCTATTCTTGTGGAGAAGTGACATAAATTGCCCTCCCAACTTCCCAACTGATTACCTTCTATGTATAAGATTGATTTGGTGGGTTATCACTATGTACATTCTGAGAAATTGAGAGAATGAGAGGCATGTGCATGTGAGAGACGGTTAATATTCATTAATATATTTTGAATTTGCCAGTATGAAAATTATAGACATACAGGGAAACTGGAAGAACCCTAAAGGCAAAATGAGCTTATTGTAGAAGTTGGACGAAGAGGGTAATGGAGGCAGAAAGATTGTGGGCAGATTCAGGCAATTGTTTCAAGTGTTTAAGTTGTGTCATTTGCTGTAGGATAGGTTAAGGGCATGAGGAGAAGTGGGATCTGAGGACTGTGCAGCTGGCTGGTGATTGGTGAATGCATTTACTAAGAAAGGTAGACTCCCTTTCATCTGGGACTTGGCATCCTCCCTGAGAATATGGGAGGGAGGAAAAGGCAGCTGGGCCTTTCACACTTGTTGTTCCTGGGGCCCAGCTGACTCACTTACACCCACAGAGCCCGTATGCCCCAGTTCACAGTGAAAGGAAATGAAACGGGCAGCAGTTCAGCCTCCAGACAGTTGGTGGGGGAGCTATGGGGTTAATGGGAGGAAAAAATATTTTTTTTCCAGGAAGCCTCTGTCAATGTGACTTGATGAGAGCCTGAAGCCAATGCCTTGAGTGAAAGGTGACATTTCTGCTCAGGCTCTTTTCTGAGATAGCAGTGCAATTTTAGTCAGATTCCCACATGGCTTTTCCTGTCACTTTATCCTCAGGCACATATCTTAATCTCACATTGTTCAAGCCAGTCAGTCACTGTCACTTCTCCTTGTTTCAGCAAGGTATTTTTTGCAGGGCTTTCTGGTTTCTTCAAAATCTTTTCAAGGACAATTGTGCTGTTTATAAACGTGGCTGAGGGAAGTGAATGCTTGCTTCTGAGGCATGGCTTGTCTTGGGCTTTCTAAATGGGAAATACAGTTCTCTGGGCATAGGCTTGTCCCTTATATGACACCTTGAGTAAAAAAAAGAGCCAATAATTTTTCAAAAGCCTATAAATAATGTTTTCTGTTTTAGTGCTATGCCTTCCCACATTCCTCTTCATCCCTGAGTAAGTCCTTGGTCCCTTTCTGGGATTGTTCGTCATAACCTCTGCAGGCTCATCTCCTATTTTCCTTCTAAAATTACTTTGCTCATCTCCCAATTCAGCCCACTGGCCTTAGAGGTGGATTTTTCAAATAAACTTTAAAATTTTAGAATAGCGTTAGATAATACAGGAATATTGCAAATACTTTGTAGAGAGTTTCCACATACATACCTTCATGCAGTTTCTCCTATTCTTTGCATCTACATCACTGTAGTTCATTTGTCATAACTGAGAAATGAACATTGGTTCATTACTATGAACTAAACTCTACATATTCTTTGTATCTCACTAGTTCTTTTGGATTATGTCCCTCATCCATTAAATACATTATATTCAGTCATCATTTCTCTTTTTAAACTCCTCTTGGCTCTGACAATTTCAGCTCTCCTTATTTTTGATGACCTTGACGATTTGGAGGAACATTGGTCAGATAGTTGTAGAATGTTCCTCCATTTGAATTTTTTCTAATATTTTTCTCATGATTAGGCTGTGGTTAGAGGTCTTTGGAAGGAAGGCACAGAAGTAAAGTGCCATTTTTTTGCCACATGATATCAAGGCCATATACTATCACATGATTTATCACTGTTGATGTTGATCTTGTCACCTGACTGAGGTGGCTATTGGTCTGCTTTATCCACTGTAATGTTACTTTTTTGGTTTTTTTTTCCCTTTCCATACTCTACTCTTTTGAAGGAAGTCACCAGTGCACCCATACCCAAAGAAAGTGGGGAAGGAACTAGGCTTCACTTCCCAAAGGGAGAATATTCTAGGGCGTCAAAATATGTCACCCTATGGCATTTTGGCAGATGGATTATTTTGAGGTAAAGGCGTTTGAGATTCAACAGTGCAGAAAGAAGCTTTCCTATATCTTCCTTTATATCTGACTAAAAGAAGAAACTTCTAAGGATTGAGACTGCCATAAATTCCCTCTCCTGGGGAAGTTTTATGGCCATGAAGAAGAAGGAAGTTGGTGCCAAGATGAACCTGCCAAAGCAGTGCTTATCTTGATGTGGTTTCCCTCATTGGTTTACCTTACCATAGTTTGCCTCCTTTGGAAGCCTAAAACCCTTTTCCTTTGTTTTGCCACCTCTCTACAAATGTATTGGTCTTTGCTAATATGCTATATAAGCCAAAAGTCTAACCATCTCTTGGAGTTACCCATCACTGTGTTTCTCCCCTGTGAATGCTTGTTCCATGTGTTAATAACGTTTGTTCATTTTCTCTCGTTCATCTGGGGTTTTTTTCATTCTTTTGTGGGGGACTCAGCAAAAATCATGGGGGTACAGAGGAGTTTCCCACCCTTACATTTCTACATAAATTATTTGGAATTTTTCTGTGAGAAAGATCTGTCTTCTCTCCTACATTTGTTTATTAAAAAACTTTTTAATTTTATTTATTTTTGAGAGAGAGAGCACAAGCAGGAGAGGGGCAGAGAGAGAGGGAGACACAGAATCTGAAGCAGGCTCCAGAAGGAAACACAGGATCTGAACTAAGCTCCAGGCTCTGAGCTGTCAACACAGAGCCAACGTGGGGCTTGAACTCATGAACTGAGAGATCATGACCTGAGACGAAGTTGGATGCTTAACCAACAAGGCACCCCTCCTATGCTTATTTATTCAATTGTTTATTAAAATCACTAGGCCTGATTTCATTCCCCTGCCTGGTCTCCTTTTTAGGCTGGATTTTGTTGTGTTCAGCTAATTCCCAAACCTGCTTTTTTTGGATACCATCTCTGTCATCAGTTCTCTCTTGTCTCTAGAGTTTACAGTGCTTGTTGGGGGAAGAAATGTAGAGAAGAGAGGAGTGGATAAACAAGAAAGGGAAGTGTCACAATTGCAGGGTGAAAATGTAGAGAGAGAAGAGACTATAGCTGGACCTAAGACAAGTGAGGTGCTGGAAGACGCATTGGATGCAGGAAATTAGAGCATGAGGTGACTATAAGAATATAATTTCCAGGGAACTTGCAGAAAACATTGAAAGAACACTGGAATTTCTACACTTTAAGGTAAAGGTGATTCTGGGAGCATTCTGTGTTCATTTGAGTGGCAAACATCTAGGTTACATTTAAAGATAAGGAAATAGAATCATTGAGGCCTTAGAGATCAACTCATCAAGTTCCTAAGGATGAAGAATCTGTGGGCCTGAGAGTTTTAACGGATTGCCTAAGGTCAAAGTTGTCCCCAAAGAGCCAGAATTAGAAGTGAGGCTTCCTGATTCCCCATCTAATTCTTATTCCAGGATGTTGCAGCTGTTTCCTTGTAAGCTGATTCAGATACTAATAGAGTGAGGCTTTCCATCCCCTTGGGAAGTTTGAGGCTATAACGAGAAATAGCCTCATGGGATATGAACAACTCAGAGAGGCCAAATTCCCTGTTTGGTGATTTAAATGTTAATACCTTGGCACTTCTCCAGGCAAGTGGGAGATTAGGAGGCAGCTAAGGAGCTGTGCCTATTCTAGGAAACCCCAGTCCCTGTTGTTGGTTAAGTGACTCTTTGTAGTCCTTGAAGACAGGATTAGAGGCTTATAAGAGATTCCTAATGGAACCCAACCATCCTTTCATCTTGTGTCAATGGCAATATTTCTCTTCTCCTCTCTAGACCGGTAGAAGTATCCAGTAGCTACTGTACCCAACATGCTTCTATTAAAAATCTGGACCTTTCTTTGGAAGCAGTTAGTTACTCCAGCACTAATGTCGCTCAGGACAGTTGCACGGTCAACTTCTGTCTGTGTGTTTCTCTGCCAGAGCATCCACTCCTCCACTTTTTCAGAAACCTTAGCTGCTGTTGTTTCAACACCCAGGTAGTCACAGAGCAAAACGCCAAGTGGAAAACAAACCTAAGCATTAAACATTTGGTGGCTTACTTTACTTTCCAGCAAACATCTGGGAATTTGGAATCTGGATAGTTTGGTTTAAAATTTTCAGTTTTCATCTGGTTTTGGTGTTAGGTATACTTCTGCCTTATCTATCTGGGGGCATTTGCCAGCCATGGTCCAGTTTCGGGCTGTGGCTGACAGTAAGCCACCAATCAACCAAATGTGGCAATAAACTTTTGCAAAAGAAAGGTGCCTGTGTGGCTTGGCTGGTTAAGCATCTGACTCTGATTTCAGGTCAGGTCATAATCTCACTGTTCTTGAGACTGAGCCCTGTGCTGACAGTGTGGAGCCTGCTTGGGATGCTCTCTCCCTCTCTCTCTGCCGCATGTGCATGCTCGCACGTGTGCTTACTCTCTCAAAAATAAGTAAATAAACTTTTAAACCTTTGCAAAAGAACACTTGGAAAGTACTAAAAAAGAAAAAGAAAAAAGTAAAAATTCTCCACGTTTCCATTATCAAATATAACAACTGTTTTATATTTTAGTAACATTTTCATCTTGCCATCTTTTCTCTATGTAGGGTATTGTTAAAACATGATTCTTACAAACACATTATACATCTCATATTTGTACTTTGAGTTTTTATGTAACAAATCAGCATTCACAGGCTAGTCAAATAGCAAAATACTATTTTAATTATTACATAATATATGGCTACATCATAATCTACTTAATTTATTCTCTACTATTGTTTATTATTTAGATTCTTTCTAATATTTAGCTGTATAAATAGCTTTTTATCTTAAGCTTTTTCTGAATTTAGAATTTTTATTTGGATCATCACCCAGAATTAAATTGGCTATTGACTGTTTGTAAGGTTTTGGTCGACCACATCTTCAAGAGATTTATATCTTCTAGATTTTTCCCACGAAGCCAAACAGTACCCACATTATGATAGTGATTTGCAAACACTTAGCACCAGGAATTTTTATTTTTTTTAATTTTTAATTTTATTTTATTAAATTTTTTTTAATGTTTATTTTTGAGAGAGAGGGAGGGAAAGGGAGAGAGATACAGAGTGCAAGGCGGGAGGGGTAGAGAGAGAGAGGGAGACACAGAATCCAAAGCAGGCTCCAGGCTCTGAGCTGTCAGCACAGAGCCTGACATGGGGCTCAAACTTATGAACCCCAAGATCGTGACCTGCACCGAAGTCTGACGCTTAACCAATTTAGCCACCCCGGTGTCCCAGCACCAGGAATTTTTAAAAATTACTTATTATTTTATCTTTTAAAACCACTTTTGTCTGCCCCAAAGAAAGTTATGATGTTAGAACTGATATCAATTTATTTGCTATCAAAGGCATATATAGTGAAGTACTTCTTCATTCTCTTGTGTTTTCACAAATGACCAAGATGGGCCAAATGACTCAAGTCAGGTTTGGGTATATCAGATTGAGCTGCATGTTTTCTTGGTTGTATTAGATTGGAAAGAAATCCAGACAGGGTGGGGGAGAATGGGGGCAGGATTGGAGCTAAATTTTTTGGGCAAAACCAAAGTTTAAGGTAGGGGAACCAGGTACATTGTCAGGTTAAAAGGGCAAGAGGACAATGCTGGCTCCAATATTTCTCTATAGAAGATAATTAAACCAAGAGGACATTTTGTATATCGAGTAAGAAGCTCAGAGACAGGGCAGTTCCATAGTTGTATGATGAAACAGTGATGTCACATAGGATCCAGATTCTATCTCACTGATCCCCTACCACAGCCAGCATAGTGGTCTTGCCTTTATGCTTATCTACTCATGATCACAAAGTAGCAATCACATCCTTGTCCAAAGGAGCCTAAGGGGTCCCAAAGCTTTCAAAGACATCCACAGGCAGGAAGAAAGAAAAAGACAGTTCTTATCAGATGTCTTTTGCTCTCTCTTTTTTTAAATCACAGATTGAAATATTTTCTAGAAGCTCCTGACTTGCCCTCAGATGTCACTGGACAGAAAAGGATCTTATATATACATCTGGTCCACACTGGTATGGCAGTCTTAAACTGATCAGATTTCAGTCCCTGGGGAGGGGAAGGGGTACAACCTTTTCTGAGCACTTGGCTGCCCACTATTTGAACAAAAGCAGGGTTCTTTTAGCAAGGAAAGAGGGTGGATTTGCTAGGTATATAGAGAAAAACACCTGCGACAGTCAGCATTTTGGTTAGAGGAGGAGACCAGGTGATTTCTTTGTGTTGGTTTTGTATAGAAAAAAAATGTTTCTTAAATTTGGAATTTCTTCTCTTTTGGAGTAATTTGTGTATGTGGAAGGGAAAAGGGTGATTAAAATTATGAAGGCTAAAGTTCTTCCAAGGCCATTCCTAACTCCTCTACAGAAAGATGGGGAGATAAGCCCACCAGTCACAAGTAGTTTAAGTGACATGGGAGAGGAAGAGTAGACTTTGAAGTAAAATAAAGAAGTTGAAGTTATTTCCTATAAATTATGTTGGGGATACATGACTTATAAGGGCTATCTTCTGAAGGATGCTCGCTCAGACTGATAAAGAAAATTCAGAGGCAGAGCAGTCAATAAACAACAAACAAGAGTGGAGAAGAACCATTTGATTTCTTCTAGGTTGTTTGAAATATTGGAACTAGTTTATGGAGCCATAGGAGTGTGGGATGCCAGGATGGAAATCTTGAAATCCATAGGTTTCCAATTCTCATGCCTATTTCATGTCCACTAAACTCCATAAGAAGGCTTTAATGTCACACAACAGCTGAAGAATTGGGTTTACTATAAAGGATGCTCCTGTTTGCTCTTCCAAGATTAAATAGTATCTCCTCTGGCAAGCTTGTTTTGATTTTCAAGGCAGTGATTGGTTCTCTTTCTGTGGGACTTCTTGTCAACCTGTGTAATCTCACCCCTAAGGTTACAGTGATTACCCATATTTCTATAGCCTGTGGTTTAATGCAACAAACATATGGTAGTAACTATATGAATAATGGAGATTGAATTAACAAGCATGAGATTAAATAAATGACAACATGAAAAAAAGAAATTCCCTTTGTTCTTTTGGAAGAGTTGGAGTAATCAGCATAGAAGATTTAAAAAAAATATACATGTACAATAGCTTTTTTTCTTGAACACTCTTCTTTCATCTCTTATAATCCTATGTAAACAAATCCCTTATTTCTAATGCAGTAGAACTTCACCCAGCCTTGAAATTAATAGCTCAGTATTCTAAATAAATAAATAAATAAATAAATAAATAAATAATAAAAGGGACAGATTGTGTTATCAGATTTGTGCCCTGAAACCAACCATCTCCTGCCTCTTCTGTACAGTTATAAGACCTAAATATGTTTGTAAAAAGCCTGTTTACTCATAAACAGGCTTTTTTATGCTAATAAAGATGGAAGTCTGGAATTTTACCTTTCTTGTTTAAATACATTTTATTGGAATATGTTGGCTTTTTAATCTCAACAATGAGTAAGTTTTTAATGTGAATTGCTAAAGAAAAAAAAGGCTTAGAAACCTCAAATCAGATTCTATTCCATATATTAGGTATTCCCAGAATCCTAAGACATAGTAATATTTATTAATAGCATTATCCTACAGTTTGTGCCTCTATAGTTCTTATAGTAGCACACTTATGCCAAGTATGGAATCAGGTGGTTTTAAAAGACATGAAAATGGCCAGGTTTGATCCTTGGTCAGTTTTCCATAAAATAGATATTATTATAGTCACATAGAGAACTGTTTAATATGGGACAATAATCTTGGAAAGAGCACTGGCCAAGGAGGCATAATAGTCAAGATTAGATCTTGGCTGTACATCATATCATTCACTAATTCCTTCTGAGCCTGTTTCCTTCTCAAGAATCTAAAGATGATGCTGTAAGTCTTACCTATCTTATTAGTAGTTTTGAGATACAATGAAATGAGTGTACCAAAGGACTGTGAAACCTGTAAAAGTTATAAAATTGTCAATTATTATAATTATTAGTCACCAGAGCCACAGACACAGTGGTTTGAAAGGGGATATAGCTACTCATTATCAAGAGGAAAAAAAAAACAGTGGGTCAGTGGAGTCATATCCATGTGCTTATATATTTTATAAGGAAAAATCATTGATTAAATGTGGTATATTTGTCACCTTGTCTGGTCTTAGACATTATTTCCATTGTGACTTGATCAGAGAAGTTGTGAAGTTAAGCAGTCATCTAGGAACAAAAGGATCCAAAGTTTGCTACACACTTAAGAACAGGTGAGGAAAAATAAAACCTAGAGATATAAAAAGAAAGTGGAAGGATGGGCAGGAAAGAAATCTATTTTCTATTAAACAGTGTACATAATCTCTTTGAAGTGTGTATGTCTGGTGTGAGGGAAGAGAAAGCAAAGAAAGTAGAATAAGAGCACACTGGCTTTTGATTGCTAGGGATGAAGTAGAGCTATTTAATCTTCAGATTGCCCTCACACTGTGTGCATCTATTGTGCTGTGGTTGAACTCTAAGAGGCAGTACTGTTGTGCCTGTTAATTTCAGCACAGTGTGAAATTCCCCCCTTACTTAAAGGGAATGGTTAGTTCAATTGATGCACATTTAACTGAATCCACAAATCAATAAACCACTTGGATAAAAGTAAAGTGTGAATCTTCCTGAATGGTCTCCTGATAGGAGAAAACAAAGAATAGCAATAAGATCTGAAATCCCCAACTGGGAATTAAGCCTGCTTTCCTCTGCCTGGCTTAGCAGATGACGTCAATTGGCTATGACTTATGAATGTTATCTCTATAACCCTCTTTCTACGGGCCTCTCGCTCTTCCAGCTGAGCGTCTACAGGCTAGTGTACAATTTCATGTCATATCTTGAGAATCAGTGGAGCACGGTTTTTAACTTACAGTGAAACTGGGCAGTGGGACAGGAGCTGGTGGAACCAATCCAACTGCAGGTTCTGAAATATGAAGTCTGCTGGGTAAGGCACAAGATCATGGAGTATGGCAATCTTTGGGCACAGTCCAAACCACGGACAAAAACCAGTCTGCGTGTAGTCACAGGGCACATAACTGGGCTGGGGTTAAAAGGCAGGATTCCAGGGATGGGAGCCAAGGCAGTAGTCCATTTTACCAGCTAGAGCTCTTGATTGAAAGCAGCAGAAACTTATGTTAGCTATCTAAGACAAAAGAGGATTTATTATAGGGTGATCAGAGACTTGCAAAATTGATTAGAGGTTGGAGGCTTGGCTTGGGGGAAAAAAAGTAGAAGTATTTACAAAAAATCAATTCCCAGTGGTTTAAAAGACCTAAATGTGAAAGATAAAATTGTAAAGCATTTTAGAAGATAGTGCAGGAAAGTATCTTCATGAAGTCAGGGTTGGGAAGAATTTTCTTACAAGACACAAAAAATATTATCCATAAAGGAAAAGATCACTTTTTCTACTACATTAAAATTAAGAACTCTATCCATCAAAAAACACTTTAAAAAAAAAAGAGTCAAAAGGCCAGCTACAAGAGTGGAAGATATTATTTTTCATATTTAGCTACCAAACACCTAGATTCAAAATATACTGAGAGCTCCTACAAATATGAAATATGAAAAGACATATTGAGCCGATAGAAATTGTACATAGATCTTGAACAGGCATTTTACAAAAGAGAAGAAATTAAAATGGCTGATAAGTACATGAAAAGGCTCTCAGCCTCATTAGAAATAAGGAGAATGCAAAATAAAACCACATGAGGCATCCTTACATAGTCACCAGATTGGCAACATTAATACATCAGATAATACTAAGTAGAGGTGAGAATGTAGAACAGGCCTTTCATCCACTGCAGGAACACAAATTGGTGCAAGCACTATGGAAAACTCATTCCCATTATCTCCACAAAACTGAGCACACACATACCCAATCACCCAGCAATTCTACTTGGAGATGTTTATCTATGATAGAACAGACCTATAAATAAATTTACAGAATAAAATACATCTATGCAACGTGGACAAATCTCATATACTATATAATGTTTCAAAATAGACAAAGAGACAGAACTAAACTGAGTTATTTAGTAATGAATCTTCAGGTGATAGAAAGAAAATAAGAGTCACAATAGACAGGTCACAAGAGACCTCTCTAGGAGAGAGGAAGGGGATTATGATTGGGGAAAGGGCACATGGGAGGGGGAGAGTAGGCACTGGTAATGTTTGCATCATGCAAATGAGGACAAGTCGCCAGGCATAACACATGACATCTACCTGCTAGAGTCAAGTTCACTGGGGAAACTCATGCAGTGAGTATCAGTGGCACATGTGCATGTCCCTGGGCAGCACACAGATAACCAGCAGAGCCAGATATAAGACTCTGAGTCAGGGATTGCAACCCTTGGCCTTTGGAGCTTTTTACTGCAGTGATAGAACCTTGGCCTTGGCCCTACCCCACCAGCTTAGTCCCTGTGTATGATGTAGCACCATGCCTACAAACCAGGGGCTGGCCTGGTAGTTATAGCTCAATGACATGGCAAGTAAGTGGCAGGACTTGCCAAATCAGCATTCCCCCTCTCCTGGGATATTCAAAGAGACTGTGATCCAAGCCTTACAGTTAACCAAGATCAATTGCCTTAAACACCAGCCTGCAGCCCATTTCCAGGGAACATTGCATGAAACCAATTTTTTTTCTCAGAGACCAACTTACAGGAGAAAGAGTCTTGGGCAAATTTAACTCCTACATCTGGCTTTAATTTTCCTACCTGTTGGTGAGGTTTCACGGTTGTTTGTATTATAATTATCTGCCAAATTTTACACATCCTTTATATACTTTTCTTATGTATGCCTTATTTTACAATTAAAAAAACCAAAAATATTGGAATCAGGAGGACTCTAGGAGGTGTGGGCCGGTGGGGGGGGGGTGCACCACGGCCAAGATTCCTGTGCTAACACAGCCTGGTTCTCAGGCTGCCACGACACACCCTTGCATCACTCACTATTGACTCAGAGTCCCAGGACAGAGGAGAATTACCAGGCAGTGATAGTCTCCAAATGTACTACCTGGCAGGCTATCCCAGAGGCCACAGGACAGAAAACCTCATGAACCAAATTAAGATGCTCAAATGACATGATTTATTCAACTGAATTTAAACACATGGTGAGAAGCAAGGGGAAAGAGCTGAGGTAAGTTAACCCACATAGCATAGGAGCACATGGAACGAGAGGGCCATAGAATCTAACTCTTAGGATATGCAATGTTTGTATGCCTTTCCTGTCTATGCCCCATGAGTCTTCACCACCAAAAGTGTGTTTGCAGAACCAAAACTGGGGTTTGAGCAAATGGCCCACAGACGGATGATGCCCTGGGCCAAAGACACACACTTGCTCTGTTGGACAGATACAGGGACAAGTGCAACTAGCCATAGCTGGACAGTGCCAAATATTCTGAAGAGCAGCCACGGATTTTATTTGTGTTTTGTGGGCAGAAAACACATGGTGCCGGAATGGGTATCACCAGTTGGTGATGAATTAAAGCATCACATATATTAAGTGCTGCAATATAGTGTATTTAAGTGTATGTGTGCTTAGTACCCATGTGCTGTAGAATATAGCAACAATATTGTTGGTCCTTTCATTGTTCTCTATGTTGGACACACACATGCTCTACTTGCTAGCTTCTTATGCTCGTCATACTCTGTAGGATCTGCCTACATCCAACAAACTTTTTGCTCACTAGCTATTTACCTATACTGAAGCACCTTAAATGTTTTGCCTATTTTTATTAGATACATGCTTATTTATTTGATAGAATTGATTATTCTCAAAGCACATGCACATGACACATCTGAATGACTGAAACTAAGTCATGTACCCATTTCACTGATGATGCCAGGACAAAGAGAAAATAATGCAGCCCCTTTGGGTTGTGATGTAAGGAAGTGAGCTGTTATCCTTACCAAAAATATTCATAAATACTCATAAAGAAGAATTTCCCTATAAAGGAGATCAGAGTGCAAATAGGAAGTAGGAAATTAGATACTATATGGCCCTAATGAACAAATGCCTACCACAGGCAAGAGGAATATTTGCAAGGGAGTGAAGTTTGGGAATAAAGCTAAAGTATTGCTGTTACTGGAAATGAGGCATTGCTTCTGCGTTGGCTAAGAAGCAGTTGGTTTGAGTCTGAATGCAGGCATAATGAACTGGGATGTTTAAGAACCTCTTTCTTCGGGTCAGAATGCTTCATGACTGCTACTATAAAAGTTGGGCTGAGCTTCCACACTTGATCTTAGCCAAAAGGCCGAGAAGCGATGAGGCTGAGCTTCCAGATAGTGATTAGATGTCTCCAAGTATGGAGAGTGGAAGGAATGCAGTAGCTCTGATTAGCCTGGGCCTGAGAATGTGTCTCAGATTTCCTGGAGTCCTAGCCAGCCATGAAGTTCTGCATTTCTGGTAATTGTTATAGAGACTTGTTAATGAGAAGTAGAGCAGTTTCCACCCATCATTCCTCTAACATGTTGCTTAGATAATGAAGGGTCTCTCTTCTCTCTTCTCTCTCTCTGTCTCTTTCTCTCTCTCTCTCTCTTCACACACACACACACACACACACACACACACACACACTTTCAAAAGAAAGCTATACTAGAATTGTCTCTTGACAGAAAGTTATGTGGTGGTCAGTAACTACCTTTAGATGATATCTGAGGCTCTGGACAATGTAAATAATCTAGAGGAGCCTTGGGTTACTCAGCAACCTAATTTTTTAGTTATTCTCTAAGAGCTATCTTGGAAAATTGCTTAAAGTTCTATCCTAAGCTTGAGTGCGACCTAAGATTTGAAAAATCTTTGAGGAAGTTGTCTACAGTCCTTCGCCACTCTGATTGATTAATATAGTCCTTTTATTAATCCCAACCAGAAACACTTTCCAAAGTGGCCTTTCTCCTCACCCTCCTCCATACAAATTATAGAAATGTGCTCTGTAAGTAGAGCTGATACTGTACCTACTCTTAAGTAGTGTCTGGACAATGATACATAAGACTTCACAAACATCTCATTTTCATCTTCCCGTATTTCTCCCACAGGGCACAAAGGAATTAAGGCCCTGGGAGCAGTTCTTTAGAAAAAGGTAAAATAATAACAATTATACAGATATTAAAAGATGAACATGCATTAATGATTTTATTTTACTCATATATGTGGTAAAGGGGATCAGAATACACCAACCCTAAATATGCCACTTTGGCACAAGGATTATTTTGAGTTAAAGGCAACTGAGAGGCAACAGATGCAGGAAGTTCTCTGCCTTCCCCTTATCTGCCTAAAGCAGGGCATAAGTTTCCCTTCATGAAGATATCTGCCCCCTTCTACCTACAGATCCCCCACCCTTCTCCCACCCCAGAAGATAAGAGCACTCTTATCACTGGAGACAGAGCCTACACCACAATGAGTTTGTACAGCAGATCTTACTAAAATAAGACTTTATTTTCCATTTTTCCCCCAGTAACTTCCCAGTGATTTATCAGCTCTTGAAGCACAACCTTCTTTTCTTTGTTAAAATGGTACGTAACCCCAGAGTCCAACTCTTCTTTGCATTTTACTTCTTTTCTGTGAACTTCAGTGCCTATAAACATTAACAAAAATTGTGTGCCTTTTCTCCTACTATTTTGTCCTTTATTAGTTTAATTCTCAGGCTTCCTGGTACTGTACCTAAGAGGGTAGAAAGAAAGACAGAGGGAACCAGGCAGAAACTATAGCTGGTTCAGAGGAAAAGTCTGCAAACTTATCTGGCTAGCAAAGGAATGCTGAAATGAATTTCCATTGTAGGCAAAAATTATATTTTACCCTGGGGATAAGGAGAATCAATTAAATCTCTACCACACTGGACAGCATTTACATGTGTATCAGTTATTTACAACTCAGAGGGATTACAACATAGCTCAAAAAAAAAAAAAAGGTTAGAATCTGGTAAATTGGAAGGATGTGCTATATGTCAAAGATGCATAGTTTTTTTTTTTCTTTACTGAAACACAGTTTTTTTCTATGAAATGCAAAATAGCTAATACTGATTTTTTGTTGACTTCTCTCAACCATTAATATTTTTTTGACTCAACCATTTCCTTAACAGGCTTATTGTACAACAGGGTCTTACCCAGAGACTTTTAATATTCTCAAGGTTAATGTGCTGGAGTTGTAAGGATTTTTGGAAGAACACTTCAAGAAGCCCTTAGGGTTGCTTGGGATTGGATTTTAGGTGCTTAGCTTTAGAGAACTGGGAAATCAATTACTATTGCCAGCTTCCTGGATGTCAAGAATGGCCACTGTTTCACACAATCCCTGCCAGATAATAAAGCAGTCAACATTTTCCCCATTCATAAATCATTCATACCAACTGTTCAACTTGACATTCTCCTTAAAGAATTCACAGTATTTGTGAATTCTTGTGATACTTGTGCATGAGGTCTCTATAATTAAAAATGTTTATATTACATATTCTGGCAATGCTGTTTGTGTTATCCTCACAGTGTTATTTGCTGCTTATGCAGCTTCTGGGGAAAATAGATACAGCCAATCCTCATTATTCTCAGATTCTGTATTTGCAAATATCTACTTGCTAAAAACCATTCATAATTCCCAAATCAAAATTCAGTGTATTTTTGTAGTCATTCACAGACATGAGCATGGGCAGGGTGGTGAAAATTTGAGTCACCTGACACATATTCACAACTGAGGTGGAACAAGGTGATGTTCTGTCTTCTTGTTTCAGCTCTCATACTGTAGCCAGTGTCCTTTTCATGGTTTATTTAGTGTCACCTTTTTCAAATTTTTGTTTGTGGGTGATTTCTCTGTTTAAAATGGCCCTCAAGTGCACTGCTGAAGTTCTGTCTACTTTTTCTAGCTGCAAGAGGGCTGTAAGGTGCCTTATGGAAAAAACATGTGTGTTAGATAAGTCTCATTCAAGCATGAGTTATAGTGCTGTTAGCCATAAGTTCAATGTTAATGAATCAACAATATATATGTTTAAAAAGGTGTCTTTAAACAGAACCACACCTAAAACAGGTTATATAAAAAATGCTCTCAAGATTCTATCCCTGGATTTCCCCTTTGAGCAATGATTTAATATTCACTAATTCAGTGTTTGCAGTGACTTTATAGAACATACGTATCAAGAACAACAAGAATCAATTGTATCTATCTCAGAGCATGTTGGTGTGGACAGTGATGACTTTTCTTCCTGGTTAATGTGCAGACCTCTTCTTGGCTTTTCTTTTGTGGCTAAAATTTATATCGTTTGGTTTACTTGAAGATATTTGCTTGTGTCAAACCCTTGTCAAGAGATGGTTAAAGAAAGACAGCAGTATTCTTTTGGAAAGCGTTTTCTCCTTTTTTTTTTTTTTTGAAGGGATGGAAATACAATCTAAACACGATGTCCCTCTTGTTCCAGATTGTGCTCAGTTACTAGTGAATTAATTGCCTGAATACTTCATCCTTAGCAGTTCATAGAATTTCAAGTGGAATCCCATTTATATGGTTTTCATTGCCCTTCTAAATTCTGATTAGCCTTTCCATTGACACCTTGGCCCTTTCACTTCTTGTGGGTTTTGAAAAATTATAATGAATGAATGAGTGCTGGGCAGATCTCATTTATTTTACAGCTCTGTGCGCTTGTTTCTTTGAAGGGAAACCATGTGGGCCCCCTGCACACACACACACATTCATGTGCGCATACACACACACACACACACACACACACACACACTAATTGGGGTCATATGGGAGTAAAGACCTGGAGATGGGGAAGGAGGGAGAGATGACAAGATTCCAAAAGGAAACTTGTTAAATACCACTGCATAGAATAGTTTTAGATAGAACAATTGCCCTGAGGGGCTAATGCCAGCTAATAAGAGGTTACTGCTGCAATAACATTTTACCCCTACTTTTGACAATAAAATGCAAACCAGATTGGAAGTGGTGAGGGAGAGCAAACCATGTAGGTGAATTGAGTTAGGTACCTGACTGCCCTTAGGCAACCTCAGTTTTGTTTTGTGCCAACCTCCCTTTGAACGATCACTCCGTTTTCTCTCCAGGTGCAAATAAATGGCTTGGCCTCTTTTTCTACTCAGAGAATGGGGTCTGTTCTCCATCATTATCACCTTCACACAAACCAAACTTTTTATATTTCTTCTGTCAGATATTTTTCATTTTTACCTTATCATTGCAACATGAAAGAATGGTCCTTTCCTAAAGAAATTCCAAGCACGGGTATATGAATGGAGGCAGAAAGAGACTGACTATAAAAACACTAAAATTATGCCATATGGGAGTTGATCTTTTTTGGGACAAGTAAAAGCTCAGGAGCATTGACATCTGAGAAATAATACAGGGAAGGAGACTTAAGGGTCTGGGCTATGCCACTCACCAGCGTGTGAATTTGGATAATTTTTATAACCTTTCAAAGCCTATTTTCTCATCTATTACAGGGTTCAACAAACGTTGTATGTAAAGGGATAGATAATAAATATTATAGGACTGGTGGGCCATATAGTCTCTGGTGCAAGTATTTAGCTGTGCTGTTGTAGGGTAGAAACAGTCATAGACAATATATAAACTAATGGGCATGCTGTGTTACAATAAAATCTTATTGCCAAACACAGGCTGCAGGCTGAAATTGGCAGGCCAGATTTGGCCCACAGGGCTGTTGTTTGTTGACTACTGACCTATAAAGTGGTGATAATAATAGTACCCAATTCCAGTGAGTTGGGAAGATGATATGGATGTAGTACATGTAAAATATTTCATGTAGCATCTGGTTTATAATAAGTGTCTTTGCTAAAAAGATAATTTAAAAAAGGATTTAAAAATCATAATTTTCACACAGGTATAAAATGAACATGTGTTAAAGATTTCAACTCATTATTAATGATGGGATCAGGCAGATAGCGTATCTGGTTCAAAAGATATGTTTAAAAAACCCCAGAGATTTATAGATCAAAAACAATGACATTAATTTGCAAACCGACACAAAACTGGCTTGGAGGAGGGAAGTGTGTCCTTTCACCAGACAATTCATTTACATGTTCATAGTCAAGAGTCGTTTTCATTGCGTTTTAATTTCCTACAATTTACAGAGTTGAAAAATAGCTCAAAGGTGATGAAAAGACAGAATCAGATGACCCAGAATGCTATGCTCTTAACAATGCATAATTTGCCACTGGAGAAATCCAGTAATCTTATTTGCTGATTCCAAGTTTCTTTGTACACTCAAATCTTGCTATTATCATTATTGCTCGATGTCACCTAGGGTCACCCTGTTCTTTGAGACTGAAATGGAATTGGCTTAAATTCCATTTGTGTGTGCTCCAGTGTTTTCTTCTAAATCAAGACTGGTTTGAAGTTCCTGATTCTATTGTGTGAGTTCAGCGGGTGATTGCCTCAATGAAATGTGCTGTGATGTTCCCTTTTGGCATGGTGTCACCCTGTATGAGCTGAGATCCCAATGACCCCATGCCCCTGAGGTATCACCAG
The DNA here is from genome assembly GCF_007474595.2 of Lynx canadensis. Taxonomy (NCBI): domain Eukaryota; kingdom Metazoa; phylum Chordata; class Mammalia; order Carnivora; family Felidae; genus Lynx; species Lynx canadensis. The sequence continues at coordinate 125,595,563 of NC_044308.2, forward strand.
CCTGAAGGTCTATGAATGCAAGGGGCAGTAAAACATAGGTATCCCAACAATGCAAATAGTTTAAAATTACCATGGCTTCCATTAGGGATTTCCTACTGGCTGACATTTGTTAGACTCTAATCAGTTTCTCAGCTCTTTCTCTCCTACTCCTTCCTTACCTACCTTCCTTTCTCAAACAGGTTTAAATTCTTGTTCATTTTTTATGTTAAACAGCTTAACTATCTTTTTATTTTACAGTCTCCTTAGAAAGTATGATTTGATAATCTACCAAATTTGGGTATACTTTGGGTATACCCAAAGTAGCTTATCAAATTATTGAATTAAAGGAAGGCCATGTGCACAGTAGAACCTACTGTGAACCTACTGGGTGTGGTTTCAGATAGATGTGTTTCTTTCTTGTTTATTACTGTTTTATCATCATCATTAGGAGGAGGTAAATCAGGGGTACAAATGGGACTGTTTGGCAAACAGCTACTTCTGCAGGGTGCTGTGTGGCTTTCATGTGTCTTATTCAGTTACCTTTTCCTTCTTTCCTTCCTTCCTGCCTTTCTGCCTTCCTGCCTTCCTGCCTTCCTGCCTTCCTTCCTTCCTTCCTACACAAATTAGATATATTTTTAAACTGTGATTAACATCTTTTCTCCTCCACAGGGAAATCACAAGACACACAGAGGCAATGTCAAGTCCCAGCAAAGGTGTCCAAGTGTTGGGATATCTTCAAGGGTTCCTTAGGCATTCTCAGTGTCAGTAGACAAGTAGGCCTACCTAAAATGGTACTTAAACAATTATGCAGAGAAAATAAATTGGAGATTGACAACTCTTCTCTTTTAGGAAATCAGTGGTAGACTTTTGTCAGCCTGCAGAAATTCAGACTTGAATCTAAAGGTTAGAAGATACACAAATAGTCCTTTTAGGTTTGGTGGTCTAAACTAGCATCTTGGGTTTAACTATTAGTTATAGTTGGGGTAAGGAAAAAATGTGAATGATTTCTGAAATTTAGTGGTTGTTCCAACTGGGCCTTCCCTCTCTGCCTTTGTGTTTTACTTGGCTATTTGACAACAATATAAATTGTAGAAAACTGAAAATAGTGCAAATAATTTCCATTCATAGAAATACAAATTATGGAAGCACCTGGGTGGCTCACTCAGTTGAGCCTCTGACTCTTGATTTTGACTCAGGTCATGATCCCAGGGTTGTGGGATCAAGCCCCTGTGTTAGGCTCTGTGCTGAGTGGGGAGTCTGCTTAAGATTCTCTCCCCTCTCCCCTGAACATGTGCTCATTCTCTCTCTCCCTCTCAAAAAAAAATAATTAAAAAAAAAGAAATGCAAATTTTGTTTAATGTGTGTTCAAGCTGCACTGTAAAGTAGACTGGTGTTAAAGAAAAAAAAATATTCTGACCCTTATTAAAATGGTAAAGAAGACTTTATTCAAAACTATTGTAATAGGGGTATTTTGATAGGAGAGAAAGATTGGGCTCAACTCCAAATATAGCAGAGACAGTTGGGAATTTATAGCCAACAAGCAGAGTGAGAAAATCAGTGGATGGAAAATTACTAAGAGGGTACATCAAGGATAGGGGTTCTTGCTAGATTGGCCTAACAGGATTCTTGTTAAAGGCAGGCCAAGGGCTTATTTGTCAACATTGGAGAATGAGAAACTTGATCAGATATTAAGGATGATCAGATACGAATGATGAAATAAGCTTACTTAGCAAAATTCTTGCTAGTTGAGACAAGGGCTCAGAGAACCTGATTAAATTTGGCTAAAGACAGTCTTTGTCACTAGTTAGGGTAAGTCTCCTTGAATAAGGTAAGATTTGAGCAAAGGCTTGAAGGACACAAGATAGTTGGCCTTACAGATATCTGGGTGATTTGTGTTCCAGGTGGAGGAAACAACAAAAGCCCTAAGGCAGAAGTTTGCCTGGCAGAGTGGAGGAATACCAAGAAGGCTACTGTGATGGCCACCACAGTGTATCCATTGCACTTCTTACAATGATATTAACATTCCTTCCATTTTTCTGGCTAGACTTTGTGAGCATATTACATGAATTTTGTTTTATACCACTAAGATTTGGGGTGGTTTGTCATACAGCAATAACTAGAATATCAACAATGACTGAATTTAAGTGAATAAAGAGAAGTGTAGATTAAGGTGAATTCAGAATGGCATTAACAAGGCGGGGGGGGCAGAAAATATAGGACATTATTGGCCAAAGTAAACACTGAGTTTTATTATAAGTGAAAAGAATGAATGAATGAATGGATTATTGGGAAAGATGAACTCTTAAAAGACAATAATTATTGTGCCCATTAATCAATAGGCTCTATAGTGAAGTGAAAAAAAACATGTGGTTGAATCTCAATGCTACCACTTATGATTTTAGTCATGGAAGTATTATGTGAATATTTTGGTCTTAATTTTCTTTTTTAAAAAGTATTTATTTATTTATTTTGAGAGAGAGAGAGAGGCAGAGAAAGGGAAAGAGAGAGAATCCCTAGCAGGCTCCATGCTGTCAGCACAGAGCCAGATGCAGGGCTTAGACTCATGAACCATGAGGACATGACCAGAACAGAAATCAAGAGTCAGACACTTGACTGAGCCATCCGGGAGCCCTGATCTTTATTTTCCTTATGTGTAAAATAAGGTTATGCTATGAGGATTATATGTTATAATGCATACACTAAGCACCCAATATTTGTTAGATTTCTTAACTGCTCCCTTTCACTTATTGAATATGTTTGATTGCCCATCACAGTGAAAGGGATTGGATTTAATCTCCTTCACCATTTACAAGAACTAAGTCCAGTAGAATGGAAAAGACAAAGAGGCACATTTTAGCTCTGGATAGGCCGGTAAGGGTCAATAGCATATTATTGCATTGCAGTGTCAGCATTACCTGATACTGAATCTGACTATATTTACTAGCTTTGTGACTTTAGACAAGTTACTTACATCTTCAAACGCACATTTCCTTTATTACTAAAATTTCACTCATTATAGAACCTGCCTCATGAGTTTGTTTTAGATTTAAATATGGTAATCTATATAAAGTGCTTAGCATGGTGTTTGACACTCAATATATATCAACAATTTACCCCCAGTTGGAACAAGGAATGTCCAGTGAAGACTAACTTCCCTTACTGGAAATGTTAAGGGAAATATTGCATGTCTATCCAAAGAGGAAGTTTCTTCATTGACCAGTTCCAATTCTAAATTCCATGTTTCTCAGTTCCTTTCATTAGATCTTTGGTTTCTTTGATCTGTAACTATATCAACTAGATTTTCTATTTTCATCTTTTGCATGTGGTCCTAGGTAATGAGATTGTATTGGTTGGGATGCACTAAATTTTGCTCTAATAACACAACTCCAAAATCTTACTGGATTAACCAAACAAAAAGTTATTTCCCATTTACGTTAACATTTCCATTGTGGGTTCACTGAGAGCTGAAGGTAGGGATGGGATGGGAGTTTCACTCATTTGTTGCTCTTGGATTCAAGTTAGTAGAATGATCATTATATTGAACGTTGTAATTCATAGTGCCAGAGGAAAATGAAAGTTCTAAGCAGTACTTTTTAAACTATCTGTGGTAAAAGACCAGTTTTTATTTATTTTATTTCTAATCTGTTATGGACCAGTACTTTTATAAAATATGGTAAAGATAAATCATTGATCACGTGTTTGAATGTTGCAGCAGTGCTAAAGTACTATTATTTTCATCTTTATTTTCATCTTTGTACTTATCTTTTCATGGACTAAAAATAGTTTATGGACCAGTGTGCAGCCCGCACTTGGAATACTACTGATCTGAAGGGTCTCATGCTGGTAAATACTCTAACCTAGAAATAACATCTCATTTCCTTTCAAAATTCATTGGCTAATACTAGTCATATGTTCCTTCTCCCAACAGTGAGAAAGTCAAGGAGTTCAATTCTGTTGAGTACCCTCAAGATGGAGGGAGGGATGAAAGGAATATTGAAGAATTCTTATGATTATCACACTGATCACAAGAGCCTTTTTATGAAATACAGATTTCTAGGAATAAGCTGGGAGACTTTGATTTAGTCAGTGGAGGAGGAGTAACTGTAATCAGTACTTACAAGGAAAAAAAAAATCTTCCAGTTGATTTAATTATTCACAGGAACTATGTCCTAGGTGAAAAACATATATTCATCTCATAGATCATGAAGGAAACTTGAAACCATCTTGTATTAGTCCCGGTCCTCTGAGATGCAGGTTCAAAGACAGAGCTAAACATGCATGGATTTTTATCTGGGGAAATGTTTGTGTGAAAGGAAATGGAGAGGGAGTAAAAAAAACTGGGAGACTCAGCAGACCATAATGGAAGTCTGATCGCAAGTGAAGGAGAGAAGTTTGGGTCAACACATTATAGACAGCTATGCAGTCTCAGAATGAACCAGCAAAGCTATTGGGGATACTGAGCCAAAGTTGGATGCCAGCAGAATACTATGTCTTCTAGGAATCTGGGTCTGCCTTGTGCAACTCCCCCCACCTCACACTACCCCCATACTCAGTCATTGTCTGAGAGTAGCCTTGGCACAAACCAGGCAATGAATTTCAAAGCACAGCAGCTGAGGCCCTTGGTCAAGAACACTCTCCATGTAGGAGGTTTGCAAGGCATACGCTCATGGCTGCCACGTGCCCTCTCTCTAGTCTTCTGCCTTCAGAAATTTTAAATATTTATTCCCATTTTATGAATTAATTACTGAGGTCAAGGGTGCTTAGTGGATTAAGGCACTGGCACAAGGTCCAGAGTTATTAAATTTGGAAAGAGAAACCAGAACCACTTATACCCTGCTGTCCCTAGTGATACACTTATGGCTTCCCTAATTGAAAATATTTTTAGTGGATATTAAATTATTTTGAATTTTAATCTGCCAAGCACTTCTCCTTTTTGCTAGCAGCAGTACTATATTCTTTCAGTCATGAAATTTTTGTCTTGGTGTGGTCCCATCTGCCTGACCATAAGCAAGTCCTCCAGGAAGGAATACCCACTCAAATTGGGCCAATTATCTTCTTCCCTGGGACTTTCAAAGTTCGAACATCCTGACTGCTTGGGATAGAAGGCTGGGGAGTTGTTGGCAGTCATGCTCCCTGCTGTGGTTTAAGTTGGTTTCTGGGAATGGAATAAAAATGCACAAGGAAACAGAGATGAGACAACTGATGGCAATACCAATTGTCCTTGAGGTTCAGCTGCACTTCCTATCTTCCGACCTTTATATAAGACACCCAGTATCCTTCTAGCAATTTCCCGATTTTGCCTAAACTGCAGTGATCTTCTGTGCCCATCTTGGCCTTGAATATGGGTATGATCTTCCATCTGCCAGTTAGGATTTTTGGGTCTCGGTTTTCCTTATCTTTAAAATGGGGCTTAGAATAAATGATCTCTAAGGTCCTTTGTAATTCTATAAGTCTTTTATCTAAAAGAAAGTTCTATGTTTGAAGAGGATATAATTTCTTTTGGACCTGTTTTGCATATAGGAATTGGAGACCTGGGATGCCAATTGATATATGTGAGGTCGGACTTTTTGTCTTCACTGGAAGAATGAATGCAGCCCTTCCTGCATTGGTAAACAGCTGGGTTTTCTTAACAGTGACCTATAAAGTGGTCTGAAGAGCCATATCCATTTGTCTCTCTTCTGTGATATTTTTGTGTTACCATCTATTTTGTATATTTCTATAACAGGACTTGATTTAATGGCAGGAAAAAGGAAATTCAAAACGATAACTCTGGAGGTGGCAATAATAACATTTCCACTGTAAATAATGTAATAAACACTAGCATAGTTCTATATATGTATGCTTTATAATTTCTTACTTAGTATTGGGTGCCTGGTGTGACTCAGTCAGTACAGCATGTGACTCTTGATCTCGGGGTCATGAGTTCAAGTCCCACATTGATCGTGGAGCCTACTTAACTAGTGGGTGAAGGTATGAGTAAATAGGTGATGGGGGTTAAGGAGTGCATTTGTTGGGATGAACATTGAGTATTGTATATAAGTGTTGATTCACTATATTGTACACCTGAAACTAATATTACATTATATATTAACTAACTCAAATTTAAATAAAAACTTTAAAAAAATAAATTTTAATTCTTAAAAAGTTTTCCATTTAATTCTCAAAAGTTTTCTATTACTTGAAAATTGGAAGAATTTATTGACTTTAAAAAAATCTGCATGTATTTTAAGTTTGTTGGCCAGGGAAGAAACTAGAATGAATTCTTTGGGAGAGAATTGACCTTTTTTTTTTTTTTAATACCTGAATAGAGTGTTTCCTTATGAAATAGAGCCAAACCCCACATAAGGAGTTTTCCTACTTGGGATTCATTTAGATAAAAATGATTAAAATTGGCTTACACAAGAAAGTGAAAAAGAATATTGCAATTGTCCATAGATTTAAGGAAGTATTTAGGAAACTTGAAGGGAAAATGAGAAGAGCTAGACTGAAGGAGTAAACAAGGAGAAAGCTCAGGCTTTTAGTCATATATTGGCCTTAGGTAAAATATTTCCTGGGGAAGACATGTTTGACGACTTTTGAGACACAGTGTGGTGTCTGATGTTTATTCAAAATAATGTTGGGTTGAGCACTGTGCTTTATTTTTCCTCCTTTTCCAAACTATTTAGTAAAAACCTGCATAAAATATTTTTGTCTAAATGTTGTTTTAGAGAATGAAAAAAGAAGGGATATATCCTAGCCAAGTGGGGAGGGGAGAGAACGCCAGGTGTAGGAAGTGAGACGCAAGTGGGACAATCAAAAACTCAATGCCCGGTAGGCTGGGTGGCTCAGTTGGCTGAGCATCCAACTCTTGATTTTGCCTCAGGTCATGATCCTAGGGTTGTAGGATCGAGCCCCGTGTCAGGCTCTGTGCTGAGCATGGAGCCTGCTTGGGATTCTCTCTTTCTCTCTGCCCATCTCCTGCACATGCTCTCTTTCTAAAACACACACACACACACACACACACACACACACCACACTTCTTTCAGAATGAAGAAGCTAAGGCACAGGGAAATCATGTGACTTATTCTGGCTAGAAGATACTATAGACAAAGAGAACAAAGGGCCAGTTTTTCTGAAGTCCAGCTTCCTAGCTCCTTGCTGGATGACAGCACACACTTGATGACCTTCTTGAGGCAACTGATTAAGTTACATTTCTGGGCAGATGGAAGTCATCATGTTACCCATGACAGGTGTTCTTTCCAATATTGAGACATCCCCCTATGTCCCATTCATGTAGTGCCTGCTCTGTGTTTATGGAATTAGACAGCACTTGAACCTGGAATGTACATTACCGCATTTGAGGCCAACTGGCAGGGCAATCCCACTTTCATGGACCTTGAAGCCTCTACAATTTGAGCAGGGGCCTCTTTAAGAAAAAGAATAAAAACTCTCAAATATAACATTAGATATAAAAGTGCATATTTATCTGGAAAAAGAAATCACAACCAAACACATATTTTTAAAAAGGTGGGAAATATCACAAGCATAAAAAAACAGAAAAATAATGATTTTTACATTATTTAGCAGCTTGTCACTTGTCTTTTATAGTTTCTTTCCTGCATCCTATTTTGACAGCTTCTTCACATAATAGTATTTTGTGATATCATTTTCTATTGAGAGAATAGAACGATAATCCAATCTTTCCTCTAGAGAGGTTGATTGACACTTTTTTATATTTTTGATAATAATAAAAATACAGATGCGCTTTTCTGTTTGTAAGATGACTACAAATTTGTACTCTTTCGCCATAGGAATTCTCTTTGATCCTTCTTTTGCGTGATTCTCTTCAAAAAAGAAAAGACATGTATGGTGTTGGTAACTATATCTTGTATATTATTGAGTACCTTCCTGATAGGAGGGAACTTCTGTTTTAATTATGTATTTATAGGAACTGAATCTATGTATAATTTTACCTGTCTGATAAAAAATTCTTCACCTTATTGCACATAATATCTTCTGGATCCAGATCTTTCAACCTTGTTTCTCTTCTAATTCTTTCATGCTACTGGTTCATATCATGGTAATACTTTGGCCCAGCACCTTCGTGTCTGGTGTAGGATGAGTTGACACAAGTGGATAGAGGGAATATTCTTGTAGGTCATTCCTACAAAAGGAAAACTTGCAATAACTTAACTATATGCAGAAGTGACTGAGAACCACATACATGTATCACATAAATCAAAACTGAAAATATCCCTAACTGAGCTGCTGTTTAGCCAAGTTGTAAAAATGCCTATAGCCACTCAAAAATTACCCAACACAGTTGGAAGTTCAATGATGAGAAAAGCAGAGTGGAAAAAGATAAATCTTAACCAGTTGTGATTAAATTATTATTTTGGCAAATTTTACAAACACACACTGACCATATGAACATATTGTTGGGGCTCCTCCCAGAGCCTTGAAAGGAGTTTGTGTGAGTGAAGCTAAAGCTTAAGCTTCATTAGCTTCACGGTAAAACCAACTCAACTAACTGGTCAAGTGATTGCTTATCAGGTGCATTCCATTCTGGGCCAAATTCTTTGGGTAACAGTGTATATTCCAAAAGCATGCTATTGCTTCCTTGGGCTTTTTTTCTCCCTAAGAGAATTCTGGCTTTGGCAGGTAGCAGTGCATAATGAAGACTTGCTTACTTTTCTTTCTAGTGAGACCGTTATGATTAGATGTGATAAACCTAATCATAACTTTAATAAGAAACTGCTTTCACCTTATTATTTGCCCAAACTGTGTGTGGGGTTTTATTGGCCATAAACTGTGTTTACTAATTCTTCAGGTTCATCAACAAAGAGACCTGGCCTTTTTGGAAGGCTTTCTGGCCAAGTGGTTTCTGGGCAGATCAACTATTAGATGCTCAAATGCTCCAAGGCATCAAAATGGGGTGTTGACAGATGCACAAAATTGAGAGGGGCTTCCTGGCAAAATGAAGAAACTTGTTTCTGCTCACTAGAGTCAGCCTTATTAATTGTACTCTAATAATTTTTCCTCTTTTTTCCACTCCCTGCCCCCAGTTTATTGTAGTGGATTTCCTTATTTCTTTATTGAAGAGTATTAGTAAAGAGATTTCTAAATAGAGCGAGTTAGCCAAGGTCTTAATAGGAAGAGAAGGAGTAATTGAAGACAGCTTAGTACAGAGATTTTTTGCATAGGTACAGGCAATGGTAATGTATACAGGATGGTGTTGTACCCACCCCTCTTGTAGCAATAACCAACCATCACATTTGTAACCTTGAAGGGTCTAGTGGAGGGAGCCATCACTGACACTTGGGGAGAGAACAGTGGCTGTAAAGGAGGGCTGTGTAGCAGAGGCAGTGACTTCTAGTGAGGGAATATTGCTAATTTAAAGCCTGACAGTATTGAGGCAGGGGAATAAACATCCTGACCTTCCTTTCGTATTTCTCTTTGATCTTTTGCAGGTGATTCTCATTGGCTGAACTCAACAGCAAACCAAAGGGCATGCAAGTTTATTGATACAATCAATAAAGTTCAGGTGAAGGGCACAGGTAAGGGTAGAGAGTGGATTTAGAGGGGCAAAGAAAAAAATATCCAGCACAGAGTGCTACTTAAATTGGAGGAATCTTGCCATTACAAGACTGGCCCAAGAGGAAAATATCTACATATTCCTGTCTTAAAAAATAGGCTTGCAGTTTTGTCTAGCATCCCAAATTTCTTTCTCTCTCTCTCTCTCTCTCTCCCCGTCCCCCTTTCTCTCTCTCTTTTTCAGAGAAGGACTGGCTGCCCAGCTTGAGGGAGTGTAGTCATCAGATAGCCTCAAGGTGTCAGCTCCATTAGGGTTTGTCTCAGCTGCCAAGAGCCGTCTTGCTGGAGGTCAGGTTGTATTTTCTGGGGATAGACTTAAGTTGAATACAATTAAATGGTTCAAAACCCTTCTTTTTACGTATCTATTACAAAGTGTGACCTGTTAAATATTGTCTTAACCTTCACCACTTTTCTTTACAGAAAACCTGTTCCAGAAATGACATTAAACCTTTCTTTTGAATATTTTTACTGGAGCAAGTCTTTCCTCATTTCAATGGCTATAATAAAATGAATTTTCCATATGCTAGAATTATCTTTTCCCTTTTTCAGTCAGTGGTATTTTTCAAACTCCATATATTCTAGATGTTATTTCTTTAGTTTCCTTGGCTTGGAAGAAATATGTCAATGTTTATCTTTTTTTTTTTTTTTTTGCTTTTTAAGTTCTTATTTTAACACCAGTTAACATAGTGTTATATTGGTTTCAATAGTTCCATCACCCAATGCGCATCACAAGTGCACTCCTTAAATCCCACCACCTATTAAACCCTCCCCCGTACCCTTCCCTTTGGTAACCATGTCAGTGTTTATCTTAGTAAGAAATTCTAGTGAATAAATTTGTGTATTTCCAAGATTGAAATGGACTAAAATTCTACCCCACTCATTCTGTAATGCCTGATGCAACTCATTCAGAGAAAATCCCGTTTGGTTATGGTTCAGCCTGGTCACTGAACATTTCTCAGCCTCATTTTATGATCTGCAATAGACACTCTTACCTTGTAACATGAGAAATCTGAGATAATTTTGTATTATGTGTTCTTCCATTACTTTTCAATCATGCTGATCCTTTTTCATCTTCCTTAGCGAATTTATGAATTTTCTAATTGATACATTTCAAAAAGAGCTTTAGGGTATTGAGGAGGGCACCTTTTGGGATGAGCACTGGGTGTTGTATGGAAACCAATTTGTCAATAAATTTCATATATATAAAAAACAAAACAAAACAAAAAGAGCTTTATGAATTCTTTAATATCACATCTTTCTCCAGGTCTTGTGGTGTACTGATAATGGATCTAAATTTCTTTCATAGTACTTTACTTTTTTAAAATGCATTCCTTAGTTTTCAATTTTTATTTTCTTGCCTAAGTTTTTGTTTATGAATGAAATTGGGGAAAAAATATGGACTGCTTGGAAAGCTTGTAGAATCAGTAAATATACAAAACAATATAAAATTCTGGTGCAAAAGACACATTGATTATGTTAAACAAAATTTTTCTGTGTTGTATGAAATAAGAGGGAGAGTAAATGAAAATGATTTAGTAAGAAGAGTATTATATAGATTCAAATATTAAGCAAAAAAATCAAGCACATTGTAATATCACAAAGATAAAGTTTTCAAAAGTACAAACGTGCTCTGTTGTTTAGTATACATACAAACATACCGTACATATATACACACTTGAAGCAAATATATAAAGACATACTTGATTACGATACATATTGAATTCAAAAATAGTTTTAGGATGGGAAGAGTAATAGAATTATGAATGGATACACAGAGATTTTCAGTTGTTTTTGCATTTTTCATCTTTTTCTGTCAAGTTTCACTCTGGCTATTTTCTTTTTATGTGTCTTCTAGTTTACTAATCCTCTCTGTAGTTTTGTCTAATTTGCTATAAACTGTTTATTGAGTTCTCAGTTTCAGTTACTATTATTTACAGTTCTAAGATTTCCATTCATTTATAATAGTTTCCAGCTCTCTGCTGAAATTATCCATCTAACTGTCTAATTTCTGTCAAGAACTGAGAATGGTCTATTATTTTATCTAATTTTCAAGCTAACAAGTTAGCATGCTACCATTTCATGCATCTTGACAGAAGACATAAGGCTCTTTGGGTCAGAGTAATATGACATATCACCCACAGCACAGCAAGATGCCTGTGCTTCATGATTGCATTGATTCCCTGTGCTCTTCAAGTCCCACATGAAGAATAATTTAGCTGGGTACTGCAGTGGGTTTATGTCAATAGCCAAGCATCTCCAAATTAGGAAATACAACTCTTTCATAATGAACTGCCAGCAAATATTCCATTTTCCCTGGACGGAGACTTTATCTTTATTATACTACATAGTAAGAAAATCTTCCTGTTGCATCAGAGGGGGAAGTTATCACTTTTCCAAGGCTGTTTTCTACATAAGTATATTTTAAAAGATGGCCCAGAATAAAAGCTGTCAGTAAATTTCCTTGTAAGATAGGAGAAACTCAGGAGACCCATAATGAATTGTATATTCCAGCAATTTCTTGAACGAAATCACATATTTTAAAACTATTTTGACTATCTGCCTCTTCCATACCTATCTTCTTCTTATCTGTTATTTGCCCTTGGTTTTTAGTCCTTAGCCATTTTGCAATAGTCCTAAAGAGTGATTAAGAATTAATTGTTTTGATGTTTTATATCACTGAGGTTTTAGTGTTGCTTGTTACAACATGCCTAGCTTAGCAGAATGTTATTTTTACTGCAGTTACGGCTATCATTATTGGAAATTACTCAATGAGTTCTTCCAGAAACAAAATGGGAGTGTAGAAGACTTAAATTCAGATAACAAAGTGTCCACATGCTGCTATGAGTAATACTTCTAGCCCTACTTTCTACCTTTTATTTATTCCTTCTTGAGGAAGGAGGGCATATTAGTTTGGTGACATTGAGTAAAGCTTTTATAAACTTTCATCTGAGGCTCCTTCTCCTTTCATAGCATCCTGAGTGAACCTTCTGCCATAAGGTGAAGAAACCCTGCTTGGTGAGTAACCCTTCCACACAAATTGAAGAGGGCAGAATGCTCCAAAAGCTAACAAGAAAGGTTCTGCTACATATATCCCATGAATTGTTCCCAATCTCATTAACCCAAATCTTCCTCTTCTCTTGGATAAGACTGAGTGAGGGGATGAGGAGGAAGGCACAAACTAGAAAAGAACTTCTTAATATTTCAAAGAGAATAGGCTATTCTATTTCACAGGAACAGCAAAACCACCCTGTAAGGCAGAAAACATGCATGTTTCTCTTCTTTTACTGCTACAAATTGCTGGGAGCAAAGACCTATTTTTGTCTAGTGCTCTGCTATGACTGGATAGGTGTGTTTAATTGTAGGAGGAAAATGGTAGGAAGCCTACATGTGGCAATAGGCCAAACTGCATTCTCTAATTCAGTTTACTGGTAACCATATTTTGATACTTCAACTGTTTATACCTTCTGTTTTTCAATTGGTTACACATGGTAGCAGAAAGGGTGTGATTGTCCATCCTCAGTCCCAACATGTAGGTCCATGAAAGACCAGATTTATGAATCCATCATTTGCTTCTAGTTTTCCCCTATTTAGGGGGCTATTGTGCATATTGCTTCATGGAAATTAATGCAAAGCAACAGGAGAGTAGAGAATAGTGAGGTCACATTGAGAAGTAGTTACTGAGGATGCTCATTAATTGATTCATTCAGCAGCCATCCTACCCAGCTTTATTTATGCTGGGGTTTCTGCAAAATGACAACCACCAGTCAAAGTCCTTCAGAAGTTGCTTGTAAATGATCAACAACACACATGCTGAATCCACAAATGCTGAGGCTCAACTGTGTGCATGTACTAATGTGTGAGTTAGACTAGTGCAGAAATAACACAAACGTTGGAATCTCCTTAACCCACTAATTGAAAGTTAGAGGAATTCAGACCAGCACATGGGGTTTACTTTTTTTTGCTAGAAGGCCTTTCTCTTCAGGGTTTTTCTTTTTCAAGAACCATAGACATTTATTTTATTGCCACTCTATTCTGCTGCACGGTTTTTCCCTGGGCTAAGAATGGAATTACTAACATTGCTTGTTCCAAACTCTGAAAATTGCTGTCAGGTGTGAATTAAATGTTTTATTTGAAGATTTGAGCTCCTTCTCATCAGTCACAAAGGGAATTTTTATGGAATAATACTCGTTGGCACTAATATAATTCTTTTCATCTTAGACTCTGTAAGTGCTTTGTAAACCTTCTCTCCTTGCGATCTACATTTTAATGAATCTTATCACCCCTCCATCTAGCATCACTGACAGAAGCTTTATACTAACTCCCTCAACTCTTCCAGAGTTGCTTTCAGTGTTCCATGTAAGTGGCAAACATTTGAATAATTGTTTCTGGGTACTTAGAGAAAGGAATAAGACAACTTTGATGATCTTCTGGCATACTGTGAATTCAGAACTTAGGAGGGTGCTAAGGGTAAAATGTGCCCCTTGAGCTGACAGGGTGAGAGAAAAAAAGAATGTTAATAACAGATTAAAAACAAGCAAGAAGCCAATTACCCACCCCCCACCCCATCTCTCCCGCCAAATCCACCGAAACTTTTCTTGATCTTAAAAAGATCACAACTGGGGCCTTTAAGGTTTTTCACATTCCCATTTGGGTGTTCAAATTATAACTGTTTTCTAGTCGCTTATTGTCATAACATGTTTGGATTGGAAGGAATGGTAGACACCATTCATAATCCAGCCAAATTATTCCATAGCTGAAACACTGAGGTTCAGAGACATCTACTGATTTAGTCAAGATCAAGCACAAATTAGTGCAAAGTTTGGTTGCTGGATTTTTTTTAACTGCTCTTCATTCCCACAACCCCATACCAACTATATTCTATACCCTTTCCTTTCCTTTCTTTGCTCCTTCACCTCTTTCTTTTTAGTCTTCATCTTCATTTTCTTCTTCATGTAATAGCTAGATCTTTATCACATGGACAAAAGCAGATTACAAGAATGAGGAAAAACTATATACTACTTAAAATACAACCAATAGGGGCGCCTGGGTTGCTCAGTCAGTTGAGCGTCCAACTTCAGCTCAGGTCATGATCTCACGGTTCGTGGGTTTGAGCCCCATGTCAGGCTCTGTGCTGACGGCTCAGAGTCTGGAGCCCGCTTCAGGTTCTGTGTCTCCCTCTCTCCCTGCCCCTCCTTCTCTCTCTCTCTCTCTCTCTCTCTCTCTGTCTCAAAAATAAACATTAAAAAATTAAAAAAAAATACAACCAGTATCTAGAAGAAAAATGGACTAGACTCTCTTCCTTGTCATTGAGGATAGCTTTTACTTGTATATTCTGTGTCATTTAAACCTCATATTATGTCATAGGGCTTCATCCCACTAAAGATTCTGAAAAACACAGGCTGTCATGTGGGGATAAAACCTGAAATGTGTCATATACATTGAAATAAGAACTTAGGGAAAAATGGTTTCAGAGTATGATATAAAATAACCACAGAGACCAGACTCTCCAATGAATGGTCATCCTTAACTTTTATTCATCGATTTTTAACTTCTTAGCTTCAAGCCATCCTTTAGAGTTCGGATCATTTAAAAATGTTTTTATTTTTAAAGTCCTGCAGTGGAAGTAATACTAGATGTTGACAGCTAAGGAGGCAATATGCCAAGGAAATTAACCTGTTGGCTAACATTTTGAAAGAGATCTGAGATGTATGCTTCTAACTGCCTTTCCTTAGTGGTTCCTTCTTACTCCTGTGTGATTTATATAACCCGCAATTCCTGGGTAGCACCTGTAAAACAGAATCATACAATGTTACTGCTGGCAAGGGACTAAGAGATCCAAAAACCTTCATTCATTGATGAGATGCAGAAGGGTGAAATGACATATCCAAGGTCACCTTGAAATTCCTCTCTTAAGTTTGATTTACATTGGATATAAAGGTAGATTGTTCTTTACATTCTGGAAAGATGGAATTCCAATATAAGAAAGATCTTTACGACAATTTGGCCCTGGAGAATTTGAATAGAGCAGGAAATTTCGAATTATGATTCCCACAACAGTTTTAACTTGGCCACAGTCAGCATGCTCATTAAAGCAGAGTCTCTGGGATTACTACATTAGCATGTTTTCTTTTCTTTTTCAGCTTTTAAAAATTTTTAATTGAATTTTAGGTTTTGTGTATATTTGGTAGCTGCATTCATTTGGGGAAGACAGCTCTTGTCAACCAAACACACTGCCTTAGGAAAAGGGAAGAAGTAACTCTAGGGAGTCAGTCCTGTTTAAACAAAGAGCCATCTCTGGATGTGGGATGCACAAAGCTGAGTCCAGGCAGAGAGCCACTGAGCTGCTTTGCCAAGCTCATTAAATTCTCTCTTGCCTGCCACAATCACCAGTAAGTTAAGAGGGTGTTTTGTAGTCCTCATCTCTCTGAGGCATCGGAGCCGTAGGAATTCTCCTCTTTTAAAGTGACAGTATTGTCTATTGTGCCACAGTTTGGCTTTCTTTTGATGGCTATGTGGCACTTCTCAGAGATTATTGTAAATCATTCTAGAAGTTTGGCAGGAGTTAGGCTTTAAAAAGTCTTTATAAAATCAATTTGAGTGCAGTTATATGAAAATATACTGCATCCCACAACAAAATAAGAGTTCAGATATATTTTTAACTTCTTTTCCCAAAATCATTTAAGAGTTCCCTTGTGAGTCCTTTTTTCCCACTCCGACAATGTACACAAGTGGAACTAGGGGTGTGGAGGTGGTAGGAGTCTTGGCCAAAATCAAGAGGGAAGAAGAAATCACCAGAAGCCTAAAATTTACCATCTAGCACAGCACTTGAAAATATGCAGTTCTCAGTATTGCATTTTCTATCGCACATTGGTTGCTCGGTTATTTGCCCATCGGGTCACTCATCCCAGTCCCTCATGTCTTCACTTGCAGATGACCCTACTGAAGCTGACTCTGGCTGACCTGCATTCAAGCTGAGACACCAGAGTTCTCATTCACCAAGGCAGACCCAAGTTCTGCATCTTTCCACATGGCTTGAACATGCACTGCAATCAGCATGTTAATTTGGGATGGCTGAGAGCGCATCTCCCTATCTACTTGTTTCTCTTAACATGGACATTTTTAATCAGGCGCCTAATTTGGTCCTGGGGGATCTCACTCTGCTTTAATAATACATGTGACAAAATTTACCTCTTTGCTTTCAAAGTTGTTAATTATGGAGTGCATTTCAAATGAGCTATTGCAGCCAAGAGATCATCTCTTTTGGATGCTTACATACTTTAATGCTGGGAAGAAGCAATAAACATGGAAGGGTTATGAAACACCTCTCCATATGGACAGTGATGCTTTTCAGGGGACCAGACAGGGTAGTTGTGAAGACTTTTTGGTGATGGGCTTATATTAAGTTGTATTTCAGGTTATGCCACAGTCTACATAACCCAGAGGGCTCAACCTGCTTTCAAAGCAGAGGGAAGAAGAGCAGACAAAGGCAAGGAGGACTTCAGAGAGATAAGTGGGCTAGGTCATTGATCCGTTTAAGGAAGTAGACTCAACTGCTTCAGAGAAGACAGGTTTTTTTTTTTTCTTTCTTTTTTTGCCTTCTACTGTGAGGATAGCCAATTGCAGATTGCACCAGAATTCCAGTGATCTTTGGTGTGTGTTCTCAGACTCACATATGTTATGAATTCTTATGGTCCTAAAGCCATTACTTCTTAATAAATTAGAGAATTAGAGTGGGTTTCTGTGAAATTTGTTTTGGGTTCTCTGGTCTTCAGACATACAAATGCTGTTTAAATACTGATGCAGTTAAAAAGACTTAAACAATCACCTAAATCACTGTGCCTTAAAAGCAATAGAACTCAGCTAACCCATTTGCACATGTTAGCCTCAAAAGATGGCTTTTAGTGGCTTCCTTCCAGAGCTTCCTCCATTATTTTCTCATTACATGAAATGATTACTGGGCTTTGCAAACGACTTTGGGTGCCATACAAAATATTTATTTTAACCCTCTAGGGGACATTGTCCTAGAAAATATGATTGCTCAGGAGTTGAAGTACGGAATAGGTCTTCATGAGGTGGCCATTTTATGTCATCTGTTCAGAAGCATGCTCAGTCTTATATTGGAAGCAAGATAGAAGACAGAGCTAAGAAAAGCTTTCCACTTCATTTTAAGAGAAAATCCAGGGATATTGTTTTTTTTTTTTTTAAACCTCAGGTTGAGCCCAGATTTACTAGGCATTCCAAAGGCCTTTGGGATACAGTCTGGGTGGACCCGTGCAATGTGATCATGTCTTTGTACTCATCAGCAACCAGAGAAGTAGAAAGTGGATTAATTTTTTGAACACATGGGTGACAATAATTTCACTTCTGGGAACTGACCTAATAAGAGAAATTTTGCCAGTAGAAACTAGGTATTTTGCAGAGTAATAAAACTGTGACAGAAAAAGGTAAAATCTGATTACTATTTGGCTAGACAAGAAGATGGAGGGTCATCCCTCCTGTGCTATATAAGGAAAACTATGCTGACTATAAATGGCTGTTCACGTGGGAGGTTCACTTAACATCTGGGCCTTCAGTTTCCTATTTCTCAAGTGAGAACTTGGAGAAGATGGTGACAAAGGGCCCTTCTACCTTGAATATTTCTATGGTCCAGGTGGTAAGATGTGAGAGTAGAATAACAGAGAATGCTGCTCAGGGTTTCAGGAAGATTGGTGGTGACTGCAGTTCTGCTACTAAGTTATTGGTATGACTTTTGATCATATGGAACATTTCCAGTTTTTCATAATGCCATACTGAATATTCTTGTACATGATTCTTTTCCTTTGGAATAAATTCCCAAAGCTAGATCAACAGTAGTCCTCTATAAGAATTTTAATATATTACCAGAACAAAACCAGCAAGTTAAACTCTTACCAGGTATGTGATTTTGCCCATTTTATTACAAGTTACCCCCAATGGATATTATAATAAAAATAAATCAAGATCAATATGGTAGCTTTGAATATGAATTAACAACAACAAAAGGTATGACTATATATTTATACATATGTAGAGCCTTCCCCTTCTCTCTCTTTCTCTGACAATTAATTTCCTGCCTTAATTTAAATAATCTCATGCTATTTATAAGAGCTTTCAGCTTTTGGAACCCTTTGTGATATATTAATACTTACCTCAGTCAAGTTTGAGGGCAACTATTCTGTTCCCAAGACTCTGGTGGCACAACATAAACCTCCAATTCTAGGGGAAAAAGTTCTCTCCAGCAGTGTCTAACCCTTCTGAGTCTCTCTCTCTCTCTCTCTCTCTCTCTCTCTCTATATATATATATACATATATAATGATATATATATATAAAATATATATATCTTTATATATATATAACATATAACATATAACATATATATCTTTATATATATATTTTATCTTTATATATATACATATATATATAACCCCAATCTAATATCTATCTATATCTATATCTATATCTATCTATATCTATATCTATATCTATCTATATCTATATATCTCCCCAATGTAATCTCTCTATTGTGTAGAGGATATGTAGAAAGTATCTGGAATATCATATAAATGAAGTCCCTTATTACAATTAAAGCCAGAGAGGTCTAATGGCTTACCCATCATTGCAAAGCTTTTCATAAATACAAGTAGAGTATTCTGGATTAAAGAGTGTTCATGAAGAGTTATCAGGGTGGCAAATAAAAACAAGTGATATAAGTGGCATTGAAGGAAGTAAGGTACTGAGTCATTTTTCCTTTTTTCTTTTTCTTTTTACATATTTATTTATTTAGAGAGTGTGTGAGAGCACACACATGAGTGTGGGGAGAGGCAGAGAGAGGGGGAGAGAGAATCCCAAGCAGGCTCTGTACAGTCAGTGCAGAGCATGATGCAGGACTCGAACTCATGAACTGTGAGATCATAACCTGAGCCAAAATCAAGAGTCAGATGCTTAACTGAATGAGCCACTCAGGTGCTCCTCCTTTTTCTTTTTAATCTTCTTATTCTTTTCTTTCTTTCTCTTCATATTCTTTTCTTTCTTTCTTTCTTTCCTTTTTTTTTTTTTTTTAATACACATTTGGGCTTTTAAAGTACAGGCCTATTATTTAGGAGACTGAGTAACTTTGTGCAAGTTAATTTATCTTTCAGGATCTCAATTTTCTCAAATTAGAAAAAAAAAAAAGAAAACCTTAGATCGAATATAACTTCAATTTTCTTCTAAAGTTAACATTCAAGCACTTTCTCTAGGTCATACCAGTGGCCTGTTAAAAACACTGTTTTTAAGGAGAGAGTTATTGTGAGCCCAGGAAACACCAAGATTTTCATCTTTGTTCATTTTTATTAATTGCTAACAACCAAAAGATGGCAGAATAAAGGTCTGAATTTTATTTTCAAGTCATATAACCATGCCAGAATTTAAATGCAATGTTGAAGAATAAAATACCAACCTACTCGATTGAATTTGGGCTTGGGTCCTATAGTAGAAATTATCATACTGTAAGGGGCAGAGAGTGAGTGGGGTTTGTTCTCGGCAAATGTTGGGATTTCCTCAGCCAAAATGAACTTTACAGACTTTCACACAATTTCAGAGGGGCCTATGATAGAGTGTGAGTGCTTTAGTCCAATCACCAGAAGTCTTATTTTCTTTCCTGGATTTATTCTACAAAAATGTTTAAGACACTGACTCTAATCTCAAAGAGCAGGGTAGTGCAAGAGGCAAATATAATCCATAGTAATTATAAAACAACTCAAAAGGCAAGATAATAGAAAATAAGATACAAGGGAATAAAGGGGTCCTGGCCATCCTAACTTTGGGAGGGCATGAGTAATCAAAGAAGGTTTCTAGGGAAACAACTTCCAGAGATGCTGGGTGATTTGCCAAAGACCACACTGCTAATTAGTCGTAGAGCAAGCACCAGAATCTACTTTCAGTCTCTTTCCTGAGTGTCTAAGTTCTAATCCACTTTAAGGAAATGGAAATGGAAGAATCTTAGATGTGCAGTATTCTTTTCTTTATACCACCTCCTTAAATATGCGTAACATTTGTCTGCTTATAGTAAAAGAAATGCAAATATCTCCAGGACAGTAATTGCCCTGTTCCTTATTGTCAAACCTTTTCTCTCTTCTGTCAAACGGTTGCCTGTTTATTGACTGGGTGTTGTCCAGGTGTCTTCTGCTTCTGAAAGCACCACAGTGTCCTAGTTTTACGGATTGCATTATATTCCCTTACTCTCTCAACTTAATATATCAGGTGTGACAGTTGGAGAGGATGGGGGTAAAAGGCAATGGGTAACTGCTTGTTGCTAACAATAATCAGTATATGTTAGCTGACTATCATTAGTTTTTGCAGAATCATACTTAGGAAAGTAAATCCATTATTTTGTAAAGGCATTAAAAGTCGAAGAACCAATTGTTTTCTTTTTCACTGTCTAGTCTGAACTATTCTTCTTTATCTCTCAGCATAGATAATTCATCATCTCCTCAAGGGCAAAGATAATTCTTTACTCATTTTTTTTTCATCTCTCTAGAGTAGCCAGCAAATGAAAGAAATATATCCTAGGCAGCTACTACCCTTTCAATGTGAGATACAGAATGAGATACACAGACCTTATTCTAACCTGGAGCCCAGTTCAGCTGAACCCCAAAGGACCTAGAAACTTGTGAGTGAGAAGGTGTTGTATGACATTATGGTTATGTTTATTTGTCATTTAAGCATTATTATAGCAATGGCTAACAGATATGAACATATAATTGATGCCCCAGTGTCCTTCCTTCCTGCCTTCCTGCCTTCCTGCCTTCTTTCCTCCCTCCCCAACTCCCTTCTTCACTTTCTTCCTCTTTTCCTAAACATCCTAATATTGTTAGTATAAATTATGAGTAACAATGTTAAAACAGCCCTTTATTCACTATGAATATGTAAAGATTAAACTTTCCTTTTCAGCTTCTGTCCCTCTTTTCAGCAGCTCAAAATGATCCTATTCTAGGTAATAGATTTGCAGTGTGGTTAATAACCTTTCTTCTACAGGATGACACTCCTTAGTCCAGATCATAGTTTCCCAGACTATGGAAGTTTCAGGAATGCTGGATGTTTCAGGTTATTTGAACATTTTGTTGTTATTGTCCCTACAAAAACTTACCCCAGAATCATCTGGACTTGAACAAATCCATGGATGGAAAAGAACAGCCAGCCACAGCTCCCATGTTTTCACCTGTTTTGGGTTTTTTTTTGGTTGCCACCAAATGAAAGCACCATATACATTATTTACCTGAAAACCTAAATCTTTGCAAAGTATGCATGAAACAGAGCCAGTTATGAGGAAAAAAATTGCTAACATTTTCCATGCATCTAGACTTGGCTTGAGGTTTGGGAAAACTTGGATTCATTTCAGAGTTTTAAAGAAAATATTGCATATATTGATTGATGAACCATGCTGCTGGTAGTGGTTTCTGAGATGCTGATGGTCACCTCCTGGGAACCATTCTGAGATGAATGCTCTGTGGCATTTTAGGATCAAAAATCAATCTATAGGTGATGACATTCAATCACCACTGACTAAGGTTGGAATTGAAAAGAGAGTTCCAATTGGAAAAGCAAGCTTCACACCACATTACCCGTAAGTCAATGGCTTGGAGTGAAGGGACTAACTACACAAAGAAATCCAAGAGCCACTCAACACCAGCTCACCAACAGTTTGGGACACATGTGAGTAATTTGCAAAGAAAGGGAGTTCTGGCTCAGACATTGGGTTATTCTAGTTTCAAGAGTGTCAGTTCTCACCTGGACAGAAAAGGTAGACAGTGGGGCTTGGCTTTAATAAAGTATACAGACTCTAGACAGTTTCTAATACAATGAGATTATCAAAGGCTCATAAAACAACATATTCAAGGACATTGAGCCATGGCTAAAGAAAGTCAGGTGGTGGTTTTCAAGGACACTGAATATATTCTTCCATTTCAGGATATTATTTTTCATTAGTTTTTTTTTTTTTCAGATTTTGAGAGAATGGGGAAATTGAAATATTTGTTCTAGGCAGATATGAAGAAATTCTTGGGTTGGAGGTATAGAAAAAATGACGTGAAAAGAAGTGACTATTGGTGTGATGTGTTGGCGTTTATAAGCATTCATGAACCAATTAAAAAAAATAGTATGTTGGTAAAGAACCTTGAAGATCTAAGGTTGTTATTCTCATTTAATAAACTAATACTAGAGAATGTGTCAGGGAGATTATTTTAATATTACTGATATACTGAAGTAAGTGAGGAAACATTTTCTTTTTTGTCCACCTATTTTAGGTTCATTAGCTGGGGCCATGAAGATTAGACTGACAGAAGGCAAATTAACAAGACAAAAACAGTTTACTACTGTGTGCAGCACACATCACATGGGAGAAAGCTAGATGATGAATAACTCAAAGAGGTGGTTAGAACTTGGGCTTATACAGCATCTTAACAAGGACAATAAATTTGTAGAGAATTGACAAGACAAAGGAAAAGGAATTTAGGCTTCCAAAGGCAGCAAACCATGGGAAGGTAAATATATGTGGGGAACGAATGGAAGGTAAGTACTAGTTACTAAAGGTTATACAGATTCCTCTAGTGTCCTCCCTGGGCTGATCAGGATCTAGAGTTGTCTCCTGTGATTAACTTCTGTCCTTCCTGGTAGAGAGAGGAAAGGGGGACACCTTTACAGATTTACGTCCTACTTTAGGCAAATAGGAAGATGACAGAGAGTTTTTCTTGTATCTGCTTCTTCTCAATTGCCTTTAGGTCAAAATAATCCTCATGCCAAAGTAGCAGATTTTGAGGTGGCATATTCTGCCACCCTCTTTCAAGCATAATTGTGTTTGAAGATACCCATGTGACAACAAAAAATAACCAAAATGAGTGAGTTATGATACAGAGAAGAAATTTCTGGAATGGAAATAAAAAGAGCCACATTTGAGTATAGGCTATACTACTTCCTAGTTTTAAGACCTTTCAGAAAATATTTGGGAAACCATGTTGTCATCTGAAAACTGTCAATACAATACAATCAATACAGCTACCATCCAATATAATGCACCTGGAACAATAATGCATGAGAGCATGAGAGCAGTCTGCATCCTAATGCCACCTTATGATTGATAAGCACTTTACAATCGATTGAATGACACAAATATTGATTTATTTGGATATTTGTTTACTACTTAAACACTTCAATGTCTCCAGCTATTTGGTGGAATGATTTGCTTTTAATAACAGGGGTGTTTGATGTCTTGTGGATAACACTGGAAAGTATGACACTGATACTTGAGGAGAGGGAGGGGTGTAAAGGAATTCCATCACTGACTCTGCACAGGGTTCAGTGGCCTGCAGCCCCTATAGTTGATAAGCATTCTTGAAAGAAATAGCTTTATTAAGCACTCTGTTGACAGGCTGCCCTTATGATCTGAGCAGATGGCAGTCACTGGTCTCTTTGCTTCTTCCCTCCCACAAGCCCAACTGTCTCTATACCTAGAGAAATCAAAGTGAATAATATATAGCTATTGGTAACGGAAAAACACAAACTCTAGCCTTTTTCTATTTTAATTGGACCCTCAAGCAGGGAAACAGGAAGACAGTGGCAGCTACAACACTCAGCTTCAGATGCTTTGTCTTCTGCATATGGAAACAAAGAGTCCTTTATTCTCTTCTCGGCATGGTTATTTTTCACACAGGAAGGGATAGGGCAGTTGATACAGATAGACTTCATCCTTGTCTGATTTCATTCCATCACATCTCCATTATTCTTTTTCTTTCACATTAATTCTTCCCTCATTGTTTGTAACTTAGAAATATTTGTAGATGCTTTTTATTACTACACTCTCTTAACTTATGAGCTAAACTCGACATGTTTAATTATTTTTATTTTTCCCTTTTTAACATCACAATGGTGAAGCAAATGGACTTTGGAATCAGATCTGATTACAGTTGTCCTCATCTATTTTTTTTTTCAACGTTTATTTATTTTTGGGACAGAGAGAGACAGAGCATGAACGGGGGAGGGGCAGAGAGAGAGGGAGACACAGAATCGGAAACAGGCTCCAGGCTCCGAGCCATCAGCCCAGAGCCTGACGCGGGGCTCGAACTCACGGACTGCGAGATCGTGACCTGGCTGAAGTCGGACGCTTAACCGACTGCGCCACCCAGGCGCCCCTGTCCTCATCTATTTTGAAACATGCTACTTAACATAGGGATATACCTCCTGACACTCAGATGCTTCATTTGAGAAAATGGAGAAGTCTCAGGACATTTTGCAGAGGATCCTGGGATTGTTAGATGATATAATTTCTCTACCATGATTACTCAGTCCCAGATTATATGCTAAAATTTCAGTAAAAGTTTTGTGAAAAATATTTTCATCACTTACAACGGAAACACTTGCAATTTCCCAATTTCAGGCAGAATTTTAGGTTCAGTAATTCATATGGAGAAGGGGACTTCGGTTTCATTAAAGTGGATGGCCATTCTCAGTCCAAGAGATTGAGAAAGGAAGAATAACTGCTTTTAAATTAGAAGGGCTAACTAACACACGGGAGAGAAGAGCTGTGTGTGGAGTCTTCTTTTAAGGGTCATCTTAGAAAAACATGGAGTCAGCGAACTTTGCAGCTCTTCATTAATTTCACAGCTTGAGAAAGTTATGTTAATGTGCACTAGACATGGTAATATTTTAGGATAATCTATCTGCTGAAACATTCCTGTGTCATCCATTAAACTTGTTACTCAGTGGGATATCTCTACAACTGATGAAAGAACCAGCAATCTCCCTGATTTTCATTTGAAGTGAAATACATTTTCTTGGTAAAGTTCAGCGTTCAGATGTTATTTTCTTAAAATAAAGCTGGATTGAAGCAGAGAAGGAAAGGATGATGCAAAAAACAAAGTGAAAGCACATAGTACTATTTTGTGCTTGCCGTGCCTGCTCTTTGGGACTAATTATAAATGTAAATTTCCGATACGAAGAAAGTTTCCCTTTGCCTTGCCATTTTCCCCTTTCTTTTATGCTCCACCTGCCAGGACAAACCCGCCAGGAACCCATAGGGTTATGGGAGAATGAACTATTCATTTCTGAGTTTTTGGCATCTCATATTCTACAATCCAAATTGGTCTCTAAATCTGGCAGAGTACCTAGTGGGCCTCAGTGTTTATGGTTGGAGAATGAGTGGCTTGGAGGCATATCTCTTTCACCTTTGTTTAATTCACAGGTCAGCATGGCTTTTGAAATTAGTACATTTCATTAGTTACAAGTTCTGATTGAGAAAAAATTGAGGAAGTAGCTGGGAGTGAAAGAGAGAAGTGGGGTCATTGCACTGTTGGGGCAAAGCCCACGTCAAACTGGTTCTTTACCCCTTTTATCTGGGATGGACCTTCACATATGATTGAGGAAGAGAGAAGCCCTCCCCAAGGGATTTTTTCTTTGGATGTACTGCAATTGAAAAAGAAAAAAAAAGATGGCCATTTGAGCAGTTTTATAAGCTAAGGCTATGAAAGCTGTAATTTGAAAAACTACGTGGGTGGCAATGTTGTTTAAGAGGGAAAAGAAAAGATAATTATAGGAAAAAAAATACCCAGACACACAAATCAGGAGATGCTAATTACATAAGATGGTTAATTTAGGAAATACAGCTGAATTAGCGTCAAATTTCATATGACTCAGATCTTCAAGCAGGAGCAAAATAACCACAGAGCTTGGGGCAGTCTGGCATATGTTTTAGAGGGATAGAAACAATAATATTAGTAATAGCTAATGGTTGTTGAATGCTTACCATGTGCTGGGTATTGTGCTTTTTAATGTTTTACCCTATTTATTTCTTAAAACAAACTCACAAGGTAGTTTCATTTTTCCCCATTTGTCAGATAAGACAACTGAGGCACAAAGTGGTTATATTATCCTAGAGGCAGGACAGGTATCTAGGTCTTTCTGACCTCAAAGCTTCTCACCAAGAGCTACTTCTCAGAATTTTATGTAATTCTTCAAATAAGAGGGCTTCTCTTGGGAGCCAAATTCAAAATCCTGGATTCAAAAGAAGAAGGAAGCTGAAAGAAACCTGTATATGTCACTTGCCTCTGTATAATATCTTTAATTTTTTCTTACCAACCTGGGGCTTGCTATTACCGTTAACCAACTTACTAACATCAAAGGGTATTCTTTAAAATGTTATTTAAAAAGCAATAAAGGTGGGGCGCCTGGGTGGCGCAGTCGGTTAAGCGTCCGACTTCAGCCAGGTCACGATCTCGCGGTCCGGGAGTTCGAGCCCCGCGTCAGGCTCTGGGCTGATGGCTCAGAGCCTGGAGCCTGTCTCAGATTCTGTGTCTCCCTCTCTCTCTGCCCCTCCCCCGTTCATGCTCTGTCTCTCTCTGTCCCAAAAATAAATAAACGTTGAAAAAAAAAATTAAAAAAAAAAAAGCAATAAAGGTGTTATTCCTTAACAAACATTTAATGCAATAACTTTAATAGCTAGGTGAAATACAAATTAAGTCTATCTTTGAGATGATTAATTTAAAGGGGAGTCCAAATGAGTGATATGGAAGACATTTACTCCAAGGAGTGAGTAAAGATAGCAATGTCTTATGTTATTGACTTTTTCCTTTTTCTCATTTTTTTAAAGATTTTTTTAAAGTAATCTCAACACTCAACATGGGGCTTGAGCTCACAGCCCCAAGATCAAGAGTCCCATGCTTTCCTGACTGAGCCATCCAGGCGCCCCACCTTCGTCTTATTCTCATTTATTTTTCTTCTTCCCTCTCTTCTAAAGAAGTTTGGAACCATAATGGCAGATATGGAAAGCCCCATTTCTATGGGATAGTGTCTTTCCTCATGTTGAGACCAAACTCATTTTATCTCTTCAAAAATGTATTCACTGGTTTCAGCACAATGACTTCACATTTTTTTTAGCACTTCAAATATTTATACCAATTTGTCAGCAGCAAGTATCAGTGACAAGCGGAGATAAAGTATTATTTATGCTGAGATATCCAATTTTTACTTGTTTGACTGCTTTCTTGAAAGATGATGCTTGGGAAAATAAAATGCAGCATTTATCATTGTTTGGTTGAGTATGGGAGGTGAAACTTGCTCTCTTCACTGTGACCCAGTTCATTCACCTAACTGAGGCTTAATGGTCCATCCCCAATTCAGCCTAGGGTTCCACAGGCCCAGCACAAGAGAGACATTTGCAAGCCACTCTTTGAAAGGCAGAGCAATGCTAGGCTAAACAGTTTTTAATATAGAAATATAGATTATATAAATATAAATATAGTTTGAAGAATCTCTTCTTTATATGTTGCAATGTGTTTCAAAGCCAATGGATAAAAACCATTGTATTTTCAGATTTGCATGGGGCCTACAACATCACATGTTATTATTTGGGTATGGGGCGGAGGAGAGGAAAAGAGTTAATGGCAGGTGGAAGGGAGCAAAATGGCTGAGGGAGTTTCAAAGGGAGAGTATAGGAGACTATCTATATTCAGCCTGACCACAGCATTATTATTTATAGACTATTTTAAAGAATAATTTAATTACTTCACTTATTCAACAAATAATTATTGTGCTCAATATTTTAACACTTACCATGTGCCAGGGACTATTCTGTAATGTAGGGATACAGCAGTAAACAAAAGAGACACAGCCTCCTGAAGCTGCTATATGAGTGGGAGAAATAGATAAGAAATGAATAAACAAGAATATAGTATGTCCAATAGTAAGAGTATTGTAAAGAAAAATAGAGCAGGATTAAGAGAGGAATGAGCAAGACCACAAGCACACTGTTGAGTGGTTTGTGCACTGCGTAAAGGCACCCAGCTGAGGGGCAGCATGGTAGTAGGAATCAACAAACATGTTGAGTCTCATATGTACAGAGTGATTGTGATGGTCTGCGGGTGAAGGATGGAGAGATTCGTAAAGGTTAAATTAGAACACTTTGAAAACAGTGTTTGAGAATCTATCGTCTACAAGTTGCAGCCTGTTTCAAAGCCAGTGGTTAATAGCCATTGCAGGTTTGGGATTTGTACGGGGATTGCAAGATCACACTTTACCTAATATTTGGGGATAGGAAGAGGAGAGAAAGATCATGAATGGCAGATGGAAGGAACAATATGGCTGATGAAATTTCACAGGAAGTATGGAAGATTGTTTATCTAGATTTGGTCCTCACCATAACACTATTATTTATGGAATATTTTGAAAATTAATTTAATTTATTCATTATTGGACAAATATTTGTTGAGCACCTCCTACCAGACCCTTTGACACTCCCCAGTTATTGATTCAAGATTTGATGGATTATTGTATTTGAAGAAATCATTATAATCATAATTTTGCTAAGTTTAATTTTATTAAGCTTTGTAGTTTGGGGCTTTTCCTCTTCCTGTTTTGTGCTGTGCTCATTGATTATCTTCTGTTTTTGGAAGTTTCTTTCTAGTGACTTGTAGGTGACCTAGTATGAGTGTTTTCATTTTCAAATTTGGAACCTCAGAAAATATAATGGTGGTGATGAAAATCAAGAACATCCAAACTTTCTGTGTGAACAACTGATTTTTGTGAATGCACTGTGCTACATGTAAATTGCTATGTTAGTTTCTTTTTGAATATTTTAGTCTGGACACTCCGAGGAGAACTGATAACCATAGCCAATTGTGGGTTTAGTTAACATTATTTTAAAGCAATTACTTACCTTCCGTTGTTGCTCAATGGGTTGAAAAGGATCTTGAAACATCCTCATGAGTGACATGGCGAAGAGAGAGCAGGAAATTATTTTCTTCCTTTTTGTCTTTGACCAGTTATTCAATCAATTGACCAGTTTTGATTTAGTACATATCATAGGTAGGTGGCATTGTGCTCTTTGGGCATTGAGTATTTTAAAAAGGATGACTAAGTCCTAATATGTAAGGAGCTAGGTGATGTTGGCTAAGTAAAACTAAGTCAATTTGAAAAATTGGGGTCAATACGTTAGTAAATGCTAACTTCTGTGGCTCAAAGGTCTTAAGTTATTAATCCATGGTTCTTGGTTGTGAGGGAAGCCAGGTTGAGTAGACTAAGCAAAATGGAGTTTATGCTTATCATGTAGCTCACAGATCTACTGGAAGACCAGAAGAATGAACCCTAGAATAAACTTTCTGAACAAGGCATGGCTCAGAACATAGCCGATGAACAGACTGCTGTCCCTGCTGCTAAACACCAGATTCTAGAGTTGGCATGACTGCTAATTCTGGGTCAGATGTTCAATGTTGCATCCACCACAGCCCTGCTGCCAGAGGGGGAAAGAGTCCTTCATCCATGCTCTCTTGTATCACTAACCATGGGATCAAAGTCAGCTTGGGTGACTCTGATTGGAAGAGCCCATCAACTTCTGAGTCCTAGGAAGAAGGGATGCCAGAAAAGCAATCAGCTGTCATTTCTATTTTCTAAAGATGGTCTTTGCTGTCCACCCAAAATGATAAACTGCGGAATTCTCCAAACATGAAAAGGGGTTCAGATGCTTAAGTAGCCAAAATAAGTGATGAATTGTCACTACAAGAATCAAAGTCAGAGAAAGACAAATACCATATGATTTCACTCATACGTGGAATTTAAGAAACAAAACAAATGAGCAAACGGCAAAGAGAGAGAGAGAGAGACGCACACCAAGAAACACACTCTTAACTACAGGGAACAAATTGATGGTTACCAGAGGGGAAGTGGGTGGGGGATGGGTGAAATAGGTGATAGGGATAAAGAAGCACATTGTTGTGATGAGCAGAGGGTGTTGTATAGATGTGTTGAATCACTATATTGTACTCTGGAACTAATATTACACTGTGTGTTAACTAACTGGAATTTAAATAAAAACTTAAGCAAACAAAAAGAACCAAAGTAAATATTTTTCTCCCAGTCCTATTGATTTATATCTACATATGTTGAATATGGAGGGATTTTAGACTTCATATTACTCGTCCATTCTTTATAAGCTTACATTTATTCAGCCAACCATCCATTTTTTATCCTTCTACCTCAACTTCTTATGTGAGGGGCTCTCAGATTATTTCATATGCCTTTTACCTTCTTAGACAGCAAATAGAAAATTGGACTGATATATCAGCACTGGAAAATAATAATTTTGGAGGATTTGCATATGTGTTATAGAAACATTCTGGCAGCTGGCAGAAAAGTCTCTTCCATAAAATTCAACTATTCTAACTAAAATTGCATTTTTGAAAAAAGAAGTTTCAGTCTTTGGAATATATTAAAAAGGAAGAACAATTAGAAAATTTTTAGTGAAGCATCACCAATGTCAAGTGGTGTAATAAAACATGTACAATTAGAAAAACTTTTTGATGCCCTAATAAAAACAGAAATAAATATAGGTTGGACTTTATTATAAAACTTCTATGTAGTGTCTATATTGCACAAACTGAAAATGATTGTCTGAGGTGAAGACTGATCTTCTACAGATATTCTAGAAAATGATGTATGGTGACAAATGGTCATTATACTGATTGTGGTGAGCACTGAGTATGTACCGACTTGTTGACTCACTATGTTGGACACCTGAAACTAATAAATTATTGTATGCCAACGGTATTTCAATAATAAAAAGACAAAAAAAGATTTTTGATCCTTAAACTTAAGAAATAAAACATACATGGAGAACACTTACTAGATTATTGGCATGTTCGAAAGGAGCTACTAAATAAGTGCTGAAACTAAAATAATTCTTTGCCAAATGCTGAAATAGTTTCATTTAGAAGAAATGTCTCTCAGGACAGACATATGCGAGAAACAAAACTGATGCTCCTGGCTGAAGTTCAAAGCCACACTTTTTAGAGGGCACGACCACCACCAAAAACTTCAGAGTGATCAGAAGCATCGTCTTCTAAAGACTGTAGTCAGCATAAGGAAGAACAATTGATTAGGGACTGTGTTTGTCATCCTCAGACATGCATTACTGGTTGGATATCAGACCCAACTTACCTGCACCTAGCTAGGTCTCTATCATCTGAGGGACACTGAACGCCAAGACCTGGGGGGATGTGTCCTAACTGCCTATATTAGATCATTTTGCTTCATTATACAATGTTCAATAATCTTCCATATATCTTACTCCCCTCTGGTGCTATGGGGAACAGCTGATAACTAAACAGATTCTAGAGTAGGGGAACTTGACACTCCAACCTCTTTGGCACTCATGGAGGTTGGAGTGTATTTAGTTTTTTCAGCCCATATAATCTAAGAACTGGTTCCTGCAGTGAGATGCCTGCCTGGGCACAAGGAGAGGTTCTGTGTCTTTCTCCATTGGTGTTTCTGGTTCTATTTGCTCAGCTCAAGCCTATTCCCAAAAAAGTTTGTGCTGAGAAACACAAATGGCAAAAATCATGGTTTTCTCACTGTTTACAGTTTCTGGGGTCCTCTTGGTTCATCTGTGGAGTCTCAGGAGCTCCTCAAGGGATGTCTGGATGGCTTGGCCTCCACCTGCTCCAGCCAGTTTGGTTTTGCTTTCATCTTTTATATATTTGGACTTGGTATGATTTTATTTTTAAAACATAATTCTGCTGCTAAACAAAGAGAAAAAAAAAACTTTGGAAATCACCAGCCTAAAGAAAAATTTTAAAAGACCTCCTTTCACTTCCTTCCTTCTCTCCTTCTCCGGAAGCCTCCTTACTTTAGGAGTTAGGGAGGGGATGAGGGAGGGAATGTCGTTTTGTTCCTTCCTTCTGAACCAGAATTCGACTTCCTCTTCCTGAAGGCTTAGTACCTTCCATTTTCGCCCCTTCCTGTTTACTTCCTCCCCCATCCTTCCTCTTATTTCTTCTTCCTTCATGTCCCTCTCTTACCTCCTCCCTTCCTTCTTTTCTTCTTCCTTCCTTCCTTCCTTCCTTCCTTCCTTCCATCCATCCTTCCTCTCTGTCTCTTCCCCCTCCTTTTCTTCCCTCCCTCTCTCTTTCTCTCTCTTTTTCTTTCCCTTTCTTTCCTTTCCTTTTCCTTTTTTCCCCTATAAACCTGTTTATTCCAAATGTTCTTTTCTTCCACAATAATAACCAACCCATGGTGCTTACTATATATCAGACACTGTTCTAAGGGATTTGCATGTATTAAATTCATTTAATCTTCAACACCACTCCATAAAGGAGGCACTGTTTTTATCCTTACTTTACTGTTGAGGAAATATGGGAACAGAGATGTTTTACAGCCTGCCCAAAGTTCATGTATCCAGTACCTGGCAGAGCTGGGATCCGAACCTTGGCAGCCCAGTTTGAGAATTTGTCCTTTAAATCCACTTCATTATATGCTTCTCTGCTGTATGCCATTTTGCGTCACACTGTTTTTCTCGCAACCTTTAACTTTTTGAGCAGTGATGTGGTCTCTGATTTAAATGAAGTGCTTAAGAGAGGTAGGGACTTGCTACAGATTCAGGATTAAATTTTGTGATGAATATAGCATCCTGCACAATTGTTACCCTTTTCAACACATTCCTGAAGCTTATTAAAAGATATTTACAGTGAGCATGCCAGAAAACTTATGTCTGTTGCATGATTATTTCCCCAAATCTTAATAGTGATGATTATAAGGCTAAGAAAGTAATTGCTTAAAACTATCACATGCTACGTATATCATCTGTTGACATGGGTAGGAAGTGGTCCTCTCCTTCCTAAGAACATACCTTTCAGTGTTCCCTGGATCTGTATATCTGCCCAAATCATGTGTTGCTCATAAAATAAATATGGGGGACAAAATGAAATGATGTGAATATAATCGTTCAAGGTTTCCACATGCACTCATTCTTTCAAACTTCTTGGCCTTAGAAAATCATTTCACTTTCTTTCAGGTTGTTGTGATAACTGGGCTGGAATTGGCATATATTCTACTACTCATCTAGGTTAAATCAATGCCAGAATGTCCTAATCTGCACAGCTGTATTTCTCTTTTAAGCTTGCCACCCTTCCTTCAGGTTGTGTTCTTCCTGGAGGCGCGCGCGCGCGCACGCGCACACACACACACACACACACACACCACACACGCAGAACTCTAATTTCTCAGAGAAGTGTATAACCCAGTAGGATTGTTCTGGTTAGTTTTCCCCTTCAATACCACAAACTGGAGTTGTTTATCATTCTCACATGAAGGAAAGTAAGCAACGATACTGTTAAAAAGGGATAATAGCTGGCCTTTAGTGAGAGCTTATCTGTGTCAGGTATTTGGCAAGGAATTTTATGCATTTTTACCACATTTAATCCTCATGCCAGCATCTCAGTAAATGTACATCGGATAAAAGATGAGCAATGACACTATGCAGTGAATATGATCTCCATATAAGGAAGATAATGTTCAAAGAGTTTAAGTACATTTCCTGAAGTTCCAGGCAGATAGTCATTGTTAGCTTGTTCTGACAACCAAAGCTCATATGGGTAGCCAAACTATTACGATTTTTCTCCTCAGTTTTAAGCTTCAATAGGATGAATGTGAATTGAGACTCATTCCAACATGCTATGAGTGAAGACAGGGAGAGTGGCATCTCTCTTTACAGGTAGAGTCCTTAGATTATAGGTGAGGGCTGCTATGAAACATTATTTAGCACAAGTTACATATGGCTCCATGACTGGTAGTAGAAATTCCTCTGCCCTGGCATTTTCTTACCTAATACAAAGAATGTTTCCCCCCACCCCCCAGCCTTTCAATTCTCTCATCTTTTGAGAGACTCCAGAAGCATATGTTGCTCTTCCATCATATACCAGTAGATGGCAGCAAACGTCCATCCTAGACTCCCACAGAGTTTAGCTTCTGAGTTCTGTGGTGTGAAGCTGCAGGCAGTTTTTAAAAATACAATCCTCCACGCTCCTTACCTGACGCGTTGGAGGGGCTGATTTTCCAGGTCACACATGTCTTATTACTTTCGAAAATAATCATGTGGAAAGGCTTTTCATTGTGTTTGCTGCTACATTTCTGCACAGTGGTGACTGTCAAGCCAAAATCAAACTAATAGGAAGGGGGGGGGGGCGGCGGGGGGAGACGCCTACGACCCAAGAGAAGTGCAAATAATTTCCGTTAAGAATGTTCCTCATGGGTTTTCAAAGAAGTTTTCATCACCCAATCTGATAAGTGAAGCAGTCTTGTTCATAAATTATTTATCAGTCTCTGTTCTCTATCTCATCTTTCGCACCATCGAAACAAGGAAAATCTAACTTTGGGTGAATTCTTTTTTTTAAGAAAATCTGGAGAGAAACATTTCTTACCACCCTTCGCTGTCAGAAATGAAGCACGACCATTATGTAAACCATATACAACAAAAGAATTGTTTGGGTTGTTTTTTTCTTTTAATTAGAATTTTCTTTTTGAAGGATATTAACCTTGGCATTTAGTCTTCGTATTAATTTAATTTTCAGCCTGTTGATGGTTCATTATTCTGGGCAATGTGCTGTGAATTTTATGGGCAGTGTGCTGTCGTTGGTCTGAATTTGAACGAGTTGGTTCCCTGACCTGGGAGAGAAAGGCCTTCAGTGTAGGCAGGCACATTGTTGCTACTCAGCTGTTTGGCAAGCAAATCACATCTCCGGTGTTTCGTTTCAGTTTCTCTAAAATGGAGATCTCACAGGATTGTTGTGGGGATCATATGAAATTAAACTAGTTAATGTCATGAAACCTCTAGCTTAGTACATGTTAAAAATTCACTGTTAGCTGGATGTGAATGGAGAGGGTAAGGTTGGTGAGAGCTAAGATTCCTTCTAGTTTTAAGTGACTAGGACTCTGATTAATTTCTTTCCCTTCAACCTCAACCCAAGAGTTACAGATCTCCATCCTAAGAAGAATAGGGGCCCTTGAAAGATGCTGAGATGAAAATGGTCTAGAGGATGAGAGATTGGTTCACTGTAGAAAAAGATGGTCTTATTTTTACTACTAAGAGGTGGCTGTGCGTCATCATTGACAAAAGTTCATCATCCAATAATTGAGAACAAGTGGGGGGAAAAGGAAGAAAAATGATTTCATGAGCAAGAGAGAAAATGAAAAACAAAGGTTCTGAGAAATAGAAAGGGGACTGGCAGCATTACCTACATACACTTTGTCACCTTGAAGAATATTTTCCAGTATCTGGAACCAAAGGAAATGATGTTTTAAGAGCACTTCAAGAACTAGGTCAATTACACATTTAATATACAGTCTCTCAGCCAAGAGTGTCTTATTTTAATTTTGCCATTTATTCTGGAACTAAATCCTTCATCAGGGGATAACATCATCCCTCACCAGTGTCTATTTGGCAACCCATCTTAACGGGTTTGGTACTTTCCCTGGCATTTGGGACAATCCATCCTTTCGATGCCATGGCATTTCACGAACATTCCACACTGAATCTTTGTACACTGAAGTTTGCAGGTGTTTTAAGTCCCAGTTTGCTGATGAGCAAATAGATTTCAGAGAAATTGATTTGCCAAAGACTCTGGCATTGGGAGTGAATGTCAGAGATCTGTGAGTTTCTCTTTGTGCCATTGCTGCCATGGCTACAAATACAATTAAGAAATAGAGGTCAAGTGTGAGGTCTTTGAAGGTTGAGTGACAGTTTGGGTTCCTAGCTCCATTGCTATTTCCAGCTGTGCAAATGTGACCAGACTAGTTTTCAGGGAGGATGGACTTCATGGTCACCATGAACAAGGGTGGTTACGTTTTTTACTGCTTAGACCTAGTCATACTTCATCTTTGTTCATCCAGCAATAAGCATTCATAAAAAATAGAATAAATGCTGTCTCGAAGAGGGAGGAAAGAGAATGCTTTTTTTTTTTTTAAGTTTACTTACTTATTTTGAGAGAGAGAGAGAGCAGGGGAGGGGCAGAGAGAGAGGGGGAGAGAGAGAATCCCTAGCAGGCTCTGCACTGTCAGCACAGAGCCTGATGCAGGGCTTGAACTCAGAAACTGAGATCATGACCTGAGCCAAGATCGAGTTGGACACTTAACTGACTGAGCCACCCAGGCACCCCCCGGAATGCTTTTGATAAACAGAGATTTTGAAGAAAATGGGAAGGGCACCATCATTGTTCTCTGCACTTGGGAAGTACACAGAAAATTTCCCAGGAGCTGAAAAAAAGGAAAGCAAGACTAGTCCTGAGTCAATTCCTGGTTGAAATCCTGGCTTCCCATCAGCTCTGTAAGTTGGCTACCTCTCAGAGTCTCCTCATCTGAAAATGGAAGTGGCAACAGGACGTAGCATTGTTTTAAATATAAAACGAGCGTATGTGTGGTGAAATGCTTCCCACAGTTCTGTCGCATGGAAGATGCTTGGTAATACATGTTAGCTATTACTATGCACCATCTACCACTTGCACACCACCGCTACTGTTTAAGCTGTATCTCTGAGAATGTGTGGTTTTTGCCAAGGACTGAAGGCTAATTTGGCCTTGAATGTTCAGCTTGTTCATACTTAGTGTAATCAATAGGAAAACTTCCCGAATTTCAACAAAAGTACTTTTTTTTTTTTTTTGGTTTGTTTTTAAAAGAAATCCTTCTATAGCAAATACAGTATTACAGCTTTACCTTGGCCTTAAACTTGAAACACATCCATGGGATATGTATACTATAATTGCCTCTCTTTGCCAGTTATTGGTTATGAGTTAGATTTCCTGCCCCTAGGGATGGTCCTGACAGTAAAAATAAAACAAACAATTATGATACAGGACTCTGACCTACTTTCTGAAAACAAATTCCCTATTTAAACTTGAATAGTATAATTAATGCTTTTAATATCGGATGCTATTTTTTGGTGAACCACTGCACCTGTTGGCTTAGTATTTCCTTATCCAAAACTGTGGGGGCTGGACTGGTGCCAGCAATCCTATTTTTGAGCACTTATCATGTGCCAGGTCCTTATGGTAAGTGTATTATATACATATCCTTATTCAACCAACAGCAGCCTTGTAAAGTACATATTATTTGAGTTCCATGATGGAAGAAGCTGAGGCTCAACATTTATGTAAGGAGTTCAAGGCCTTGTGGCTGGCACACAGCACAGCCACAGTTTGCTACCAGGTCTGTCTGACACTGAAGCTTATGTTTATAACTGCACAAATCTAACACTACCATGAAGCGTGCTTTCACGTCAAACATGGTGAGATTGCACTCAGGGTACTCTTTCTTATAGTTGGTAAAAGCGTTTTTGCCATATTGCCTTCAGCTGGAGGGGGAACAAGACAATTTAACAAAAATAAACATAATGGGTCAGGTACAAATGTACACATTACCACTCAGGGGCACAGAACTATAACGTTTTAGTTTTCTATAACTCAACTCCATTTCATTCTCAGGTTCCCTCAAGCTGCCTAGAGCAGACATCTTATTTTATGGCATTCTAGTAAATTCAGTTGAATATACTGAATCTGGTTGAATTTGCAGTCAAATGTCAGCATTATTATTTCAGTCACTGTTTAGTTTGGAGCTTCCTCACTCTTGATGGGAAACTCAGTATTTCAGGCTTCACTACCTCACTTCTGTCCTATTTTTTCCCCCTCTTTGTGCCATGCGGTCTTGGAGAAGCTCTGGCCCATCATCCCAGAGGGGAGAGGCATCTCTGGTTAACGCAGTAGCAGCTGGATCCTTGCTGGCCGTGGCATGTCCTTATAACCGCTATGAGGATCCAGTTTCATGGTCTCTGCAGCCTCCTTGTCCTAACATCCAGGAGAGTTTTAGTTTAGTGATCCCTCCCTGGGTCATGGGGCCACAAACAGTTGGCCAATGGGGACTTGAGAGAATCTCCTCCATCCCTCTCTCTGACTTATCCTTTTATACCTTCCTTTCAGCCTCACCTCAACTGCCTCAGGTGGGCATGTCTCCATACTCAGAGCCAAACACCAGGGGTGCAGAGCCCGGCTGAAAATGGAAGCCACATTTAACCCTTGTCCTGTTCCTGCTAAGCCTCCAGCCTACACCCACCCCCATATTCAAGCTGGAAGGGCTTTTCCTTTCACTTATAGGTTAAAATTTCCTTTTTTCCCTTTAGTTTAATTTATTTTGACCAAAAGAGAGACAGAGACAGAGAAAGAAAGAGCATCCCAAGAGGCTCCTCACCGTCAGCCCACAGCATGACATAGGGTTCAAATTCATGAACTGTGCGATCATGACCCGAGCCAAAACCAAGAGTCAGACGCTTAACCGATTGAGCCACCCTGGTGCCCCATTACTTATAGGGAAAAAGTTTCTCTACATCATATCCTAGCTCCTTCCTGTGTTTACTCTGTGGTCATGTCTTCATGCTTTGCTTTGTATCATGTAAAAATACAGTTTTCTGAGTGTCCAGGAAAGCCTTCCTTTCAGGAATACTGTTTAACTATACATCTATGGAAGTTTACTTTGATCAAACAAAAATTGGACAATGGCTTTCTTGTTTTTCGCCTGTGTGTCTATCCCTGGAAGCAGATGCAAATACTTTGGCTATAACCTGTTGAAGGGCAATGATCCTCGGGTATTGGAAACAATTAGGAGTCCCAAGTGGGGCAGAGAACTCTAGCTCCACCAAGATTTGTGCTCACATTCTGTAGTGTAGGGTTTTCGTTGGAAAACCACCCATGTTTTGGGGCACCTGGGTGGCTCAGTTGGTTAAGTGCTGACCTTCAGCTCAGGTCATGATCTCACGGCTGGTGGGTTCAAGGCCCACGTTGGTCTCTGTGCTGACAGTGCGGAGCCTGGAGCCTGCTTTGGATTCTGTGTGTGTGTCTCTCTCTGCCCCTTCCCCACTCATGCTCTGTCTTTCTCTGTCTCTCAAAAATAAATAAACGTTAAAAAATTAAAAAAAGAAAAGAAAAGAAAACCATCCATGTTTTTCACTTACCCTTGCATCTAAGTGTGGCCATGTGACTGGTTCTAACCAATGAAATGTGAAAGGAAATTGGTGTGTCAATTCTAGCTTGAGGTGGTTTATACAAGGGTCTTCTTACTCTGTGCTCCTTCTTCTTCCTTGTCTACTAACTGGATGCCAGCATCTTGCTAGCTGGATGATGTTAGCACCATCAGTGCTGACCTTCGGAGCCCTGGATGAGTACTGGTTGATTCCCCATCAGCTTGGGTTCCTATACGACTGTGTGTAGGAGACAATCCATGTCCATCCTTCTATACAGTGAAAAATAAACTTGTGTAGTTAAGGTTTGTGGGCTTATTTTTTATATATCAGCTAATGCTACTTCAACTAGGAAAGCAGCAGTGAAAAAACATGAGTGTGAACATTTAAAAAAAATTTTTTTAACGTTTATTTTATTTTTGAGACAGAGAGAGACAGAGCATGAACAGGGGAGGGCCAGAGAGAGAGGGAGACACAGAATCTGAAACAGGCTCCAGGCTCTGAGCTGTCAGCACAGAGCCCGACGCGGGGCTCAAACTCACAAACTGTGAGATCATGACCTGAGCCGAAGTCGGACGCTTAACCGACTGAGCCACCCAGGCGCCCCGAGTGTGATACATTTTTAAAAAATTATCCCTGCTGTAGTAGTCAAGTAAAATTTCCTTAAAGGGAAGATCTTCAAAACAAAAGAAAAAGTCATTTCTTTCACTCTTTATTTGGACTGTATATACCTAATATACATTGACTTTGGGTGAAAGGCAGGGGTTGGCAAACTCTGGCCTGTGGTCTGTTTTTGTATGGCTAATAGGCGAGGTATGGTTTTTTGCACTTTTAGACAGTTGTAAAAACCAACACACACACACACACACATACACACACAAAAGGAAAAATATGTAAAACATGTGATAGATCATATGTGGCCCTCAAAGTATAAAGTTTTACTATTTGGTCCTTTGCAAAAAAATTTGCCATCCCCTGGTATAAGTGATGGGGACACCAATGAGCTTAAACTGCATTGTATTGGGA
This sequence comes from Lynx canadensis, assembly GCF_007474595.2. Taxonomy (NCBI): domain Eukaryota; kingdom Metazoa; phylum Chordata; class Mammalia; order Carnivora; family Felidae; genus Lynx; species Lynx canadensis. Next base: position 125,635,954 of record NC_044308.2, read on the forward strand.
AGGCTATTTGAAGCACAAAGAATTGAATACACTATCCTGGGTTGATCTGTGGAGTTATGATTTAGGCCTTTGAAATTGATAGAAGCTGTATGGAAAGTGTAAACTTGACCTAACACTAGTGGTAAAGATTTGCTCAGTCTTTACTTCCTGTGTCTATAGGACTAAGAGCAACTTGACTTTTCATATAATTGACTGATTATTTTTGAAGCTGATAGTCAATTTGGTATTAAACAGACACAGCCAGAGAGAAAAAAAAACTATTCTTTTTTGTTTATTTTGGATTGGTGGCTCCCTAAACCAAGGCCAATGACTCTTGGATTTATAGGGTGGATGAAACAGTTTCAACATTCAATAAGAAAATGAAATTCTCTTGAGATTTGAGTAACTGAAATAGTAATGTTCTTTCTCCCCCCTCCATTTATAGCCTCAGAAAAGTCAAGCGCATTTGTCCTGAATAATCTAGACCAGCCACCAGCCTCTAAATTTATTATAAATATGCAATGTTTGGTAGGTGTTGCAGCCAAACCTACCCATTCTATTCCCCGAGTCACTGATAATAATTAGGAGGCCATACTTGTGGTTTCCAAGGGGAAAAAAATGAAGACTGTATTATGATTAAGATTCTGCTTATGATACGTGCCAGTGAGCAAGACCTGTTTGAGTTGGCAGATTTTAATGCTTGTGTGAAATATTTTTTATTTTCCTGCCACTAATTGTGTTATGATTAAGTTACATCCACTGGAGTGTAATTATCTATTGCATAACACTGTTTATACGTGGGCCCCTTGAAATTTGCCACTTCAATAGTGCTGACTGAGGGTTTGCTGCACCTTCTTAATGATAAAACTTTTCTCTTACACAGTTCAGTTTATCTTCTTTTCCCTAGGAACTCCTTAATAATCATTTTCAGAAGAATAAAATTCTAGTCTAGGTTGTTTGTCTTGAAGATAGGATTTTTCATTTGGCCCTTGTGAATTCCGAGGCAATCATGATCCTAGTGAGTTCCTGAGTGGGAAGGGTCCTACTCAACTGAGGTGGCAGGAAGCTTCTCTGAGAGATGGCACCTAGAGTTCATTCTTATTTTAGTTTCCATTTTGATGGCTTTATGCTTTTTCAAGTCACAGAACAATGGAATTCTGATAGAAGTTCATAACTGGCACCACTTATTTCCTTCACTTTTATGGTTTATATTCTTCCATGTTTTAGATAGCTGTATTAATTTCCTCTACCTCTGAGACTTGGGCACTTTATACTAGTGCACTGGGTGGGGAGAATAATGTTTCTCCCAACCCATTCCAGTATTGATGCCTCCTCTCCCTTTTCCCCACATTTCAGCCCAAGAGTCATTATGGCAAAGACCATGTCTGCTTTGCCCACCATTTGATTCCAAAGAAGCTAGTACTGTGCCTGTCACCTAACAACTGTTTGCTGAAAGAATTAATGAATGACATCCCTCTGCTGCAGAGGCTCCTGAGAGCCCTCTCCAAAATGATGTTTTAGCATTCTGGAGTTCTCCTTATACTTCTGGAAATCAGGTGACTAGATGATAAGAACATTTAGTTCTTTTGCTGTTCTAAGATTCTGAGATTTTAAACATATGCCTTATGATTGATTTATTTGGCTTGTTCATTCGGTCATTCAGCAAACGTTTATTATGCACCCACTCTGTGCCAAGGTATGTTCAAAGTGCAGTGATGATCCCCATTGAAAAGGTCCCTGATCTCATGGTGTTTCTATTTTTATTGGGACAAACAAAAGGCTAAACCAATCACAGAAGTATTAGGTAGTGAGTGATGAATGCTCTGGAGAGAATAAAAGCAGAATGCTGTGAATGAGAGTTGCTGGGGTGCCCTTATAATGAAGGTTTGGAGAAGCGCCCTCTAAAGAGCCAGGCATGCAACCATGAGACGCAAGAACATCCCATGCAGAAGCTACAGTGAAGGCAAACAGCTCCTGGCAGGAACAAGCCTGACACACTCAGAGAAGGCCAACAGGGTTGGCGCGGACAAAACAAAGGAAAAGTGGAGCTGTGAGCAGGATTTGAGTGGGTGGGCAGGTGTCAAAGTGGGGGGGGGTGTGTGGGACAGCCAAAGATCACTTTAATGATTCAACATCAAAACACTAGCAAGGGTGGTATCTGAAAAGCATTCTTGGGATGAAGGGCACAGGCTGGAAATTAACCTTTGATCTTAGTTCATTTTCTGCATTAACATTCCTGGAAGCTGGACAAACCTTGCAACTCAGCCTAGGGCATGGCACAAAATATCCTTAAAGAAGGGCCAGAAAATAAAAAAAAGAAAAAAAAATTTCTACGATGCTTAATCCAAAATGGATCCACAGGAGAAGGTCTTTCTTCTTGAAAGCAATTATACTTTACAACGTGTTCTTTTCCCTGGTGTTTCAGCTTCCCGTGATGCCTGACTTCATTAAAGCAGGCAGGAAACAGGATTTTCTGTGATGTGCTGCTAGAATTATATCTTCTGAGCTGCAACTAATTGTTTTGATGAAAACAAAAAAAATACAATATAACACTCTATGAGAAGAAGATCAATGCTTGCACACTGGGCAAACTCAGAAAGAAAGGAAACACAGAAAAATAACAACAACACAACACATTGTTTTATCTGTCACATTTTGTTTATATAAAACATAAAACTAGGAGAGAGCTTAGCTTAATGACAGATCAGGATACCATTTGAGAAAAACTTCATTGTAGCTTTGCTCATGCATTTCTGTGTGTGTGTGTGTGTGTGTGTGTGTGTGCTCTCAAGAAAATTTTTTGCTTATTTTGCTACTGTTTTGATTTATTCAGTTTTTTAAATTGGGAATAAGTGTGTTTATTGAAACCATATCTCATAGAATGCTAACAAGATATAGTTTTAGTGAAAAGAAATGAAATAACTGAATTGCTATTATGCCCCTCTATTTTAATAATAATAATAATAATAATAGTAATACTAATACAAACTCAAAGTAAATCAACCACTTCCTTGCAGGTAAGAGGACAGTTGGGCTCTGATCTTTGCTCAGCCAACCATAAGAGTGAGACCTAGATCCACTCTCCTCCATGTTGGAAGCCCCACCTGAGATATTTGGGATTTGATCAAACCAACATTGAATGCCTTTCTTGCTCTGAGATCTGTGATTCTAAATATGTATAATCCTTAATATTCTCACCATGTATTTTGACTATACAACCATAGTGACTCATGATTTATCTACCAATAATGTTCTGATAATTGTAACCAAATGGGGATAGGAAATGATTATAGAAGAGACACTTCATTTGGAGTCTATCTTTAGAGAACAAAAAGCCTTTCTTATATCTACCAAATCTTTCCTATTTCTTGTCACTACAAAAGGGAAACTAAATTATCACTGGAATTAGAGGGGTGATTGGTCTGTTTGACATCTTTGCTACTCAAATGTGGCCCAAGGAACAGCAGCATCCACATAATTCAGGGGCTTGTTAGAAGTACAGAATTTCAGGATCTGGGGCAGCCCTACAGAATCAGAATCTTCATTATAACCAGAGTCCTAGGTGAATCATTTGCACATTGAAACTTAAGAAGCACTATTTCAGGGGCGCCTGGGTGGCGCAGTCGGTTAAGCGTCCGACTTCAGCCAGGTCACGATCTCGCGGTCCGTGAGTTCGAGCCCTGCGTCGGGCTCTGGGCTGATGGCTCAGAGCCTGGAGCCTGTTTCCGATTCTGTGTCTCCCTCTCTCTCTGCCCCTCCCCCGTTCATGCTCTGTCTCTGTCTGTCCCAAAAATAAATAAAAACGTTGAAGAAAAAAAAAATTAAAAAAAAAAAAAAAGAAGCACTATTTCAGATGAATGGCAAGTAAGGGATATTATTTGGAAGATTATCTATTTTGACCCCAAACAGAGTAAACATGTCATTACTGTGAGAGATCCAGTTGTAGCACACTGGTTGATTTTGGCCCATACCTTGAAGCTTATCTTCCGAATCACTTACACAATATTGTACTAGCCTAGAAGTGGCACTCTTCCTTCAACTTCTGAACTGAATTGGCAACCCATTTTGCTGTTAGGAGTTACCCTTCAATCTTTCAAAGTGTAACTTACATTTCTGCTTGCTGAAATGAGTATACTTTGAGGAAATGTCTATGCTGGAAAAAAACATTCCCCTCCAGTCCTTATCTAAAGGCTAGAGAATTGATAAGCAACCTCTTTATCCATTTGTTTTTACAGTAATTTTCTTTTTAAAAAAATTTTTTTTTCAACGTTTATTTATTTTTGGGACAGAGAGAGAGACAGAGCATGAACGGGGGAGGGGCAGAGAGAGAGGGAGACACAGAATCGGAAACAGGCTCCAGGCTCTGAGCCATCAGCCCAGAGCCTGACGCGGGGCTCGAACTCCCGGACCGCGAGATCGTGACCTGGCTGAAGTCGGACGCTTAACCGACTGCGCCACCCAGGCGCCCCTACAGTAATTTTCAAAATCATCTTCCTTCTCTGTGCATGACTGGATACAGCATTTGTGTGTATGTGTGCATGTGTGTATATGAAAGAAAGGAGGTGGGTGGCCATCAGCCCCTGTTAACTGAAAATATACTTGCTCTTGGTCTATTCTTAGGGTCATGGTGCATGACGATTGTCTTGAATGGATATTCCTTTTCCATTTATTAGGGTCTGAAATTGAATAGGTGATTTTTCAACTATAGAGATGGTGAGTTTACCATAGGAGGTAAAAATGAGCCATCTGGAATACTGCTTGTTGTTCATTTCAGCTGAGGTCCACTCTGAGCGATTAGTTGTATTTTCAATGTAACACTTGGATGCTTTTTTTTTTTTTTTTTGGCTCCCCTGACTTAAATAGGATCAGACCAAAGACCACACAGTGCAGAAGAGAATCTTACTGGCAAGAGATGGGAAGTCACCAGGGCAATATTTGAATTGGGGAACAGCAGAAGAAGTCAATAGACCTCAGGTTTCAGCCTTAAAAGCTGAGTATGTCTTAACTGACATTGTACACACTCTGAGTCTGGAGACCTCATTTATTAATATCACACTCTTTTCCGGTCAGTCTATATAGGAGGGGGGGTGCTCTTCAAGAAACAGGAAAGCACACTGATAAGTCTTTTGAGTTCAAGACTCCAGTGACAACCTGAAACATGTAGTTCTTTGCTTCTGAATAGCTGACACCATAGAAAAGAAGTAAGAAAGGATGAGTGATCCAGAACAGTTGCTCAATTATAGTCATATGATCATGGGCTTGACCTATGTTAGTGCTTCATAACACATTAAATTTCTTGGGAGAAGCCTTGGAGACTCACTAGTTAACCCCTTTATTTTCAGGTTAGCGAGATAAGTCCATGAGGATGGATGACATGCCCAGTTCACAGAGTTTGGTGGCAGAACTGAGACTAGAGCTCTGGGTGTTTGGATTTCAGGGCATTGAGACTTCTGCTACGTGGAAAGATAGAGAAGAGGGTTATAGGAGGATATAGGATATGCCATAACATGCAAGGTCTGAGCTTTTCCAGCATGATATATACGTGTGTAAAGACTTCCATACAAAGGAGCATCAATGGACATCTTCAAAATGAACTGGCATTAAAGAAACCTTCTCAGCCTAAAGACGGGAGGTAGAGTATAGAAAGGGTGCTTCCATCACTTTAGTGTGCATTCACTTGTTTGACAAGCCTATTTGACTGTGAGCCAGCATCTAAGTAACAGTAATATAAAAATGAATGAGACACATAGTCTGTCCTTGGAAAGCTTCTAATCCAGCGGAGTAGACAGGTAGGTAAATGTGCAATTTACTTGTTTAATATATTTTTTGTATTCTGTGTCAGGCACTGTGTTTTGTCATGGGAGGTACAATAAAGGACAAGTTAGACACAGTCCCTGTGCTCAAGTAGCTCACTATACAGCCAGGATAACAGACATGAAAGAAACTAATAAATAATTAGTACTGTGATAATGGCTTACATCTGGATTCGGGGAGCACAGAGTGATGGCATGTGATACAAATGAGGATGGGGGTCAGGGGAATGTTTTCCTTGATTTCAGTCATGAAGAACAGTGATGAATTAAGCAAGAGATACCTCTCAGAGTTAATGGTGTCCCTAGATTTTTCTGGGCCCTTTTCATAAGCCGTGGAATGTCCTTGAGAACATGCATAGATGAAGATAGACTTATTTACCTAGCTTGAAACAATTCTTTCTCACTAGAGCCCCGAGAGTTGAATGAGGCAATCACTTCTTTTGATTTCTTTGGCTAGGAAGACAGGATTTTTGGCTCTTTCCCCAGAAGGCTGTTTTTTGCATGTATCACTTTGTGTGACAGCTTAGCCATATGATTAGCAGGTACTGACTTAAGCAGGAAACATCCTGCTGGATGTAATTGGACTATGGGGCTTATTGTTTTGGGTTATTTCCATTGGGATAATGGAGACCTCAGATGGTTTGTTTTTATTCTCTTTCCCAAAATGCTCCTGTCTGAGGTTTTGAGAATCTGAGTTAGGCTCTCAAGGACTGTTCAGTTTTCTGGAGAGTCTATGGATGCTAAATAGGAAAATTTAACTCAGAAGATTGTTTACAGATGAGGCAGCTGAAGTGCAGAGAGCTGAAGAGAAAGCATTCAAGGTGAGGTGGGAAGTTAGTGACCAAGCTGCGGGGCCCGCAACTGCGATTTCTTGCATCAGCCTAGACTCTTTGCTTTGCAGAAACTATACTCAAATTTGCAGTCACTTCACAAACAATCTACCTGCCAGCTTTGCTTCTGGAGGTTTAGATGAGACATAAGTCTGGGTATGGGTTTAATGTCATTGTCTTAAAGCACACCAGTAGCAGGACTTAAGTATATTTCATCTTTGTATCTTCAACTGTCAACACAGTCTTGGCATGTAGTAGGGGTTTAATATACGCAATTCAAATTGAAAAAAAAAAGGATATAATTTTGGTCAATAGAATTTTAAATCTTGTCTCATCAATGCCACTATCTAGCTGTGTGATATTAACTTTTGGAAACTTTGGAAACTTTGGGAACACATGACTTCTATTTACTAATCTCTATTGGACTACAGTTGAAGAAGTATTTCCAAAGAAGGTATTTAGATTCATCTTGAGGGATGGGCAGAAATTAGCCAGAGAAAACTGGGGAAGATATTTAGTTAGAAAAAATAATATGTACAATGGTGTGAACAAAGACATCTGGGGCATTTAAATATTTTCTCATAATGGGAGTAAAAGTTGCATCCATTAATTCAAAGAAAGCGTATTATGAGTTAGTCACTGGGGTATACAAGCTAAACAACATAGACATGGTTGCTACTCACATGAAGCTTATTATCCAGAGGGGGAGACAGACACTTTCAAACACACGAATAAATATAACACTATGACACCTGATGGAAAGGAGAAATAATGATACAACTGCCTGATAACAGGGCAGGCAATGTGACATGGATTTAGGACTAGAATTCAGAGAAGAACTTTGGCAAACATTGAAAAGACTGGAGGTGAGTATTGGAAAAACTAAAGAAAAAACACATGTGCAAAGGCCAATGTGGCCAATGTCGACATTAGACAAGTAGAAGAGAGAAGCCTGGGGAGTTGGACAAGCATAGACAAGGTGCTGTTGTCACACTGAAAATCTATAAGATTTGGGCTGGATGATGTTTAAGCCACCTCTCCATCTCTATGTCATTCCTTAATATTGGTTATGTCAATTCAATCAGCATGTTCCATCTTGCTTTTCCCCATCATGTAATTTTATTTCTTTCAAGTTTTGGGATCCAATGAATACACCTCAATAGTATGGCAATTCCCACGTACTATGCTTGTCTGGTGACTTAAAAAAATAAATAGCCTATTTTTGTTTTTGTTGTTAAGACTTTTTATATAGCTTCACCTTGCTTGCCATCAAGTATGAGATGATATTCAATACAGTTTCCAGAGTCCAGATTAGATAATTTCTGTTGTCTGCTAAGCACTGCTGAATCCTAATTAGTTGGATTACTTCAAATGTAGGATACTCATTACCTAAAGCAAATGCATTCAACTTTTCCCTTCATTCCCCTCGTGCATTGCTTGTGTATCACACTTGATTAAGTGGTGGCAGCTGAGATGCTGTACCTTCAGTCCATTGGTTTAGTTTCTCTGGTAGAAGAATCATGCTTCATTTACAAAAACTTATCTCCCTTAAGGTATTCTTTGCGCCCAATACTTCCCCCTTGTTATGAAAACAAAGAGCTAATAGAAATTTTCCAATGCCCACCTAAGATAGTCAAATATTATGTTGGATTTTGTTTCTTTTTAAAGGCAAAGTAAATATTGATTCCAAACATTTTCATGTTTACTTTGTGTATTCTTCTGGGGGCCAAAAGGGTGGGCATGAGTGGCCTCATAAATCATCAATATTAATATTGTTTGACAGTGTAATTATAGAAATACTACATAGTGATAATGAAAGCAGAGAAAATAACATTTGGTTTGCTCCCAAGGTCAAATTATTTTCCTTAATTTTATATGTGAAATGTTACTTTAAAACCTCTGATCCTTTCTAAGATTTTGCCGCTTAATTTATGGATTTAATTGTGAAATGGTACTTCCCCGTATATCACTGTGTACTAAATTAACTTGATCATGTTTGAATGTTCCAGCTGCATTTCGGAATTTCACACATGTTTGATGTACAGCAAGGGGTTGCTAATGCTTGAATAATAAGGTATTGTTTTGCATTTTCTAGCCCTATGAAATCACTTCCAGTTCCTGGAATATGACAAAAGTTTTTTATGCCTCTGCTTTGAGTCCGCTCCACCCTCCCTGTAATTTTCCTCTCTCCCTTAACCACTCATCCTTTGAGTTCAGGAGTCATCTCCACTGGGAAAACTCTCTAAATTTCCTTAGTCATAGATATGTGGAACTTCTTTCCCATTCTTATAGGATCACATATATACTTATCTTTACACTTGTCAAAACTATTCATTCAATAGTTACACTATATTTACAGTATTGGGCATGGCAATACTACAGAATTGCCTCAAAAGTTTTCTCCCCAGGTCTGTGAGGTCTTCCAGGCAAGAAGTTCTTCCCTGACTGAGTAGGAATTCAGCAAATGTTTATTGAATGTACAGAGCAGTGATAAGCATGGCTAATCTGTATTGACTTATTATTTTCATCCCGGATAAGCTCCTTATTTTCATCAATTTATTTAATGTTCACAGCAATCCTTTGATGTTGGTATTATACCCATTTTACTTTTAAAATATCTAAGAAATACCAAGGTTAATTAGTTTGCCCAATGTCATCCAACTACCAAGAGGGGAAACTAAGATTTGACCCCTAGTTCTCTATGATTCCAAAGACTATATAATCTGCCTCCCACTGATATGATTTATGTTGAAATCACAGAAGCCGCTGGGCAGAAAAAGTTAGAATGGTGATTAATAATAACTCATATATGAATGGCAGTTTACCATTTACACAGTATTTTACCATGCACTATATCATCCAATTGAAAATTAAAGGTTTATTATACACTTAGTACTTTTCCAATTTAGAGGAATTACAAATAAATCACAAATAAATGGAAGGAAACAACCTTCAAATTTCATCACCCAGAAATAACTTTAGTCAATATTTTCAACAATATTTTTGGTATATTTCCCCTGTCTTTCTCCTCCCTTGTATTTGTGTGGGTATGTGTGTGTATGCGTGTGTTTTTTGCGTGCATGACATTATCTACAATGTTCCTTTAATATACCAATAAGTATCAATAACTCTTCTTCATGTCTACAATAATATATTCTGGCATTCCATTTTTGGGTTGTGCTATAAATTATTTTGTTGTCGTTCATGCTGACTCACCCACTCTGATCCCTTGGGGCTTTGCTTTCTTGCAAAACTGCATCCAAGTTTTATCCCCAGCGGCAGTAGCTGGACTACCTGTTTGTTGGTCATTTGTACGTGAATTTTCTCATTAAATATTATTTAACATAGGGGCACCTGGATAGCCCAGTTGGTTAAGCATCTGACTTTTGATCTCAGGCTTGTGAGTTCAAGCTCCGCTCTGGGCTCTGTGCTGGGTGTGAAGTCTACTTAAAAAAAGTGTGTGTTAATTACATAGTAGTCTATGCTCAGACCACAATTCAGTGTTTTTCAGATCCTCTGCTCAACTAGGTCAAAATCTAACTGGGTTTCTGACTGTCTGTACTCTTGGGAGCGATGGAATGCAAATGCTCCATGGTTTCCTCTTTGTTTGCTTCTTCACAAGGTACTTCTTGAATTGTACAAATTTCTTGGACTTCAATGACTTAGCCCACTTAATTTTTTGTTAATTAAACTCAACTAATTTTTAATCCATAAAAGAGATTCTTCTTTTGATGAATAGAGTTCCTCAAAAATTAGGTTGTTTGCAAATACCATTTAATTTTTACTAAAACTATGAGGTCTGTAGGGCAGACACTATCACCACCATTCATTAACAGACAACAGTATGAAGTGTCAAGAAGGTTAAGTGATTTGACCAGAGACATTAGGTAGCAAATGGTAGTTTCAGAATCCGACCCATGTCTCCTATCTTTAAATGTGAATATTTCCCCTTTCACCACACTAGATTTAATGATGAGTAATACTATTACAAATCTATGAACTACAAAAAAGTATGGCTATCATTTTTGTTTACTGAGTTACATCGTGTTCTCAGTTTCAGATTTTAACTGACTTGAGAAGTGGTTAACTGGTTGTAACAAAGTATAGAAACTAATATGGATTTTATACTCTAAATCTTCTATTAATCAGATTTAAATGACATTTTATTGCCTGCCTTGAAGATAAGTTCAAAGTTCTTAAGTTGGCATTTAAGATACAACATTATCTGGATCCAATCTACCCTTTCTCACTTTATCCTTTATTTTATCTTTACAGAAAGAATTTTTCCAACTTAAACTTATCTCTGCATCACAGTCCAAATGTTTGTGTGTTCTCTTTATTCTACATATATCTGTAATGCTCTTCCCCCCATTCATCTACCAATAAATGCCTGACGTAATGAGACTCACAATCTAAGGCAACTGTAACCTAGGCTGTGAAGTCTTCCTTTACCAGCTCAGGTAAAATAAATCACTTATATCTTCAGAATCAGAGAAGAATTGGCATCTCTTGAATTGTATCTTTATGCCAGATGCCCTTGCATAGGCTATATGTATTTAGAAAAGTTCATTTGTATCTCAATGATATCTCACTAACATTGTGTCCCAGGGTGCTTTGCAGTCTCAAAAAATATTTCTGATTGCTTGACTGCAAAGATATTGTGGGCATCAGGGACAACCTCAGTAGAGAGGCAAACACTTAATATGATTTTGAGGGCTCCAGATTCTATTTACTATCTTTTTTTTTTTAAATTTTTTTTTTCAGTGTTTATTTATTTTTGGGACAGAGAGAGACGGAGCATGAACGGGGGAGGGGCAGAGAGAGAGAGGGAGACACAGAATCGGAAACAGGCTCCAGGCTCCGAGCCATCAGCCCAGAGCCCGACGCGGGGCTCGAACTCACGGAGCGCGAGATCGTGACCTGGCTGAAGTCGGACGCTTAACCGACTGCGCCACCCAGGCGCCCCTCTATTTACTATCTTAAAATATCTTCTTTATCTCCAATATCTCTAGTATGTCCTGCAGAAGTCATGACAGCTGTTTGAAAATAAAATTATTTTGTATTCCAATTTTATATCTTATACCAGGAATTTTTTCTTTTTAAAGATTAAAAAAATTTTTTTTCATGTTTCTTTATTTTGAGAGAGAGACAGAAAGAGTACGTGCACATGCGAGTGGGGCAGGAGAAAGGGAGAGAGAGTATCCTAAGTAGGCTTGTCACTGTTATTGCAGAACGTGACACAGGGCTCAATCTCACTAACAGTGAAATCATGACCTAAGCCAAAATCAAGAGTCACTTGCTCAACCCACTGAGCCATCCAGATGTGCCAGTGTATTAGTTTTCTTTTCTTTTCTTTTTTTTTTTCAGGTTTAGGTCATTTTTTAAAATTTAAATTTAAAAAAATTTTTTAATTTTTATTGTTTATTTTTTAAAATTTACATCCAAATTACTTAGCATATAGTGCAACAATGATATCAGGAGTAGATTCCTTAGTGCCCCTTACCCACTTAGCCCATCCCCCCTCCCACAACCCCTCCAGTAACCCTCAGTTTGTTCTCCATATCTATGAGTCTCTTCTGTTTTGTCCCCCTCCCTGTTTTAGATTACTTTTGTTTCCCTTCCCTTATGTTCATCTGTTTTGTCTCTCAGATGAATGAAGTCATATAATATTTGTCTTTCTCTGACTAATTTCACTTAGCATAATACCCTCCAGTTCCATCCACATAGTTGCAAATGGCAAGATTTCATTCTTTTTGATTGCTGAGTAATACTTCATTGTGTGTGTGTGTGTGTGTGTGTGTGTGTGTATGTATATATATATATATATATATATATATATATATATCACATCTTCTTTATCCATTCATCCATCGATGGACATTTGGACTCTTTCCATACTTTGGCTATTGTTGATAGTGCTGTTATAAACATGGGGGTGCACGTATCCCTTTGAAACAGCACACCTGTATCCTGTGGATAAATACCTAGTGTGCAATTGCTGGGTCATAGGGTAGTTCTATTTTTGGTTTTTTGAGGAGCCTCCATACTGTTTTCCAGAGTGGCTGCACCAGCTTGCATTCCCACCAACGATGCAAAAGAGATCCTCTTTCTCTGCATCCTCACCAACATCTGTTGTTGCCTGAATTGTTAATGTTAGCCATTTTGACAGGTGTAAGGTGGTATCTCATTGTGGTTTTGATTTGTATTTCCCTGATGATGAGTGATGTGGAGCATTTTTTCATGTGTCAGTTGGCCATCTGGATGTCTTCCTTGGAGAAGTGTCTATTCATGTCTTTTGCCCATTTCTTCACTGGATTACTTGTTTTTTTGGGTGTTGAGTTTGATAAATTCTTTATAGATTTTGGATACTGACCCTTTATCTGATATGTCATTTGCAAATATCTTCTCCCATTCTGTTGCCTTTTAGTTTTGCTGAATGTTTCCTTCACTGTGCAGAAGCTTTTTATTTTGATGAGGTCCCAGTAGCTCATTTTTGCTTTTGTTTCCCTTGCCTCCAGAGACGTGTTGAGTAAGAAGTTGTTGCGGCCAAGATCAAAGAGGTTTTTGCCTGCTTTCTCCTTGAGGATTTTGATGGCTTCCTGTCTTACATTGAGGTCTTTCATCCATTTTGAGTTTCTTTTTTGTATATGGTGTAAGAAAGTGGTCCAGGTTCATTCTTCTGCATGTTGCTGTCCAGTTTTCCCAGAACCACTGGCTGAAGAGGCTTTCTCTATTCCATTGGATATTCTTTCCTGCTTTGTCAAAGATTAGTTGGCCATACGTTTGTGGGTCCATTTCTGGGTTCTCTATTCTGTTCCATTGATCTGAGTGTCTGTTCTTCTGCCAGTACCAGACTGTCTTGATGATTACAGCTTTGTAATACAGCTTGGAGTCCAGGATTGTGATGTCTCCTGCTTTGGTTTTCTTTTTCAAGATTGCTTTGGCTATTCGGAGTCTTTTCTGATTCCATACACATTTTAGGATTATTTGTTCTAGCTCTGTGAAGAATGCTGGTGTTATTTTGATAGGGATTGCATTGAATATGTAGATTGCTTTGGGTAGTATTGACATTTTACCAATATTTGTTCTTCCTATCCAGGAGCATGGAATCTTTTTCCATTTTTTTGTGTCTTCTTCAATTTCTTTCATAAGCTTTCTATAGTTTTCAGTGTATAGATTTTTCACCTCTTTGGTTAGATTTATTCCTAGGTATTTTATGGTTTTTGGTGCAACTGTAAATGGGATCAATTCCTTCATTTCTCTTTCTGTTGCTTCATTGTTGCTGTATATGAATGCAACCAATTTCTGTGCATTCATTTTATATCCTGCAACTTTGCTGAATTCATCAATCAGTTCTAGCAGTTTTTTGGTGGAATCTTTTGGGTTTTCCATATAGAGTATCATGTCATCTGCGAAGAGTGAAAGTTTGACCTCCTCCTGGCCGATTTGGATGCCTTTTATTTCTTTGTGTTGTCTGATTGCAGAGGCTAAGACTTCCAATACTATGTTGAATAATAGTGGCGAGAGTGGACATCCCTGTCTTGTTCCTGGCCTTAGGGGGAAAGCTCTCAGTTTTTCCCCATTGAGGATGATATTAGCATTGGGTCTTTCTTATATGGATTTTATGATCTCAAGGTATGCTCCTTCTATCCCTACTTTCTTGAGGGTTTTTATCAAGAAAGGATGCTGTATTTTGTCGAATGCTTTCTCTGCATCTATTGAGAGGGTCATATGGTTCTTGTCCTTTATTTTATTGATGTGATGAATTGCGTTAATTGTTTTGCAGATATTGAACCAGCCCTGCATCCCAGGTATAAATCCCACTTGGTCGTGGTGAATAATTTTTTTAATGTATTGCTGGAGCCAATTGGCTAATATCTTGTTGAGGATTTTTGCATCCATGTTCATCAGGGAAATTGGTCTATAGTTCTCCTTTTTAGTGGGGTCTCTGTCTGGTTTTGGAATCAAGGTAATGCTGGCTTCATAGAAAGAATTTGGAAGTTGTCCTTCCATTTCTATTTTTTGGAACAGCTTCAAGAGAATAGGTGTTAACTCTTCCCTAAATGTTTGGTAGAATTCCCCTGGAAAGCCATCTGGCCCTGGACTCTTGTTTTTTGGCAGATTTTTGATTACTAATTCAATTTCCTTACTGGTTATGGGTCTGTTCAATTTTTCTATTTCTTCCTGTTTCAGTTTTGGTAGAATATATGTTTCTAGGAGTTTGTCCATTTCTTCCAGATTGCCCATTTTGTTGGCATATAATTGCTCATAATATTCTCTTATTATTGTTTTTATTTCTGCTGTGTTGGTTGTGATCTCTCCTCTTTCATTCTTGATTTTATTTATTTGGGTCCTTTCCTTTTTATTCTTGATGAAACTGGCTAGTGGTTTATCAATTTTGTTAATTCTTTCAAAGAACCAGCTTCTGGTTTCATTGATCTGTTCTACTGTTTTTTTGGTTTCGATAGCATTAATTTCTGCTCTAATCTTTATCATTTCCTGTCTTCTGCTGGTTTTGGGTTTTATTTGCTGTTCTTTTTCCAGCTCTTTGAGGCATATGGTTAGGTTGTGCATCTGAGATCTTTCTTCCTTCTTTAGGAAGGCCTGGATTGCTATATACTTTCCTCTTATGACCGCTTTTGCTGTGTCCCAGAGGTTTTGGGTTGTGGTGCTATCATTTTCATTGACTTCCATATACTTTTTAATTTCCTCTTTAACTGCTTGGTTAGCCCATTCATTCTTTAGTAGGATGTTTTTCAGTCTCCAAGTATTTGTTACCTTTCCAAATTTTTTCTTGTGGTTGATTTCAAGTTTCATAGCATTGTGGTTTGAAAATATACACGGTATGATCTACATCTTTTTGTACTGACTTAGGGATGATTTGTGTCCCAGTATATGGTCAATTCTAGAGAACGTTCGATGTGCACTGGAGAAGAATGTATATTCTGCTGCTTTAGGATGAAATGTTCTGAATATATCTGTTAAGTCCATCTGGTCCAATGTGTCATTCAAAACCATTGTTTCCTTGTTATTTTTTGATTAGATGATCTGTCCATTGCTGTGAGTGGGGTGTTGAAGTCTCCTACTATTATAGTATTACTATTGATGAGTTTCTTTATGTTTGTGATTAGTTGATTTATATATTTGGGTTCTCACACATTTGGCTCATAAATGTTTACAATTGTTAGGTCTTGGTGGATAGACCCCTTGATTATGATATAATGTCCTTATGCGTCTCTTGATACAATCTTTATTTTAAAGTCTAGATTGTCTGATATAAGTATGACTACTCCAGCTTTTTCTGTTGACTATTAGCATGATAGATGGTTCTTCATCCCCTTATTTTCAATATGAAGGTGTCTTTAGGCCTAAAGTGGGTCTCTTGTAAACAACATATAGATGGGTCTTGTTTTCTTATCCATTCTGTTACCCTATGTCTTTTGATGGGAGCATTGAGTTCATTGATGTTTAGAGTGAGTACTGAAAGATATGAATTTATTGCCATTATGATGCTTGTAGAGTTGGAGTTTCTGGTGGTGTTCTCTGGTCTTTTCTAATCTTTGTTGCTTTTAGTGTATATATACTAATATATACATATATATGTATATATATTAGCATATATATACTAATGCTAATATACATACATATATATGCTATATACATATATACATATATATACATATGCTAATATATATACATATATATGTGTGTGTATACATATATATATGTATTTATGTATGTATTGTCATCTTTTCTCCCCTCAGAGAGCCCCCATTAAAGTTTCTTGCAAGGCTGGTTTTGTGGTCACAAACTCCTTTAAATTTTGTTTGTCTGGAAAACTTTTTATCTCTCCTTCTATTTTGAATGACAGCCCTGCTGGATAAAGAATTCTTGGCTGCATATTTTTCTGATTCAGCACATTGAATATATCTGCCACTCCTTTCTGGTCTGCCAAGTTTCTGTGGAGAGGTCTGCTGCAAACCTCATCTGTCTTCCCTTGTAAGTTAGGGACTTTTTTTTTTCCCTTGCTGCTTTCATGATTCTCTCCTTCCCTGAATATTTTGTGAATTTGACTATTATATGCCTTGTTGATGATCGGTTTTTGTTGAATCTAACGGGGGTCCTCTGTGCTTCCTGGATTTTGGTGTCTGTGTCTTTCCCCAGGTTAGGAAAGTTTTCCATTATGATTTGCTCACCTAACCCTTCTACCCCTTTTTTCTCTCTCTTCCTCTTTTGGGACCCCTATGATTCTGATGTTGTTTCTTTTTAATGAGTCACTGATTTCTCTAATTCTTAAATCGTGCTCTTTTGCCTTAATCTCCCTCTTTTTTTCTGCTTCATTTTTCTCTTTATGTTTGTCCTCTATATTGCTGATTCTCTGTTCTGCCTCATCCATCCTTGCCGCTGCTGCATCTATCCGTGATTGCAGCTCAGTTATAGCATTTTTAATTTCGTCTGGCTATTTTTTACCTCTTTTATCTCTGCAGAAAGGGATTCGAATCTATTTTCCACTCCAGCTAGTATTCTTATTATCGTGATTCTAAATTCTAGTTCAGACATCTTGCTTGTATGTGTGTTGGTTAAATCCCTGTCTGTCGTTTCTTCGTGCTCTTTCTTTTGGGGTGATATCCTTCGTTTTGTCATTTTGAAGGGAGAAAAGGAAGTAATGAGGTAGAAAAATTAAAATTAAAAAAATTAAATTAAAAAATATTAATATTAAAAAATTAAACACACACACACACACACACACACTCAAATCGAATAAATGATGCTAGATCCTAGGTGTGTTTTGGTCTGGGTGTTGAAAGTGGTTTGACAGATTAGAGAACAAAAAAGGGGGGGGACAAAAAAAAAAAGGAAATCATTTGAGAATTTGAAAAAATGAATACACTGAAGTAGACTAAAATGAGATGATGGAGGTAAAATAGAATTTGAAATAATATACACAGATGTAAAGAATATAGTAGAAAAAAATTAAAGAAAATATTTTTATTAAAAATTAAAAATAAAAATGATTTTTCTTTTTCTATATTCAAGAAAGAGAGAAGAAATGAAAAAGAGGAAAAAAAGAAAAAAGAAAAGAAAAAAAGGAAAAAAGAAAATCGTTTGGAAATTTGAAAAAATTAATACACTAGTAGACTAAAATAAAATGATGGAAGTAAAATAGAATTTGAAACAAATCACACAAAAGTGAAAAATGTAGTAATAAAAATTAAAGAAAAATATTTTTAATAAAACTTGAAAATAAAAATGAATATTTTCTCTTTCTGTATTCAAGAAAAAGAAATGTAAAATAGACAAAAAAAAGAAAGAAAATTGAGTAGATGGACATGCTAACAGATTGAAGTAGGACTGAAATTACTTCGTTTTCCCCTAGAAGTCAGTCTATGTAGCGCTTTATAGTCCATAAAGGAAACCGGCGGTGAGGTTTGTGTTCTTGAAGAGAGAGGTTGGCCCATTTGGGCGTGGCTCAGTGTAATGGCTCTGCTCTCCACTAGATGGCGCTGCTAGCCTACTGCGGTGGAGTGTTGTGCCGCTCATAGGTGCATATGCGCAAGCGCAGCAGCTGTGAAAGATGGCACCACCCAGCTACTCAGTCTGTTCTCCCAGATCAGCAATCGCGTGCCCGTCCTCTGTCTTCAACTTTCGTCCACTCCCCTCTTTTTTACTCTCCGTGACCAGGCCCCAGGCAGTACCTCTCTCCCCGGTTTTGTCTCAGATGCGGCTGTTTTCCCCAGCCCCTTCCTTCTGAAAGACTGCGGCTTTGACCCGCTCCGCCCCTCTGTGGGAGGGTCTCACCGAGCAATGCCGAATGAGCAATGGCCGAATGTCGGCTGCACCAAGGAACGCTTGCTGGGCCCTGCTGCTGCCGGTGCCCTGAGACTGCAGCCGGGTGCCAGCCCGCCCCAGAAAAAGTTCACGAGATAGTGTAGCAGCAGCGTTTCAGGGATTATGGAAGATGACATCACACATCTGGCACCAGGCTTCACCCTTAAGGACCTTGTTCCAGCAGCGGCGAACGTGGCCGCCTTCTGGGGTCTGCTGGGACCAGGTGGCTTCAACAGTCTCTACCAAATGTCCTTCCAGCAGTGGAACCGCTTTCCCCCGTGTGGCCCGAGATCCTCCCGGCCCCTACTCTGTTCCTGGGGATTCACCCTTCCCACCAGAGCACCACCAGGTATGGAGCTGCGGAGTTGCAGACTGCACTCCCTTGTTTGCAGTCTTAATGGAATTTAAACCCTCTCATTTCTCCTTTCTCCTTTCTCCCTTTTTAGTTTAGTCCCTGAAGCTGTTTCCAATTTTCCACTTTCTCTCCAGCTGCTTTTGGAGAGGGGTGCTTTTCCCAAATTCTCCCCCGCCCATTCTCCGTCCTCTCTCCGCTTGCAAAAGCACCTCCCTTCCTGTGCCTTCTCGCTCCCCAAGTTCACTTCTCTGCACTGCGTACCTGCTGAATTCTGCGGTCCAGGTTGTGCAGATTGTTGCATTAATCCTCCAATCAGTTTGTGTAGGATGGTTTATTGTTGGTCTGGCTGTATTTCATGGACGTGAGACATACAAAAAACTTCCATGCTCGTATTCGTTTTCTATGCTTCATATAAAATTAAAACAAATTTAGTGGATTAAAACTATACACATTTACTACACCACAGTTTCTGTGGTTCAGGAGTCTGAGCCCAATGTGGGGTGGGTCTCCTGTAAGCCTGAAATCAAGTTATCTGCTGGTCTGCTGGGATTGGATTCTCATCTGAAGGCTCAACTGGGAAAGCATCCACTTCCCAATGCCCAGAGGTTGGTGGCAGAATTTATTTTCTTGAAGCTGTAGGATTCACGGCAGTTTGCTTTTTCAAAGTCAGCAATGGGAGGTCACTAAAGTGAGTCTGCTATCAAGACAGAGTGTTATATAATGTAACATAATTATGGGAGTGACATTCTCTCACTTCAGCCTTATTTTATTGACTGGAAGCAGGATACAGGTCTTGCCCACATTCGAGCAGCACTATTATACTACGTTATGATCACCAGGAAGTGGAGATTATGGGGGCCACTTTAAAATCTATCTACCAGAGTCTGTCTTCTGGCTTCCATTGATTCATGTTCCTCCTACATGCAAAACATACCCATCCTCTCCAAGATTCCCATGAATCTTGTTCCATTAAAGCATTTGTTTAGAGTAAAACAAAAAAACTTATCATGTAAATCAAGTGTATCCAGGTGAGATTCCCATGTGCAATCTGTTCATTATAGCTCCTAAGGTATGATTCCTCTCTGTCTGTGGCCTTGCAACACTACAGAGACAAATTATCTGCCTCCTTCAAGACTATATGTGTGTGTATATATATGTATCTCACATTTTATTTATTAGTCCATCAGCAGACATTTAGGTTGTTTCCATATCTTTACTATTGTGAATAACACTGCAATGAACATGGGAGTACAGATATCTCTTCTAGGTACTGATTTCATTTCCTGTGGATGTATACCCAGAGGTGGGATTACTGATATTATGCTAAGTGAAATAAGCCAGACACAGAACAGCAGATACTGCATGATCTCACTTATATGTGGAATCTAAAATAGGCAAACTCATAGAAGAAGAGAATAAAATGGTGGTTGGTAGGGGCTGGGGGAAAAGGAAATGAGGAGATATTGGTCAATGGGGACAGTTTCAGTTATGCAAGGTGAGTAGGTTCTGGAGATCTAATGTACAGCAGTATGACTGTAGTTAACAATGGTGGATCATATACTTGAAATTTGCTAACAGTGCTTTCACTCTTAAGTGCTTTTCGCCACACACAAACACACACACAAAATGGCAACTATGGGAGGTGATAGACATGTTCATTAGCTTAATTGTGGTGATTATTTCAGTATACACACACTCATGTACACATGGAATGTTATTTGAACTTAAAAAAGAAGGAAATCCAAGTCCATGTTTTTACTAACAGTCTGTTCAAGACCAGTTAGCTTTCTGTGAATTCTTCCAGCCTCTCCTTTATGCTAATTTCTAAAGGCATTCCCATACTTTTATATATTTCTTACATAACCAACCCAGCGCTCATACCAAAATATGTATTAGTTTTCTACCTGTGTAACACATAAACACAAACTTGGAAGCTTAAAGAAACAAACTTTTGCTATCTCATAACTTCTATACAGGGGGATTCTGAGCATAGCTTAGCTGGGTCCCCTGCAAGGCTGTAAGCAAATTGTCAGCCAGGGCTGGGTTCTTGTCTGTAGATAGAGGTTATGGGGCTACCTTAAGGTTTATCTGCCATGCATGTTAAAAAATTATATGTGAAATAAATAAAATAGATTTTGCTATGTATGACTATCTAAAATTTCTGATTGTAAAAATGATGAAAAGTTATTAAAACCAATTGAGATATAATTTCAACAATTCTGATTTTAAAAAATCGATATCATAAACATATATAAAGCTCACACAGATTGACAAGGAAAACAGTAGATGCTCAGTAAACAAGAGACACAGAACATGGAAACGTGTTCATAGAAAAAATCACAAAAAAAGAAAATATATAAATGTTTAACTTTGTTTATAATTAAAAAATAAAGCAATGATAATACTTTCAACTATCAAATTAATAAAATCGTATGCCAAATTATCAATTCTGGTAAAGATATAACAATCAGTCCCTGCCTCACCACTGCTAAGAGTGGAAAATTAGTATAACTGATATGAAAGCAACGTATTCAAAAGTCTCTGTTGCAAAATCTGCAAAGTTTTACATATTGTTTTACCTAGTAATTCCTCTTCCAGGAATCTACTATAATAAAATGATCAGCAGTGCAGACAAAGATATATTCACAATGATTTTCTTTGAGGCACTGTTCATAATAATAAGACACTGAAAATAAACATCTATCAAGAGGGGAAACGTTGAGCAGATTATGGTATATCTACAGTGTGGAATGTTGTGTGGCCATTAAAATGATATTTAAGATGAATAATGATATGGGGGGAAATGCTTAGGTGGGTACAAAAAAGGCAGGATATGAAATTGCTTATAACGTGGAACTAATATGTAAAATAATTTATTATTAGGAGGAAGTGTATAAAGATATTAACGGGTTTTCTTGGGGTTTGAACTTGACCCTGTCACATTATTGTTCTCAGTAAAGAGCTAGTTGCCTTATTTCTGAGCCTTTATACATGCATACAGCCTTTCTCATCCATATTCTTTCTCTCTCTCTTTTTTTAAGAAGAAATTAATGTTGGGTAAGCAAATTTGCTTGAAATGATGTCAATAAAAAGCTAGTTTTGGACACTGGTAGAGGTTCACTGGATAAAATTGGTGGAAATGAAGGCAAAGAAATTGACCTCAGATTTAGTAATTATTCTTGGTCATCCTTACAATTGCCAGAGTAGAATGACATGGTAAATAGTACACAAGTGTAGAGAAGACTTTAAAATAATAGAGTAAGTTTCGCATTTTGTTTGTTCGTATTGTGAACATATTACCCACGAGTGGAATAAAAAAATTACTGATTTGTGTGAATGGGTACTTTTAGCTTGGGATGAGCTTGGGATATCTGGTGAGCATCACAAACATTTCAAAATATTTTACCTGAAGCAACTCAGTGGAAGTGAAAATGATGTGCACCAGGACACTGTTAGATGAGGCTGTGAGTTCACTTAAAATTATTTTAAGAAATATGAGAGAGAAAAAATATTTTTTCTATGTTCAATATAATAAGTGATTTAAATAATGCATACATAATAAAATTAAGACCTTAAATATTGTATGTGTATATTTCATCATTTGATTTATATTACTAGTGAGTAAATATTTAGCTTGGCTAAAAATAACAGTAACAGCATCAAAACTTTGATCTCAATGAGAATTGCCTAATATACATGGTCATTTTCTATCTGAGATAAGCTGTTTTATCTCCTGTATTTTTTTCTGAGAAAAGTACCATGATAGGGACACCTGGTGGCTCAGTCAGTTAAACCTCTGACATTGATTGGCTCAGGTCATGATCGCATGGTTCGTGATTTCGAGCCCTGAGTCAGGCTCTATGCTGAAGTTAGGAGACTGGAGACTGCTTCAGATGCTGTGTCTCCCTCTCTCTGCCCTTCCCCTGCTCTATCTCTCTCTCTCTCTCAAAGAATAAATAAGCATTAAAAAATTTTTTTCTTAAGTACCATGACAAAAGAGTAGATAGGAGTTTTCCTTTATATTTGAAAGAAAATTTAAAATTATAAGTACCTGTAGGAGAGTGAAAATATCTTTAATTCTACTCTAAGATAAACAGATCCCAAATTCTTCCTACATAGGTGGTTTGGAAGTGTGTGTGAGAGTCTAGAAATCCCAGGAAACCTACAGTGGTGGATTAAGGAGAG
The DNA here is from genome assembly GCF_007474595.2 of Lynx canadensis. NCBI lineage: Eukaryota > Metazoa > Chordata > Mammalia > Carnivora > Felidae > Lynx > Lynx canadensis. The sequence goes on from NC_044308.2 coordinate 125,658,945, forward strand.
GAGAGAAAAATATACAGAATGGGCTGTTGTGAATGCTGGGGAATCAACTCTTCATTTTTTTTATAATCCTTTTTATGACTTGTCTCTTGAAAACTGGTGTGACATTTTTTTCCCCTTTAAACAGAAGCTTTTTCTTTCTTCTTTTGTTTCTTAAGCTTCAAAAAGAACTGGAGAGAACTCTTTTCTCCAGAAGGGGTAATGGAGCCTTATTTGGCACATTCAGCCCTTGATCTTGAGATGAAAGTCAGCTCTTTGGATTAATTGAGATGGTGTTGGTAGCCTTTGTGTTGTGGTCTGGGGCTTTCTGGGCAGAGGAAGATGAGAAAACACGATTATATGCATCTTTCCCCATTTTAGCCCCAAGTGCCTACACCTGGTCTTATTTAAAATAAAATAGTTACAGTTGGAAGCAGAAGAGATGTTTTTAAGTCATGGAGCCCTAACTTTGGAATTCAAAATTCATATGATAAAGAACAACATGTAGTTGGAGAAAAGAAAGTTTTATTATTTGTTCTTTGGTCCAATTCTCATTTTTTGTTTTCTCCAGGTTTGCTTCCTTCTGCTTTAAAATATATTAAGAAGGAGAAATTTGTACCTTCAGAAATTGTGTTAAAATTGAATATTTAGGACGAATTCTGCCATCCTTAAACAACTAAAAAATTTTAAATTTTACGTCTTTTCTGAGCCCTTTTCCTCATTTTCTCCCCCCCCAAAAAGAAAGGAGTTAGGCTCAGCGTGCTCTTCTTCCCATTAACTGCTGACTTTTGTTTAAAAAACAGATGAAGACTTCTGACACACTGACAATCTCTTATCCTTGAGTTATTTATATCTCAAGCAAGCTCCACATAATGATTATCCACCATAACTTCACCAGGGGCTTGAACTTCATTATTCTTATTAAGATACAATTTCCAGAGCCTCTCTATTCATTACATGTTTCAAATGATTGTATAACAAAGCCTAGGCTTTGCTAACCAGTTACAGAAATTTCTTACAAAATTTTATTGAAAATAATGGCACGAATAGCTAATATTTGCCAAAAGATATATGAGTTGTGTGAAAGAAGGGGTAATTAAGAGCAGATACTTTCAGGGGCGCCTGGGTGGCTCGGTCGGTTGGGCATCCGACTTCGGCTCAGGTCATGATCTCGTGGTCTGTGAGTTCGAGCCCCGCGTCAGGCTCTGTGCTGACAGCTCAGACAGAGCCTGGAGCCTGTTTCAGATTCTGTGTCTCCCTCTCTCTCTGACCTTCCCCCATTCATGCTCTGTCTTTCTCTGTCTCAAAAATGAATAAACGTTAAAAAAAAATTAAAAAAAAAAGAGCAGATACTTTCAAAGTGTGGGTAGTCTCCTCAAAGTGAATCAAAATGTCTATTAATCTTTTGATGTTCATTCCACATTATCCTAACATGATAATTTGTTAGGATGGAAAGATCTACCAATAGGTCTATAATGTATTTCTCCCTTTATAAGGTGATGCCTCAAGAAAGAATGATTATTTGGTCAAATCTTTTTTAAACATGCTAATAAAAGGCTTCCTGGAGACACATGGTATTTACTGGTAGGAGAATCTTCATCTGTGGAATCCTTTTAGAAGAGTGTACCTGATCTACCTAGGACTATGATAAACAAACCTAGAATCTATTGACTCATCAAGAATGACTTTTGGAAAATGTCTATGTAACAATTAGAATATAAAATGAAAATGTATCATGACCAAACAAGCTCCCTTTTTTGTAAGTGATGTTCCTGAAGGCATGACTTCGAGATCTTATGTTAAATATGGTTTACAGTGTGTTCTTATGTGCATTTACAGCCCCACATTTTTCCCTCCCTGTCTATGTCTTGTGATAATTTGTATTTTTGGATTATTAATGTAGCTCGATGTTGGGAAATATCTCTGATTCTTGTCAGCCTGATTTTACAGACACTCCAATCCTTTATTATATCTTAAATGAAAACTTAATTTTTAAAGTTAATTTGTTTAAAAAAATTTTTTTAATGTTTTTTTTTTTTTTGAGGGAGAAAGAGAGAGAGTGAGGAGGGAGAGTAAGAAGGGGAGGGGCAGAGAAAGACACACACAGAATCTTAAGCAGGCTCGAGCTGTCAGCACAGAGCCTGACGCCGGCTCGAACTCACAAATCACAAGATCATGAGGTTGGATGCTCAACCGACTGAGCCATCCAGGCACCCCCATTTATTTATTTTAAGAGAGAGAGAGAGCGAGCAGGGGAGAGGTAGAAAGAGAGGGAGAGAGAAAATCCCAAGCAGGCTCTGCACTGTCAGCGCAGAGACTGATGTGGGGCTCAAACCCATGAACCATGAGCTCATGACCTGAGCCAAAAACCAAGAGTCAGATGCTTAACTGACTGAACCACCCAGGTGACCCAAATGAAGACTTAATACAGGTTTAGGGAACATTTGTATTTTTTTTTTAATTTTAATTTCAGTGTAGTTAACATAAAGTGGTATATTAGTTCAGTTTACAATATAGTGATCCAACATTTCCATACATTACTTAGTGCTTCTCAAGACAAGTGCACTCCTTAATCCCCTTCACCTATGTCACCCACCCCCCACTCACCTCCCCTCTAGTAACCATCTGCTTATTCTCTATATTTAAGAGTCTGGTTTAAGGTTTGTCTCTTTTTTCCACTTCATTTGTTTTGTTTCTTAAATTCCACATAGAAGTGAAATTATATGGTATTTATCTTTCTCTGACTTATTTCACTTAGGATTATATTGTCGAGATCCATTCATGTTGTTGGAAATGGCAAGATTTAATTCTTTTTATGGCTGAATAATATTCCATTGTACATACGTACCACATCTTCTTTATCCATTAATCTATTGTTGGATACTCGGGCTGATTCCATAGTTTGACTACTGTAAATAATGCTGCAGTAAACATGGGGGGAAAATATATCCCTTCAAATTAGTGTTTTTTTATTCCTTAAGTAAATAGTAGTATGATGACTGGATCATAGGATAGTTCTATTTTTAATTAAAAATTTTTTCGTTGTTTAATGTTTTTAATGTTTATTTTTGAGAGAGAGAGAAAGAGACAGAGCACGAGTGAGGGAGGGGCAGAGAGAGAGAGAGGGAGACACAGAAACTGAAGTAGGCTCCAGGCACTGAGCTGTCAGCACAGAGCCTGACACTTGGCTCAAACTCACAGACTGCAAGATCATGACCTGAGCCGAAGTGGGACACTTAACCAACTGAGCCACCCGGCCACCACATCTAGTTTTAATTTTTTGAGGAACCTCAGTACTGTCTACCACAGTGGCCACACCAGTTTGCATTCCCAATAGTAAGGAAGAGTTATCTCGATCAAATAAGCAGCACATTGTAATCAGAAGTAGGGTCACCCTGAATAGTTAGACAAGTTGTTTATTTCACTCATAATCCTTAAAGGTGGGAAGGTAAGGTCCATTGCTGAAAATTATTTATTAAATAATTAGGGACTGATCAGGAATTTCAAGATGGCACAAAGCAACTCATTACTTTTATTCTTGTTTAAGTTTGGGTTCACTCAGAAGCAGGCCTCGAGACACAGAGCGGAGTGCTGATAGTTTATTTGGGAGTTGAAAGGAGCAGGTGCAGTGTGATACGCTAATGGAGAACCATCAACCAGTGGTGTGCTATTAGGCCAACTACAACAGTGGGTGACGAAGGTTAAGTTCCACGGGGAAGCTCCCAAAACGATGCCAATCATACACTCAGAGTGATCTCATCTGAGGACCAAAGGAACTGGGGTATTTATATACACTGAAACCTGAGGGCCCCTGGTTGAATATTACTTTCAAGATGTGCTATTGCTATTTTTCTGGATCTTCTGATCTGTGCTTGGACAGCATGGTCTTCTGTGGTTCTGGAAAAAAAGACCCCCCCCCCCCATACAGAGATTTGCATACTGGCAGTTTGGAGTTTCTGTAACATATGAAAGCTCTGATGGACAAGAGCACCAACACACAATCATGTCTGTGACCATATCTGCTCCCTCTGGTTGGCCGTGAGTGAGTCTTTGCATTCATTCTTATAACAAATACTTATTTACTTAGGTTGGGGATATGACAGGGATGTCAAATCAATAAATATATGGCAAATAAATAACAGGTGAGGTAGTGAAATGCATTATTAGAATAAATAAGACAGGATGTGGTAGGTTAAAAAATGGCACCAAAGCTTTCAGTCCTAATTCCTGGAATTGGTAAATATTACCGTATTTGGAAAAAGATCTTTACTGATGTAATTAAGTTAAAGATCTTGAGATGAGGAGACTATCCTGGGTCATCTGAATGAGCCCTAAATGCCATCACAGGGATACTGAGAGAGACAGAGGGGGGTGTTTCACAGACAGAATGGGAAAAGGCCACAAGAAGGCAGAGTTTGGAATGATACAGCCGCAAGCTAAGGGATGCCAGAAGCTGGAAAAGGCAAGCAATGAATTCTCTCCTAGGGCTCTGGAAAGAGCACGGCTCCACCAACATCTTGATTTCAGCTCAGTGAAACTGATTTCAGATTTCTGGCCTCCAGAACTGTGCGAGGAAATATCTGTTGTTCTCAAGCACCAAGTTTGTGGTAGTTCATTATAGCTGCATCAGGAAACTAATACACAGGTCAAAACGGGGAGCAAATGACTGGGTGGTCACCAGTTTAGAGAGGTGAGGGGCCATCTTTCTCCTAAGGATACATTAGAACAAAACCTTGAATGACAACAAGAGAATGAGTCATTTAAGGGAGGGGCTGTCAGGAAGAGGGGCAGCAAATGCAGAGATCAGTGGGTGGGAGTAAGCTCTATCTGTCTGATGAACATCAGGGAAGTCAATGTGCCTGGAGCTGAGAAAGCTGAAGGGAGAGTGTCAGGAGATGAGATAGAATAGAGTGGGGCCCAAGTCATGTTAGGGTCTTGCATAACTTGGAGCTTTATTCTGGGTAAAGTGGAAGACATTTGCAAGTTTCTAGAAAAGTGACTGGAATTGACTTTTAAAACTTCCTGTCCCATCATAAGGCCCTCTGACTCACTCCATCAGTCGTTAGGTTTCACTTAATCTTCCCCTCAGTAATATTGGAGGAAGTTTTTCTAGTCCCTTCAAGTCCTTGAGGTGAAGGAGATAGGGTATGTTCCCTCCACCCCTGCTCCATTTCTAGCATGAATGATCTATAAGCCAAACATCAATTTCCTTTCAGAGAAAGGATTCAGAGATTACTTCCTTCCTTTAGTTAACTCCTGTACATTTTTAATTCTGATATAGGCTCTATCACTTTGTCTTGTCTTTTCATGGCTTACTTACTATTGTCCTTTCAGGGCCCAGAAGGGATGTGAGTATCAGTCCTATCCCTAGGTAGATGAATGAGTGAGGCTGAGGATAGGGGTGTAGGACAGATGGGGACTGTAAGCAAACAATCATCCACAACCACATCCCTTGTTCAACCATTGGCACAAATAGCATACATGATGATGTGTCTTTTCTTAACCATGGCTGGAGCCTTAAACTACTTCATAAGGTCAAGACCCATATTGCTGTGTGTGTTATATGATTCACAGTACATAATGCATTGCCTTATATAGATTAAGTGTTCAATACATATTTATTGAACAATTTGTTGGTCAGAGTTTGATGTTTAGAGAGAGAAAAAGGACTGAGCTATGAAGGGGAATGAATCAAACCCATGCTTCCTGCTTTTTCTTATCTGACATTCTTTATAAGCGCAGGTTGTATGAATTGACTGTGTACAAGACCTTGGAGTTGTTTAAGCTGAACACCCACCTTCCCCTCCTGCACATGTATTCTCAGAGTTCTTTGGGGCCCTTATAGAGGCAGCTTCAGGCGTGGCCATTTCAGTTTGAGTAATAGAGCTGACTCATTAGCTCCTAGGAAAAGCTTTGTATTATGCTACCTTCTTCCCACCTCCCACTTCTTCCCACCAACACTTCTACAGAGAAGAACATTTAGATCTAGATTATTTTGTATATATACTCTCTATGTTATGAACACTAAAGTCATTATCCCATTGGCTAGGTAATTTTAATTCACTTATCCATTTATATGCCCCAATTCCACAAATTGTTCCAGAGATTGTTTGGTACAGATTAGAATGTAATAAGTGGACAAAGAATTGGAGAATCACAGTGGATGGATTAATCAGAAATACCTCCTCAGAAGCAATTAATTTGTTATGACACTCACTTATATTCATTCAGGTCCCTGAAGTTATTTTTTTCTGCAGAATTGCTGTTAGACGGATGGCATAATGAAAATACTCATTTTTAAATAATATTCAAAATTTTCATCATGTTTATTTCCACAACAACAACAAAAAAGAGGAAATCCTCTAAGGAATGGGAATTTATAGCTTGTTTTGGTAAGAAGCCTAGATATTTCACAGAGCACAGCATTTTTAGACATTATCATAGAAATAGAGAATAGCCTTTAGGAGGAGAATTGGAATTATCCAGAAGGAAAAGAAAATCAGAAAAAAATGGAAGAAACTTCAAGCAAAAGGCAAACTTTTTAAAGGCTCCTACTGTGAAAATAAATGACTATGGTCAAACCAGTTTAAAGCTTTGCTTTTCATTTTGAAGTTTTAGATCAGGGAGAGATCTTAGAGTTCATTTAGCTCAACCTCTTCATTTTACAGATGACAAAGCCAAGACCCAGAGAGGTTAAGTGATTTGCTCATGGTCACACAGACAGTATGGGGCAGAACTCTAATTGCATTTCAGATTGAATGACTCCTGGTCCTGGGCTGTTTGTACTATATCTCATTGCTGCCTCCAACTGATGTCATCTTGGGAGGGAGGCATCCAGGGGCTTCAGCAACATGGACCAGCAGGGAAAAGGAGAGAAGCAGGATACACAGGACAGCTGGAGACACTTAGTGGCCAGGCTGGAACCAGCAAGGACCAATGGACAAAGCTCTACAAAGGGTGTGGCAAATTTTGATATGGTTCTGGCAGAAAGCAATATTAGGGATTCACTCCAGTAAGCAGGACCACAAGAGAACTGCAGGACCAAGTGCATTAAATGATGGAATCTAAGGTTTGAAATCATCGTTTTAGTAAAAGCAGGTCTCCAACTGTGGGTTGAGGTATCAAGATCCATGACAAGAGGAAGGCTCTGGGCAGGACTAAGCAGCATATCAGAACCTCAGCGTCCTAAGGTTGGGTCAGGGCCAACTTCAAATCCAGAATGGAGCTTACATAGCCCATAGAGAAAACTGAGCCCACACTTTATTTAATATAGAAAGAATGAGACTTGGAGATGAGATGAATAATCAGAAATCACCTGTTATATAAGTAATCATAATTTCAACCCTCTTCCCATGCTAGTCCATAGTTGGACCAGATATGTCTGGTGTTGAGCCAGATATTTCTTTCTGTCATCAGGGCAGACTATTTAAGAAGAGGAACTGAGCACGCAGATTAAAGACCTCTTGAATTTAGCTGATAGGGACCCTGGAACACAGGTGGATCCCTAGGCATATGCATATTGTTATCAGTTAGGATGAGTTTGACTACAAGTAACAGATTACCTGATTCAAGTCAGCTTATCCCACATAGATGCTTATTATTTACTGAACATTTAATCTGGAGTCACAGAGTCATTCTGTGCCTGAAAGTGAAACTGTTCAATTTTACTGCTCTATCACTCTTAGTGTGTTAATGATGACTCCTCTCTTACTTTAAGATGGTGACTGCAGCTTCAATCAATGTCTTTATGTGACAGTATTCTAAATAAGAAGTAGGAATGGAAAAGGAAAAAGACTTTTTTCTGCATACTTCTGTTATCATCAAAAAATATGTATTTCACAGAGGCTCCTCTTGGGAAGTTTGCCTTACATTTTATTTTCCAAAACTGGGTCATGTGACATACCTAAACCAATACTGCCTAATGCAAACAGATTTGCCATGATTGACTAAATGTAGTTGATCATCGAATTTCTTCCTAGTATTTGTTATTTGTCTTCCAGGGCTAGACATAGTTTTACTTCATCAAAATTTGTTTCTCTGAGGAGGGAACACTGGGAAGAAAACTAACAGTTGGCTGTACTTTGTTAACTGACTTACCACTTCTGTAACACTTTGAGCCACACCCGACTACAGATAGTACACCAACTTTTCATATTGTTTTACCTAGCCACATCCTGACATGAGAAATAACTTCAAAGCAAGTTTCTTAAAGGTCCATCCATAAATTCGGAAGTCTCCCCTTTAATTTACTGTAGTAATAAAATACTGAGTTAATTAAATACATTCAAAAGTAAACAAAGGCGGGGCGCCTGGGTGGCGCAGTCGGTTAAGCGTCCGACTTCAGCCAGGTCACGATCTCGCGGTCCGTGAGTTCGAGCCCCGCGTCAGGCTCTGGGCTGATGGCTCAGAGCCTGGAGCCTGTTTCCGATTCTGTGTCTCCCTCTCTCTCTGCCCCTCCCCCGTTCATGCTCTGTCTCTCTCTGTTCCAAAAATAAATAAACGTTTTAAAAAAAAAAAAGTAAACAAAGGAACAAAACTTACCATTTGTCTTTTTTCTCTAATCCAAGTTGAGTGAAAGAAGTGTGAAACAGGAAATAATGCCACATTCCCTTTTCTGTCTCATATTCTTCCTTAACCCTCTTTTCTAACATTTTACCCCAATCCTATTTTAACTAAGAATACAGAGCATTTTCATTTTCATGAATGAAAATAGGTCAGTTATCTTTACAGATCTGTATTTGACATAACTTAAAATTAACTCACAACCATGTTTTCAGTGTTTCTCACCAGTAGAAGGTAGAGAATTGAATTACTTGGGTTGTACGGTTACCATTTGTGGCATAAGTATTATGTATTTACCAGCTCCTGTGCTACACTGTATTTCTCAGACTCAGTTTCAGATCAGTGGACCCATATGACTGAGTTCTAGCCAATGAAATGTCTTTAGGGGGAAAATATACTATTTCTATGGCTGGCTCATAGAGAATTCTCTGTCACTCTGGGTTGAATTGCGCCTACCTGTGCCCCCGCTGCACTTCCTCAAAATAAGCTGTGTTGAAGTCTTAACTCCAAGTACCTCAGAATGTGATCTTACTTAGAAATATAGACATTGCAAATAAAATTAATTAAGTTAAGATGAGGTCATAAGGGAGCAGGGTGGCTCCCTAATCCAATATGACTGATGTTCTGGTAAGATGAAGAGAATGCCACATGCTATGGGCTGAATGTTTATGGTCCCCTCACCTGGCCCAAATTTACATGTTGAAATCTTAACATCCAAAGTGATGTTATTGGGAGGTGGGGCCTTGGAGAGATGATTCAGGTGATGAGGGTAGAACCCTCATGAATGGGACTGTCACCCTTGTGAAAGAAGCCTATGAAATATCCTTTGCTCCTAACACCATATGAGGATACAATGAGAAGTTGGTAGCCTGCAACCTGGAAGAGAACCCTCACTAGGACCTGACCATGCTGGTACCTGATCATGGACTCCCAGCATCCAGAACTATGAGCAATAGATTTCTGCTGTGTATAAGCCACTCAGTCTGTGGATTTTGTGACAACAGCCAGAACAGACTAAAACACCATGTGAAGGCACAGAAGCACAGAAGAGTGCCATTTGACAAGGGATGCAGATATTGAAGTATTGCATCCAGAAGCCAATGAGTGCCTGGGGCTATCAGAAGCTGGAAGAAGAAAGAAGAATTCTACCCTAAAAGATTCAGGGGAAACATGGCCTTGCCAGCACTTTGATTTTGGACTTCTAGCTTCCGAAATTGTGAGAGAATATAAAAGTGTATAGTTTTCAGTCACCAAGTCTGTGTTCCTTGTTACAGCAACCCTAGAAAACAAATGTACTATCCTTTATGCTCAATCCTTCTTTTCTTTCACCAGCTAGCCAAATCCAGTGATCAAATAGAAAATGGGATGTCAGAACCCCTAGTTGGAAGGAGCGCGGGTCAGTAAATAGCTACATGGAAAATTTTGTTTGGTAAGGCAAAAAAACTAAAATATTAAAGAAAAGCATGTCCAGTTTAGCCAGATACAAATAGCAAGAAATGTAATCTAGCTTGTATTCAGCAATCTGGTTTGATACCCACAGTGAGCATTCATTAGCTGTGTGACTTGGAAGAATTTTCTCTGTTTTCAGAGCTCTCTTCCATTATCTGTCATAAGAAGGAGTGTGGAAGGATTTTAAAAGATGTTTGTGGCAGTCAGAACCTTTCAGGTGTTTCCTCAGAGGCTAACTCAAGAAGCTTCCACCAGAATCACTCTGCCTTTATATGTTTTACACATTAACTTCCACAGAAACAAACAACAGAGAGACAAACAAAATGAAAAAGGATGCAGCTGCTGTGGAAAACAATTTGATAGTTGTATAAAAAGTTAAAGGTGGAATTACCATATGATCTATTAATTCCACTCCTAAGTATATACCCCAAAGAGTTGTAAGCAAATACTTGTATGCCAATATTCATTGTAGCATTATTCACAATAAACAAAAGGTAGAAACAACCGAAGTGCCCCTCAACAGATAAATGGATAAACAAAATGTGGTATACATATTCAAAGGAATACTATTCAGACATAAAAAGAACACATACTACAACATGGATGAACCTTGAAAACATTATGCTAAGTGAAAAAGGACAAATGTATGACTCCACTTATATGAAATATCTTAAGTAGGTAAATTCATAGAGATGGAAAGTAGATTAGTGGTTACCAGGAACTTGAAGGTAGGGGAGTTGAGCAGTTATTGTTTTTTTTGGGTACAGAGTGCCTCTTTGGGGTGATGAAGAAGTTTTGGAAGGTGATGATTGCACCACTAGTTGTGAATATTAATGACATTGATGTTATTAATGCCACTGAATTATACATTTAAAAATGATGAAAGTGACAAGTTTCATGTCATACATGTTTTACCATAATAAAATAAATAAATAAATAAAAACTGCAATTAAAAACAAATAAAATCCTTTGACCAAGAGGTTCTATGCCAATGAAGGTTTGGAAACTACTATCTATATCATGCTAAAAGACCAACATGACTTTTTCCTTGGTGAACTGAATCTATGTATAAGATTGCCTAACTCTTCTGTAATTAGGCACAGATAATTCTACCAAATCAAGCAAACTCTTAATTCTCATCAGCTCTAGATCTCAGAAGCAAGCCGTGTAATAATGGCAGTTGGTGGCAAACAATGCTTGCATGGGGAGCTCCAGCAATGCAGCCAAAGTAAGTAACTGTCCCTCTGATCAGTGACAGTTTCACTGCTAAATGCTTCAGAGAGAACATATCTCTAGGTTCACAAAGTTAGGGTATTGTGGTTCCCTGAATACTGGAAGGTCAGTGCAATAAATGGTGGTGGAGTGGGATGGGGCCAGGAAACACTTCAAGCCTTTTTTTCTTCCATCTTATGTAATTGATGGCACTTTTTCTGAGGGTTATAAGGAGGGGGTAGTTTTGAGTGTTTTATACAATGATTGACACGGACAAATATTTTTTAAATGATCCTTACCTCCAATAGTGTCCAAAAATAGTGATTATGATTTATAATCATCAAAGAAGTACATATTCTTTTATCTTTTTCTTAGTGTATGGGCAACATGTGTGATGGTTGCTAGAGACTGTAAGTGGGCAATCTGGAATAGGTTTTCCCCTTCCACACCCTTTCCCTATGCCTTATGTTCAGAATCTATCCTATTGACAGGCTGATGAGAAGTGTTTCTTCTGTGAGCCTGATTGGAAGAGTGAACAGTTAGAAAAACCTTTTATTGTTTTCCTTCGAGCTTTCCCATGGTAGAGTCCTGCCATCAACCAAGTCTCTCCTCTTTGTTTTATGTCTTAGAGAAGAGAAACTTTTAGAGGCACATTTAAAGAACTGCCAAATGGATTTCAGAGAGCTTTACATAAATTAATTGGGAGCAACAGTTGCATATTAACATTTTACCATTTGCCAGTTACAGAACACTAGATGGCAAAATGGAATGACTCTTCTTTTTTCCTTATATCTTATGAAACATTACTAGTATGCCATTATATTAGAACATGTTTTAATTATTTTAAATAGTTGGCAATGGAAAAAATTAATTGGCAGTGGAATGCCCTCTTTAAGGCACTGTTACTGAAGATATTCTGGAAAATAATTTACTACATCTGGAAGTTTATTGTTAGCATTGCACTTCTGTTAAGTGATGCTCATATCAGAGCGAGTGTACCCCTTTCTTCCTCACTTTGCTAAATTCAGCATATATCTTTAAATATTAGACTCTTGTCAATTCCCAAGAAGTGCTGGGCCCCATTTCTAAAAGACAGGACTTATGTTTCCAAATTGCCATTACCAAACAAATTTGTAAAAGCACTATGGTGGATTAGACTCACCAATCTTGGATACATTTGATTATTTGTCTGAATAAAAATAGGTTTTCAATGCCCAAATTCTTTCAACACTGCATTTCTCTTATCCTAGTTGTTGACCCTTAAAACTTTCTAGAGATAGAGAAGTTTCAGGAATTAAAGGAGGTGGCATCTTGAGTTACATGTGCATGCCAGCTGGATTGTTTCTCCTTAGAAGAGATGAAGCCAACAGCTAGAGTGAGATCAATTTTGATTATGATAATGTTAATAATAGCAGTTACAAAATTTTGAGAATCTATCACGTAGTTGGAACCTTCTACAATTATTTCCTTTAAACCTCAAAGATGATCCTACAAGATAAATAAAATGAAGGAAAACATACACTGTTCTACATGAGTATATTGGGGGGAAACTACTCTAAAATTTTCTTAAGGAAGAAAGACTTAAGAAAAAAATCAGAAGATGAGTAGCCACCAAGAGAATAGAGAAAGTGATTCCCAGTAGATGATGGGAATATATAAAAGCTGTGAGGTTGGAGATGGTTCAAGCTATTTAAAAAGCAGAGACCAGACTAGTACAGCTGGAGGCTTGTGAAGGAAAAGGAGCATGACTTCAGGTAAGTAGGCAGGGGCTAGATCTCCAAGGACCTCTTTATCTTACCTATTTCTAAGAATTAGTTGCTTATATGAATCATTGCATAGACACTATGTTCTCTACCATGTTGAGTCAAATAGGACACTCAGTTACCTTCTTGATTACCACAAAAACAAAACTCACTCAAGGCTTTATGTGTGTAATAGACTTTGTTAGAATAGTGGATGCTAACCAAAGTTACAGTATGGCACGTAAACAAATTAAAAATTGCATAATAGGCATCAATCTTTTCATATCTTGTACTGATACCTACCAATGTGGACTCTAGCCTCTCAAAAGGTTGCTTCTCCCTCTTTTATCTCCCCTCCTTTAGTTTTCTCTTTCCTTCTCTTAACCCTCCCTCTCTCTTAGGCTTTCCAATTAGCACACTTATTTCCAATTCCTCAGCTCATTTTGGATACAGATCAGTTTAGCAATCTTTTCTTTCTGTTAACTAATATCCTCAGGGTCTCACTTTCCACCCCAAATGACTTGGATAGAAAAATAAGTTCATAGAACAATGACAGGTCCTATTCCATGAGGAATTCTGATGAAATGTGTTAAGGTAAGTATTTTTTCCCTTATACCTATAAATTGTACAATTTTATCCTTACTGGTTCCTACACATAAGGAAACACACAAAATAGTATACATTTTATACATTTGTTTGGTGATAAACTTATTGTCAAAGGCCAATTTGGATAAGAAAATGAATTAGATGTGGTTGCATTAAAATGCTGTCAAGATATTTCACTTTTCTGGGTCAGTTACATACAATCCAGGAAAGTGAAAGTCCTTTTTGTTTATGGACATAACCTGTTGTGACAACTTATTATCTAACTGTCCCTTTTCACCTAACCTGGAAAGGTTTTCTTCCCATTTTTTTTTCTTAATATAGAAGTCAGGATTCTTGATTGTAAACAACAGAATCTTCTCTGACTGGTTTAAGAAGAGGATATTAGTTAGAGGATTTAGCTATCTCACACTTGCAAAGTTGTAGGAGAACCAGTCTCAGAAGTTATACAACCAGCAATAACACCCAATTACATTGAAATCGAGCAGGGGTGGGGGTTGCAGGAGACAAAAGTATGATCTGCCTAGAGACATTAAGCCTGAAAATCAATATAATTTGAAGATTAATTGGATATGGAGATAAGAGAAGGGCTAAATTAAATATGAATCTCAGATTTATGGTTTAAGAACTATGGTTTGATAATTCCGTTTACTGATCATGGTGGGCATTACCAGATGTGGCTATTCAACATTTTTTTTGAATTCTCTTCTTGGACCTGAAAAAATTCTTACATTACAATACTGTCATACCAAAGTGGAAGCTAGAGTTTTATTGTGACAACTTTCTTTATTGCGAAGTTGCATTACAGGAGATATCCCCATCCCAGCAGAAGGGCAACGTAAGGAAATAGCATGTAAGCATGTGCAGACTCAGTCTTTGGGTGAGCCTGGTGGCGAGTCCCAGAGCTCTTGCCTTCCAGTTTGGAGCGTGATTTGAGCCACAGAATTGCTGCCAGGCAGCGGAAGCCACAGTGTTTTTGCTAGAACAACTCTAATGGGATATAATTGGGTGTGATTCCTGGCAGCACAACTTCCAGTTTTACTGCTACAGCCTCCAGTTTCTCTTCCACTAGCCTTGCTCTCCTGCCAGTCTGTATTTTCTAGTGTAGTCAGAGCCATCCTTTTAAGCTGAAAATCGATGAGATTGCTCCCCTAATCAAATCTTGCCAGTGGCATTCCTCTGGCCAGAGGGAGTCCAAACTCTTAAGGTATCAGTTTCCTAGGGGTTGCCAAAACAAATTACTACAAATGTGGGTGGCTTAAAGTGAAAGACGTGTATTGTTTTGGAGGCTTAAAGTCTGAAGTCAAGTTCCTCTGAAGGCCTCCTAGGGGAAGGGGGATGCTTCCTTGCTTCTTCTAGCTTCTGATCCCCCCAGGCTTGCTTTCCTTCGTTTGTGGCAGCAGACCTGCAGTCTTCGAACCTCTGTCTTGACATGGCAATCTCCCCGCTGTGGGTCCCTGTCCTTTCACATGGCATTCTTCTCTTATATGAAAACCACTTACAGGGGCACCTGGCTGGCTCAATGGGTGGAGCATGTGACTCTTGATCTCAGGGTTGTGAGTCCAACACCCACACTGGGTGTAGAGATTGCTTAAAAACAAAATATTTTTAAAAAAGAAAGAAAGAAAACCAGTTCCATCAGATTAGGACCTCCTCTAGCTCAGTATGATCTCATCTTAAATGGATGACACCTGCAAGATCCTATTTCCAAATAAAGTTATATTCACAGGTACTGGTGATTAGGATTAGGACGTCATCATGTCTTTTGGGAGGCACACAATTCACTTCAACCATGGCCTACAAGGGGGTCTGTGGTGTGACCCCGTGTGCTTGCCCGGGTTCACCTTGTTCGTTTTCCTCTCCTCTCGTTCTACGTTCCAGCCACTCCTGACCTTGAGTTCTCTGAAGTGACCATGATCCCACAAATGCTCAGGAGAACCCCTTGGCCTGGAATACATTTCCTATATCCACCTTCCTCCTCGTCAATCATACCTGTTCTCCCATATCCTGTACAGGCCCTGGATACCCTACAACGAATGGGCTCTGTGTCTCTTCTTTGTGCTTCCACAGCTAACTGGACTTTTCCTACATAACATGCATCACACTTTACAATGATTACGTGCCTGATACCCTGGCTCCAAGAAGTCTGGGGCGGTGTCTGTTTTGTTCAATACTATAGTCCCAGCCCTTGGCATAGTACTTGTCACATAGCAGACTTTCAATAAGAAAAATAAATTTAGCAACTGTTTGTAGTTTTGAATACCTGTGATGCATGTAGTAATTTAGCTTTGGATCTTCTTGGAAGGGCCTAGTATTTTGTCAATACTCCTTAGTGTAGGGTCTATTAGAGGGA
Source organism: Lynx canadensis (assembly GCF_007474595.2). Taxonomy (NCBI): domain Eukaryota; kingdom Metazoa; phylum Chordata; class Mammalia; order Carnivora; family Felidae; genus Lynx; species Lynx canadensis. Next base: position 125,674,842 of record NC_044308.2, read on the forward strand.
ATAAATTGCAGTTATTAGAAGGTTTTCTGTCACAGAAAGTTTCTACAACCTCGTCTCTATAGGAATGACCTTGAATAATAGTCCTGTGATAATCTCTCATTGGTAGGCTGCATCCTCTGGCTAGTTAATGGAAACACAATTTCACAATACTCTTTTAGACTTTGCTCATTTCTCATTGATTTATTAAAGTCATTTTATAACTTAATTTTATACTAGTCATTACAATGATAATTAATCTATTACTTTCTAGTTACTGCGATCATTATTAATTTCTAGCAATGTCAAGACTTCAAACACCAAATATTAAAATCATTGTTTTGTGCAAGCTCCATAGATTTACTGTTTGTTTATATGAACTGCTTAGCATTCAGGGCTAAAATTTTTGATTCTTACTCTATTTTCTGTGTCAACTCCTCTCTCAATTACTCCCATGGAAAGAGTAAGGCTTTGTATGCTTCGAATGACAGCTAATACAAAAGTTTTTTATATTCATCTTTAGATCTTTTCTGTATTTATAGGTGAATACAGATCAACTACACACTTGTTTCTGTATTTACAGATGGATGTGAGTAGGTATATTTTGGCAGTGCAAAAATGTATATGAAATGCACTAATTTATTTAACATTAGCATCTCATTTTCTGAAGCCCGCCCTTTCTGCTTCCTTTATGGCTCTTGAAAAAAATGTATTTTAATGTTTTTATTTTTTAAGCTCCTTCTATTGTAATATAGGTTGTATGAAGAATTAAAAGAGAAAAAGAAATAGAAAATTTGCTTGGAAATCTTTTCTTAACTTTTCTGCTAAATTAATTTAGGGAGTACGTGAATACCAACATTGTTTGTGCAATAGTATGTATAAAACAAATAGATGCTCTTTAGTTTGTCATAATGTAGTTTAGGCATAATTTTTCATAAGAAATTGCTAAATATCAGAATCAAACATGATATTTATGTCTATTTTTAATATCTGTTTAGTCTCTACTGAACACACACACACACACACACACACACACACACCTGGAATTACGTGAGTGCAGGAACCACTGTTCTCAGCCCAGCTGGGCATCCAGGAGGTGGGTGAAGCAACATAAGGACATTGAGATGTGTTTTAATTTTTTTTTTTTTTTCAACGTTTATTTATTTTTGGGACAGAGAGAGACAGAGCATGAACGGGGGAGGGGCAGAGAGAGAGGGAGACACAGAATCGGAAACAGGCTCCAGGCTCTGAGCCATCAGCCCAGAGCCCGACGCGGGACTCGAACTCACGGACCCCGAGATCGTGACCTGGCTGAAGTCGGACGCTTAACCGACTGCGCCACCCAGGCGCCCCGAAGTGAAATCACCCCCCATTATTCCTCCACTGGATGTTTCCATGTTCCTGTCCCTCTCCAGGGGTTCTCTGAAGCTGCAAAGTATGTATCAAGGAATTTAGGGGCTTGATTAATTTCACTGGAAAAGTTACATCTTTGTGTTCACTAACTTCTAGGTGACATTTAGCATTTTCCTCTGAGTGTAAGCCACAAGCCATAGTAATTTTAGCAGCATTTGTAACTTTGTCACTGAGAGAAACCACAAATATTTCCTATTACAATTATTGTATATACCTCAAAGATATTTTTGAAACAGTGGTAGTTACTCCAGCAAGATCTTAGTTTTTAGTGCATGCGCTAAATGCATGGCAGTGCAGTGCCTGCTTGGGATTCTCTCCTCTCCCTCTCACTGCCCCTCTCCTGCGTACTCGCTCTCTCAAAAAATAAATAAAACATTAAAAAAAAAAAACTGTTAACTAATTTGCTTTCCTTTAAAATAATCAGTTGCATTTTATGCATTTAAAAATATTACTTTGTCTCTAGAAGGACAAAAGAATCCCTGGCGCAAAATGTTTAAAAACTCCTGCTCTTGGCATTATGGGCTGTAGTATTCCTGATGGTTGGCAGCTCAACAGGTCTCAACAGAGTAATTCAAGAGCTCCAGTACCATGGGCCATGTGCTATGGTCACTGTCGGCTGATTAGTCCCCTGAGGCATAGGACAAAATCTTTCACATCCCTCTTCACCCCCAGGACCACCCCAGCTCCAAACTAGTTCCAGCCTCTAGTTGCCTACATGTTTATCTCTTCTCTTATTTTAAAGTTATTGCAGAACCATATACCTTTTAGGCAGTATAAAAATCTGAGTTCAAGTCCTGGCTCTTTCACGTACTAATATTGTCTCCCTAACTAATTTACACAACTACTCTGTGCCTCAGTTTCCTCATTTGCATGATTAACTTCTCGTCTAGGTTGATGATGACTGTAAATGACTTACCACTTATAAAACTTTAGGATGTCTGGCAATAGAAACTGTTATGCAAATACTTGCTATTACTCTTGGATGACTATGTTCATGAGTCCTATAACTGCATGATAGATAACTATAATTTTAACAGTTAGAGCATTGTTTAAAAAGGAAGCCTTATATTATGTGCCACCTGAGATCATTTTGGCCTCACCCCCGTCTTATTCCAGCTGCTGCTAAGGCATCCAGCAATCTGTGGGCTCTCACTGACACATACGGATCCTACCTGACAGTGCTCCATGCATCTCGTGCTGCACACCTTTTGTTTCCTGCTGATGCAGAGGTTTGGAGACCCTGTGCATTTACATGCATAGCTCAGTGCCCAATCCAGAAGCAGGGAAGAGTTAGTGTCCTTAGAGACAGCGGGCAATGGATACATTTTCAATGTTTCCATGTTTCTATGTTTCTTAGGGATGGCAGAAGTTCTCTCTTTCCAGAGGTGTACAACTTCTGGATTTGTTTGCCTTCACTAGCTCCCCCCCCCCCCCCCCGCCCCATTCCTCTGCTGGTGTCTTTTCAGAAGGCACACGGAATGCCCCATCTAATAGCAACATTGCCTTAGATTGAAGAACCCATTTGATGGCAAAGAAAGATAAGGATATGTTAGCTATCATGTATCCCATAACCCAGAACTGGCCCAATAAAATGATGATGATGGATTGCCTGTTAAGTGTTGGCTACCATTCCAGGTCAAAAATAACATCTTGTGGTTTGGGGATTCTGACCTCCAAAGTGCAATACATGAGCTGAATCAGTGAATCAATGAATAGTATGGTGTCTTCAAAAAACCAGGAACCAGGGATGGAAGTAGAACTGGTCCATTTTACCATAACTCACAGGGACCTATTTGATACAAGACATTTGTGCTTATCACCCTACAATTTAGTCCTCTTTTCTAATAGAGATTCCAGGTCCCAGGAAGGAATACTTCCATCAGGAGACAGTAAAGAATTTATTCACTGAATTTGCACAGTTGATTTCTTCAGGTTTGTCCTGCTAATGGACCAGTGAAGAAAGAAAGAAGCATTGAATTTATGGCAGCAATCAACCTTCATTAGAATGAAGAACTAGGATTTCTGCTACACAATAGGGGTGAGGAACAGGCACCCACCCTTTCGTGATCGCAAGCCACTGGTAGTGGTGACAAGGGCAATACAACTAATGGCTCAAATCTCCAGGCAAACTCTTATTTTCACAAAACATAGTTCATAAATAATTTAAAACACTAAACAAAGAGTAGGAGTTGAATAAAGGCAAAAATAAAAGAAAACAAAACAAATCATAAAGGGTCAGAACATCTTTAAGGAAAGCCTGAGACCCTTTACCACTTGATTCTGATATTAGGCTTTGTGGCACACTCTATTTTATAACTGTATGTTTATATCATATTTGTAGAATGAATGTGGATTTTGCGTTAGAGGTACGTTAATACTAGATCATTACTGATGTTTTTGTTCCATTTGCATTTCTGTGCTGGTATTCTGCAGTGATTTCTATGGGGGTGGGCCCAGAACAATTGCTTCACTGATGCCTGTTCATTCCTTGACTGTCTTGTTTCTATTCATCCAGTTAAGAGTTGGACAATTGCCCATAACATAAACTCATGTTAACAACCCCATTAAACAACTGAATTATTTAGTTACTCCATGAACCCTGATTTTAAATGACTTCTTTGGGGGTATATTAAAGGGTTTCATTATTAGCCTGTTTTCTAATAGTCATTTTCTGAAAGGCTTTCATTTTATTTTAAAAACTCTATTTTGTGCAAGTCATATTTATATTAACATTCCAACAAATGTTTGTGCAAAAGCGGGGAGCTCTTATATACCTTGTAATATAGTCAAATGATTCTACGATTTCTTTTCATCACATGAATACGGTAAAGAAGATGAATCTAAGTTCTAGCTCTATCATTTTCTAATCAAATATCAATTTCAAATCGAATTGGGCAGGCTATTTTTATAAGCTTGATTCCTTATCTGTGAACAAGGGAATGGTTCTGATAAGAAGAGAAAAGAATGAAAGATGTAATGCTCTGAAAGAATATATGCTACTGGGCAAGTTATAAACCTTGCTTGCTGTACTTTGGTTTTCTGACCTATAAAACATGGATAAAAGTGTATCTACTTTATCGCAAGTACTAAATTAATTGATAGATGTAGAGAACATAGAATTGTGCCTTTCATGGAGTAGGTATTTATATTGTGCCAGGTACTTCATATGCATTATCAGATATATTTATGCTCCAAACAATAGAAGTAGGTGCTATTTTCTATGATCCCATTTTATAGATGAAGAATGTGACTCCCAAGGAGATGATGTAACAGAATTTCCTTGACTTACGATGGGGTTCTATCCTGATAAACCCCACTGTTAGTTGAAAATATTGAAAATGCATTTGATGTACCTAATCTACCAAACATCATAGCTTAACCTAGCCTACCTTAAACATACCTTCAACACACTTACATTAGCCTATAGTTGGGCAAAACCATCTAACACAAAGCTTACTTTATAAAAAAAGTGTTGACTATCTCATGTAATGTGTTGAACACTGTACTGAAGTTGAAACACGGAATGGTTATGTGGGTACAGAATGGTTGTATGTGTACTGGTTTACCCTGGTTGATGGCATGGCCGATTGGGTGCTGTGGTTCACTGCCCCTACCCAGCATCATGAGAGAAGACCACACCGTATATCGTTAGCTTGGGAAAAGAGCAAAATTTTAAATTCTAAGTACGGTTTCTTACTGAATGTGTATTGCTTGCGCACCATCATGAACTTGAAATATCGTAAATTGAACCATTGTAAATGGGGGACCATCTGTACCTAGTCAAGTTTGTACAGACATAAGTGATAAAATCAGGTTTTCAACCAAACATTCTGACTCCATTCTATAATACTGCCTTTCTAACAAGTACCTGACTTAACTGCAGATATTCTAAGAATCACATGAAATCATTGATGCACAAATACATGATGTACTGTAAACTGATATACAAATGTTAATATATTAAAATCATATAGAAATTGAAAAATAGGTACAGTAATTTTATCTTAATTATTTATAAATTCTCCAGCTGGCCTTTTTTAGTGTCAATTCAATGTTTCAGGAAACTGACATGGTATTTTCTGAAACTTTGTTGTCTCCTTACTTTGGGCATTTGGCTTATTTTTACTTTAAAAAAATATTTATTTGTTTATTATAATTTATTGTCAAATTGGCTAACATACAGTGTGTAAAGTACTCTTGCTTTTTGGGGTAGATTCCCATGGTTCATCACTTACATAAAACACCCAGTGCTCATCCCAACAGGTGCCCTCCTCAATGCCCATCACACACTTTCCTCTCCACCTCCCTGCATCTACCCTTACTTTGCTCACTGTATTTAAGTGTCTCTTATGATTCACCCACCTTCCTCTCTGTTTGTAACTATTTTTTCCCCTTCGCTTCCCCCATGGTCTTCTGTTAAGTTTCTTAAGATCCACATATGAGTGAAAACATATAATATCTGTCCTTCTCTGACTGACTTATTTCACTTAGCATAATACCTTCCAGTTCCATCCACATTGCTGCAAATGGGATGATTTCATTCTTTCTCATTGCCAAGTAGTATTCTATTGTATATATAAACATCTTCTTTATCCATTCAGAAGTTGATAGACATTTATGTTCTTTCCATAATTTTGCTATTGTTGAAAGCACTGCTATAAACATTGGGGTACATGTGCCTCTATGAATCAGCACTCCTGTATCCCTTGGATAAATTCCTAGTAGTGCTATTCCTAGGTCATAGGGTAGTTCTATTTTTAATTTTTTGAGAACCTCCACACTGTTTTCCAGAGCAGCTGCCTAGTTTGTATTCCCACCAGCAGTACGAGAGGGTTCCCATTTCTCCACATCCTTGCCAACATCTGTTGTTTCCTGAGTTGTTAATTTTAGCTTCTCTGACCAGCGTGAGATGGTATCTCAGTGTGGTTTTGATTTGTAGTTCCCTGATGATGAGTGACGTTGAGCATCTTTTCATATGTCTGTTGGCCATCTAGATGTCTTCTTTGGAAAAGTGTCTATTCATGTCTTCTGTCCATTTCTTCACTGGATTATTTGCTTTCCAGGTGTTGAGTTTGGTAAGTTCTTTATAGATTTGGGATACTAACTCTTTATATCTGATATGTCATTTATAAACATCTTTTCCCATTCCGCCAGTTGCCTTTTAGTTTTGTTGATTGTTTCCTTTGTAGTACAGAAGCTTTTTATCTTGATGAGGTCCCAATAGTTCATTTTTGTTTTTAATTCCCTTGCCTTTGGAGATGTGTAGAGCAAGAAATTGCTGTGGCTGAGGTCAAAGAGGTTGTTGCCTGCTTTCTCCTCTAGGGTTTTGATGGTTTTCTGTCTCACATTTAGGTCTTTCATCCATTTTGAGTTTATTTTTGTGTATGGTGTAAGAAAGTGATCTAGTTTCATTCTTCTGCATGTTCTTCCAGCACCATTTGCTAAAGAGACTGTATTTTTTCCATAGGTTACTGCTTCCTGCTTTGTCAAAGATTATTTGACCATGCATTTGTTGGTCCACTTTTGGGTTCTCTATTCTATTCCATTGGTCTATGTGTCTGTTTTTGTGCCAATACCACACTGTCTTGATGATTACAACTTTGTAGTAGAGGCTACAGTCTGGGATTGTGATGCCTCCCAATTTGGTTTTCTTCTTCAATATTACCTTGGCTATTCAGGGTCTTGTGTGGTTCCATACAAATTTTAAGATTGTTTTTTCTAGCTTTGAGAAGAACGTCGGTGCAATTTTGATTGAGATTGCATTGAATATGTAGAGTGCTTTGGGTAGTATTGACATTTTAACAATATTTATTCTTCCAATCCATGAGCATGGAATAGTTTTTCCACTTCTTTGTGACTTCTTCAATTTCCTTCATAAGTTTTCTATAGTTTTCAGCATATAGATCTTTTACAGCTTTTGTTAGGTTTATTCCTAGGTATTTTACGGTTCTTGGTGCAATTGTAAATGGGATCAGTTTCTTGATTTCTCTTTCTGCTGCTTCATTATTGGTATATAGAAATGCAACTAATTTCTATACATTGTTTTGTACCCTGTGACTTTGGCGAATTCATGTATCAGTTCTAGCAGTCTTTTGTTGGAGTTTTTCGGGTTTCCATTTAAAGTATCATGTTTGTGAAAAGTGAAAGTTTGACTTCTTCTTTGCCAATTTTGATGCCTTTTATTTCATTGTTGTTGTCTGATTGCTGATGTTAGGACTTCCAACACTATGGTAAACAACAGTGGTGAGAGTAGACATCCCTGTCCTGTTCCTGATCTCAGGGGGAAAGCTCTCAGTTTTTCCCCACTGAGGATATTAGCTGTGGGCTTTTCAAATATGGCTTTTATGATGTTTAAGTATGTCCCTTCTATTCCAACTTTCTTGAGGATTTTTATTAAGAAAGGATGCTATATTTGTCAAATGCTTTTTATGCATCTATTGACAAGATCATATGGTTCTTATCCTTTCTTTTATTAATATGATGTATCATACTGATTGATTGTGAATACTGAACCAGCCCTGCAGCCCAGGAATGAATCCCTCTTAGTAATGATGAATAATTCCTTTTATATGCTGTTGAATTTGATTTGCTAGTATCTTGTTGAGAATTTTGAATCCATGTTCATCAGGGATATTGGCCTGTAATTCTCCTTTTTTGTGGGGTCTCTGTCTGGTTTGGGAATCAAGGGAATTCTGGCTTCATAGAATGAGTCTGGAAGTTTTCCTTCCATTTCTATTTTTTGCAACAGCTTGAGAAGGATAGGCATTTACTCTGCCTTAAATGTCTGGTAGAATTCCCCTGGGAAGCAATCTGGCCCAGGACTCTCATTTGTTGGAAGATTTTTGATAAGTGATTCAATTTCTTCACTAGTTATGGGTCTGTTCAAATTTTCTATTTCTTCCTGTTTGAGTTTTGGAAGTGTGTAGGTGCTTAGGAATTTTTCCATGTCTTCCAGGTTGTCCAGTTTGTTGGCATATAATTTTTCATAATATTCTCTGACAATCACTTGTATTTCTGAGGGATTGGTTGTGATAAATCCATTTTCATTCATGGTTTTATCTATTTGGGTCCTCTCTCTTTTCTTTTTGAGAAGTCTGGCTAGAGGTTTATCAATTTTATTTTTTTCAAAAAACCAACTCTTAGTTTCATTGATCTGTTCTATTGTTTTTTGGGGTATTTTTTGGATTCTATATTGTTCATTTCTGCTCTGATATTTATATTTCTCTTCTGCTGGTTTTGGGGTTTCTTTGTTTTTCTGCTTCTAGTTCCTTTAGGCGTGCTGTTAGATTTTGTATTTGGGATTTTTCTCGTTTCTTGAGATAGGCCTGGATTGTAGTGTGTTGTTTTTTTTTTTAAGTTTTTAATGTTTATTTATTTTTGAGAGAGAGACAGAGTGTGAACTGGGGAGATGGCAGAGAGAGAGGGAGACACAGAATAGGAAGGAGGCTCCAGGCTCTGAACTGTCAGCACAGGGCCCGACGTGGGGCTCGGCGTGGGGCTCGAACTCATGAGCTGTGAGATCGTGTCCTGAGCCGAAGTCGGATACTTAACCGACTGAGCCACCCAGGCACCCCTGGATGTAATGTATTTTCCTCTTAGGACTGCCTTTGCTGCATCCCAAAGGGTTTGGATTGTTGTGTTTTCATTTTCATTTGTTTCCATATATTTTAAAATTTTTTCTTTAATTGCCTGGTTGATCCATTCATTCTTTAGTAGGATGTTCTTTAATATCCATGAATTTGGAAGTTATCCAAAATTTTTCCTGTGGTTGATTTCACGTTTCATAGCATTGTGAGCTGAAGGTGTGCATGGTACAATCTCAATTCTTTTATATTTATTGAAGGCTGTTTTGTGACCCAGTATGTGATCTAAGAGAATGTTCCATGTGCACTCGAGAAAAATGTGTATTCTGCTGCTTTAGGATGAAAAGTTCTAAATACATCTGTCAAGTCCATCTGGTCCAGTGTATCATTCAGGGCCATTGTTTCTTTATTGATTTTCTGTCTAGATGATCTGTCCATTGCTAAAAGTGGAGTATTAAAGTCCCCTGCAATAACCACATTCTTACCAATAAGACTGCTTATGTTTGTGATTAATTGTTTTATATATTTGGGTGTTTTGAACTCAGTGCATAGACATTTATAATTCTTAGCTCTTCTTGATGGATAAATCCTATAATTGTGATATAATGCACTTCTTCATCTCTTGTTACAGCCTTTAGTTTAAAATCTAGTTTGTCTGATATAGGTATGGCTACTCCAGCTTTCTTTTGATGTCTAATACCATGACAGATGGTTTTCCATCCCTTCACTTTCAATCTGAAGTTGTCCTCAGGTCTAAAATGGGTCTCTTATAGACAGCAAATAGATGGGTCTTGTTTTTTATCCATTCTGATACCCTACATCTTTTGATTGGAGCATTTAGTCCATTTACATTCAGTGTTATTGAAAGATATGGATTTAGATTCATTGTGTTATCTGTAGGTTTTATGCTTGTAGTGATGTCACTGGTCCTTTGTGGTCTTTGGAACGTTCCACTCACAGAGTCCCCCTTAGGATCTCTTGTAGGGCTGGGTTAGTGGTGATGAATTCCTTCAGTTTTTGTTTGTTTGGGAAAACCTTTATCTCTCCTTCTATTCTGAATGACAGCCTTGCTGGATAAAGGATTCTTGGCTGCATATTTTTCCTATTCAGCACATTGAAAATTTTCTGCTACTCCTTTCTGGCCTGCCAAGTTTCAGTAGATAGGTCTGCTACTACCCTTATGTGTCTACCCTTGTAGGTTAAGGTCCGTTTATCCATAGCTGCTTTCAGATTCTCTATCTTTGTATTTTGCCAGTGTCACTGTGACATGCTGTGCAGAAGATTGATTCTAGTTACGTCTGAAAGGAGTTGTCTGTGCCTCCTGGATTTCAGTGTCTGTTTCCTCCCCCAGATTGGGGATGATTTGTTCAAGTACAAAGTACAACATTCAACGTTCAAGTACAAGTTCAACGTTTCAGCCCCTTTCTCTCTTCTTCTTCTGGAACTCTTATGATATGGATATTGTTCCATTTCATTGAATCAGTTAGTTCTAATTCTTCCCTTGTGGTCCAGAATTTTTTTATCTCTCTTTTTCTCAGCTTCATCTTTTTCCCTAATTTTATCTTCTGTTTCACTTAATCTCCCCTCTGCCTCTTCAATCCTCACTGTCACCACCTTAGTTTACTTTGCACATCATTCACAGCATTTTTAAATTCATCATGACTATTTTTTACTTCCTTGATCTCTGCAGCAATGGATTCTTTGCTGTCTTCTATGACTTTTTCAAGTCCAGCAATTAATCTTATGACTATTATTCTAAATTCTTGTTCAGTTATATTGTTTATATCTTATTTGATCAATTCTTTAGCTGTCATTTCTTTCCAGAATTTCTTTTGAGAAGAATTCTGCCTTTTTCTGATTTGGCTAGTTTTCTGTCCCTTATGTGTTTTAAAAGCTTCTTATATGCCCTGCACCTGCAAGCACTACTGTATTAAAGAGGGGTCATATACTTTCCAGGGCCTGGACCTTCAGAAGGTGTTTTTTGGTGAGTGTTACTCGCTCTCTGTTGTTGTGACTGGTTATTTTATTCCCCTGCTTCTGGTGATGTTTTGGACCCTCCACCAGGTGTGCTTTGATTTGTTTGTTGAAGTAGCCCTTCTGAATCCAGCCCACACAGGAGCCAGGGAGATTATCCTAAAACACAAATCCAGCCACGATACTGCTTGAACACAGTCAATAGTTCTCTTATAATTCCTCTTCCCAAAGAGAGTCTGTAGACTCCATGTAGACAGGTGTCTGAGATGCGAGCAGACAGCGCTGCAGGGTTTCTCTGAGGTGCCTCCTGAGGTCCTAGAAGGCCAGGTGCCTTGTTCAAAGCTGGCTTCCAAGGATGCTGCACTTTTCACACTCCCCAAGGGGTGTAGAGATGCTCTTGGGATTTAGAATGATCATCGCACTTGAGCTGAGGGAGAGCTGAGAGTCAGGAAGAAACTTTCCCACGTGGAGAGGTGAGGCTTATTTTTACTCTTTATATAACTTTATTTTTTACAACTCTAAGAAAGGGTCCATACCTCAGCCAAATAGATTGCTGTATTAGGTAGAATTTTAGCATCAATAAGGGTAGTGTGATAGGCAAAGAAACTGAGGCAGTTGAGTACAATGACCTGGGGCTGGGCAGGACATGGGAGACATCTGTGAAGAAACAAAACCCCTCCACTGCTAGACAGTTGAGTTTGTTTATCTATTTTTCACATAGTTCTGTGTTAGAAAAATGCCAAGTTAACATACTCATGAAATTCTCCAGTGTGTTGAAGATGCAGATTTTGAAATACTTCTTTGGTTAAAAGTTTATCACATCTGTTTCCTAAGGCCATAAAAAAGACTGAAGGTAGAACTGGGTTATAGTTGCTGAGTCTAAGTATATTCCCACGTGGCACAGTGGTACTCATGGGACTTATGTTATGGGGTTGGTGTAGGGATTGAGTGAATACAAGAAAAGCAGTATATATAGTGTCTGATGCATAGTCATTGCTCATAAAGACTACTTATCCTCAATATCCATATCAGTGAGGTCTCACAGCTCTGAGAAATTTCTATTATTTCTGGAAGTCACCAGGGCATATCACTTGTGTGCTCATAAGGAAGTCTTTCCTGTGATGACATTATGGTCTTCATCTCATTTCCTGGGCTGGGTCTGCAATCCTTGCTGGGCTGTGGGAGGCCCTTCCTTAATTCAGCTGTTGCCTCAGCTGGTGGTTGCTGGTGCTGGGTCAAAAGGCACCACCTGGGGCGCCTGGGTGGCGCAGTCGGTTGGGCGTCCGACTTCAGCCAGGTCACGATCTCGCGGTCCCCTGAGTTCGAGCCCCGCGTCAGGCTCTGGGCTGATGGCTCAGAGCCTGGAGCCTGTTTCTGATTCTGTGTCTCCCTCTCTCTCTGCCCCTCCCCCGTTCATGCTCTGTCTCTCTGTGTCCCCAAAAAATAAATAAACGTTGAAAAAAAAATTAAAAAAACAAAAAAAAAGGCACCATGGTAGCTTTGTGGAGTGTCTGGTGTATTGATGTGACAGAACCCTCCTCCTCTCAGGCTGCACTCCATTCTGGAGTCCCAGTGTGCTGGAAGCACGTAGTCTGTCTCATCCTGCATTTTGCAAATAGAAATAGATATTTTAGGTTATATTGCTCTCAACCTTCTCTCATAGGGCTGGAAGGAAAAGTCCTTGAGGGCTGGCTGCACTATAAGACAAATTTGGGTGAAAGACAACACTCTGTCCTCCATTTTGCTTTTCCTCTTGGCTCCAGACTTTGTCTTTTCTTAAAATTAGGGCTTTCCTGACAGCCTATCCATTCCTCTTGCAAAAATGCACACATACCCTTCCCCCCAACCGAACCTCCAGATATTTGTTAATGTCATTAGTAAACAATGCTTAGGGTCAGACTGGACCTATACCCCAAACATATACATGATGCATTTATAGTAGCAAACAGAAAAAGAGTATTAGTGTGCCAGAAGGCACTGATATTTTCTTCCAGTTGATTATGTGTAAAATGTGTAAATACTTTATTACTTTTCAATTCTAGCAGATATTGGCTTCTATGACTTAGGATGACATTGTTCAGTATAGTTTTTTTTTTTTTTCCAGTAATAAAGAACTGTTTTGTTGGAGGTCATTCTTTCTCTAGAATGAACTAAGCAACACAACAATAGATCATGCCACTCACTCTCATTTGAGCCATCGTCAAGCGTCCTACTCTTTTTGGAGAGTTCAAATATTGATGCTGTTAGTGTTCTTACAGACAATTGTTAGTAAATTATTTGGTATCTGTTATAAAAACTTTTTTCAAATGATGAGCTCCTTGGACACTCAACATCTAAAGGAGAAAGGAAACATTGATATATCCCATACTTTGTTAAACCTGATGCAGCTAGAATTAGGTTCTAAATGTAAAGATTTTGTTATTACTAAGGTACACAGAGCAAAGGGAACCTGGAAGCATCAAGCCAAAAATAAATCAGCAGGTAATAAGTATTCACTTATGACTTTGTACCATTGCTGTTGATATGACACCACAGCTGAGACACTGTCATTTTTGAATGTCTAGTCAGAAAATGACAGGTCTATTTTCTTTCTCTAACACTGAGTAACTTCTATGGTATCAACAGCTTTAGTAATATTGCCTTCGATGTCTATATTTACCTTACCTGAATTATAAAAATATAACTAAGTTGATGGTAAGACCTTGAATTTTTATAACTTTTTGTTTTTTAAAGTGTTTATGCTGCAAATGATTTAAAAAGTCTATTTTTAATAACACACAAAAGTGTCAGCTTATTTTGCTTATGAAACTATGTATTTTCATTATCATTTTTTTGAAAATAAGCTACTGTTGTATTGTCATTTTTTCTAGATAAGAAGAGGTTTAAAAACTTTATAGATACAAGTCTCTTAAACCCAAGAAAACTGAATTTATACTCCAAACCTCAAATTTTATATTCCAATAAGCAATGAATCTTCTGTTACAAAAATTTAGTGCTATCTCCCACACCAGTAAGAGTTGCACAGAGGATTATTATTACTTTTTTTAAAATCTGAAATGCTCTTTCTGTTGGCAAGCTTTCCTTGCCTTAGCTAATTCCTATACATTTCTGCAATTCTAGCTTACATGATGCTTCTTAAAGAAGGGCCTGTTGGGCCCACTAGCTTATGTTACATGTTCTAATCTCCCAGGTATTCCTATTTATTTCTTATACTTTCCCTTTTCATAACAAAACACATATCAATTGTTTATGCGAATTTCAGGTTTACATTGCATTGCTAGGATTTCTGTCCTGCAAACCTTCCTTAAACTTCAGATAAGATACAAGAAAACAGTGGAAAAAACAGTCATATTGTTGTGGAAGAACTTAAAACTTGTTAGAAGGGTGTAGAGTCACATGAGTTTCCTGTCTTAATAGCTTTTATCTTGAGGATAGGCCAATGTCAGCACTACATAGGGTGCTCAAAATTCAGAAAATCTGAAGCTGTCCTGAAGAGCAGAGTACATATGTGGAGGCCCTTAGCCATGAAAAAGAGAAGGGGGCTGTTGTGAGGGAGAAAACCAAAGAGAGGGAGCCTCAAATTCTATATAAAAATACAACTGCAGTCTCTGGCTGACCTCCTGATCCATGCAAGGGCAGAGAAGACTCAAATTTTCACAGCTAGTGATAAAAGACGGAATTGAAATTGAGCTGCTACCCAAAAGAGTGTTTGCACATTGGGTGCGATAAAGTTAACTGCCTACAAAAACTAAGATGTCAGTACTTTTTTGATGAACATGATAGGATCTAGAATCTCTATGACATAGTATCTGCACTGTCTGCGATATAATACAAAATTATTTGATATATGGATAATCATACTTTTTTAATGTTTATTTATTTTTGAGAGAGAGAGCGTGAACAGGGGAGGATCAGAGAGAGGCACAGGGAGACACAGACTCCAAAGCAGGCTCCAGGCTTCAAGCTGTAAGCACAGAACCTGACATGGGGCTTGAACTCACAAACTATGAGATCATGACCTGAGCAGAAGTCAGATGCTCAACCTACTGAGCCACCCAGGCACCCCAAGAACCATTCTTAAAAGAAAAGGAAGTCAGCTGAGATCAACTATGAGATGATTTAGATGTGGGAATGAGCAAAGATTTTAAAGCAGTTATTATCATTCTATCAGTGAAGTTGAGGAAAATAAGCTAATAATAAATGGAAACATGGGAAGTCTCAGCAGAGAAATAGAAGTAAATGAAAATTTTAGAACTGAAAAATAAAATACCAGAATTAAAATTCCCTAGATAGGTCTATTGGCAGAATAGAGATGATAGGGAAAGTCATCAATAAACTTAAAGTTAACTCAATAGGAGACTAATCTAAAGACAGAGAAAATAAGATTGAAAAAAATGAACAGAGCTTTGGGGACCTGTGGGCAATAACAAAAGAGCAAAAACAAAAACATAGCATAATCAAACTGCTGAAAGCCTAGGATAAATAGGAAATTTTGCAGCAACTAGAGAATAATGGCATTTTACATGCAAGGGTATAAGTGAAATTAATCTATGGTGAAAGAAATTAGAACAGTGGGGGCAGCAGGCAGGGATTGCTTGGAATGGACAAGAGAAACTTTTGATATCATGATAGAGCTTTGGGTGACATAGATATATGCATTTGTTAAAACAGCAAATATACACTTCATATCAGTATATCTCATTTTGTGTAAATTAAAATTTTTCATTAAAAGAAAAAGTCTAAACTAAAAATTGTAGTTTCCTCCCAGCTTTGGATATTCTGAGTATAGAGCCCCATTTCATTTCTATCATTGTGTCCCTTGGGCTGAAAACAATAAACAACACGGGGTATGTGCTTAGAAAATTTTTGTCAAGTTAAATTTCATGTCACATATTCCTTTTTTTTTTTTATCTCTACTGATCTAATGCAGAATGACCAAACCACGACCAAGGTCCTGGAAAATAAATAGAAGTTTGAAATAAAGAATCTGTATAAACATGAACATTGCAAGCCAATGAGAATTTAAATATAATATACAGTGTAGGCCATGTAATAACATGTTAGAGTTTGCATTTTTAGAACTTCTGTTGCTCTATATCAAATCCCTAACATAAGCCAAGCACTTAACATATATGATCTCAAAGAACATATATATTATCTAGAAGAATACTGCAAAATAGATATTACCTCCTTTTTGCAATTGATCAAATGGAGACTAAAGAAAGGTAAAGGTTTGAGGTTATATGGTTGATAAATGAGTAGCTGTGTCAGTTTAGGGTACTGACAGGAAACAGTTCTTCCAAGATGGTTCAGATGAAGAGAATTTAATGACAATCTCCATGTGGAGGTGGGGGTAGGGTAAAGGGAATAAAAAAGAGATGACTGGGCTCAGAGAAAACAAGCAACTTAAGGAAGCCATTAAAACGCTTCAGGTCTGGAGAGACCAAAGAAGAAAATACTATTTCCAAAACCCAGTGAGAACTGGAAATACAGAGGAGAAATAGTTTGCTGGGAACTAAATAGTGGAGGCTTGCAGCTACTGCCAGAGCTGTACAGTGAAGGAAGGGAAAAGACATTTAACCTTTGCTTCCTGCCTTCTTATCTCCTGCAGGTGCCTCCCACTGGTTGAACCCAACTGGATGTCAGTAGCCAAGGGAGCTGCCAGATGCAGCCTCCCAGGGCACAGAGCCGGTCAGGGAAGAATGGAGAGTAGAATGGGGTGAAAGGAATTGGAAATTAAATGCTACTTGTGGCCATATCCAGATTTGATCCCATGTTCTTGTGTCTTCATGGTATATGTTCCTTCTCGTACATCATGTTGACTCTCATTTTAGACACACATTTTAGTAGTAACCACAAATTTTATTATAGCTAGAGACTTGTTGAACTAGGCACTCTCAATTTCTTTTCTAGCAGTCAGAAGGTCATCATGTACCTCCTAAGTTTAGATGGGAAAGAGAGGTTGGGCATGAACTATCACCTAGGTTAATCCCTGGATCACTAGTTCACAAATCCCCAACCATCTTTCAAATTCAACATACACTTGTCTCCAGGTTAGTGGGCTCTTTCAGGACTTTCACACGAATAAAACCGAGTTACTAATTAAATACCATAAGGCTAACCGATGGATGGATACGCTTTAGTGTGACATTTTAGAGCACAGAAAAGACAGGGACTAAGATAATTGTTCTCCAGCTAGCTAAATGTAGTGCAGCTAAGAAAAAGGATGAGGGTGCAGGGCCTGGCTTCAATTATTTCCAGCCCAGCAAGTCTTTTAGAAACGACTCTTAGAACTGTCAATTGTCTTGGCAGCATGAATTGTCTCTGAATTGTGTCTGAGAATACAGATCAAATGAACTTTTTTTTTCTAAGTGTTAATTAAACAAGTTAATTAATTTCATGGAACCTCAGCTTCTTATATGCAAGATGGGAAGAATAATAGTATGTACCTCATGTCATGGTTTAATTTAATGAGGTAACAATGAAATGAGGTAACAAATGAAAAATAATTTGATGAGGTAACAAATGAAATTTAATGAGGTAACAATCATAAAGCACTTATAACAGTACCTGGAAAATAATAAGCATTCAATAAGTGTTAGCTATCATCATCAATACTTTGTGCCAAGCAATCACCTTTGCCCTCTCTTTGTCCCAGTTCCCTTTAGAGGTTGTTTTTGAAGGGCCCACTTGAGATTTTTCTCCTTATATTCTTTCATTTTCTCTTAAATTTCAAGTTTGTTATACTGGCAGAGACCCTTGCACACTGGCCTTTCCAACTCTGGTTAACTAAAAGGTGCCAGGAACAGGAGTCCCTGCATGCCACTGCCTTGGGAAATAAGCCATATATTCATGGATTTATTCTGGTTTGAAGCCCCACAAAAAGCAGCCTCTGACCTTTCTATCTAAATTCTTATTTTGCCATTTACCAATAAATGACCATGGGGAAATCACATGTGTTTTCCAAATCTCAGTCTGCAATACAAAGATGACAGGTTGCCTATTCCATATGTGTATTTGTTAGCAGAATGGAAAGCCTTAGTTATTGTTAGGTAAATCTTAAAACTCTATTTTCTTTAAGTTGGAGAATGGAGTTTGACAGAGTAATTTCTCTTCTGCTTTTCAAATACACATATGTGTGTGTTTATGCATGAATGTACATATAATTATATGTATGCATACACATATATATGTAGATGTGTAGATATAAAACCCCAAAGAAGCATAAAAATGGCTGAAGTCACTAAGATCAAGGCCAGAAGGTTTCAGACTCTGTTGCCATTTGAGTGTTATCCTGTTGAGTGTTATCCTGTTGCCATTTGAGTGTTATCCTTCTCATCTGTGAAGTGAGCAAATTGGACTAGAACTGTGCCAGATAAAGTTAGGAGGGAGTGCATATATAGTATAGCTTCCTCTTGGAAATTTATAATGTATGTCAACATAGTAAAAAGTCTGAGAATTCTCTTCATAAGAACGTGTACTTAGCTCTGCTTAATTTAGTGTTTCTCTGACTTGTTTGTGCAACTCTATTCCAAAAATAATGAGTTAATACCTTGGCAAATACTGGTGTTCTGAACATAAAGAAGGGGTATCAGATTCTGGAGTAGATGATGTTCAGTACCCTCCTCCTCATGTTAGAGTTCAGTGAGTTCATGATTACTCCATAGCATAATATATTGGTGTCCCTATTGTGTTATCCTTCCCTACACTTATAATATTCATGTAATGAGTTCTTTCTTTTTTCAAAAGGAAGAGAGTTAATAAGATTGATCATATGGTTCACACAGGTTCTCAGTTTACTAATGGCCAGTATTACATCTCATAAAGGTATTATCATAAGCTTCCTTTGCCCTTTGGAATTATGTTTTTCTTCCACTGGCTCAAAAATGTGTACTTAGAAGTGGGGAACATGATATTTGGCTTTTCATTCTATTATTGTTTATGTGCATTATTTACCCTTTAGAAGTGAGTAGGATCAAAGGGAGCATGATTGGCGAAGCCCACTTCAAATGTTCTGAGGTTTCTGGCCATAATATGCAAAATGTGGGCACCCCACCTTGGTTGTGCAATGGGAATACCTTTTCTATCAATTTGTTTTCTAAGTGATAAGGATAAGAAAATCCATTTTGACTTTGGGATTGCTTCATTTAAGCTGGGGGACCTGGAATTTAAATAACTCCTCTATGGGAGCAATCTTAGCATTGTAGGACTTAATTATGAGGAGTGAGTGATGAGAGGACGTTTTTGCCATAGGGCTGTCGTAGAGTCCTGGAAGAAAATAGATGGTTCATTCAAACTGGGTAAATGAGGAAGGATTCATAAATAGCTATTTACAAAGTGGGCCAAACCAAGAGAAAATGCAAGCTAGGAGAGAAAAATTCTCAATCATACTGTTTCCTACTTTTATAATCTCCTGAAGATGGTTCAACCAAATCAGAAGCCAGAGGGCAAGGGAGCCTGTTAACTCAATCAGATCCCTATTAGAGTGAAGAATGTTATCTGATAGGCAAATGGAAAATATCTTGCATAAGTACCAAAAGGTCAGGCCACATGCTTTGATAACTTTCACAAGAAAGAAAAGATCATAAATGAACCTATTCAACCCAATCCATCTTAAGTGTTAAATTTTCACCTTGGCATAATTCTCCAGCCATTTTTAAGTTAGTACTGTTTTCATTGTGATAGGATGAACAATCTCTATTTTTGAAATCAATATGCTTTAAGTTTATTTAATCAATTTTATTTTATAAACATGTATAGCAGCTACTGTGTGCCAGGCCCAGTTCTAAATACTTTAAATATGCTAATGCTTTAATTCTCATAACAGCTTTCCTATTACTACTATTATTCTCCCCATTTTGGAAATGGAGAAACTAAACATCATAAGGCTAATAAGAAGTGAAGTCAGCTGTATTTAGGCAGTCTGATTCCATGGCCTTACTTTAAATTATGAGGCTATGCTGCTTGCCCATATGGTATATTGTTTTGCTAGGCAATCAGCCTATGCATGCCCAACTCCCTCTATTGAAGAATTAAAGTAGTGTCCTTTACTTTTTTTCACACATAGTGGAATGGTGTTGTAAAAAGATCATGTACTTTGGAATCCAAGGGTCTTCCTAGAAGAGCCTAGAAGGGCCCTGGGCAAATTACTCAGGACTTCATCAAAATAAAAGTGCTTGAGAGGAGGCTGTGATCTTAACATCCTTCCTGGGCACCTTACAATATCACTAAGGGAGATATTACTAAATTGAGTTCTAGTAATTGTTTTAAAAGAGGATTTAGTGTTCTGAACACTGCTTCCTATAAAGTTTGGAGGCCCACGGGGGCTGCCAAGTTGAAGAATGAAGACTAAAGAAGACAATGAGGTCAGACACACCTAGGTTCCAATCCTAGAAATGCTTATTTGTTATATGAATAAATTGAGGGATGAAAATGGCAGGAGACGTTTAGCATGGTTATCAAAACATGGGTTTCAAAACCAGAGAAAACAGACATCAAATTTTATTTGCATCATTAATTTAGTATATGTTGTTATTTAACTTCTGATTCTTAGTTTATTCATCTACAAAATGGGGCTGAAAATACCTACTTTCCAAGTTGTTCTATAAATCAAATGCAGGAATGCATATATATTTAGCAGTGTCTGAAATATAGTAAGCATTCACTGAGAGCACCATCATCATCATCACCATCATGTCTCTTGGGGAAATGCCCCACCCCATTGTGTATGGTTCTGATGAGACTGCCAAAAACAATTTTTTCTATGCCCTGTGCTTGATGGTTTGAGCAAGAGACTGAGACCTGACTGACCATAAATTTTAGGAATTGGTCCAAATGATGGTGTATTAGTTTTCTTGGACTACTATTAAAAATCATCACTTAACAACAGAAAAAGAAATTGTTACAGAAATTAATTCTTAAACAGCAGAAACATATTCTCTCACAGATCTGAAGGCCAAAATCAAGATGTCAGTAGGGTTAGTTCCTTTAGAGGCTCTAAAGGAAAATCTGTTTTATGCTTTTCTCCTACCTTCTGGTGGTGGCTGGCAATCCTGATGTTCCTTGGTTTGCAGACATAACACACTACTTTCTGTCTCCATCTTCACACCAACTTCTTCTGTGTGTCTTCTTCCTTTCTGCATCTCATTAAGGGCACTTGTCATTGGAGTTAGGATCCACCCAGTTAATCCAAGATGACCTTATGTAGAGATCATTAACTTAATTACATCTGCAAAGATCCTTTTCAAATAAGGTCACACTCACAAATTCTGGGTAGACATATCTTTTGGGGGTCACAACTCAACTCATTACAAATGGGCACTCGCTCCAAGTAGGGTTCATCCATGATCATCAAGCTCATATTTTATAAAGAGAGCCTGTATAAAAATCAAGACCACACAGAAGAAAACAGGGTGAAATTATGTGGCAATGGGAAAAAAAGAGGGAAACAGGAGTTGGGGGGGGGTATAAAGAGAGATATCAAAGGAACATCTGGATTCAGTAGAGCCCTAAATCATTTCTGCCTCCAGACTTCTCAGTTCCATGAGCCAATGTTTTTTGATTTTTTCTTATACTTGTGTAAGTTGAGTTTTTATCACTCATTTCTGAAATAATACTGAATAATACAGCTACTAATATTAAACAGATGTTAATCCCTTTTCTTTATCTGCCCTGGGTAGGAAGGGGATGAGGGGTTGTTAGAAAGAGCTTCCTCATGTGTGATTATTTCAGCTAAAAGCTGGAGCTGGATGAGACACTAGCCCTTCTCTCACTGGATTATACTTGCCTGTTTATCTGTCTCTCCTCCTTCTAAGGGTGCTCAGATATTGTGAGCTATCATATATTGAGTGCTTTCTATTTTTAAAGTACTGGGCAAAATCTTTGCATATATTATATTTTATCTAATCTTATAGAAAACCCGTGAGATAGATGATGCTATCCTCACTTCAGACAGGAAAAGTGAAATTCAAAAGGTGGAAATATTGTCAGTTTTTTGCAATTAGCAAGGGGTTCTGTCAGGCAGCAACTATGTTGTCTTCACTATTGTATCTTCAGGATTCATCCCAGAGCTTGGCACATAGTTAAGTAATGGTTCTCAAAACGTGTTCATTGAATAAATAGCATCAACATTACCTGGGGACTCAGTAGGAATATAAATTACCAGGCTCTACTCCATGCATACTAAATAGAAACCCTGGGTGTGGGACGCCACTTTCCACATGACTCTGGGACACTAAAGTTCTGGGCCACTGAGTGGATATTTGTTAAGAGTAGAAAAACAATGAAAATGTTGAATCCCAAACTCAAAGTCTTAGTTAAGGGAAAGGGGTTAGTCTAAGGTCTATGGTTTCCCAAGAAATAATTTTCTAATAGTAGAATCTACTTCTACTTCTAATCTAAATCTACTTCTAATAGTAGAATGACAGAGAATGTCTGTGGTACCCTAAAATTATTCTTCACATCATTCCTCTTGGGTATGAACCCACCTACAGTGATTAGTACAACCACAGACACAGAGAAAACAATGACTTCTCACTTTCCAGAGAAGGGTGGCTTCCATCTGTCTTTACCCATGATTCTGAGCTCTGTTCCTAGTGTCTCTCAGCCTTTCCTTAAAGCACAAACTTGCAGAGGAAAAAAAAATAATCTTTCACACCATTTAGGCCATTGCTTACCTAATGGGACATATAATGTGATGAAATTGCCACCTGGTGGTTGAGATATGGGATGGTTCCCAAGGGTATAATTACACAGGCTATTATTTAATATTTTAACTATACCTACTCCAAAGGCATGCCTGCAGAGTTGGTTAATGTTATGACAAGCTGTAGATTGGAACTGAGGTTTTTGACACTTTTAAAATGGCAGAACAGGGGCGCCTGGGTGGCTCAGTCGGGTAAGCATCCGACTTCAGCTCAGGTCATGATCTCGCGGTCTGTGAGTTCGAGCCCCGCGTCGGGCTCTGTGTTGACAGCTCGGAGCCTGGAGCCTGCTTCAGATTCTGTGTCTCCCCTTCTCTCTGCCCCTCCCATGCTCATGCTCTGTCTCTCTGTCTCTCAATAAGTAAACATTAAAAAAAATTTTTTTTTTAAATAAAAAAAAATAAAATGGCAGAACAACAAATGACTAGATTTGGTAGGGGGAAAAAAAAGCCTAGTAACTTGATTTTTAAAGAAAGATTTATCATAAATACAGGCAGTCAATACATAAAATAACCATGACTAGAGGACAAAAAGCAAAGTGTGGCAAATAAAAGCCCAAGGTTTGAAAATCAGGTACATTTATTCATTTTGAAAACAATGCTCTATTTTAAGAATGGAATATCAAATGTAGAAATGAATGATATTGATAGAAAGTTAAATATGTCTTTATAATAAAATGTATGTTTTTAGGAAATTCCAGGATGCAGTCCCTCCCTGTGGAGTGTTGAAGTGCTATATTAAGTCAGGATACAGTAGGCTTTGCTGCAAAAACAAATTAACTTTGAAATATCGAGGATCTAACAACAACAACAAAGGTTATTTTCTGTCTCATTCTACATGTCCAACATGGTTTGGTAGGGAACTGTTTTCCACATACCTGCTAAAGACTCAGGATAATGGGATTCTCAGACAGCTTGTATTTTCATCATCTGAACATGAGCCACCAGCATTGCCAAAGCAAAAGAAAAAACACACCATCGGCTCTTCTCTGCTCTGGCCTGAAAGTGATATATATCATTCCTGCTCATGTGCCAGTGGCCAGAACTTATCATATGGCCTCATTTAACTGAGAGAAACTTGGAAACCTATGGATAGTACATAGAGTTTTGGTGAGTAGCAAATATCTTTGTCCAAAGTACCTACTTGTTCTAATTAATCTGATTTCCTTGTAGGTCACTTTGTAGCTCAGCTGTGCATTCTGATATCCTCTTAGAACTTCAGATCAAAATCCTCAATTCTTTATGAGAGAATGTGAATATTTTATCTGTCTCCTCAGTCACAGTATGTGAGTCTTCCTTTCCCAGCTAATAACCAGTTTCTACCAAAAGAGTAAGAAAAAAAAATGTCTCAAAAGCTTATAAGGGATTTTCTTTTCAATTATTTCTTCAGGACTAAGGAAATTCTTGGAATCAAATTAGATCATTAGAAAATATGTCTTTATTTAGTGAAGTTTTCATGCCATAACTTTAATGTTTATCAAGAGTCAATACAAGAGCACCTGTAGAGCACATAATCTAAATTATTGACTACTCTATGCATAAAGACACATGAGTTACCACCCTTCTGGGGACCACAGTGGAGTTCAGTGGAACAGGTGTAAGCTTTGGAACTGATTAGTACTAGATTTGAACCCAAAGTCTGAAAATTCTTGTCTCAGTGATCCTCATTTGATAACTCCATCCTCTTCCTTCTAGTACTCCACTATAGAAGATTAAAATGAGCTCCAATATAGTCTCATGGTTAAGAGTTTGAATCCTGGAACCAGGCTTAGGTTTGAGGAGTTCAAGTAATACTACTTACTAGTGATGTGGCCTTGGACAAATCACTTAACCCTCTGTACTTTGATTTACTCATCTGTAAAATAAGGATAACAATTGTACCTATATCCAAAGTTATTATGAATATTAAATTGGTTTAATATTCACTTAAAACAGTGCTTGGCACAGAATAAGTACTAGTTAGTGCTGACTATTATTATGATTAAATTAGAGATGAAGAGCATTTTTTCACATAGTAAGTGCCTTATAATACAGAAGCAGCAAAAAGTTAGTCATTCATGAAGATATTGGCTCCTTCATTATCAAATAATGACAGTGTAAATCTCTGTATACTTTTTGCCCTTTTCTTTGGCTACTAGGAAACTCAGAGCTATATTTAATGTTCAATCATAATATCTACACATCCTTACATTGGTGGATTTACATGTTTATAATAAAAAATGCTGAAACCCTTTTTTAAAGAAGATAGGGTGTAAATAAATTTTTAATAACAGAAATATAGTAAGATCATCTTTTTTATTATAAGAAGATTTTATTTTCTATCTTCTTTCTTTCTTTCTTTTCTTTTTTTCTTTCTAACGTTTATTCATTTTTGAGAGACAGACTATGAATGGGGGAGGGGCAGACAGAAAGGGAAACACAGAATCTGAAGTAGGCTCCAGGCTCTGAGCTGTCAGCACAGAGCCCAATGTGGGGCTCGAACCCAGGAACCATCAGATCATAAGATCTGAGCTGAAGTCAGATGTTTAACTGAATGAGCCACCCAAACACCCCTCTTCCTTTCTTTTGTAAGACAGGTATTACTGAATTGATTTCCATCCTAACCAGTGTAGGAGCTAGATATCCTTCTAGAATGAAGCCAGCAGCTAACTGAAGTACTCCTTTAAAAAATAGCCATGATTTAAATGAATGAAGGGCTTCTCAAACTCTCTACAGACTATTGTCAAGTTTCAGTGTCTCCTCCTCTTTCTAAAGCTATTTCCTCCGACCATGCCTTTTATCTATCACTGATTGGCAAAGCTTCTGCACTCTTAGCTCTGCTCTCCTTGAGAAACATTTTTGTGATTAAATACCCCACTCATGACGTGCAGAAGGGTGAAGTAGAACTTAGGGGGTTTCTTGCAGGCAACTTCTAGCTTCATTTGAACCGATGTGCTCCTTTGCTTGGTGAAGAGGCACGGCTCCAGAAAGATAGGACTGTTGGAAAGAGTTCAATGAAATGAAAGAAAATATGGTCTGTGGTAAGTTGGAAGTATTGAGTTCTTAGGAACCATCAGAGGCCAAGTGTATAATAAACTCGAGTAAATAACAAGATGATGGGAAGAACAATTGCCCAGAGGTTTGTGGTGTGTATAAACACCTAGGAAGGAAGCAAATGGGGAAAAGGATTTCAGACAGAATGGCTGCAAGCAACTGAAAAAAAGAAAGCTCGCTCTCTCTCACTCTCCCTCTCCCTCTCTCTGCTGAACTCCAAGTACTTATTGTTTATACTATTCTTTTTGGAATTAGTCAGTTTTACCATCCAGGACATTTTCTATGTGCTCCTGTATTATATCACCTGACCTCTTACCTATAGATAATTATTTCCACAGTATTATTATAAATTATTGGATAGCAGGAACCATGGCCATTCTTCTTTGTCTCCCTGTCAATGAATAAATCATATGGTTCTAACCCAGCTCTGCTATTCACTAGTGGCACAAACTAGGACAAGTTACTTGACTTCTGTAAGTTTTAATTTCTTCTGTAAAATGGGACTAATGATAGTCACACTGCAGAGCTTTAGGGAAATTTAATGATATATAAAAATGTTTGGACATGTTAGGATGTAAATGCCAGTTATTACCTTTCCCTCTCATAGTGGCTGATCCCATGATCTGACATACAGTAAGCATAATATTGTACTGTCATAATACAAATCAGCATAATATATACTATATAAATAGGTTATAAATATATAATAAACATAGGTACTCTACATAATATCATACATAAAATAAAAATATATAGCCTGTTCACATATTATAAGCTTTTATGACTTTGTAAACCATGCTTTGCCATTTATGTGTGTACACATTATGTATTTGTTAGGTATTACATATCTATGTACATATTGAAAATACACCTGGACCCTCAGAAAATGAAATTACCTTGAACATTTCCTGTGTTGGGGAAGTCCTAAGTAAATTCACCAGAGCTATAGTCCAGTTTCACATTACAGAATTTGGCTGTATGTAAAATGCTGTGAGCCTCATCTGACTGTGACCTATAGGTCCCTGGTGTCTGGAAAACACCAGCACGGTCTAAAGCTGGACCGCATCAAGTTGCACAAACAGACCTTAGGGAGCTGACTCTCTGTAATGAGGAAGGCTACAAGGAGCTTGGTTAGTGTGGCCTAATGGGGATTTTTCATTTCCAGTTGCCATTTTTAGAAAACCTCTCCTAATTGATTACAGAATCCGAGTTCAAGGAGAACAATCAGCTGTCAGAATTCCTTTTAAGCTCTCATAGACTGGAGCACCACTTTCCTTTTCAAGGGCTCTTGGTTCTGTGAGGGGTGAAGCAGCACAGAGAGGGAGGGTAGGTGGCTGGTTTACATGCAGTGCGGACAGGCAGATCAATCAGGCTCGCGCGGGTGTCTTAATCAGAGGCCTGCGGTTCACTGTGGTGGCTGAGTGCTACCTCCTTGCCAATGGCATCTTCTGTTTAGAGACGCTATTGATTGCTCCTCTCCGCTTCTCTTCTGGGAGTTTCCGGCTGCAAGGCAGTGTCGAGAGAAGGGCAAAGGGGAAGGTGTTTGGTTAACGGTGCATGGGATTTGGAGCCAGGCTCTAATTTCCGAAGTGGAAATTAGATACAGTGCCGCCCAACACAGACTTTCTGGAACGGTGATGAGTAGGGATGTATAAGGCAGCAGTCCTGAGCCAAGGATATCCCTGGAAAGTTGGGCGGGAGGGTGCTCCAGTGAGCGGATCAGAAGTGAGTTCAGTTGAAACAAGAAGAGGGCAGTGCTCTGAAGGAGATCATGCCCATTGCATCAACTCTGCCTGGAAAAAGCTCCAGGTTAAAGTGACTTTTCTGGAGAAATGTAAAGTCTGGAAATCAGGCAGGGACTTAATGGATAATGGATCTGTTTGTAAACTTTACCTATAAATCAATATTCTCATACGGGTGAGTGTGCAAGAACATTCTTAGAAACTGAGACCCATCCCAGAAGAAACCTAAAACTATTTCGAGCATAGAATTAGGGGTGGGAAATATTGAATTTAATTATTCTTGATTCCAAGTTTGCTGTGAGGATGAATAATTGAGCACAATCAAGGACATTTTATTTTTCTTCCAGCCAGAGAAGCAATGCTGGAGGAGAGACACAGTGGGAGGGACACTCAAACCAATTTGAGATTATAAATGAGAAGATAATATAATTTTGTATATTGAATGGTTATGAAAATCAGAAATGACTTCCTCACCGCTTGACTGTTGTTAAGCAATTCATAGGCAGATATACAAAATGAGGCAAACTTAAACTCTGAATGCTATAAAGTAGCAAGCTGTGAGAGAAATTTGAGAAATGTGAGAGCAAAACAATTTTCGAGTCTCAGACAGGTGGAGTATCAAATTTTAGGTCAACTACATATTATGTTACTTTGGTTGAATTCCTCATTTTTCTGAAACTCATTTTTTTTACAGGTAATATAGGGATAATATGTGTCCTTCCCCACCTTCCAAGTCTGTATCCAGGTTCCAACTTTTTCTTTCCTTCCCTTTGCCTCAGAGACTGATTCCTGTGACTGCTTTCCCTGAAGCCCCCTGCTGCCTGACAGCAGGTTGGGATTGGCCAATGGGAG
The DNA here is from genome assembly GCF_007474595.2 of Lynx canadensis. NCBI lineage: Eukaryota > Metazoa > Chordata > Mammalia > Carnivora > Felidae > Lynx > Lynx canadensis. Next base: position 125,703,116 of record NC_044308.2, read on the forward strand.
GTACCAGAGGCAGGGCAGAGAAGTCCAGATATTTAGTCCTCACTCCCTCACTACTTTGACACCAAGTTCTAGAAGTGGCTATGTCCTGTCATGACTACAGCTCTTGCCAGGCGGATTCTTCTCATGGTTCCTATTCTCACCCTACATCAGTAATACTTTCTCTTTGTGCCTAACAACCTGAGGAAGTCAAGTTAAGGCTTCCCACTGTTGCTAATCTCTGAGTACCTCACATGCCTTGTTTATTCCCTTAATCTTGTCCTCTGTATATTCATTTGAACCATCTGGGGTGAATTCTATTTTTTGATGGAACCCTGATTGGTACATAATGGTTGTAGAATTTCTAAGGAAATGGTTAAGTATCCATCCAACAAACACACAAAGGTGTATGCTTGAAAAGTCATTGAAAGATGATGTGGTAGACTGAATAATGGCCCCCAAAGACATCCAGGTTTTGGGAATACCTGGAATTTGTAAATATTATCTTACATGTAAAAAGAGGTGTTATTCAATTAAATATCTTGAGGTAAGGAGATTTTCTGGGAGGGACATAAATGACATCATAAGAGTTCTTATAAGAGGGAGGCAGAGGGAAATTTAACACAAAAAAATAAGGCAATGTGACCACTGAATCAGGAAGCTGCCCCACTGGCTTTGAAGATGGAGAAAGGGGCCAAGAGTCAAAACATGCAAAGAATGGAGCTCTGGAAGGTGGAAAAAGTGAAAAAACAGATTCCTCCCTAGAGCCCCCGAGGGAGCATGACTCTGATGACATCTTGACTTTGTCACAGTGAAACCGATTCCAGACTTTTGACCTCTGGAACCGTAGGAGAATAAATAGTTGTTTTAAGCCACCAAGTTTGTGGTAATCTGTTATGGCAGTCACAGGAAACTCTCAGTGAAAATACCAAAGTCTAAGGCTTAGCTTGCAGGTTGTTGTCTCAGAATGCAATTCGTAGTGACCACATCCCTTTTAGAAATGCATTCACATGAACCAGGATATAAGATTGATGTATAGAGTCACAATGATGAGTTGTCAATTTCCCATGTGGATCTAACCCTCCCATGCACTGGAAGGCATGTCTTTCTGTCTAGTCCGTTTTCTCTCTGTAGACAAGCTTGGCAAACCGGTCCACAATCAGAATGCCAGCATACTGATTTGTAATTAAAAAGTAAAATTCTGCCCCAGAGATGGGAATCTTCAAGGATTCCACAAACAGCCTGTTTTCCACCCTCCAGAAGACAAGTCTGGAAAGTCAAGTCCTAACTGAAGGTTGTTTGTAGAACGCTAACCCTGAACAAAGGCAGGTAGGTTAATTACTTGCTGAACAGCAACAGGATAAGACATCCTGAGACATTCCTTTGAGACTGGAGCATTTGGATTTCTTTGGCTAGAATCTTGTTATCCATCTTCCTTGCAGGGAAGGCCTTGCCATTGGGATGAGGATAGCTGTGCTTGTTTTGTAAGGATCCTTCCCTTCTAGTGTATATCCAGAGAATCATTGCCAAATTAATCCCTGTGACTCTTTCTTCTCACGTGAATGACCATCACTCTTTCTTTCTGGAGAATATGCAGACACTTTCATTCTTGCCAAAATCAAGTCTTGCTGGCACAGAACCCATATCATTTCTTTAAAATGTTATTGCAGATCTCATTATGTGTTGATGTAATAATGAAGCGGACAATCTTATTTTCCTTGTCTTTAAGTTTTGGTGGCGAGGTATGCCATAATGTTTTTCTATAAACTGATAACAGATCTTGTGAGGATCATACAAGGTAATATACATAAAAGTTTAGCTCTCTTCCATATAGAGGGCAATCAATAAATGTCACTTCTCTAACCTATATTCCTCGAATGTCTGGAGTGTGGTATGGTGTAAGAATATGTCAGAAGGTTAAAATTCAGAATGAGAATATCAGAACCTGTCATCCTCTGACCATCTTAAACATCTCAGAGAAGCAGAAAAACCAGCAGTTAGAGCTCTTTGTCTTTGTTCTTTTGATGAAACATGTATTGTTCATGAAATAAATCTATTTTTTTTCTATTTCATTCTGATATAACTACAGAGATACTTTCAGGCAAGGGCAAGATTGCATTATTCCAAGACCTATGAAATTCTCACCAGGCAACACATCTTAAAATTTTTTTTAATGTTTATTTTTGAGAGAGAGACACAGAGTATGAGCAGGGGAGGGGCACAGAGAGAGGGAAAGACAGAATTCAAAGCAGGCTCTAGGCTTTGAGCTGTCAGCACAGACAGTGACGCGGGGCTTGAACCCACATGCCGTGAGATCATGACCTGAGCTGAAGTCGGAGGCTCAACCGACTGAGCTACACAGGCACCCCACCAGGCAACACATCTTTAAAAGACAAAACCTTCATTTTGCATGTTGATATATCATAGAAAAATAAATTCAATGATAAATGTATATCTCTTAACTCAAAGGTTTGTAAATCAGATTTTTGTATAATAGCCATCTTTCCCCCATATATAGTATAATTTCTGAAATATACTCCTATCAAAATTGAATCCTGAAGAATAAGAAAATATTCATCCTTAGGAATGTAGCAAACTGAACATTATATAATTAACCAAATACTAATAATTTCATAATGAAGTCTTCTCACAAATTATTATAAACAGTAGTATGTTTAGTACGTAAGTACAGCACAAAAAAATGAACTCAGGCTTCAAAGTCAGACAGATCTATTTTTACATGCTGGTTTGTTAGCACATAATTCTTTATCTCTAAAATTGGCTGATAAATACAATTATGTGGGGTAAATAACCTGGTTTGTAATTAGGTATTTGTTAACAATAATGGAAATAACAATGGCATTTTGTTGATGAGGATACAGGTAAACTCAGTAATTTATGACAATAAATTGACAATGACTTACGGGAAAATAAATAATCTTTTTATGGAAAAATGCTTAACTATTTTTTCCATTTTCCAAGATCTCCAGCCTTAAATAGTCTTTTTCCCTGTACCTATCTTATTCTCTTACCTGCTCTGTCTAGAAATGTTTAGTAGAGGCAGTGAATTCAGCTATAATAGAAATACTGTGTTGTACCCTGTAACTTAAAATAAAACAGCACTTAAAAAAATTAAGAGTTAAGGAAGAAAATACATTTTAGCATTACGGCAAACTGCAGGCACTATTCCACATGCTTATATCAAATCATCTGGTAGTGAGCTGAGTCACTGTTTTGGTATTGCTTGACTACAGGCAATGGGAGAAAATGATTCCAGGAAAAACAGAAATGTCTTGTCACCCAGTCCCATAGAATTTTGGAAAATAGTTAATAAAAGTCTTCCTTTCCTGAGAGTGTCTATGTCTCCTTAATGCAACAGCTAACACTTTCATATTGTCTTCCTATAGTTTTGATGTAATCTCTTCAAAATGGAATAAAAACATTTAGACAGATACCCCCTCTGTTTTTAATTTGTTATATTCTATTTTGTTTTACTGCCAAGAAAACAGAAGCTCAGTTGGTTAGATAACATTCCAAGTTAATTTAGTTGAACTCTGGATATGAGCTTCCTTTCACTAGAAAAACACCTGCTTCAGTTGTTTGTGGATAAATAAAGTGAGTAGATCAAGGAAGTAAGCACTGAATGAAAGTATTAGACTGAAGCCTCTAGAACATAGACCTACAAGATAGTACCAAGATAAATGATTGAAGTTTCTTTTACTGCCTAGAAATAGTTTATTTGTGACAAGAGATGTCCCCACTGCACAGAGAAGGGATAATGTAGGCTACCAAGTGATATAACCATGTGACTGTGGGGATGGTTGGGCCATGATCTCCAGGCACTTTTCCTTCTTACTAAACAGTATTAGAGTGTAGGCCCCCGTGGAGTCTGTGAATTTATTAAAAATTGTAGCTATGATTATTACTGATGGCAACCATACCCGAAGAAGCTGGAAAAAATATAATTCAAAACTGGGTTGAAGCTAACAGTGTAACATGTTGTACAGAAAATGTGCACAAAATTATAGTTTGCTTCCATTCTATATAATCTAATTATCTTATATATTTACCCAAGTTTACAATTCAAGTTCCTACACATAAGCTCCATCCCATCCCCAACAGTTCACATCCTCTTCTGTCACTTTTTTGTCCACCTACAGAAATCTAACTGTGAAGCCTGAAGGCATAGTAGGGATAGAAAGAAATTCTAAAGATATTAATAGTTCAGCTCTGGAATTTGATAGATTTGGTTCTGGATTCTAGTCTGGCTTTTTTGATGCCGTGTGACCTCTGACATGTCACTGAGCCTCAGTTTCTCCATCTATAAAATAGACATAATAATGGAACTTACCAAAAGGGGTTGTTGTGATGAATATTCATTACTGAGTGCAAATATATGAGCACCTGGCATACACAAAGCACTCAACAAATGATGGGTCCACTGCTGTTGTTGCCAATGCTAATGAAAGTTTGATTTGGTAACTATAAGCCTTTAGGTTTAAGTGCTCCCATAATTTTATCTCCGCTTTATCAATTTATTCATCCATTCATTCATTTATTCAACATATATTTTTGATATTTATTCTTTCAGAAGTTGTCATGAGCCATCAGGTGACCAATTACAGGAGAACTTTCAGAAAGAACAAGAGGGCTACAGTGAAAAGACTAACTGTGTTCTTGTGTTTCCTTCCTGCTTTCCTTTGAAGGGTAATCATTGGTTTAACCAAAAATTCACCTGCCATAAATTATATTATATGCCCCTAAAAATATGGGCAGAGAAATGTTGCAGTCTAACTTGTGTTATGTGAATTTTGGGGGGTTAATAGGAAATTTTCAAATTCTTCAGTATTCTCTGTGCCTACATGAATGGAAAGATGTTTTGTTTTATTTTTGGCCTAAATTACATGAATTGGTTCTGATGGTAGAAAGCCTGAGTTTAACAAGCCAGTATTCAAGTTAAACCTCATAAACATGAGCATAAATTGACCTGAGGCATAAATTGAAAACTGCACGAGAAAAAGAATCCCTCCACAGAGTATTTCCCTGAGGAGAGCCCCTCTCAAAGAGGACTTAAAATTGGGAGACAGATCTCTGTATTCCATGCCCAAAGGCATGTATGCACTTAGAAAATATCTCTTTTACCATCTGATTATATTTAGGCCGAACTTTTAAATGAACCCTTTACCATGAGCAAGGTGGAAATGACAAGGCAACGGGCACTCTTACACAAAAAATGAAGTTCTAAGCTAATGTGACCTTTCATTTCCCCCAATGGCCTTTCTCTTATTAATCCTGGTCTGCCTATTATTAATTCTTTCATTATGCTATACTTCTAATGGCTTTGCCTGGGAGTATTAGAAGTTTCTTAAAATTTGCAACACTCCTTAGAAGAAGAACTTAAAAAAGGAGTATTAATTAAAAGCTACATTTTGGGGGACTCAGTTGAATGTCCTACTCTTGATTTCAGCTCAGGTCATGATCCCAGGGTTGTGGGATGGAGTCCCATATCGGGCTCTGCACTGACAGCACAGAGCCTGCTTGAGATTCACTTTCTGCCTCTCTGCCCCACCCCAGCTCTCACACACACACGCACACATGCTCTCTCTCTCAAAATAAATAAACAGTAAAAAAAGTAGCATTTGTCAGGCTTTCCCTTCTACTCAACTTGTAACCATCTTTTAAAGTATAGTTTACCTTCTACCTTCCATGAGCTTTCTTGGACTATGCCAATTAAATGATTCTATTTTTGCTTCTACTGTTCACTCAACCCAGTTGGAACTTAATATTCCACTCTAATCTATGGTAAATTATTTGTACAGAATTGTCTTAGGTCCTTCACTGATTTGTAACGTCTTTGAAGTCAGAGACATGATTTATTCTCATAGTCTTAAGCACTTGTCTCTTTGTCAACAGTAAACTTTAATAGTAATCATATTTATGATATTAATGCCATTTTATGTTTGCATCATTGTATGATTTTACAAAATATTCCCTGTATATTATCTCTTGAGATTCTCCCAACTTCCAACTACCCAATGAGTGAAGTCTCTAATTTCACATATGAGGAAATGGAATCAAATAAAAAATTTAGAAATCCTTATCAAAAGTCACAACATACCGTAGAATCTGCTAATTATTAAGTAGGAAGATTGTTGTTACTATCTCACCTCTGATTTGTCTTTATTGTGGTTAATGCATAGATACAGAAATAGATTTACAACATTTCTACTCTTTTTAAAAATTTTTTTGTATGTTTGTTTATTTTTGAGAGAGAGACAGAGCATGAACAGGGGAGGAGTAGAGAGATAGGGAGACACAGAATCAGAAGCAGGTTCCAGGCTCTGAGCTATCATCATAGAGCCCAATGCAGGGCTCAAAATCACAAACTGTGATATCATGACCTGAGCCAAAGTCAGACGCTTAATCAACTGAGCTACCCAAGTGCCCCACAACATTTCTACTCTTTAGAAGACCTAAGAAGGATCAAGGTTATGAGATGAAAGGGGACAAGTTATGTATGACTTCCTATTTTTGGATCTGTGTATGTTATTCTTTCTAGTAAGAAGAAAAAACATTGTGAAAAGGCAGGGCAGCTGCTAGCCCATGCACCACTTTTATGTGAATTTGAAAAAAGGCAACCTCTTCTGGGTAGATGCAGCACTAGGTTGATGCATGGATCCATATAACTTCTTGCCCCATGTCCTTGAACATGGCCAACTTATTTAGCTGTACACAGTAATCTAGGGTAAATGATGAAAGAAAGGTGGCTATGGAAGGGATTATATGTTCTATAGCAGATAATGATATAGAAGGAATAAATGATACTAGAGTTTGTTGGGTGGGTCAATAAAGGAAGGTGTACAAGCTAACAGGAGTATCTAGAAATACTTTTTTGGTGTAAAATCAGAACCATCCTATTATGGTTTTTTAGATCCATGAGCTCTGGAACTATAATTCTTCATAAACAAAGAACAGAATTTAGGAAAGGTGATTCTATTTTGTTCTCATGTCAAGGGACTTGAGGTCCTAAAATACTCTAAATCTTTCAGTATATGAATTATTCTCATTTTTGTGTCTGTCCTATTCTTTTTTTAAAATTTTTTTTTTCAACATTTATTTATTTTTGGGACAGAGAGAGACAGAGCATGAACGGGGGAGGGGCAGAGAGAGAGGGAGACACAGAATCGGAAACAGGCTCCAGGCTCTGAGCCATCAGCCCAGAGCCCGACGCGGGGCTCGAACTCCCGGACCGCGAGATCATGACCTGGCTGAAGTCGGACGCTTAACCGACTGCGCCACCCAGGCGCCCCTGTGTCTGTCCTATTCTTAAAGAGGACTTTTAGAATTTAAAAAGGGAAAAGTATCCTCTCTCCAAAAAAAATACATTAACACAGGCACAGAAGTATTTCACAATTAATTTCAGTGGTTACATGGATCCATTCTTGGACTTGGTGGAGTGTTTCCAAACCTAGCTAATCATTACAATTATTGCAGGTGATTTAAAACATGTAGATTACCTGCCTCCTGTCTAGTAGATTCTGATTAGTAAGTTTGGGAACAAGCCTAATATATTTGGATCATTTCTTTATATATAGGATGAGATAAAAGGAGAAAAGGTTAACAGCTGTGACCAAAAGAGCTGTTTTTACACTGTCAAACATAAACCAGTGGAGGACTTATACAAATAAATCAATTGGCTATATGAAAAATGCATTCCTGAAGTGACTTTATCATAAAAACATTACTTTTGGGGCACCTGGGTGGCTCAGTTAGTTAAGCATCTGACTCTTGGTTTTGGCTCAGGTCATGATCTCATGGTTCATGGGTTCAAGTCCCACATCAGGCTCTGCACTGGCAGTGTGGAGCCTGCTTGGGATTCTCTCTCTCCCTCTCTCTGCCCCTCTCCTGTCACACACTCTCCATGTCTCAAAATAAATCAATAAATTTAAAAAACAAAACAAAAAAACATTACTTTTATGTTGTCCATAAAAGTCATACAAAAAGAGTAGATAATGGAAAGCTATGGGTAGAAGAAGCATTTTCAGAATGTGGTATGGGCAGGAAGGGTCTGCAGAATGTTGTACAGAGGGCAAATTTCTTTTTCTACAATTGGTAACACCCATAAGTACCTGGGAATGCAGTCAGCCTGGAGGCACAGAGACTTCCAGAAGGTGATACTGTGTTTTCATTTTGTCAGGTTTTAAATGGCATAAAGAGTTGAGGAAAAATATTCAGTTCATTTTGGATGTGAAACTAATTAATGAGTCATAGGATTATCAGTGATAATGAAATCATAAGCAGCATTCTCTGATGAAAGAAAACTCCTACAAAAAGTTAACAGATTTGCAAGGAGATATTTTGAAATGTTTAAAAAATTTCCTTCATAGATTTTCATTAGGAAAATAAAACATACCATCTACAAGCACTTTTTTTTTTCTGCCTTAAGCAGAGAAAAACTTTGGGCCCAGAGTGTTAGGTTGAACATTAGAGATAAACTGTCCTTTGAGGCCAAAATAGCCATTACCACATGTTAATTCCTTTCCTCTTCTGGTTTAGCACCAATTCCAAGGATTGATCCTAGTTGGAGTTCTCAATACTAATTAAGATTGTAAATACAGTGAATTTACACATGTTGAAAATGCTAGGATGTTGATGTAGAAAATGTTTCCATCAGCAGAAAATTTCTTTCTATAACTTGTTCCTCTTAAATCTAATTTGTTGAGAAAAAGCTGTAAAGATGTTTTATAGCAGAGCTAGGATAAGGAAATTCATTGAACACATTTACATGTAAACAGCTGGAGTAGCAGAGCATTATGGAGAATATTAATCTGAGGAGGTAGGATACCTGGATTTTGTTCTGGGGTTTTCAGGTATGTTATTTCTCTCCTCAGAGCCTCAGTTTTTATAAACTTGTACGTGATGAAAGGGAGTGGGGGTGGGGGTGTGCACACCCGTGGATGAACAGAGTATGTCATATCCTGGAAGGTCACACATTTATTCAAAAGGCATTAACTGAGTGCCTACTTTATTAAAATATGATGGCAGACCCTGGTGATCCAGATGTGATAATGACTCCGTCCTCAAAAAAGCCTCTGAAGCCTTGAGCATCAGTGGGATGGTAACTAAAGAAGTTATAGGACAGTGTGACAAGGGGAAAGAAACAGAGCAAGGGAGATGCGTGGGGTTTGGTAAGAAGCAGAGGCTTGAGGACTACGTGATTTCTAAGGTTCCTTCAACTACTTTTTAAGATGGATCTTTATTTAGGATTTGATGATCGATGGGAAAAGGGTCCCAAAACCATGACGAGAAACTGGAGCCTAAATGGGTGGGAAGGAGTGAAAGTCTTTGGAGAACATGGAATTCAACATTTGTTGCATTCTTGTGGTCAAAACCTCCCTCCTTCCCCAACCATTTAGTGAAGTCTGCTCTGCTCACACAGGCTTCATGCAAGGACTGCTTTGTAGAAATCAAGGGAAAGCAGCCAAGTCCGAAGCCCGAAGTGATCTTCAACGAGATAAAATGACCTTCCTAAGGCAAAATGAGCAGTAAGTCTAAACTTCAATAGGGCAGTGAATTCAGAGGTGTCTAAGAGAATTGCTAAGCCAGTGGGAATTCGCAAAAACCTCATGTTGGGCTGCCATTGATTTCTGCAGAAAATATAAGGGAAATTGTGCTGGAAATTTTTCTAACTTTTTCCCTTCTAGAATCACTCTTCAAAATAAAATAAAAATAAACTTTAAAATACTGTGTTTATTCAACTCATACAAGATACCCTCTCTGAGTGTTCCAACTGCTTACTTTTAGAAAGCTAACTAATATAGGTGTATAAGACATGTACTCACATATACCATGGATGAGTCCTCTCTAAATATGGATGGGCAGCTTAGAAACACAAACAGAAAAGAAAACAATTAAAGAGAAAAAACTCAGAGATTAAAAAAAAAGTTGGTGCTTTAGTATTAAGGTAAAATGAATAACACTATCACAGACACTGCAGTAAAGTTCAGCCAAGTTTTTGGCAAATGAAGTCATAGATATTTGTGCCACAGAGAAGTTAGTCCAATAATTTTATTTTGTAGATGAGGAGCTTAGGCTGTTGTGTGTGTGTGTGTGTTTGTTTTTTTTTTTGTGACTGAATATGAACGCATATGAATGCATGTGTGTGTGTGTGTGTGTGTGTGTGTGTGTGTGTGCGCACACGTGCAGATTTCCTTATTTTCTTATTTATCACTGACCAATACTAAGAATCATATAGAGGTGCTTCCATGAGTTCATTGTGATTGCTCTGGATTGTTTTTCCATCATGCTGTTATGCGTCTCTACATTTTCAAACAATGTTAATTTCTCATTCATTTAATGATCATTTTCCAGGGAAGATATTTTTCCTTTTTTGGGGGGGAGGGAAGGGGAAGCCATTTTGTGAGGATCACTTCAAAAATAATAAGCAGACAAAACAAAGCCATCTTGAGATGTGCAACATATTAGCTTATTGGCTTGCTTCCACAAGCCAAATTCATTTATGCTGTGCATGGGTTTCAATTCAGTGCTTCAGATCTATTACATATGACATTCACAGTTGAGGTTTGATAAAAAAAGAATCAAAACTGAAAAAATTTAGTCCATGGATACTATTTGTGTAAGTGCCAATTGTGTGTTCCTTGCTGTTTCTTAAGGTCTAGTTTGACAATTTCTGTATCACTATAACTTAAGTTCTTTTTAGTAATAATACAGATTCTTCAGCTCCACCTAAGACTTACTTAATCAGAACTTCCAGGGGTGGGGTCTAGAACCATCCATTTTTTTAATGTTATTTATTTATTTATTTATTTATTTATTTATTTATTTATTTATTTTTAATATAATTTATTGTCAAGTTGGCTAACATACTGTGTATAGTGTGCTCTTGGTTTTGGAGGTACATTCCCATGATTCATTGCTTACATACAACACCCAGTGCTCATTCCAACAAGTGTCCTCCTCAATGCCAACCATCCATTTTCCCCTTTCCCCCACCCCCCATCAACCCTCAGTTTGTTTTCTGTATTTAAGAGTCTCTTATGGTTTGCCTCCCTCCCTCACTGTAACTATTTTTCCCTCCTTCCCTTCCCCCATGGTCTTCTGTTAAGTTTCTCAAGTTCTACATATGAGTGAAAACATGTGATATCTGTATTTCTCTGACTGAGCTTCCATTTTAATGCATTTTCTAAGACAACTTCTATGAACACCCAAGTCTGAAACTATGATACTGGGTTTGGTAGAAGAACTTCGAAGATACATCAAAAATGACCAAATGCACTTAGCCTGATATTCGTTTAGTTGTTAAAGAAGAAAGCTGGCTTTTAAGATGTTTCCCCCTAAAAAACAATGACTATCTTGCTTGGATTTAGTTGAACAGACAAACTGGGTATGTTGGGTGTATATTGAGATCTGTAGTCTGGGTAACAGATTTGGTTCTTCAGCAAAAATAACATTCCAGCTACAGTGAAGCTGAGGAAAAACACAATCACTGATTGATGGCCAGACCCCTACGATGTTCTGAACCTTTCAGGAAGGTAAGACTGGGTGTTTGAGTTGTGGTTGAAAGGGGCTAAATGTTCTCTCCTGGAGTTCAGGGAACCAGCTGCTTCCTGAGCTGGCATAGGAGAGCAAACCTTGAGGCACAGAAGCTTCAATTTGCATGAGATGTACTAAGCAATCCTCCCATTAGCTGGCTGTTGCCTCTCTTGATGACTACCTTGGGGAGGAGATGGGGGTTGTGAACTTTGAAGTGGATTATTAATTATTCATGCCTCCTTCGCCTGGATGGAGGTAACCTGCATCTCAGGAGCCAGGCCCAGAATTCATTATCATCCTGTCGATGTTTGCAGTAAAAATAAGGCTGAATATTAATCCTTTCACTTTCATCCTTAACTCCCTCCTCGCCCCCCCCCCCCATTCTCTGGATGGGTTATGTAAAATCGTGCCTCTCCCTTAATTCTCCCTGAGCCATTTATTGTTTATTCAATTATTTGGAGGCCCTTTAAACTGAGAATTAAGTCCAAGGGCTAGTTGCTTACTTGTAAATTCCAAAGAATGTCTTTCCCTACTGAGATTTTCCATTTATTTTTCAGCATGTTTATGATAATCATGTCATGATTATTGACTTGTCATCTGTCTCTTTTTAATTTCTATATTTTGAAATTTTAGGAGTTTCATACTTTTCATGTTCCTTGGGTAGAGTTCTCTAGTGACTTTGTTGTCAGGTTTAGTCAGGGTTTGGTAGTAAAAAGAGGCTTATATTTGTCAGGTGTATGCATTTGTGTGTGTGTGTGTGTGTGTGTGTGTGTGTGTGTGTTGTATGTATATATATGCCTCTTGAGTCTGTCTGTACATTACTTTTTTTAAGGATGCCAATAGATAAATCATTATTTATGGAAAATATAGGTTAATTAAGTGGGACATCATTAAGTCTTTATAATAAAGAATAATCTGTCTCATCATCTGATTTGTTGACACAAGGATTGATTCAGAGGTGGGTTAAGATTAATTTGCAGACGACTTGGTATAAAGATTTATGAACAGGAAAGGGAAAATATGAAAAGAAGTATTACATAATAACAGTTAATTGAGCAAAGGTAATGACAGCCCCTGAGCTAATGCCCAGAAATGTATGTGGTCAGCAATGATGCCTCTAGCCATTGCCTTCTTGGCTTTGTTCCAACTTTCCCTTTTTTCCTTCTTATTATCTCCCTTCATTCTTTCTTGCTCTCTTTTTAAAATTTGTATTAACTAAAGCACATAGTTTACATTAATGTTCACTCTTGGCGTTGTACATTCTATGAGTTATGAAAATGTATAACACCATGTATAACATCATTATGGTGTCATACAGAATAACTTCACTGTTGTAAAATTCCCTATGCTTCACCTACTCATCCCTCCCTGTCTCACTTCCAGAAATTCTGGCAACCACTGATCTTTTTATTGTCTTTCCCCAAATGTTATGTGGTTGGATTCATGCAGAATATAGCCTTTTCAGATTGGCTTTTTTCACTTAGTAATATGCGCTTGCTGTTCCTTCATATCTTTTCATGGCTTGATAACTCATTTCATTTTGTTGCAGAATGATGTCCCATTGTATGAATGGATAGTTGATCCTTGAACAATATGGGGGTTGGAAAGCCAAACTTCCCAACAGTAAAAATCCATATGTAATTTTTGACCTCCCCAAAACTTGACTACTAATAGCATACTGTTGACCAGAAGCCTCCACCAACAATGTAAACAGTCAACACAAATTTTATATGTTACATGTATTATAATATGTGATATAGTAATATAGAGAAAAGAAAATGTTATTAAGAAAATCATAAGGAAGAGACAATACATAGTACTGTAGTGTATTTTTTTAAAAAAATCTCCATATAAGTGGACTTGTACAGTTCAAACCTGTGTTATTCAAGGCTCAACTATATTCAGTTTGTTTATCCATTCACCAACTGAAGGACATTTTTGGTAATTTCAAGTTTTGGCAAATTTGAATAACGCTTCTATGAAATCCACGTGCAGGATTTTGTGTGGACATACGTTTTCACTTAGTATAGGTAAATACGAAAGAGTCTGACTACTGGATGTTATGGTAACACTATGCTTAACTTTTCAAGAAACTGCCAAGCTATCTTCAAAGTGACGGTACTATTTTGCAGTTAATGAGACTTCCTATTGTTCCAGACCATCCTCAACATTTGAGGTTGTCACTGCCTTGAATTTCAGCATTCTAATAAGTGTGTAGTGGTATTTCGTTGTTTTAATTTGCAATTCCCTAATAACTTATGATGTTGAGGATATTGTCATATGCTTACTCACCTTTTGTATATCTTCTTTGGTGAGGTGTCTGTTCAGATCTTTTGCCTATTTTTATTTTATTTTTTTATTTTTTTTTTAATTTTTTCAACGTTTATTTATTTTTGGGACAGAGAGAGACAGAGCATGAATGGGGGAGGGGCAGAGAGAGAGGGAGACACAGAATCGGAAACAGGCTCCAGGCTCTGAGCCATCAGCCCAGAGCCCGACGCGGGGCTCGAACTCACGGACCGCGAGATCGTGACCTGGCTGAAGTCGGATGCTTAACCGACTGCGCCACCCAGGCGCCCCCTGCCTATTTTTAAATTGAGTTGCTACTTTTCCTGTTGTTGAGTTTTAAGAATTCTTTGTATATTTTGGATACTTTAGTTCTTAAGCTGATATATGTTTGGCAAATGTTTTCTGCCACTTTTCTTTCTTTTTTCTTTTTTTTAAGTTTTTTAATCTTTATTTAATTTTGAGAGAGAGAGAGAGAGAGAGAGATAGTGAGCAGGGGAGGGGCAGAGAGGGAAGGAGACACAGAATCAGAAGCAGGCTCCAGGCTCCGAGCTGACAGCATAGAGCCCGAAGCGGGGCTTGAACTCACAAAATGTGGTATCATGAACTGAGTGGCAGTGGGATGTTTAACCGACTGAGCCACTCAGGAGCCTCTCTTTGCATTCTCTTAATAGTCTTTCATGGATCAGAAGAGTTTAATTTTAAAGAAATCTCATTTAGAAATCTTTTATTCCATGAATCATGCTGTAAGTGTCTTTCTTGTTTGCATCTTCCCTTCTTATTTTTCTTTTTTCTTCAGAACTCAAAATGAAGTTCTGAGTGAGACATGGCATTGCCACTTTATATTCATATGGCCTTGGATAAATTTTATTTTCTAAGTTTTAGTTTCCAGCTTCTTTGCCTATAAAATAGAAATAATAATGTTGCTTACTCCTTGAGTGTGCTAAAAAGATTATATAGGATTATGCACTGAAAATAATTATTTAAACAGTATGTTTATGTGAAATGTTACTTTCATTCATTTTGTCTCATCATCCTCATTTGTCTTTCTTGCTGTACTCTCTTACGTGGCCATGAGTATGGGAGGTACACTTGCCAGCCCGTCATCCTGTGAATGAATGGTAGGTAGTTAATAGGATGCTTCATGTATAAGAGACCAAACCAAATGTAGATTTAAAAATGTAAACTATTTGCACCTAAATCAATTAAATTAAAAGGGTGAGTGATTTTTTTTCATGTTGAAACTTGTCTTTTTGTGCATTAGCCTAGTGAGCTCAGATAGGTACACATAAGATGAGTCCAAGATCATATTTTAACCCTAAAAATTGATTTTATAGAGAGAATGATTCCATTTTAGAACCTCATTTTCAACCCTGTTATAAATATTGGTTCAATAACAATACCTCAAATACATTGAGGCAGTGGTTTTCAAACTGTGTTCTGCAAAGACTTTGGGGTTTTACAGTATGTCTATTCCTGCAGTGACGTTTTGTGAGGGGAGGAAAGTACTGTCAGAACTTTGAGACCAGCCTCCTGATTTCACTAGAACAGCTTTGCTTGTTTTTTTTTTTTTTTTTTTTCAACGTTTATTTATTTTTGGGACAGAGAGAGACAGAGCATGAACAGGGGAGGGGCAGAGAGAGAGGGAGACACAGAATCGGAAGCAGGCTCCAGGCTCTGAGCCATCAGCCCAGAGCCTGACGCGGGGCTCGAACTCACGGACCGCGAGATCGTGACCTGGCTGAAGTCGGACGCTTAACCGACTGCGCCACCCAGGCGCCCCAAGCTTTGCTTGTTTTAATGAAGATTTCATGTGAAACTTTACTTGTAGAAATGGTTTTCCTGCTAGCAAAATGTCTTTTTAATCAAAATTATAAATGGAAATTTATCAAAATTGTAAATAAGTTCACTGGTACTCTGTCTTAGAAACAGGATCACATGTTTCAAGCCCTTTTCTGGGAAAAGTTATATTAAATGCGTTAGTTGTTTTATATGATTAGAAGGCCTTTGGGTCTGTTGTCCTAGGCATGGTGGTTGATCAGGGAACTATTCTCACCTTAGATCTTTCTGTTTTTATAAGTGCTTATGACAGAGCCACTACATCTTATCACTGATTCAACTCAAGTTGAAAAGAACTTATGCCCACACTACACTGTATTTTCTCTCACTTGATTTATAAATCTGGCCTTTATATTTTGAGAGCCAAGGATATGAATATAGACTTGAGACATAAATAATGAGGTTGCTTATTATTCTTTTTCTTCTCCAAAGAGACTGGTCAAGCGAGGGTTAGAAGTAAGAGCTGTGTGAATGGAATATAAGAGAAGAAGCCTCAATGGAAACATTCAATTCTTTAATTTTAGATATTTAGGTTATTTTAGACATGTAGTCCATTAATTTATGCTGATCCATCCTTTGAAATATCTTGTTGGGGCGCCTGGGTGGCGCAGTCGGTTAAGCGTCCGACTTCAGCCAGGTCACGATCTCGCGGTCCGTGGGTTCGAGCCCCGCGTCGGGCTCTGGGCTGATGGCTCAGAGCCTGGAGCCTGTTTCCGATTCTGTGTCTCCCTCTCTCTCTGCCCCTCCCCCGTTCATGCTCTGTCTCTGTCTGTCCCAAAAATAAATAAAAATGTTGAAAGAAAAAAAAAATTAAAAAAAAAAAAAAAGAAAGTTGTATCATTTCCTGAAAGAGCATTCCTACAAATCTGAGTGGTAAACACAAGATAGATAAAATACCATTTATTTATATTTAAACCATAACTCCCCTTATGATTAATCCAGGTGAAGGGTTAATAATAATAATGATGATGATGATAATAATAGAAATAAGTAAAATAATAACAATAAGGAAAACCGAATTAAGACAGAACATGAGTGACCTGGATGTCTTATAATCAATCAACATTAGAATCTAGGAGGCCAATGCCTTGTCAGACAAAAGACTGGAAGAATTTCCCAATGTGATGTAATGGAAAGAGCATTTTTTTTTAAATTAGCTGTGTGACCCCAATCAATTTACTTAACCTCTCTGTGTCTTAGTGGTGGTACCTTTTGATAGGTCATGAAATTCCCTATATTCCTGTGGTTCAAAGGAGCATGCAATATGAGTACAATATCTAAAATTGTTATGTCCCTTTGTAAATATTACTTCCCTTATCTTTCCATTAAAAATCACCTGCCTTGGTTTTTAGTAGGTGAAACTTAGAGATTTTCTGTAGGGTCTCCAGTTAATTGTAGAAAGGCACTTTAGAAATAATTTTAGCTGGGGCGCCTGGGTGGCGCAGTCGGTTAAGCGTCCGACTTCAACCAGGTCACGATCTCGCGGTCCGGGAGTTGGAGCCCCGCGTCAGGCTCTGGGCTGATGGCTCAGAGCCTGGAGCCTGTTTCCGATTCTGTGTCTCCCTCTCTCTCTGCCCCTCCCCCATTCATGCTCTGTCTCTCTGTCCCAAAAATAAATAAACGTTGAAAAAAAAAAAATTAAAAAAAAAAAAAAAAGAAATATCTTGTGCATCCAATTCTTTTTTTATTTTTTTGTATTCTCATAGCTTCTATTCTCTTCCAAATAGTCCTTGACTCACATCGTTCTTTCCATCCCCATTCCCTCTCACTTTCATTTCCTTCTACACATGGCTTTATAATTATCTTTCTACAATGTCAATCCCATGCTACTGCTTTCATGGAAAAAGAATACATAGATGTGTATTCTCAAGTGACTACCCATTATGTCAGTCAAGTCCTCACTCAATGGCATGACATTCAAGTTATCCACAAGTTTTATTTATCTTTAAAAAGATTGAAATTCTTTTACGATTTCTCAATTCTACCTTAAAAGCCTTTGTTCAAGCTTTGTTTCCTATAGTCTCATCTGGTTGGCCAAATAACTGGACCATTTGCCCTTCAAAGTTCACTCTGATCCTTCATTCCATCTATGACCATTGCTGGATCACTATATTCTCCCTCTATTTGATTTTATCTAAATATACTGTGTGAGAAAATAATTTTGATTAAATTAATATTATCTTTTTTTATTGTTCATGCTATATTTATAAATTAATTGTCATCTCTTGAAAAACAAAAGCTAACTCTTATCACAGAAACACAACCACTGACAACAATAAAAACAGCCTCAATTTTTTATGAGTACTTATTATGACCAGTACTTATTATGATTAGTACTATGATTCCACCATCTCTTTTAATTCTCAAAATCATTGTAAGCTAATTATTATTATTCCATTTCACTCATGAAAAATAAAGTCTTCTAGATATAATGACTTTTCTAGGATACCACAGATAACATTTGGCAGAGCTTGGATTAATACCTAATTTTGTCTGACAAAACAAAATAACTCTTTTCAATTTATACATTGTAGAATACTTCTTGGTTTCCACTTCAGCAACCAGGACAGCTTTACCAAAAAGACAAACTTGACTGAGTTTTTGAAATCCTTAGAGAGAGAGAGAAATATGAATCACAATAAGAAAACAAAGTAAAATATTCCCTAAAAACTAAATTCCTATCTCAAAAAACAAAACAAAACAACAAAACAAAACAAAACAAAAACCCAAAAGCTCAAAAACACATTCACACAAAACCAAAAAACAACTAAATTCCTGTTAGTGAGGCAAGGAACTGATACTGGAATCAAGTTAGAGGTCATTGCTGATTTCATGTTGTGCTCTAACATGGAATTTTCCTGGATTATGCAAATATTATAAAGCCCCATGAGCAAGAATGAGTGAGCAAGGATGGTTCTTGGAGAATCCCATGTAAAGTATAGGCTTTAGATTTTTCTTTACTGAGCTGGAATAAATATGCTAAGTATCATAGAATGTTCCTCCTAGCTAAAATTACTAGTGAGGCCAGAACTAACATTTTGGTACAATAAACAGCAAAATTATTCTGAGATCCTTTATTAATTTATTTGGGAATGAAGGCCTGTGTAGAGAACAAATCATTCACTACCTAGTCATTGGTACACTTTTCTAAGAGAAGAGTAAGACTTGTAAGTTCCCTGATGCAGAAAGATATTTTTCTTTCATGTTTAGAACATGGAACAAAGACATCATTGATAATGATTTCTTTGTTGATTTTTTATATTGATTATTTTTCTCATCTTCTTTTTACTTGATCTCTACAAGCTTTTATTTTATTTTATTTTATTTTATTTTATTTTATTTTATTTTATTTTATTTTGCCTACAATCCTTTTGGCCATTTTGAATACATATCACATCACAAATACTATCCAAAGATTTGGGGGAAAGGCAATGGTTCTATTAGTAATCACAGACACGGGAAAGGGCATATTGAAATCCCTGTCTGTCCTCTCACTTATAATTTCTTTCCCTTTTTCGAAGTCATTAATTTAGAGCAATGAGTAAGGCAGCTATACTGGGAACTCGGATTTGTTAATATTCTGTTAGACAGTTTTCCTATCTCTGTGGGAAAGACATTTTCTGGCTCTAATCTACTTATTGTATCAGATCATTGACTGAGAAAACAGAAGCTTAGAGAGATATTGAATAAAATTCAAAACAAACAAACAAAAAAGAAGCCTAGAGAAACATAAGCAGACTCTTCCAAAAGAAAAAAAACAATAAATATAAACTAAGTAAACTATTTTCCCCTCAAAAAGTTTATTTATTTAATATTTGGGCCATATCATTAATTGGGAGGTGTAATAGGCATTGAATATTTTTTAACCAAAAATTTAAAAAATCCATCTGGTTACATTTTTTGTCATAGATTAAAATCTTTGTGTGAGCTATGCCTTCTCTATCTTCCCCTTTACATAAGTCAAATAAGAAGTTTAGACAATCATCTGTCAAGGTAAAAGCACTTAGTTATGAAAACTTGGGGAGAAGAACAGAGTGTTCAGGCAGTGTTAGGAAACAAATCTTAAACCCTAAGAATTTCATGGGATTTAAAATTGTTGAGATGATATGCTCCCTAAAACTTTATATGGTTTGTATAATTGTTGCTAGCTTGTTATAGAGGAGAAACAAGTACATATGGATCTAATTAGTCTCCAAACCATAGAAAAGTGACTTGAGAACATTGGATGACACAGCAGGATTTGTCTATTCTTATTAATTAGATATTATTGATAAGGGACTCTAAAGGTGAACACTGTTACATAAAGACTAGTCTTGTAGAGAGGTCAGTAAGCATGAATTTATGTATATTTAAGGAAGTCTTCAACCTTTCTTAATCTTAATGGGCTGAATTTTCCTACTGTATATTTCCTGTATGGTTTTGAAAGTCCAACCGACTTTTGAGTTGTCATTGTTTAAGATAAGTTTTCAAAGATGAATATGGATACTTTATAACTCTATTGTTGGACTCTAGAGTTTATTGTTATAACTCTAGTGTAGAAGATATACATACATTCTTTGAATAAAGTTTAATGCAACATTTTGATAATTTCTACACTTATATGGGGATTTTTTTACAGTACAGTCCTATAAGTGTTTTTTTTTTCTTTTCCTTATGATTTTCTTAATGACATTTATTCTCTAGCTTACTTCATTGTAAGATTACAGTATATAATACATATACAAAATATGTGTTAATTGACTGTTTATGTCATAGGTAAGGCTTTAGGTCAATAGTAAGTTATTAGCAGTTAAGTTTTGGGAGAGTCAGTAATTATATGCAGATTTTCCAACTGTTGAGGGAAGTTGGTACCCTTAACCACCACATTGTCCACTATAGTAAAACCTTGGTTTGCAATCATAAATTCATTCCAGAAACATGCTTGTAATCCAAAGAACTTGTCTATCAAAGCAAATTTCGAGAACCATTGGTTCAGTTATGATGAGGTGACATTTGGCCTCATGTACTACTCATATTGCAAAACATCACTCGTTTGTCAAGTTAAAATTTATTAGAAATGTTTGCTTGTCTTGTGGAACACTCACAGAACCAGTTACTCACAATCCAAGGTTTTATTGTATATATTTTAGTTACCTTCCCTCCTCTTAGTCTGTACGTCTCTCTCACTTTGAAAGCTCAAGTAATGCAAGGAGTATAATAGTAACCTAATTACCTACTTCAGTAAGGAGCAGTTGATACCTAGCTGTCATGAGGGACTTTTATGGAACTTTGAATAAAGCGTTCTACATTTTCCTTTTGTGTGAACAACATACACAACAGGAAGTGTATTTGTATGTAAGTACATATAGCTAAAAGCTTGGAGGTATTCAAATATTAAGGATGTAAAATTCCTTCATTTAAAAAATTTTTCACTGAAAATGTTCATATCAGTTGTTAGGGAATTTTTTTGTGGATGTGAAATAAACCTTTAATTT
The DNA here is from genome assembly GCF_007474595.2 of Lynx canadensis. Lineage (NCBI taxonomy): Eukaryota > Metazoa > Chordata > Mammalia > Carnivora > Felidae > Lynx > Lynx canadensis. Next base: position 125,724,244 of record NC_044308.2, read on the forward strand.
GATAACCTCCAATAAGACACTCTGCTTTCATTATTCATTTTATTTGTTTTGTGATGCTTTTACTTGGATACTGAAGAATACCTATATTAATACCATTTAACTGTAATAAAACATTTCTTTCTAGTTAACAAAAGGATTTCCTTCAATGAAAAAAACAAAATCCATAAACTTAGAGGGTTGAAAAGAGAATACAAACATCTATCAAATATTATATAGTCTGCTCATAATTTTTCATTTATTCATTCAATACTTATTGATTACCTGCTTGGTATTAATTTGAGGAAAGGTAACATATTGTAAAAGTTTATTTCTTAATTGGTGACTTTTCTTTTTGTAGAGAAGATTTATTGTTCTTTAAATTCAGCTTAGTAACTGGGTTCAGAAATTATTCAGGAAAATAATTCTGCAGAGTTCTTGTTACAGAAAATTACTCCAATCAACTTCATTGTATCTTTATTCAGTTATTCTCACTTCTTCCTCCACCACTAGTTTGGATAACGACACACACAAAATGACACCCCCGGCCCCAAAATCTTTTCCAGATGATGAGGCCTATGATGTTTAGTTTAATATGATAATGTAAAGGTTACAGTGCCCAATTAATCCATCAAACACTAATCTAGGTGTTGATTTGAAAGTATTTTGTAGATGTGGTTAACATATACAGTCAGTTGAGTTTATTTAAGGAATATTATCCTGGAGGGGTCCCTGGGTGGCCCAGTCGGTTAATCATTTGACTTCGGCTCAGGTCATGATGTCACTGTGCTGACAGCTCAGAGCCTGAAGCCTGCTTCGGATTCTGTGTCTCCCTCTCTCTCTGCCCCTCCCCCACTCACCCTCTGTCTGTCTGCCTCTCTCTCTCTCTCTCTCTCTCAAATATAAATAAACATTAAAAACATTTTTTAAAAAGTATATTATTCGAGATAATCTGGGTGGGCGTGATCTAATCAGTTGAAGCACCTAAGAAGGGAACTGAGGTTTCTCTGAGGAAGAAGAAATTCTGCTTGTGGATTATAGTGATAGCTCCTGCTGGTCAGTGTGCAACTGGGCCTTTCTGACGGCCTGCCCTATGGATTTCTCACTTGTCTAGCCAGCTGCTATATGCATAAAGCAGTTCCTTGCAATCTCTATCAATCTGTGATAGATAGAAGGACAGATAGATAGATAGATAGATAGATACATACATACATACATACATACATAGATGATAGATAGATCAATCCGTCTCCTATTTCTTTTGTTTGTCTGGTGGAACCCTGACTAATACAAGGCCATAATGCTATATAACTGTAATTATTAGCAACATATTCATAATGTATTCATAAATAATGATTCATAAAGCCTCATATTTTTCCTGAAAGGTAGGATGTATTAACCATATGTTTCTGATGTTTTGGTATCTTGGGGGCCTTGTTAACCTTGAGAGGACTGCCCCTTCCAGGTCTAGCCAATTCCAAGAGATGGAAAAGGACTTGCCGGCAAGGCTCTCTCTCATGTGGGTACCATCCACTCCACAGCACACACACCATCCACCTCTTCTATCAGGCTCTCACACTCAAGACCAGTTTTCTCCTCCCCTAATCAGCACAGGGCCATATACCAGACAACTAGGGACAGCCCCTGTGCCCCAGAGCCCACTGAAATTATTCCAACTAGCCAATTCTTAGTCTGCTTTGCTGTTTCTTCCCAGAAACTACAACACAGTCCTACATTTTTCCTTGCTTCCTCTCCCTCTTGACTGCTACTGTCACTTCTCTGTGGCTCCATCATGGAGTATCACATCCCCTCCTCTTGGGATCTGTGAGTCTAACCAACTACCTTTTCAATAGCAGTCATCCCCTGATCTGTCGGCCCGCCATACCTGAATAATAAAATCTGCATTTGAAAACAGAGGGAAACATTTTAAATATTTAGAGGTACACTACAACGTTTCTAATATTTTAGTACTCTAAATCGTGAGCTCATTTTGCTTTAAGGATAGCATATATCTATATACCCAAGCTTCTTGTTCTTTTGTTTTAAATCCCATGTGTGCCTTTCCAATTATTTTTTTAAAACATATATTGTTAACTTTAAGCAATAAAAAAGACTCTGGAATATAGTTTCTGGTTCTTCATTGGTACTTGGCTGACTTTATATTTGGGATCCATTTATAGATTGCCCAATAAATTAATATATGAAAAGTGCTCTAAATTTATTTTGTTTTTGTTAGTGTATGTGTGGGCAATCTTTACTGTAACAAAATTCCCTCATTTTCACAAATACATCTTTCATGTACACATACATCTTTCTCAAATACATCCTCAGATACACTCAACATACTTTTATCTGTGTTGATGCTTTAGATACCACAGGAAAATTTGTGCGTTTTCCTTATCTGTGAAACATCTATATATAGTTTAAACTGAAAAATATTTTATTTATATACAAACCCAAACTTCAAAAAATTGATGTTATTAATAAATCTTTATTTTTAATATTAATTGTTTGGTCATTTTTTTTAATGTTAATATTAGCTTGACTGACTTCTTTCACTTTCCTGCTTGGTAGTTTGATCACAGGTAGGCATAGGAAAAGTTTATAAGATGAGAGACATTGATTCATAGCTGGAAAAGAAGTGAGTGGATGTACAAATTTTGAGTTTTATGTTTATATCCATCAACAGGTGTACATAGTCTTAAAATAATCAATCCCACCCCTCAACTAACCTTCTCATAATGAATCTGCTTTCATACATCAGTTAGCAAATATTTGCCACTTTCTCAGGCTTGGGATGTCTGCCAACTGTTTGATTTTGGCATTATTAATATCTTTGTATAACAGTGTTTGTGCAAATTATTTGACTATTTAATGTCATAATGTCTTTCGAAATGAGTAGAAAATTAAAAGTGCTAAAAAGATGGAAATATTAAGCACATTAAAAGTGAAACTTTTAATCCATTTGAGTGTTCATTAAATTTAATTCAATTATGAAAGAAAATAAAAGGCTAAATGATATGAAATTCTAGAAATCTGTAATTGAATCCAGTTTTGAAAGGTGAGGCTTAATGATACATATATAGAGGAAGTTATTAAACTGTGGTTTGAGTAATAATTAATAATATTATAGCTAAACATTTTGAATGCTTCTCTCCCAAACATAGACCTAAGGTTTATAAATGCATTGTAGGGTGTGCCTGGGTGGCTCAGTCAGTTATGCATCCTACCCTTGATTTTGGCTCAGGTCATGATCTCATCATTCATGGGTTCGAGCCCTACATGGGGCTCTGTGCTAATGGTGTGGAGCCTGTTTGGGAATCTCTCTCTCCCTTCTCTCTCTCGGTCCTACCCTGCTTTCTCTCTCTCTCTCAAAATAAATAAATAAACTTAAGAAAATAAAAAAAATGCATTGCATAATTTGATTCCCACAATAACTGTATGAAATATAGGTCAGGAAGTGTGAAGGGCCTGAGATTTTATTCCATTTGCCAACTAATGAGTTGGCATGATACAGATTAATGAGTACAGGTAGAAGATACAGACTCTTGAATCAGAGACAATGAGCTGCTTATTACAGAAACAGCAAAAGCCAGTGTCAGTGTTTATACCAGTTCTATAAGCCCAGATTCTTACAGGGCAATGCAATGAGGGCCAAGTGACTCTTGGGTTATATTAATAGCCAGGAATCCCAAGTTGAGGAAAGCTCAGTCCTTGAAAGCAGCTATAAGCAAACCTTCCAAATTCTTGCCCTGGAGGGAGACATTATGGTTATTATTCTAAAAAGCAAAAGGTAGTGCTTCTACCCTGGCTCTGTCTCTATCTTCCAAGGTTGTTTGCTCTGCAGACATTTTTGAAAGATAGTTTTGAGCAAAATGCTGTCAGGACCTTGATTCACAACACATGTAGAAATAAGAAAGACGCATGGAACACTGCATCCCAACAATGATTTATTATTTCCAGTTTTATGAAACTGAGGTTTCAAGACCTCAGGTGACTTGATCAGTCACAAGAACTTGTATCAAAACATGATTCTAGTGATCTAAATGCAAAGGGAAGTCCATAGTTCTGCCTACCTATTGATGGGATTATAGGTCACCAGAGAATCTTTTGTTTGGAGAAGATTGCCATTCTCTTTTTTCTCTGATTACATTTTGTTATCTGTGGACTATGCAAAAAACAAAACAAAACCACAGCCTCACAAACTCCAGACTTAATCCACATGTAATCCCTTGCAATATTTTCAGTCTTAATATCTTCTTCCAGATATTAGAACTGATTTCTCTTTATACTCAGTATCACCTCAATTTAGCTAAAAAAGTTAGCTTTCCAAATATATATAAAATTAGTTTGTATGATTTATAGCAAATGGAAATTGAAGTTGTTAACATTTGAAGAAGTTCTAGAGATTGGATAACCTAAAGGAAAACAATAGCAACAAACTCAAGAAGGCTGTATATTTTCAATAAGGAATTTGTAAAAAGTTTTAGTTTTCTGAAAATGGAACCTTAATTTAAAACCTTCAAGGTTATTTGTTTTCTTTTAGACACTCAACTATTAATTAAGCACCATTTCAAGAATGCACTATATATTAAAATATAGCACCTTCTCTACATAAGCATCAATGTCAGGGCTATTCACGAAGACAATCAATGCCTCACTTTCCATTATTGTGGAAGTCACAGTGGAAGTATAACCTTGTGCTTGACTTATGATAAAGGAGCAGAAGGGGTGACCCTTGGACTGGAGTGGCAGAGACCGCAGGCCTTGAGTGGAACTTCTCAAGTGGACTGGAATCAGTGGGTTGATAAATAGAAGAAAGGAAGTAGCTTCCTATCTTCTCTTGTTTATCTTGTTGTTGTCACGAAGCATGATTGTGATTTAATCTTTGCTCTAAATTACATGTTAACTATGCTTACTCTGACATGTTAATAATATTGGGGGAAAAGAAGAATAATATTCAGGAATATTTGGGCTTAGAAGAATTAGTTTCTAGTAAATGGCACTTTTCCCATCCTTCAACTGCTGTTTTATTTTAAGACAGTAAATTATGCAATTTCATCTTGTAAAATGGTACTAGACAGCAGAGTAAACTTCAAGGTGTATATGTGACCTTGGGAGAGTTTTACACCTGTACTAATCTACAAGTACATGCACATATGAAGAGAAAGTGTCTTAGCATTTTCACTCAAATACAAACAGAACCATCTACCAACCAGAATTCTTTATCGGTTCCCCTGAACCTAAACACCACATGCTCCATTCTATATATGGTATATGAAAATTTGGTTGAACTCTACATTAAATTCTACACAGTGCTGGGGATTTATTGAACAAAATTAACCAGTTGTATCCTTTGAATTGTACATGGTGCTCCTAAGGTGCAGATTAAAATATCAGCAAACAATTCCATCATCTGATCAGCTGCCCCTAAATTGTAAAAACTCTATGCCAGGTCAGACTTAGTCCTTAAATCCTGTTCATTTCTTATCTGTATGAAGAGAATGAATAAATTTTTCTGCAATTTATATAATGTAACTCAGAGAATTGTTTCTCATTTTCAGGCAATGTGTAATTCAGCAACTGAGTTACAATGTACTGTATCAATCGTAAGTTCATTATATGAATTTAATAGATGAAGATACTGTGGATACAATCCCAACTCATAGTTCCATAACTGCATAAATCACATCAAATTTTGATTATTTCAAGCGTGCATAAAAAAGCTAATGCTATAACACCCAGGTGCTTTTTACTTCATTTAAAGAACAAAAAAGGATATAAGGCATTTAAAAGAAAGAAGGCATACAATGTTTAGAGATTTCATACTGAGAATCAGTGATTATTGCTCTTCTTTTTCTATTTCCAACGGTGAAGGACATTATCTTAAGAGCATTAGCAGATTTTAGCTGTGAAGGAATAGCCACCTGGGGCCTGGAAAGAATGTCGAAGAAGCTGTGGAACCAAATCATATTGGAGACGTTGAGGCAAAAGAATCAGGAGGAAAGGAAGTCACATAATTAGAGCTGGTGAAGCCCAACATGGGGAGATAAAATGTGATGAGAAAATGGTAGTCTTTAAAATCTTTGAAATAGATGGGAATGCTGACTCCAATACATGGCAGAACAAGGCTAAGAAAACCCTGGCACTCACTCTGAAAAACATGTATGCATATGTTAAATGGTAACGGAGGAGCCCCCTCTGTGGCTCACCCCAGCTGCAGTGGTTTGTCGTTTTCAATAAAAACTTAATGCCTCTCCCAGAGAATGAGTGCGTGCTTTGGTTCATAAGGGGATAACGCACTGGCCTTATTTCCAATGTCTGACAGATCAGCAAATACACATAGGCACTACTGCCTATTTGCTATTTACTACTACGGTAAATGGCAAGCCATAAAACGCGATCTGTTTAAATTGCATTTTGCAAACAATCCTTACTTCATGCCATACACTCTGCGAAACATTATTATTATTATTTATGAGGTGCAGTTAAGGGTGCCTGGTGCTGGGAGAATTGTGGATTTCTTTTACATTTAATTTTGTGAATGGAAGGGACCTGAAGATTATCTTGTTGGGGACTCTCATTTTATGGTAGAAGAAACTGGAATGTTATAATAACTTGACTATGATCATGCAGATAACTAGAGATGGAGGCCAGCTACAAACACAAGTTCCTAGCATCTTTTTATTTTAAGTGTTGAACTAAAATAGCCATGTTCCTGTATTTAAAGCAATTATTCCCAGTGAGTCAGAGTCATTGTCACCATGAACGAGCACTTTGTGCCATTTAAAATATGTATATATTATACACACACACATATGTATATATATGTATATATATGTATATATATATGTATATATATATATGTATATATATGTATATATATATGTGACTGGTTGTCACAATTTAGGTATTTTGTCATTGAGAACCTTATTAGTCAGGAATAGGTTTTTAAGTTTCATCATGTGCAGTGACTGGGGATTATGATCCCATGTTTCTATTAGGGGGCTAAAATAAAGCATCTCCCTAGATCATGAAAGTAAGACAGAAGATACATCTGTTCTCTGGGATTAAGCAATAAAACACAAATATAATAGATGAGAGCAAAAATGTGTGAAATTTTTTTCAAAAAGGAAAAATATTTCCTGGGCCCTTGAGCCCTGACTGCAATCATATTTCCATAGATTTCAAATCACCACATGTTTTGATGTCATCACTTGACTTTCTGCCAGGCATTTCAAACTAAAAGTGAACTCATGGTTTGTCCATCCAAACCAGCTCCTTCTTTCCTTCCTTTTCCACCTTTCTGTAAAAAGCTCCGGTAGCATTCGGATTCAGTGACCAAAATCTAGGTGTTATTTATTTATTTCTGTCTACATCCTTCATCTCCAAGTCATCAGTACATACTGCTCACTCGTCCTATAAAACATATCTCAAACCATCTTCTTTTTCCATTTCTGCTACCACCACCCTAGCTGGCCCAAACCCATTTCCTCTGTCCTTGATAAATACAAAAACCTCCTGACTGTTTTTCTCAGTTCTACTTGGACCCTTCCATGAATCATTTTTTGTACAGCAGTAAAAGTAATTCTTAAAAATAGAAATACGACTTGGGCTGCCTGGGTGGCTCTGTCAGTTAAGTGTCCGACTTCGGCTCAGGTTATGATCTTACCGCTCGGAAGGTTGAGCCCTGCATTGGGCTCTCTGCTGTCAGCATGGAGCCCACTTCAGATCCTCTGTACCCCTCTCTCTCTGCCCCTTCTTTGTGCTCTCTCTCTCTCAAAAATAAACATTAAAAAATTAAAAAAATATATAAATAAGACCATATAATTCCCTTGATGAAAAATAGTGTAGGGCTTCTCATTATGTTTGGTACAAAGCAAACGACAAATTTCTTTCCCAGCTTTAGAAAACCCTATAAGATCTCTGTACTACCTATTTCTTTGAACTTCCTCAGTATCAATTTTCCCTTCACCCTCTAAACTCCCATTCTATAGTGCTTCTTAAGTTCCTATAAGAAGTCAAGCCCATTCACCGCTATCAGGCCTTTCCATGATCTATTTCCACTGCTAAGAACTGACTTCCCCTATGGATGTATGGGTGGCTTCTAATGGCCATTTAGCTTAAATGTCACCCTTTAGGTCTTCCAGAACCCACAATCTAAAGTACCTGTATAACCTTTCTACTCTTGGGATCATTTTTTTTCCCCAGGATTTCACAAAGAAGTAATAGAGTTCCTTGCTAGAATCCACCATCTTGTCTCCCTATTCTTTCTTCCACTCAGCTGTGGAGGAAATAAGAAAAAAAAATCAGTTGTGAAAAATGCTCTGGAGAAAGTTAAAACAAAGTGAGTAAAGCATAATCAAATAATCACAGGAGCACACCTAAGGCATATGTCATTACACATAATGGTAAGTATTGTGAAGGGCATTATGAAGTATCATGAAGAGTGATATGGTGTATATATACACTCTTCTCAGTGGTCCTTCCTGTGACCGATGGGACCACCTATACGTTTGTAGTGATATTGGCACAAGTGCGTTAGAGGCCTGTGAATGGTCAGGAACAGCCTAAACCAGTCTTTCACGTGGATTTGTAAGCCATACTTGCATTTTCATTAGCCTGGTGCCTGAACCTATTTTTGACTGATAATGAGGTACCAGGGGCAGGTATCTCATTACTCATTCTCCTGAGCTGTGAATTTTAGCAAGCCTACATGGTTGGGATTTAGAGATTGGATGTCGTTAGCACACAATGGGCCTGATTTCCCCAATGTCCTGAGTTGAAACTGGTTTTATTATTCCTTGATTTTATTATTTTTTTTGTAATTACTTTAGGAAATTGTGATAAGTCTATTCTGGATTCCTTTGAGAAGTAATATAACCCCTGAAAAGAGAAGTAAGTTGGTATCAGAAAGAGGAAGAAAGACCAACACACCTGGATTGAGCATTTATTACGTGCCAAATTGTTAGGTACTTGTTACATGTTCCCAAACTACACTGCGTATACCTTTTATACTCATTGTACTTCATTTATGTGGTGCTGTGATTAATGTTTAATTCAAAAAGTAGATAATCAGAAAGTGAAAGCATTGGTTTTGCTTTTTTCTTTAACTACCTGGCATTGTGTCTGACACATAGAAAGTGTTGGAATGAAATTGTTGAATATAAAAAATGAACATGTTATTTCTTTTAATAATTTCACTAAGAGGTGATACCACTACCCAGAGATAAAAAGCTAACATTTTGTTACATAACATTTATATAAATCCTGTGAACAAGTAAAACTGTATCTGTGTAAATCTGTTGAATAGTTGCATAACATTGAATAAAATCTATTACATAAAAATACCAATATTAAATGGTCAGTTCCCTCCTAGTGAAATTTAAATTGCTGCCATGTTTCCACCATTCTAAGTACTTCTCTAGTAAATACACATGTATTTTGTGTGTGATTTAAAATAGTCACCTTATCTTTTAAAATCATTCCTGGGGCACCTGGGTGGCTCAGTCAGTTAAGCATTCGACTTCAGCTCAGGTCATGATCTTGTGGTTCATGAGTTCAAGCTCCACGTAGGGCTCTGTGCTGAGATCCTGCTTCAGATTCTGTGTGTCTGTCTGTCCCTCCCCCACTCACACTATCTCCTTCTCTCTCTCTTTCTCTCTCTGTCTCAAAAAATGAATAAACATAATAAAATTAAAATTATCCCTAATTTTTAATTTTTTATTGTTATTGTTTTTGTGTTTGCACTCTTTTATCTTCATTAGGCTAGAGAGTGGTTTATCTGTGTTTTGGGTTTTTTTTAAGGAAACAAGTCTGAGATAAATATTTTGGCTATACTGTTTGTAGTTTCCTAATGTATTTACTTGTATGCCAGTATTTGATAAATTCCTTCTCTTTTTACTAAATTCTTTGGTATTCTTCTCAGAACTGCTCATGTGACATACTTAATTTACTTCTTCCTTAAAAATAAAAGCATTTACAGCTGTGCATTTGCCTCTAAATAGAGCTGGGGTAACATCTTAAATCTTGATAATTCATGCTCTAAATTTTGGCTTTTGATTTATACTTTGATGCTTTGGTACTTTTATACTTTGATGAGATTGTAATTGAAATAAAACATATGCACAGAAAAGTTCCCACATTATGACTGCACACATCTTATGTCAGAGTGAAGTATTGGCAGTGGAGAGGAATGGAAAGAGAAACAGGTTTTTCCTGCAGATGGAAATAAACACTTGGGTTTGTCTTTGCTTTTTCTGAGGACCCAAAACAGTGGCTCAGCTCAGTAGGGGGAAATGGAAAACGTTTGGAGTAGCTGTCATTATCTAATCAAAACCACCTACTCTTTTTTTTTTTTTTTTTTTTTTTTTTGTTAAGTGTGATTGAAAGTTAATTGATACAACAATTTCCTTGGGCGTCTACTACTTGCAATTATCAAAGTCAATAACCATAGATCCTTTTAGAAGGAAACTTCAACTACTGTGGAAATTTCATGTTAAATTTTTTTCTTAATATTTATTTATTTTTGAGAGAGAGAGAGAGAGAGAGAAAGAACGCGCACGCCCGCGCCCGCAAGCTTGAGTGGGGGAGGGGCAGAATCCGGAGCAGGCTCCAGGCTCTGAGCTGTCAGCACAGAGCCCAACACTGGGCTGGAACTCATGAACAAGGAGATCATGACCCAAGCCAGAGTTGAATGCTTAACCAAGTGACCCATCCAGGCGCCCCAGAGATCTCATGTTGTATCTTGTTTTGTAGTTATCTGTGGTTGAAGAGCATAAAAAAGTTTTAGAGGGATTGATATATTATTTCAAGGGATGGAATTATTACTGTCAATTTGGAAATAAAAATATCTTCACAGAGGAAGTAGCTCTTGTGTGCAGGTTGATAATCACCAGTTGAGGATTTCATGATACATATAAAGTTTAAAATATTAAATGATGAAAAATCTGTAGCCTCATACAAAGGATCCAACAGAGAAGAAAAAAATAAGGATGCAGGGCACTGACATTCTGGTAAAAGAAGAAATTTAGATAAAAACAACCCAAAGTTCTAGGCTTGAAAAAAAGTTTCTTATCTTTCTTTAAAAACTGAGAGTAAAAAGGGCAGATAGAATGCCATTTTGAGAGAGAGATGGGAGAAGATACTAGATGCATATTTGTTGCAACAACATGGTAATGTGATTAATGAAAAGTTTCTACTAGGCATAAAGCTTCATTTAATGGCAAGGAATATAGAAATGCACAACTAATGCAGAAAGTGAAGAATATAAGACCCCTTTGTCATTTTAGTCTATCTTTTTTATACTTTTGTAGATTCTCTAAACTCTTCTGAAGTCTCAATCCATGTGTCTGCTGCCCACCCATTCATAATTATTACAGAAATTTTCTGAGTGCTGCAGTAATATTTTGGTGAGTCAAAAGCCTACTTGTCAGGAAGCATCTATAATTGTTAGGTTTATTTGGGGTTAATTTGTATTAACAAATGCTTATTAACACCCTGACATGCTAACAGGTAGAAAACACTGGCTTTGCTAATTTATATTATTTGATTATATGTTATTTATACACATTATTATCCTCATTTTATGGATAAAGAAATGGAGACACAAATTTTAGATATGTCCTCTTGGTACAGTGAATGTTTTTCTGAGCAGCAGAACCAAAAACCTAACTGAGGATGGATGGAAGTTGACTCAACAAACCTGGCCGTGGAATTGTTCCCACTAATGCTTGGCTGCCTGCAAGTATGAGTACAGAATGTGGGTAGTGCAATCTATTTGGGTGTGATATAATTTAAGGCAATATAAATAAATGATATGAACATTCAAGTGAGTATTGTAACAGTGAATGGAGTAACTGACCGAAACCTGGTATGAAGGCAAATGAATTTGGAAAAGAGCCACATGCGTCGTAGAGGTAAAGAGGTAACATGGTGAGGAAAGAACATATACCACACAGTGAGTGAGCAGATGAAGTGGAGAAATGAAAGGCATGGTCAAAGTAGGGAGATTCAGACTTTTGGATCTTGGAGGTGGAGGAATTTCTTTTTTTTTTTAATTTTTTTTTTCCACGTTTATTTATTTTTGGGACAGAGAGAGACAGAGCATGAACGGGGGAGGGGCAGAGAGAGAAGGAGACACAGAATCGGAAACAGTCTCCAGGCTCCGAGCCATCAGCCCAGAGCCCGACGCGGGGCTCGAACTCATGGACCGCGAGATCGTGACCTGGCTGAAGTCGGACGCTTAACCGACTGCGCCACCCAGGCGCCCCAAAGGTGGAGGAATTTCAAATAATGACAAGACTCAAGGTAAAGTAAACCAAATGAAATGAACTTGAGGATGTTCAGGAAGTTGAGGGTATGTGAGGTTGGCATTTTAAGGATCATTGACATAGATGTGAAGTTACCATCAGTAATCATGGAGCAAGTGGTGGACTGGAAGTTAAAATAACAGAGTAATATGGCATTATTTTAACATGGTTGAACCATGCACAACGTGACATTTATGGGCCACCCTGAAAATTCAATGAAAACTTCTGGCATAAAAGGGTTTAGAAATAGAGGGAAGCCCTCGATGTCACAAGACTGTCAAAAATTATTAGAGATCTATCATGTGTCAGGCACTGTGCTACACAGTGGAAATTCAGAGTCTGGACTGGAAGCTCATGCATAGGTGGGTAAGTTTCAGGAGTTCAGAAAATGATGGTGAAATTGACACGAGGGTGGTTTAAAAGCAGGGTGACTACTAGCTACGTGTATGATTAGAAAATCTTGATAACGCCCTGGACCATGGCTCAGATTTTAGACTGTGGCGCTTTAGCTGGATTTCAGCTCCTACATCTGAGAAACTTATGTACATGGCACAACCTGCAAAATCAAACTCAGTGAGCCCATATTAATGGATAGCATGGATTTTAAATGAGAAAAGGCATTGAGAGATGATAGAACATCAGTGTGAACATCAATTTAACTGAACTTGAAGTAATTGGGACCTGGTACTCTTGTGTGATTGATAAGTAATCTGCAAACAGCTTGATGGATTGGTTTGACCACACAGACTTGATCAGACTCATTCTATCTATTTCATTCTTTCTGCAGATTATCAAGATAACAAACTTCTCAGAGTTGCATTTATTCTAGAATCAAATGCTGGAAAAGAAAAATTTATTTATAAGAAAGCCTGGGAGGAAAAAAAAAAACACACTACAATTCTTGATGGCAACAATAGGGAACTCATTTAGAAAATCAAGTGCACTAATCAATTTATAGCTTCCCTGGTATAAAAGAACCAAGTTATATTATTCATAGGCTAAGCATTTCTCTCTAATTTTTAAAAATTGTGAACAGATGACAAATTACTGCATAGTAACACATTATGAGGACTGAGCATGCATGTTTATATTTCATTGTTCTAATCTAATCTAACACAACACACACCAAAGTCCCTCATACACACATTTAATGGCATGCATCCTCATGATTTTGCTGCATAGTAATTAGGCATTAGTGATAAGCAGTTCCCATAAATTACTGTAATTAGTATTACTCTTATATCACCACAGCCATTTTTTTTAGGTTTTCCCTTCTAATTTTGTTAATTCTTTAGTATCTATCATCAGCACAAATGTCAGCAGTTTCCCTAATGCCATGTGTGACTTAATTACTATTCTTTGCCCAGAGTAAGGTCTCAATTAATGCTTGTTGGATTGAATGGAATAAAATCATCATGTAGTAGCTAACATTCACTATGTATAAGGGAGAAACCTTGGGTTTGCTCTTGGGTGAGGGTCTCTGTTGCATTTCTCAGGGTCATAGTCTCTTTACTCCTTCTTTGAAAGAGCCTTGAGTTTCAGAAGTTGAAAACATGTAGGTCAGGAAATGCTTGGTTAGAGGACAAGGTGGTGGTCATTGGTCACTCACCTGCTGTGTAGCTCAGAGTTCAGGAAATTGGGTAAAGACAGACCTATACATGAAGAGTAAGGGGCAATGGCAATGTATCTTCAGTACCAAACATCTTGTTATGTTGGGGTGAGAACTGAGCTAAGAGATTAATTTAGTTCACTAAACTATTGGGACAAGATTAACAGAGGGATGGGAAGAAAGTTGATGATTTAGAAATCCTCAACAGCATCTGAAACAGTCAGCACAGACACCTAGTACAAGGTAAGGGCAATTTCTCTTCCGGGTAACCTTGCCCTTGAATGACTACAGAGTTAAGGGAAGAACTCCCTTGATTTCAAAATATGTCCTCTTCTTCTTCTACGAGTAGGAGGCAGAACATTTTTTCTACAGTGTGAGAAAAAGAACCTAAGAATTCAAATATCTCACAGAAAACACGTAGAAGTAAGTTTCAACCAAGTTTGGAAAATGAGACCAAATCTTTTCTTGGATTGTTTAGGATAGGGGACCAGAAAGCAGATGTGTATCAATGGCAGAGGTGCTGGCTGGACAAATACCAATGGCGCCACACAATCTGGCATCTTGATGTGCTTGCATCTTCATGGTAGCCATGTATAGCAATGGTACTTAACTGTGCTTCTTGGTAGAACAGAAAAAAAATCACAAGACATAGAATCACTGGGAAGCTCTACTAATTTCTTATTTTTTTTTTTTTAATTTAAGGTTTATTTATTTTTTTTAATTTTTTTTTCAACGTTTATTTATTTTTGGGACAGAGAGAGACAGAGCATGAACGGGGGAGGGGCAGAGAGAGAGGGAGACACAGAATCGGAAACAGGCTCCAGGCTCCGGGCCATCAGCCCAGAGCCTGACGCGGGGCTCGAACTCACGGACCGCGAGATCGTGACCTGGCTGAAGTCGGACGCTTAACCAACTGCGCCACCCAGGCGCCCCTACTAATTTCTTATTGATGCTGCAGCAAATTACTGACTTAAAGCAACATAAATTTATTATCCTATAGTTCAGTATGTTGGAAATGCAATGCATGCCTCATGGAGAAAAAAAATCAAGGTACAGTAAAACCCTGGATTGCAAGTAACTTGTTCTGCAAGTGTCCTCAAGATGAGCAAACATTTCTAATAAATTTTAACCTGATAAATGAGCCACGTCTTGCAATATGAGTAGTACGTGATGCCAGATGTCACCTGATCACAAATGAGCTGATGGTTCCTCTCTCTCTCTCTCTCTCTCTCTCTCTCTGGCTTGCCAGATTGTGAGTGATCATCAATGCAATGTCACATTTGCATGAAATCCTCCAAAGGAGGCAAAAGTAAGTGTCTTTGGATAGGTTCTTGGTTAAAGTTGCATGAAAAAAAAAAAGAAAGATTCCACTGTGCCAATAAATAGTAGTGATTCTGTTAGTGATAATGAAAATGGTCCTAAAAAAAAAAAAAAAAGAAAAAAAAAAAAAAAAAAAAAAAAAAAAAAAAAAAAAAAATGGTCCTACACAATAACCCACCTCTCTTGTCTCCCTCACACCAGCCACAAGGTTTACAAAGATAAGTGCAGGTTAATTTGTTTTTCTTTATATTTTGTATTTTCTTTGTTATTCTATATTATTATTATAGTATTGCCATCATTTTTATATTAATATTTTTGAATTGTGGAATGAATCATCTGAGTTTCCATTACTCTTATGGGAAATTCACATTGATATACAAGTGCTTTGTCTTACAAGCATGTTTCTGGAACAAGTTCTGCTCACAAACCAAGGTTTTACTGTATTAAAAAGGCTGAATTCTTTCCATGTGGACTCTTGGGATGAATCTGCTTCCTCACCTTTTCCAGTTTCTAGAGATCACCACATTCCTTAACTAGTGGCCTTCCTCCTCCATCTTCAAAGCCAGCACCACAGCATCTTCAACCACTGTTTCCTGCGTTCACTTATGTGAACTCTTGTGATTAAATTTAGACCAGTCAGATATTGTGGGCTAATGTCCTCATCTCAGTAACAGTAACTTAACCTGTGGAGTTCCTTGTCTGGGAGTAGGATGTGGACCTTTTTTGAGGGGTGCACTGACCACAGGAACTGATTGTCCATCTTGCTCACAAGCACTGAACTTCCTCACAAGGCCCCATGATTTGAAACTTGTGTCAGGACACCCACTCCTCCTCTCTGGAGCAAGCTGCTGCCTTCCCAGCCCCCTGTGGCCCTTTACACATTATGGTTCATATTCTAGTGGGGAACATTTGCCTGCCTTCTGGCCAGTGCAGGGACAGACTCTTGGTTATGAAGTTTTGAGGAGTGTGTTTGCCATGTTCACATGTCATAGAGTAAACATCATATCTGACTTTTACTGTGACTTTCATAGGCAATTCAGGCTTAGGAAGCATTTCTTTAGAGATTTCTGTGTATTAGGGACTGTTTAAAATGTTTTACATGTATTAACTCTTCACAACACTCCATAAGGAGAGTGATACCATTAAGACTAGTTTGTAGGTAAGAAAACAGGGCTAGGGGAACCTGGGTGGCTCAGTCAGTTAAGTGTCCAACTCCGACTCAGGTCATGATCTCTTGGTCAAATCCGTGGGTTCGAGCCCGGTGTCATGCTCTGTGCTGACAGCTTAGAGCCTGGAGCCTGCTTAGAATTCTGTGTCTCCCTCTCTCTCTCTCTCTCTCTCTCTCTCTCTCTCTCTCTCTCTCTCCCCCCCCCTCTACCCCTCCCCACTCACACTCTGTCTCTCTCTCAAAAATAAATATTTAAAAAATTAAAAAATAAATAAAAAATAAAGAAAACAGTGCCAGGCAAGGTTGAGAAAATTGACAAAATTCACACCTAGTAAATGGCAGACATGGGAATCAAACCTAGTGTGACTGGTTCTGGAGCTCATGTTGCAAATCACCACAGTGCATATTGCCTCTCACATTGCATGGAGCAAAAGCTTAAATTGAAAACGCAAACACTGTTATACTAAACTAAAAATGATGCAGAAAAGATGGAGAGTGGGAAGGAGAGTTAGGGGGAGATTTGAGGAAAGAGAGAGCAATGCACACATTCACACACAGTGGAGAAAGACTGCATAATCTGGGTCACTGAGTATGAGAGGCACTGTGTATGGTGCACAAAGGCACCCACTGTGGGGTTCCTGGGTGCAGACAATATGGCTCATTTGCACCCTGCTACATCTACCCAGAGGGGATGTCTTTTTCTACTTGCATGAAGATGCTATATAGTTAACAGCAATCCTGTTTACAAGCTAATGAGTGTATGTGAGCAAAAAAATTTTTTTAACTAGAACAAATGGATTTATCTAATAGACATTATATTAAAACATTCCAAAAATATGTTTTCTAGTATCCTGACTGTTTGCTACCCATCAGAATTCCTACAGAGGTATTTAATGGGTAAGAGCTTTGAGCCAATTGTTGTAAGATCTGGTGCCCATATAGGCCCAGTCTTCTCACTCATAGGCTGCTGGACTCCTGACTTGTATGAATCGTTTTCTCTTTTGTAGTTAAGGGCTTACAGATCAAGTTTCAAGTTGTCTGCCTAGGTTTAAAATTTTGTGATTTTGTTTCATTTTGTTGAAACACAAATAGCACTCCAATGGAGAGATGCTGTCTTCTTTCAAAGCCACTTTGAAATACTAAGTGTGATTTTTGCCCCTGTTTAGGCTGTTAGATTTATCAAGTTATTAACTAAAAGATGTCCCATGGAAATCACATTCATCATTGATTTATAATGACTTGATAGCAGAAATTCAATAATCAATGAATTTTAATCCTGAAATATTAATTCTTAGTCACTCATGCAGTAGTTAAAATATTTAACAACCTCATATTGCTTGTGCATTAAAACTGCTCTTTAACACAATGGCTGTTTCTGAAAATGCTTGGATGTTGGAAATAATTGCATTTCTATTGAAGCTATTAGAATGAATCACAATTGGATTTCACATAAAAGTTTTCAATGCATAGATATTTCACATAATATGTTTGTAGGTAAGGGTTCTTCAAATAAAGCTGTTTTGTCCTCAAGAAATTTTCTCTGTGAATCAATTTTACCTCTAGTTAGATCTCATACTCTTTCTTTTTTATTTTTGTTTCTTTCTTCCTTTTTTGCTACTTAAAGTATTTTTCTAGGAGTGGGGTGCCTGGGTGGCTCAATCAGTTAAGTGTCCAACTCTTCATTTTGGGGCAGGTCATGACCTCACCATCTTGAGATTGAGCCCTACGTCAGGCTCTGCCCTGGGTGTGGAGCTTGCTTGGGATTCTCTCTCTGTCTCTCTGTTTCTGTCTCTCTGTCTCTCTCTCTCTCTGTCTCTCTCTCTGTCTCTCTCTCTCTCCCTCTCCCTCTATCCCTCCCTTGTGCATTCTCTTCTCTCTCTCTCTCTCAAAAAAAAATGTATCTATATCTATCTATCTCTATCTCTATCATCTATCTATCTATCTATCTATCTATCTATATCTATATCTATATATCTTTAGGCGTGTTATAACACTGCTCTAGACTGAATGTTTGGGCACCCTCTCTTCCAAAATCCATGTGTCAAAGTCCTAATCTCTAATGGGAAGGTATTTGGAGGTGGGACCTCTGGGAAGTGATTAGGTCATGAGGGTGGGGTCATCAGGAATAGAATTAGTGCTCTTATAAGAGGGACACAAGAGAGATATTCTCTTACCTCTCTCTCATGTGAAAACGCAGCAAGCAGATGTCCACTGTAAACCGAGAAGACGGCCTTCACCAGACACAAGATTAGCCATCGCCTTGATCTTGGACTTCTCAGCCTCTACAACGGTGAGACATAAATTTCTGTCATTTTAGCTATCCAGTGTGTGATAATTTGTCATGGCAATCTGAACTAAGATAAATACTAAGAACCATTGCTGTGGTCGCTTTGTGAAAGCAGGGTGGGCCCCCATCCAAAATTTGGTTTGGGTGGCAAGATGACAATGCCACGTATACACCAAGATGGTATGAAAAAGTTTATTTCTGACATAATGGGACTTTCTGGAGAGTTCAGGGTGGGACCCCAGACTGGTTCAAAATGGCTTGAGAGAATAAAGAAAGGAGACCAGCTTGGCTTTTCATGGCAATTAGAAGTGGAGGGCCAGGGTAAGGAGTCCTGCTAGAGATCTGAACTTCCCGCCAGAACCAGAGGAAGGTAGCATCTGAGGATTTAGCGTGAGCTTCACCAGACGGGGCCAGAAGGAGAAGGGAATGGGGGAGGTTTACAAGCTTTCAAGCAACTGAAGATCCAAAAATGGAGTCAGGCTTTTTATTACAATCCTTTTGAGAACCTATCTGTACAATAGACTTTCCTATCGACTTATAGAAGGAAAGAACAGATTATCTCTTAAAAATAAATGTTTAAAAAAACATTTTCTTTGAAAAATAAAAAATTATATACAGCACAGTATGGAGGAAAAAGCAAGAGTTAGAACCAAATTTGGAATAAAATTTGAAGTCTGTTGACTGCTTGCTGTATCCACCAGGGTTCGGGGCAGGAAACAGAATCCACTGTGGGTATCTAAAGCATGAGGGAGTTTAATGTAGGGGCATAGGGGCTCACAAAATTGTTAGAGAGGCTAGAGAAACGGGTTGTAGGCTGTACCCTGGAGCGACTCCAAGAGCTATAAGGAGCTGCTCCCGTAGGAGAGCTCTGCTTTTGATGCTGTCTTGCAGCGCTGTGCTGGAAGCCAGCAGACTCTTTGAGCACCGCCACTGCAGCTCTTCCCAGCATCCCAGAGGCTCAAAATCTCACACTGTCGTGGTTTTACTTGCCAGCAACCAAAGCCGAGAGCCACAAGAAGTTTGCCTCTGTCTCACTGCCCCTGCTCAAATCATGCACAAGTGTATGTAATCAGTGGAAGCTGATTCACATCTAGAACCCTAGCTTGAAGGGGGTCTGAGAAATGTTCATTTGAGCTTTACAAGGTCAAATGGAGGTTGACTAAAACAAACTATAGTCACTTCCCTGTCTCTGTGATCTGGGACAAACATTTGAATTTGAATTTTCTCGTCTCAAAATGGATCTCATACGTATATTGAAAGGCTATCCACGGACTAGAGGTAATGTAATTAAAATATCTAGTATATGGTAGTTGGCCAAATAACCGTATCTATCATTATGGCTGTGTCTAACTGTTTCAGAATTTTATTTTTTATTTTTTAAATGTTTATTTATTTTTGAGAGAGTGCAAGTGGGGAAGGGGCAGAGAGGGGAACAGAGGATCCAGGCTTTGCGCTGGCAGCAGTGAGCCTGATGTGGGGCTTGAACTCACTGTGAGATCGTGATCTGAGCCGAAGTCGGATGCTCAACCCACAGAGACACCCAGGTGCCCCTATTTCAGAATCTTAGGAATTATTGCACTGAAAGTCCTAACGAGCCATTGCTTTTTATAAAGCATGTAAACAAAGAATTTTCTCTTCAGATAGTCTGTGGGGATTAGATAGTCCAAGTACTAATTTTAGAGATAAATTATAATAAGTAACATTGCAATTTATAAACTTTGGGACTCAAACTCATACCTCCCTCCATGTGAGTATCTATGCATTCATTAATTCTACTCTTCCAGATTGCTTTTATCACCTCTTGTGCTGGACACTGTGCTTATTGCTAGGTGTGTAGGAGAGAAATAAACGAGATTCTGCCCTTTGGAGCTTTATAGTCCAGTGGAACAGAGATATGCTAAATAAATAATCAACACTGCAATGCAATTGCTGTGAAAGAAAACTGCAGGTTGCTAAAAAAGACAATAGTAAGAAAAAATTGGGTTGCCAGATTTAGTAAATAAAAATACAGGATTCCCAGATACACTTGGATTCAGGTAAGCACCAAATAATCTTTTAGTGTAACTACGAAGCATTAAAAAAGTATCGGATGTTCATCTAAAATTCAAATTTAACTAGGTGTCTTGTATTTTATCTGGAAGCTCTGGGGCAAGGACTAATTTGGACAATGTCACATTTTCCCTCTTATAAATGAGGAGAAAGGACCTCAGAGAAACAAAGTGACTTGTTTCAGATTACCAGTTAATTGGATACCAGGACAGAATTTGAGTTCAGACCCGTTTGATTGCAAAGCCTTTTGTTTGTAACTGGTCCCCATCCACAGAGGGCAAGGTGGAAGAGGTCGGCCACTCCAGATTCCCGTGTAAATGGCTGGTTTAATAAGCAAGGGAACTAACAAATGTTTGAATTGTTATGAGGCTTGTGAGAGCAGCTGCAGGATGATAGGTTTCCTCACCCACCTGCCAGAATCTTAAAAGTTTATATGAAGGCCTTACCTGGGTTGTCACAGAGCTGGTCCAGATGGTCTCCACAATACATTGCCCTCTCAAGGCTGCACCTAAACACTTCCTGCTGTAGAAACGGTGGGCAGAGTGTTCTTTCCAGGGGCAGGGGTTGGGGGGAGGAGCCTCCCATGGCCCTGCTCCAGACCACAGGTCATATCCTCTCAATGACCTCTTCCAACAAAAACATAAACCACAGTTTGAGGGAGGACTGGTCTAAAATATATTGGTACTGTTTAGGAAGGTGAGTCACCAAAAGTGATTTTGGTTTGTGCTTTACATATGATATTTCAGTCTTTGTCACTTTCAGCCTTCAGTCACTTTCCTGTGACTCACTTGCAAGGGAATTAACATTGAAGCTTTAAAACAAGTTGCCAATTTTGCCTGTGAAATTTTTAATTTCCTATACTCTTCTGAGGTGTCAGTCATCTGCCTTCCCATAGGAAAGCTTTGTCTTTCACCTCAAGATCTATTGGATTTCTTGTGGTGTTGAGATAAACAATATCATTAATTCATGACTAGAAAGAACTTCAAAACACATCTCACTTTTTGTTAAACTTATAACATCTCAAACTGTTGTGCAGAGAATTGTAAAATGATACATATTATTTTAAAACAGTGAATATTATTATTATTATCATTATTATTTATTTTGTTCGGGGAGAAAAAGAAAAAGAGAAAGTTCCAGAGCATAGAAGAATGGAAAAAAACATGCATGCCATAGAGAATATAGAACATGACTTTTTCCTTCCCATGATTATTGGCTATTATTCTTCTTAAAGGTTAATCAAGAAAAGTAACCTGCTGAAAGAAGTAGCACATAGAGTTCTATTTCTAATGAAAGTATGCTTAAAAACATAAGTTCTTGGGACATCTGAGAGGCTCAGTCAGTTGAGTGTCTGACTCTCGGTTTTGGCTCAGGTCATGATCCCAGAATGGTGGGATTGATTGCCACGATGGGCTCCACCCTGAGTGTGGAGCCTGCTTAATATTCTCTCTCTCTCTCCCTCTCTCTCTCTCTCTCTCTTTCTCTCTCTCTCCCTCTCCCTCTGCCTCTCTCCTTTGCCCATGCACTCTCTCTCTCTCTCTAAAATAATAAATTAATAGAGGCGCCTCGGTGGCTCAGTCAATTAAGTGTCTGACTCTTGTTTTCAGCTCAGGTCAGAATCTCCCAATTTGTGAAATTAAGCCCCTCATTGGGCTCTGCATTAGTAGTGAGGAGCCTGCTTGGGATTCTATTTCTCCCCTTCTCTGCCCCTCCTCTGCTTGCTTTCTCTCTCTTTCAAAATAAATACACTTAAAAATTAAAACTTAAATGAAATAAAATAACCCATAAATTCCCTGTGGCATTAACCTGAGTAAATTCATGACCACATTTCAGACACAGAGTAAAGTCAAGATGGGTGAGTTTCTCCAGGGATGATAGAGAGGTTTCCCCTTAGGTACCAGCTCTGACAAATTGGTGACTCTGGAGTCTCCTATCCAAGAGGGCTCTAAAACCAGAATGAGCTAAACAGCATGCATCAGTGATTGGCTAACAATGTCTGTTCTGGCTAAACGATGGATTATTTCTTGTTAAAAACATAAATGCCAATATAAGATTGGTTACTATAAGAGATTGGATGGATCTGTGCCAACTTAAGGGTATACACACACACACACACACACACACACACACACACACACACATATTATTCTAAACGTTTTTTTTTTTTTTAAAGTTAAGTATCTGAGAATTGGGGAGAATTTTTCTTTCTTGTTAACATAGAAGGTAGAAAAAGAAGTTTAAAAGGGGTGCCTGGGTGGCTCAATCAGTTGAATCTCTGATTCTTGATTTCAACTTAGATCACGATCCCAGGGTCATGGAATGAAACCTTGAGACAGGCTCTGAGCTGCACACACTCTCTCTTTCTCTCTCTCTCTCACACACACCAAACCAAAACAAAACAAAACCACAAAAACAAAAACAAAAAAACTTTAATAAATAAAAAGAAGGTAGAAAAATAAATTCTTGTCTCTTTAAGGCTCTAAATAATTTATTTAATTCATGAAAATTTGTGACATTTTATAAAGAGATATACAAATATTATTCAGCAAACAACTAATTAGGTTGCATCCTCATTCAACATTTTGGGTACAAGGCAAACTGGAAATTTGATTACACAGTTCTTGGGACAAAGCTGAGACATAATGGGTCATCTGAAGAAAATAAAGGGCTTAAAGGCTAGAACCAAAAAGGGAAACAGACAATGGGAAATTTGTTTTTAAAGTGTGAGGGGAAAAGTACACGCTAATACTTACAGCTCAAGCTAGCGCAAGAAAAATGGACTTAACCAGGAATTCCCATTTAGCAATCAGAATGGAGCTGGAATACAGATATAGAACTGCTTCTTACTCTGTGATGCTTTGTGGGAAAATTCAATAATGGTATTTAATATTTATTGCGTATATAGTGCTTTGAAAATGGTATCTCTTATATTTCAAATATAGCAATACAGTCCCCTGGAGGCAGTTGGTTTTTTCAAAATAAAGAAACTATGACTTAAGGTAACTAATAAATGCCTCAGATCTCCACCCCACCCCACTTAACTGGATCAAGATCTCTTGATCTTTTTGTTGGTAGCTGTCTATTATTTTTCCAAAATCATGGATGAAGTATATGCTAAAATTTTCTCATCTAAAATAGGAATCTCTGTATATAAATTCAATACAAAAATAAAATAAATGAGTATGATTGGCTGAATAACGCCCTTCTCCTTCCCCTGAGACATACCAATGACCTAATCCATAAAGCCTGTGAATAGTACTTCAAATGACAAATAATGGCTTTGCAGATGGGATTAAGGATTTTGAGATGAGATGGATGAGATTATTCTGAATTATTCCATGTGGTCCCTAAATGCAATCACATGTATTCTTATGAGAGAGAAACAGAGGGAGAGTTGAGACAGACAGAATTGGAGAAGGTAATGTGAGCAGAGAGGCAGAGATTGGAGGCATTCAGCCACAAGCCAAGGAATGCCAGTGGCCATCAGAAGTTAAAAGATACAACGACCAAGTTCTCCCCTAGTGTATTTGGAGGGAGCATAGTCTTGCTGACACCTTGATTTTATCCCAATTTCAGATTTCTGGCCTGTGAGAGAATGACTGCCTATTGTTTTTAAGCACCGAGTTTGTGGTAATTTATTGGAGTCACATCAAGAAACTAATATACAGGCACAAAAGGGAGCAAAGTGTTCAAGGCACTAAATTTGTGGTAATGTGTTATAACAGCCATAGGAAGCCAATACAATGAGTTTTAAAAAAGACCAAAAATGTTGACTATTTCTTCCCTCAGGAAAGTGTCCCCAGACTAGGTGACCTTTCCCTAAAAATTCTTCTCAGCACTTCAAACTTGCTTTTGGTAGCATTCACTTGTAGTTGCTTTCAGTTCTCTTGTTTACGTCTGTATTCCAAGGTGCCCAACAAAGTGACAGCCATGTAGTAGAAGCTCAATAAATATTTGTTAAATGATAAAGTGGAATTCAAGGCATAGGATCTGCAGGGTGGTGAAATTTCGTGGACTGTGACTCATGCAACACCTGGCAGGGTGAAGTCTTTTGGGGCAGGGTTGAGGCTGGGAATAGGACACAACAGCTAACACTGAGTATCCCACACATACTAATGAGGATGGGGGGAACAAAAAGTGGGTTGTTGAGTTGTTTTGGGAAACAAATTGCCTGTAGCTAATAAAATTACAAAGATATATACTTTTTGACTAAGCAGAGCCTTTCTTGGAAATTTCCAGTATATAGGAGTATATGGACAGGGGTACTTATTGCCAAGTTGTTCATGGTATAAAACCATGGGAAAGGTAAATACATAACATTAGAATAATTACTGAAACAATCATTAATTTTTATATAACATGATATATCATGATATAACATGATATATCATGGAATGTTATGCAGCCATTAAAAAATTAAATACAGGGGGAGTTAAGATGGTGGAAAAGTAGGGGGAGCAGGAGTTCCCTTGTCCCTTCAACACAGCTGTATCAAAGTCAGATCATTTGGAACACCAAGGAAATCAATCTGTGGACTGGCAGAAGGATCTCCACAGGTGGAGGGAGACAGTTTGGTGGGATCGAGGGTTACTTCAATGAACAAATCAAAGCACACCTGGTGGAAGGTCCAAACACTCCATCACTACACACAAGGAGGAGTTTTGCAGAGGATTGACCAGTGGGATAGAGCAGTCAAAAGGCAACAACAGAGTGCATACAACACACTCCAAAAACGCTTCTTCAAGTGCCAGGCCCTAGACAGTGTATGACCCTTTTTTAATATAGTAGCGTTCACAGGTGCAAGACACATAACAAGCTATTAAAGCATGTAAAAGACAGAAACCTAGCCAAAATGACAAAATGGAAGAATTCTCCTCAAAAGAAAACCCAGGAAGAAATGACAGAGAATTGCTCAAGACAGATATAAACAATACGTCTGAAGAAAAATTTAGAATACCAGTCATAAGACTAAGAGCTGGGCTTGAAAAAAGCATAGATGACAGTAGAGAATCTATCTATAATCTCAGCAGAGATCAGAGACCTAAGACATAGTCATGATGAATTATGAAATTCTATAAACGAGATGCAAAATAAGCTAGATACAGTGACACCAAGGATGGAGGAAGCAGATGAGAGACTAGGTGAAATAGATGATAAAATTATGCAAAATAATGAAGCTGATAAAAAGAGGGAAAGGAAATTACTAGACCACAAGGAGAGAATTAGAGAGTTAAGTAATTCCGTGAAATGAAATAATATCCATATCATAGGAGTTCCAGAAGAAGAAGAGTAAGAGAAAGGGGCAGAAGGTTATAGCTGAGAACTTCCCTAATCCGGGGAAGCAAACAGGCATCCAAGTCCAAGAGGCACAGAGAACTCGCTTCAAAATCAACAAAAACAGGTCAACACCATGACATATCATAGTGAAACTGGCAAAATACAAAGATAAAGAGAGAATTCTGAAAGCAGAGAAGGACGAACAGGCCTTAGCTAACAAGGATAGACACATAGGGGTAGTAGTAGACCTGTCCACCAAACCTGGCAGGCCAGAGCGAGTGGCAGGAAATAGTCAATGTGCTGAGTAGGAAAAATAGGCAGCCAAGAAGCTTTTATCCAGCAAGGCTGTCATTCAGGATAGAAGGAGAGATAAAGGCTTTCCCAGACAAACAAAAACTAAAGGAGTTCATGACCACTAAATCAGCCCTGCAGGACATCCTAAGGGGGACTCTGAGTGGAATGCTGCAAAGAATACAAAGGGCCAGAGACATCGCCACAAACACAAAACCTACAGATAACACAATGGCACTAAATCCACACCTTTCAATAATAACTCTCAATGTAAATGGACTAAATTACCCAATCAAAAGACATAGGGTATCAGAATGGATAAAAAAATAAGATCTATCTATATTCTGCCTACAAAAGACTCATTTTATACCTAAGCACACCTGAAGATTGAAAGTGAGGGGATGAAGAACCATCTATCATGCTACTGGACATAAAAAGAAAGCTGGAGTAGCTATACTTACATCACACAAACTAGATTTTAAAACAAATACTGTAATAAGAGATGAAGAAGAGCATTATATCATGGTTAAAGGGTCTAGCCATCAAAAACAGCTAACAATTATAAATGTTTATGCCCCCGATGTGAAGTGCCCAAATATATAAATCAATTAAATACAAACATAAATAAATGTATAGATGATAGTACCCTGATACTCCACTTACATCAATGGATAGATCATCTAGGCAGAAAATCAATTAATGAAACAATGGCTCTGGATGACACATTGGACAAGATGGACTTAAGAGATATATTCAGAACTTTTTATCCAAAAGCAGCAGAATACACATTCTTCTCGAGTGCACATGGAACATTCTCCAAAACAGATCACATAATGGGTCACAAAATAGCCCTCAACAAGTATAAAAAGATTGAGATCATACCAGGCATATTTTCAGATCACACTGGTATGAAACTTGAAATCAACCACAAGAAAAATTTTGGAAAGCCCCCAAATACATGGTGGTTGAAGAACATCCTGCTGAAGAATGAATGGGTCAAACAGGAAGTTATTAAAAAATATATGGAAGTAAATGAAAATGAAACCCTTTGTCCAAAGGGTTTGAGTCCAAACCCTTTGAGATGCAGCAAAGACAGTTCTAAGAGGAAAATACATTGCAATTCAGGCCTATCTCAAGAAGCAAGAAAGTCCCCAAATATACAACCTAACCTTACACCTAAAGGAGCTAGAAACCCTGCAGCAAAGAAAGCCCAAAGCCAGCAGAAGAAGAGAAATAATAAAGATTAGAGCAAAAATAAACAATATAGAATCAAACAAAATAAAACAAAACAGGAGAACAGATCAATAAATCTAAGAGCTGGTTTTTTGAAAGAATAAACAAAATTTATAAAACCTTACCCTGACTTCTCAAACAGAAAAGAGAGAGGACCCAAATAGATAAAATCATAAATGAAAGAGGAGAGATCACAACACCACAGAAATACAAACAATTATTAGAGAATACTATGAACAGTTATATGTCAAAAACTGGACAATATGGAAGAAATAGACAAATTCCTAGACACCCACACACTATCAAAACTCAGGAAGAAATGGAAAATTTGAACAGTTAACCAAGGTAGAAATTGAATCTGTTATCAGAAATCTCCCAACAAATAAGAGTCCTGGGCCAGATGGCTTCCCAAGGGAATTCTACTAGACATTTAAAGCAGAGTTAATACCTATTGTTCTCAAATTGTTCCAAAAAATAGAAATGGAATGGAAGCTTCCAGACTCCTTCTATCAAGTCAGCATTACCTTGATTCCAAAACCAAAGACCCCACTAAAAAGGAGAATTACTGGCCAATATCCCTGATTAACATGGATGCAAAAATTCTCAACAAGATACTAGCAAATCAAATTCAAAGGTATATTAAAAGAATTATTGACCATGATCAAATGGGATTCACTCCTGGGCTGTAGGGCTAGTTCAATATTTGGAAATCAATCAACATGATACATCACATTAATGGAAGAAAGGATAATTATCATATGATCCTGTCAATAGATGCAGAAAAAATCATTTGACAAAATACAGCATTCTTTCTTAATAAACCCTCAAGAAAGTTGGGATAGAAGGAACATACCTTAATAATATAAAAGCTATATATGAAAGGCCCACAGTTAATATCATCCTCAATGGGGGAAAAACTAAGAGCTTTACCCCTGAGGTCAGAAACACAATAGGGATGTCCACTCTCACCACTGTTATTTAACATAGTGTTGGAAGTTATAGCCTCAGCAATCAGACAACAAAATGAAATAAAAGGCATCCAAATTGGCAAAGAAGTCAAACTTTCACTCTCCGCAGATGACGTGATACTCTACATGGAAAACCCAAAAGACTCCCCCAACACCTGCTGGAGCTGATACAAGAATTCCACAAAGTCATAGGATATAAAATCAATGTACAGAAATTGGTCGTATTTAACTACACCAATATGAAGCAACAGAAAGAGATTTCAGGGAATCAATCCCATTTACAACTGCATCAAAAACTGTAAAATACCTAGGAGTAAACCTAACCAAAGAGGTAAAAGATCTGTACACTGAAAACTATAGAAAGCTTATGAAGGAAATTGAAGAAGACACAACATTCTATGTTCATGGAACATGAAAATTTTGTTGACAGGAAAATTTTGTTAAAATGTCGATACTACCCAAAGCAATCTATACATTCAATGCAATCCCAGTGAAAATAGCACCAGCATTCTTACCAGAGCTAGCACAAACAATCTTAACATTTTTTTTACATTGATTTATTTTTGAGAGGCAGAGCACAAGTGGGGTAGGGGCAGAGAGAGAATGAGACACAGAATCCGAAGCAGGCTCCAGGGTCTGAGCTGTCAACACAGAGCCCTACACGGGGCTCAAACCCACAAACCGTGAGATCATGACCTGAGCCAAAGTCGGATGCCTAACCCACTGAGCCACCCAGGTGCCCCAGCATTCTTAACATTTATATGAAAACACAAAAGACCCCAAATAGACAAAGTAATGTTGAAAAAGAAAACCAAAGCTGGAGGCATCACAATCCCAGACTTTAGCTTTATTGTAAAGCTGTAATCATCAAGACGGTATGGTGTTGGCACAAAAACAGACATAGAATAGAGACACAGAAATGGTCCCACAACCACAAATATATGGCCAACTAATCTTTGACACAGCAAGAAAGAGTATCCACTGGAAAAAAAGACAGTCTTTAGGAAATGGTGCTGGGAGAACTGGACAGCAAAACACAGAAGAATGAAACTGGGTCAGTTTCTTAGACCATACACAAAAATAAATTCAAAATGGATGAAAGATCTAAATGTGAGACAGGAAACCATCAAAATCCTACAGGAGAAAACAGGCAGCAACCTCTTTGACAGCCACAGCAGCTTCTTACTTGACATGTCTCCAAAGGCAAGGGAAATAAAAGCAAAAATGAGCTATTGGGACTTCATCAAGATAAAAAGCTTCTGCACAGCAAAGGAAACAATCAACAAAACTAAAGGCAACCGACGGAAAGGGAGAAGATGTTTGCAAATGACTATTGGATAAAGGGTTAGTATCCAAAATCTATAAAGAACTTACTAAACTCAACATCCAAAAAACAATTCAGTGAAGAAATGGGCAGAAGACACGAATAGACACTTTTCCAAAGAAGACATCCAGGTGGCAAACAGACACATGAAAAGATACTCAATGTTGCCATTCATCAGGGAAATACAAATCAAAACCACACTGAGATATCACCTCACATTGGTCAGAGTGGCTAAAATTAACAACTCAGGGAACAACAGATATTGGGGAGGATGTGAGGAAAGCGGAACCCTCTTGCACTGTTGGTGAGAATGCAAACTGGTGCAGTTACTCTAGAAAACAGTGTGGAGATTGCTCAAAAAATTAAAAATAGAATTGCCCTATGACCTTCACTACTAGGAATTTATCCAAATGATACAGTAGTACTGATTTGAAGGGGTACATGTACCCAAGGTTTATAGTAGCACTTTTAACAATAGCCAAATTATGGAAAGAGCCCAAATGTCCATCATCTGATGAATGAATAAAGAAGATGTGGTGTGTATATATACAAAGGAATACTAATCTGCGATGAGAAAGAATGAAGTCTTGCCATTTGCAACAACATGGATGGAACTAGAGGGTATTATGCCAAGCGAAATAAGTCAGTCAGAGAAAGACACATATCATATGATTTCATTAATATGTGGAATCCGAGAAACTGAACAGGTGATCATAGGGGAAGGATAGGAAAAATAAGATAAAAACAGAGAGAGAGGCAAACCATAAAAGACTCTTAAATACAGAAAACAAACTGAGGGTTGATAGGGATGGGAAAAATGTGTGATGGGATTTAAGGAGGGCATTTGTTGGGATGAGCAACATCCCAACAAGTTATATGTATTATATGTATGTGATGTATATGATGTTATATGTAAGTGATGAATCATTGGAATCTACTCACCAAGCCAAGACTACACTGCATGTTAGCAAATTGAGAATAAATTTAAAAAAATAGGTTTTCACAGAAAAAGGCACTGTTAAAAAAATTGAATAGAACTGTAATAATTACCTTGGAGGAATGTCTATAATATATTAACTAAGATGAACAAGATGTAGAAAAGTGTTGTATGATTCTATTTTTGATACACAAACACACAGATATGAGCTTATAAGCATGAATAATGATACAATTTCATGTAGACTTTTACATAATACGAGCTGAATTGTTAATAAGGGCAGTGTTATTGGGGCAGTAATGTAGTCGAGAGGGAGAGGCAGAAGTGGGAAAAAAAAGCAAAAGAAAATGAAAGACCACCCAAAAAAGAGAAAATATTCTATAATCTATTAACACATTTATATAAACTTGTATCTGTATATAGACACACTTATTTTTATTTATTTATTTGCATTTTTATTTTATATTTATAGACATTTTAAAAGTATAAATACAAAATTTTAATTGAAGTATATTTATATATGCCCTCATATTAGTTTCTGGTGTATGACACAATGATTCAATATCTTTATAATTTGCAAAATGATCACCATAATAATAAGTCTAGTTAGCATCTGTTACTCTAAACTGTTATAAAATTTTTGTTGTTGTTGTTTAGGAAAGGGGACATGAAATAGTCTGGTAGGGGGCAGTTTTTGGGAAAAATAAATGTGTGTTATGCTCCCACTATGTTGAGGTTTTGCAATAAATCAATCCTAAAAGAAGAAGAAAGGGCCAGCTGTGTGGTACATCTAGATGCAAATCAGTGGGAGCACAGGATTACTTCCGTGAGGAGTGGGCTCTGAGGAGGACTCCTGAAGAAAGACAGCAGATGCACACACAGCTCCAATCACATGGTCCAGGTGGGCAGCCACCATCTGTGTCCACCTCAGACAAGTGTGGGGACACTGAGCTCTTGTCCACCAGTAGCCAAATCTGGTCAACTCTTAGGCTTGAGCACACTACCTAAAAACTATCTAGATTACTTTCCCCTACTTTACGTGTCCCCCTCTTCATTTCCATAATATTTATCACATTTCACACATATTAATGGATTAGTTACCAGTGTCTATTCACCCTTTCTCCACACCCACCTCCTTAAGGGAAGGCACTTCGACTCAGTGTTATAGCTGCAAAATTTAGCATGGTGGCTGATACTTAGTAAAATGTCAAGAATTTGTTGAAGGTTCATAGACATAACTTTTCTATACTGAAAAATACATAAGAAAATGGTTATTACTTTTTGTTCTTGTTGTTATAAGCCCACTTGAGACTTTAATGGAAGCCATGAAACTTTTTCCCAGAAAAATTCAGAATTTCATCGCATTTACTGGAGATTCACTAATTAGCCTAAAACCCATTCATGTCGGGTTCATCAGTTCCAAATTATATTAATTTTCCAGTTTAAGCCATAGACGTTAACTTTTATGGAGTACTTACAATTTGTCAGACTTTGTGCTGTCTTACATGTAATATTTCAATAACCCTTACAGCTCTAGGGGGTAAGTCCCCCTAGATGAAGATGAAGAATCAGTGCAAAAGAGATCAACTTGCTTATCCAACTTCATAGAACTGATTGGCAGTAGAACTGGGACTCAAACCGAGATTTTTTTTTTTTATTTTTATATAGCCTGAGTTTGTACTCTTAACCACTAAAAATCATCTGCCTGTTCTCTGTTCCCACCCATGGTGAGCAACGGAGTTACCCAGTGAAGACACTTAATCTCCCCTAGTAAGAGACTGAAATGATGATATTAGCTGGCTTGAGCTTGATGTGAGCAAAGTTTCCTTGATTGAACAGGACAGCCTGTTCCCCCAACAGCACTCAGGATGCATCGAAAGCCCACATTCCTGCTGCACTTGTTTAGCAATTGGCAGAGCTGTGACTCTAAATTATCTCGTGCATGTTTCAAACCATTTAAATTGTCACTGTAGGATTTTGCCTATTAGCAAAATACCATCCCCTGAATACTGATTATGTAAAACAGCACAATTGTCTGGTGAAAGGAAAGCAATGACTTCTTGAATGTAGTCCAACAGTATGACTGCTCTTTTTTGGTGAAATGTAAGGAAGTTGCTTGTGTACTATTCTTTATGTAATTAGATTCTGGGTGTATTCATATTTTACCACATGCTGATACAAAATAAATAGGCACAGTATTTTAAAAAATGTTTTGTCACACATAAATGTCCTTCATTGAGGCTAAGGAGAGTAAAACATGTCTTCTTTTGCATTTTTCTCCCTTCTTCTTTGGTGGTGACAACATTTCCGTCAGAGATTGAGTGAACTCAAGAACTCTAAATGCACTCTTGGCATGGGGCTGAGGTCTTAGCTGGCTGCTCTTGGGGGGAAGCACTCCTGGTGAAATTGGGGGCCATTAGCATGCCAGTGATTGATCAGCTGAGTTATTCACTTTAAAGCTTCAGCATTGTAGCATATAAAGTAATTTTGGTCAGTAAGAGTAAATTACACTCATTATATCCAAATGCAAATACATGTTTAGAAAGCATGTGGTTTGGAAAACAAATGGGATTCAATTCCAACACTAATGTTTCATTAGGGGCATTTGCACACGTCTATCTCTATCTCTGAGCTCTTTATAATCATCATAATGTCATTCCTCCCTCCATGAAATCAGAAGAGATATTTATTTGTGTTACTTCTACTACAAGCAGAGCTTATCTCCTGAAGAGGGGCTCCCCTACCACTGCTGTTTTTATTTCTTGCTTTCTGCACCAGTGATTCCACTAATCAGATAGAACTCAGCCTGAAATCGTGCAGAAATCCTAGGTAGCACTCTTAGACAAGGCTGTCTAATCCCCAGGAGATCACGAAATTACAAACCAACTTTCCTTAGAATTCCTTTAGAATTGCCACCAGCACTGTTTTTCAATTAGGCATCTATAAAGGCTTGACTGAAGTGAGCTTGTTTGTAATAGATTAAATATGGTTGCAAACTTTTTATTACCCTGCTCATTGAGAGATGGAGGCTAATTCATCTCCACTGAGTCTGGGCTTACCTATTGACTTGACCAATTTAGAGGATATGACATTCCAAGACTTCCAAGGCAAGGTCATAAGAAGCCTTGAACTTCCTGGTAAGAACTCTTGGAACACTTTCTCTGGGAGCCTGGAGCCTCTGGAGAAGAAGTATGACTACTTCAAGGTCATGTATTGGTTCTCTACATGATAGTTTCAGCACAGCCAGCCTTCCAGTCATCTCTGCCAAGACACTAAGGAATTTTTTTTGTTTTAGGGTTTTTCCTTTTTTTAAAGTTTCAGTGTAGGTCTTATTATTATTCAGGAATAGTGAGGCCAACAGATCAGAAGATGACTGCCATTGAAAAGATAGTTACGAAGTAACTCATAGTCACCAAGAGGAGGGGGCATGCCATGCCATGCAGGGCCACATGGGGAAGCACTGGGGTTGGTAAAGAGACAGAAAGAATGAGGGGAAAACATGGGTGAGGCCCTTTTTATTTATGTATTTATTTATTTAAAAAATATTTATTTATTTTGAGAGGGAGAGAGAGAGAACGTGTGCATGCACATGTATGCAAGTGAGAGAGTGGGAGAGAGAGAGGAGAGAGAGAATCCCAAGTAGGTTCTGTACCATCAATGCATAGTCCCACATGGGGCTCGATCTTATGAGCCATAAAATCATGACGCTTGACTAAATGAGTCACCCAGGCACCCTTTTTATTTATTTTATTTTATTTTATTTTATTTTATTTTATTTTATTTGTTTACTGTATTTTATTTTTATTTTTCTCTTTCTATTTTCTTTTCCCCTTCTTCCTTTTCCCCCTTCTCCTCCTCTTCTCCTTGTTCTCCTTCTTATTCTTCTTTCCCAGAAAGGAATGGAAGAGGCAGGGAAAGCAGAGAAATTCGTTAATTTGAGTAATTTCAGTGGACTTCAGGTATAGGGACTGACCCTATTTGTCTGGTACCTGGCTGTGAGGTGATTTAGACAGGGAAATATTGGTCCTGAGTGCAAATACTCTATGAGAGACTAATAAATGGGATGGGTGGAGAATACAAACTTTGGATTGGTTGGTTTGCATATGAAGGGAAATCTTGCATGGTGGTAGTTTGCTATCTTTAGGAATTGGCTAGCCCTGGGAGGGACAGTCTTCCAGGTCAGCTAGGATCCAGATGCCTCCAGAGCGCCAAGAATACAGAAAATAAGAAAATATAGTTAATATGACCAAAAATATGGGTAAAGCCATCTTAGATTCTCCAGATCAGGGCGTCTGCCAGCTGGATACTATAGGGGTAACTCTATCAGTGCCACATGGAACTCAAGAATCACCCAGCTGAGCCCTGCCCAAATTCCTGACCCACAGATTAATGGATATAATAAACAAGTTGTTTTCATCCACTGTGTTTGGGGTAGTTTGTTCTGTAACAATAGTTAGCTGGAACATCGAAACCACAATCTTAGAGCCGTTTTGCTTCCTGTCTCACACACCAGAAATCCACTTAAATAAGTATTCAGTCTTGACCAATGAGAAAACTCAGAAAATTTTAACTAAAGGTGATTTCCTGGTATCTTCTGGCAGAATTATATGATTAATCATATTTCTTTTGTAGGAAAACCACATAGAAAATATAAAATAACACAAATTAATAATAGAAATGACTCTTGGGTTTCTATATTATAAAGTCACAACATTTTCAAACTTGAAGAAGTAGAAGAACTCCTACATCCTTTTCAAACTGACTCTGCCAAAGGTTAGTGGGTGGGGCTTCCAGGTGATATCAACATGAGTGGACTGTGAGGTTAATGGTAATGTTGAACATGATGAGGTTACACAGACAGAAGATGAAGAAAACTAACGCCATCTCTGTTTCCATACAGTGTAATTTCAGAAGGTCTCAGGGTTCTCAAACAGTCTTTGCACTGCTGGCTTGAGTAGTGTCTGCATTTTTCTGTCCTATGGATGTCTCCATCTGGAGTTTAATACGCATTCATCTCTTTTCATTCCAGGAGGGATATGTAATGAAAATCTCCATATTAGTCATCAGCTGTCAACATTGACAAATTTCAATTACCGTCCTTTGGTAGCAGTTCACACTAGAGAAGGAAATCAGGATGGCACACTGGGATAGCATACTTGTGACAGATCTATTTTAATTGCCTTTCTTATCCACATTTAACCTCCATCATTTTGACAGGAGAATGAAACTCACAGAGGAGGTAACTTTTCCTGCCAGTGATAAAAGTAGATGATGTGGGAAAATAGGCCGCTAGCAAGAGACTGGGCAACACTCATCAATATATAAATTGGCATTGATTGCTGGAAATGCTTCCTTTTCCTTGGAGGCCTGTGGTGGTAACTCTGCTTATCAAAATACTTTGCATTTAATCAGCTGCCTGGATGGATGTTCCTGCTGATCATCCATAAATTATTCATCAATTAAAAAGACTTGGCACTATCTTTTCTTTCTTTTCTCTTTCTTTTTTCTATTTTATTTATTTATTTTTTGCTT
This sequence comes from Lynx canadensis, assembly GCF_007474595.2. NCBI lineage: Eukaryota > Metazoa > Chordata > Mammalia > Carnivora > Felidae > Lynx > Lynx canadensis. Next base: position 125,760,526 of record NC_044308.2, read on the forward strand.
CATTTTCTGAGAGATGAATTTTCAACAGCCCATAGCAGGAGGTTCTCTTAGTGAGTTCTCATCATTTCTTCTCATTCCTTCCAACAGTACTGCTCATTTAGCCTTTTGATTGCAGCTTGATGCTTGCATCAGAGGATGCCTCTTACCGTGATGGATCATGTCAGCGTTGTGTTACTTTACTCTTGCTTCTTTCCTTTTCTTTAATCTGGAGGGATCTACGTGGTAGTCTTGAAATAAAGAGGAAGTATTTTTCTTAAATGAGACATGTTAGAAAAGTATTTATGATCTTTGGTTCTTCACAGAACCATTTCTCATGGGATTTTTACTGTGACTTCTATTTCTTGAGTGATCTGCCTTCTGTTATAGTTCAGTCAAAATGAAATCAAGGCATCTTTCCATAACAATAATTATGTTATGCTCAATAACCATAGGTTATTTACTTTGATCATGCAACAACCCCTACAGGGATGGATACTGTTATCCATCTATTACAGATAAGAAAGAAGCTCAGAGATTTTTGAGTAGATCTCTCATGGTTGTACAGCTAGAAAATAGTAAATCTGGGTTTCATTTCTGGGAAATCTGACTCCAGAAACTGATCCCCAATTTCTCTGCTACAATATTCACTTACAATCCATGTCTACAATGCTTTATTAACCATTTTAGTCATTGTTACTGCCCTGTAGAAGAATAACATATTCCTGGGGACTTACAAATTCATGATTGCTTTGAAAACTAGAAAGAAAGGGTAGTGTAGTTTCATCCATCTCAGGAAAAGGCCAAAAAGCTTAAGCTAATTTCTCCAGAGCATTTGCCCAGAGACAAGGACAATAGTTACATTTGAGAGAACATGAATAAAGAAGTTGAAAGGCATTTCCAAATTTGAGAAAGAGTAAAACCAGGAGTGAAAATACAGCCAGATATATCTGAATGGGACAGAGACATTGGATATCCATGACTTGTCTGCAGTCTTTTCTAGATATGGAACCATAATGGCAGCTGGGTACTTTTTTTACACTCTCTTTTCCCCCATTTGGTCCATTTTCATGCTGGATCTAGAAGATTCTAAGAGTTGTATTCCAACAAGTGTATGATAAAGAACACATGTCACTTCTTCATTCTAATTCTTAAACTAATGCAACAAAAACCTGTCAGTCAACAGTATTTATTGACAACCTAATATGTATGTAATTAAAGAAGTGTGCAAAATATTGTGCAAAATAGCATAGTCTTCTTGCAACTTTGGGATGTCAAATGGATGTTGTTCTTTACACCAGAAGGACTCTGAGAAACAAGAATAAGGTGTTAACAAATTTCTCATTCTGAGAAGTCAGTTAAGACAGGAGAGGAAGTGTGCAGAGCTGTGGACACCAGGCCAAAAATGGCCCAGAAGGAGGCAAATTACAATCAGTTATAAATCATAGTGGAATTGAGAGGGGTTAAGGAGGTAATTACATTTTTTTTGAATAGAGATTACAACCTTTAAGTTGAAAGAATGGCCTTGGTGGAATTTAATAGAACTCTTCCTAATTATTAAAATGATAAACTCCGTCATTTGATAGAGTTCTCCTGTTTAAATGCAAGCAAATCAAAACCACCCTGGGGTATGTGAATTAACTGTGCTCATTTATAAACTATGAAGTGCTTTATATCTAAGAGAATGCATAAAACAAGCTGAAGTCAAATCTATGAATGTATTTAGATTTGCTAGTGCCAAGATTTCTTACCCTTCTTTAGGAAATATCCCAAATGAGATATAATAAAGCTCTGGAAATATCAGGTCTCATTTAGTGCTTCTTGGTAGAACCAAGGAGCCTGAGTAAGCAAGGTTGCCTTTAGAATGATTAATATGCTAGCAAAGACTTGAGTTATAAATATAATTGTTATCCTTGCCCCTGGGAGTATGAGACATTTATCATGTAGCTTTCCAGCACCTGACACATGGGGCTTGGGGAAGGGCTCACATTTATTGAGTACATATTCTACGTTAAGAAATATCTGGGCCCTGAATATTGCTTTACTGAACTCTTGAAGTGACTCTGTTCATAAAGCTCCATTAGTACCATCATGCATCTAAGGAAACTAAGGCTCAGGGAGCTGATATAAAATGGCCACAGATTGGCTGTAATTATAGAAGCTGATTTTAAATTCAAGGTCACTCGTTTTCATTTTATTTTATTCATTTTTTAAATGTTTATTTATTTATTTTTTTAGAGAGATACAGCACGAGCAGGGTAGGGATAGGGAGAGAGGGAGAGGGAGAATCCCAAGCAGTCTCCACAACCTCAGTGCAGAGCCCAACATGGGGCTTGAACTCACAAACCATAAGATCATAACCTGAGCTGAAACCAAGAGTCATCTGCTTAATCAACAGAGCTATCCAGGTGCCCAAGGTCAGGGGTTTTTAAAATATACTTACTGCATCATGTTATCTTCTAGAGTATCATGGGTACTTCCTGAACATAGTGGGTGCTTAATAAATGTTTGTTGCGTGACCTTTGAGAAATCAATCCATCTATATTCAATGCATTTGCAATTTTATTACAGAAAAAAAGGGAAAGTTAAATCAAGTACAATTAAAAGCACAATTAAAAGGCAATTAAGTATTTAATTATTTAACTTGATAAAAATTTATTTAATTGTTTCAAAAATGATAGAAATACACATATGTAAATAGTAATGTTTATAGAAACTCAATGGAAGGTGCTACTATTGAAGGGTAGTATTTGTCAAGAGACTTTTCTCAGAAGAGAAGAGAACATTTTGCTTTTTAAAATGCGCAATTCTTAATTAAGATTTCCACTCTGCATCTTATTACCAATCCTTTCAGAAAAACACATTATAGTCTTTCAATATTATATACTAGAAGGCATCTAAAAACATATTTATTCTGCAGTAATTTTACTGCAGTACTGGAGCACATTTTCCTTTCAGTAATAGGGTAAATTAAGCACATTTTCAAGTGATTTTTCCTGACAGACTACATGAGCAAAAATGAAATCCCCCCAATGCAACTGTCCTCAAGGGAAATGCTCTACCTAGGTCCTCAAGAAAATTTCAGGACTGGCAGCGTGTTCTCAAAAATAAATATCTCATTCAAGCAAGGCATGCTTGACCTTGACAAGCAGCTAGGGATTCTGAACATCAAGCCATGTGACTTCCCAAAGGCCACAATCAATCTAGTGCTGACTGTGGTGTTGACTATCTGCCCAAGAAAAAAAAAGCTTTGGACTTAGCTGATTTGGTTAGAAGGGCCCCTGAAGACCAGTTTGGATGACGGGAAAGTCAACCCATAGTCCCTTGGTTTGGAATGATTTAATTAAGGTGCTTCAGTTGACATCTGCGTAATGTAAAGTGAATTCCATCAAATTGCAAGCAAGACTATTGCATTTAAATCCTGCCCCTTACTCCTCAATATCGTATGAAAGTTTCTATTTATCTTATTTTAGATTATTTCCAGATCATTTTCTAGGTGCTCCCTTTTTCTTATTTACCCTTTCAAAATACATTTTTATACATTTTTTACTTATTTAAAAAATGTTTATTTCAAGAGAGAGAACGAGAGCATGCGTGCGTGCATGCATGAACAGGGGAGGGGTAGAGAGAGAGAGGGAGAAAGAGAATCCCAAGCAGGCTCCATGCTGTCAGCTCACACCTGGACATGGGGCTCAATCCCAAGAACCATGAGATCATGACCTAAGCCGAAATCCAGAGTCATACGCTTAACTGACTCAGTCACCTAGGCACCCCAAGTTTTTGCTTGCGTTCTGATGGGAGGTTTTGAGAGGCAGCTAAAATAGATTTTAAAATTCTAGTATGTACAATATCCAATATTTAGTTAATTAACGTGTGGAACACTTACAAAGGCCTTATATATGTACAATTTTACTTAATCCTTGTAATAATCCTATAAATTACTCCACCATCCATATTTCACAAATGATGAAACTGAGTCTCAGAATCTTAAATGGAATTTTCCAAGGTTACACATATAGTAAAAGGTGGATTTAAGGTTTAAATCCAGACCTGTATTGTTTCAAAACTGAATGCTTATTCTATGATTCCATGTTATCATCCTTCACCTTACATGGGAAAGCTATAACCTCACATGAATGATCTCTTTTATCATGTTTAATCAATTTTTGTTCATTCACTTAGCAACCATTTACAGAGAGATAGTATTTGTATTTTTCAGAGACCAATATAAGACAGAATGTTCTCGCTCCTCAATTTTTTTGCAAAAGCTGGAATTTGGTGTGAACTATCAATTCTATCATTTTAAACATCATTTGTTCAGCTATGTGTTATTTCATTTATTGATCCAAGCCAAGCCAATATCCCTTTCATCTGGTAATAAGTTAAAAGCATGAAGATTCCTGTTCTTGTCCACGTAGGCCAGAATTCACACCCAGCTACTCAGTTTCTCTGCATCCATTTTTGTCCCTTTCTTGCTGTCTTCTGTGACTCCCCTCATTTTGGCTTTTTGACCTTGATATTCCTCGGACCAATGCGCAAAAGTACTTCTATTCAGCTTGCCTGGGCAGCTCATTCGGTTAAGTGTCTGACTTCCGCTCAGCTCATGATCTCAAGGTTTGCAAGTTTGAGCCCCGTATTGCACTGACAGTGCAGAATCTGTTTGGGATTTTCTGTCTCCCTCTCTCTGTGTCCCTCCCCAGCTTGTGTTCATGCTCCCTCCTCTATCACTCTCTCAAAATAAATAAATAAAGATTTTATAAAAGCACTTCTATTCTCAGATAAGGAAACAGTATAATCAGAATGTTTTTTTCTCTCATTTGTCTCACATCCACAGATGTGCAACAAGAATAACAAAGCCATCAATGTTTCGTGTTTGGTCTTGAAGTTCAAGGGAAATCTTTTAATAATTAAGAGGGGCCTCTGGATATAATATTTTCTTTTTCTCATAGCAAAATTTCATATTTTTTGGATACTGTATTTCTCATTACAAAACTTTGCCTACATAATGCCTATGCTTGTATATCCCTATTTCTGCCACTATGTTGTAAACATTTTATAGGCAAGAACACTGTCAAATTCACCATGACCCTCGCTTCATCCAGGCTTAGCACAAAGCCAAAAAGCAGACACTCAATAAAGATGATTGGTCCAAATCCTTTCTTTAACTAATACACGTATGAATCCATGCACTGGAGACACACTGGTGAACTAAATAAGACAAGGTCCCTGCGCTCATGGGGCTTAGGACTTTCAAGTTATTTTAGAAAAAGAAGACAGAAGGAAGGGGAAAAGTAAGGAAGGAGAATCTAATGTTATATACGTAACTACAATGTATGAAACGATGTGAAGTATCTTATGCTTGCCATGTTCCATTTAATCATTTCGGTATACCCCATCACAAAGGAAGTAAATTAAACTTTCCAAAACATATGTGTTATCTCCAGTTATGAAAAGAAATCTAAGTCATTGTCTTTCTAGAGCATGGTCATTTTGTGGTTGTTACTTCTGGGAGTTCATTTCCTTGACAAACGTAGAAGCTGGCTTTCTTTTGCTGTCTCATTTGAATTCACCATTGACTATAATAATCGTAACTCTTCTTTCTCCATTTCTCAGCCATTGTAAATTTGCTGAGATAACTCAGCAATAGCTCACTACTCTGCTATATTTAATTTTAAAAGTATAAACTAAGAGGTACCTGGGTGGCTCAGTAGGTTGAGTGATGGACTCTTGATTTCAGCTTAGGTCATGATCTTGTGGTTTGTGGAACCAAGCCCTATGTCAGACTCCATGCTAAGCATGGAATCTGCTTGGGATTCTCTCTCTCCCTCTCTCTGCCCCTTCCCTGCTCATGCTCTCTTTCTCTCTCTCTCATAATTAAATAAATAAACTTAAAAAAATAAATAAAAGTATAAACAAAACCCAAAGATCTATAAAACTGCTTTCCCCCATCCATATCATAATGTGGGGCCAAATGGGAGAGATAAGTAGGCATAACATAGATATCAAGATGAAAGTCTAGTTCGTGTTCTTAAGTCACCCTCTTAAACTGAAGGGTTATTTCTGTTTTCTCTATTCTCTACGAATTGTGAATTTTAGAACCAAGGGTCGGTGGAGACTGATTTTGGAGAAAGAACACCTTTAGAAAGCTAATGTAAATATTCATTTGATGTATGGGATTGAAATATCTTTTTACCACCTGCCTGGAGTCAAGGCCTTCATCTCTAGGCTAGAAGCGTAGTCAGAAACTACACCACTAAAAGGTGCTTTCCCTTGTAAATGAGAGGAATTTATTCAAAAAGGAACAACTACGTGAGGTTAACACAATTGGCAGCAGTGATTAAATCTGTGAGATGGGAGTCCCAAACCAGGTCTGATGGAAAGTGTAATGCCAAGCTGCAGTAAAACTCTCTCAGCAATTAGAGAGACAAAATGACCAGGGTCTGTTTATAGATAAAAGATTAGTGTGGTGTCTCAGGACTTTGATCATAGAATCTTAAGGAGCCAGATATTGATTGGGTTTACAAGCAATCACAGGAGCCCAAACTGTGCTTAAGTGGAGTAAGTGGGAAGAAATGAATAAGTTACCTGTTTGATTTAAAAGGGACGATTAAAGATTATATGCTTAAATAGATGCATTAAAATATAAATCAACAATATTGGTCAAAGGGTAAAAACTTAAAGTTATAAGATTAACAAGTTCTGGGAATCTAATGTTCGGCATGGTGATTATAGGTAATAATAACTGTGTTATAGGGACTACATCAAAGTAGAAAAACTTCTGTACAGGAAAGAAAACTATTAACAAAATGAAAAGGCAACCTACTGAATGAGAGCAAATATTTGCAGATCATATATCTGAAAAGGGATAATATCCAAAATAAATAACTTATACAACTCAATAACAAAATATAAACAATTCCGTTAAAAAGCGGACAGGGGCACCTAGGTGGCTTAATTGGTTGGGTGTCCGACTTTGGCTCAGGTCATGATCTCGAGGTTTGTGAGTTCGAGCCCTACATCAAGCTCTGTGCTGACAGCTCGGAGCCTGGAGCCTGCTTCTGATTCTGTGTCTCCCTCTCTATCTTCCCCTCCCCCACTCGTGCTCTGTCTGTCTCTCTCAAAAATAAACATTAACAAAAAAATGGGCAGAAGATCTGAATAGACATTTTTCCAAAGAAGACATACAGATGGTCAACAGGTACATGAAAAGAAGCTCAACATCATTAATCAAAGAAATGCAAATCAAAACCACAAAGAGATTTCACCTTAGTCCTGTCACAATAGCTATTATCAAAAAGACAAGAAATAAGAAGTGTTCATGAGGAAGTGGAGAATAGGAAAATTTGTGCACTGTTGGTGAGGATATAAATTGGTTCAGTCACTGAGGAAATCAGAATGAAGATTCCTCAGAATTAAAACTAGAACTACTATATGATCCAGCAGTTCACTTTTGGGTGTTTATCCAAAGAAAACAAAAACACTAATTTTAAAAGACATGTGTACCCTATGTTCATGGCAGCCAAGGTATGGAAACACACTAAGTGTCCATTGATGGATGAATGGATAAATATGAGATATATATATGTATATCATACATATAATATACATGTCATTTGTGTGATATATGTATGTATGTCATATATGTCATATCATACATATATCATACATATATGTATCATCATACATACATATATGATATATAGCCATAAAAAAGATGAATTATTGTGATTTTTTTGCAACAAGGATGGAACTTGAGACTGTTACACTAAGTGAATTAAGTCAGACAGAGAAAGACAAATACCATATGATCTTATTTCTTTTTTTTTTTGGAAGTAGAAATATTGTTTATTTAAAATAAAAAAGGCGTTCAAGTTGTCTTTACATTCCACTTTCTCCTTATTCCAACAGAACACCTGATTTTCAGTCTTTTTTCCCCACTTTTATTTTGTATTTTATTTTATTTTTTTTCAATATATGAAATTTATTGTCAAATTGGTTTGCATACAACACCCAGTGCTCATCCCAAAAGGTGCCCTCCTCAATACCCATCACCCACCCTCCCCTCCCTCCCACCCCCCATCAACCCTCAGTTTGTTCTCAGTTTTTAAGAGTCTCTTATGCTTTGGCTCTCTCCCACTCTAACCTACTTTTTTTTTCCTTCCCCTCCCCCATGGGTTTCTGTTAAGTTTCTCAGGATCCACCTAAGAGTGAAACCATATGGTATCTGTCTTTCTCTGTATGGCTTATTTCACTTAGCATCACACTCTCCAGTTCTATCCACGTTGCTACAAAGGGCCATATTTCGTTCTTTCTCATTGCCCTGTAGTACTCCATTGTGTATATAAACCACAATTTCTTTATCCATTCATCAGTTGATGGACATTTAGGCTCTTTCCATCATTTGGCTATTGTTGAGAGTGCTGCTATAAACATTGGTGTACAAGTGCCCCTATGCATCAGTACTCCTGTATCCCTTGGGTAAATTCCTAGCAGTGCTATTGCTAGGTCATAGGGTAGGTCTATTTTTAATTTTCTGAGGAACCTCCACACTGTTTTCCAGAGCGGCTGCACCAATTTGCATTCCCACCAACAATGCAAGAGGCTTCCCGTTTCTCCACATCCTCTCCAGCATCTATAGTCTCCTGATTTGTTCATTTTGGCCACTCTGACTGGCGTGAGGTGATACCTGAGTGCAGTTTTGATTTGTATTTCCCTGATAAGGAGTGACGTTGAGCATCTTTTCATGTGCCTGTTGGCCATCCGGATGTCTTCTTTAGAGAAGTGTCTATTCATGTTTTCTGCCCATTTCTTCACTGGGTTATTTGTTTTTCGGGTGTGGAGTTTGGTGAGCTCTTTATAGATTTTGGATACTAGCCCTTTGTCCGATATGTCATTTGCAAATATCTTTTCCCATTCCGTTGGTTGCCTTTTAGTTTTGTTGGTTGTTTCCTTTGCTGTGCAGAAGCTTTTTATCTTCATAAGGTCCCAGTAATTCACTTTTGCTTTTAATTCCCTTGCCTTTGGGGATGTGTCGAGTAAGAGTTTGCTATGGCTGAGGTCAGAGAGGTCTTTTCCTGCTTTCTCCTCTAGGGTTTTGATGGTTTCCTGTCTCACATTCAGGTCCTTTATACATTTTGAGTTTATTTTTGTGAATTGTGTGAGAAAGTGGTCTAGTTTCAATCTTCTGCATGTTGCTGTCCAGTTCTCCCAGCACCATTTGTTAAAGGGACTGTCTTTTTTCCATTGGATGTTCTTTCCTGCTTTGTCAAAGATTAGTTGGCCATACATTTGTGGGTCTGGTTCTGGGGTTTCTATTCTATTCCATTGGTCTGTGTGTCTGTTTTTGTGCCAATACCATGCTGTCTTGATGATGACAGCTTTGTAGTAGAGGCTAAAGTCTGGGATTGTGATGCCTCCTGCTTTGGTCTTCTTCTTCAAAATTACTTTGGCTATTCGGGGCCTTTTGTGGTTCCACATGAATTTTAGGATTGCTTGTTCTAGTTTCGAGAAGAATGCTGGTGCAATTTTGATTGGGATTGCATTGAATGTGTAGATAGCTTTGGGTAGTATTGACATTTTGACAATATTTATTCTTCCAATCCATGAGCAGGGAATGTCTCTCCATTACTTTATATCTTCTTCAATTACCTTCATAAGCTTTCTATAATTTTCAGCATACAGATCTTTTACATCTTTGGTTAGATTTATTCCTAGGTATTTTATGCTTCTTGGTGCAATTGTGAATGGGATCAGTTTCTTTATTTGTCTTTCTGTTGCTTCATTGTTAGTGTATAAGAATGCAACTGATTTCTGGACATTGATTTTGTATCCTGCAACTTTGCTGAATTCATGTATCAGTTCTAGCAGACTTTTGGTGGAGTCTATTGGATTTTCCACGTATAGTATGTCATCTGCAAAAAGTGAAAGCTTGACTTCATCTTTGCCACTTTTGATGCCTTTGATTTCCTTTTGTTGTCTGATTGCTGATGCTAGAACTTCCAACACTATATTAAACAACAGCGGTGAGAGTGGGCATCCCTGTCGTGTTCCTGATCTCAGGGAAAAAGCTCTCAGTTTTTCCCCATTGAGGATGATGTTAGCTGTGGGCTTTTCATAAATGGCTTTTATGATGTTTAAGTATGTTCCTTCTATCCTGACTTTCTCAAGGGTTTTTATTAAGAAAGGGTGCTGAATTTTGTCAAAGGCCTTTTCTGCATCGATTGACAGGATCATATGGTTCTTATCTTTCTTTTATTAATGTGATGTATCATGTTGATTGATTTGCGAATGTTGAACCAGCCCTGCATCCCAGGAATGAATCCCACTCGATCATGGTGAATAATTCTTTGTATATGCTGTTGAATTCGCTTTGCTAGTATCTTATTGAGAATTTTTGCATCCATATTCATCAGGGATATTGGCCTGTAGTTCTCTTTTTTTACTGGGTCTCTGTCTGGTTTAGGAATCAAAGTAATACTGGCTTCATAGAATGAGTCTGGAAGTTTTCCTTCCCTTTCTATTTCTTGGAATAGCTTGAGAAGGATAGGTATTATTTCTGCTTTAAACATCTGGTAGAACTCCCCTGGGAAGCCATCTGGTCCTGGACTCTTATTTGTTGGGAGATTTTTGATAACTGATTCAATTTCTTCGCTGGTTATGGGTCTGTTCAAGCTTTCTATTTCCTCCTGATTGAGTTTTGGAAGAGTGTGGGTGTTTAGGAATTTGTCCATTTCTTCCAGGTTGTCCAATTTGTTGGCATATAATTTTTCATAGTATTCCCTGATAATTGTTTGTATCTCTGAGGGATTGGTTGTAATAATTCCATTTTCATGCATGATTTTATCTATTTGGGTCATCTCCCTTTTCTTTTTTAGAAGCCTGGCTAGAGGTTTGTCAATTTTGTTTATTTTTTCAAAAAACCAACTTGGTTTCGTTGATCTGCTGTACAGTTTTTTTAGATTCTATATTGTTTATTTCTGCTCTGATCTTGATTATTTCTCTTCTTCTGCTGGGTTTAGGCTGCCTTTGCTGTTCTGCTTCTATTTCCTTTAGGTGTGCTGTTAGATTTTGTACTTGGGATTTTTCTTGTTTCCTGAGATGGGCCTGGATTGCAATGTATTTTCCTCTCAGGACTGCCTTCGTTGCATCCCAAAGCGTTTGGATTGTTGTATTTTCATTTTCGTTTGTTTCCATATATTTTTTTTTTAATTTTTTTTTCAACGTTTTTAATTTATTTTTGGGACAGAGAGAGACAGAGCACGAACGGGGGAGGGGCAGAGAGAGAGGGAGACACAGAATCGGAAACAGGCTCCAGGCTCTGAGCCATCAGCCCAGAGCCCGACGCGGGGCTCGAACTCACGGACCGCGAGATCGTGACCTGGCTGAAGTCGGACGCTTAACCGACTGCGCCACCCAGGCGCCCCTGTTTCCATATATTTTTAAATTTCTTCTCTAATTGCCTGGTTGACCCACTCATTCGTTAGTAGGGTGTTCTTTAACCTCCATGCTTTTGGAGGTTTTCCAGACTTTTTCCTGTGGTTGATTTCAAGCTTCATAGCATTGTGGTCTGAAAGTATGCATGGTATAATTTCAATTCTTGTATACTTATGAAGGGCTGTTTTGTGACCCAGTATATGATCTATCTTGGAGAATGTTCCATGTGCACTCGAGAAGAAAGTATATTCTGTTGCTTTGGGATGCAGAGTTCTAAATATATCTGTCAAGTCCATCTGATCCAATGTATCATTCAGGGCCTTTGTTTCTTTATTGACCGTGTGTCTAGATGATCTATCCATTTCTGTAAGTGGGGTGTTAAAGTCCCCTGCAATTACCACATTCTTATCAATAAGGTTGCTTATGTTTCTGAGTAATTGTTTTATATATTTGGGGGCTCCCGTATTCGGCGCATAGACATTTATAACTGTTAGCTCTTCCTGATGGATAGACCCTGTGATTATTATATAATGTCCTTCTTCATCTCTTGTTACAGCCTTTAATCAAAAGTCTAGTTTGTCTGATATAAGTATGGCTACTCCAGCTTCCTTTTGACTTCCAGTGGCATGATAAATAGTTCTCCATCCCCTCACTCTCAATCTGAAGGTGTCCTCACGTCTAAAATGAGTCTCTTGTAGACAGCAAATAGATGGGTCTTGTTTTTTTATCCATTCTGATACCCTATGTCTTTTGGTTGGTGCATTTAATCCATTTACATTCAGTGTTATTATAGAAAGATATGGGTTTAGAGTCATTGTGATGTCCGTAGGTTTCATGCTTGTAGCGATGTCTCTGGTACTTTGTCTCACAGGATTCCCCTTAGGATCTCTTGTAGGGCTGGTTTAGTGGTGACGAATTCCTTCAGTTTTTGTTTGTTTGGGAAGACCTTTATCTCTCCTTCTATTCTAAATGACAGACTTGCTGGATAAAGGATTCTCGGCTGCATATTTTTTCTGTTCATCACATTGAAGATCTCCTGCCATGCCTTTCTGGCCTGCCAAGTTTCAAAAGAGAGATCAGTCACGAGTCTTATAGGTCTCCCTTTATATGTTAGGGCACGTTTATCCCTTGCTGCTTTCAGAATTTTCTCTTTATCCTTGTATTTTGCCAGTTTCACTATGATATGTCGTGCAGAAGATGGATTCAAGTTACGTCTGAAGGGAGTTCTCTGTGCCTCTTGGATTTCAATGTCTTTTTCCTTCCCCAGTTCAGGGAAGTTCTCAGCTATTATTCCTTCAAGTACACCTTCAGCACCTTTCCCTCTCTCTTCCTCCTCTGGGATACCAATTATGCGTATATTATTTCTTTTTAGTGTATCACTTAGTTCTCTAATTTTCCCCTCATACTCCTGGATTTTTTTATCTCTCTTTTTCTCAGCTTCCTCTTTTTCCATATTTTTATCTTCTAGTTCACCTACTCTCTCCTCTGCCTCTTCAATCTGAGCCGTGGTTGTTTCCATTTTATTTTGCATGTCGTTTAAGGCGTTTTTCAGCTCCTCGTGACTGTTCCTTAGTCCCTTGATCTCTCTAGCAAGAGGTCCTCTGCTGTCCTCTATACTGTTTTCAAGCCCAGTGATTAATTTTATGACTATTATTCTAAATTCACTTTCTGTTATATTATTTAAATCCTTTTTGATCAGTTCATTAGCTGTTGTTATTTCCTGGAGATTCTTTTGAGGGGAATTCTCCCGTTTGGTCATTTTGGATAGTCCCTGGAGTGGTGCACACCGGCAGGGTACTTCCCCTGTGCTGTGGTGTATAACTGGAGTTGGTAGGCGGGGCCGCAGTCTGACCTGATGTCTGCCCCAGCCTTTCGCTGGGGCCACAGTCAGACTGGTGTGTGCCTTCTCTTCCCCTCTCCTAGGGGCGGGATTCACTGTGGGGTGGCGTGGCCCATCTGGGCTACTTGCACACTGCCAGGCTTGTGGTGCTGGGGATCTGGCGTATTAGCTGGGGTGGGTAGGCAAGGTGCACGGGGGGGCAGGAGGGGCAGGCTTAGCTCACTTCTCCTTTGGTAATCCACTTCAGGAGGGGCCCTGTGGCAGCGGGAGGGAGTCAGACCCGCTGCCGGAGGGGTGGCTCCGCAGAAGCACAGCGTTGGGTGTTTGGGCAGAGCGAGCAAGTTCCCTGGTAGGAACTGGTTCCCTTTGGGATTTTGGCTGGGGGATGGGCGAGGGAGATGGCGCTGGCAAGCGCCTTTGTTCCCCGCCAAGCTGAGCTCTGTCGTCTGGGGCTCAACAACTCTCCCTCCCGTTGTCCTCCAGCCCTCCCGTTCTCCGAGCAGAGCTGTTAGCTTATATCCTTCCAGATGTCAAGTCCCGCTTGCTGTTGGAACGCACTCCATCATGCCCCTCCGCTTTTGCAAGCCAGACTCAGGGGCTCTGCTTGGCCGGCAGGCTGCCCCTCTACCCCGGCTTCCTCCTGCCAGTCCGTGGAGCGCGCATCGCCTCTCCGCCCTTCCTACCGTCTTCCGTGGGCCTCTCATCCGCGCTTGGCTCCGGAGACTCCATTCTGCTAGTCTTCTGGCGGTTTTCTGGGTTATTTAGGCAGGTGTAGGTGGAATCTAAGTGATCCGCAGGACGCGCGGTGAGCCCAGCGTCTTCCTATGCTGCCATCTTCCGACGATCCCTTCCATATGATCTTATTTCTATGTGTAACCTAAATAACAAGCCAAAAACCAAGCTCATAGATATGGATAATATACTGGTGTTTTTTAGAGGTACAGGCTTGGGGGGAGTGGGGGGTGGAAGAAATAGGTGAATTATTATTTGCTGTTTGTTTGTTTGTTCTGGTTTAACTAATTAAAAAAATACTGTGTTGGGGCGCCTGGGTGGCGCAGTCGGTTAAGCGTCCGACTTCAGCCAGGTCACGATCTCGCGGTCCGTGAGTTCGAGCCCCGCGTCAGGCTCTGGGCTCATGGCTCAGAGCCTGGAGCCTGTTTCCGATTCTGTGTCTCCCTCTCTCTCTGCCCCTCCCCCGTTCATGCTCTGTCTCTCTCTGTCCCAAAAATAAAATAAACGTTGAAAAAAAAAAATTAAAAAAAAAAATACTGTGTTATATATTTGAATGTTGCTAAGAGAGTAGATCTTAAATGTTCTCACCACAAAAAGGAAATGATAATTATGTGATGGGACAGAAGTGTTAGGTAATGCTATGGTGGTAATCATTTTGCAATACATAAATATATCAAATCAGCAGGTTGTACACCTTAAACTTACACAATGTTATATGTCAAGTATATCTTAATAAAGCTGGAAAAAATAAATCAAATTAAAAAATAAAACACTTATACATAATCAAGCATCATTGCAAGAGTAAGAGTTGAAGAAAAGATTAGTTTTTAACTCGGTCCTATCTTCTCATTGATGATTGTTAGCATGAGATCTGAAAGAGAAGATTTACTATACTTGAATGCAAGCCCCTATTTTGTGAGCTCCAAACCTTTGGGGTTCTAGTAGCATTAAAAATGCAAAATGTGGGGCGCCTGGGTGGCGCAGTCGGTTAAGCGTCCGACTTCAGCCAGGTCACGATCTCGCGGTCCGTGAGTTCGAGCCCCGCGTCAGGCTCTGGGCTGATGGCTCGGAGCCTGGAGCCTGTTTCCAATTCTGTGTCTCCCTCTCTCTCTGCCCCTCCCCCGTTCATGCTCTGTCTCTCTCTGTCCCAAAAATAAATAAACGTTGAAAAAAAAAAAAATTTAAAAAAAAAAAAATGCAAAATGTATGTACTTAAAGTTTTTACAACTTAAAGTTTTGGACACTTTTATGAATGTTTTAACTTGTAAAAAATTAATTTTAATTGACTTCAAATTTTAATGATTTTTTCTAATGCAACCCAAAGAATCATTTTCAAAGGTCTACAAAGAGTTAAAGAGTTTTCATAAGTAAGTTTTACTTTTTCCTTAACGAAACAAATGTTTCCTAAGTGCCACATTTGATAGATTCAGAATGTTAAGAGTGTAAATACCAAAATGTGGGTTATATGTCATATAAAGTAATTAACTTGGGGAAGGAAAGTTATGTTCAGAGATACAAAGTTACAAATCAAATGGCTATAGGTTAGCAGTACATAAAACAGGACACCAAGGCAAATATAGGTATAAATATTATCAATAATATAATTTCACATATTTTGTGTTGTCTGTAAGAATAGGACCCTGATATATCAAAATGATGTCATGAGAACTCTTAGGCATATAGAAATTCTACACTGGTCTTGCTCAAGCACCTTTTTAGCTTTGGGGCAGTGGTGGTGGTATTATATTATTTGAAAAGAACTTGAAGAGGCAGTAGTCCTAAATATATTTTGGTCACAGACCCATCTAAAAAGCCAATGAAACTGATAGATGTTCTTTTTTTTTTTAATTTTTTTTTAACATTTATTTATTTTTGAGACAGAGAGAGAGCATGAACAGGGGAGGGTCAGAGGAAGAGGGAGACATAGAATCTGAAACAGGCTCCAGGCTCTGAGCTGTCAGCACAGAGCCTGATGCAGGGCTCGAACCCACAGACCACGAGATCATGACCTGAGCCGAAGCCGGACGCTTAACCGACTGAGCCACCCAGGCGCCCCAAGATGTTCTTATTATGAATAAAGGATATATGTTCCCACACACAAAATCTTACACACAAATTATGGGTTATTATGTTAGCCATCTGGACCCTCCAGAGGCAGAGATTTATTAGGGGTGAGTTCTGTGAAGAACAAAGGTAAGACAGCTGGAGGAACCTGGGGGAGCTCTCAGACACAATGCAAATCTGTCTCAGGTAAGGGAGGGATAGAAGGAAGGAAGGGTCAGTGAGACCATCTTGGGCTGAGGTATGGTTCTAAGAGGGTTTATCAAGCTGTTGAGGGTCCTCAAGTCAAAGTAACCCATCAGAGGAATCCCTCATCTTCTAGAAACAGACATACATGCCCTGGTCTCCTGACCACATCCAGTGCTTGGCTGCGAGCAGCCTGTGGTGTGTGGTACTTCGTGAGAAAATCTTAATGGCAGTCAGAGGGTAACAGCTGGGGCTACAGGTCAATGGCACTCACTGTAGCCGGAGATCAGAAAGTGACACTCTCACAGCTCCCACACTCATGGGCCCCAAGATGAAAAGTTGGCTTTGAAGAGAAGTGACATGATTACAGAGATGACTTTTGCAAAGTGACTGTCAGATCTACACTTGTGGTGCAATCTGCAGATTGTGATGAGTCAGACCTCAGGTGTAAGTTCCCAAATTAATCCAAATCCAAATATACTGTGGATTCTGTCAATGATCGATACCATTTATTTGTTACTACCTACTATGAGCTAGATATGGTAGTAAGCAATTAATGTAAATGAATTCAATTGTAGGTATTGTAACAGCATTTCAACGCCCCTGTAAGGGTTAATGTGGTTCACGCTGATGCAATCATTGCTTGCTAAACTAAATCCCTTGGTTTGTAGCAGAAACTAACCTACTTTCCTTGAGATTTTGCAGACCGCTGGCTTCGAGGAAAGAAGGCTCAAAATTTTCCGGAAGCTAAAGCCTCATCACATTCAAAAACAGCTGCCACTGATGCCAGCAAGTCTGTTCAGGCTCATGTCCACACAGGAGTAGCTCCTGGGCACCTGCTTCTCCTTCACGCAGCTCCCACCATTTCTCGTGCCTTCCCCTTTAAAACCCTCCAGCTTTGCCTGGACTGGGCAGATGGTCTTTGAGATGTTAGTTCACCATCTACCTGGGTTTCCAGACCCCCAAATAAAGCAAACTTTCCTTTTCCACCGTTACTTATCTCTTGAGTATTGATTTCCGAGTGGCAAGCCAACAAATGTGAATTCAGAACGAGTTCTCTATCCAGTAATAGTATTATGATACTCAATTTCATAATTTAGGAAACTGAGTAACTTGCTTAATTATCTAGAAACATGAATGTAATTTCTAATGCTTTTGTATTTACTTAGCATATATCTTTCCACAGAAATCTGTATAATATCAGCCACAACCAATAGCAGCCACAACCAGTGATCATGGGCTCACAATCCTTCTAGAGAAGAAAAGGTGGAATTTGGGCAGTAAGTTTAGTCTCTTCTTTATGACAAAGTCCTCTGCTGTGGTCTATGAGAGGTCATCTCCACTCTTTTCCATCCTAATTTTCTAGAAATGCAGGTGAGGAAGAAGAAAGTGGAACACAAAACTGAGGTAAGAAACAGAATTTATCCTAATGTTGGAAGACACTGAGTCAACAGAGCTGAATTTTTAAAAACTACCTTCAACATACATTAAGGGGAATTATAGAAAATCCTTATATACTGATGGTGGTACAGTAAGAAAAGGCTACATTTGCAGCAGGAAGTGTTATTAATCAAGTGAATTATGTTTAAACTGAATGTAGGTATGTAAAATGAGGAAAAAAAGAAAATACAAGCAGGATGTATTATTGAGATTCCCATTTCAGAAGGATGGGTCAGAAATGACCCCTTTGTGGTTGGAATGCTTTTGAAGAGAATATCCATTAGTACCGTGGTTTGCAAACATTGTTTTATCATAACATATAAAGAAATAACACTGAGAAAGACATTCCACAATACAATACACACAAACACATACATGTAGTTCATAGTGACCACAGCTACCTCGCCATCTATTTTGTCTATTTTGTTTTATTGTATTTATTTCTATCTTCTCCTATTTTTGCCCTATCACATTAAGGAATGCTGGTACTGGTCAGCTTAATTGATTCCACTACCTTCTAATGGCTCACAATTTGAAAAATTGAATATGCAGTTCAACCTCCAAAAGATGATTAAAAAAAAAATTAAGTGTTTTATTTATTTTTGAGAGAGAGAGAGACAGAGTGAGATCAGGGGAGGGGCAGAGAGAGAAGGAGACACAGAATCTGAAGCAGGCTCCAGGCTCTGAGCTGTCAGCACAGAGCCCAATGTGGGGCTTGAACCCACAAATGATGAGGTCACGACCTGAGCCAAAGTTGGACACTTAACTGACTGAGCCACCCAGGCACCCCCAAATGACAATTTAATTACAAGCATCATGACACCATTGAGGAAGGAGGAAGAGAAGGAAAAGATTTTTGGGTCACCTTATCTAACGCATAGTTATGGAGTAGCCATATAGTGCATATCTCTGTTTAGGGTGAGGGAAGGGATGACAGATTCTATGTTATATAAGCAATATTAAATGTTGTTTAGAAAATAGTTTTCAGTGAGTGATGATGAGTTACTGATACTCTATTCTCTCTACGCCAGGTATCACTACGGACTTCTGGGAATTACAGGAAGATTGCCTCACTCTGCATGTGAGAGCAGTTAGATACTTCAACACTAAAAGTAGGGAAGCTGCCTTGAAGAGAAAGTGGGTCAACTCAAGGCTAAGTTGTAAGATGACATGAGCCTAAGGTTCAAGGTCTCGTAAGGGATCTCCCTTGTCTGATGGATGTATCAGAGGTTGAGCAAGTTAACATGGGTCACAGTGGTATAGTGGAAGAACACAATTGACACTGAAAACAAAATATTTATCCTGTCAGTCTCAGTTGGTTATTTGTTCAGTGGTTGTTGAGCAGGTACCATGTACTCGACACTGCTGAATGCAGAGCACCCAAAGGCAAGAAAACACAGTTTGATCTTAAGGATCCCACGAGGAAGGTAAGCCAAAGAGTTATTCATTTTCCTACTCTCCTCCCCAAATCCATCCACTCCCCTCCTTTGTCTGCCTACCTTCCTCACCCAGAAGTTGACCCTGAGCTCTGAATCACCTTGCCTTGTGGCTTCTAGTTGGGCTTGGTCTAAAGGAGTCACCATTAGGAAATTCGAAGGTGGGAAAAAAGAGAGATCGAGGCTTTTTTTCCTCTCCCTCATGAGCTGGAATGGGTTTTCTGATGATGCTGTCCCGCTACCCCCACCATAACTACAGTTTCTGTAAGATAACCCCTTCTGCTTGTCCTGAGCTCCCAATGCTCAATGCTTTCATAATACTCTTTGCTTCCTTTGCTGTTTTATTCCTTTGAGTGTTAGTGGTATCTCACTGTTGCCAATCCCTGGGTACTTAGCATCCATTTCTGGGTTCATTAACCTTTCTCACATCTTTGTAAATATATTGTTAGGTTTCTTGGACCATTTGAGTACTATTCTCTGTCTGGCAAGACTCTGTTGTAGGATAAGCCATATATGATATAGGAGCAAAATGAAGGCACACCAGGAGAGAGGGATTCAGCAGTGACCTTTTAGAAAGATTTTGGGGTTTTTTGGTACGTGCAATGATGGGGGCCATGCTGTTGAGAAAGAGTATTTGAAGCAAGACATTAATAATTTAACACTGGATTAAGAGTGTGTTAGATGAAGACTTAACAGAATTCACCCTGACATGTTGTATTCATTCAGATTTTTACCATTGTGTCTTTTCCTTTTTGCACCTTGGCTCAGCTATCTTTCAGTTTGACAAAAATGTTTCTACTTGGAAATGCCCGTGAGCTCATCTCACATTATTTACTTGTGAAGAATAATGATGTGCTTAAGGGCATGATAGGCTTGTGGGCTGAACACCAGAGTTATGCCTTAGGGGAATATTTTAGTATTAATATGATGTTCACTTTCTCAGAGTATAATATCTTTAAGGCTCATCCGCACTTCATTAAAGACTAAAAAATGGGAACTCATGCTAATGTATGTAGCTGATAGAGTTTTCTGTACATTGTTCTATCTTTTTTTTTTTTTTTTGGCTGCTACGACCTTTTTACCTTGATCCATTTGACAAGTAGGCTAATTTAGCATGAAACAGTAGCAAGCAAGATAAAGCTACTTCTTGCAAATCTGAGGAAGATGTGGACGTGTTGGAGGAAGCTAAATAAACATGAATCTTTGACCTTCTCCTTTAACTAGTGCTCCAGTCCAGTGAGCTCATTATAGGGAAATCTGTTAGCAACCTTCACATGTTGGCAGATGACTGGTACTGAACACATGCTGCCAGCCCGACAGGGGATCGGGAGAAGCCCAGCTCGTGCATGACCCATCACTGCTAAATAGCAAATCCCTGTAGTTACTTGCATTACGTAAAACTGCTTGATGCACATTAAAGAGAACCTTTTGAACCCCACACTCATTATTATTTTTTTCCCTTTCTTTCCATTTTCTGACTTCTGTGGTGAGATTGCCTTAAAGTCTTATCATATGTGCTCATATTCTAGGCAGCTAATGAATATGGATGTTGTTTGTGCTAATTTTTGCAGCCGTAAAAGGCTAGATTTGGAAGAAATGCCAGTTATTAGCCTCAGGGAAACTTTCAGTAAATAATTCCACTTATACCCTGTTGAGTTCAAAGGGACATTAGAGTCCAGAGAAATGAGCAGGTTGCGCCCTTTCCCCCACTGCGACAAGTCCCCTAAAAGAAAAAGAAAAAAAAAAAAGAAAGTTAAGACAGGGATTCCCTTTTCTCCTTTTGGAGATTAAAAATTAATGTTTGCAGGCTAAAACAACTGCCATTATGGTTAATGTAGTGGTTTTACATTCATATCAAACATTGGTTGTTTTCTGCCACATTCTCCTGTTGCTTCCGTTATCTTAGTGAACAAAGATTAATGCACACTTCACAATAAACTCTAGTCTGCACTCTATAACAATTGCATACAACCTAAAATTATATAAGCATATAGTCCTTTGAATAAAGGCTTAAGTGACGAGGTGGAAAGAACACTGGGTTACAGTTTTGACTCTGGTGTTAATTCACTCCTTGACCTTGGACCATTGTCTTTACCTCATTTCAAGAGATGGAGTTAGATTATATGATTTTTCAGTTTTAATATTCTGATTCTGATGTAGAGATCAGCTATCTAAAGGTGGGACTAATCCCAGTTATTAATAAACAAACATAGTCAATGATGAAATTTACAGATGAATCTCTTTTTCTTGTTCCCAGTGGGACTTTAGCCACTTTGTAGAGAAATGTTTCACATCGATCTGTTGCATGTGATTGGGCTGGAAGAGGGCCAAACTGAACTCCTGAGGACCCTGAGATATACAGTATTTAAAAGGAACTTAGGGTTGATGGGGGTGGGAGGGAGGGGAAAGTGGGTGATGGGCCTTGAGGAGGGCACCTGTTGGGATGAGCACTGGGTGTTGTGGAAACCAATCTGACAATAAATTTCATGTTAAAAAAATAAAATAAAAGGAGATGAAATGTTACCACTGCTGCTTTTCTCACAACTGTACACTAGTTTTAAGAATGTTGCCAGAGTATTTTACCAAATAGATTACTACCGATTTGTTCCTCATTTCAAAACATCAAAATTTGTAATGAATATGTAATTTGTGTGAAAATGAATAAACCCCATATACTTGCGATTTTACAAATTTTTCCACAACACCACTCCCTGTATTCCAGTCCTCAGAATAATTATACTCCATGTATGCGTTTATTACAATGCTCTTTTCTATGAAGGCATAGTCCAGATACCTAATACTTTGTTATTCTGCCCTTTTCTTGAACTCATGCACTTGACTGATACAAGCTGAGAGTTACATGCCTGCTAGTGGGTCACTATGGCGAGGAAAGGGCTGTCGCACACTTTCTTGAGTAGGATAAAGAGAGTGTGGACATTTGCTGTTGTTCTCTATATGAAATAACAGTAAGTCGTGTGTGAGCATGATAAAGGAGTGACTGGTGCACAGTTCATTGACTTGGGCTTCATAATTACCCAATCACTTTTACCTTACTTACGAAGGTTTAGAATTCAAATTTAGTGGGGCTGTAAATATTATTATAAAGGAGTAAAAGTGATATTAACCAAGTTTTGAGTTAAGTAGAGCAAGTTGCCCAAAGTGAGGTGCTAATTTATCTTTTAGAAGAGTCTCATTTGACTGTGAGAAGGTGAGGTTGAGTGTCTAGATTAGGAATTGAAGCATGTCAACAGAATTTGACAACATTCCCCAAGGTCAAGAGGTCTTTTATTATAGAGGATACAGTGAATTGATTCCATAAAGTTGTTTAAACTAGGTGAACCATACAAATGTAAAAGTAAAGGGAAAGCACAAATAGAGCTACTCAAGCTAGATTAGGTGTTAGGTATCCAAAACCCATATGGCATATGAATAACTTCTAGACCATCATATATGACAAGACATGTACCATTGACAGATTTGGTTTATGATCTTCTATATGCACTCTCCTTGCTTGTTCTCAAGATGGCTGATTGAAATAGAGAAAAGTTTAGGGAAACTTTGGAAGACATGTGTTGAATATAGCAAAGCTTCCATCAGCCTGTATTATTGGATGGTGGCATAAAGACTTCCTTGACAATCTATTCATTTGTACCATATTGTTACATGGACAGTAGATAATCCCTTATTGGTTGACACTATTTGTTAAAGCAGTTAGCTTTACCCTAATGAATACAAAGACTGAATAAAATATAAAATCTATCACAGTCACTCAAACATTTGTCAGAGTCATAAATGCCTCTGAGAATCTTTTGAAAGTTCTGGAGACTTCCTCCTTAGAAATGCTTACATTCAGCATATATGTAGCATTTAAAAAATAATTTTTTGAACCTCATGAAGTGCACACATGGATGTTAAAGTTGTCCAGTCTAAATAATCTTAAAGTTCAAACATGAAGCACATGATCACTGAGGATCATATGATAGGTCAGTTGGCATAAGATATTTTGGATTAGGTGTTGGACATTTTTATCATCAAAGGATATAGGTCTGGAGCACTCAAATTGCAAGGAGTTTATTTAGTTTCCAGGCAGGATACCCAGCCACTGGTGGTAGAGCTTGGAGAGCTCTAGGCTCAATGAACAACTTTTGGAGTTATAAAATAAAAAGACTATAATCTATTACCCTTTTTGACTATAATTTATCACTCAGTGAAGAGTATACATTATAAGTAGGTTTTTGTCAATTGAGTATTTTGGTTGCAAGGGAGAAATGCACATAAAAGTGAACTAAAGTCCTGAGGGTTGATAGTAAGGATATAGATGGTATTAGGGGAGATTGGAATCTCAGAAATGGCAGCAGGTCTTATGATGTTATGTGTTAGAAATTGGTTCTGAATTCAGGATAGCTGAGAACAAGTCTTTTTGCAGAAGTGGTTTTTTTCCCCCAGCTCTGTAAAACTATGATCCATCATTATGTCCCTCCCTTATTCTCCATTTGTCTTTTGGCTTCAATATAATTCTCTTCCTTCTACTAATGTAATTCTTCTGGTGATGGTGAAGCAAAAGAATTGGTTCAGCTACTTATTTATAATCACACATTCTAGATATCTTTTCATACTAGGCCATCATATAGGTTATTGTGCTGTTGAAATGTTGATTGTACTTAAGTTTGGTACTCACTATGGTGGTACAAGTATCTGAAACTTTGGAGAGGAAGAGATAGCATCATATAAACCAGAACTTGCCCTCCAGGGCTTAAAGAAGAACCTACAGAGACTTCTCTCAGTAGAAACTAGGAATGGAGACGCTTCCTAAAGATTAGAAGATAATGTGGTTATGCTTGGTATTACAATTTTCCACTATAGCCATTAACTTGCTAGTAAACCAACTCTCTGGGAAAAAAAAGAGAGACAGAGAGTTCTGATTTGTAGTACTTGCCAATTTCCCTGGTGTAAATACTCTGATCATGGCCAATTCCAGCTACCTATGATTTTATTTTTTTAAATTTTTTTAATGTTTATTCAGTTTTGAGAAAGAGAGAGAGAGAGGCAGCAGGGGAAGGGCAAAGGAGGGACACACAGAATCTGAAGCAGGCTCCAGGCTCTCAGCTGCCCGCAAAAAGCAACGTGGGGTTTGAACCCACGAACCATGATATCATGACCTGAGCCGAAGTCAGACGCTTAACCAACTGAGCCACCCAGGCACCCCTGGCTACCTATGATTTTAACACTAGCTTTAAAAAAATTCTTAAGTATTTAACAATTGGCTCTTGTGAGTGTTGATACAATACTAACAATAACACTGAACCTATAAATTAGTTTAAAAAAAAAAGAAAATGAAAAGAAAAAATTAAATATCACTTATGCCAAGATAAGACTCCCAGTGACCAAAGATGAGACTAAAACACAGGGAGGTTTTTCAAAAATAAACTAAATTTTAGTTCTTGGTTTGAATTGTTTGAAGAATGGTAAGAGTAGAGCCACACTAGTAGTGACTTGGATGGTCATTTCCAATATTCTGCTTAGCTCATATTAAAATGCATAGCTCTGATAGTTTTGAAAAACTAAATGCTTCTAAATGTTAAAGCAGGTCTTAAATAAGTGAATGGATTTGCTTAGGAAGCAGATGCTACCATTTCATATAAGCCCAGACAAAAGTCTTGGCCCTTTGTCCTTGGGAATTGCAATGTCTGCAACAAGATCCCTGTTACCTTTCCTGCAATACCAAGTGTTCTCCAATGAAAGGATGTTGGAGGGAGCTGTAATTAGACTCGACAGGAGTTTAATGTATTGACGACCTAACACTGATTTGATTTTATATTTGCATTGATGATATACACTTATACTTGATTTCCCTAACTGAATCTGACACCTTTATTGGAATATTTGCAGAATAGAAAGGAATGGCTTACATGGAATATGACAGCATAGTTCAGACCAGATGGAGGCTTTCTACACTGATGTGATATGGCATCTGAGGAGCTGGTAACTGCTAGACTCAATCTCACCATTAACTGAACAGGAAAGTGTTGCATTCTTGAGATGAGCCAGTCTGACCCCATGCACAATCCTGTCTTCATTCATGACATATCTGGGGCCAGGTGGTACACACAGAACCTGTTATCTCAAGCCACACGTTAACATAAACTAGAAAAAAATGAATGGGGGGGGGGAATCATGCTATGAGATGAGAGTAGAGTCACAGAGATGATGATGACTCAAGGAAGGAATGATAGGGCCTGGTGTAGACAAAGGCAAACATTCCATTCCATGCTTTTGTGAATTCATTGTAAGCACAAAGGATAATCAACTTTTCCTCAGAAATGTCCTCCCTTTTTTTGTTCAGCCATAGAAAATCCAAAGTGAAGGAAGCCAGATCAATACCTTTTTCTTTTACTCTCAGTATATTGTTTTGGTTTTCTTGGCACCTTTCCTATCTTTATTGTTTGAGCTGGTTGAGCTTGGGTTTCTCTAACTTTCAGGCTAAGACATCCTGATATAGGAATCAACTGCCATACTATATTTAAAGAAGGTTTGTTATAATAGGTAATTCTTGAGCTAGCAGTTCATATACAAGTATAATATGTGAATGTGTTGGGCATTTAGAGAGATTTTCTGAGGGGTAGAGGGCTTGCAGAATATCATTATCAGTTAAGAGGGAGAAAACGTATAAGCTGGTGAGGGTAGGTTTTTTTTTTTTTTTTTTTTTTCCCAGCAAGGCCTTGTTTGGAGATGAGGGCAGAGTGCCTAACAGTTGTGGTTCCTTTGGTAATTTATAACCTAAGTAATACTTAACTGCCCCTCTAAGACTTATTGCTAGAAGTTCCTGTATCCTGACACGTACCATCCGCAGGACCATGTCTTTTGGTGAGTCACTGCCTTGTGGCCAGTAATTATAGTCCCTCTAAAAACACCCAAGAAAAGTCTAACCTCTATAAAAGGATGAACCGTTCTCCAAGTTAAAGTCTGGTGCCAAAGATTATCCGGGTATAAGTATATAAATCATCAGGAATATTTCTTTTTAAAAAATTTTAATGTTTCTTTATTTTTGAGGGGGGCAGGGGCAGAGAGAGAGGGAGACACAGAATCTGAAGCAAGCTCCAGGCTCTAAGCTACCAGCATAGAGTCTGATGCAGGGCTCAAACTCACAAACCATGATATCATGACCTGAGCCGAAGTTGGATGCTTAACCAACTGAGCTACGTAGGCACCCCAGGAATATTTTTTAAAAATGTAGATTCCTCCCGGAATTCTTCTGTGGGCAGAAGCAGAGAACTCCTATTTTTAACAAGCAATCCAGATGGTTCTTAAGCTTACACCTACATTTCTAATCAATTAATTTGGATATTAATTTTCAGACTTGAGACATCATTAGCTGCACAAAGTCTTCCTCAAATCTTATTCCAGTGTGCTGATATTCATCATTGTTAGATCTATACATGGGCATCCTTTATAGGCATAACTATAAACTAGTCACTAAGGAAGAAGAAAAAGATCCTAGTACAGAAACCAGAAATAGAAAAATTCAGCAGTAAGAAATACCAGTAAAGGAAATATAAATATTTGTATAAGTGTGTGTATTATGATATTATTTAAATGAATGTGTCTGATCTTATAAACAGATTTGATAGTTATATTTTTCTATATTTCTATAGAAATAGAATTTCTATTTCTATATTTCTACATATTAACTACATAATGATATTTATAGAAGAAAGTTTGAAGGTCCGTGTGGAATCTGGGAAAGGAATTGAGGACAGGACTTGAAATGGGTGCTACAGAACAGAGTGATGTTAGTTAGCGTTTGGATGTCTAAATCTGAAAGTTCTGTGTTAACCATTTTTTTTAAATATTAAAGAAGAGTTTTGCACATTTCAATGTTAATATTTTTTTGAAATGTCCTTTAGAAGCATTTCTTTTTTTTTTTTTTTTTATTTTTTAATTTTTTACTTTTGGGACAGAGAGAGACAGAGCATGAACGGGGGAGGGGCAGAGAGAGAGGGAGATACAGAATCGGAAACAGACTCCAGGCTCCGAGCCATCAGCCCAGAGCCTGACGCGGGGCTCGAACTCACAGACCGCGAGATCGTGACCTGGCTGAAGTCGGGCGCTTAACCGACTGCGCCACCCAGGCGCCCCTAGAAGCATTTCTAAAGAATGAGTTTAATCTGACTTCCCATGGGGTTTATTACCATGTCTCAAATGCTTTCACACAGTCGATTATTGTTTTGCTTCACAATATTTTTGTTTAAATGCTTCAAAAGATCTTGTAGGCTCAATGCAAGAGCATGCATGCATGTTTATATACAGAAGAGCATTTTATTTCTCATGTTATAGATTTTAATTACATGTACTAACTCACTGGAGCTGCCATGCTGCTTTTATTTGTGGAAAACAGAAAGCGTCTTCTGAAGCAGGACTCAAGCCCTTTCTTTGCATTTGCATTGTCCTTGGACCTCAGATAGGATGACAGTCTTTTCTTAACCAAAAGGAACATAGGGAACTTTTATGTATTTAATGTTTCATGTTCATAGCTTACAAAACTGTTACTGAGACTGCAGTCTGGGTGTCTGGTGCTATGTAAGGGAAGTGAAGCAGTTATTATGGTCTGGCAGCATGGAAGGTACTGCTTTGGATTAAGTGTTTATTACCCAGAACATAAAGGATGTTGGCAAAGGTACTACTGGAGCCTGCACAAACTATTAAAGAGATTCTCAAGACCTTCTCGTCTGTCCATGTATATATTTTATGTAATTGTAGGTCAGCAGTGGGAGATAGAGTCCACAGTGAAAACAGTAATTTAGGGTCAGGCAGCATGGAGCTAAAATTCTTATTCCCTTTTATATGATATGTGACATTTGGTCAATTACTGAATCCCTCATGATCTCTGATTCCTCATTTAAAAAACAAGAATAAGTACAATTACATAGAAGACTGAAAATAAAATGAGTTGAAGTATGTGCCAGGGGAGAAAGTAATTCATAGGTGAGTATCTTTTGATATGATGGATTACATTGATTGGTTTTAAAATTTGAAACAAACTGGCATTTCTAGGATAAATGTCTATTGATCATGATGCATTATCCTTATATTGCTGAATTTGATTTGCTAATATTTTGTTAAGGATTTTTATCTATGTTCATAAAGAATATTGATCTGCTCTTTTCATATGATGTCTTTGTCTGCCTTGGTTATCAGTGTAATATATGTAATATAATATAATGTATGTATAAAATATATCACAATGTAATATCGGCTCCATAACATTTAGAAATATTCCTTATTTTTGTGTAAGTTTGGTCAGGATTGACATAATTTCTTCTTTAAAGGATAGAATTCACCAGTGAAGCTATCTAGACCTATATTTTTTGAGGGAAGATTTTAAATAACCAACTTTATGTATTTAATAAACAGTAATATTCAAATTATCCATTTTTCTCGAGTTAATATTAATAATTTTTGTCCTTCAAAGACTTTTTTGTAAAAGATTTTTTGGCATGAAATATTCATATTTCCCTATCTTTTTAGTATCTGTAGGCTCTGTATTGATATCCCTTTTTTCATTCCTAATATTAGTAATGTGTATTTCACTCATTTCTTCTTCTTTTAGGTAAAGATTTAGCTAAATAATATTGATTCTAGCTAAAGGCTTTTCAGTTTTAGGGATCCTTGAAAGATTTAGCTTCTGGTTTAGATCATTCTTTTGTTTAATTCTTTATCCTCTACGTTTTGGATTGGATAATTTCTTTTGATATATCTTCAAATTCACATATAATTTTTTTTCTGTCATTCAATCTTGCTGTTGAACTCAGCTAGTGAATTTTTACCTTTAGTTATTATATTTTTCAGCTTTGGAATTCCTACTTGTTTTTAAATTTTTCTTTTAATTTATTTTGAGATCTCCATGTGCTCACTTATTATTAACACATTTTCTTTTAATTCCTTGGGCAGATTTTCCTTTAAATTTGTAACATACATATTGTAATTTCTTTAATTTTTTGTGTATTTTATCCAGCATATGAACTCCTTTTTTTTTCTCTTCTGATTATGAGTCACATTTGTCAGTTTATTAGCATGTCTAATAATTTCAACCGAAAGCCAGATACTAGATAATTCATTGCAGTGACTCTTAATTCTATTTGTTCTTCTGGGGAGTTGCTGGTTTTATTTGTTTGTTTGTTCTAGGAGGTAATGAACTTTCCTGGTCCTCAAATGTGAAATCTATCTTCTCTGCAGTGTGTATCCACTGATGTCTCTGCTCATTCTTGTCTAGCCTTGGTCCCTAGGGGTCTACATTGTGCTTGTGTAGTTCACAAGTCAGCCAATGATTTAGACAGAGGCTGTGTTCAGACACCAAAAGCCAATAAATCTTTTTTTTTTAAAGTCAAAAAATCTTCTATCCTCTGCTCCTTGAGCTGTGGATTAAGGAATGCATTCAAAATGCAGCAATTTTTCAAATTTCTTCAAGGCTTTAATTTTCACTGGGCACTTTGTCCTTCTTGCATACATAGTTTAGAAGTCATTCAGGGATGTATTTAGAACTTATCTCAGTCTTTCTATGATGAATATCTTGATTCCAAACTCCTCCATTTTGGTTTCTAATTGTTGTGCTTTGCACCTTGAACCAAATTTCTACTTCTGGCAAGTAATATTGTGATTTTCATCCTCCAAGTTAGAGATGAAAACAAGCCATTGTAGAAAGACCAAAGATTCATCTTTCTTAATCAATGAAACAGCAGATTTGGATGAATAAACACTTTGATGAGTAAGCACTTCTCAAGTTGCTGCCTGTCTTTGGTCATTTCTAGTTCGTTCTGGAAGTGATTATTTTGAATAATTTCAGTCTATTTTGAACTCATTTTCTGTTACAGATAATTACCTGACTCTTTCATTATTCTATTGCCAGAAGTAGAGTTCTGATTTTTAGGATTTAATTTTATACATTTTTGAAGTAACTAGTTAGTGCCAGGCATATAGCAGGGACTTGATAAATGCTAACTCCTTTAATCCTATTATGAAGCTCCGAATATGGCTAGATGGTTTAAAAAAAAAAAAGATTATTTTAAGGTAAGAAATAGAGGTATAGCATTGCTATTTTGGAGATAGGTAATGGCAAGCTGTCTTCAAAAAATCCTTGGAGTTTTAAATAAGGAGACTGAAAACAGTTGGTTAAATACTTTCAAAATGATTACCGTACATGCTTATTGACCAAAGTTATTTGATGACACATCAGGGTCAAAAATTCTAGGGAATAGAACGAAATATGGCCCTTTGTAGCAATGTGGATGGAACTGGAGAGTGTGATGCTAAGTGAAATAAGCCATACAGAGAAAGACAGATACCATATGGTTTCACTCTTATGTGGATCCTGAGAAACTTAACAGAAACCCATGGAGGAGGGGAAGGAAAAAAAAAAGAGGTTAGAGTGGGAGAGAGCCAAAGCATAAGAGACTCTTAAAAACTGAGAACAAACTGAGGGTTGATGGGGGATGGGAGGGAGGGGAGGGTGGGTGATGGGTATTGAGGAGGGCACCTTTTGGGATGAGCACTGGGTGTTGTATGGAAACCAATTTGACAATAAATTTCATATATTGAAAAAAAAATTCTAGGGAATTTCTCTATCATTTCATATATCGTATTCTTTGACCAACTTTACATAATTTATGAAGTGGAGCTTAGTCACTTATTTTGAACATTATGTCTTGCTCCTGAGAATGAAGTTGTGCTAAATTTCAGTGGATCTTCATTTGTGTAAGCAAGCTTTAAGAGACCTTGTTTCTGAAAGCTCTGAGTCTCTGAAACACTTTCTGCTGGTCTTATACAATACTTATCATTCAATAAGATAGCATTGAGGCATCCTTAGGAACAAATTATCTATACAAAGAACCTTAAGATACTTAAGACAGAAATGTCAACAAAGAAATATAAGTTGAAGATATGAATTAACAAAAGTCATTAAAACTAGAAGGAGGAAGAGGAGGAGGAGGAGGAGGGTAAGGAGGAGAAGGGAAGAAGAAGAAGAAGAAGAAGAAGAACAAGAACAAGAACAAGAACAAGAAGAGAAGAAGAAGAAGAAGAAGAAGGAGGAGAAGAAAGAAGAAGAAGGAGAAGGAGGAGGAGGAGGGAGAGGAGGAGGAGGAGGAGAAAGCAGCTCATATTATTGCCTGGAATGGCTGCTGAGAGTTAGTTCAAAGTCTACCTATAAAATTTAGAAACTTACACAGTTGAAGATGATTCTTCAGAATCATCTGCCCTTAACAACTTTTTTTTAGTGTTTATTTATTACCCTTAGCAACTTTTTTAGTGGTAGAGAGCAAAATTAATATACAAGATAACCTACATAAATAGTTAAACTTCAAAGAAATGTAAATACTGGTTAAAAGTCACATGGAGTGGTCAAACTTTACACTCTGCCATCTGTTTTCTAGTTGGACTTTATTTGCATCACTCTTGATATGGTATTATTAACCATTTAATTTTTTTAACTTTTTAAATATATTTAGTCATGTCAATGACTTATTCAATTTATTAGAAATATATGCCTTAAGTAAACTTTGAAATCAAGCAGAAAGTGGACAGAGAGAGAGAGAGAGGAGAGAAAGAGAGACAAACAAAACAAAAAACAGAGAATGAAGAAACAAATGAACATTGGAGAAAAAAAGAGAAAGAGAGGCAAACCATAAAATAGACTCTTGGCCAAAGAAAACAAACAGGGATGATGAAGGGGAGGTGGATGGGGGAATGGGTTAAATGGGTGATGGGTATTAAGGAGGGCACTTGTAATGAGCACTGGGTGTTGTATGTAAGTGATGACTCACCAAATTCTGCACCTGAAATGAATACTACACTGTATTGTATGTTAACTAACTGAATTTTAAAAAAAACTTGAAATTACAACTTCCTTGCCACCCCCCCCCCGCCCCAAATAGAGAATTATCAATGGGGAGGAGAGAGAAGATGATCGGAATATGAACAAGGTTAGTATTTTTTAAACATTTTTTTACCTAGAAAAAATTGTAAAGAAATAATTTATTTCCTATGTAAAGTAAGAAAAAAAAAACTATTCTTAATCAAAATCTATTAGGGACGCCTGGGTGACTCAGTTGGTTAAGCGTCCAATTTGGCCCAATCGTGATCTCATAGTTTGTGAATTTGAGCCCCATATGGGGCTGTGCGCTGTCTGCACAGAGCCCACCTCATGTGCTCTGTCCCTCTCTGTCTCTGCACCTTCCCCACACTCTTTCTCTCTCTCAAAAATAAATAAACATTTAAAAATGTCTACTAAAAATAATACCTTCCAAAATGTGTTATTTATTATTTTGCAGCATTTTACTTCTGTGTTAGTTCAAACAGATATGGTAAGATGAGATAGAGAAGGTATTAAGGAAAAGAAAAGTAATAACTATTTGTGTCATTGATCTGATAATATTGTCATAATTAAAGATATTCTTATTACTTTTTATAGTTCTTTCTTTTTTAATTTTTTGATGTTTATTTCTTTTTGAGAGACAGAGAGACCGAGCAGGAGTGGGGGAGGGGCAGAAAGAGAGAGAGGGAAACAGAATCTGAAGCAGGCTCCAGGCTCTGAGCTGTCAGCACAGAGCCCAGCGCGACGTAACCAACTGAGCCAACCAGGTGCCCCACTTTCTGTAGTTCTAATTAGTTCATTTCTGAACTTGCTTTCTCCATGATGTTCCTACCATATGTTTTTTAAGCATAATTTTGTGCACTTGCTGTTTGTTCTTATAATGATCTTTAACTGGTGTCTCCTGGGTGGCAAAGTTATTGGTGAAAAATATAATTCTGTGAAATTTGAGGTTTATTGTTTTAGTTTTTCATCTTTCCTGTTTTCCCAATGCCAATGTTAATGGTGTATTATAATGTTGTAAATATGCTGATCCAACTGTTCCAAAGTCTGGGAACTTGAGAAAGACAATTTATCTACATGTATTAAATAATCAAAATAAAATCAATTTGGCTAAGCTTTTTGTTTGTTCCACTCAAGAAACACGATTTTGAAAACAAAATAAGTGTATTTGCATTGTCGTTTAGCATGCTTGTTAAGAGCTTATTGTTTGAAAAAAATCATAAAAGTCATTTTATGAAAACAGAATTCTCCATAAACATATTAAACATAAATATCTTATTTTGAATATGTATGTGATTTTCTTACAAGTAGTATATGACAGAGCACAAGTAACAAAGACAGGTTTAAGAAAATAAAGAAAATCAGGAGATTTTCATTTCTTTTCATTTTCTGGAATTTGCTCCATGAAACCAGAATTTAGAAACATGAAATATAAGATAGAACTTTTTACTTAAAGGTTTCGAATGCTTTTTGAATGTGTCTCTTTTTATCTCTTACAATGAATGAAACCTTGTACCTTCTTGAATTTGGCACTTGAGGAGTTATACAGTTTGGAGTCAGAAAATGTGCATTTTGAGGTGTAAGGCAATAGGAGATGAGTAAATGAGATATAAATGTGCTTGAGAAACCAAATCACTCTAGGGACTCTTATACAAATCTTGAAAATATATAATTTTCCTCCTATATACACATTAAGGAACATCTTCAAATCTAATATCATATCTATGTCAAAAATGTGCCTTTAGTGGAGAAAAGATGCTTTAATTAGATGTGTTATTACTCTATATTTACTTTTTCTTTTCCCTCACCATATTCTAAGTGGAATTGAAATTGCACCGCCTAATGTTGAAAATTTAAATATATATAGCTTTAACATTTAAAATGCAGCAAAAGGGTCTTAAAATTTCTTGGTTGCCACTCGGTCACTAACATGTAAATTATTGTCTTAGTTAAAATACCATGTAATGAAACATTTTTCAACGTACATTTTTAAGTCTGGGGGAAGATAATTAAAATGATCAATTAAGTTTGTGTTTCAGTTTCCAGTTGCCTGGAGAAGATCTTTTAAAAGCTGTCACATTCCCCCTCCCCACCAGCCACATACACTTTCTCTCTTAATCTTGTAAAAGCTAAATAAAAGAAACAGAATTGAGAGATAAGATCAAATGTTTTCAATGCTTAACCTATAAAAACAAACAAGAGCTATTGATGACTTTGTCTATGGTATTGAAGACTAGATTGAATCGAACAGTGGTTTACTGCTTGACAGGCAGAGTAATGACCAAACACAAATGGGAGGTTTCTTGGTGTAAATTACCCAGTTTAGACTCTAGGTGTCAACTCTCACTAGTTCTGAAACTGCCTTTAATCTCTGGTTTGGATGCAAATTCAGTTGGAGGCAATTTCTGAAAACTTGCTCCCTTAGTCCTACTACTTGTTAGCTCTTCACCAGCCACATTTGTGCTAGCTTTCCTGGGCTGGTTTTGGTACATTTCCAACCACCCTCATTCTGACTTGGCCATATTCAATCAGAGACAAAAGGCCTTCAAACAATAGGACTATCTTATTTTCTTCCTCATGACTAATAATAATTAATAATGATTGAACACTTAGTCATGCCAGACACTGAGCTGGGACTACAAAAGCTTTGTCTTTATCCTCATGACACCCCCATGGTGTAGCCATATTTACTATTGATGAGGAAACTGAGACCTGATACTTGCTAGAAAGTCACCCAAGGGGTAAATTTGTCTGAATCCTAGACCGATGCCATTAGTTGCCAATCCCTACTGCCTCTATCATGTCTGTAGTATCAGGAAATGAGTTCTTCCATTCTATGTGAGAATAAAACAATTTAGTATATTCTACTCATGGCTTTTCAGAGTGTCTTATTCCAGTTACAGACTCTCCAGCATACAGACACATCTAACCCATTTTATCACCACATTTCTCTGTCATTTGGTGAATCATCAACTTCCTCTTCCTTACAACTTCCTTCACTTCAAAGCCCCAACTTTTTGTTCAGAAACTCTCTGCAAAATAGTTAACTCCAGATTTTCCCCCCTGCAAATCCATTTTTTTCTCAAGCCTGCCTAGTCTGACATTGCCTTTCTTTGCTTCTTATCCTTGGGCTGTTTTATACCTAGAGACTAAAGATCAAAGTTACAGACTCTTCCTTGATCTTCCTCTGTAGGGTTTCTGTTTCAGCCTGTGTAGGATTATTGGTGAAAGAAAAATGGACAGTTACTTAAAGATATTTAAGGCCACTGATGAAAAGAAAAGGAGAGAGACTTGAATACTATAGTACCAAGCTTAGTGAGCAATTATCCATCACAGACTTTTAATAGTAAAGAAGTGACAAAAGACCACATAATCTTAGCTCCCTTATTTTATGGATGATGAATCTGGAGTCCACAGTGGTAACTAACTTGTCTAAAATTTCTGGGTAGTTAATGCTAGTTAGTGGCAAAATCTGGGATTAGTCTCCTACATTCAAATATATATATAATATATATATATTATATATATTATAAATATAAATATATTATATATATAAAGTAACACACTGCTTTCTTATTTCCATTGATTTGGTAGCATTTATTCATCTGTCATATATCTATCTATCTGTCTATCATCTATCTATATATCTATCTATCCATCCATCCATTGACCCACCCATCCAGTGTGTAACTATAAATAAGGGCATGTTTACCAAGGACATGCTATGTTCAAGGTAATGCACTAGAAGCTTGTAAGAGTCACAGTTATAAGTATAACATGATCTTTATTCTGAATGACCTGGCATCACCA
Source organism: Lynx canadensis (assembly GCF_007474595.2). Classification (NCBI taxonomy): domain Eukaryota; kingdom Metazoa; phylum Chordata; class Mammalia; order Carnivora; family Felidae; genus Lynx; species Lynx canadensis. The sequence goes on from NC_044308.2 coordinate 125,796,305, forward strand.
TATGACCCAAGACACAGACACATATGAGTAACCATATCGCAAATCTTGATATATTCATTCGCTGTGTGGGTCAATAAGCAACTTCATTGATGTGAGAAAAAAATGAAACATTTATTTTGCATAGCACAAGGTTTGTGACTAATTGTTCATCTAGTTTATGAAGTCTAGAGATAGGAAAATGTAGATGAATACTAATGGGTTCTCATGAACTCAGGCAAGGATATGTGTACTCAAAGTGATGACCAGGAGATAGAAGTTTTGTTTTTTTCTTCTTGTTCGTTTTTGCTTATAAACCATGACCTGGGTGGAGATAAAAGATAGGATACTAAGAGAAAAAGTGGCTCACAAAGCCAGAAATGTTTATTCCTTGGGATATGCAGTGAAAGAATGTCTTCAACATCATGACAATTCAGAGTTTCTGGCACCATTGTTTTTGAGTGTATTGTAGCAGAATTATTATTTTCAAGTCTTTCTGGAAGTTGGGATAAGGGCTACGTTCATTGGATTATGTGAATCTACAACCTATTAGTAATTGAATATTTATTAGAAATAGTTGAAATAGATTACTAAGAGACTCATACTGTAAAAACTTATAAGGATGTGGCTTGGTATCAGTCTCTTAGTGGTTATACATTAACATGATAGTTGACTTCATCAAGGTGGTATGAACTATTTGAATATTATATTGATCCAATGATGTGACTGTTTGACCACGTAGCATGATCTGTTGTTACAAAATGAGTGATTTAAAGATTTTTCTTAGAGTCTGTATTTTTGTTTTTCATCAATATATGTTTTAATTAAAAAAATTTTAATGTTTATTTTATTTTTGAGAGAGAGAGACAGTGCAAGCAGGGGAGAGACAGAGAGAGAGGGAGACAGAATATGAAGCAGGCTCCAGGCTCTGAGCTGTGACCTGTTGGCACAGAGCCTGACACAAGTCTCAAACCCACGAACCGTGAGATCATGACCTGAGCCACAGAAGTCAGACACTTAACTGAGCCACCCAGGCATGCCTCTTTCATCAATTTAAATGAGATCAAAACTAGTTGAAAAGTTTAAGAGGCAGTGACTTAGCATGTCTACTTTAAGGAACATTTTGAGATGTGAGGAAATATCTGGTTAGTTTAATTGACTATTTTATATGTTTATGAGAGAACGATAGACAAAGAACATAATCTCCTTTCAACTTTCTCAGTTGTCCTAAATATATTACTATATTAAGGACCTGTTCTATAGAAATTCCAGATTTCACCTAATCTAGGAGTTATATATATTTGTGGTTCTGGACACTTAAAAATGTGATAAAAGGCTAAGGATCTGTTACTCCCATCATAATGTACAGAAGACAACCCACTTAGGTCTCAAGGTGTTTGAAATGTTAAGTTTGTCCCCGTGTAAGAACTTCTAACAGAGTTTTTTAAGAATCCTTTCACCCAGGACAAACAGTTGCACCTATACTGAAGGAAACGGAAAAACAAATATGCTGTCCTAACTTTTTTAAAAGTTTTTTCTTTTAAGAAAAGAGCCCAAAATGGCAGATGATAAGTGAGTAGGGCTGATTTGATTAAAAGCCAATTAAATATTATAAATTTAATAATTATTTCTCATATACATGATTGCATTAATAATCTATTCTTATTCTGAGAGAGTAAACTCCAAATCTTAGTGACTTAATAGGACTGAATTTACATGGTGTTTAAACTGTACAAGATAAGAAAGCTTTACTCAGAGGTCCAAGGGGATGGCAATTTGCTCTCTTACAGTTACAGCATTTCACCTGGATACACACCTTCCTGGCTCACTGCTGTGAGGAAAGAGAAACTAGAGAATTGCACATAGATTTCTTTCACTATCTCAGCCAAGAGGTGACAAACACCACTTCCAATCACATTTTACTGGGTATAAATACTCACATGAGCAGCCACAAATGCATGGGGCCAGGGAAGTGTAATCCTCCAGTGTGGCCAGAAGGAGAGAGTAACTGGATATGGTTATACATTAGAAGTCCCTAGTAGTGGTGCAAGAAGCGAAAAGGGACACTGTTCCCTCTCTCCAGATATCTACCCAAAAGGATAAAATGAGTATACCTAAAAGGATACTATCAGGGCAATACAGTTTAGGATTATAAGAACAACAAGAACAACAACAAATTGTAGAGTGAGAATATATTCTAGGAGAAGCCGCAGAAGGAATCTAGTTGAATATTGTTGAGGAAAATTAAACCGTGTCAGTGAAGTTGGCACTTTCGGTTGATGAGCAAAGCTGTTACTGATGGACCTTGACATCTCAAATCACAGGAAACTCTTTTCTGGGGCCATCTTTGAATTGGTCATGTTACAGTTGAGGCTTTTCCTGTTGTTGTGCTTTAGGTGTCAGGCTTTGAGAGCGTTGAGAATTACAATGCCAAAGATGGCAAGCTATTTCGTTCTTATTTTTTTTCTGGGGCTGTTAATTTATTAAAACAGTGTTCTGACATAATACATGATGCCTGAAAGAAGTATCACTGCATTGAAATTCAGCAATATGCTGTAAATTTGTAATTTTTGCTATTCCAACTGTTTTAGCATCAGACTTTCTAATGAGTCCAATGAATAACAAATAAGTGCCGAAAAAGAATAATGTCTACCATTTAAAGAATAATCCACTATATTTATTCTAGTTCCCTTCCCTGGCAGGAAGAAAGGTCTCCCCAGACTGCACACATATGTGTATTCTTGCAGCGATCGGTAGGTACAAATACTTCTCATTGATCTAGGAATTAGGCATCTGGCAGTTCGGCCTTCTTGAATATACATATTAAGGGTGCAAAAATGAGCTCCAAGTGGTGAGAAAATTTGTTACCACAAAGCTTGAATACTATTTGATGGCCATGATATAGAGCGACTGTTAGGCTTTCTCCTATAATCCTAGGTATTTGATAGAAGTAAACCTTCAAGCTTGACTGGTCTTTTCTACTATTTGCATCAAATAGATACCCAAGATAGAAATTAAAGTCTGGGAGAAAATGACACTAAGACCAACATAGTGACAAACAGGACAGAGAATGGAGTTCTGGTTAATTGCCAGAAAAGTCTATTGGTGACTTTTAAAGTAAACAGTAAAAGTTCAACTTAAACCAGATAAAACAATTTATTGAATTATGCAACTAGGAAAACACCAGTGGTATGGTGGCCACCAGTCACAGTGCAATCAGGATGTCAATTCTAGAATCCTTTTAGCTTCATAACCCTGTGTTTGGTTTTATCCTTAGGCTGGCTTTTCATAGCTCAGAAATATGGTGCCAGCGGGGCGCCTGGGTGGCGCAGTCGGTTAAGCGTCCGACTTCAGCCAGGTCACGATCTCGCGGTCCGTGAGTTCGAGCCCCGCGTCGGGCTCTGGGCTGATGGCTCAGAGCCTGGAGCCTGTTTCCGATTCTGTGTCTCCCTCTCTCTCTCTCTGCCCCTCCCCCGTTCATGCTCTGTCTCTCTCTGTCCCAAAAAATAAATAAATGTTGAAAAAAAAAATAAATAAAAAAAAGAAATATGGTGCCAGCAATGTACTTTCAAATTCACATTTGGTGCATATAGCTTCTCCCCCTGCCCCCCCCCCCCCGATTTTGCCATGTGTGAACCAATCAATTTCTTCTGTTGGAATAGTGTGTTAAGTCCTGACAGTGTCATGCGTGAAACAATGATTGTGGCAAAAGAATGGGATTATCCCTCTGGAACTGTGAGAAAGGTCAAAGACAGCCTCCCACTCCAAACGCCATGACTGCTCTTCAAAAGAGGTGTTAGAATAATGTTGGGGAGAAAATCACAATATCAACAATGAAGGCAAGTATGCAAGTATAAAAAATAGACCTAAAAAATGATGAAACATGGTAGTGTGGCCATTTAGTCTAGAGAAAAATCTGTTCTTTTCAATAGCTTGTTATTTAATATAGCAGCATATAAAAATTAACACTTGTAGTTAAGGTCTGAGACAACAATGGAATGTGAACTTATATTCTGTATATTCTTTTTAGAGACTCTGTATTCTTCTGGTGTTAAGAGTAAGTTTGACAAGATATGGCAAGATATAGGAATGATTTTTTTTTAACTTTTCAACTACATATTTGAGTTCATTTATAAGGAAGAGAAATATGAGCAGTCTTTGAGGAGAGTCCTTACATACCTATGGAGAAAGGGTGCTGCATTTTCAGCAGGTCAGAGTATTGGACTTTTGTGCTGGGAGATTCTTCCTGAGGGGGCTGACTGGAGCACTACAGTGATGATGCATCATGTTTCTGTATATCCACGTGGCCCTCCCATCACTGAAAAACAGCCATCTTAATGAGACAAAGCTTCAGTTCACTGTTCACTATAAACTTTACTCTTTTTGAAAAAGAGAAGACTTCATTAGATATCTTTTTGTCTTACATAACAAAGGCCAGGTCAGTTTGGCCTTGGGTTAACATTCCTGCAGATATGAAAAGAACACCAGAATGCCACTGTTAACAGTGTCAGTCAGGGTCTTCCTAGGAAACAGATGGTGCCCTCTAATTGATTAATTTGCAGGGAGTTTAACGTAACTATTCACAAAGCTATGGTTAGCATACCGGAAACCCACAAGGATGGTGAACTCACCCCAGAGCTGAGAACAGCAGTGATGATTCACACCTCTAGGACTGAAAAGACAAGTGGAGGGAACAGTTACCTGGAGGAGAAGACCTCTTAACTGGACTGTGACCTTTGTTCCAGAGATCTGGCAAGCTTATTGTGAGCTCCTAGAAAGGCGACCAAGGGAATCAACACACAACCTCATGCTCCTCCCTCCCATACACTGCTTCTGCCAATGACTTGCATTGCTGATTCCTACCAAAATTCTGAGGAGAGGAAAGCATGAGTGAGCATACTTCACACAGAACATGGAAACTACTATTGCTTATTTAGAGGAAAAAAAAGAGCCTAAAACTTAAGGACAAAAGTAAATTATTGAAAATAATGCCTATGGGGGAATGAGTGGAACTGGAATTAAAGGGGTAAAGATGGTAATGAGAGGTCATTCCTTATACAGTTTTTTTTCAACCTTTTTTTAAAAGTCTATTTATTTTGACAGAGAGAGAGAGAGAGACTGTGCAGGGGAAGGGGCAGAGAGAGAGAGAGGGAGAGAGAGAATCCCAAGCAGGCACTGCGCTGTCAGCACAGAGCCTTATGTGGGGCTTGAACTCAGAAACTGTGAGATCATGACCTGAGCTGAAACGAAGAGTCAGACATTTAACCGACTGAGCCACCCCAGGCGCCTAAGTGCAGGGACTATATTATACAGAGGTTTGCACTCTTAGGGATTTTCTATTGTAGAAGGATGGATATAATAGTTACCAATAAATTACTTTATAAGGTGGATTAAATAGATACTTTTAAGGAGACACAAGCTTCCTTTGAAATTCGAAGAAGGAGGAAGAAACAGTGATTTCCAATTAGAAGTTAGAGTGAGTGAACTGTGCCTTGAGTAATGAGAAATGTATAAATAAATTAAAATGAGAAAAGGTTTATACCAGCATTAGAGCACTGTGAGCAAAGATGGGGACAAAAGTAATGCTGTGCATTTTGAGAAGGCCCAGTTACCAACTGAATTCAAAACACATATAAAAGGCCAGGGTAACACTATGTTGAACATTTGAAACTAAAGAACATTATTTGTTAACTATACTCAAAAAGGAAAAAAAAAAAAATGGGGCAGCAGTATACTGCAGCATGGCTAGCTGGCCACAGACTTAGAAGTACGTATCTATGTCATAGTAAGAATTTCTTCCTGGATAGAATATTGAATGAAAAGTTAGAGTGCCCTTTGCTCATCCTGACCAAATACAAGGCAAAGAGCCCATGGAATTGCAGCCTCTGTCAGGGCTGCAGTGAACACTATCTTTCAGTACAAATGAGGATTTAGGGAGGCATGGTGCTATATCTACTCTTCTGTGGTTTTTTAAAAACTTATTTTATTATTATTTTTTTAATGCTTATTTATTTTTGAGAGAGAGAGAGAGAGAGAGAGAGAGAGAGAAAGCACAAGCATGGGAGGGACAGAGAGAGAGAGGGAGACACAGAATCTGAAGCAGGATCCAGGCTCCGAGCAGTCAGCACAGAGCCTGACACAGGGCTTGAACCCATAAGCTACAAGATCATAACCTAAGCCAAAGTTGGATGCTTAACTAACAGCCACCCAGGTGCCCCTATTTGTGTCTTTATCTAGTTATACTCTTTGCACTGCTTACGTTCTGATTAATAGTACACTGAAGTGAAAATAACCTCTATTTGAGTCAAGGTCATCATTTTCACCAACCTTTGTGGTCTGGCCTACTTCAATTATTATATGAGAGCCAGAGATAAAAAGATGCACATTAGACATGGTGTCTGATCCAGCTGCATTTTCTACTCATTGAAACTGCTGGCTTACCTAGTGTATTCTTATTTCTGTCTGCTAATCTCAATTCTTAGGGTTTTTAATATCAATTCTTAGGGTTTTTGTCCCCCTGTATACCAAATAATGTCTTTAAAAATTTTCAGGTTAGAAGACCAATAAAACAGAGGCACAAGTACACTTTTTATATTAATGAAAATATATATGTATCTATATTGCTGTCTTTCCTCAGGATAACACTGCTACACCCAGAGAGTTTGAGTGAGCTCTTCTCTTCTTACTCAAAAAAGAGTGGTTACCTGGTCTGGGGGTAGGAGTGGGGATTGGTTTTAAATAGGCATAAGAAAATACTTTGCAGTGAACAAAGAAAGGAAGGAAGGAAGGAAGAAGAAAGAAAAGAAAGAAAGAAAGAAAAGAAAGAAAGGAAAAGAAAGAAGGAAAGAAAGAAAAAAAGGAAAAGAAAAACACTTTGAAGTGATGGAAATATTGTTAAGACTGAATTGTAAGAGGAAGTTATGAGAGGACATGACCTCCAGTTGACCTGCAAGCTGGGCCAGGGCAATGAAAGCTCCTCGCCCCTCCCCTGTCCTTGAAATGTACATTCTGCTCACTTTTCCTGCAGCCCGCCGTTTTCCAGGATGCAGCCTCGAGAAAGCAAGTCTGCGTGGTGACTAAACCCGAGTACAGTCTCCGTATAAACCTCAGACTCTGGCGGGAGTGTGATGATTTGTGCATCTTGCAGGGACCAAGGCAAGCCTTGTACGTAAGTCCCCTTGCTTATTCAGCCTGCCACTTTGCAATCTGGAGTGGTTGGCCTCCTTCCTCCGCCTCTCCTTGCCCTCCGAGAAAGGGGCCGGTTTCAGAACTTCACCGCAGAAGCTCTGAATTTGCAAACCAACGGTGCTGATGATTGCACAACTATAAATTTACTAAAAATAATTCAACTGCACACATAAAATGGGTGAATTTTATAGTATGAAAGTGGTACCTTAATAAAGCTGTTAACTTTTTTAAATTCCAGGAATCCTAAAGTCATCTGAACCATCAGTTCAGTATTAAATATTGTTTCAGGGGCGCCTGGGTGACTCAGTCGGTTAAGCTTTGGACTTGGGCTCAGGTCATGATTTCACGGTTTGCAGGTTCCAGCCCCAAATGGGACTCTGTTCTGACAGTTCAGAGCCTGGAGCCTGCTTTGGATTCTGTGTCTCCCTCTCTCTCTCTGCCCCTCCCCAATTCATGCTCTGTCCTTCGCTCTCAAAAGTGAATAAACATTAGAAAAATTTTTAAATATTCTTTGTGTCTACTAATCAGAATTCCTAGTGGTTTAGCTAAGTATACAGAATCCCCAAGGTGGGATGTAGCTTAGCTCTCCACAGTGTCCTTACAGATGAAAAGGATAAACTCAAAGTGTAAACCAAGCAGGATTGGATTGAGGCTGTAGGACTTGACTGAGGCCTGAGTACTCCTAGAAAAATATGGTACCGTGTGAATTAGGCAATGCTTACTTGATTCCCATTGTCTGAGAGGACTTGTGTAAATTAAAATGAAATATCCCATCTAAGTTCAGCTTGCCTTGATGTATTCTTTGAGGGAAGATTTTAAACTATAAGTTTAATTTCTTTTAAAATGTGGTAGGGGTTCCTGGGTGGCTCAGTCAAGCATCTGGGGCTTGATTTCAGCTCGGGTCGTGATCTGCCTGTCCTTGTTCATGCGCTCTCTCTCTCCCTCTCTCTCAAAATAAATAAATAAACTTAAAAAATAAATAAAGTGTCATAAGTAAACTCAGGTTTTCTGGTTTTGTTTTGTTTCTAGTTTAGTTTTGGTATTTTGGTGTGTTGTATTTGACTAGGAATTTATCTTGTCTGCATTTAAAAGTTTTCAACAAAAAGCCATTTGTCATATTGCACTTTCTTTAAAATTGTTGCTGATTGTAGCTTTATGCTTCATTTAAAAATTATTTTTGATATTGATCCTTTGGATATTCTCTACTTTTTCTTGGTGAATATTGCCAGAAGTTCTATTAATATATAAAACAACCAACTTTGACTTCTACTGGGTGTCTCTTTTATCTTTGTTTTTATGTTCTTTAATTTTTGCTTGTTAGTTTCTTTTTCCTTCTACCCTTTTTTGAATTTCTTTGGCATTAATTCTCTAATTTTTGAATTTTGCTACTTAATAACTTTTCTAATCAAAACATTCCTTTAAATACTGTTTTAAGTGTGTCCCCTAAACTTTGTAATGGAGTGTAGGAATTGGTGCTTAGTTCTGAATACTTTGAAATTTTCTGTATCATTTGATCTTTGATTCTTGGTTATTAAAAATGTGATAGTTAATTTCCATTCTTATATTTGTGTTCTTAAGTTTATATTCTTTTAATTGATATTTCACTACATCATGGTAAGAGAACATAATTTGTGGTATACAGATTTTTGGAAATTGGTTGAGACTTGCTTTATGATATAGTAAATGTTTTCATGTTTATAGTGTAGTAAATTTTTTTAAGGTCATATTTTATAAATAGCATATGTGTACTTGAAGAAAACTGTACTCTATAATAATTGGAAGCGTGATTTTGTGTATGTATATATATATATATATATTCATTTAAATCAAGCTTTTAAATTGTATTGCTCAGTGTGTATATTTACTTGACTTACTTTTACTGCCTGCTTTATCTACTGATAGTTGAGAGACAAATTTAGAAAATTTTCACTATAATTATAGATTTTCCCACTTGTACCCATAATGCTATAGATTTTTCTACTTCATGTATTTTGAGGTCTCTCAATTTGTTACATATAAGTTTAGAACTTATATCTTCCTAATAAGATCAACCTTTTTATTATTATGTAATGGTTAGCCTAATTTATACTTTCTATCTTAAAATATTTTTGGTCCTACTTAAATATATCTACCACAACAGTATTTTTGCTGGTATTTGTTTAACATACTTTTTTCTATAATTTTGCTTCAGAATATTTCATGTTCTTATGAGTGTTCACTCTCCCTCTGTCTCTCTTTCCCACACAGACACACAACCCTCGTTTAAATATATAATCTAATCTGAAAAGTTTTACTCACTACCTCATAAGTTTAGTCCCTTAATATCTAATGTGATTTCTATTATATTTGAACCTCTTAATGCTATTTTAATTTGGATTTTCTGATTCTTTTCCTTTTCTTTTTTGTATTGTTGATTTCATCATTCTGTTTGTTTTCCTGATTATTTTTTTCTACTTTACTAAAGGAACAGTATCTTTTAGTGATTACCCTTGAAAATTTACCATATTAACTTTGAAACATTGAATGCAAATCAGTATTTAAGTCCCCACTCCAGAGTAATGCATGCTTCTAGGATTGTAACTGTGATCACTCCCTCTTACTAATCAGCAGGCCCTTATTTTCTCATACTTTATTTCTGTCATTTTTAAGCAAAAAAAAAAAAATAGACATCAATATTACTTTTGCAGTTTGTTCAGATTTATCTCGTCTCTCAATTTTATTGCTTACCATTCCTTCCTCCATTGCCCACCATATTTCTGAGGTCATTTTCTTTTTTAAAAAATTCCTTCAGTGAAGTTTTGTTGGTGACAAACTCAGTTTTATTTTGTTTTGTTTTGTTTTTTACCTGAAAATGATTTTATCTCTATCTCCATTCTTTTTTTTTTTTTTTTTTTTTTTTTTTTAAATTTTTTTTTTCAACGTTTTTTATTTATTTTTGGGACAGAGAGAGACAGAGCATGAACGGGGGAGGGGCAGAGAGAGAGGGAGATACAGAATCGGAAACAGGCTCCAGGCTCCAAGCCATCAGCCCAGAGCCTGACGCGGGGCTCGAACTCACGGACCGCGAGATCGTGACCTGGCTGAAGCCGGACGCTTAACCGACTGCGCCACCCAGGCGCCCTCTATCTCCATTCTTAAAATAGTTTTGCTAGATACTAAATTTTGAATTAGTAGTTTTATCTTTCATTATTTTCAGTGTATCATCATAGTTTTCTAACTTCTATTATTCCTGTTGAAAATTTAGTTGTTCTTTGTGAATGATTTGTCTTTTCTTTTGAATTACTCTTAAGAATTTATCCTTTCATTAACGTTTTGCTGTTTTAAAATTTTTCAAAAAATTTTAATGTTGATTTATTTTTGTGAGAGAGAGCACGTGAGAGTGGGGGTGGGCAGAGAAAGAGGGGACAGAGGATCTGAAGCTAGCCCTACACTGACAGCAGAGGGGCTTGAACTCACGAACCATGAGATCATGACCTGAACTGAAGTTGGATGCTCAACCGTCTGAGCCACCCGGGCAAACCAATGTTTTGCCATTTTATTATGATGAATTTATTTGTGGATTTCTTCTTATATATGCTTCTTGGTATATATGATGCATTTTAAATTGATGCATAATTGACATATATTAATTTCAGATGTACAACATAATAATTTGATATTTTTATATATTGAGAAATGATCACCACAATAAGTCTGCTTAAGATGTCACCATACATAGTTACAAAAAATTTTTTTTCTTGCAATGAGGACTTAAGATCTAGTCTCTTAGCAACTTGCAAATATGCAATACAGTGTTATTAATTACAGTCCTTATGCTATACATTATATCCCCATGACATTTTTTTTTATGACTGGAAGTTTCTACCTTTTAACCCCTTCATCCATTTTACCCACTTCCCAGCGCCCATGTCTGGTAACCACCAATCTTTTCTCTGTATCTATTAGCTTGGTTTTTGTTTTTTGTTTATTTTTGATTCCACATATGAGTGAAATTATGTGGTATTTGTCTTTCTCTGTCTGACTTATTCCACTTAGCAAAATGTCCTTGAGGTCCATCCATGTTGTTGCAAATGGCATGATTTCATTCATTTTTATGACTGATATATATATATCAGTATATATATATATATATATATATACCATATCTTCTTTATCCATTCTCTATCAATGGACACTTGAGTTATTTCCATATCTCAGCTATTATAAATAATGCTGCCATAAACATAGGGGTGCATATAAGTTTTGAATTAGTGTTTTTATTTTCTTTAGATAGTCAGAAGTGGAATTGTTGGATAATATGGTAGCTCTATTTTTAATTTTTTGAAGAATCAACAAGCTGTTTTCCATAGTGGTTCTACCAATTTACATTCCCATCAAAAGTGCACAGTGGTTCCCTTTTATTCACATCCTGGCCAACACTTGTTTTTCTTGTTTGTTTGATAATAGCCATTCTGACAGGTGATATCTCATTGTGGTTTTGATTTGCATTTCCCTGATGATATTGATATTGAGCATCTTTTCATGTACCTGTTGGCTCTCTGTATGTCTTTGGGAAAATGTTTGTTCAGATCCTCTGCCCATTCTTTAATTGCGTTGTATGTTGTTTGTTGTAGTTTTTGAGTTGTATGAGTTCTTTACATGCTTTGGATATTAAGTTCTTATCAGATATATGATCTGAAATATTTTCTTCCATTAGGTAGGTTACCTTTTCTTTTGTTGATGATTTCCTTTGTTGTGCAAAAGACTTTTGTTTTGATGTGGTCCCATTTGTTTATTTTTGTTTTTGTTTCCTTTGCTTTTGGAATCAGCTGTAAAAAATCACTGCCAAGACCAATGTCAAGATGCTTACCTCCTACATTTTTTTCTAAGAATTTTATGGTTTCAGGTCTAACATTAGGTCTTTAAGTTTTTTGGTGGAGTCTCAGGGTTTTCTGCAGATAATATTAAGTTATCTGCAACAGTAGCAGCTGTACTCCTTCTTTTTCAATTGGGATGCCTTTTATTTCTCTTTCTTTCTTAATTGCTGTGGCTACGACCTTCAGGACTATGTTGAATGAAAGTAGTGAGTGGACATCTTTGTCTTCTTCCTGACCTTAAAGTAAAGCTTTCAGCTTTTCACCACTGATTATGATGTTAGCTGTGGGCCTGGCATATATGGCCTCTATTATGTTGAGATATGTTCCTTCTATGACCATTTTGTTGAGAGTTTTTATAATAAATGGGTGTTAAATTTTGTCAAATAATTTTTCTGCATACAATTGAGATGATCATTTGATTTTTATTCTTCATTTTGTTAATGATGTGTATTACATTGATTGATTTGCAGATGTTGAACCTTCCTAGTCACCCTGGAATAATCCCACCTGATCATGGTGTATAATCCTTTTAATGTATTGCTGAATTCAGTTTGCTAATATTTTGTTGAGGATTTCTGCATCATCAGTGATATTGGCCTATAATTTTCTTTTCTTGTGGCATCCTTGTCTGATTTTAGTATCAGGGTGATTCTGGTCTCAAAAGATGAGGTTAGAATTTTTCTCTTATCTTCCATTTTTTAGAAGAGTTTGAGAAGAATTGGCATCAATACTTTGAATGTTTGACAGAATTCACCAGTGAAGATGTCTGGTCCTGGACTTGTGTTTGTTGAGAGGTTTTTGATTAATGAATCAATCAATTTTTTTCCCCAGTAATTGGTCTATTCAGATTTTCTATTTCTTCATGATTTGATCTTGAAGGTTATATTTTTCTAGGAATGTATCCATTTCTTCTAGGTTGTTAATTTTTTTGACATATACTTGTTCATTGTAGTGTCTTATGATCCTTTGTATTTCTGTTGTATCAGTTGTAATGTCTTCTTTTCATTTCTGATTTTATTTATTTGAGCCCTGCCTTTTTTTTTCATTTATCTTTTGATTTCTCACTGATAATTGGTTGATCAGCAGCATGCTATTTAATCTCCACATATTTGTAAATTTTTCAGTTTTCTTCATGTAATGGACTTCTAGTTTTATATCATGTGGTTAGAAAAATGACTGATATGATTTCAATCCTCTTAAAAATGTTAGGATTAGTTTTGTGGCTTAACATATGATCTATCCTGGAGAATGTTCTTTATGCACTTGATAAGAATGTGTATTCTGTTGCTTTTGGATGGAATGTTCTGCATATATCCATTAAGCCCATCTGGTCTAAAGTGTCATTAAAGGCTGACATTTCCTTACTGATTTACTGTCTGAATGATCTATCCATTGATGTAAATGGGGTACTGAAGTCTCTTGCTATTATTGTAGTGGAGTCTATTTCAACCTTTTGGTATGTTAATAATTTGCTTTATATATTTATGTGCTCCTATGTTGGCTGCATAAATCATTACAGTATTATATCCTTTTGTTGGATTGACCCTTTATTATTATGTAATGCCCTTCTCTCTTATTGGTCTTTGTTTTAAAGCCTATTTTGTCTCATATAAGTGTCCAAGCTATCCAAGCTTTCTTTTGGTTTCCATTTGCTTAGAATATCTTTTTCCATTCCTTCATTTTCAGTCTGTGTGGGTCCTTACATCTGAAGTGAGTCTTTTGTACGCAGCAAATAGATGGGTCTTGTTTTTTGTTTTGTTTTGTTTTGTTTTTTTTTTTTAATCCATTCAGCCTCTCTGTCTTAATTGGAGAATTTAGTGCATTTAAAGTTAAGGTAATTATTGATAGGTATGTACTTATTCTCGTTTTGTTAACTGTTTTCTGGCTGTTTTGTAGTTCCTGTCTGTTCCTTTCTTTTTCTCTTGCTCTTTTCTATTGGGGGGTTGATGACTTTCTTTAGTGGTGTGTTTATATTTCTTTCTCATTATCTTTTGTGTATCTACTATGGGTTTTTGCTTTGTGGTTACTATGAGGCTTATATATAACAACTTATATTTATAACAGTTCATTTGAAGTTGATAACAACTTAAGTTCCAACATATTCTAAATCTATAGTTTTACTCTGCCCCCCACCCATTTTATGATTTTAATATCAAATTTACTATCTTTTTATCTTATATTATGCTATACTTATATTGTTATATTGTGTTGTTTTTATTTGTAGATTCCAACTTTTTATCAGCTTTAGGTAATTCTCACCCTTTATCTATTCAGATATGGCCTAACTCTTATTTTTTCTTTTAAGTCTCTCATTTGGCATATTTTAAATTTATTTCTATTCTCAACATCCCTTAAACTTTCATATTTTCCATTTTCTCATATGTCTTTGCCTCAGTATGGGTAGATCTATTTTCTAGTTCACTAATTATTACTTTGGATATGACAAGTTTACTATACACATTAAGTTTTAACTTCAAATCATATTTTTTATTTCTAAAATTTTAGATTTTTCTGTAATATATTACTGGCCTCTTTTATTTGATTACATATGTCATAAATCATTAGGCCCCTGTAGCCTATATCTAATAATTTTAGGGTCTGAATCCCCTAGCCATCTGCATTTGTAGTTTTTGTTTGCTTGTTTGTTTGTTTGTTTGTTTGCATGTGCTGACTCTTTATCATAGTGTCTTGTTTGCTTGTGCACTTAAGAATACTTGATTCTGAGTTCACATTTTGCGAGTTTAAACTGAAAATGCCGAGGATCTAAATTGAGAATCTGTCCTTCAGAGAGGAATGATATTTGCTTTTGCTGGCAGCCAGAAGACACTACTGACTTTGATCACTGTAGTCCCCACCAATGGTCTTAACTTACTAGTAGAATCATAGTTCACCTTCTCCACTTATGCATGGCCCAAGGCCTAGTATTTGTATCAATATTTAATTGTTGGGCATCCTTGGTTTGTGTTATCTTTCCTGCTCTAGCTTGGATCCAGAATTCTTAATCACTCTCTTACTTTCTTTTTGCAGTGGATATTTCTCTTTCTACTAGATGAACAACAATTTAAGTATATATCTTATTCAGGAGATAAGTCTTTTATTTTACTTATTTATTTTTTAAAATTTATTTTGAGAAAGATACAGAGAGCAAGTGGGGAGGGGCAGAGACAGAAGGAGACAGAATCCCAAGAGGGCTCCACACTGTCAGTGCAGAGCCCAATGCCGGACTCGACCTCAATCCGTGAGATCATGACCTGAGCTGAGAAAAAGTCAACAGTTGGATGCTTAACCAACTGAGCCACCCAGGAGCCCCAGGAGATAAGTCTTTTAGAGTATGTGTCCTGCTGTGTTGCAAGAAGCAGTCGTGCTATACTTACAGAGCTTAAATCACTGTAGAATTATAATTCTGGTGTGTGTGTGTGTGTGTGTGTGTGTGTGTGTGTATGTGTGTATATATATATATATATATATATATATATATATATATGTAGTTTTCTAAGGGAGAGTTAAAAGCTTTGGGATGCAAAATGACATATACATAACATGACGAATCACATGAGTCTTCCTTGTAGACTTGTGGTATAATGCGTGCTATTTGCAAATAACCTAAATAACAACAACCCCTTCTCTGCTTTTAATATCTGGATTCTTTTGTACCTGTAAGCTCACTTTAACTAACAGTACATACTTCTTGAACTTTTGCTTTATGATTTCCAAGGGGGTTTATTAAAATGCAAATAGTATTTGGGGCATGATTGGGGAGAACATATTGGACAATTTATTACAAGTTGTTTTTACTTTAATGAGTATGATAAATTAAACAGCTGGTTTTAACAAAGAATGGACGAACTTCAGAACCTTGGATATAGTTTATTGAATAATTTTGCCTAGGGTATGGCACTTTTAGAAAAGATATACCATGAAAAGTTCTATTTCTTTTCCAGGAGTTGATAGTATGATTGAGCATGCTTTCTGGAATTCTAGTTTGAGTTTTACAAAGGGCTTAATTATTTCCAATGATATGACTTCTATAAATAATAGGATTGGGTCCACATTTTTGGTTAAATTTCTGGGACATTAGTAAAAAGAAATATATATATATATACATATATATGTATACATATATACATATATATACACATATATATATTTATATTTATGTATATACATATATACATATATATACACATATATATTTATATTTATATATATATTTACCCTATGCTATTATATATTTTCTGCTATGAGTGCTTAATCATTATCCTAGAAAAATGAAGGCCAGACTGAAAGAAATTGGGGAGCTTAATGACCCATACACCTGCTCCCAGATTGGTTGCTTATGCCTAATCCAGCTCAATCTGCACGTCATGAAGACTGGAATTCAGATTACTCAGTAATATCACTGTTGCATTAGAAAAGCTCTAGGGCATACTACACATCAGTCACCAAAAATGAAACTCTTTGGAACTGTAGTGGTAGAGTTGCAGCAACTATAGAAGTGATAGGTGATCACCTTAGACGAATAGCACAACACTGGAAAAGCTAGAAAAGTCTAGATGAATTTTGCTGTTTCCTGGTGCTATTTCTATCACTTCAGTAACCCCTTATTATGTTTCAAATACAATTTTAATATATAGAATATTTTGTTGTCGTCAGTTTTATCAATTGGTGTTTGGACCAATTGTCCTTGGTTTGGACCTCTCTGTCTTTGGAATAATGTACAGAAGAAAATTAACTATAATTTTAGGAAAAAATGCACCATTACTAACACGGTAAAACCTTGGATTTTGAGTAACTTGTTCTGAGAGTGTTCCACAAGACAAGCAAACATTTCTAATAAATTTTAACTTGGTAAACAAGCAATGTCTTGCAATGCAAGTAGTATGTGACGTGGAATGTCACCTGATCACAACTGAGCCAAGGTTCTTTCTCTCTCTCTCTCTCTCTCTCTCTCTCTCTGTGGGATTGTGGGTGATGCCAATGCAATGTTACATTTCCATGAAATCCTCAAGTGGAGGCAAAAGCAAATGTTCTTTGGATAAGTTCCTTGTTAAGTTTCATGAAAAGAAAAAGATTCCATTAAGCCAATAAATAGATAGCAGTGACTTTGTTAGTGATGGAGAAAGTCATCCTACTCAATAACCTCCTCTCTTTTGTCTCCCTCACACCAGCCACAAAAGTTTTCAATGGTGAGTGCAGGTTAATTTGTTTATTTTTCTTTGTATTTTGTACTTTCTTTATTCTTTTGTATTATATTACAGTATTGTAATCATTTTTATGTGAATATTTTTGGGTTGTGGGATTAATGTGGAAATGGGGTTCCATCATTTCTTATGGGGAAATTCACTTTGATATACAAATGCTTTACATTATAAGCATGTTTCTGGACAGAATTATGCTCACAAACCAAGGTTTTACTGTACATATTACTATTGTTTTAATAATTTACTAAGCAATATTCAAATTACTTGCAACTAGTAATATCTTAAAGCCTAAATGGATTAAACTGAGAATCATGATGATAATTTGTTACCTGTTCTTTATTAGAATCATCTAAACACTTCACATTATTTTTGGTGTAATAGAGTTTAAATAAATATGCCCTTGTGGTTATGGTTATTGTTTTTGCAACAGAAGTACATCTTGGAGCAACCACTGGGAATGTTCCATTAGCATTAACTAAACATTTTATACTCAAGGGTCTCACAACTGGTTAATCACTTTATTTATATATCAACTCAATATAATGCTCTTCATTGTTATGGCACATTATAAATAAAAAGAGAAAGGATTCACTAAATAAAATTAGTCTTGAATTAAAATAAAGATAGCAAATACAGAATTAGGAATTAGTTCCTGGCATGTTGCTGGCTGAATACTTGGTCACTGAAGTTTAAAAAGGTACTTAGACCTCAGAAAAGAACCTTGTTTTAAGCCTAGTATCTTAATAGACAAAGTGGATTAGAACAGGGGCTCTCACTTGCTTTTTTCACTGGGACACTATTAACTGACTGATTGTGTTCACATGAATGTAGAGCTGTACTGAGTCACATGGAGCCCCTCATGCAGACCAATGATTGTGGTTGTTTCAAAAGAACATTCTTAAATATCTGTTCAACATTGATCTAGTGGTAAGACTATGTGGGTAAACTATAAAGAGGAGGACTTTTGGTGACATGGCATCAGCTTGCCCACCATTTAACATGACAGGAACCCCTGCTGTTAACCAGGTCTGTGCTTCCTAGAAGAGAGTTGGTGACCCTTTCTTCCTGTTTCACCATGTTACCCAATGGTCTCATCAGCCTTCCTCAATGGCTTAACATATTTCTTCTAAGCACATAGGTTTCCTAGAGGAAATTGTGGCATATAAAATTTTTTCTATCTCATTATATTCCTAAGGTGTGGGTTTGGAAGCCCGGTAATATTTGTGGAAATCTAATAGTATTTCCACATCCTCTATAGATGCCAAGTTGACCAGCTGTTCAATCAGGACCCATATCAAGGTTAAATTTCCACGCCCCTGTGGGCTTGATGGTCAGCTCAGCACCCTCACCTTTCCCTGGTTTAAGATCTCCTAAACCAAAATCCCCCTCCCTGTATAGTTCTGAATTAAATTCTGTCCCTAGGAGGATCTTGGAAGGAAGGTAAAAAGGAGAAACTACTATTTTTTAGAGGATGGGATAGTCAGCATTGTAGGTCGATAAGAGGTATGAGGTATGAGAACCATCCACCTCACTGTTGAGCACCGAGAGTTGATGGGAACCTGCCAGAGCTTCTTGAAATGTTTCTTGGTTTCTGACCATACTTTTGAGAACCATCTGCTTTGATGCTGTGATATGAGATTATTAGTGATCATTTTCTTACTTACAATTCTAGCTCTTCCAACAGCTGTAGAAGCTTTTCATTCCTTGTAATAAATTCTTTCAGACATTTCACTTATTCAGCCTCTGAGAGGCTGTGAAATTGCTTCCAAAGTCAGACTTTTGGCAGGATAATGGGTGAAAAGCTCACACATGGCTTCCATCTTCCGCTGGTCAAAGGTTTTCCCACAAGGCATAAACTACCTCCACACTTCCAGGTAGCTTAGTTGCCTCAACATTAATATTAAGTTCAGTGGCAGAAGGTGAGAGGTGTGCATTGTGGGTACAAGATGTGGCCTCATCAGGGTGTCCTGCATAGATTTGGTCCGTTTGAACACAGAGTTGGTTGTAACCATGGTGGTTGGAGTAGGTGAAGTGGCCAAAGACCTCAGAAGCAGATGAGGGTCAGAGGATTTGATATGAAGAATTGAAAGTTTTTACTGTGTGACATTTGGGGCCAGTTGGTCCTGGGTTCAAATCTTGGGTTATACTAGCCATAGAATTAGCTGATTTTGCTTGTTCTGTCTGCATTTCCTCATTATTGTCGATCCAGAACAGTAATGATTCATAGTGTAACATTGTGGGATCTTTCTAAAGATTCAGCGAGGTAAAATATATAGTGCATTTATATATATTATTAATTTATAAGTATTTAATATGTAAATGTATATTAATATATTTATATATAAATGCACATATGTTAATACATATTGTGACACATAATAATGCTGAGTAGATGTTTTCTGATGTGATAATTATTATTTGTAGTTCTCCAGGGGATTACTAGTAGGAGGAAATATGGGTAACCAAGTGGGGCCTGCTGCTCTTAACACTATGTGGCTTATCATCATTAAGGTGCTCCCCCAATCCCTGTTGAGAACCTTGGAAAGATACAGGAAATGATTTTTCTTCTCCTCTTTCTCTCAGAGATTGCTTTTTTTTTTTTTTTGAAGGATGTGACTTCTGAAAAAAGTAGCCTTATATTTCCAAAGGGATGGTAGAAAGAATGAAAACACAATTAAGCTTTGAAAATCATGGTATTTCTGGACAAGCTCCACATTTACTGTGATATAATAGAAAGCAAGGACCAGAAGCCAAGTGTTAGGAACAAAGGCTCATGATGTCGGTTACGTAGGTTTTAATTCTAAAAGCCTGTAAAATGAGTTAATCATATAAGGGAAAACACTAGCTAAGAAGAAAGCAAAGTGTTAAAAGACTTGATAAAAGACTATAAAGATCCACACAAGAAGACATTAAAATTGAGAGAAACACACACTTTAATGATCTTTTTCTCTTTATCATCTGTAAAATTAAATTTGGGAGTTGGTAATAGTTACAATGACCTCAGTTTAGTTGCTGATCATTAACCATGGGTATTTCACACCAGAGATTTGGAATAGTAAAGTAAATTGAAATTGCACTAATCAATTAGCTCTGTTATACACTGCCTCTATGTACAGTATTAAATTGCAATGGGAATCTATAAATTTAAAAGAAAGATATTTATTGAATAATAGTAGGTGAAAATTAAAATAGAGAAAACAAATATAAAATAAAGAGTCAAGATTTGTGGGATCTTTTAAGCTCCTAAAAGAAAAACCAGTCAATTTCCTTCTGCATATGCAGTGAAAGCACACTTTCCATCACTTTATCTTGCTAAACCTCTTCTAGAAAAAGGAAGACAAAACTCAAAGTTCATGAGGCTCTGTTCACTTGAGAACCTGGTAATCATCCATCATATTCTGAACACCAGAACAAAGCCTTCTCAGAACAAATGGAAATTCTCTCCTCACTAAACTTTACTAATAGTTTCCTTTCAGAGAATATTAGTTTTAGTGAAATCTCTTGGCATGCAAAGTTGGTGCTTTGGAGCACCTGATGTATCTTTGAAGTCTGGGTAAGTTTTTCTGAATAAAATAGGAGATAATTCTCCCTCCCAAGGTTTTATTTGTCCGATCATTTGATTAAATTTGTACGACAGGTTGTAATTTGCTCCTGTTATCCTAGAGTATATTCAATACTATACTCTAGCTCACACAGTTCCTATCCACGACACCTTGTAATTTAAGAGAAAATCACTCAAATTAGTCACTTGATATCACAAAGAGAAAGCAAATTGTTGATCACCTAAGTTCTAGTTTTTCAGCTGGTTGCTTTGATTTCATTTATCGACCGTCATGGTTTATCATCCACTTAGGTCACCAGCTTTTCTTGATATTGAAGAGTTATGATCAGACAGCATAATGAGGGGAGTGATATAAGATCTTTATTTGAACCAGTTGAAATCAATTGAAATTGCTCTTTCCATCCATAACTTTCATGTTTGGAAAGAAAGGTCAATCTTACTATATTTCACTATATAGTGATTGTTTAAGGGCTTGTATTCCCTCATTTGGCTTATACTGGAGTTAAAGGTGAGTTGGCTGTTGATTCCAGAACATGCAGTCAATAATTTGAGATTCCCCCTTTGGCTCCTGGACCTAGGATGATAAATTTAGCCAACCTTTAAGCCTCCTCCTACCTTATGCATCATTATACTTTTTTATTTTCATATTTCCTTCTTTGCTTTTTATTGTGTGAGATCTTGACATAATGTCTCACAATATCCAGAAAATGTGCAGGTAGAGTTGATTACCAGCCATTCACCACCAAAAGTTCATTCTACTAACCTATCATGAACACAAGAGAATTTTTCTAAATACTTGCCTTCTCTTCCAAGTACTTTCAATCCTTGAATGTGCTTCCAGTTTAATTTTTCTTTTATCTCTTTCTGTCATTCTCTCCTCTCTCCTCTCTGTAGGGTCTATGTTTTATCCTGCTTTTACAACATGATCCGAGGATGGAAGATAACCCTCCTTGGTTCCATTTTAGAATATTGGTGCCATACTGAATCTCCTTAGAAGTTGGGTCTTTCAGGTTCATCAAAGCGGACAAACTACAAATTTAGTAGATTTTTAAAATGTCCATTCTTCTGTGAAGTGATTTCGTAAAGTTTCCAGAGATTCTTCCTCCTGCCCTCCATTGATGGGGAGGTTTTAAATGTATTTCCCTTGATGTGGGTAAACGTATCTCCTCTGGCTGATGATTTATTACTTTGCCTCTGACTCAAGACAGTCTTTTGGCTAAGGACACCTTCCCAATCCAGGCAACTCTCTTGGACAGAATCCAACAATTATTTACCAGTTCTCTGACTATGCCCTAAGAATTCTAGGAATAGAGCCCATAACCAAATTCCTAACTTCTTTGTCTTCACTGTTTTATCTCCATTATCAGAGAAGCTAGGCAGCCCTGGTCTCACTCCCTTTAGGTTTCTCACACATGTCTACTATAACTCCGTGATGCATGGAAAGTAGATAAAGCTCTCTAAGGCATACTGCTGAAGCCTCTGCCCCAGGCTTTGAGAAGTTAAAGGCCTCTCAGCTTCCTTCCCCATGGCAGGGGCAGGAGTCACAGCACCAGATCAGTTCTCCCAAAGTACTCTCTTTAAGTTCATTGGCTGCTTTTTCAGAATCTTTAAAGTGTGGATGTGAATGTTCAGGGAAGGGTTGAAAAGCTGGTTTTGTACTGTTTCTTTTGCTTGAAGTCCTTGTGTTTTAGATTTGGTGATAGCTCATACCCAAGATCTTAGGAACTCAGTTGAAACTGATACTAAGTAAGTCCACATTTACATTCTATAGAAAATTTATTTTCTAAATAAAACGAGGAATTCAGACAAGACAGCGATAAAATTGATTCTTTTAGACATATCTTTTCTAAAAACTTTAATCTTTCTCGATGAGACTCCATAATATAGTAAACTTTAATACATTTGTATTTTTTTCTTATGATCTTAAATTAATATAATTTGAGTTGAGTTGAGATTTAACTGTATCTTTGTCTATATCTACTATGTGAGTGCAGCTGCTTTGATTTAATTATGGTCTTTGCTTTAGTTATTTTTAATTTAAAAAAATGCTTATTTATTTTGAGAGAGCTAGAGTGTATGTGCATGGTGAGCAGAGGAGGGGCAGAGATGGAATCCCAGTCAGGCTCTGCACTGATAATCAGTGCAGAGCCTGACATAGGGCTTGATTTCACGAATGGTGAGATCATGACCTGAGCTAAAATCAAGTGCTACACCGACTGAGCCACCCAGGTGCTCATGTTCTTTGCTTTAGAAAACCTTAAGTAAAGCATCTGAATTGTATAAAATGCCAGTGACTTGGATTATATAAGATATCCGTTGCATTCTCCACCTCGTATCTTTTTGGCTCTTATTTTCAGTCCAGCCATGGCTGTGGCGTACAGGTGCATTCAGCAGATATAATATGACAGCACTTTGCCTTTTACCTACACTCCACATCTTTTGTGTTTGGCCTTGGATTTTTCTCTGCTACTTCCAAACGGGGCGCCTTTGGAAATCTGCTCAGCCATGTGGCACATGCGGAGAGGAGTTAAGTTTCCATGGGACAACCTCAGTAATTGGGGATTAGAATTACTCTTCTCTGTCTCAGGTGGACAGTTCTGAGGTGCTCATACATGGCTCCTCAGAAGATCCTCAGCGGAATGGTGCTCCAGTTGTTCACCGAGGTAATCAGTTCAATGGTGCAGTTTCCAATTAAGTTTCCCTCCTTCTATGTATTGCTCTTCCATCCCTACTCTAGTTACTTGGGGTCATTTCCCAAATTAGACTCCATGAATTCAAGCCTGTATCTCAGATCCTTTTGTGGAGAACCCTGGGCCAATACCGTAACTGTTGTTTCTCTGTTTACTAAAGAATTCCAAACACTTAGAGTAGTATCTGGAACATGGTAAGCACTCAACAAAATGTTGTTGAATGAATGAGTTCCTGGTGTCTGGGGGGATGGATGGTGTAATTGGGATTCTTGCAGCATGCAGGCTTAGGAAAGTTCACTCCTCTGTGGGTTGTGCTGCATCTTAAGACTGATCATTATAAATAGGTGCTGTCATTGCCTTTCTGACGTATTATCTGAAACATGCTGCCTGGCTCTTCTCAAAAAGAAGGAGTTGCCTCTTCACTGTAACGTCAGAATCTACAGGAAAATAATGTTTTACCAGGTGAATTATAGCAGTCTACCGTGGAGTCCAGCGTGATGCATTGTTCTTTGCTCATAAATAATGCAAACAGGATACCAGGCAAAGATAAAGGCCAGTGATTTATTCCACATAACCTTTATGTAAACCTCATAAATTGTGCACAGTGGTGTCTGGGAATGTGAAGATGGCTGTGGTACCAGATTGTGTTGACAATGGCAAGCATTTCATGTATTGACAATAAGAGCTGAAGAGGACACCCCTTCTCACTCCTCTTGCACTCTCTTACCATGGAAAAATGGAGGAAACAGTAATATTTCCAGGGTAAAGCAGAAGACAAGAATTAACAGCAATAAAATGGATATGCATATGAAGAGAAAACAGTACTACAAAATCACATTATGTAAGATCTCATTATGAATCAATTCATTTGCATAGGCTTTGTTTCTTATCTGCAATGCTAGAGAAATTATCCCCTGACACACACGCATACACATACACACACACACACACACACACACACATATTTGCACAATATCCTAATGACATAGAAAACCCTTATTTATGTCCAGCAGAATAACTTTTCAAAGGTGGAATTTAAAAACATTTTATGGGCACCTGGATGGCTCAGTCAGTTAAGCATCTGATTCTTGGTTTTGGCTCAAGTCATGATCTCCTGGTTTGTGAGGTAGAGCCCTATATCGGGCTCTGCACTGGCAGCAGAGTGCCTGCTTGGGATTGTCTCTCTCTCCCACTCTCTCTGCCCCCTTCCCTGCTTGAGCTCTCCCTCTATCTCTCTCAAAATAAATAAATTAAGATTTAAAAAAAATAAAAACATTTTAGGATTATTTATTTTCCATTGTCTTTATTAGTAAAGAAAAACAAACTGGTAAGGAGTTTTAGATAAGGACCTGGATTGTAATAATTCAGTCTTCACTCTTCTGCACTCACCATGGAAAGTCACAACGTGTAATGAAAACAAGGCTAAGAGAAATCATAAATGTCTTACTGTGTTAGGAAGAAGTAAAAACCTCAAAAATAATGAATTGTTAAATAATGTAATGAGATTAAGCTGAATGAAAATGGAGCATGGATGGCTGATTCTAAAAGAGGGAGGGTCAAAGGAAGAAACAAAAACAAAAACACTTGACCTGGCTTCAGTTCAATACAGTGGAGTGTTTGCACTCTTTAAGTACTGAGATGTGACTGTGCATGAGTCATACGTCACCATGAAATATACAGGACTGATTCTCCCGAAGTCATTCAGCCTTTCATCTCAATTCTGCTTTGCAACTTTGTCCTATGAAAATTCCTTTTCCATTTTCAGAGGTTCGAAAATCCTTGAAGAAATCAAAGGAGATCATAGAGATGCAGCATAAAGCTTAATTAGCTAAATTGACTAAAGTACTATTGTTAATTACTTCTATCATAATTTGGCCAAGGTTAACTTTTAAACTTAAATAAGAGATGCTGTCATTTTCTTCTGAATTAAAGTGCTGACTCTACTAAGTAAAGCAACAGCAGAAAACACTGCAGTTTTATCTGTTGTGTTGACCTTAAAAGAGAGATTGTTCACATAGTGAGCACTGAGTGTTTTGTTTCCTCCTTTGACTGCTACCTGGAATCAGGTTTTGCTTTAGGCGTTTTCCTATAACAAACATTATTTTTCTAATTAATTAAAAGAAAACTTGACTGCGCCGTTAAGAATGGGAAGCATCAATATTAGAAATTCAATTTCTAGCAATGGTCCTGTGCAATTAGAAAGCAGCTACGCAGTGGCTACCATTGATATAAAAATACAAGTTATAAAAAAAAAAAAGAAGTACAGCTTCCAAGTCCTTGATTTAAAAGAGAGCAATGCCACACACTTGAAACTTAACTCTCTTATAAATTGACGTTTTAGAGGTATCCAAATAGCTTGGATAGTGTTCTTTATAAGTATAATGTAAAAGAAACTCCCAAAAAGGAAATAGCATTAAAGAGATGGTTGCTTCCTTGAGGAATGAGATGTGTAATGAAAGAGTGTGGGCAAAACAGTATTCTCTGCTGTGTCAGTGTGGCTGGTCATTACAAGCTGTATCCACTGTTTTTTTTTTTTTAATATGAAATTTATTGTCAATTTGTTTTCCATACAACACCCAGTGCTCATCCCAACAGGTGCCTTCCTCAGTGTCCAATACCCACTTTCCCCTCCCTCCCAACCCTCATCAACCCTCAGTTTATTCTCAGTTTTTTTTTAATTTTTTTTAACATTTATTTATTTTTGAGACAGAGAGAGACAGAGCATGAACAGGGGAGGAGCAGAGAGAGAGGGAGACACAGAATCTGAAACAGGCTCCAGGCCCTGAGCTGTCAGCACAGAGCCCAATGCGGGGCTCAAACTCACGGACCATGAGATCATGACCTGAGCCGAAGTCGGACGGTTAACCGACCAAGCCACCCAGGCGCCCCTATTATCAGTTTTTAAGAGTCTCTTATGGTTTGGCTCCCTTCCTCTCTAACCTTTTTTTTTTTTTTTCCTTCCCCTCCCTCATGGTCTTCTGTTAAGTTTCTTAGGATCCACATAAGAGTGAAAACATATGGTGTCTGTCTTTCTCTGTATGACTTATCTCACTTAGCATAACAGTCTCCAGTTCCATCCACGTTGCTACAAAAGGCCATATTTCATTCTTTCTCATTGCCAACTAGTATTCCATTGTGTATATAAACCACAGTTTCTTTATCCATTCATCAGTTGATGGACATTTAGGCTCTTTCCATAATTTGGCTATTGTTGAAAAGGGCTGCTATAAACATTGGGGTACAAGTGCCCCTAAGCATCAGCACTCCTGTATCCCTTGGGTAAATTGTATCCACTGTTTTTAGCAACCCCCAGATTCAAATTAATAAATCATTGTATCAGCAAGGGTGTATATTGTGTGCCTACTATGCACTCGTTCCTGTGATTAGTGATGTGGGAAATAGTTAGCTCATATAATATATAGTTTGGATTCCAAAGGGAACAAACTTCTACTTAGGGAGTTAAGATAAATATAAGTCACATAATGAATGACCTTTAAACATATGTCTCACTTGGATTAATGAAATGTCACTTTTTCTTTAGTCTCTTTTTCAAGCAATTTTCAAAGTTCAGTGATATTAAACTATATGTTTGTGTCTTTCTAAAATTCGTATATTGAAACCCTAATCCCCTAATGGGGTGGTTTTAGGAGGTGGGGCCTTTGGGAAGTAATTAGATTGTGAGGGTAGAGTCCTTGTGATGGCATTAGTGCCCTGCCTTGTAAGAAGAGACACAAGAAGGAGAGAGAGAGAGAGAGAGAGAGAGCGAGAGAGCGAGTGCAAATGGACTTGCTTCCTGTCTCTCTGTTCTCTGCCATATGACACTACAACAACCTGGTCTCAAATCAGGAAAAGGACTTTTACCAGACACTGGATCTGCTGGTACCTCGATCATGGACTTCCCAGTGTCCAGAACTTTGAGAATTAAATATTTATTGTTGGGATGCCTGGGTGGCTCAGTCAGTTAAGCATCTGACTCCTCATTTCAGCTCACATCATGATTTCACGGGTTTTGTGAGATTGAGCCCTGTGTTGGGTTCAGTGCTGAGCACAGAGCCTGCTTGAGATTCTCTCTCTCTCTCTCTCTCTCTCTCTCTCTGCCCCTCCTCCTCCTGCATGTTCTCTCTCTCTCTGTCTCTCTGTTTCATAAGAAATAAATAAACATAAAAAAATTATTGTTAGGCTACCCAGTCTGTGGTATCTTGTAACAGTCCAAACTGACTAAAACAAGTATTACTCTTTATGGTTTTTGAAAATAACTTTTGTTCTCAAATGTTTTTAATAACCTCCATTTCTGAGGTAAATGATAACCTTTATCATATGTGGTAAGATGAATAATTAAGGGGAGAGGCTCACAGTCTTGTGTTGGTAGACAATTCTCCATAGGTCTGTCATGTTTCTGTACATCTTTTGAGCAGACTATCTTTTCTTAAAAAAAATTTTTAAGGTTTATTTTTTTATTTTTGTGAGAGAGATAGAGGCAGATCATGGGTGAGGGAGTGGCAGAGAGAAAGGGAGACACAGAATCCAAAGCAGGCTCCAGGCTCTGAGCTGTCAGCACAGAGCCTGATGCGGGCTCAAACTCACGAACTGTGAAATCATGACGTGAGCTGAAGTTAGACGCTTAACCACCCAGGCGCCCCACTGAGCAGACTATCTTTGTTCCAAACTATCTTTCCAAGAATGTTTGTGGAGTGAACAGCATTGGAAAGTAGAGATGAGTTTCTCTTCAGAGACAACAGGTTTGTTTACCGAATAATGTGATAAAGGTAAGAACTTTCTTTGTGGGCAAAAGGCTGGCATGCTTACTCTCCAGGATAAAAGATGGGAGTTCCATAAGTCTGCGGTTATGTAATGCAATTGGTAATGTAACCCACTATGAGAGTAAATGCTGCCTGGCTTTCCCTGTGTTGCCCTATTGGAATTTGGACCTGGAGAAGCAGGAAAAATGCTACTCCTTTCGCTGTTGCTATTGCTGTGAGTAATAAAGTCCTTATTCTCTGGCTCAGAGGTGTTATGTCTTCTCCCTCTATGCAAGAAATGGTGCCAGGCTAACTTGTTAACTCAGACCCTTCACAGCACCTTATACCCTGCCCCTCTTATTTGTCTTTGTTTTTTGTTTTGTCATATGCTTCATTTGATTGTCCGTTGATCTGATGAATGACTGGGTGGATTCTTGGGAGATAGTTGGAGTAGCAGGAAAATTACCTTCCTAGGAGGCTGTGACAGAGAGGACAGAGGGTTCGGAACCAGTGGAGTCCAGAAGAAGGACATCATTTGAAACGTATAACACTTACATTTGGAATTTTCCACAACTTAGCCCAGATTTCTGGTCTTCATTGTCATTATTTATCCATATGAATTCTCGATTATTTTCAAACTGATTTGTTTGGCATGGCTCTATTTTACTGAGCTTGATGCTGAATATAACATTTTTATTATTCTACAATTCATCTTCTCTTCCTCCCATTTTCTCCACCCTTTTCCTCAGCCCTATACTCCCTCTGAGGGTATCTGGTCGTATGATCACATACAAACCTTCTGCTGGTGGAGACTAGGTTTAATCCTACTGGTCCAATAATTCCAAGTACTTCTTTTAATGACTCAAAAACCTCACACAAGTGCTTGCTCTCTCCTTTCCCTTCCTTTTGGTAGCATTGGGTTTAAAGTGTTTACTGCAGTCTTGTTCTGGTGGTGGAAGTTTGAATCTGCAGATTTTTGACACCTGTACAGTGTCCCCTGGTCTTGCTCTCTCTGCTGTCCTGTGGCTAGTTAGGTCTTCTCCCTAAACCGGTCCCTCCTAAATTAAACTGGTTCTATCTGGCCTTTTGCAAGTGCTTTGCTGGTATTTGGCTCTTGAGTCTGTACCATAGCCATTAGCCATCAGTCCCCAAGTCCCTACACAGTGAAGACCTCTGCTGAATACCACGTGCATCATCACAGTCTCCAGCAATCTTCTGGGTTCCTGAGCACTGTACTCAGACCCTGGGATGCTGGAAGCTCACCGTCACTTGGCAGATTTGTCCCATCACTTTCATCCTGTTCTCTGACCTGAAGTTAGGTGTTCAGCCTGTTCCATGTTATACATCAGAAACAACTATCACCTCTGATCAGTTTTGGTCTGTCAAAACTCATGTGGACATTTTCAGTTCTTTTTCTACCCAACAGGCAACCTGTCCCCCTAGACTACCTACTTGGCATGGGGAAAAGGCATAGCCTCCCTAAGAAACACATACACATAAAATAGCCCCAAACTCTATGATCTAAGTGTGCCCTTTATATGTTTTTGTAATATTTCATTTATTTTTTTGAGAGATAGAGCACAAGCAGGGGAAGGGCAGAGAGAGAGAGGGAGACAGGATCTGAAGCAGGCTCTGCACTGACAGCAGAGTGCCTGATGTGGGGCTCGAACTCACAAGCCATGAGATCATGACCTGCGCCGAAGTCTGACCCTCAACCAATTGAGCCACCCAGGCAGCCCTGCCCCTTATATGTTAATAATTATTAAGGCCACTTATTTTTCTGCTTCTCAAAGTGTAGCTTTCAAGCCTATTATTTCATAATTAATCTTTTGGGTATTAAAAACTTGAAATGCTCTTTCTGTGTTTCTGCCTGAAAGTTTTCATTTTCTACTTCTGTGTCACTCCCATCCTCACTCAACCACTCAAGACAGAGAAGTAATCCCGAATGACTAAAGATAAAGCCGCATGCATTAAAATGGAAAAAGAAAGATAATACATTTTACAAAGTATTTCTCTCATTATAATTGTTTCTATTTCCAAATCTCCTTGCAGTGGCCCCTCAATGCTTTCCTCGTGCTCTTTCCATTAACCTGTGAGGCTTCCACGGAGTTACCTTAATCTACCCAACATCCATGCATCTTTTTAAATTTTGGGCTCATTCTCACTGCTTCTAGGAAGACTTATGATGCAGATTGTGTTTCTTTTATGCATTCAGTGTCAAACCCCTGTTGCCCTGTGGTTTTAAAATCATTTTCTTCAGAGTGTCCAATTTATAAGGATGTGTTTTGGGATCCACCTAGAGAGAAGACAGGTTTTCTATCCTCACTTCAACCATAGCATTTCTAACTTTATTGGATATGTATATTTGGTAAGTTATTTCATGTGTAAAAGTAAAATAGTTCAAGGGTAAAAAAAATTTAAAAAATTCTGGATTATTTGTCATCCATTTTATAATTAACAATAGGTAACCTTAAAATGATTAAGCCATGTTTTACCCTTCTATGTTTCCTCTATACCTTCTAATTTGCACACAAACATACAAGTTGATAGATGTTTGTGGTTCTGATTAGCATTGCCATGATCAAATTCTGTTCTGAGGTGACTCAGGAAATAAAAACTTGGGACTATTCATGCAGAGCCTTATTGACCAGGTGGATTCCATCTAGGCCTTTAAGGAGGGATAAGGTTTGAAAAGATAACCAAGAAGGGGAGAAAATTTTATGAAGTGTGACAGCCTGAAAAAAGTTTGGGAGCTGGAAAAAAAAATCAATGGTCTCAGCTGTTGCATTTTATAACCAATGTCTGGTTAGGATTCATCCCAGAGTCCAAGTAAACATTCTATTCAGAAGAAAGAGATATATAATAAAACATGTTAAAAGACAAGCCACATGTCTTATAGAATGAATCGTCTTAAGTGTTTGCTGTTTGATGACCGAACATGCTATTTTGTTCTAAATAGTTGTGCATGGATGAACTGTTTCTGAAATTAGCAAAACCACCTTTTCACTGTATGAAAAATGATAATGTGTAGATTTACTAGTGCTAAGCACCCATAGCGATAACTTTAAAAAAATGTAACACTTTAGAACAGAAAGGACCTTTGGAAATATTGTTCAGTCCCTTATTTAAATAGATGCTGGAAGCTTAGGCCCACAGAGGGTAAGTGAATGCTCCAAGGTCACATGGCTAGCAAACAGGAGAGCGGGGACTCAGCTGGGATCCCTTGACCCTCCAAACCTACACTCGTGTTCCTCTAAAGGAAATCTGCCTTTCTAACTGAGATGAAATATGAAAAAAAATGAGCAGGTTCAGCATTTTGAAACACATGATGCTCTAAACACACTACAGCAACACTGCTGTCCTCAGGAAATTAAAAAGCAATTTAGAGAAATGAAATGGGTCAAATGAGCTGTCACTGAAGCAAAAGGCTGCGGATCAACCAGTAAATCAGTAACTGCTTCCTGTGCTTGAGATTTTCAACCCCTCAGGGTGGGAGGTAAACCACCAAATAAATTTAAAAGGATTTTCACTGAGTGTTTCTTGTGAAAGTCTGAAGACATTTATATTGCATGCTCTACACCCTTAATTTCCGGTGCAAAAACAGAACAGCATTCACTGGTCTCATGTTTTAAGAGGGTTATTTTCTATCATATTTTTTAAAATACCATAAAGTGCTTTAGCAGGAGGTGGTCTAATTCCCTCAAGCAAAATTGAAAGGCTCAGATATTTTTATAATGAACATTAAAATTTCCTTGTTCTGCCTCATCTTATTGATGATTGATGGCCATTGCTTTCTTTCCTCTCAGGATTCCAGGGAATAAAAAGCAGCCAACAAGACATAGTAGCTTCGTTTTAACCTGTGCTTCATATACAATTTTAATGACAGTTTTACATACACTACTCAACCCGCAGTACACTTAGAGGTCAAATCAGCATTTAAACAGACATTCTAAATGGAAATGAGTGTCCAGTCATTTATTTGTGATTGGTTTGATAGAACAGCAACTCTCCAAATCATCACAGAGTGTTAGCAGTCTGGAAAATCAAAAGCAAGCATTGATTTTTTTGCCCACTTGATTTTAGCAATTGGACTTCAATGGCATGAAAACTCAGGAAGGAAAGGCCTTTTGTGCTATTTTATTTGGTTTCATCTGCACTGATCAATGTGAATTGCTCATGTCTATGGATATTATTTTGACATTGGCTGACAACATCTCTAATTAAGTTGTGGGTTCCTGAAAGGTTATTTTGGGTCTTCACTGAGCGCAGTTAAGTGCTATAAACCTTGAATTCAAAAGTAGTGTTTATGTACGTAATTCTGATGGTGATGTTGAGGTTGCTGTTGAATCTGTGCATCAGAGTTACTTTGTCTATTATCTAAATAAGTAAGCATTGCACTATTACCTACTACTATACTGAGCAGATCTTAGCTCATGATAAAGAATCAGAGTGCAGAGAATCATCAGTTATCAGAGGTATATGGTGGACACAAATATGGCCCCCTAAAGATGCCCACATCTTATTATTCCCCAGAACCTGGGAACATGTTATGATATGGAAGAGAGACTTAAGATTACAGATCGAATTAAGGTTTGTAATCAGCTGATTTGTGATAGGGTGATTTCCTTGGATTATCTAAATAGGCCCAATGGGATCACAAAGGGCTTTAAATGATGTAAGAGGAAGACTGAAGAGACAGTGTTTGAGGGAGGCGAGAAGAAAGACTTGACTAGTCCCTGCTGAAGAAGGAAGAAGGGGCCACAAGCCAAGGAAAGTAGATAGCCTAGAAGCTGGAAAAGGCGAGAAAACAGATTCTGCCCTAGAGCCTCCAGAATGAAGGCGGCCTTCTGGCGCCTTGATTTTAGCCCACAGAGACCCTTTTCGGACTTCGACCTCCAGAACTATAAAGAATACATTTTTGTTGTTTTAAGCCACTAAGTTTCATAATTAGTCACAGCAACAATAGGAATACAGGATATTTGGACTCTATTTACCTGGATTGACATAATTATTGATTGATTTATATTTGTGTGTGTGTGTGTGTATGTGTGTGTGCACATGTGTACCATAAGGTGATCTGTCATAATGCATTTTACCTGTGAATAATATTTTGTGAACATACCACAAAGTATTCATCTACTTTTTTGTTTATGGAGACTTAGATACTTTCCATGTTGCTGTTACAAACATCCCATAAAAATCTCCTGTACTTGTTTCCTTGTGCTTTTACATGAGTGTTTCCCTTAGATATAAACTTGGACAGAGAAACACTGGGATGTAAATATATGTTGATAAATTGCTCTTTGAAGTGCCTGGACCAATTTACATAATGACCAACAGTATAAATGAATTTCTTCACATTCTTGCTAAAACTAATCACATACTTTTTATCCATTTGATCTTATGGTTTTATAAGTTATTGCAGGTGTTATCAATTACATAAAAAACTGAGGTAACTTCTGGTAGGTGGTGATCTTTTTGAAAGCCTCAGTTGGAATTCTCCAGTGGCTTCTTATTGCTTACAGGATGAGATGTAAGATTGCTAACATGATGTGTATACTTGACCTGACCTGTTTTTCCAACCTCACTTCTGTCCACACTCCCTCTTGCCCGTTATGGACCAGTGTCTTGTACCTCTGTGCACATATAATGATAATTCGTGAATGTAAAATTGTCTTCATTGGAGTACCTGGGTCGCTCAGTCAGTTAAGCATCTGACTCTTGATTTTAGCTCAGGTCATGATCTCACAATTTATTTGAACCCTGCATCCGGCTCTGTGCTGACATTGCACAGCCTGCTGACAGTGTGGAGCCTGCTTGGGGTTTCCTCTCTCCTCTCTCTCTGCCCCTCTGCCACTCACTCTTGTGTGCACTCACTCTCTCTCTCTCAAAATAAACAAATAAACTAAAAAAAAGATTTTCTTCATCTCATCTTCCACCTAGATATCCATCACTTTCACTTCTCCTTGCTTGTCCCATGTTTTAGTGTAAAACTCATTTATGAATATATATTCACAAAAAAATCTCTTTACAACTTTCTTTTGGGTTCTGTGACCTTTCTTTGGTCTCATCACAATGTGTCATTATGTTAAGACATTTTTAAAAATAAGTAATATTACCACATGATTCAAATATCCGGAGTATAAAATTATATCAAGTAAACAATTCTCCCCCTAGAATTGCAACTCAACAGCTCAGTTTCCCTTTCTATTGTTAGGGTCTTGCTTAACCTTCCAGAAAAATTTTAGGTACACATACAGGTCAATACTATATATGTACACTATTGAGAAAATCTCTTTCTGGGAATGGAACCTAAAGACCTAGAGAATACAAATATGAGTTGGCTGGTCGTGGGAAGATCCCAGGGAAAGCAAAAGAAATAGCAAGCACAGAGGCAATGAGGCAGTAGGAGAAATGTCATGTTCTACTACAACAACAAGGAAGCCAGCGGTAGATGGAATACATGAAAATAAAAAATAAGGCTAGATCATGAATAAATTCTATTTTTATTAACAGAAATATTAATGCATTCTGTAATTAATCTTTTTTATTTTAATAAAACAATGGTATATGTTTATATTAGTTCTGTGAAAACAGTTCATGATTTGCTTTATTCATAACTTTGTGTGTGCGTTTCACTATGTGTTCCATTTTCTTCATTTTTCTGTGTGGTTATGTGTGTAATTCTGACGTTTAGGCAGGGTTGCATTCCTTTAAAATAATAAAGTTATATAACAACCTTAATCCTTTAAAAATAATGAATTTTGATTATATGACAGATGATACAATTATCATATTTCCACTTCCTTTCCCCTCTCCTCCCTCCTTTCTCTCCTCAGTCAATTTAAAAGTCTTCTTAAATTATTGTCATTGTAGATGTAAATACTCTTATAATTCTATTATTTTATCTGTTGGCTTTAATTTTTTTTTTTTAGTTTATTTATTTTTGAAAGAGAAAAAGAGAGAGAGCAGGGGAGGAATAGAGGGAGAGAGAAGATCCCAAGCAGGCTCAGCAAAGAGCCCGATGTGGGGCTTGAAACCACCAACTGTGAGATCATGACCTGAGCTGAAATCAAGAGTTGGACACTTAACTAACTGAGCCACCCAGGCACCGCTGGTCTGTCAGCCTTAAATGATATCCTTTGACTTTGAACGATTAACCATTTCATGCTCCTCATCCATGCCTGTCCATGCCTGTCCTGCCACTGTGGTCCCCCCTGTTATTCTTGGGGTCTGAACATTGCCCTCCAGTAATTTCCCAAGACTCATGGGAACAATTTTTACTTAGTTCTCATTATTCAACACTATTTGCCTGTGGTTTTTATAGCTAAAAATAATTTGACTTGATATAATTTCCTTGGCTTATATTTTCTTTATTTAATTTTATATTGGTTAACAACCCTATAGCTTGAATGTTCCTGTGGCTTTTTCCATAATTTCACATTTTAACATGTTTTTCTGGCTGTGAAAAGGATTCTGCACGTTTAAGTGTATATTTCTTGGTATCCACTCTTCTGGGTCAATTTCTCTAGCAAAGATGTGCCCTTGAAAATTCAAGTCTACTTTTATTTCAGAAACATTTCTTGAACTAGGACTCTATTTTTTTTCCAGTAACTTGTTTCCTTCTTTGGAGACCCTACGAGGGTGTACAGTGGATTTCCCTTTGCCTGCTTCTCTATCATTTTCTTGCTCATTTATGTTTATTCTTTCTTCTATTTCTTTCATAAATTTACTGTATTTCTCTCCTCTCTGCCTGTGTTTTCTGACTTTTTTTCTTTACTTTTATGTGCCTCCCATTTTTATCTTTTCTCTTGAATTGATTTTACTTTTTGTCTCCTTCTTTTCAAAGATCTGTCAGCTTTTATTTCATCTCTGCCACTTTCCTCACCGTTTATTTTCTAAGGACTTTGATTTCTACTTTGTGACATTATCCCACAGAGGCAGTAGTCACTCAGCTTTCAAATTCCTGACAAAATGTTTGCTCACAGTATACAAACGATGCATGGGTTTGTTGCCAATAAATTTGTTGCCCTTTGGGTTTTGCATCATTTTAGATTTAATGGCAGCTAAAATTGATAAATGTTTGACAAGTGCCTACTGCTAAAACACATCTCTGTTGTCTTTTGTTTATGGAGCAGATTTTTAAAAAAACCTAAATATATCTGTTTATACTTTTTCTTACACATTTATCTTTTGGCTGTAGCCTGCCAACGTTTGACCCTATCAGTTTAATTTCATCCCCTTAATTGATAAGCATTGTCTTCTATGTTGAGGGTATATTTATGAAAATATTATCCAGAATGAAACTAAAGACAGAATTTTGTGACAATTTACTAGATCCCTCTCCTAGGCTGACATCTGTCCAAAACTTTTTATCCATTCAGGTTTCATGGTTCCAACATGTTACTTAGTTCTTTAATTGTCCTTTTATCCACCCCAGTCTCTTCAACTCCTCCAAAGTACTTTCGTCTTTACCTTGCCAGTAACACAATTTTCTCTTTAAGTAGAAAAACTCCTTATTTGATTATAGTTGATTAGTTAACTAAATTTGACTCTGAAATTGCTGTATCAGAGAGCACAAAGGGGAGATCTCTGGACTAATTCTTATCCTGTCACATAACAGAAATGATGAATTTATCATCATCATCATTTTATTATTATTATTATTATTAATTATTACACTATTATTATTAGTTAGAATTTATTGATTATTTACCATCTGACTTGCAACTAACAAACTATTCCATACAAAATATTTTATTTAATCTTTATAGTAATCTCAGTATAGTAGAAACTATGATCCCCATTTATACATCGGAAATCTGATGTGCAGAAAGTTTAAGTAACTCACTCAAAGTTACACAGCCAGTAATCAGTGGGGGCAACATTTATATCAAGGGAATCTGATGCTAGAACACTCTTGTAAAGTCATTACTCTATAGTTCCTCTCTTTTGGCTCAGTAATCTTGGTTCTGTCCACTAATTTTTCTAGAAGTTTGCTCCTCATCTCTGAAATAAGGAGATTAAAATAGATGTCTCCAAGGTCTTTTCCATGGCTAATATTTTGTAGTTCTAGAAGAGACTTTATTTTTTTCTGTATTTTAGACAAAACACATTTGCTTTTTTCATGTCAGGTAGCCAGGAATCCACTGGCAACATTACCCTTGATGTGATGCTGCCTTTTCTATTTTTCAAGGGATTATACCCAAGTTTCTCTTGAGGGGATGCCAAGTCAGTATTCGATATGTGACAGATAGTCTCACCCTGCAAATGGAAGCTCCCATCCTGAGTCAATTAATATTGCAAGCATGTTCCTCGGAATGCATGCCCTTGGGATCTTCTTGTGTAAGAGGGAAACTACCTCCTTGGGGAATCACTAACCTTCCATCAGTTGCCTTTCAATCATTCATCCTGTGTGCTAAATGTACAGGGCAAGTCCATAGAGCTAGTGACAACTAAAAACAAGTTCAAGGCCATTCTGCAGCCCCAGCTAGTCCTTATACAAATGGCCCAAGAGTCGAAACTGACAGGCAGTCCTAAATTAATCCTATTTGGGCTGATTCTCTGTTGTTATAGATTTCTATGCCTCTAGCTTGCTGCTTAGCAGCGCCAGCTCTGGCTACCAATGCCGATGCCTCCTTGGTGTGTCATTGTCAGAACCACTTCAAATCAAACATGGAAAGCATTTGGTCTCATTTAACCCAGCTCTTTTCCCCAAAGAGCAACTCAGAAAGTGATTTCTGTAGAGGAAAAGTCTTTGACTCATCTTCCTGTGCCTTGTGAGTTCTGTACTTCATGAAAATTTACAAGTGGGTGGGATGATGATTCAAACCAAATTCAAGCTTGATGTTTAATATTTCAAATTCCTGGGTGGCATTCTCTTTGCTAACTTTCTGCCTCTTTTTTTTAAGCTTATTTATTTATTTTGAGAGAGAGGAGGAGCATGGGCAGGGGAGGGGCAGAAAGAGAGGTATCCCAAGCACACTCCGTGTTGTCAGCAGGGAGCCCAATGCTGGGCTCAAACCCATGAACTGTGAGATCATGACCTGAGCCGGAATCAAGAGTGGGATGATTAACCAACTGGGCCACCTAGGCACCCCTGATTTCTGCCTTTTATTTCTATCTTTATATCAACAAATTTCTTTAGAAAGGTAATATACTAACAGTTCCAGATTAGGCACGGGGTTCTGGAAGAGGTGGCAGCTTCTGTGGATGTGTCTGACCCAGGAGAGTCTCCTCTCTAGATACCCTAAGGCACTTGGAGGCTCCTATTTTTCTTCCTTTTTCTCCTTTCATTACCACTGCTTCTCACTTTTATCTTAAGTCATCTAAGGAAATCTGGAAATGCACTTTTCTATTCACAGTCCTAGACTCTGCCTCCTTACAGAGGAAAGCCCACTATTATGGACTGAATGTGTGTATCTTCCCAAACTTCACAGTTGAAATACTAACCTCCAATGTGATGGTATCAGGAGGTGGAGCCTTTGGAGGTGATGAGGTCATGTGGGTGGAGTCATCATGAATGGGATTAGTGCCCTTATAAGAAGAGATCTGAGAGAGATGATCCCTCTCTCTACCATGTGATGATGCAGTAAGAAGGTGGCCATGTGCAAACCAGGAAGAGGGCCTTTACCAGACACAGGATCTGCCAGCACCTTGATCTTGAACTTCCCAGCCTCCAGAAATGAGAGAAATAAATGTTTGTTAT
Organism: Lynx canadensis; assembly: GCF_007474595.2. NCBI lineage: Eukaryota > Metazoa > Chordata > Mammalia > Carnivora > Felidae > Lynx > Lynx canadensis. Next base: position 125,835,225 of record NC_044308.2, read on the forward strand.
TTCAGCCATCCACTCTATGGTAAATTGTTGTAGCAGCCCAAAGTGACTAAGACCTACACTTAGCTAGAAAGAAGACCTGAAGGGTGCCTGGGCCGCTCAGTTGGTTAAGTGACCAGCTCTTGATTTTGGCGTAGGTCATGATCTCACAGTTCCTGGGTTTGAGCCCTGCATCAGGCTCCATGCTGACAGCACAGAGCTTGTTGGGATTCTCTCTCTCCCTCTCTCTCTGCTTCTCTCTCTCAAAGTAAATAAATAAAAAAAAAAAATGAAGAAGAAATGAGACCAATATCTCTTCTTAGGACAGTGAGCAACTAACTAGACCACTTGAATTTTTTTTTTCAAATATACTTCCCACCACAGTGATTTTGATCATTTTTAAGTCTCTACCAACTTAAAATTGCTGTGATTATACTTATAAAGAACTACCATCTTAATTTTAGTGTCATAATAATCTGAATAATAAAAGCCTTAGTGTCTAAGTAACTGCCTGTCATTCAGACTTTTTTCACCAAATGTAGCAATTCTGGATCAATGGTTAACTTTCCAATTCTTGCTTTGGAGAACTCTTCTAGGTGTAAAATGGAATGGAATACAGGTTTAGAAGTTTTAAATCTTTATTTTAAATCTATTTAATCTTTTATTGTCTTTTGTAGATAGAACCTTGGTCAGAGGGTCTTAGGTGGGCTGTATTATTTGCAAGAACACTTCAATGCTTTTTCACATAAAAATATCGATAGATTACCCAGATAAAAGTTATGTGTAAATTTTTCTAATAAAAAGACTCAAGGACTACATACCTATCATGTGAGTGGCAAAAGATCTAGCTAGTTCCATACAATAAAATAACTGTGCACATACATGGAAGCCAGGGAAAAAAAGAGAAGAAAACAGGGAAAGAGAAAAAAGAAATTAAAAGAATTCCCAATGCAAAATTCCCAAGCCGCTGTCACAGCACCTCAGCAACTGATTATTAGATGTTATATCCTTGGACATAACTCATGCTGCTTTGTAACCTGAGGCTGTGGTTCGTACATTCAGGGAGTGGTCTTCCCTTCTGTTACCAAACCTATCAGTTAAGCATCTTGGCCTTAGACTTGGGCAAGTAAGACTTCTTCCTCAGGACCTGGGCATTAGAAGATTCCTGTAGCTGAAATCAGAAAAAGCGTAAGACCATGGGGATGTCCTCACTATTGACAGCACCTCTTTTTCTAGACCATACCCCGAGTACCCAGTGTCCTGTCCATGCCACATGACCCCACGTCAACTTCCAGGGGCTGTACAAGGCTACTCCTTGATCCTTTACACCTGAAAGTAGACCAAGCCACCAATTTGCTTATGCTTATGCCCAATGGATTTTTGAGAGGCTCTTTTTGAAGAGGGTGGAATGCAGCAAGACCCTCACCATGAAGACCTAAGCTGGACCAGACAAGGGTTTGGAGACAGCTTTCCCTGTACCATCCACATTCCAGCAGGAAACTCTAAAGTATCCAAGAACAGTAAGTTCAAACCTGACTTTCCTGGTTATAGGAAGGGATATCTGTAACACCAGAGAATAGAACATGTTTTATTTAATGGTATGATAGCCTTATTTGTAACTTTTAAATATTTAGATATAAGATACATGGGATTCCATTTGTACTCTTGTCCTGGGTCCTGCAAATGTTAGGAGTGGCCTGTCTGTAAGTTCTGTGCCCAGTTTTTGCCTTGTAGCAGCAGAGTTGGCATAAGGCACAGGTCTGGGGTTGTCACCACAACACTGAGAGTCTGTCAGGGTTAGGTGTCCCGGGGAGTAAGGCTATATAGTTCTCCTTATTTCATGACTGGAATCAGCACCATTTAGGGTTGAATCGATTCAGTCCTTCCTCCTAGGTTGGTGGTCATGTCCAGGGCTATGTTCACTTCTCTTGCCTGCTTTTTTTTTTCTTTTTGAGTAAACTGCAGTTCACTCTTATACGAATAGAGAACATGAAATGTGGTTAACATTTGTCAAGCACTGGGGCATCTGTATGGCTCAGTCGGTTAAGTGCTCAACTTTTGAGTCAGGTCAAGATGAGGTCGTGATCTCACGGTTCATGAGGCTCTACGCTGACAGTGTGGAGCCTGCTTGGGATTCTCTCTCTCTCCCACTCTCTCTGCCTCTCCCCTGCTTTCTCTTTCTCTCTCTAAAATAAACTTAAAAAAAAATATTTGTTAAGTACGAACAAACAAGGTACTATACTAGGAACTTTATATATTTTCTCCCCTCACCACTTAAACCTTACAACAAAGCAGGTAATATCTCTATTAGAGGAAGAAACTGAAGCTTACAGAAGTTAAGAAGGAGTTGGCTAAGGAACTCCCTCTCCGAATTATTTGTTATCTTGATAGCCTCATAACTGCAACAAAACAGCCTTTTGAACCTGACCCTCTGCCATTATCTTCTACTTTCAAAGACAACCCCAGAGATCCTGCTCACACGTCTGTTGAAGTCTCAGGCCAGTCACGCATGAACCCTGACCCCTGTACTTTGGTTTAGCTCCTTGAATACTGGCTGTTCCCTGGTGCAGCTGAGTGTGGGAACTTCACCATGGCTGCTTTAGACTTAGAACAAACAATGGAAAGAGTTTAAGTTTTGATATAAAAGTAAGACCTGATGTCAGCAACTGAAGTTTCCAGAAAATGTGATTACTCAAGTTCTTGACTAGGCTGAGATTTCAGCAGTGGGCATTAATTTACACATCTCTGTTAGCAGGCTCAGCCTAATGCCCCATAGGGAGACAGACTTGGTCATGAAGGAGCCATGTGGCAGAGGGCTCAGGAATGGCCTATGTGAAGTGACAGTAAGAGAGGGTGTCTTGGAAGATACCCTGGCACTCACAGCTAATGCTGCACTCTGCCCATAAATTAGAAAGTAGCCCTCTACGGGTGGAGAGTCAGGCTGAAGTTTAAGGCAGTTTACATAGAGCTGAAAGGAGTTACAGAGATCAGGAATGGACAAACTAACCTTTTCCTCTGCAGAATCTGTACATGTATTCAACTTAATTCAGTAAGATTTTTTGAGTACCAACTGCCAGTAAAGAATTATTTAAACATTGTACAGAACAGCATTTTTAAAAAAAATATTTATTTTTGAGAGAGAGAGAGCGAGTGAGTGTGAGTAGGGGAGGGGCAGAGAGAAAGGAAACACAGAATCTGAGGCAGGCTCCAGGCTCTGAGCTGTCAGCACAGAGCTTGACGTGGGGCTCGAACTCATGAACTGTGAGATCATGACCTGAGCTGAAGTTGGATGCTTAACCAACTGAGCCACCCAGGCGCCCCAAGAACAGTATTAAATAAGATATGATGGCCACTGTTTTCTAGGCCACCTAGAATGAAGGAGAGTCCAATGTACACCCATAACTCTAATAAATTTTTCACATTATCACAGTGTGACAAAACTAGTGTCACTAGTATGACAGATGATAAACTATTATAGAGGTACAAAATGCAGTGAAAGAAAAAAGGAAAGAGGAGTTAACTTCATGGTCTGTGGGAGGGGTTGCTACCAATTTGTTAAATCTCGTTGGTCCAGATATTATTCATTTTCTCCTTAGGGCTGTCCACTGAATTGTGTAGAAGGAAAATATTAATTATATAATACATCTTGTTTTTTGTTTGTTTTCAGTTAAAGAAGCGATCACTAAGCTCTTCCCTTTTTCTTATGTAAATCAAGGTAGCATTTTCCTCTTAAGAGCAGAAGAGGTGGTTTGTAGGTGTGTTTCTTCCTCTTTATTTGTAGACATCTGATTTTTACCATTAGTCGCTGGTTTTCTAACTTAAGGAAAGAGTTATTTATTCCCCTAACGTTATAAATTTGATTATGAATCCTATTAACCTTTTAAATTATGTTTTCCAGTTGATGAGACAGATTTCCAGACAATGGAATTCTTGGATAATTACTGTGTTCACATAAGTATGATATTTTTTAGCCAAAGAACAAACTTAGAGATAAATTAGTAGAAATGCAAAGTGATGCATGGAAAATACTATGCTTTTTTCCCCCATCCCGGGAACGGCAACTTCTGAAGTTTCTGCAGCAAGCTGGTTAGAAAGCAGTTTATTGAGAAATGATATGGTAACTGTCATCTGCAGGCTTCCTGCATCTATCAGGTAAAGTGATTAAACCCGTATCCATCATTCAGCATAATTAATCAGTTAGACACCGCAGCCCGTGTTCACGTGTTGATTAATCTGTAGTTCAGGTACATACGTCTCAGGTTTCAAGTTCACACGAGAAATACATCAATCAGTGCTGCCCCATGCACTGGTGTCTCCTGTTGGAAGTGTAAAATGACTAGATATTTTTTAAAGAACAGTGGAAAGAAGTTTCTTCCTAATGGAAGCAAGCGAGTGCAGGGCTCTTCAAAGACTGCTGAACAGAAAACAAAAGTCCAGTAAAATAGGTTCCTTTGTTATTTATTTATTTTATTTTACTTTTTCTTTTATATGATGCCAAGTAGTTCTCCAGCTCATTAAGTAGATCTCTTACTTGAGTACAAGAGACTGATTTAAGGGCTTACTCAGTCATGTAACAAATATTTATTGGGCACCTAACATGCCTTAGGGACACAATAATCTCACAAGCTCCTTACTCCCAACAAGCGGACAGTCGAGTTCAAAGGCCAACAATGTCAGAAAGGGAGAGACTGTGGTCACCTTGGACTTCATCAGCACCAATCTGAGGTTCATTGTTTTACAAGACATCTTTTTTTTTTACAGAGTTAGCTAACACAGTGTCTTAATAACGGTTTAGATACATGAAATCACTTCAAATATTTCTGTAAAATGTTAATTTTGCTTATGTAAGACCCAACCATGTTTTGATAGTGGCAAAGAACTTTGGATAGTGGCAAAGATAGTGGTTAGGTCTCAATTCAATCATTTCAAAAAGAAGCAAAAGCTCGGGGGAGTCATTCACTCAAGTGAATCACCCACCTGGTGATTAGCAACATTCAAATGCAAATGTATGCACTTATCCTGCATTCCGCTCCTATTCTGCCATGGTACCTTCAGACGAAAATTAAAAAAAAAATTCTGAAATGATTTGATGTAGTTTTTAATAAAAAAAATAGTTATTTTGATATATATTATTTTTAGTACTTGGTTTTTTTTTTTTTTTACTATAAGGATTGTTTTAGCAATTCAAATGATACAGAAGTGTCCTTCCATATTTTCTTCAACATGCATAGAAACGTGCACAAATACATAGACACACAGCATGAATATGGTTTTCAAAGTAAGTGATAATATTTTGTGTAATGTTTAGCTTGTCAAAGTCTCCTTAACAGGATTCCACTTCTGATCCTTTTCTTTATGTTGCATTTAAAAAAAATTTTTTTACATTTATTTATTTTTGATAGAGACAGAGCACAAGCGGGGGAGGGGCAGAGAGAGAAGGAGACACATAATTCAAAGCAGGCTCCAGGCTCCAAGCTGTCAGCACAGAGCCCAACGCAGGGCTTGAACCCACAAACGTGAGATCATGACCGGAGCTGAAGTTGAACGCTCAACCGACTGAGCCGCCCAGGCACCCCTCTTTATGTTGCATTTTAATCAGAATCCCCTACAGAATGAATCTGAGTTTCCCATGGTAGACATTAGGGTCCGACTAACCTGTTAGTTTTATGTTAAGCAAAAAGAAGTTCCTTTCTCTTGGCTGCTATTATAACTGCTTATTGTAATGACCTTGAGTGAATTCTTCAGTCTCAACTTCAGTATTCTCAGATACATCCTCTGGATATCCAGAATTTGGGCTGGTAAATGAAAGAAGACACTAGAGAGGGAAAGAATGTGAAGAAGTGGGCACACTGGCCTTTCCGACAAGCTCCCTGTGGAGTATTTCTTAGCAACTTAGAATATGTGCGTACTTGTAATCATTTTGGATACATTTTAGGCAATGGATATTGGTGGTGGAAAACCCTCAGAAAAGGGGCCTCTGTTGGCTGAGAAGCAGCTATGTCCCAACTCAGAAATGATAAAGGGCTTTGTTAAGACAGACACAGGTATTTCCAGTATTTTCTATAGCTCATCAGAATTTCACAGTGCATGCTGTACTCCAACAGCTACGTAAAATTGAAGAGGGGTTGATATTCTGGATGAAAGTTGAAATGGGTCATGTTGCTTGAGTTCCTCCCGTTATGTAAATAATTCAGGGATTTTAACTGCTTAAGTGTTTCAGGAAGTCTGATCACTTTAAATAACAACTTTTGCTGACTGAAGGATATTTGTGATGAAATTAGTCTTCCTTTTAAGTTTTGGCTTTCTAAGCCTGATAAGGTCACTTCCACAAAGTTGTCCACTTTTTTTGAATTAGTTTCTCTCGATAATCACATAAATTGAGCTGCAAAGCCTTCACTCTTGAAAAATTACAAAATCTATAAAATGGGTTTTAAAAGAGCAGAATGGAAAGAAACCTATGCACAACAAAAACAGCCCCGAATGTTTATTTTCTCCTTGAAATATTCTTTGTGTTTTCAAAAAACCTTAATCCAGTTTATACTGCCTGATGGAGTTTTGGGGTGATGGTGGGGTCCAGAGCTGACGGCCAAGAAAGGATTCTTGAAGATGCCTTTGGTGCAAAAAGGTGGTTTTATTAAAGCACAGGCACAGGACCTGTGGGCAGAAAGAGCTGCACTGGGGTTGACAGGTAACTGATTATAGACACTCAGGTTGGGAGGGGGTTAGGTATAGAGTAAGTCTCTAAGGTATTTTGGAAGCAAGGTTTCCAGGACCTTGAGGGGCTAGCTGCTGTTAGGAAACACATTTATTACTGTTTAGTAAAACCTCAGTCGTGAGACCCTTCAGATGTATATCAGGGGCCATAAGCTCGGAGTATGATTACTAGCATATACCTTGGGGGAACTGAGATAAAGGAAGTTTCCAAAGGAATTTTTATATGTTAAAGTAGACTTAGAGGATCCTGGGGAGTCAGGATAATGTTAAGCCAAGATTCCTTTTGACCCCTAGCAAAGTGTCATCATCCAGGCAGCTGAGCTCCTAGAGGGAGATAACTCTGCCTGTTTCAAGGACTTGTCAGTGGGCTGTAGGCAGTAAAGGAACTTAATTTTTCATTTGCCTTTGTTTTCCACATCACCATGGCAAGCACTTAAACCCTTTACATCTTGATGAGGGTGATATTAGGGCTCCAGGGCATAGAGTCTATAGGTTTCTGGAGATTAGATTATGGATGAGATTGCCTTTTTCTTGCAGTTTACTAAATTACCCATGAACTGAAGGAGACTCCTGTCCTGCGTGACCGTGATCTCTATCAGTCAGCCATTCACTTTCTTTCCTTTCCCCTGTTCTCGGGCAGCCAGGAGTGTCTGAGGAACATCATACATATCCCATGTGGGGTTGGGGCGGGAGGGTTGCCGTTAGCCTGTACTTTGCCCTCAGCTTGCCCCATGTTCTGTCATCACTCCCCTCACCCTTTTTGCTAAGCATCTCAATCTAATAAACAAACATCTCATTTTAGGGTAACACCAAATCTCTAAGCTTCTCTTAAGTTCACACTGCACTTTCTGGGCTAATAAAATTATCTTTCTCATTTACATATTTTTAAAAAGTTAAGCATTTTAATAAATGCTCTTGTGAAAAAGAATAGAGGTACCTAAAAGTATTAGCAACTCTATAAGTTAAAAACCAATGAGACCATCAGAAGGAAATCCAAACAAGTCTTTTATTTGAATAGCATTTCAGTGTTTACAAGCACTTTTTATACATTTCAAGCCACTTCCTTTATGACAAGCAATAAAGAATAAAACAATGGGGTCCATCACCTACCCTGCCAATTGGTACATTGTGTTATAAGATTGAAAAAATGGATTGATATTTCATATTTAAAAGATTGACAGTTATTTTACAGGAGAATTGGCAACCTGTATTTTGTGATACCATAATCTGGGAAAACAATCTGGTTATCCAAACTGAAGGAATAATGTATCATTAAAATGGGAGTAAGAGAGCTAGTGAGATAATTCACGTCCTAGATTTGCTTCTTTTGGAGCCTGGATGTTTATGAGAGAGAGGGGAAAAAAAAAAGTTGCTGCCATAAGGTGACCTCTGTGAAGAAAGCAAAGTACCATGATTCTAAGGTGTGCCTACAATTATAAGGGACAAGTACCAGCATGAGCCCTAGGGTGGTGTTCTTAGTTCATTCTGGAATTGGTGAACATTGATTAGATCTTGAACTGATTGGATGCAATTTGTAGTTCTTGATATGAAAAACAATCTATGACTTTGTTGTGTTAAGAGGTTTGCCAATTGATGGGGACACCTGGGTGGCTCAGTGGGTTAAGCCTCTGGCTTCAGCTCAGGTGATAATCTTGTGCTTCATGAGTTCAAGCCCCGTGTCAGGCTCTGCTAACAACTCAGGGCCTGGAGCCTGCTTCAGATTCTGTGTCTCCATCTCTCTCTGCCCCTCCCCCACTCATGCTTGCTCTCTCTCTCTCTCTCTTTCTCTCTCTCAAAAAAGTAAATAAACATTAAAAATAAAAGAGGTTTGCCAATTGATGTTTCATGTCACTCTGAGGAGTCTGTTAACCGTATGAAACATGGATATATCTCAGTTTAAGTGAAACTGAAGGGAAAACACACACACACACACACAACAATCTGGGTTCTAGACTGATAGAGCCTAGGGTTCTAGGAGAATTTTAAATAAATAAATGCCATTTTTACTGATGTGTTTGACTGTAAGTAGGTGTATGTGATTGTGATAAAGGCAAAGGGTAGGGGCATGAAATGCAACAGAGCTTGGTTGAATCACAGCTTGGTCTTTTATTATCTGCTCTAGATTATAAATTGTTATAAGGTATTACATGACCATCTCTTCCGTTCTTTTCCTCTTTCTTCTTCTCCTCAACTCTTTCCCTCTCTCTTCTTTCCCCACTTTTGTTTATATATAAAAGAAATATATGTAATATATGATTATATTATATAATGTATCTTAGATATCCATCAGGAATTTTATTTGTGGGAAAATTTTAGTTACAAGTTTAATTTCTTGAATTGATTTAAGACTATAAAGGTTTGGGGCGCCTGGGTGGCGCAGTCGGTTAAGCGTCCGACTTCAGCCAGGTCACGATCTCGCGGTCCGTGAGTTCGAGCCCCGCGTCAGGCTCTGGGCTGATGGCTCGGAGCCTGGAGCCTGTTTCCGATTCTGTGTCTCCCTCTCTCTCTGCCCCTCCCCCGTTCATGCTCTGTCTCTCTCTGTCCCAAAAATAAATAAACGTTGAAAAAAAAAAAAAAAAAAAAAAAAACTATAAAGGTTTACTATTTCTTCCTGAATCCACTTTAGTAATCTGTCTTCCAAACAATTTTTTTGTATTTAAATTTTATAATTTACTGACATAAAGTTATTTAAAACATTCCCTTATTTAATGTCTATAGGATCTGTAGCTTTGTCCATTCTTTCACTGCTGATATTTATTGATAATTTGTGTTTTTTTAGTTTTCAAGTTTGCTCTTTATTTTACTTCCTTCTATCTTAATTTGCTCTAGTTTCCCCAATTTTGTGAGATGGAAATTTCAATCATTGATTTAGAATATTTTTTTAAATATCTAAATTGAAAGTCATAAGTTTCCCTCTAAACACTGCATTAGCTGCATTCCACAAATTTTGATGTTATATTTTTAAACAATTTTATTTAGATATAATTGACAATAAATTATTTACATTTAAAGAGCATTTTATATATGTGTATGTGTATATATACAGTATATACATACACACACATACCAATAACACAGTGAAGGTATTGAACATATCCATCACTCCCAAGAATTATTACCTCATGACCATTTGCCCCTTTACAATTCCCCCGTTGTTCTTCCTTTCCCCACACTCATGAAACCTGCTTTCTTCTACTGTAGATTACTCTGCATATTTTATAGTTTTATGTAAATGAATCATAAAGTACACACTCTTTTTAATCTGGCTTCTTTCACTCAGTGTAATTATTTTGATAATTTTGCTTGTCCTAACATATGTGAGTAATTCATTCTATTTTTAAATTGTATCATTTTATGATGCAATACAATCATATTTGCCCACCCACCATTTCATGGAAACTGTTTCTTTAAATTGTATCATTTGATGATACAATTCAGTTAAATTTAGCCTCCCAGTCACCCTTTCATAGAAACTATTTCCAGTTTTTGGCTATTACAAATTAAGCTTGTGTGAACATTAGGTATACGTCTTTGTGTGTACATATATTTTTCTTTTTTCTTGGGTAAATACCTAGAATTGAATGACTGAATTTTAGGCATGTGCTTAACCTTTTAAGAATTTACCATAATGTTTTCCAATTCACTTGTGGCGTTTAACATTCACTCCATTAGTGTTATGAATATCCATTTACCACATATCATTGTTAATGCTTTTACAGCTAGTCTTTCTAATTTTAGCTATTCTAATATTTTTGCAGTAGTATCTCATCATAGTTCTAATTGGCATTTTCCCATTTCGTAATGGCCAATGATGCTAAGCATCATTCCATGTACTTCTTTGCCATTGTCATATCTTACTTGTTGAGGTGTCTGCTTAAACTTTTTCAAGTTTAAATAATATTCAAGTTTAAATAATATTTATTTAAATTTTATTTAAACTTGAATATTATTTAAATAATATTTAAATTTTATTTACATTTAAATATTATTTAAATAATATGTATTTAAATAATATTTATTTAAATAATAATAACTTTAAGTAATATTAAGTTTAAATAATGTTTTCTCTTATGTTTGCTTCTAGAATTTTAATAATTTGGGGTTTTATAGTAAGGTTTATGATCCATTTGAGTTAATATTTCTGTGTGATAAGGAGTGTGAATCAAAGTTCTTTTTCTATTTTCTTTCTTTCTTTCTTTCTTTCTGCATGTGGCTATCCATTGTTTTAATAATATTAAAAAAACCCTATTTTATCCCCACTGAATTGCCTTTGAGTTTGTGCCAAAAATTAGTTGACAATATTTGTGAGTATTTATTTCTAGGCCCCTATTGTTAAATGCTTATATCACATTGGCTTGATATTGGAACTTTATAATACATCTGAAATTCAGGTAGTATTAGCTCTCAAACTTTGTATTTATTTTTAAAGTTGCTCTGTGTATTCTAGATCCTTTGCATTTCAATAGAACTTTAGATTTAGTTTCTTAATTTCTGTAAAAAAAGGGGGGAGGGAACTTACTGGAGTTTTGACTGAGGTTGTCATTGACTCTATAGAATAATTTGGATAGAACTGACATCATACTAAAATTAAGTTTCCTGACCTAAGAACAAGATATGTCTATTTATTGGGTTTGTTTCTTTCGGCACTACTTTATAGTTTTCAGTGGACAAATCTTGAATATATTTTGTCAGAAAAATCCCTAAGTATTTGCTATATTTATGCTATTTTTTAAAATTTTTTTTTTCAACGTTTATTTATTTTTGGGACAGAGAGAAACAGAGCATGAACGGGGGAGGGGCAGAGAGAGAGGGAGACACAGAATCGGAAACAGGCTCCAGGCTCCGAGCCATCAGCCCAGAGCCTGACGTGGGGCTCGAACTCACGGACCGCGAGATCGTGACCTGGCTGAAGTCGGACGCTTAACCGACTGCGCCACCCAGGCGCCCCTATTTATGCTATTTTAAATCATTGCTTTTTAAAATTAAAATCTTATTTTGCAATTATTTGCTGCTAGTTTAGAGATATACAGTTGATATTGTATATTTATCTTGTTTCCTTGCTAAATTTGCTTGTTACTTCTAGTAGCTTCTTTGTAGTTTCTTAAAAACTTTCTATGCAGTCAATTATATCATCTGCAAGTAAATTCAAATTATTTTTTTCTTTATAATCTCAAAGCTTCTATTTCTTTTTCTTGTGCTATTGCACTGACTAGAATCTATAGTACAATGTTAAATAAAAGTAGTGAAAGCAGAAATCCTTAACTTGTTTCTGATCTCAAAGAGAAGCATTCAGATTGAAATATGTTAGGCATAGGCTTTTTATCTGGACAAAGGCATTCTCTTTTATTCTTAGTTTCTGAGATTCTTTTCATCAGAAATACATTGGATTTGGTCAGATGCTTTTTTGCATCTACTGTAATTATCATTTTCTTCTTCAGTTTTAGTTGATTAATATTTTGTTTAGAATTTTTGCATCTATGTTTATGTAGGATATGCACCTATGCTTTTCGTTCCTTGTAATTTCTTTCCCTTGTTTTGGTATCAAGGTAATGCTGGAATCCTGAATGAGTTGGAAAGTATTTTCTTCAAATTCCAGAAAGTTTGTGTAACTTTTGTTTTGTTTTAGTAGGCAATTGGCTGGGGTTAGTGCATCAAATTTCTTTCTTAGGTGGCAGTTTTTATTTCATTTCATATCTTTTGTCTTGGAGCTACTTTTAGTCTGTTTTACAGATGTGTGATTCAGACACCAGCCAAAGAGGTGGGAAGGTAGAATTTGGGAATCTTCTGTCAGTGTCTTTAGCTTTTGGTATTCCTTCTCTATGACTAGTGGCCATGGTTTTCTCAGATTCAGTCTTCTATTTTCCCCCGTCCAGAAACACTGCAGTACTATACTGCTCTAGATATTTTAGTGACTAAGACTGGTTCCAAGATAAAAAACCATGAAAATAGGAACTGATTTCTTATGGATCAGACACTCCAGTTATAGATTCTGTCTGAATATGTCTGTTTCTTCACTCACCAGTACCTCCTAGGCAAGTATGTTTTATATTATGTCCAGAACGTATAGATATCATAGACAGGGAGTATCATACAGTAGAATCTTTTTCAGCCACTGCTGGATGCAGAGGTTTCTGAGCTTGCTTTTTTATTTTCTCTGACCTTTCCCTCAGTTTTCAACTCTCAGTTTTTTAGCCATTGTTACATTTAGTGGTTCTGCCTCTAACAACCTCATTGCCATTTCAGTTTGCTCCCTCTAATTTGATGTGAGCTTAGAAACTAAAACTCTTGATGTGGTAGAATTTGTTCTAATGGAGAGTAGATTGTTTCAGAGACATCCTTATATCCATAAAGATTATAACCTTAATCACATAAATTTTGTGTAATACAGTTTGGTTGCTTTCAATTTTTATTTAATCACGTCCAGGTTTTTTATTTTTGAATTTTTTTTTAAATTAGAAACTCTCATTAAATTACATTGAAAAAGCAAGATGCTTGTGTTATACATGTATTGACCCTCCCATAGATTGATCAACATACTTTGTGTGTGTGTGTGTGTGTTTATCTACTTTTGAAAAAGAGGTGGGGGAAGGAAGGGGCAGAGAGAAGGGGACAGAGGATGGGAAGCAGGCTCTGTGCTGACAGCAGACAACCCGATGTGGGGCTCGAACTCAAGCTTAACTGACTGAGCTACCCAGGCACCCCTAGATTTACCAACATGCTTTTAAAAATTTGAGCCAATTTACCCAGAATATCTCAATTAAATTTCAAAGTCTCATGGATTTATATTTTCTAATTAGAAAAAGAACATAATGATTTATACATATTGGTTAGGCTGAGTCTGTAGGTTTTTGAAAACTAAAATTCTTTTTCAACTATTGATAACCCAACGTGGGTTTTTGAGTCAGGATTTATTGCTAATTTTGCAACAATACTTTTTATAAAATGAAGTATTTGCTATTTGCTTTTTTTTTTTTTACAGTTATCCCTAGGATGCCCTTGTAAGTGAATGACTTAATAGGTTTTATACTTGAGCACATCACATAATATACACTAGAAGTGCTGATTCTATTCTTTGAATCGGTATAGGCTTACATTATTAAAACTTTGCTCAGTTTCTCAATTTTTCTGTTCATATTTGATATCAGAACATGCTGTATTTTTTTCCAACTGAGCTAATGGAAGGTTATGGATTTATCAGTACTCTATGCACTTTTGAACTTTGACACCTGATCCTAAGAAATAAATATTCTTTCTGTTCCCATGCATAAGAGCGTATTGTTTGGTAAATGTTTTTTTTTCAGTCCCATCTAGGAAACTGATCCATGTGGATGAAATAAGTTAATATCTCCATTCAACCGCGTATGTTTTTATATTTCTCAAGCCAGTTATTTTCCACTCTGCCTAATCAGGCTAAATATGAAAAGTGGAGAAGCCAAATCTCCATGTCCCCTTTGGATTCCCATTAGTTAGTTGGATGTGACTCAAATAAGAAAATTTTTATTTCTTTAGCTGGTCTCAAAAATAAATGGCCCCTATAGACCAAACCAAAAAAATGTATTTGGAATATGAAAATAAATGCAGTCAAGTTTTGATTGAGTTAAAGGGATCTTCTTTCACACATTAGGATATAACATTGTTATCAAAGCAATAACTAACAGAACTAGGAGAAATTACATGTGGCTAAAGTGAGTGAAAGCCATCCTATAATCCTCAAATGGATTAGAAAGATTATGGCAGGAAAATTGTTTAAGGGTGACCTAAGAGAATCGAAGTACTAGCAATAAATATAAACTTAAAGAAAATGGAGAATATTACAGAAGTCTCTAAATGACTGTCTCCAGTGGGAAATAATTAGGAGCCTTGGGCGGAAAGATTTCAAGAAGCATATTCTCATCCAGATGCCAGACAAACTTTTCTAATAGGGCTGAGCATCTTTACTTCTTATTTCCAAGTCATTACAATAATTAGGATAGGCTCTAGTGATGTCTGTGGATATTTACAGAGGGACACTGTAAACCATGGACCAGTGGTTCATGACCTCTGACCTATATAAGTTGTGGCAAAGCTATTAAAGGATCGCAAGTTATAGTCACTAGCAACTGAGATCAAAAATCAGATATGTGGCTTACATAGGAACAATGCCTGCCAGACCTATCAAGACTTGTAAGCCATCTGTTTGTTTTTGCTTTGTTTAGTTTTTTTGGCATGGCTATTCTTAGAAGACATTAAGCAAAATGAAAATACACATTGTATATGTAAGATGGTGAGTGTACAAGACAATCTCAGAGGGAGGAAAGGAACTGAAGGGCTGAGTGAACACAGCAACTTTTGGAGGATGGATGGCAACCTAAGCATCTGACTGGGAAGATATAATGGCTTTCTGGTCAATCCAGAAAAGGAGGGGAAATGGTGGCAACTACAAAATCACAAGTTAATCTTCTCTCCATGGAATTGGCAAACATTGCAAAAGCTGATTGAGCTGCAGCTTATGATGGCAAGACTCCTGTAATCTTGGAAGATGACAACCTTAGCTTATTGTAACATAAGAAAGGGCTGGTGGCAGCACAGGGGGCAGTGTTTCAGAGAGATGTTCTATCGGCTGTCAGGATTCCAGGTAGCATTCATGTTAGTGAAGGGAAGGAATTACATACCCTGGTGGAGTCAGTATAGGCCATCGGTAAGATCAACATTCACACATTTCATGGAATTCTGTTACAAAACAGCACACATATTCAAGTTGCTCTTGTGGGTAAGGTAAATGGATTTTATAGATATTTAAAGTACACATTTCAATGTTTTATATATGTGTGTATAGATTGTATATAGCCTTATATTTTAGCTAAAATTCTTTAAGTTTATTTACTTATTTTGAAAGAGAGAGAGAATGGGGAGGAGGAGCATAGAGAGAGGAAGAAAGAGAATCTGAAGCAAGTTCCGTACTGCCAGAGGGAGTCCCACACGGGGTTCTATATCATAGTTTATGAGATCATGACCTGAGCTGAAATCGAGTCAGAAGCTTAACTGACTGAGCCACTTAGGCGCCCCTTAGTAAAATTCTTAATATTGTTGCATGAGATAGTTTTTCTCCCATCTTTTAAGGATTTTGTTTCTGGAAGAGGGAGAAGACTATATACAAATATCCCATAAATGAATTTACCTGGAGAAATTCTTGAAAGATTGTATGAATTGTGGCATTACTTATACTATTTTGTACCTAAAAAGCAAGTGTAATATTCTGAGACTTGAGTATTATTTAAAAAAACAAAAACAAACAAACAAAAAAAGAGGTTGAAATAAAAGGAGGAAGGTGTTTGGAATTGGCAGAAAAGTGTCATTAAGGGCAGGACAACCCACTGTGAGGCACAATGTCCAGAGGGCAGGACAGGTATAATGTTGATTATACCAGAATCTGAGTCATCTCAGCAGAGTCCTGCAAGGTGGGCAGTGTGCAGACATGGGAAACAGATCCTATAGAATCAGGAATGGGGGTGATGACTTGGGTGAGTTCTTTCCGCATGTAACCGGTCCCTGGGCTCTGGACCAGGGTATTACCAAGTATGTACCAGGTACTTCGTACCAAGTACAGTACCAAGTACCAGGTTCATTGTGACTAGAACTTTGTTTTACAGATGGAATGGAACTTTAGAGGTTCCAGGCCCTGGATTGGAGGAGTCCTGTTTTTAAATAGCACCTATGGGGCGCCTGGGTGGCGCAGTCGGTTAAGCGTCCGACTTCAACCAGGTCACGATCTCGCGGTCCGTGAGTTCGAGCCCCGCGTCGGGCTCTGGGCGGATGGCTCAGAGCCTGGAGCCTGTTTCCGGTTCTGTGTCTCCCTCTCTCTATGCCCCTCCCCCATTCGTGCTCTGTCTCTCTCTGTCCCAAAAATAAATAAACGTTGAAAAAAAAAAAATTTTTAAATAGCACCTATTCCACACCTGAGAGTGTCAGGAAAGTAGAGCAAAGCCAAAAAGTCCATCTATGCAGAACTGTAGATGGAAATGAAAGTGTGGGGCAGAGAATTAGATAGACCTCAACACAAAGAAGTCCAAGTTCACTTAGCTTTTGTTTCTTCCACTCTGGACATACATATACCCAGCATAGCAGTTATGCTCTTATATTGCAAGATGCCATTGCATTCTGATGCAAATATAGTCTTGACATATCCGAATTACTTTCCCCAGTCATACTTTCATACTTCATTTATATAATTCACCACCACTATTCACTGCTTTGAATTTTTTCTTTATATACAATTTTGTCATTGTTGTTTGTTGATTTGTTTATTGCTTTTAAGGAAAAAGTGCCAACTGTTCTTCATAGAGGCAAAGACAGAGGTCTCTTTGGAGGAGGTCTTAATTGTTCTAGAAATGTAGCCCTTTGGTTATTTTCAAATGCAGTGACTAAGCATTTATTGCCCTAGGAAATGAATTGATAGGACTTTATATGCTTTATTCTTAGCTTTGTTTCTTCTTAATCTTGTTTTCTTTTTACTTTTTTCTTGATCCAATTAATAATGTTATGTCACCTAAACTCCCAAGGCTGTGATAATTACTGATCATACTATAAGATGAAATGATGCCCATGTGCTTATGTCTATTTGGGAATGAAAAATTAAAACAAAGTTTGAAACATTTATATTTTAAATATCTACACGCTAATAAAATTCAACATACTAAGGATAATTTTCTTATTAGATACATTTATTATGTATACCTGATGGGCAAGAACAACCCTCAAGAGCCTCTCCATCTGTATAATCACCTCCCTTTTGAGTGCGAGTGGAATCCATGAAAATGATATTATCACTCCGAAGATTATTTCAAGTCATATGGCACAAGAAGGATATCTGGGTAGGCCTGATTTAGTTACATGAGCCTTTAAAATGTAGAGATTTTGTTTTTAGCAGGTGATAGAAAGGGAAGACAGAGAGATTCAAAGCATAGGATTCTGTATATCATAGCTAGCTTGTGCATAAAAGGGGCCCACATGACAAAATATGCAGGGGACCTATAGAAGCTCAAAGTGACTCACTGCTGATAGGCAGCAAGAAAATGAAGACCCATCAGTCCTACTGATGCAACGTTGCTGACAACAACCTCAATGAGCTTGGAAGAAGATTCCTCCCAAGATCCCGGGTGTCAGAGCTTGGCCTGACTCACACCTTGATTTTGGCCTGTGAGACCATAAACAAAGAGCCTAGTAAGACCCACCTGAATTTGTGACCCACAAAAAGTACAAGACAACAAGTGGGTATTGTTTTAAGCCCCTAACATTGTGGTAACCAGTTACAAAGCAATAGAAAGCTGTTAGAGTCTGCTATGTGCTCTATGTGAAATGTTGAAAACACAGATAAATAGAACACTGTCACTTCTTTTGAGATGTTTACAGCAGAGTAAACATGACAACTGCATAAACACCAAATACAATAATAATGTACTGAACACCATTATAGAAGTCTGCTATAAAATACTATGGAAATGAAAATATGTGGTACAAATTCTGTCTAGGGAAATCAGGAGAGACTTTTCAAGAGACTGTGATTGTTAGGTTCTATAATGAAAAAATAATATGTAACAGAGATAAACAATATTACCAGGCAAAAAAGACACAAATTCTTTATGCATGAATATTCACAACCTTGCAAAAATTGTGAAGGCACAAAGAAGGTCAGTTTCAATTTTATAAGAAATTAACTGGTACGAGTGTGAGTGTACCTTGGTGTTTGGAGAAACAGTTCCGTCTCAGAATATCCATTTTATCATATTGCAGAGGGAATTCATCCAAGCACGTTCTGATTAAACAGTACTGATCATCAATGAGTAACTTAATTGAATTTCTATGATGTATTTAATGGCTTCACTAGCTCAGGAAAGTTAAGTTTTAAGCCTTGAAAACTGCTCTATGAGGTAAGATTAGATTCAGCTGGGGGTGACTCAAACCTCAAATAATAATAACTCAAAGCCTCAAATAAAGAAGACATTTATTTCTCTGTGAAAGTCTTGAGATGGGCAACTGGATGGGAGTGATCATTGTGGCTTCATGTGTCAGGGATCTGGGCTTCTGTGGCTCTGAAGCATGTGTGCTTTATATTTCCAAGGTTGTCTAAAGATCCATTTGTCTTTAAGAATTCCAGGATTTATATTATATTCTATCCAGTGGGAAAGAGTGAGGATGATTATGGTAACCCTCCTTTCACATTTCAGTAAAGTTATTACCAAGAAATTACACATATGACTTCCATTTATAAGTTCTTGCTCAGATCTTTTCACAAAGTCATTAGCTGCAAGGAAAGCTAGAAAATTTAGTTCTATTTTACATGGCCATATGCACTACTAAAAGCCATAGATCCTATGTGTGATAGAAGTTATGTACCTTGTATAGGTAACAACTAAAAATAAGCACCCATATATTTTCTTTAAGTTTTACATTTAAGGTTACTTAGGAAAAGCTGAGTTATTTTTAACATAATAGTTGTGTTTTTAATATGCTATCACAACACCATTCCTCAAAGTTCTTAACTTCAAGTGATAATAGGTCATTTAGCAATGAAATTGGAAGTAAGTATAGATGTACAAAGAACTGCACTTTAAAATAGACTAATTGATAGTTATTCATTTTTAAAAAGAGAGCATAACAGATACAATTTTCTGGGCTATAGTGTTATTTCTTCACCTTTAAGCACTGGACATTCAGAAAAACCAGTTAAAAGTCTTAATAAGGTGCATTAGTCACATAATAATTAGAGCACATGTTATTAAGCCTCTGGACAAGAATTTATAAACAGTTTATATAGCTTATAGAAAAAAATGAATTTAGCAAATCTAACTTGTCTGAAGATAGCAAAGACCCTTTCATGGGAACTTGAGTGAACATGATATATAAACAAGTAGATTTTTTCAGGTAATCTTTCTCTCTTTCTTCTTTCTTTCTTTCTTTCTTTCTCTTTCTCTTTCTCTTTCTCCTTCTTTCCTTCTTTCTTTCTTCTTAATCCGCAGAAAAGTTTTATTTCTTTAAGGACAAACAATTAAATCACATCCAAGTCCTTAACTTAAAAACACAAACCAAAGTAGCCATTATTCCTTATTTGGAACTTGCAGACTGTAAGAGTGTATGTCACTTAATAGCAGCCTGGATGAGTGTTGATCATGTCTTCCCCAGAAAAGAAGTGAGTTAGAAGTAAAAGTTACCCCATCATGGTCTTGAATATAGCACCTTCAGAACCATACTAGAAGTGAAAATCAGCAGTTTAATAGTCACTGGAGGGAGCAGAATGGATTTGGAGCCCCTCAGAAAGCTTCATCCTCAGAGAATTGTTACTACTTGATCTGTTTGGCAGTTTCCTGGTCTTATCTTTATTTGCAGAGTCTCTTTATCAACCTGACTCAGAGCTCATTCAATGAGGAAAGCTCTATCCCCAGGACATTTGACACACACACACACACACACACACACACACACACACACAATCAGTGGCAAATGTTTAATACTGTATGTAGATGCCTGAAGTGGCCAAGGTAATTGAGGCAATTAAAATGGGCAAAATCTTTAAAAGAAAATCTGGGGAATGAGAAACCAAATGCAGAAGTTGATGGAATTGCATTAAAACAAACATGGCTCAACAATATGTTGTCTATAAATTCACACTTTAAGTTTGAGTACAAAAAGAGACTGAAAATACAAGGATGGAAAAATATATACTACACAAGTAGTAAACAAAATAGAACAAAAGTGGCTTACTAATATTAGATTAAAAAGACTAAGGTAAAAATTATTCTTGGAGATAAAAAATGACATTTATAATGACAAAAGGGTAAATCCATCAGGGAGACATATCATAAATATATATGCACCTAACAATGAAGCCCCAGAATACATGAAGCAAAAAGTGACAAAATTGAAGGGAAAATAGACAATTCAACAATAATAGTTATAGAATTCAATATCCTATTCCCAACAATTGGTAGAAAACCAGACAGACAACCACAAGGAAATACGAGATGTGAACACTACAAGACAATTAGATTTAACAGACATGCATAGAACACTCCATCCAACAACAGAATACACATTCTTCTCAAGTGCATATGGAATATTCTCCAGGGTAAACAATATATTATGCCAAAGAGCAAGCCAGAATAAATTTACAAGTTATGAAATTATACAAAGTGTGTTCTCTCACCACAGTGGGCTGAATTTAAAAATTAAAAATAAAAATATTTTTTTAAATTCACAAGTGTGTAGAAATTAACACACTTCTAAATAACCTAAATAACAATGGTTAAAAAGAGAAATGTATGTAAAGAGTAAACAGAAAATACTTTGAGATGAAAGAAAATGATAATACAAGATATCAAAATTTATGCAATGCAGCTAAAACAGCACTCAGAGGGAGATTTATAACTGTAATGCTTACATTAAAAAGTTATACTCAAATCAATGACATAACGTCAAGAAACTAGAAAAAATAGAAGCTAAACCCAAAGAAAAAAGAATGAAAGAAATAATAAAGTTAGAGTGGAAATAAATGAAGTAGAGAAGAGAAAAAAGTCAACAAAACACAAATGTATTTCTTTAAAAAGATAAACAAAATTGGCAAGCCTAGATTGACCATGAAAAAAACTGCAGAAGATTCAAGTTACTAAAATAAGGAATTAAAAAGAAAACATCATTATTGACCTTACAGAAATAAATATAATTCTAAGAGAACACTATGAACAAATGGATACCAACAAGTTAGGTAATTTAGATGAAGGAACAAAACCTCAGAAGAACACAAATTACTAAAACTTAAGAAGAAATAGAAAATCTGAAAAGCACTAAAACAAATTTAATAATTAGTACATTAACACATTCCTACCAGAAAAAGTCTAGAATTCAATGATGAATTCTGTAAAATATTTAAAGAGCAAATAATGGCAATCCTTCATAAACTCTTCCAAAAAATATTGGAGAGCAGTTACTTTGATACCCATACCACAGACATTACAGGAAGAAGAAAACTAAAGACCAATATCCTTTACAAATATCAGCACAATATCCTCAACAAAATGCAGTAAACTGAGTCCTGCAACATACAAAAAGGATTATATACAATGACCAAGTGGAATTTATCCAAGGGATGCTAGATTGTTTTAACATGTGAAAAACCAGTCAGCATAATATACCATATTAATTGAGTAAAGGACACAAACTCCATGGTAATCTTACTGGATACAGAAAAATGATTTGACAAAATCAAACAATCTTGCATGAAATGAAACACCCAGTGACCTAATAGTAGAAGATAACTTGCAGGAAAACCCATAGCTAACATCATACTTAATGGTGAAAGACTGAGTATTTTCTCTGCCCAAGAACAGAAACAAGACAAGATGCCTGCTCTCACTACTTGTATTTAACATTCCACTGGATATTCTAACCAGGGCAATTAGACAAGAAAAAGAAATAAATGACATACAGATTGGAAATGGAGAATTGAAACTATCTCTATATCAGATGCCAATTAGGTGAATGAAAGACAGAAAGAAAGAAAGAAAGAAGAAAGAAAGAAAAGAAACAAAGAAAAGAAAAAAAAAGAAAAGAAAAAGAAAAGACATCTAGATTGGAAATGAAGAAGTTAAAATTACCTCTATTATCAAAAGATGATTTTGTATATAGAAAGTCAAGAATCCATGAAAAATTACCAGAATTAATAAAAAATTTCACCGAGGTTTCAGGATACAAGATCAATATACAAATATATATAGTAGTTCTATACACTAGCCGTGAACATTCTGAAAATGAAACTAAGAAAACAATTCTATTTATAACAGCATCAAATTGGATAAATTAAACAGAAGTGTGTAGAACTTTTACATTAAAATCAATAAAACATTTTTAAATTTATTTATTCATTTTGAGAGAGAGAAAGAGAGAGAGAAAGGGGTGGGGCCCAGAGAGAGAGGGAGAAAGAGGATTCTAAGCAGGCTCTGCACTGTCAGCACGGAGCCCAACTCAGGGTTCGATCTCACAAACCATGAGATCATGACCTGAATGGAGATCAAGAGTTGGATGCTTAACCAACTGAGCACCCACGTGCCTCCATAAAACATTATTGAATTACATTTAAAAAGAAACAAATGGATGGAAACACATTCCATATTCATGAAGTAGAAGATAAGATCTTAAAAGATGACAGTATTCCCCAAATTGATCTACAGATTAAAAGCACTGTTTTTTGCAGAATTTGAAAAGCTAATCTTGGAATTCATATGGAAATGCAAGGGACACAAATAGATTTAAGAGTAACACAACAATAATTTATAAATAGAAACGATCATATTTTGCAGAATTCTCCTTTACCCTGACCCTTCTCCAATTTGAAGAGCCTTTAAGGTTGAGTCTATAGCTCAAGGAAGAATAAACATAAAATGGCCATGCTCTCCCTCCCTTTCCTACTGAATACAAACTATGGGTTTGGTTCAGGGACAAAAAAGCAAGTGCCTGGAATAAAGTAGAACAGAAATATTTTAAATTAGGACCCAAGGGCCACTGTAGTGTGTTTACAAAACTTCTGCCCCATGAGGTCTCGCTGAGATGAATTGACATGCCCTTCTCAACATGGGAGAATGCAGCATAGTATTTTGATTTTCAAAACGTCTCTTCATGCTCTGCAGTTCCTCTTAGCAGCCCAGTGGGAGAAATGCAGGCTGCTACCTCTGAATTTAACCGACAGAAATGAATAATGCTCATTCAGAGAAATGACCTGCATTTTGTCAGATGCCATGCTCTGCACAGCCTCCTCTCCATGGGACAGCCAGACAGCGTTCAGTGCCATGGTGCACAAGGTTAGCAGCTGGAAAAGAAATCATGGCAAGCCAAGGGTGAGTTGCAATCCAGTAAGGAGAGATGGATGTAAAGATTCGCAGTCCTAGAAAAACATAAGGGAAACAAATACTCTAATAGGCACTGATTGATGCCATTCATTACAGGTCAGTTTCTGAGGCTAGCATCTGTCTTTATCTTTATACTCCTGGTTGTTAAAGCCAGATGTGGCTTAGGTGTGGATAAGAGAAGTTGCCGTGGTTAAGAGTTATGGGCTTTGAGGAACTTGAAGAGGCAAAGTAACATGGCCAAGATCCCACAGTTGCTATGATATAGTTTCACCAACTGCAAGATGCTGAAAACTATTAATAGAGTTTTCTTCATAGGATTGCTCTAAAGATTAAATTATCTAAAACAGATAATGTGTTTTTATCATAAGTAACAAGCTTTAATATTGGCTTTTATTAAAAATGAAGCTGATTTTTACCTTATATCATTATTTTAGCCAGCCTTCACAGATTTCTGGACTCTTGAACCCCATTCTGTTAACCAAATATGAGATTGGGTTGGCAGAGCTGTGAAGAATTATTCCCCAGAAGTTATCCCAGACTTGGACTATGACTATATTCCAAGCCCATATTTTAATTTTTATGGGAAATGGATTTTAATGGGTTATACAGGATGAAAGGATAGGAGAGTCTCATGGTTACTAAATTCAAAGAAAATGCACATCCTCAACTAGAAAGGAGAATAACAATATTAAGACTGTTCTGACATATGGATCTCGTAAGAAGGTCAAATGACTGTGTGTGCTTTGGGGGTGGGGCTGGTTACGCACTCAGAAAGGGTTGGCAGTGCTTATTATATATTATTTGTGTTTTTTAATGTTTATTTATTTATTTTTGAGACAGAGAGAGAGACAGAAAGAGGGAGGGAGGGAGGGGCAGAGAGAGAGGGAGACAGAGAATCCTCAGCAGGCTCCACACTGTCAGCACAGAGCTGGATGTGGGGCTGTATCTCATGAACCGGGAGATCATGACGTGAGCAGACATAAGAGTTGGTGCTTAACTGACTAAGCTACCCAGGAGCCCCTTATTTGTTTTTTTTTAAAGATACAACAGTAGAAACCAAGGTTTATGAGTGGCCGTCAGCAGGTTAGAGCTTGTGGGAAAGATGGAGTGTCCCACGTTGGGCAACGTGGAGGTTAAGGACAGTGGAGGGGCCAGGCAATATGACAGCTCCCTAGCATCAAGAAGGACAGAACAGGACGGGGTGCACCTAGACTGCTAGAGGACGTGCTTCCTGTGGGAAGCAGTGTCCTGGGCCCAACCAGTGGGGAGGGAGGAATTGGAGCACATGATCCAGAAGAACCAGTGTCTCTTTATCAATACCCAGTGTAAGGTTTGCTGTGCCTCACTCATTTCTGAGTCCCACAAGCTGACACACTATTAGGGCAAAAAACATGCCAACAAAGTGAAGTGACACCTAGCAGTCCATGGAATGGAGACATTAAAGGGGGAAACAAAGAAGCTTGGCTCAGATCAGAAAAACAGCAGAAGCAAAGACAAGAACCAGTGCTGCCCCATTTGTCACATGACCTTTTCCTCCCCTCTTCTGGCCCAGTCACCTGGGGAAGACACCCAAAGGGGAAACAAAGAAGCTTGGCTCAGATCAGAAAAACAGCAGAAGCACAGACAAGAACCAGTGCTGCCCCATTTGTCACATGACCTTTTCCTCCCCTCTTCTGGCCCAAGACACCTGGGGAAGACACCCAAAGAACTGAAAGTTGAAGCAGCAATCCACTAAGGTGGAAACCTTGCCTCAGAATAGAGACATAATAGACCCAGACAAGTTCTGCAGCTTCTGCCATGAGACATTCAATGACCTTGTCATGGCTTGAGGACGTTATGTGGGCAAGAAACACAGGAAAAAGGAAACCAGGTTCAAACTCATGGCACACTAGGAGCGGCTGGCAGACCCTGCTGTCACTGACTCATCAGCTGCAAGATGTATAAGATAGTGCACCAGTGGGCACCCCAGGTTAAATCAGCCGTGAATCAACTTCCCATGACCATGGTCAGCCCTTGGCTTCTCTTCCTCCTTTCTTATACCTGGAGAATTCATGGGCCTAAGGCAGGAGTAAGCCACAGATAGCCTCTGATTGGTCCAGGCAAATTCACCCTTTCTCTTCCCCTTTGGAATGGGTTCTATAGGGCAGGAAAAGGGAAAGAGGTGGATCTTAAGAAGACTTGGGAACTCACAGGATGGTTCTGGAGGTTCAAGAACTGGAGGATGGCTTTCCCCATACCCTAGCCCTTTTGGGGTATTAAGGTCAATGAGGTTATGCTAGTCACCATACAGTGAATTGCTTTCCAGTGGTCTATCTTGAACCAAGGTCTTCTGATTCTCAGCTTGTTGAGTTTTACTTGAGGCTGCATAGGAATAAGAAAAACATCCTTGAACACTGACCATGATAGCCTCCACAGGAAAGTAGAACCTTGACAAACCATATGGTGATAAGTAGAGTAAGACTAGGAAATCTTTTTTTCATCTACCCAATAAAGGCAAGAGTTCTCTTTTGTCTTACTGTCAGTGTGCATGTAGTATGGCTGAATAAAGTCATCCTGGAGACAACCTGCTCTCTACTTGTTCCAAAGGAAGATATAAATTGAGCCATTGGGGAAGAAATGAAGCCATCAGACACAACTGTGATGGCTTTTTAATGATATTGTTTGTACTAGGCCAGCAGGTAACCTTGGTGCTGAATCAAACCCAAGAAAGAGATGGTGAGACATCAAAGGAGGATAGAAAGAGAGAGGCGGAGCAGGAGCTTAGATCTGGCAGCTGGCCAGCCGGCTACAGAAAAGGAACTAAATTATGCATCTTATTTAGTACATTTATTAAAAGAACATTTCTAGGCAAACATCCCAAAACAAATGTGACTATCAGCTAAGCACCCCGCAGTCCTGAGCAGATTTAGTGCATGACAATTTTCTCATAATGGCTTTGTGGTGTTTGCTGAGTTTCATCTCTTTATAGCATTTTATGAATTGTCATTCCATGGAGATTTTAAATAGGCTGAATTTGTCCTTCATTTGTGGTTGTTCAACAAAGTCAAAAATGGATAAACGTAGAGTGAATGTGGCATAGGAACTGGAAGAACGTATGTGAGTTCAAATGATATTCAACCTAAGTTTTTGATTGACATTTACCAACAAATCAGAGCACTACTGATTTCTATTGTTCATTAATTTATTTTAATAATTTTGAACATTTCTTTTGTCCTGGGGACACTAAGATGAGTAAGACAAGGTTTTTAACATTAAGAAGTGCCATTAGTAGGAGGAGTAAAACATGGAAATGGTGAAGGTAGAGTTATATAGATGGAAGTATCATATACCATGAGGCATAAAGGAGAGTGTGATTCTTCTACTTGGAAGGTGATGGGAGAGCAAGTCAGGTTTTCGGAAGGGAAATGATGATGATTCTTGATTGAGGAATAGAGTGGTCAAAAGCATTAGGCAAGGCATTGATTACTCTGGTGGTTTGGAGACATGGAAGCAATCGAGAATAATTGGAACATCAAGGGAAGGAGAGGTTAGTGAATAAATACAGCTAGAGTAAAGAGTGGTTAAGATGGCACTAGAGGATGGATGACTTTATATACCAAGTTAAGGAGTTTGATGTTTTTCAGGAGAATAGAAAATCATTGAAATATTTTCAAGCAGAAAAATAACACAATCCTTGATGCACTAAAAATAATAATTTGGTAAGTAATGTGAAAGATCAGTTGAAATGTAAAACTAAGAGTAGTGATATAAATCAGATTTAGGTCCATAGCCAAGATGAGTGATGAAGCACATCAAGTTAAGGCAGTGGCATTGTGGCTAAAGAAGGGAAAAAATGAGATATAATAGACTGAAAGCAATACAATCTGCAGTATTTGGTGAATGCGAGTGGTGCATAAGGAAAAGTGAAGAATCTAGAATGGGTCTCAAATCTCTAGGTAGGGTGGCTGGGTAATTTCATCATGTTAAAAGGATTGTGTACCTCCAAGCTGATGAAACACAAATATACAAATTAAATATACATGTAAAAAATACACTCTAAGGGCATATGACAAATACTAACAGTAATCAATAAGTGATTCAGTTATAGATTATATTATTTGTTTCATTAGATTGTATAGTAGTTTTAAAATAAAAAAAATGTTAAGCATGAATTATTCTTAGAACAGGAAAAAAATACAAGAAGTGTTCCTTTAACAATTGCAAGTTTAAAAAGAAGTGCCTATAAAACATTTTCCTTTGACCTTACTTTGATAATGTCTTATCAATTGGAAAAACAGAACTCTATGTATATAAAATATATGGATTCCATTTCAGACAGTAATATATTTCCTTCTTTTTTCTAGTTTTGTACACTTCTGTTGTACTTCCCAAACTATATTCACCTGAAAAGCAAATACCATGATAGGAAAAAACACTTAAGACTTACTGTATTTAGAAAGCTAGTGGTTAGAAAGGAGATTTGCTAAAGTAGAAAGGAGATTGCATTTATTTTCATGTCCCATTGATACCTACTGGGTGTGTTGGTTGGAACCAATAACATTTCTTTGGAGCTTCTTTAATCATCGTTTGCTAAGAATTTCAGAAATGCTTCAGGATGAGCAGAGTCTGTATTCACAGTTTCTTGGATGGTATTCATATCCATCAATCTTTCACTTTCACATTGAATATGCTTATACATACAGGACTGGAGGCCTTTGCCAGCTCTGGTGTCCTTCAACATTCTTTAGTGTGGCAGTTATTGATTAATATATTAAGTGTGATTTGTCAGTGGTTGCCCCCAAACATGTTAAATTTCAAGGCATTTGTCTATTATCCTTTGGATCTGGGTTGAATTTTTTTTTTCCCGGGTTGAATTTTTTTTTTTTCGAAGTCCTGAGAATTAGTAAGAATCCTTAGCACTGGAGTTAAAGAACATTTACTGGTTTTTGAAGATACCGTTAGGCAGGAAAGAAAAAAATCAATGACTGACTTTTAATATGTTCCTATTTCAAAGAGGCCATGGACTCTTCTTTTCTACCACTCATTTGTGAACCTATATACTCCTACTGGGTTTTGATTAGAAATCCACCTTATGTCAGGGCGCCTGGGTAGCTCAGTCAATTGAGCATCCAACTTCAGCTCAGATCATGATCTCACGGTTTGTGAGTTTGAGCCCCGCGTCGGGCTCTGTGCTGACAGCTAGGAGCCTGGAGCCTGCTTCAGATTCTGTGTCTCCTTCTCTCTCTGCCCTTGCCCCACTTGTGCTCTGTCTCTCTCTGTCTCTCAAAAATAAATAAATGTAAAAAAAATTTTTTTAAAGAAATTCACCTTATGTCTTTGTTTATCTTTTCATCCTTAGTATAGCTTTCATCTGTAAGTAGGGAAATCCATTCTCTAGACTCTTTCAGTTTGAGTTACTAAATACTTGAGGCAGAACTGGAGTAGCTGAGTGGCTCATTCGGTTTTGTGTCCGATTCTTGGTTTCAGCTCAGGCATGTTCTCACAGTTCATGGGTTAGAGCCCCTGCTGCCAACACAGAGCCTGCTTGGGATTTTCTCTCTCTCCCTCTGTCTCTGCCCCTTCCCTGCTCTCTCTCTCTCTCTCAAAAAAAAAAAAAAAAAAAAAAAACCGAAAATATGACTGAATCACACTATCGCATTTCCTCTTGATGCCTCAATCCTTTTTGATGTTGATACCAGTTTCCTTTAGTATCAGAGGCCAACCCTCCTGTTCTTTTAGCACTCCTGGAAAGTAAGCAGAAGAAGCTCTGATGGACCTAAATTCCCAGTGAAGCACTAAAAGATTCAGATATGAGCTGCACCTCATAAAGTGGCCCTTTCCAACTTGCCTCCTTCCCCTAGTACCTCCGCTGTTTTTTTTGCCTTGGTTCGATGCCTATTTCAATGTTGGGATTCCCGAGTTCTCCTGGGGCTCAGAGATTGTAGAATATGATCACACTCTAGGGGCAAGTGGTCAGATCAAACTACCCACTTACACATTTGCTAGGAGGAATTAGAAGGCAAGATGCACTTTGAGAATGCATTTTACCCAGGGGAATCATAACGATCAGCCATAGCCAGCAATAGATGACTTCAGGATGAAACATCCATCTCTGTAGAAGGCATTTCAGTGTGATGAGGACAGTAGCTAAGAGACCAATTGAACTTTTGAAACAGTGAAGCATGCATCTGGTCTTTATATTCCATGTTCTTATATTATTATCTGCCCCCCCCCCAAATTAAAGCATGGGACACATATTTTATTTCATTTTATTTCAAAGAATAGATTGGGACTTAGGCCAAAAGAATTTCTTTTGAGTCGTGTGACAAAATGAGCAGAGGAGACAGAGTGAAAAGCATCCTTTTATATCTCACTCAAACAGCACATTCCAGTGACATCCTAAAGATTCAGGAAGTTCTTTTTTGCCTATAAATTGTGTTGAACTTCTATTTTGATCAGAAGCTTGACCTCTCCAAAGAGTAGATCAGGAAGATAAGCACTTTGGCACAAAGTAGAAATTGCCTACATGATAAAAATGGGACACAATTTAGGTTTGAGAAGCTTGGCTTTGAATTTTGTTCTGCCACTTACTGGCTGTGTATTCCTTGCCAGTTCACTTAGCCAGAGTGACACTATAAAATGGGGATAAAATAGGGATAATGACTTCATGAGGTTTAAATAAAGTATTTAAAAATATGTTAAAATTGAAGATAAAATTTTATACCCTAAGGTTTAAGATATGACATTAAATGACATTAGTCAGCATGAGTCTTGGCATATGATTATGGTTATAACATCATGAAGAAATAAACGTGATCTTAATAAGTCAAACTCAGTAAACTCCACTTTTCCAACTTCAGCCAACTTGAGACTGTATTGCTTTTATTTGTCTAAATGATGACTTCTTATTGATATTTTACCAGAGCTTGGAACTATTAAAGTGCCTTAAAAAATTCCTCAGATATATCTAGTCCATGACTAGTTATCAGTAGATTGTGATCCTTAAGCCGTTTCTGCTATGGTTGCAACAAAACACCTCCAGATGCACCCCCCCCCACAGACCCCGTGAAAATTGTTGCACATTCAAAGCAGTCTCAATGTTTACACATGTGTCACCTGAAAGCACTCTTCTTAAAACTTCTTCCAGACAGAAGTTGTTTCAGTTAAGGTGTGGAAATAGTAAATTAGCGAGTGTTCGGCTCTTGCCTACAGTGTAGCTAGCACAGTTGTGTAAGAACGAAAACATGAAACTTTCCTTGTTCACCTGGCTGAATTCTACTGAGTCATGGGAGGGGGAAGGTAGAAGATAGTTTTGTCTTTGGATGGAGAAAACATCTGGTTAAATGGAAAATATATGGACTATGTAATAAAGAAATAATTATAAGCATATCAAAGAATACGTTAAGAATTGCTGAATTTGCAGGGCAGAATTTAAAGTCTACACCCTGGAGGACAGTGAATATCCCTTGACTTGGCCATCATTTTTATAGCATTTCCTCTACTTCTTGGTGATTTACTAGGGCAATCCCCTAGTTCCTATATTTTTTGCTAACTCAAACTACACATCTCACACATTCCAACTTGCACCTCAACAAGCTGTTGTAAGCCTTCACCTTCTGGTCACAACATTCCTATGAATAACTCCCCAGAGTGCTCTTAAAGAGAGTGCTTGTGTGTAATGAGTGGCATGTGATTTCCATTAAATAATCTAAGGAGACCGTGTGTCAGTATGTACATAAACTTTCATTAATCCTTTCACTGCATGATTGTAGTGGCACTTGAGAAAAGTGAAGACTTTTCCCCTCCCATTTTAGAAAATAAGAAAAGATAAAGCATAGGATCCCAGGACGAGGAAGAGAGAATGACTGAGAATTTCATTTCTGGTTTACACATGGTACAACACTTGTTATGAAGACTTATCTGAAATCTAATAGCTTCTGTGGCTTCAGACCTTAATTAAAACAAATTATGCAGCTCTGTAAAGAGTGGCTTCTCAAGTTTCTACAAGTCTGTTTTCATTTCCCATGGGCAGAGTATTTCTTTCTCTTTCTCTCAATGAAGCATATCTCTGTAGTATCGGTTTGTCAGTTAGGCAGGGTCCTAGTAGGAAATAGATGACTATGCCTCAAACAGTCTTTTGGTGAAAGTTTACTGAAGGGACCACTTACAAAGATGTTAACAGAATATAGGGAAGCAACACTGGAGCAGTATTCAGGAGACAGTAACAGGGCAACACATTTACTACCCCTGAAGGCATAGTCAACCAGCTGAGAGAGAGAAAGAGAGATTGCTTTATGTAAAGAGGAGAGCTGGTGCAGAAGACCGACAGAGAGAGAGAGAGAGAGAGAGAGAGAGGAGTCGGGTAATATATGCCCTGAATTCACCCTCCTCTCTCTCTCTCCCTCTCACTCCTATGGGTGATGCTCATCAGAACCAACCAGAAGCCAGTGACAAGTAGGTCATCAGCTTCTCAGGGCAGAGCAGGATGAAGAAATGCAGAGTGGAGGTGAAGGAGCAAATGGAAGACATTCAGTGCCTTTGGTGAGTATGTGTGGATCTCTGCAGCCACTGCCAGCCAGGTTAGGAATCGTGTCTTGATTCCTGGACTTCGGAGATCCAGATTATGAGTTCATCCACCAGAACTTCAAAAGTTGATAATTTGCCTTGAGTAAGCTAATCTTTGGAGTCAAAAAGGAAGGACTTTGAACCAGCATTCAGTATTCATTGTGCAGTGAATGTTTTATGATAGCATGCTGTTTATTCTTCGAGGCTCTCCACCGCCCCAGACTCATTCTCTACGGGCTCTGCCCTGCCCCATGTCCTGGAGACTGACTTCTGATTGCATCTCAGGACCCCCTGATCTCCAGCATCTGATTGAGCTTTGGTCATGGAAGCTCTGGCCACAGACATGAGTTTCGTTTGTTTACTTGTCTGTTTCTTTTGTACAAAGTAGTAAACCCAAAAGGTTAGGAATTGTGTTTCTCTGCCTTTGTTTCTTTCACAAAGCCCAGCTTACATTGAATAAGTACTAAATAATTGATTGGCTGGAGGTTCATAAATATGTCTAAGCTTGCATCCCAAAGCAAATTCCAAAGTCAGTTATGAATAGTGCTGTAGGGAGAGATTTATTTTCAGTGTTTTTCGTTCATTCAACGAATGCTAGCTGACACCCCTACAAACTCAGCGCCATTCCTAGTATTAGGAACTGGACATGCAGTGGAGAACGATGTGGACAGAGCACTTGCCCTGTGCTTGCCTCTCAGTGCCTTCCACTTAGAGAATGACATGGTGATGAAAGCTGGGGCTTTGGAGCCCGGCAGAGGTGGGTGCTGGTTCAATGCCTGGTGTTGCTTGATGCTGGCAAGCTTATATAACTGTCTAAAACTTAGTTTTCTCATCTGTAAAAATGGAGACGTTAATAATTTAGAAGTTTGGTTTTTTTTTTTTTTTGGTGAGGATTAAATAAAATAAGCCAAATATTGTGACAGTGCTCCATACATAGCAAGATGTCAATAAATTCCTCTAGTGATTTCTGTAGTGAACTGCATGGTGGTGGGGGGGTGATGAGAGGGCACAAGAGGGCTCTGGGGACACTGATCCAGTAGCACTGGCCTTAGTGATTACTGTGTTTACCCACAGACCATGCCAGCCTGTGTGACTGCACATCACACATGTGGTAGCCGTTGACACAGGAAGTGTTCAGTAGCTCGACTCTCTTGATTTCCATTTACTTCTCCGTCCAGCATTGGCTTCTTTCCCCATTAGAATCATGAGTGACCTATTAATTGGCCAGCCAATGTCATGAACTACTTGACCGTTTTAGTCTACTTCTTCATGTTCTTTTCTTAGGCTTCCTGGATGTTTTCATATATCCATAACCACTGATCTTCGTATTTAATTTGTTCTAACTCCTCCTCTGCCCTTGCACTATAAGTCTGCATTTCCTAGAAGCCCATCCTGGGTTCTATATTGTTCCAAATCTCTGCTGTTTTCCTCAGGCACAGCATTTAAATCAATGGTTAAAAGTCCTTTTCATATGACACACAAACCCATATTATATATCCAAACCCAAATTTTCTCCTGAGCCCCATGCTCACATATCCGATTGTCTCTGCCTACTGTTTTTTGTTGTTGTTGTTGTTGTTGGTTGGTTGGTTTTTGTTTGTTTTACTGGAATAAGCATACTCTATAAATACTTGGCATAAACAACTGAACCCCTTGTATTTTCACTCTCCTTCACATACATGGAGGCAGTTTTGAGTCTTTGCTCTCACAATCCATGGTAAGTTGCAATCATAGTAACTCTATTTCACAATACCTTTCAAATACGGTATTCTCATTGTTATTGTCTAACTTTTGAAATTTTGCACAGGCTTCTGTCTTGTTCCTCCCAACGCTCACCATACCATCAGTAGAGTAATTTTCTGATAAACAAATACGATCCTGGAGTTTTCCAGCTTCGAAACCATTGTTGACTGTTAACTTAGAGTTCTCTTCAAAATTACATTACATCTCCTTGTCCAGGGACGCAAGGACCTTGGCATGTTGTTTCCTCTAGCGGCGACCACTTTTATTCATCTAAAAAAATGTTCAAATGCTCTTTAGTAGACAGATCAATTGGCAAATTTTGATGAAACTTTCTAGACTATTCCAGAAATGATTTTATCATTTTTTTTAATTTTCCCACACATTTCTTTATAATACCACTTTAAAATTTCCCAGAGTATAATGTGCTGGTGTTCATTTTTGAATAGCTGTCTGAGCCTAGCACAGTGCCTGGTACGTCAAAGAAGCTCAGGATGCAGTTGGATAATGGGTAGGAACATAGGGAAATGCACATACTGGTAGTAATTTGCTGCTCCTATGCCAGGTTTATGGACTGATGGGCTTGGTAAGTGACACTCCATACCTTTGGGTTCCTCTGACAGAAGATGTAGGAAACAAGGATTTATGAGGAAATAACACTCTCCTTTGCAGGGGCAAGAGGTGGCATTTATCAGGGAGGCAGCATGGTGTAGTAAATTTTTGTGTCAGGTGAAAAATGTGCCCAATCGGGCAGTCAACAACCATTTAGTCAATAACCCCAGAATTTAGGGTTACTTCCCACTGAGATCCTCACTCCCCTTTCACCAGTGAGCTGTTTCTTAGTTTCATGATATTTCTGATTTGGTTAAAATGTTAAAAATTGAGTAATCGCTTTATAATGCCTTCTGTTTATAATAACAAACTGAGGCAGTTGATCTGAACTACCAATTGTTATCCTTTTTTTTTTTTTTTTTGGCTTGTTTTCCAAAGATAATGTGCTTCTTAAAAAGAAAGGGATTCCCATGTACACACTAGCATTCTAGGCTAACGAAGTTTTTGTGGATGGGATGACAAATGATTGTAAACAAAGGCAGTTCCTTCCTCTGTAACCTTGACCCATGAAGGCCAAGAAATGTATTGTTCTTTTAAATGAAATTCATTTCACTGTCATATTAGTTATGCTTGAAAGTTTTATATCCAGCAGAGATTTTCAGGGACATGCTGTTCCTGGAACAGTGAACATGCTAATGCAGATAGATATTAGAACAGTAGAAGAAACTTAAACCCGCATAGAAAATTCAGTGCAATGAGGGGAAGGAAGGAGGATGGGAGGCAGGAGAGTAAAGAGAGAGAAGGAAAGAAGAGAGAGGGGAGAAAGAGGGATGGAAGGTAAGAAGGAGAGAGAGATTTTCACACTGATTTTTTTTTTTAGAATAGTTTTGGGATGTGAACTTTTGTGGAAGATTGCATTACTTTTTATTTTTGCCAAATATCCACTCCCTGTCCAGTAAGGGTATCAGACATCCACATCCTGTCAAGTACTGTGAAAGGCCTATTTTACCCTGCTTACAAACTGTTACTCTGCATAGTTTCATGAATGTTGGCAGAAGACATAAGATTCCTGGGTCAGAGACAGAGAACTTTATTATTCACAGCACGTCAGGTGGTGTGAGCTTCATGTTTACCTCAATCTTGCTTCCCAGTCCCTCCAAGGTCAACAGAGACAACAAAGAGTCGGTCTTAGGTTGATTGTGCACATACAGTGGGCTCATATCCTAGATAAGGAACCCTGAGGTTACTGAGCCCCAATTTTATTAGGGACTGCTAGCAAATCTGCCCCATTTTTGCCTTGGAGGGAGACATCTCTACTACCCTGGATAGCAAACAAACCAGCCTACTACCTTAGAGGGGTATCTAGGGTACCTATCTATCTTCTCTATCTTCCAAGACTGTTTATTCTACACATATCCTTGAAAAGCTAGTCCTTACCTATACAAAGATTTTCACAATTGTTTTTTCCCAAAGCCTCAAAGCTTCAAAATTGTAAAGATTTGCTGAAGCAATAAAGTTTTAATGCACACTAATTGAAGATAAGAGTAATGTATATCATGTGATGCCTTTCAGTTTACAAAATACTTTCCTATGCATTATTGTGCTCAATCATGTATAAGGTCAATGATAATGAAGCTAAATTCATTCCAGGTTTGTAGGTAATGATCCATGTTAGGGGGAAGGGGGCTTACAATTATTATAACAATCATGTATGTTAAAGAGGTACAGCTGGCAATAGAGGTTGTGGGAGTTGTAATAAATTTGTGTGTGTGTGTGTGTGTGTGTGTGTGTGTGTGTGTGTGCATTTCTTACCAGGTCATTGTAAAACAAATGTTATAAATTACATACACACAGAGTTCACTTTCTAGCACTGTCCTTAATTAGCATTATTAAAACTGCATCACAAGAGGGTAAGGATGTGGGCATAACTTAGAAATTAAAAATAAAGGTGCTGAATTTCAAAAACATAAAGATAAAACACCAGAAATAGAATAGAGGTTTAAAAAATACTAAAATCTTGTCTCCACAGATGAAATTCCAGAGCGAGCTTCTGCAAACTGGAGGCATTTCATAGAGATGCTACTAAGCAGCTCATTGTTATCTTTCAGATTTCCTTTTCTTTGCAATAGAATCATAATTAATCATGAATCACAAATGCAAAGGTCATTAGCGTTGGAAGAGTCCTAAAGAATTCTGCAGCCCAGTGAATCTCAGACATTAGTGTGTGCCATGGGAATCGACTGAGAATCATTGGAATCAGTAAACTACAGAAGCTCAGGACTTCACTAATTGAGGATCTGATTTGCTAGGTCTAGTAATTCTGATGCAAACCAGTTCTCAGAACCACTGTTCTAACATCATTTTATAGATAAAGAAAACCTTCACTTATGAAATCTTCAGTCATTATTTCTTTCTATCCATTTCCATTACTAATACCCTAATCTCAACTTTTGTTACCTTAGTATCTAAAACAGTGTCTGGCAATAAGTGCTATTGGATAAATATTTGTTAAGTTAATGAGTGTTTATCTTTTGCTCTGACATCATTTTCTGTGCTGATAATGATTATGCCTCCAACCAATCTATCATTTGCTGTTAATATTGCTTAAAGAATTTTTAAAAATATTAAGTAAGGAAGGTATTATTTATCTATTTGACAGATGAGAAAACTGAGGCAAGAGGAAGTTAGTGACTTTCATTTCTTTTACAGGGCACAGTGAAAGAGCTATTACTTAAATTAAGAAATAGCTTGTTTATGAAAATAGAATTCATGAGCACTTTGCATAATTTGGATATATCATGATTATTATGCATCAAGAAATCTGCTATAACAGAGAGAGAATGGAAAAGAGAGGGAATGTAAGGTAATATATTGTAATGGTTAAGTAGACAGAAATTAGAGCTAGCCTGCTGGGTTCAAGTTCCACATCTACCAGGTGTGACCTTTAGTTGTATGAGCTCAATGTGTTTATTAATCTCTCTAAACCACATTTTTCTTATCCATAAAGTGATGATGGTAATTATTTCAGGGTTATTATCAGGATTAAGTGAAGATTAAGTGTAAAAGCTTCATAGATCATCTGGCAAATAATAATTAGCCAATAAATTTTACTTATTAATCTCATCATCATCATCATCACCATCATCATTATCATTTATATAGGAATATTTTAGGAGGTCAGGTTTTGCCAAATTCAGGGTCAAAGAATGATGCTGTGTTTATTAATATGACTGTGAGCTCTTATAAGGGACTATAATTTTAACTAAAAATTAGGAAAAGAGGTATCACCCAGGCATATATAGAAAAGAATGGGAGGGGGGACCTGGGTGGCTCAGTTGGTTGAGCATCTGACTTTGGCTCAGGTCATGATCTTGTGGTTTGTGGGTTTGAGCCCCAGGTCGGGTTCAGTGATGACAGTTCAGAGCCTGGAGCCTGCTTTGGATTCTGTGTCTCCCTCTCTTTCTGTACCTCCCTGACTTGCTCTGTGTGTGTGTCTCTCTCTCTCAAAAATAAATAAACATTAAAAAAAATAAAAGAGTAGGAGAACAAGTTCAAGTTACCTAAAAATATTTGCGCAAATTGTTTCCTTTCTGCAAAGGTAGGTTCTAATATGCGTAGACTTGGTTCTGTTGCCCAGGAGTATCTTAAAGGTATGAGGGAATACCTGGCAATAGTTGTTTTTAAGCCCATATATTTAAATATCTGTCCCTGTTAAAAAGTATATAAAAGTATATCAATGTGGTAATTTGTATACACAGACTCTGAGATTCTTAGAGTTAGCAATCAGGATACATCTCTTTCTCGTATGAGTATCATTACATGCAATGCAGTATAGAATTTAAGAATATGTTATATTCATAGGCTTTTATTAAGTTAGCCTTTGTGGCAGCTTCAATTGTTTTGGTGGTGTTGTTTGTTTATTGCTGATTTTTCTTTTTTCTTCTTTTTTTTTTTTTTTTTGCCCTTCCTGACATTTCATTTGGCACAAATACACAAATGAAGAGGCATCAGTAAAATTTTAAAATGGTTTACTGAGGTTGTAAATAGGCATTGCTGCTGTCTATAAAACTTCATTGGCATTAGAAGGATCTCGCCATTTATCTAGTGCCTCGCATGGCTGCCCAGGTAAGGTCTCCGCAGCTACGTGGTCAGACGTTGTCAAAAAGATTCAAGGCTCAAGAACAGAAACATCCCTCTCTTGCTGCATGACTGTACATTTCAGCTATGCTCTGAAGACTATTGAAAGGAACACCAAAACATTTTAGCCAATTGTATAAATAGTGACTTAAATTTGGAAAGCATGTTCCTTCAGAACTATGTACTATTCTACCTACATGTAACAATAACAACAGTAAATATTTATAAATAGGACTTACTATGTGCTGGGGACTATGGTAGATTCTTTCCAGGAATGACTTCATTTAGTCTTTATGGAAATATATGAGGTAGATAGTGATAATATCCCCATTTGACAGATAAGTCTACTGAGGCACAGGAAGGTTAGGCAATTTGCCCAGGATCAACCACCTGATAAAAGACAGAGTCAGATTTTGAATTTAGGCCATTTGTCCTCAAAGCCCTAGTTTTATTTTTTTGTTAAAAAAGCTTTTTTTTTAACGTTTATTTATTTTTGAGACAGAGAGAGACAGAGCATGAACGGGGGAGGGTCAGAGAGAGAGGGAGACACAGAATCTGAAACAGGCTCCGGGTTCTGAGCTGTCAGCACAGAGCCCTACACGGGGCTCGAACTCACAGACTGTGAGATCATGACCCGAGCTGAAGTCAGACGCTCAACCGACTGAGCCACCCAGGTGCCCCAACAAAGCCCTAGTTTTAAATATTAACTCTACACTGTATTTTCATTCAAATTAACCATGTGCAATTGATAAGATATCAATAGTTTTTGATATTACTTCTTTATTTCACTTAGTAGGAAAACTATTGATTGGTCTGTTTCTTATAACATTGTGTTTGTTAGGATAGGTTAAGCTATTTTGTGACAACAAATAAATCTCCATTATCTCAGTGGCTTATCAGAAAAATGGTTTATTTCCCATTCCTGAGTCAGGTGGTCCTCCTTAGCTGTTCTCAAATTATGGCTCAGGGTCTGAACTACTTCTGCCCTGCAATTCTACCTTGCAAGGTATTTGTTTCCAGTGCTCAGATATGAGAGAAATCCCAAGAAGGACACATAGCAACTTTCATCTGCCTTTTTTTGTTCATATTCCCCCCGATGAAATTTCAGACCCACAGTGTCTAATTCCAAGAAGGCTGGGAACTGTGGCCAGTACATTGTAGGTTTCTCCATTAGTATCAGACCACAGGTCCCTCTTACTATTTCTTTCTTGTTTTTTTAAGGCATTTGTGGTTATTGGAACATGGGGGGTTGGTATCAGAGCACTGCATGGTTTCTGCAGGAATGATGGATAAATTAAGGCAACAAGAAGAACTGTGTATTTCAGTACAGTGCAGGTAGCTATATATTAAAGTATGGATGACAGTGTTACAGTAAATATTCGGCACCCAGGAAGAGACAAGCGACATACACTCAGGGAATCAGAAAAGACAGTTTATTTCGCACTGGTGCTGGCCCAGCAGAGTCACCACCAAAAGCTGAGCCCTGAGCCCCGGGGCTGGCCTTCTTTTATGGGTGGGATTGCAGGGGCTTAAGAAAAAAAAAAAAGGTGGGGTGGGGCACATCGATTGTGGGGCAGTTGATGGATGCGGAGGCAAGCAAGATTACAAGGGCCAAAAGCATGCAAGGGGAGTATCCGGTCTCTGACATCTAGCTGGCCCGCTTTTTTATCTGCCCATGCCAGATTTCCTTTTCAACGGTGCTCGATTCATAGATTTTGGAGTCGTTGTTTTGTCTGTGATGGTTGAAGTCATATGTGTGGGCGAACCCAGGCAAGAGCGGTGCCCGACAGCATACAACACGTGCAAGATGAAGACTGGTCTAGGTTTCTGCTGAAAACTTGAAATGAAGAAGTAAAGCTATATAAAAATGACAATTTGAAGGAAGATAACTTATGAATGTTAACACAGAACAGCAAAAGAACAGACCAGCTGTTTAGATTTAAAAAAAAAAATCTATATGGAGGAAAAACAATCTTAGGAAATTAGTAAGATTGTTTTCTCGTCTACAGTAATACTGAACTATTGAGACAGATTTAATGAATTCTATTTTCTTTGGGAATCTGTCTTCTTTAAAAAAAAAAAAAAGTAACAATTTAAAGAGCTTTTTCCTTGCTTGAAATTTATCTTTGTTGCTTTTCATTATAACTTTTTCTTCTCCCATGTTGTGCCAGAAATGCAGACACTTGAATGTATCGCCTCTGCCACGAGACCTAATTTTTCAATTTACATAAAAAAAATAACCTGTCAAAACTAATTACTTCTCTTCAAAATCTAAATACATTATTTCTCCTCTTTTTCCAGTCTGTCTTGTTTTAATTATTTTCACATCAGTTGTCATTTTAGAAGCTGGTTTAGACTAAAAAGGGATAATCGGATATGTCTTACTGTTTTAATTTGGCTAATTAAGATTGCTGCTTTTCTCTGGGTGTCTGGAGGCATCCATTTATAGCCTGTTCACAGTTTGGGGTGTTAGGGGGAAGTGCAATCAAGAAAAACAATAGTCATATATATTTATTTATATTTATATATACATACTAAGTGACTATTATCTCTATGTTCCTTTTGTCCCCAACCTTGTTCTCCAATGCCCTAAAGACTTCATAAGCAAGTCTTATGAATCAAATCTTCACCTTCATAGTTCATTATTCCAGAATAAATAACGTCTCAAATATTGCACCTGAGATTTCTACATCTTTCTAGTAGTTTGAATCAAAAAAAAAAAAATGGTGAACACAGCACATGACTACTTCTAGAAAGCAGATGGTTAGCTGACTAACCACACAATTCATGGGATGTAATTGCCTGGTTGTGAGAAAAATTATACAGCAGCACCTGGAAAGTGGATAGGAAGAAAGAACAGGTGGGAAAATAGGGTCTTTTTGCATCAATAATCTAGTTATTGCATCTGAAGTGCTTAAATTTGTGTTCTTCAGAGTAGTGCCAACTTGGATTTGTATAGCACATTATCTTCCAAATTGATCCCAGATTTTTTTTTTCATACTTTGTCTCATTTATCTTTACTATGTGCTTGTGTAAAAGGAATTGACCATCTTAGAATTCTTATTACCAATGGGGCAATTACCAAGATTGAATTCATTACTGACCCCAAATCATGCAGTTGATTAGACCCTGTGTCTTATCTGTAAAACTCAGCTATTCCTTGAATTTTTGAATTATTCAAAGAGGCAGATGTTCTGCTTCCAGTGGTTGTTATAGACACATACATATGCATACATAAATACATATATATAGAACTTTATATATTTAACATATAAAACAAATATTCACTTATTTACTTATTTATTTTTAAATGCAATGGAGATTCAACTGAATGGAGAGGACACAATACTTTTGAACAGAAGGTTTAGGAATATAAAGTTACATTTAGCCTGATTTCCAAGTAAGGTCTACCACTTAAGTGAGATCTCTTCAATTATAAGAGTAGTTGTTACAGAAGTCCACTATAATGGCCAATTTACATGTTCACCTGACATTAAGTTTATAGCACATGGTATTTTAATTCTTTTTTTTTTTTTGTCTTAGATGCTTTATTTCTTGATTTTATGTTATGAAACAGCTTTATGTTTTTATAGTACATGATAGGACATTCTTTACATTAGATGATTTTGAAATCTGGTCAGCAATGTTGATGTTTAGGAACAAATTAAAACAACTCTTTGGGAGCACATCAAGCAAGGGATAATAATAATGGTAATAATGTTTATTGAGCGACTACCACATGATAGGCCTTGTTCTTAGAGCTTCATAGTTTCTCATTTAAACCTCACATAATTCTAAAAAGCACGATTATTATTATTATAATAGTTTTATACATGAACTGCCTGAAGCTCAGAGGAATTACATGACTTGACAAGACTCACACATAATTCATGGAGCCAGAATCAGAACTCATATTGTCTGAAGCTGGAGACATGCTTCCCTTCCATGTACTATGGTGACCAGGATCCCAAGATAGAACCTGTGTTCATCACATTCAACCTGGACTCAGCAAGAAGTAAGAACTGAATGGAATACTCTTGTTTGAAAAGCTATAGAAGTGGAATTCCTATATCTAACATTTCTTTATAAATATAATCAGAAGAGAATGTTCTTTGGCCATTTTTTGGTCCTTTTTTTTTTTAATTCTTGAAGGTCAGAGAATATAAAAAAGGAAGAAAAGAAAAGGGAGGACAGAAATTAAGCAATTCAGTTTCGTTGTTTTAATGTTTCAACCTTTTACATTTTAACTTCTTCAGTTGATAGCATCTTGAATTACTGGCACTCAGGCCACTTTGTAAATTGTATATAAAAGTTTTAAAGGGGTTTTCAGTCATTTTAATATACATAGACCAAATGTAATAAGTTTTAGGTTAAGTGTACTCTTCCTTGAGTTTTCATAGTCTGTGAATCCTAGTGTTAAGGTATTTTTTTTTTCAAAAAAGGTAAAACGAGTTTCAAACACAGAAAATAAGCAGAAGTTAAAAATTTTATTTATTTTATTGTTAATGAGGGAATCAGACAGATGTTCAAAACAATCAAAGATGCACAGATTTATGTGAAGTAAATCAATGTTGATATAAATTTACAAATGGAAGGTAACTGGCTTTTCCAGGAAGGGGAAAGAGGGAAGTGAACTGAATTTCCTCAAACAGAATTGATTTGCATTTCTACAGACAAGGATTATTTGTCCATTGCTCTCTGTTATCTACAATTTATAGAGTCTTAAAACAGCTCAGAGGCACTGAAAAGCTACAATCAGATAACGAGGAAAGGTATGTTCTAACCAATTCATTGTTTTACCAATACTGGATGAGCTAGAGGAGGAACACTTGAAGCTGTCTACATGCAAATGGCAGAGATGAGATTACTGGGACACAAAATCACGAAGCAGACACTCCTGCAGAGGCAATTTTTGTTTTATGTATTGTATTGTAAACACGGTTTTAAATGCATGACAAGATTTATCAGTTG
Source organism: Lynx canadensis (assembly GCF_007474595.2). Taxonomy (NCBI): domain Eukaryota; kingdom Metazoa; phylum Chordata; class Mammalia; order Carnivora; family Felidae; genus Lynx; species Lynx canadensis. Next base: position 125,878,733 of record NC_044308.2, read on the forward strand.
TGCTATCATTTGAGTGTGGACATAATCATGTGAAAGGAAAAATTTAAGGAGTTAGAGATTTGTCAGGAGTACTTCTGCTAGAGTGGGGGGAAAGGCAGATACAAAGAGATTGGTGGAAAATAAGGGACTTCTCACAATAGAGAATTTAGGATGAGTGTGAAAACTGTAAGGGAAACAAAAACGTCAAAAGGCCATTTGGATGATGGATATTGTCAAGACCTAAGTGATACCTTACCTAATTGCATCCACAGGCTTTTGAGGACATTCATTCAAGTACAAAGGATGTTGGTCATGATTAGAAGTTCATTTTTATCATCTTTTGGTACACTGTTACCTGTTGGACGACCATCAGGTAGAAAGGTCATTAGAGAATGTCTGGCAAATAGGAAAGACAAGGGGAGTAATTTATGAGGCAGAATGTAGAATCATGCTTTGCTGATGCCTTTCCTTTGAAATATGGCATTAATCGATGGTATCTGAGCAATGCCCACAACATGACAGTAAATACAAAACAGTGATTCCTATGCTGGCCTTTCTGAATATGTCACATGAGGCAGAAGAGTGGCAAGGCTTGAAACCTTTGTATTTGTCTACAGGCAGCTTCAATGGAAAGTGGGTGTGCAAAAAGGTCAGGATGAGGGCAGCTCTGTCTGAAAATCCCACACGGATCAAATTTGATTTTTCCGGACTTGTCACTCCACGCACAGGATTGGTCAGTGCTCATTCATGGACACAATCAGCTTTCTAGACAGTGAGAGAGAATTCTGGCTGTATAGCTCCTCTTATTTAGAAAAGAATGAATATCTTTCTTTTCAGGGCATGAATATGAAAGTAAGATATATGTACAAACGTAATCCATATGCAATATATGGTTAAAAGTAGGTATTTATTAGCACTTCTACTTAACACAGCTGCTAATAAATACATTGGTTAAGTGGGTTAATGAACAGTCAGATCATCTTAAGCTCATTTTAAGAACCAATATGCCTTTGCTATTCATTTTGAGACTCACAGGACCAGGTGATTTTTTTAGTGCCGTTACATGGCAATTTGGCTTTATTTATGAGCTATTGCTTCCTGATGACACTGAAACAGTAGCAAAGGAATCTCTCTGTGTCAAGGGACACACCAAGTCTCTTTTTTATGTAGTTTGGGCTGAGGAAAGATGACTTTTGACTACCTCATTTCACCCCACTCCTCTTTAGAGTTATCCTCAGGGGTAGCCTCTGGAAATTGAAATCATCTGTATTAGTGGCTTCCAGAACATTCTCTTCTTCTCTGGGGACAGTGGCAAAAGGAGAAAAATCTGTCTACATGCACTCAAAGATGTAAATATTTTAGCAGTTCTCCAGTTTGCAAACAACACCTTAGTTAAAAAGTGGAAGCTCTTATACCATTTATTTCTCTCTATGGTTTTCAGTGAAAAACAGCATTATTTTTTAATTACTTCCATCTCCAAATTGCTTCTTACCTTCACTGTCTCCCACTTCAGAGTCTCCCTCGGCATATAAATGTCTCATAGATGCATCTCCTCCATTGCACTGTGTACTGCTCTTCTGGATCTGTCTTGCCACAGTCCAAGAATGGGGTGAACTAGTGGGGGCCGGGGGGGGGATGTTAGAGTCGTGAATTCCAAACTTGGCCATGAACAGATGTGGGAAGGTCAAGTTGGCTAAATTGGACAGTTTCCAATATATGCTGTTTGCAGTGTGTCACGTCTCAGATTTTTGTATCAAATGAGCTTTTTCACCTTTCGCTAGCTACACAAGTCACCTTTGAGTCACATCTGAAAACAGTTTTGCCTACTTGTGCTTTTTTTTTTTTTAATGGATTTTATTGTACTTGTCATGTTTGAAAATGTATTGCTATTGTTCAGAGCTTTTAGTCTATGTACAAAAAAAGGTTTGCAAAACGAAGTTGTAGCTGTTTTGGAGGCATTCAGTCTTTGGGATTTCATACTAGCTTTTAGAAATCTGGCTATCGATTAGGCTCCTTAGATAAAATATTTACCTAAACTCACTTACAAAACACAATTCTCAAACCATAACCATGGCTACCGAGGCTTGAGGATATTTCTGAACATTTAATCAAATCTCTAGCAATGTCAAATATTCTTTAATGTTCTTATAATTTTTGATTTGTGAAATAATGAGCCCTATAGATGATAATATCAGTCTTGGTAAGTTAAGTGTGAATGGTCATAAGCAGTGCTATTACAATTGCCCTCTTTTTCTTACTTAAAAGACATTTTAAACTCTTTGTGTGCATTAAATTTAGGTAAAATGACATTTTTGTAAATAGAAACCTTTCTGAGGTATTTGAGGAAATATTAAAGTAAAAATGATGGAGTATGGAACTATGTATCTTGTGTTCTTCCTCATGTGAATGCCCAGTAGTGAGGAAATACCTCTTGGTTTCAGGAAAAATGGGGTAACAATTCTTGACTTTGTAACTTTTGCTGATAAAATTACTTGAACTTTTACAGAATTTGCTATGAAACTTCACTTTTGAAATGTTTCTTCCTGTGTAAAATGGGAAGACTTGTGCCGTTTTCCATGTTCTTGAAGTTGTAAGAGTTAAACTGATAATGTATATTGGCTCAATACTCAGGCCACAGTAAGTACTCAAACTCAAAACTAGGCAGTCTGAGCCCTGGGAAGATACGGACATGAGGTGGCAGTGGCTGGGTGTGGTACGGCCTCAAGGCCTCTTGTAGCACAGTGTAGAGCTTCCCATGTTTCTAATCATAATAAAACATACCTTACATTATTATGAAGAAGTTTTCAGAAATGTTATAGGATGGCATTTCTATGTATGGCTGTCATAATCTTCACATTATGAATACTCTCCTACTTCTTACCTAAATATTACATTAGAAGCTGTCCCATAAAAAGATTCAATGAGTGCATTCATGCCACCAAGTAGTAAACCCACTTGGGCCTGAAAGAGTAGCTAGTTGGACATTTGAAGATGCTAAACAACATCCTGGTTTCGTGTCATAGACTCTGGGTCTGGAGTTCTCTTTTGTCCAGCAAGAGAATGGATTGAAATGCCAGAGAGGCTAATGTCTGGGAGGAGACAAGAACCCCCAGTAAGAACCCTTGCTCCATTTTTATTAGGATCAGAAGGCTTACAAGTGTGATGGGTGTGCACAAAGAGACAATGAAACCGTGAACAATAACTCATGGGGGTGGGGGAAAGGGGGTTCTGAAGATATGCAGTGTTAGGGGTTTGGGTCAATACAAAACAAAATTCTGGTGCTGGGTGGAAGGTTGTTTATAGCAGAAGGGATGCCATAGGCACCACCTCTGTTTACCTAAACTGGCCTAAGGGGTAGAAAGACTGAGCCTGCTACCTCAGGGTCAACAAGGCACCTTTCTTTTGCTAATTAGCTCCTCTCTGGGCAACTTCACCCTGCAGAGGTCTATAGCCCTGTTTACCTGTTTTTGTCCTTCCTTCCAGAGAAAGCAGCTTTTTGCTATTGTACTAAATTGGAGGGCACTTCTGCCCGGAATTCCTATTCTTGTTTACCTAACCTTGGATGTTTTCATCCTGAGATTTCCTATTCCTATACCTTTGTCCTATACTGGGGGCCTTTGCCCTGTTGACCTAATCTTGTTTACCCAAACTTGGGTGTGTTCATCCTGTGGCTTTCTAATTCTTTATGTCTTGTTAACCCATCGGTGCAGGCTCAAGGAATTCCTAAACTATTCCCCACAGTTCTGTAAGTGGTCCTGAGGATAGAAAGAGGTGACCTGCTTGAGGTTGTATGAGACAAAGCTCAAAATTTATTTACCTGGTTAAGAAAATGATTTTGAGTGGGGGTGGGATTTGGTTATGAAAGTGGGTAGGGGCCTGAAGAGAGATGTTTTCTCACCTTGGTGAGAGGCTATTGCCTCCCCAACAGCCTCTCCCCTTTCATCTTTGCTAACAGAATCTTGGTTCTGAATGATCTAGAGATGTGCCCAGAGGCAGGACCCATGCCTGGAATAGCCAGCAAACCTTGTGCCCACGGATGAACCATTACTCCACACTTTGTCAGGAAAGAGGAGAAGGCAGGGGGGGGGGGGTCAGTTCTCAAAGACCCCATTCGCCTCGCTCGCATTCTCGTTTATTGCAGTGTCAGACCAATCACAAATCTCTGTTGGCTTGTGTACAGAGGGCGCACAACATTTCAGACAGGCGAAACAAAAGGTGCAGGACTTAAAGGTGAACAATCACAAGAGACCAATCAAATCAGAGCTAGGTAGCAAGGGTCTCTGTGTCCTATTGTTTTGCTAAACTTTGAATACAATGTATAGACAACGAGGCTGCAAGGATTGCAGAAACACCTGGGAGGGCCAGCCTGGGCATTCCACAGTCAGGGTGGTTATGCTGGCCTCAGGCATTCCTGGAGACCCATGAGCCTCCCAAGTTTAACTGCAGCCGGCCAGAAATCTCTGTGCTACATTTTAGTTAGCTAAGCATTATGTATAATATCATCATCCTCAGTAATAATCCCAACAGACCCAGAGAAGGTGCTTTCCCAACAAATGCATCTAGTGAAGGATGTGTGACACTGGTGTGATCATTGAGACCTCACCTAACATCTGCTGGAGAAGTGACAGTTGGAAGCCTTTTGCTTTCCTGATAAAAGGGTTAGAGGCTGGCCCTGCCCGTTTCCCCTTTCCCTCCTGCCTTCTATAGTGATGTGATTTTTTTTTTTAATATTTATTTATCAAGAGAGGGAGAGAGAGTGAGAGAGCATGCTTGTGCCCCCCCCCCCACACACACACGTGGGGCAGGGGCAGAAAGAGAGAATCCCAAGCAGGCTCTGCCCTGTCAGCAGAGAGCCTGAGGCGGTTCTCGATCTCAGGAACCCTGAGATCATGACCTGAGCCAAAACCAAATCGGATGCTTAACCAACTGAGCCTCTCTCTACCCCTCCTCCACTTGCTCCCTCTCAAAATAAATAAACATTTAAAAAAAAATCTAGCTGGTAGAGACCAGGGATGGCTCTAAGAATCCAACAATGCATTGAAGAGACCCCTGCAACAAAGAATTATCTCACTCAAAATGTCAATTCTGCCAAGTCTGAGAAACCCTAACAATATGCATTCTAAAATCTACTTAGGATCAATATTGTACTACTTTATACTTCAGACTTCATCTCTGGCCCTTTATGTTTCTTATATAATGTGTCTTTTTTTCTGACTTCCTTTAAATTTGCTCCACATCTTTAGTTTTCGGTTTGATGAACTTGGTTTGAAGCTATATTATTCATATAAATGTACTTGTGTTCTAAAACTTGACATATAAAGACTTAGGTAATTAGGCAAGGGCCTCTTTCTGTTATGGTTTTATCAGTTTCCCCTTGTATTTTCTAACAGTTTAGTTTTACTTCTTTCTTTTTTTTATGTTACGCATAAGGATTTATGCAGATACTTCTGTTTTTCGCATTAAGCTTTTTACAGTGGGATGTTCCTTGTTTGTCTCCCTTAAATGTTTTTATTTTTAATCTATCTTGATGTTAGTAGTATTATAATTTCTATTGTTTTTTGTTTTTTTGCATTTAAGTTTTACACTTTTACACATGCTTTTATTTTAAAAAAATTTTCTGGTAACTTTCATCTTTGGTCTTTTTTCCTCCATTATTGATGACTTTTTAGAGCTTTTTCTCCAAATACAATTTGCAGTATGTTTGGCTGGAAGTTTTAATATGTAATTAAAACTGTTTTCCATTTTTAATGTATATATATGTATATACATATATATGTGTATATATATAAATTTATTTCCAGTTTGGTGTTGAAAACTTGCTCTTCTGTGTCTTGAAATCTATATATTTTTTAAAGTTTATCTTTATTTATTTTTGAGAGAAAGAGTGTGAGCAGGGGAGGGGCAGAGAGAGAGGGAGAGAGAGAGAATCCCAAGCAAGTTCTGCACTGTCAGCACAGAGCCCGATATGGGGCTCGAACTCACAAACCAGGAAAACATGACCTGAACCAAAATCAAGAGTTGGATGCTTACCTGACTGAGCCACCCAGGAACCCCTTGAAATCTATATTTTTAGAATCATAAAACTGGAAGCAATCTTAGAATGATCATTTCATGTAGTATCCATTTTATTGGGGGTAATTTTTGAATTAAATAAATTAACATTGTGAGCCGTACAATAAATAGTTTTATTAATTTGATAAATATTAACTTGATAAATATTTATTTATTTACAATAAATATTTATTAACTTAATAAATATTTATTACAATAAATATTTATTAACTTAAATATTTATTCTCTCTCTCCTAATTATTATTATTAATAAATGTTTCTGAACACTTCTCTTCATCAAAACACATTTCCAGTGAGACTTCCAATGATTATAATGTCCTCCAGTGGCAGTGATTCTAATAGGAGAGTGTTGCCACATCAAGAATATTATCAAAATCTGATGGTGAAAATTCTGGTATATGTACCTTAGGAATGCAGTGTTGCCTCTGGCTGATAATCACTAAATTTGCTTCAATTTTAATTTGTTTCTTGAGAAATGAATTAGCTTTCTCCTGTCCACAAAGATGGTTAAATGTTGGCATACAGTGTGCAAATCTGTGGCATTACTTTTCATATAACATGGAACTAATATCATAATTGGAGCCAGGAGAAAAATTTTGGAGCCAGGAGAAAAAGAGCAATATTCTAGTCTAAATTTCATATTTTACAGATGAATGAACTGACACGCAGATTGGTTATTTTTTCCACCTGATATACTAACTCATGATACAGACAAGATAAATATTAATCATTGTTTTTTTTTTCTTTTTCTCAGACATTTATCAAAAGGAGTGTATTTGACAGGTAATAAGTTGCCTATAGAAAGTCTTAGGACAATTTTCTAGAAAAATATACATTGCCAAAAATCAGGTGAAGAAGTTTAAAACCTGAGAAGACCCAATTACCACACTCTTTCAAAAATTTGAAATGGTAGAGGAGCTATTTCCATTTTATGCAAAGTGTTCCAGAGCCAAAGGAAAATGGAAAGTTCCCTGTGTACTTTTATAGTGGTAATATAATCCTGTGTCTCAATTTGAATTCTTCAGCAATAAGAGCCTAAGCCAAACCTATGTGCTAATTCTTTATTGAGGGATATAATGCTAGAGAAACAAGGGTAGAGGAAAAAAGGGAAGGGAAGCAGGAATGAGAGAAAGCAAATTCAGAGGGTATGCTACGAAGCTTACCACACTTGACAAAAAAAAAAAAAAAAAAAAAGCAATACTGGTGATTGTTTGCACTGAATGTCCATAGACTGGCCAGATAAAACTTCTGTGTATGGAAGAAGTCCTTCATCAGGAGCAAGGGTGACTAATATATATTCCCAGTCTTTCCAAGCTCCTGTCTCTCATTACGTAAAATCGTCTCCATGGGCTTTTCAGTACTCCATTCTTGTGGCTTCATCTGGCAGCTATTGGGGTACTCTGAGCTTCTGTGCATATGGCCAGATTGGAACTGAGTGCTAGAGATGTTGCGGTTCCACCCAGGTAGGAGTTATGAAGACAGGTCAAAACACAATCCTTGCTTCTGGAGAAGAAACAGCAGCTGCCATGGAAGCCAGGGCTTTATGACCTTGGATCATTTTGAACTGTTGCGAGTCTTATGGTCATAAGGCCACAACATAAGCAGTTGAAGTGTTATTTTTACAAACCAACACCGACACAAAAAATATTTTATGGTGTATAAGAAAAATGAATCTAAGAGCAGAGTAAAATTATATCATGATCAGGTAGTATGATAGTTAAAAAATGTCTGCATATTCTTTGATCCTTCTTCCATCTAGGGGTTGGGCTTTATTGAATCAAAAGGTAAAAGGGCGAGAGGAGCCTGTGACTGTTTTGATCAATACAGTATGGTGAACGTGAAGCTGAATGACTTTCAGGGATAAGTCATAAAAAGGCAAGCACTTTTCTCTTGGGATATTTGCTCTGGTGGAAGCCAGTTGCCATGTAAGAAATTCCAACAACACTGAGACTATCCTGCTGGAGAGACCACATGTATGGACACCAGTCAGTAGTCAGTCCTAAGTAAGATCAGGCTTCCTGTCATTCCTCTAGACATTGGATGTGGAGTGAAACCATTTTGGAACCTCCTGACCAGCCCACCTGCCAGTTGAGGACCACTCAGCTAATGCCACAAGCAGCAAAGGGATTGCCCATTCACGTCCTGCCCAGACCACAGAATTCGTGAATACAATAAAATGCTTGCTGTTTTTTGCCACTATATTTGGCATGGCTTGTTGTTTAGCAGTAATAACTGGAATAGGTAGGTTTATCTCAGGAGAGAAGAATGGGTATGATGGTAACAGATGAAATGAAAAAACTCATAATTAATTGATAGATTCTTGGAAAATATTTGATGAAATGCAATAGGCACTGCTAATTAAAAACACATAGCAAGCAGGCAAAACATGGAAGGAAATATCTTTAAGATGTGACAGGATGAATAAAATAATTGTAGAAAGCATCACACAAAGATTATACTGAGATTCCTCCCCACTGTGGTGTAAATGTGTCCCCCCCAAAATTGATGTGTTGAAAACTGTTTTTATAATTTTTTTTAAATGTTTATTTATTTTTGAGAAAGAGAGAGCAAAAATGGGGGAGGAGCAGAGAGAGAGGGAAACAGAATCCAAAGCAGGTTCCAGGCTTTGAGCTGTCAGCACAGAGCCAGACGCGGGCTCAAACCCATGAGCCTCAAGATCCTGACTTGAGCTGAAGTCAGATGCTTAACTGACTGAGCCACCTAGGCACCCCAATGTGTTGAAAACAATACTGGAGGTGATGGTATTAGGAGGTGGGTCTCTGGGAGGTGATCATGTCATAAGGGTGGAGCCCTCATTAATGGAATTAGTGCTGTTATAAAAGAGGCCCCAGAGAGCTACCTCGTGTCTTCCATCATGAAAAATGGAAGGATACAAAGAGAAATCTGTGACCAGAAGAGAGCCCTTGCCTGACCACACTGTCACCCCGATCTTGAACTTCCAGCCTCTGGAACTGTGAGAAATAGTTCTGTTGTTCATAAGCTACCCAGGCTATGGCATTTTGTTATAAGAGCCCACGCTGACTAAAACACTTCCAATTAATAAAAATAAATAATAATAATAATAATAATTTAGTAGAAAAATTAGTAAAATATTAAAGCAATTTTCAGAAAATACAAATTGTCAACGAACATTTGAAAAGATATCAAACCTCATTAATAATTATGTATCATTATGAATTAAAACTCTAATGATAAACCATTTTTTACCCATTATATTTGAATATTTTCTTATGTTGTTTATTGTAAGAAAATTTATAAACACCTTGCTGTCTTTAGTAATATGCTTGAAAATTTTAAATCATTGATGATATTCAGTGTTCATAAGGACTTGGATGGACAGTCATGCACATTCTCTTTTGGCAAAAATATAAACAGCTACTGTTATTTTGGAAAATGATTTGAGAAACTTGTTTTTTATGGAGAAGAAAATGCACATACCCTTTGACATAACAACTACCTCTAAAAAATTTTTTTTTCGTGTTTATTTATTTTTTAGAGACAGAGATGGAGAGAGACAGAGCAGGGTAGGGGCAGAGAGAGGGAGAGACAGAATCTGAAGCAGGCTCCAGGTTCTGAGCTGTCAGCACAGAGCCCAATGTGGGGTTCGAACTCACGAACTGCGAGATCATGACCTGAGCTGAAATGGGACACTTAACTGACTGAGCCACCCTGGCACCTCAACAACTCTACTTCTAGGAATTTGCCTGGTGAAGAAAAAAATAAATGTGTTATATGTGTGTGCATATAAAGAAACATTCATAGCAAGAATTTTTTTGTATAATAACAAAATACTAGAAAAACCTAAATAATGTCTACCCATAGAGGAATAGTTAAATGGATTATGGTTTTGTGGAGTACTATGGAAGATTTAAGACAGAGAGATGAAAAGGTATTTAATACATATTAGTCAATAAAATGAAAGTAGAACAATATGTGTAAGTTCACTAAAAATCATCCTAAATATTTATATATATATTTCATATAAATATGCAGTTATCTGAAAGGAAACACTAAATTCTTATGAACGTTTACTTTGAGGAAGGATGATAGGATAGGGGGATTTGAGAAAATGGAAAAGGAATGTTTACAAGAGTTTTGTATTACTTGGATTCTTGTTTTATTGCATAATTAAGTTTATTGCATAATTTACTTCATAATTAAAAAATGTCACAATCCCATACGCCAAATACACACACACATAAAATGAAAAACCCAAAAAGTTTGTGATGGAAACCAAACAGGGTTTGTTAATTACAGAGACAGTCCAGAACTCAGGTCCCTGGGTGCATCTTCTAGGGTTTCCTTAGGGTTCCTTACTGCTGCAGATTCTAATTGGGATAAATGCATTTCTTCCTCAGTCAGCATTTGTGGAACTGAAGACCGAGCACATTTATATTATTACATTTAACAAAGCTTCTCACACAAAGCACGTTCAAGTCCTTTCCATTCTACAGAGAACAAAAACATTTTTTCAGTTATTTTACTTTGCCCCGCTGCCCATGGGCCTTTTAAATGAGACAAAAGAAATTTTTTTTTGTTTTTGTTTTATGTCTGATAATGTTCCTATTATGTCACATTTTTTATTCTCCCTTTGGTCTGCCTATCCCAGTCCACTCTGATCCTGCAGAATAATCTACAATGAGTGTTTTAACTGAATTTACTTTGAAAACAGAGCCCTGTGTGTGAAGATCTGAGCCTTTACTATCAAGTCGCCTCTTGAAGCATTGATTTGACTGCTTTAATTTCCTTTTATGATATTATTAACAACTACATGTGTTTCATGTTGTAATTGAGTTTCTTTTGTCCCGCTTCTGTTCTCTTGGGTCCCACATGAACAGAATGGATATTGCTCTCCTTTCGGAGTTTCTTTCCCCTTCAGACCCCCATCTTGTCTATTATGTGTGCTCCTTTTATTAACATGTCTCCTAATTCTCACTGAGTGCCTGGATACACTCTGCAAGTCAAGAGCTTGGACATTTTCACTGATCAAAAGATCATCATCATTGGTTATTCCATCTATTAATTTAACAACTGCTGAGGACATGGAACTGTACTTGGTTCCCCTCCACTGCTTCCATGCCGCCTACTTTCTCCTTCCCAACTAAGCGTTCATCTGCAATCTTATTACCCTGTTTCCTGTTGGACACATGCTGCCACAGACTGTGCGCCCTGCCAGGTTTCATTATTGTGCTCAGACCTTCTCTCCACCTTGATGATGCTTCAGTGATTTCACCAGTATCCTATCCCCTTTCAACAAGTGGATGATTTCCTCTTATTTCTCTTTTAGCAGTCTGCTTCTCCAAGACTTCCCCTACCCTTGTTTTTCAGGAAGAGTGAGGATGATATAAAACAAGACCAGGTAAAATGTTACCCTTCCCATCACACACCTCTTCCTGGGCATCTTTATGTGAAATATATTTTATGGACATAATAAGGTCTTAGTCTTGGTGACTTTTCAATAGTCTTGAGATCTATAAAAGGACTAAAATGGCTTCTCTCTTGCCCTTTGAGTAAGTAGAAATATCACTGCCTAAATACGAAGGGTCACCTTTATGACTGCTGATGAGGCACAAAGCAGAAAGAACACAGACACACTTTAAAATGCTCACTCATACCTGGAGAGTCTCACAGTGCTCAGCCTCTTATGAATCTGTTTGCTGTGGAACATACACATTCACATAACATTCCAAAAAGATATTACCTCTCTGTGGTAGGCACAATAATAGCTCTAAAGATGTCCATTCTCTACCCCAAGGAACCTATAAACATATTATCTTACAGGACAAAAGAGACTTTGCAGATGTGATTTTAAGTTTAGGACCTTGAGGTGGGGAGATTATCTCATCATCTAGGTTAGCCTGATGTAATTACAAGGGTCTTATATATACACAAGAGGGCGGCAGGCACTTCAGCAGCTCAGCGGTTTGATGTGAGAAAGACACTACTGGCCATTGCTGACTTTGGAGATGGAGGAAGGAGCATGAGTCAAGGAATTCAGGCAGTCTCTAGAAAAATTGGTAAAAGCATGGATCTGGATTCTCCCCTAGAGCTTCCAGAAGGGACACACCCAGGCCAATACTTTGATTTTAGTCCAGTAAACCCCTATTTTGGACTTCTGACATTCAGGACTGCAAAATAATAAATTTGTATTGTTTTAAGCCACTAAGCATGCGGTAATTTGTTTCAACAGCAGTAGGAAACTAACATATTGCCCAAGGAGGCAGTTTCAATAAGTGATTTACTAGAGCAGTAGAAACGTCCAGCTAAGATCCTATAGAGTAAAATAGACTCCGATTACTTCTCTCTTGCACCTTCCCAAATGAGGTTCATTTTGATTTCAACAACCCAAATGTCCATCCGCTATTTTTCCCCTTGGGCTGAACTTCCTTTAATATCTTCAGCTACTCACCACCTCCACCCACGTTTGCTACAATGTCATATAATGCAGAAAAATCCCCAAGCTTTACTTTCTCTTTCTTCAGTAAAGTGGAGTCGGTAAACCTTGGGGGCCTTTCGTTTTATTGGAGCAATAAATTCTTCCATTGAGATGAAGACTTATTTTTACAACCAGTTCCTTTTTTAATGATAGCATGACCTACCACAAGGCCAGTGGAGGCTGAGTGGCCGGAAGTACAACATCTGCATTTTCAAGGAAAAAGCACTCCACCACATGCATTGATTACCATAGAAAGAAATATTCCATTAAAACACAAGTATATTCAGGAAATAAAGCACTAAGTACTCTTCATATATCAATGTTTTTCCAGCTTGACGGCTTTATAATTTTCTCATGTCCTTTCAGACTAGGTCTCCATTCAAATATCCTGTGTCATTGTTTGTTCAGCTATTTTAGTTACTTCATGCCCTAGTAAACAGTAAGCACACTGTTAACCTTCCCCTCTCCTCACTATGTTTTTAGACAATGAAACAAAACTACCTGCTGCTGTGTTATTTCCATCTTTGAACCTAACAGTCATTGCGTGCTTCAGGGATAGGCCATTTTCATTTGACTGTAGCTCAATGACACAGGCAACTTTCTTTCTCATTTCGTTCTAAATTATTAATCCAGTCAATCATTCACTTGAAAGAGGTTAATTGAAAGTTAATTGATTAACCCCTGTGTGTATATTAACATGCTAGCACGTAGGGTATTTTTTCTCAGTATGAAGTCTGTGGTCCCTGCCTTCAAAGAGCTTACTAGTACCCTTTGCCTATATTGTTTAATTAATATTCTACAATAAAATGATCATCCAAAGGAATTGGTGGTAAATACATTAAAAATAGCATGATTTCTTCATTTCATTGGCTTCCTAATCTCTCTTCTCTTATTAAAATAGATGTTTCCTTAAACTTCAAGGTTTTGGTATCTTGTCCTCTGATAATTAGTTCCTTAATTATATTTTTAATACAAATATTTCTATCTGCCTATTTCCAATATAGCCTATATGACCCCTTCACCTGTATTTCCCCAGACAACTTAATCCCAGGTAGTTTATAACCATATCCACAATCTTCTCAACAAAGTCAGGTCTTTCTATTAATGCTCATCCTGTAATTGGTTGATGATGCCATTTTTTCCTCAAGCATTTATGCTTAAAAAAATATATGTATGGTAATGCCATGCAAGTTTTGTAGTTTAGGATTGGCAGATAAAATACAAGACGGCTAACTAAATTTGAATGTCAGATAAGCAATAGATGATATTTTAGCACAAGTATGCCCCATGAGACATACTGTAATTTTATTTGCTACATCTGGCAACCCTAGGCCAGTGGTTCTCAAACACCAAGGGTACATCAGAACCACTTGGAGGGCTTGTTAAGAGATAGACTGCTGGGCTCCACCCCTTGATTTTCTGCTTCAGTAGCCTGGGTGGGTTCTGATTCTAACAAATTAGAAATCTGTTTGCATTTCTAACAAATCTCCAGTTAATGTTGAGAAGACCAGCACTTCAAGAATTACTGTTCACTGATGAGATTAATTCCTGATTGTTAGTTGTGATTCCCATTCCTGGCTGCATATTAGAACCAGATGATGAGCTTCAAAAAATCTTAATATATGGGTCTTATACAAGATGCTCTACTTTAATTGAACTAGGGTATGGTCCAGGCTTGGGGTTGTTAAAAAGTTTCCAAGGGAGTTTTAACCTGTAGCCAGGGTTAACGTGACTAATTATGTATACTCTGCATCTGTTGAGTCTCTTCATAACTACAGATAATTCAAATGCTTTTGACTTTTTTAAAATGTTTATTCATTTTTGAGAGAGAGAGAGAGAGAGAGAGAGAGAGAGAGAGAGAGCGTGAGCAGGGGAAGGGCGGGTGGTGGAGGGGGCAGAGGATCCGAAGAGGGCTCTGCACTAACAGCAGAGAGCCCATGCAGGGCTCTAACTCACGAACTAAACTGTGAGATCATGACCAGAGCCAAAGTCTGACGCTAAACTGACTGAGCCATCCAGGCTCCCCGCTAACTCACTTTTTGATTCTCATAGCTTCACTTTTTAATTCATCTATTACACAACTGTGCATTAATTCTTCTAAGGTATGTCTCTGATTGCATAACTGTCTTTTTAAAACATCTTCAAAATTGATCCTTAACAAATGAATAAATATGCACTTAACTTGGCATTTGAGACATTGCCCAGTCGATTTCTACTCTCCTCACCTGGGAGGAGGTGAGTTCAGGATCTTCCTACAGTACCATCTTGAACTGGAACATTTTGAAAAAAACATTTTAAGACTTGCTTCTTCATATAAACTTGATGCCCCTGAGAAAACAAGCTGCCATTGTTTCCTTGTCCCCTTGTCCTCCCAGTATGTCTCCTGCTGCCTGATTAGAACCTGTTGTCTTCATCCCTCCCTTACAGGTAAATCACTGCACTTCTCTTTTCCCTTTGAACTTTGCTTGCATATCTGGAAGTGCTCTCTTTCCTCAAAAACCTCCTCCTTTCACAATCTTAAAATACTTACTCTAACTTGGATTATTCATTCATTCGGACCACGCACAATCAATATTTACAGAGCACTCTTTATGTGCACTGGCTACATCAATGAATGAGGAGTCCCTGCCCCTCTGTAGCTTATATTCTGTGGTAAAGAAATACAATCAATAGCTAAATGAGTGTTAGGTGGTGATAACTGGTAAGAAAACAAAACAGGACAGGACTGAAATATGGGGCTAGTGCAGAACTGCTGTGAATGACGTGGTTTGGTCTAGAGATGCTTCTTTTTTTAAATTTTTAATGTTTATTCATTTTTTTTTTATTAAATTTTTTTTTTCAACGTTTATTTATTTTTGGGACAGAGAGAGACAGAGCATGAATGGGGGAGGGGCAGAGAGAGAGGGAGACACAGAATCGGAAACAGGCTCCAGGCTCTGAGCTATCAGCCCAGAGCCCGACGCGGGGCTGGAACTCACGGACCGCGAGATCGTGACCTGGCTGAAGTCGGACGCTCAACCGACTGCGCCACCCAGGCGCCCCAATGTTTATTCATTTTTGAGAGACAGGGAGAGACAGAGCATGAGGGGAGGAGGGCCAGAGAGAGAGGGAGACCCAGAATCCGAAGCAGGCTCCAGGTTCTGAGCTGTCAGCACAGAGCTCCATGTGGGCTCTGAGATCATGAACTGGGCCAAAGTCGGACACTTAACCGACTGAGTCACCTAGGTGCCCATGGTCTGGAGATGTTTCTGTCATAAATAATAATTTTAGGCAAGGCCCATGTAAGCGAAGGAATGACCCACACAGCTGTCTAGGAGAAGGCTTCAAGTACCAAATGCTTGAAGGGCGAACACCTGGAGCATCAACAAGGCCACACCACACTTTGGTCTCTTCTAGGTGAAATGCGAAGCCATGAAAGGGCTTTGCAGACAGAAGTGATACAACATGATCTATATTCTCAAAGAACATCGGGCTGCTCTGTCCAGAATAGAAGGTGGGAGGGAGGATGGGAGTAGGGAGAACAGTTGGGGAGTTAGGATAATGATGAAGGTGTTCAGGAGATAGTAGTATCAGAAAAGAGAACCGTCAAAAGGGAGAGCTCGACTCGGAAGATAGTGGATAGGGGGTGAAACTGTGGAGTTTCAGATGCCAGATCTGTCGTGAGGGAAAAGTAGGAGTCAGTTGTTTGAATAGTTGTTTATTTTATTTATTCATTCATGATTAAATGAAAATAAATCTTTTATTGTAGACAAAGAAAATGTTACAGCTACAATAGGCATTCATGTGTCTATACATTTTTGCATCACATGTGAGGGCAGAGGTGGATTTTTCTTGAAGCGAATGAGACAAAGCTCCAGACTCCCCCTTCCCCCGAACTTGGCTCTCTGAAGGAACTGGGGAGGGATCTAGGAGAGGGGAAAGCCAGGTTGCAGTCAGGAAGCATTTCTGATAAATTGCTTATAGGGAGCTCAGAAAGAAGTAACTAGTATTTTGTTGTGATCTTTTTTCTTATTTATTTATTTATTTTTAATTAATTTTTTTTTTTTTTTTGATAGAGACAGAGTGTGAGCAGGGGAGGGGCAGAGAGAGAGGGAGACACAGAACCCGAAGCAGGCCCCAGGCTCTGAGCTGTCCTCACAGAGTCCAATGCGGGGCTCAAACCCATGAACCATGAGATCATGACCTGAGCCAAAGTTGGATGCTTAATGGACTGAACCACCCAGGCGCCCCTGTGATTTCTTTTTTATTGTAAATAAATATTCATTTATGTACCTACGTTATCAGCTTTCGCTTTTAATTTTGTATTTTTCTTAAAAGGCTCCACTTATGTAGTAATCTATACATATGTGTGTGTTTAAACAATTAACATAAATAATGTAATCTACATGTTTATGATTATGACATATCCATGTTGATATGTACATGTAGATCTGCTTAATGCATTTTAATTGTTATATATTGGTATATGATTACACCACAAATTACCCATCTCCTCCTGTGAGAAAATTAGCTTGTTTTAAATTTTTCTGCTACTCAAAATAATGAATATAATAGACATCTTGACCCACTTGCTTGAGTTTCTTTATAGATGTGATTGTATCTTCAAGTTAAAAGACAAAAGTCAAAGTGGTTGGATTACTTTACACTCCCTTTGGCAGTTTAGGAGAGCAGGTGAGCCTTGTTTTAATTGAATTCCCATGATACTAATTGTAGTAAGCAGACTATAGACCCCCGCCCCAGATGTCCACGACCTCAACACCAAAACCCGTGAATATATTAAATTGTGGAGGCCTGCAGGTGCAATTACCGTTGGTGGACCTAATTTAATCACATGTGTACTTAAAGGTGGACCAGACCGCAGAAGAGAGCTACAGGGATGGTAGCACGAGGAGGCCTTGCGTGGACGTTGCTGGCTTTGAAGGTGGAGGAAGGGGACCTCTGAAAGTTGGAAAAGGTAAGGACAGCCTCCAGAAAGGAATGTATCTGGCTGCCACCTTGATCATGGCCCAGTGGGATCCCGTCAGACTTCCTATAAGGTAGGAAAGTTGTGTTATTTTTCAGCCACTAAGTTCACAGTAACTTTCAAAAGTATCTATAAGAAACTCATACTAGTGAAGGTAAGCTTCTTTTCATACGTTTATTGGACATTCTGTGTTCTCTGTCTGTGAATTACCTGTACGTACGCATTGCTCATTCCTCTATCAGAATGTTTGTCTTTTTTTAAGTTGACATCTAGCAATTTTAGAGATACTTGAGAAAGGGACTGTCATGTGCATTGTATTCTGGGGTGCTTTGGAGGGTTCTGTTTTTATTATATAAACAAGACTATTTTGGGGTTTTTAGCAACTGAGAACTTTATAAAACAAAGTTAAGTGGAGTTCCTTTCTAGGTCTTTTAAAAGTTAGTGTAGAAACTTCATCAACCTATGTCTACTAAATCTTAATCACTTTTAAGGAGTGTTTGAATAACATTTAATATTTACGCCTAAACTAAGGTCTTTCAAACATTTTGAAATGCATCTATAAACATACTTAATACAATCGTAAGTACTGCTCTATAAAGTAGTTGCTTGAACTAAGAGATGGACATTTCCAAGTGCTTAAATAATTTATGCTCTGGTGGTGACAAGCATATTCAAATGCCCAGATCTTGCTTTATAAGGCCATTCTCTAATAAAAGAAACCATGGGTCCCTGGAGTAATGGCTGGCCATGCCCTAAGACAAAGAAGACTGGAGACTTTAAGCCAGAAAGTAAGGATATGCTTATTAAAATACATGTGTGCATGTGCACACTCAAGCCAATCGCTGTCAAAGGGGCACAAGATCTAACTGGCCAGTGACCAAAGGGGAATAATATAAATGATCAAATTCATACATAAACAAGGGGAATAGACCAATGCATGCAGAAAATTCCACATAACTTTTGTAGATATTTCCTTATCAAGGATGTATAGAGCATAACTTCCAAATTCTTAAGTGGGGGCTGCACATAGTGACTTCTTCCAAAACGTACTATTTGGAGAAGGGGGCAGCAGGGGAGACCTCTACAGAGACCGTGATTTTGCAGTGGAGAAACCTGATAAATGCTACCTCAGCCAGGTGATGAAGGTTAACATCAACAGTGATGTCATTTTTATGTCTGTGAAGAGAACAGCCCTTTACCTCTGTGACCTTCCCTGAAACTCCTACTCCTGGTCAAATCATGAGAAAAACATCCAATAAATCCCAATTGAGGGACGTTCAACCAAATAACTAATGGGTAACCGTTCAAACTGTTAAGGTCAATAAAGTGTTTTACCTGGGAAACCATTACAGTCTAAAAGTGCTTAAGGAGCCACGATAACTAAATGTAATCCCTGGATGGGATCCTGGAACATAAAAAGGATGTTAGGTATAAACTAGTGAAACATGAATAAATTATGGACTTTAGTTAATAATGTGTCAATTCTTGGTTTACTTGTTTTGACAAATGTGCCAGATCAATGTAAGGGGTTAACAATAAGGCGAAATTGGATGTGGTCTCATGGGTGTTCTCTGTACTGTGTAACTTCTTGTAAATCTAAAGTGACCTAAGAGTTTTTGAAAAACTAGAACATAACTTGTATGCATGTGGTAGATTCACTTTATAGTATGGTGAATCTAAAATTCTTCTAAAAATTTTTAATGTTTATTTTTGAAAGAGTGAGCACAAGCTGAGGAGGGGCAGAGAGAGGGAGACCAGAATCTGAAGCAGGCTCCAGACTCTGAGCTGTCAGCACAGAGCTCAATGCAGGGCTCGAACCCATGAACCTGAGACCATGACCTGAGCTGAAGTCGGATGCTTAACCGACTGAGCCACCCAGGTGCCACAAATTCTCTTTGTTCTAAAAATAAGGTTGAACTTTATTATCTTAAAATTCGAACTCTAACTTCCACTATGAATTTTAAATTGGAATAACACAACTAATATTTATAGGATAAAGCCTCTTAAACTTTAGAAGTATATAAATTACAAAATTTGTATGGACTACACATTAATACTAGGATTCATCTGCCTAATTCTATCTTCCCAGGCTTAAAAGATGTGTATGTGCTTAAAAAAGATACCCTGTATTGAGTTGGGGTTTACCATCCATTAATGAAGAAAGAGCTCTTACTGGTAAATGGAGATCACTTTATCCCAGAGATTGTGTTTGGGCAGGAGACTAGGAGCAGTGGAGAACCAAAGGCTCTTTTCCCACTAAATCCTGTTGAGCCCCATTTTTAGTTCCCGTGTCCCACCCATCAACTTGAAGGATGTTGTTTTTACTGATCATATTACCAAACTTCCTATCTACACACAGAAATCTACAACCCCTATACAGGTCAAGCACATTCAAAAGGAAATTATTTGGGGATCAAGATCCATAGTGACCTGTTTCCACCTAACAAAGCTGTTTGAAATAGTGGGATCCTAAGATCTATAAATGTCTTTAATGAAAAAGGCCCTTTAAACCTGTTATTCTTAGGGGTTACATAACCCTAAAGAAGCTCCAGTAATGAATTTTTGATAGCTTCTGTGAATTTTTCTGAGGACTACAATTCCTGAGATCCTCCTGATATATATACATATATATATACAATGTAGTGTCCTCATTTTTTATCATACAAAAGCTGTATTTTCATGAATTCTTAATATTTTTATGTTGAGATTTCTGTGAATCTGTACCGTATGAAAATGTTAAGTTGTTCTAAACTTTCATGTTTTATTTTATCATGTAGATTCTTAATCTGCCTAAAATGAATTTAATGTGCTGTGTGAGATAGGGATTTAATATTTGCTTCATCTGGGCAGCCAATTCTCCACAGCACATTTATTGAATAGTCCATTCATTCCTCACTTATTTGCGCTGGTATTTCATAAGCACATTGAAGGGCTGGTATTTTTGTGCATTTTATTCCCTGCTGTATCTCTAGTACTTAGAACAATGGATGCCCAATGATTATTTGTTGAATAAGTATTTTCTATATATATGGAAAATCTATTTTGCCTTTAAAAAATCCTAGCTCTATTCATGCTAATGAGTTCACCGTTTTCTGAATAACATTGGAGTTTCTTTGAGCTTTCATACTACTTCATATATACAAATCTTCAATACTTAATGCCTAAGCCTAACCTTCTTTATGAATTTCATTTAGATCCATCCTGAGTGAAATAATCTCCTCTTCCCCTTCCCACCCTCCTATCTAAGGATTTTTTTTTTTTTTTGTTACTAACTTATCAGCTAGTTAGAAAGTATGTGAAAGTGAAAAGAGCAGTTCCCTTTCCTAAGATTGTATGTTATCTGTCAAAGCTTTTAGAATATTTGAGAAAATGAGATAAGGCATGTAGGTTACTTAACAGTGGCTTCCTACAAAGTCACTTATTGAATGTTAATTTTATTTCATTACAAAGATGCTTAGGAACTGATGTTTTTGTATTTGTTAGTCTAATTTATTTGGGGGATGGCAGGGGGAAGGGAGACTGGCTATGCCCAAGGGAAAGAACCGGGGTTAAGACCCATTCATTGTGATTAGTTTGGGTTTCATCATCTTGTGTGGCAAGATCTGTTACCTTTCTGAATTTGTTTTCTCTCTTACATGATAATGTGAAACTTCCAAGGTTATTGTGAAAATTAAAAAATATTTATAAAGTCACTACATCATCAGACATTTGGCAAAAGTATTTTCTCCCTGCTCTGTTTGAAGAGACCAAATCATCTTTAACTCCATAACATCTTTAACTCCATCTATTCATACATAGATGTTCAAAAATTTTTGATTAGTGATTAAGAAATAAGGAAGACCAAGCATACCAGAAAGAAAGACCATGATTGCTCTGAGTTTGTGTTGTTCCTAACACTGCTATTGTCTGTGTAGAATTTAAGACTCTTTGGGTATTAACAGTGTGATATGTTTGTATATTCAAGTTAATTCTAACTTACACTTTAGGATAAGTTGGTGTTTATAGTACCTTATTCAGGAATCCACAATTCAGAGGTGGTTAACCAGCATATCCTATGAGGCACCCCAGTCAGATATCAACACCTTCAGAGGTGGTAACTTAGCACTCTTCTATGGAAATTTACACAAGAGAGGCTTATTAGCTTAAGGAGGGTTGGAAATAGTTTTCCATCCGTGAAATTAAGGTGTTAAATATAGGCGGTTGGTTAGGAAATTTGTATATATCCCTGATGGCAATTGCATGAATGAGGTGTAAGAATTTAGCAAACTTGACAGTGAAAGAACATCAGTGCAGCAATTTGGGGCTTGGGAACTAGATCCCTGCCACGTGGGCCTAGAGAAGATGGACTGGGTCTGCCATCAGAGTTTCCTTGCATCTGCCTCCTGAGAGCCTTTTGAGCCTGCTAACAGGGAGAACTTAGCTATTGAACACATAGTAGTCCTCTCCTTTATTTCCACTTGCTAACAAGCTTTTGCATGGTATAGAGAAGATTTTAATCTCAAACCTAAGCTACTAACCCAGTAGCAAAGTTGTAAGGTAGAGGGATATTGGTTTGCTTTTACTCTAGGAGAGGCTCTCAATATTTAAAGAAACTTGGGTGTTCCTCAGAATTTTTTAAATTTATTTTTGAGTGTGGGTGAGGGGCAGAGGGAGAAGAAAGAGAGCAAATCTTAAGCAGTCTCCACACTCAGCAGGGAGCCGATGCAGGGGCTCCATCTTATGACTGTGAGATCCAGAGCCGAAATCAAGAGTCAGATGGTTCAATGAGCCACCCAGGAGCCCCAAGAATTTTCTTAAAGTTAAGATCCTGACTTTTAGACTTAAATTTTTTTTTTTAATTTTTTTTTCAACGTTTATTTATTTTTGGGACAGAGAGAGACAGAGCATGAATGGGGGAGGGGCAGAGAGAGAGAGGGAGACACAGAATCGGAAACAGGCTCCAGGCTCTGAGCCATCAGCCCAGAGCCCGACGCGGGGCTCGAACTCACGGACCGCGAGATCGTGACCTGGCTGAAGTCGGACGCTTAACCGACTGCGCCACCCAGGCGCCCCTAGACTTAAATTTTTAACATGTGTTCATTTTAACTCCCTAACAAGGGAATCACGACAATGTTATAACTGGTTCAAAAGAAAGCCCAAAGAACAGACACATAGATAGATCTGGGATATGGAAAAGAATGCAAACAGGTGTGTTGGGGTCTCCAAGACTTCTAATCAGGCTCTGTAATTAGAAGACTCACAGGACTCAAAAGCTATCCTTATGGTTATGGATTATGACAGCAGCCCATCCACAGAGCAATAAAAGGCTTTCCCCATAGGTCACATTGTTAGAGTGAGCTTAACTGGCCAGAATGGTCTAGAGAAGCCCAAAGCCTAAAAACCTATAAAACCCTACCAGGAAGAATACTGTAAGGGCTTGGAGTCTTTCTCCTTGGAAAGAGGGGGTCCAGTCCTGACAACAGGCCTTTGTTTGGAATGTACAGGATTTGAGAAATGCAAGCTTGCTGAATTCTCTTCTGCCCAAGCATCCAAACCATCTTTTCCTTGGGGGTGGGGGGAGGGAAAGGTGCTTCCAAACAGGATCTATTTTAATGTGACATGATAATTTTTACAGTTGTCTACACTTGCAGAGGTATGAATAGCTCCCATAGAATCAGAATCGACTAATATTGAAAGCATAGTTCATTTGTGCAGTCTGGAAAAGGCAAACCTTGGGCATTGTGGCCCAGCAAACTGGCGGAAGTTCTTTTACTGTGGTGATCATCCCCTAATGAGCTCATACAAAATATTTGGGAACATGATGTTAATTCACAAAACTACAGATCTTCTACCTTGTGATTTTTCTGTCCTTTAAGAAGTATCTCAGGGTGGTAAGTACAAATTGTGTCCCCAACCTCCTGTTTCTCAAGGTGAGGCAGCTCCCATCCTAAACCACCTCTTTTAAAGAGTAAATTGAAGACTGTTAAATTAGTACACTGGAAGGTTCTTTTTCTATTTGAGGCTTTGCTCCTATATTATAAAGTATCTTCTCCTAGGCTTCACTAGGAAATAAATACAAAACCTGAAATATTTTTCCATGAAGATTATGTGTGCATATGCTTTTATGTTTGAGGGAGGTAAATGGATGGTGTCACAAGGCAATAGAAGATGCTACAAACGGGATGGAAATAACGGCGTTGCTTGCTTATATGTAAGGAAAACTTCCCATGGTTTAAGGAGACCACCTCAAAACAGTGAATCTATGTATAACTAGCATTTAGAAGTGTGTCCAGCCCCTTTTCCCTTTTGAAAGGGGGGTAGTCACTGGGCTTTTGAAAGAGGTGGATAACTATTGATAAAGTTACAATCTACTGAGTGTTGGGGGAGGGCTGTTATAAAAAGTAGGTAGAGCATAATCTCATTTATGTACTAATATATGTGCATAGAAAAGCTCTAGAGGCATAATCTGCAGGCAGTTGGTTTTTTTGGGTCTATTGGGATTATGAATTTTGTAATTTTCCTTTGGTTAATAAATTCTAAATGGTCTATGATGAAAATACTTCTTAAGAAAGTGAACAGAAAATATTTTTGTCCTCATGAACTTCTGGGAGAATAACTCCATACATGTGCTATTACCTCGTACAGCTTTCTCTTCAGCTATAGAAAGAAAACAATGAAGCGAGTGGAGTTGGGTTGTATCTGGTACTTCATTCAGTTGCCTAAACTCAAACTCCCACTTGATTACTTTCATGTCTCTAAAGTTTAAAAAAAAAAAAAAAAAAAAAAAGGGCAGGGGGCTGCTTAGGTTTCTGTCTCCCTCTTTCTGCTCATCCCTCACTCACACTGTCTCCGTCTCTAAAAAATAAAATAAAAAAAAAAGGGTATGTTCTTAATGGCCTTGGAAAACTTAAAAACTACACTTGAAGAGAAAAACATAACCCCAAATAGGCTAAACAGATGAATTTATTCTAAGATTATTTGGATAACTTGTTGTCTAGACTAATTGGTTTGAATTGGAAGAAGGAACTGGAGGTAAATTGACCTAATGCAGAATTTCTCAATTCTGACACTATGGACATTTTAGACCAGATAATTCTCAGTAAGGACTCTTTTGTGCATTAAAGGATGATTAACATCATCTCTAGCCTTTACCTACTGGATGCCCGTGGCAACACTCAAGTTGTGACAACCAAAAATGTCTCCAGACCTTCCACATGTTTGCTGGGACAATGTCCCCCTTAGTGAGAATCACTGCCTTAATGAACCACTTGCCTGGAATTTCTATATGTGGAAGTTTGTAAATTAGAATTACTTTTTAGTGGCTTGTGACTGATAACCCCAAATCATTTTAAAAAGCTTATTTCTTATGTAACAAATCTGAGGGTAGTTCAGATCTGTCATGGCAATTCTATGGGTTCTTCAAATATCTGTTTCTTCATTTCCTACACTCAGCTTCCTTTTTCAAAGTCCCCTCATGGTTGAAATTCCTGCTGGATATCCAGTCACTGCACCCATTTTCCCGGCGAGCATCAGGAGGAAAGGCAAGGTGGTCTGAGAAGCCTGTATTCTCTTCCTTTAAAGATAATTCTGGGAAATCCTGTACTCTTCGACTTCATTGGCCAGAAATCAGCCACACAGCCCCCACTTAGCTGGATGGAAGACAAAAATACAGTCCTGTTAGGCACACCATCTCTCCAAACCTCTGCAGGGGTTTCAATTAGAAAATAAAAGGGGTAAATGGATCTTGGGATTATATTCTCTTAACCTTCTATATAATGTCACAGATGGAATTTTCTAGAAAGTTGAGTCCAAATAAAACATTAGCAATTACTACAGAATATCTGTTGCAAAATACAAATGTTAACTAGTAAAAACCATCTAATTGAATTCCGTGCATAATAGAAACAAGAAAATCCTGGGTTTATCCCAGTGTTTGAAAGCCATCCTAAAGCCTTTACACTGCTGCCTAGACAAATACAGTATGGTGAATATCATTAGGTCTGTCTTCAACATTTGGTTTCCTCACAAAAGATTTCTTAGTTTGTGTTCTGAGTGCAGAAACTGAGACAAAGATTTCCATGCAGATAGTTCATTTGGGACATCCTCTTATGGAACAGGAGTAAAGTTGAAACCCAGAAGGAAGGGGAGACCACACAAAGATGGTGTGTTTTTGTTTTGTGGAGAATGTATTATTGGATGCTGCTATGAGTGCCTCTTGTCAGATTTTGTAGCATCTCCTGAGGAGTCTTATGAAATGCACTTCAAAACTATCTACCTGGCTGTCCAATGTGATGAAAAGACCCTGGTGTGGGCAGGGCTGATCAGATGTCTGTCTTTAATGGAGAGCAGTATTTTGTTGTTTGCATAGATGAATGGTAGGGGATGCTGGGTAAGGTGTGCATGGATGGTGGCTCCAAGTATCCACCATTTTGTTACCTCTTAGATTACATGCTGGTTGGTTCTTCCTCACTTGATATTAGCTGAGTCAGTCATCCAAGGGCTTGACCAACCTAGAAAGTCTATGACCACTTACATACATTTCTAGGTCATTGTGAGGACATAGCTAGAAATCCAGACTCCATAGGAATTTCTAGGTCTCTGTCTTCATGCGGTCTAAGAGCCTCTTTCTCACCCTGCAGACTCTCCAATTGTGGGTTTTGTTGTTGTTCTAAATACCTGGGAAACAAAAAGGAAAAGCCTTTATCTAAAGGTTCCATCCTCACTGGTCAACAGTGGCTTCAAAGACCTTGACCCTCTTGTCCTCCTGGGAGCTCAGTAGTGTGTGTGTCAGATGCTTGGAAATGTCTCATCCCTGGAGTTGAAAACGTGGGAGCTCTGTTGTGCGGATGGGAAGTCCTTCCAGACTTCCTGCGTGAGGCTGGTTGAAGCCTTCACCAAACTAATCCTTGGGAAAGGGCTGGAACAACAGATGGGACATGTATAATAAGGTGGTACACAAGGGGGTAGCACTTATTCAGATGATGAACTCTACTGTTTTGGAAAACAGATGAAGCTTTTTAGTGTTAGAGCATAACTTGAATACTATGGAGAGTAGTTCTGCAGTATAGAGTACTAATTTAGAAATAATATGGGAGATAAACATGTACACATCAATATGTATATTCAGGTCTTCCATTTTGGTATTAAATAGTTGAGAATCTATTTTTCAGAGTATAAGTCAAGAGTAGGAGCTGTTAATATAAGTGTTGTGGGTTTCTGGATTGGAGTCACTGTCCATGTATGAAACTAGCTTATGCCACTTTAGATTCTCTTTTGGCCATTACTTGAATATTTCATGAACAGACTTGACTCTCAATGGCAGGGAGAGGGTTTTGGGTTATACAGAACCAAGGTGGTATAAAAATCTTCAAAGAAAAAGAACATGCTTAATGTTGAAATTTCTTTTTTTTTAGATTTTTTATTTTATTTAATTTTTTAATATGAAATTTATTGTCAAATTGGTTTCCGTACAACAGCCGGTGCTCATCCCAACAGGTGCCCTCCTCAATGCCTATCACCCACTTTCTTCTCCCCCACCTCCCATCAACCCTCAGTTTATTCTCAGTATTTAAGAGTCTCTTAAGTTTTGCCTCCTTCCCTCTTTAACTCCCCCCTTCTCCACCTAGTCTTCTGTTGTTTCTCAGGATCCACATAAGAGTGAAAACATATGGTATCTGTCTTTCTCTGCCTGATTTATTTCACTTAGCATAACACTTTCCAGTTCCATCCACATTGCTACAAAAGCCCATATTTCATTCTTTTTCCTTGCCAAGTGTAGTATCCATTGTATATATAAGCCACATAATCTTTATCCATTCGTCAGTTGATGTACATCTAGGCTCTTTCCACAATTTGGCTATTGTTGAAAGTGCTGCTATAAATACTGGGGTACAAGTGCCCCTATGCATCAGCACCCCTGTATCCCTTGGGTAAATTCCTAGCAGTGCTATTGCTGGGTCATAGGGTACGTCTATTTTTAATTTTTTGAGGAGCCTCCACGCTGTTTTCCAGAGTGGCTACACCAGTTTGTATTCCCACCAACAGTGCAAGAGGGTTCCCATTTCTCCACATCCTCACCAGCACCTATAGTCTCCTGATTTGTTCATTTTAACCACTCGGGCCGGCATGAGGTGGTATCTCATTGTGGTTTTGATTTGTATTTCCCTGATGAGGAGTGACCTCGAGCATCTTTTCATGTGCCTGTGGCCATCTGGATGTCTTCTTTAGAAAAGTGTCTCTTGATGTTTTCTGCCCATTTCTTCACTGGATTCTTTGTTTTTTGGGTATGGAGTTTGGTGAGCTCTTTATAGATTTTGGATATAGCCCTTTGTCCGATATGTCATTTGCAAAGATCTTTTCCCATTCCGTCAGTTGCCTTTTAGTTTTGTTGATTGTTTCCTTTGCAGTGCAGAGCCTTTTATCTTGATGAGGTCCCAATAGTTCATTTTTTCTTTTAATTCCCTTGCCTTTGGGGATGTGTCAAGTAAGAAATTGCTGCAGCTGAGGTCAGAGAGGTTTTTTTCCTGCTTTCTCCTCTAGGGTTTTGATAGTTTCCTGTCTCACATTCAGGTCCTTCATCTATTTTGTGTTTATCTTTGTGAATGGTGTAAGAAAGTGGTCTAGTTTTATTCTTCTGCATATTGCTGTCCGGTTCTCCCAGGCCCATTTGTTAAAGAGACTGTTTTCCATTGGACATTCTTTCCTGCTTTGTCAAAGATTAGTTGGCCATACTTTTGTGGGTTCAGTTCTGGAGTCTCTATTCCATTGGTCTATGTGTCTGTTTTTGTGCCAATGCCATGCTGTCTTGATGATTACAGCTTTGTAGTAGAGGCTAAAGTCTGGGGTTGTGATGCCTCCCACTTTGGTGGTCTTCTTCAATATTACTTTGGCTATTCAGGGTCTTTTCTGGTTCCATACAAACTTTAGTATTGGTTGTTCTAGCTTCGAGAAGAATGCTGGTGCAATTTTAATTGGGATTGCATTGAATGTGTAGATTCCTTTGGGTAGTATTGACATTTTAACAATATGTATTCTTCCAACCCATGAGCACGGAATGTTTTTCCATTTCTTTCTATCTTCAATTTCCTTCATAAGTTTTCTATAGTTTTCAGCATACAGATATTTTCCATCTTTGGTTAGCTTTATTCCTAGGTATTTTATGATTTTTGGTGCAATGGTGAATGGGATCAGTTTCCTTATTTGTCTTTCTGTTGCTTCATTATTAGTGTATAAGAATGCAACTGATTTCTGTACACTACTTTTGTATCCTGCGACTTTGCTGAATTCATGTATCAGTTCTAGCAGACTTCTGGTGGAGTCTATCGGGTTTTCCATGTATAATATCATGTCATCTACAAAAAAAAAGCTTGACTTCATCTTTGCCAATTTTGATGCCTTTGATTTCCTTTTGTTGTCTGATTGCTGATGCTAGCACTTCCAACACTATGTTAAACAACAGCAGTGAGAGTGGACATCCCTGTTGTGTTCCTGATCTCAGGGGGAAAGCTCTCAGTTTTTCCCCATTGAGGATGATATTAGCTGTGGGCTTTTCATAAATGGCTTTTATGATGTTTAAGTATGTTCCTTCTATCCTGACTTTCTTGAGGGTTTTTATTAAGAAAGTTGCTGAATTTTGTCAAATGCTTTTTCTGTATCGATTGACAGGATCATATGGTTCTTTTCTTTTATTAATGTGATGTATCACGTTGATTTGCGAATGTTGAACCAGCCCTGCAGCCCAGGAATGAATCCCACTTGATCATAGTGGATAATTCTTTTTTTATATGCTGTTGAATTCAATTTGCTAGTATCTTATTGAGAATTTTTGCATCCGCATTCATCAGATATATTGCCCTGTAGTTTTCTTTTTTTCTTAGGTCTCTGTCTGGTTTAGGAATCAAAATAGGGCTGGCTTCATAGAATGAGTCTGGAAGTTTTCCTTCCCTTTCTATTTTTTGGAACAGCTTGAGAAGGATAGGTATTAACTCTGCTTTAAATGTCTGGTAGAATTCTCCAGGGAAGCCATCTGGTCCTGGACTCGTATTTGTTGGGAGATTTTTGATAACTGATTCAATTTCTTCACTGGTTATGGGTCTGTTCAAATTTTCTATTCATTCCTGTTTGAGTTTTGGAAGTGTGTGGGTGCTTAGGAATTTTTCCATTTCTTCCAGGTTGTCCAGTTTGTTGGCATATAGTTTTTCATGGTATTCCCTGATAATTACTTGTATTTCTGAGGGATTGGTTTTATAATTAAATTTTCATTCATGATATTATCTATTCGGGTCATCTACATTTTTTTGAGAAGCCTGGATAGAGGTTTATCATTTTTTTTTTTTTTTTTTTGTTCAAAAAACTAACTCTTGGTTTCATTGATCTGCTCTACAGTTTTTTTTGTTTTTTTTTTTTTGTTTGTTTTTTGTTTTTTTTAGATTCTGTATTTCTGCTCTGCTCTTCATTCTCTTCTTCTGCTGGGTTTGGGGTGTCTTTGCTGTTTCTATTTCCTTTAGGTGTGCTGTTAGATTTTGTATTTGGGATTTTTCTTGTTTCTTGAGATAGGCCTGGATTGCAATGTATTTTCCTCTCAGGACTGCCTTTGCTGCATCCCAAAGCATTTGGATTGTTGTATTTTCATTTTCATTTGTTTCCATATATTGTTTAATTTCTTTTCTAATTGCCTGGTTGACCCACTCATTCTTTAGTAGGGTGTTCTTTAATCTCCATGCTTTTGGAGGTTTTCCAGACTTTTTCCTGTGGTTGATTTCAATTTTCATAGCATTGTGGTCTGAAAGTGTGCATGGTGTGATCTCAATTCTTGTATACTTATGAAGGGCTGTTTTGTGACCCAATATGTGATCTATCTTGGAGAATGTTCCATGTGCACTCGAGAAGAAAGTATATTCTGTTGCTTTGGGATGCAGAGTTCTAAATATATCTGTCAAGTCCATCTGATCCAATGTATCATTCAGGGCCCTCATTTCTTTCTTTAATCTCTGTCTAGATGTTCTATCCATTGTTGTAAGTGGAGCATTAAGGTCTCCTGCAATTACCACATTCTTATCAATAAGGTTGTTTATGTTTGTGATTGTTTTATATATTTGGGTGCTTTGGAATTCGGTGCACAGACATTTATAATTGTTAGCTCTTCCTGATGGATAGACCCTGTGATTATTATATTATGCCCTTCTTCATCTCTTGTTACAGCCTTTGATTTAAAGTGTAGGTTGTCTGATAGAAGTATGGCTACTCCAGCTTTCTTTTGACTTCCAGTAGCATGATAGATCTCCATCCCCTTGCTTTCAATCTGAAAATGTCCTCAGGTCTACAATGAGTGTCTTGTAGACAGCAAATATATGGGTCTTATGTTTTTTTATCCATTCTGATATCCTATGTCTTTTGGTTGGAGCATTAAGTCCATTTACATTCAGTGTTATTGAAATCTATGTGTTTAGAGTCATTGTGATGTCTGTAGGTTTCATGCTTGTAGTGATGTGATGTCTCTGGTACTTTGTGGTCCTTGCAACGTTTCACTCACAGTGTCTGCCTTAGGATCTCTTGTAGAGCTGGGTTAGTGGTTAGTTATTGTTTGGGAAAACCTCGATCTCTCCTTCTATTCTGAATGACAGACTTGCTGGATAAAGGATTCTTGGCTCTATATTTTTTCTGTTCATAACATTGAAGATTTCCTGCCATTCCTTTTTGGCCTGCCGAGTTTCAGTAGAGGAGTCTGCTACTACCCTTATTGTCTATCTTTGTATGTTAAGGTCCATTTATCCCTAGCTGCTTTCAGAAATCTCTTGATCCTTGTATTTTGCCAGTTTCAGTATGATTTGTTGTGCAGAAGATTGATTCAAGTTACATCTGAAGGGAGTTTTCTGTGCCCCTTGGATTTCAATGTCTGTTTCCTTCCCCAGATCAGGGAAGTTTTCAGCTAAGATTTGTTCAAGTACACCTTCAGTCCCTTTTTCTCCTTCTTCTTCTAGAATTCCTATGATATGGATATTGTTTCATTTTATTGCATCACCTAGTTCTCTAATTCTCCCCTTGTACTCCTGGATTTTGTTTTTAATCTTTTTCTCAGCTTCCTCTTTTTCCATAATTTTATCTTCTAATTCACTTATTCTCTCCTCTGCCTCTTCAGTCCGTCCTGTGGCCACCTCCATTTTATTTTGCACCTCATTTATAGCATTTTAAAATTCCTCATGACTGTTTAGTCCCTTGATATCTGTAGCAATAGATTCTCTGCTGTCCTCTATGCTTTTTTCAAGCCCAGTGATTAATTTTATGACTATTATTTTAAATTCTTATTCTGTTATACTGCTTAAATCGGTTTTGACCAATTCATTAGCTGTTGGTACTTCCTAGAGTAAAACAACATTGATTAGGCAGAGAGACTAAAGGCCTTAATCCAGACAGAGAGAGAAAGGAAAACAAATATGGAGGCAGGGAAAATGGAAGAAGATAAAGTTACCAAGACCGAGAAGCTATATGGCTTGATTATTCCAGGGAGGGAGAAAGGAGTGTAAAGGAGGTATAGAACGTGTATCAAGACAATGGATTAAATATGCCTGTTTAGACAGACCAATAACCAGAGTAACCAGCCTAGGGGAGGGAAGAGATAAGGAGGAGAAATGGGGCGGGGTGGGGGGGGGGGGGGGAAGGGAGAATATATCTATATATCAGGAATTGACCTAGAGTTAATCTAGGCAATGCTGCATTGCTTGTGGGGAGTAGCTGTCTACAGGGTCTGTGCCGCTCTGGTGGATATGCAGTTGCCCAGTATTAAGGGGCATGGTTTGGCGTATTCTGAACCTACCTCCACTGTGGACCCCGGGAGTGATCCCTGAGGCCCCGCCTTGGTGGTGGTGGTCGTTGGGGGAGGGGGGGGGATGGTGATCCCCCCAGTCTCTCCTCCACGGAGCCAGACCCGGTGGACTCCATTTGAGTTGTCCTCACTGTGCTGCAGGCACAGACGGGGCGGTCCTTGTCTCTTTGCCAACTCCCCTGACCCTGCTCTTGGCTAGGATTCAAAGTCCTGCTCCCTTCGCTGGTGAAGCACCTCTCCTTGCGGCGAGATGTGTTCCCGGCTGGCTTTGTCTGTGCCGCTGTGCTATAGGGAGGATCAACGTCTATTGCGGACTGAGTGCCGCTGCCCTCGCAGGGAGTCCCTGGGGTGGCAGACGCAGGCAGGCATTATCTTTTCCCACGGCACTCCAGGGAAGCACGGCGGCCTTTTTCTCCTGCAGAGTGTGCCCTCAGCCCAGCCACTGTGCCTGGGGGTGACGGAGCCGGCAGGCTCTGTGCTATGGCGCAGCCCTCCAGGGAGGAAACCACTTTTTTTCCAACTGTTGGCTGAGCACCTGACCTACCACTGCACCCAGGCCTGGCTCCTCTCCTCCCCAAGTGCGCGAACAGGGAGCTGGCCCCAGTCCCAAGAAAGCCCCGCAGTTAGAGATCGGATCCCTCCCGGTCTCAGTCTGAGTTCTTTCTCCTGCCAGAAACGGTCCTATACTTCCCTAGCCTAGCCACTCTTTCTCTTCCTTTCGTGTGTCTGCGGGAGGGGGTCCCTCCTCTCCTTGCCCACGTGGCCTTTTTATCTCCCCCAGTTCGCAGTTACTCCCCTTTTTTCCAGCTTTCCCATTTTCTTCCTAGTAGATTCAGTCTCTTTTCCTCCCAGGGTCTAGTGTTCAAAGTCCTTTGGCTTCTACGCTTCTTAGAGAGAGGCTGGAAGTCTGGATTCCCCCTACTTCTCTGCCATGTTGGCCCTCCTTCCCTGAAATTTCTGTATGGGTTGAAAAGCTAGGGGCGCCTGGGTGGCGCAGTCGGTTGGGCGTCCGACTTCAGCCGGGTCACGATCTCGTGGTCCGTGAGTTCGAGCCCCGCGTCGGGCTCTGGGCTGATGGCTCAGAGCCTGGAGCCTGTTTCCGATTCTGTGTCTCCCTCTCTCTCTGCCCCTCCCCCGTTCATGCTCTGTCTCTCTCTGTCCCACAAATAAACGTTGAAAAAAAAAATTAAAAAAAAAAAAAAGCTGTCAGTACCTTGAATGAACTGGTGATGAAGTACTTCTACTTCCTGATTGTTGGCTTTTTTTTTTTTTAACATTATGAAGGGCATACTCCCCATTAGTGAACCCTGAGAGAAAGTTAACTGATAAGTGTGTGTATAGTAGCTTGAAGAAATTATTGTTAGATGTATCCAAGTTTAGGATATTTGAGATCTATTGCCAGCATATATTGGGAATGAATTTGAAGAGGGACTGTTATTTAATGACACTTACATAGAGCTGAATCATTTAAGCTGATGCTTAGAGGAACAGATCCCAGAGGCTAACTAGGATCTGATTTTAATCTGTTCTGACCTTAAGACTCCCACTGGATTTTGACTTCTTGGGGGGAAAAAGAGTGATAGAAGTTTCTGATCTTGCCACTTGCATCTATTGCTTAATCTAGTTGAGCTTAAATTCCAGTTAACTGAGTTTTGGATAATCTGAGTTCTTGTAACAGCCTCACTGTAATTAGAGTTAGTTAGGCTCAGCATTTATTGTTTATAGTCTAAAAGGAAACCTAAGAGGGAGTTCTTAACTCAATGTAACTTTTTGAGTTGATGAGAAACTACTTCAGTTTCTATTAAACTCCCTCCCCCAAATTTTATAGTAGGAGAACATACAGCTCTCTAGATGCTTAGAAATCATTGCTTAACTCTCTGTGGAAGCTTCTGGCTCTGAAGAAATAAACAGTTTGATTTTGAGCTAAAAGGAAGAACAGGCATAGAAACACAGCCGGGCATCAAGTCAAAAAGCAACAGTAAATGAACGGAAGAGGGATCCCATTTGCTGAAATTCTCCTAGAAAATCAGATGACAGGAATTTGCTGAAAAACAGTGGGCAGAGGAGAACCAGTAGCCAAGTAATTTGCTTTAAATGCATCAAGTATTGAGTCTGTAAGTCTGAAGATCTGGTTTCTGTTTACTGAGTCCCTAAGTAAGGGGATTCACTACACTCTTGCAACAATAGCCCTACAGCCTCCTAAAAGTACTTAATGTTTGTGAGAAAGTTTTAAAGAGCTTGGTGGTGTTTTGTTTTGTCTTTTAATTTTCAATACAGAATGTTAATCTAATCCAGACTGTTGGGCTGAGTTCAGGAGTGGTGGGTGGTTAATTTTTCCTATGTTCAGTGTTCTTACTCCGTATCAGCCAGCTCTCAGACACGAAACGTAGAAACAACACCCCCTTGCCTCTATTGTCTCTGGAGACCAGGAACTCCTGACAGAGTCTTCTACTTTCCTAGAACAAATCCCTAAACCCCTCAGTAGTCTCATTTTCCATTGGATCAGATAATTTCAGGTCGACTAAGAAAAGACAATAATGGCATTCGGTGACTAGAAGTTTCGGGGCTTCAAAGCTTTTAGTAGAACTTAATTCTTCTCCTTGAAGAAAATACAGAGGTACAACTGGGGTCCTTGGCTTCTATTGTAAATTTACTATTTTCCAGAAATAATCATTCCCTCTCCTTGACATAGGTGGGAAGAATATGTTTGCTTTCCCCCTTGATGTGGCCTTGAGTATATGACTTATTTGATGGGATGTTAGCAAATGAGAATTGAGGCTTAAAATGTCTGTTTGAGATGGTCTCCTTGTGTTCCTGCTTTTCTTCCCATCTTCTCCCTGAACCCCACCCCCTGCCCCTCCAATAATCCTTAATTGTCTTCCATCCTTAAGAGTCTGTTTCCTGTTTTGCCTCCCCCCACCCTGTGTTCACCTGTTTTGTTAAATTCCACATGTAAGGGAAACCCAATATCTCTCTGATCTATTTTGCTTAGCATAATATTCCCTAGCTCCATCCACGTTGTTGCAAATGGCAAGATTTCATTCTTCATGGCTGAGTAATAATCTGTGTGTGTGTATACCACATCTTTAATCATCAGTTGATAGACATTTGGGCTCTTTGATCTATGTACTCTTTGAACCTATCCATGGACTGAAGAGACTTAGCTGAGGGAAATGTTTCATCCTGACTCAAGGCCCCTGACCTACCTTTTCTTAAATCATTTATTTAATACAATTTTTTTTCTTAGATTTATTTATTTTTGAGAGACCGAGACAGAGCGCAAGTGGGGTAGGGGCAGAGAGGGAGACACAGAATCCGAAGCAGGCTGCAGGCTCCAAGCCATCAGCACAGAGCCCGATGTGGGGCTCGAACCCACGGACCTTGAGATCATGACCTGAGCTGAAGTCAGTCACCCAACCAACTGAACCACCCAGGAGCCCCTTAGAGCATTTATTTTAGAAAAGTTAGAATCGTACATTTTTTTTTTTCCTTTCTGTTCCTTTTGAGATCTAAAGCTTCTCCCAGGCTCTTGTCAGTTTTATAGCCATGGGGTGTTTTTCTACAGGAATTAAGAGCCATCCCTGTGAAATGTAACTATCAAGAGAGATCCTGCCCCTTTCCCCCAGCCTCTATGGAAGGTAGGAGCTTAACTTCAACAAGTGCCAATTATCTAACACAGATGGCCTAATGGCATCGAGCAACTTCCCTCGAATGTCATGGTGTACTTTGTCAATAGATCACCTCCATGCCAAACTCTTTTTCCCTCCATCTCTTATTACAATCATCTTTGTCTTCCTTGCCTGTTCACTCAACCAGTTCAGTGACAGTTTTCTTTGATACCAGAGTCAATTTGAAATGTTGTTGTAAGCTACCACAAAACAATGGCTATTGCCGAGTCACCACAAGATAGGAGTTCCACTAAGGAGAGACAAGCTACAGGAAAGCTGTATTCAATGGAACTCTGCCCTCAAAGACGGCTTTGATAGTAGACCATTATTGGGCCTCTTAATGGAGGAGATTAAATGGAAAGGGTAGTAACAGACTTGGTCCTGAGCTCATGAGATTTATTTCAACGCTAGGGACTTCATGAATTCTCTTGGAAGACTTTGAGGCATTCGTGTGCTTAAGTGTAAGTCAAGGAGTGAGGAGCAGGTGACAATTCAGAATTTGGTAGGAATCTGAGTGTTTATGTCAAGGAAACATTTTCTACTTCTAGAACAGAGAAGTCTGAGACCTACAAATTATAACACATTTTTTTTTCTTCGTGATTTGGCCAATACCTTCATTGAACTTTTACTATAGCAGTGACTGCTCAAGTCACCATTGTACCATCCATAGGATTTGGTCTCTGTCTTTATGGTTCAAGATTATGGTATCCTATATAAGCACAATGATGTAGAAAGGGATGAAGAAGGTGGCAAAGGGTATATACCAGTTGTCTTGTAATGAAGGCTCTCAGAATCTCAAATTCTACTTGTATTCTATTTTCTGAAATCTTACTATAGCTGCAAAGGAAGCTGAAAGAGATGATGAGGTCTTAAGTCTTCTAGGTGCACATAAGTGTAGCTAAAAATGTTTATTACAATAGAAGACCAGTGTTCTGGGACAAATAAGAGTTCTTACCAGTTCATCCCATTGGCTCCCTAAATTGCCGTACACCCCCTTCTTTCCACTCCTGGAACTGCTTACTACTTGACCACAAGAATCTATACTTGAGTCTCCTCTGTCTCAAAGCATAGGGTCTATAATGTTGTGACCATTTTGGGAGTGTTTTAGATGTAGCTTGTCTTGCTCTGGAAGCTGGTAAAAGATGAAGTTCCCTCCCATACTCCTAATATGCCAGTGGAGTGGGGACAGGATTACAACCCTAAAATGTCCTATTAAGAAAAGAGGAGAAAGGGTCGTACATGGCAGTCACCAGGTCTCTGGGCCAAGGTAGCAGCTGCTTTTTGTACTGGTAACTGATTTGTGAAACTATCTGGAAAACTCTCCTTCTGCTTTCTGGAAGGGATCTTTGCGGTCCCTGGTCCTATTGTCTTGGGAGTTTTTTACTGCATCTCCTCCTTCCTAAGTCTGAAGTGGGCATTAGACCTCTTGTCTCTTAGGAACTACACAGCTCTCATTCTTTCCTGCTAATGCAGGTTAGAGGTCCCAGGAATGGTGTTAGGAATGGAACACTTGGAAATTTTTGTAAGGCCAAGCTTATGATTTCTTTGGGAAAATAACTAGGCTTCCAACTTATGCTTCATGTTAACCACAGCCAAACCATGACTGCACATAATTTTTAAAACTACTCTGGTCTTTGATTTACCGACTTTCGGGTTTAGTCCATTCTCCCTCACCATCAGGTAATATCCCTTGAAGAGCTCTGTATTCACCAGCATAAGGACAGACACTTGTAAAATCTTATAGCAGCTTGGGGGTGGGGAAAGGTTTGGCAGGAAACGTATCACAGTAGTCCCTCAGGGACCTGGGCTGGCAGAGGTGGTTTTTAAAAACATATCTCCAGGATCAGCAGAGCAGGAACAAGGGAATATACTGAACCATTGACTAGTTTTGATGATTCTGTTAAGAAATTGTGCCAGTCTACTCCTGTCTTAGTGCTCACAGAAAGTTTCTCATCCACACCTAATTCCACAAAGAATGGAGAAGGGTAATCCTAGATGTATCTAAGGTAAACAGTCGTAATGACTACGCTACTTGTAGTAATGGGTTTAGATGGTAAAGCAACTTCTTTAATCTGATTTTTGTAACTGTAATGGCTCCCATTGTCTGACCCTTTCCATTGAGATGGCAAAGAATTCTTAGCAGAAGATGCTTGAAAATCTTGAGTTTTCAAGTTTAATCTTCTGTTCAAACTACTTCCTAACAGCAGTATTTAAACTGTTTCAACTTTTAGTAACAAAGAAGCTGGCCGTTTCAGTGTCATGAGGATCTAAATTGACAGCTTTTCCGCTAACTCAGATTTTAGGTCAGGTACAGAAACTACTTATAATTCCATCTCTTTTCCTTAGTCACAGAAGAATTAGCTAGGCACATTTAAGGCCAGGATAAAGCTATCCTTGCCTCCATTGTGACACATTTCCGTATGGTGTATGTAAGTACAACTTGAGAGCTTTTTTATAAGACTTGAGTACATACTGTTTGTAACTTTCTCATCCCTCCCTCCATTTTGCTGCTTGGTCTCTAGATGGCCTAATCTTGAAATCAAAATGTGAATGCTGCCACCTAGGAAAGGTAAAATGGTGATTTGGGGGAATCTGTCCCTGAGAACTTTGCGGAGCAGAAATCCCATACTAGCTGCTATAGACTGAATGTTTCTGTCCCTCAAATCCATACATTGATAACCTAATTGACAATGTGATGGCATTTAGAGGGTGGGGTCCTAGGGACTTGATTGGGTCATGAGGGTAGAGCCTTTATGAACGGAAATCGTGCCTTTATGGAACAGGTCCCAGAGGGCTTCCTTCCCTCTCTCCCTTTCCTCACCTTGTGAAGAGCCCAGGTAAAGCCAGCATCTGTAAACCAGGAAGGAATCACTTACTGGGCATGGAATCAGCTGGTGCCTTGATCTTGGACTTCTCAGCCTGAAGGACTGAGCAGTGAATATAAATTGTTTACAAGGCACCCAGTTTGTGGTATTTTGTTCTAGCTGCTTGAATGGACTAAGACCCTTCTCCGCCAAGGTACTACATCAGTGTAGTAACAGGAGAGGAAAAGAAATTGCTTTCTATTTTGAAAACTTGTTTTCTTAACTAGCAGTGTTAGATCTAGTAATTCTTTTTTTTTACTTTAATGTTCTTTTGAGAGAGAGAGAGAGAGAGAGAGAGAGAGAGAGAGAGAATGAATGAGAGGGCAGAGAGAGAGGGAGACACAGAATCTGAAGCAGGCTCCAACCTCTGAGCTGTCCGCACAGAGAGGATGTGGGGCTCAAACTCATGAACTGAGATCATGACCTGAGCTAAAGTCAGGCACTTAACTGACTGAGCTACCCAGGTGTCCCTCTAGTCCTTCTACTTCAACTTGTTTTCAGCAGATGAGGCCTTTTAGGACATTACCTTCCACTCAGTCCAGCTTTCTACAGCCTAAGATGAAAAATTTCATTCAGGTCAAACCACTTGTAATCTGATTCTTACAGTTGGTTTCAAGGTCATAGCTGCAACCTTTTAAAATGTCCAAATAGTTGGACTCAGCTGCCTGTAGCTTCCAGGACAAATATGTGATGTTGGATTTGTGCTTCCAGAAGACTTTTTGATGGCTGAGTATCTTTGCTGTTTTCAAGTAAGCGTGTACTTCACTAGAAAGAACAGGATTGCTCCTTGCCTGGAATGCTAACCTTTTAGATTTTAATGGGGAAGTCAAATGTAAAGATGGAGGACACGGTAGCTGAGATGGTTAGTTTTTATTGTACCACTTATTTTCAATGTCTACTTAAAATTTGCCTTATTAGAGGTTCATCTAAATCAAGTTGGTCACTCTGACTCCAACTAGCTTCCTAGAATATTAACTTCTAGCTTACTAGAAGCTAGATTCTAGCTTTCTATTTCTGATTTTACTCAGAAATATTTAACATGTGAGACTGCAAAACATCATGATTGTTGGTAAAACTATTAAATCTAAAAAAAAAAAAAAAAACCTTACCTCTCTTAGGGCGTAACCTACTGGCCATCCAACAAAGAGTACGAATATTTAGTCTTTAGATCTAAGGTCTATGCTCTTGTTACAAGTATTTATCCTTCTCTGGGTTTCCTAAAAGTCAGCTGAGGTTAAAGGGACATATTAAACATCCCATTATTCTTTTCTTTAAAGGAACAGCCCTGCAGATTTGTCACTGTTCTCATAACAAAACCTTTTTTTTTTGTAGAGATGGAAAAGGTTTATTCCAGTGAGTCATCTAGTCCATTTTTCTCTGCATGCTTTTTCGGGGTGGCTTCAGATTTAAAAGGATTTGAATATCTTCAAAGACCTTGTGGGGGAATTATTTAAAAGCTATTTGTAATCTTCAGGTGTTTTTCATGAGAATGGATAAAGAACATGCTAAGACTAAGAAATCGTAAGAGAACTGCTCTCAGAATTGCTACAAAAAGCATTGTTTTTCAAGGTGGCTCTCTACACAATGGCATTGCTGTCTTAGAAACTAAAAGGGAAAAACAAGAGCTCTGAATCAGGAGGCAGAATCTCACTGTTAGGGAAGAAGTAGTATTCAGTTTTCGTAGTTTTAACCACCACCTCTACAAGAGCTTTCAAGTGAATGGGGAAGGTGGGGGCCACAGCCATAGCTGGCACCACCGCCAGTGGGTTAGAATTGACCATATGATTGCAGAGTTGCCTCTAATTTCTCTCCAAGCTGGTGGTCAGTGGAGTGGACCTTTGGCTTATAGGGTACTCAAGAAGAGGGCACACACACTAGCATTCACAAATTACCTCATCTCTGCCACTTGGGAAGATCAGAACCTTGGGGAAGGAAATTCCCTCCTCTTTTTAATGGCATGCTCTGGGGAGCAAAGGGCCCAGAGAAACCTGTGAAGGCACTCCTGTGGCTGTAAGTGTGTGGTAAAAGCAACAGCTCCACATAGGTCAGTTTCTCTGGATGGTCTGGATCATTTCTAGGCTTCTTTCTTTGTCTTGGCCCTTTTTTAATGATCCCTTATTCACCATGACACCATCCCCCCTCCCTATAGGATAGGGATCCTATCCCCTACTCTTTCTGCAATAGAAAACACACAGACACACACACACACACACACACACTAAGGAATATGCACAGTCTTTATTCCTGGATAGGGCCTTCCATTCTATTTGCCTCAGCTGAGTTGGACTAATCCAGAAGGAAGCCTGAGATTCAAGCTTCTACTAATTTTTTAATATTACATTTTCCTTTAACTTCTCACCAAAATACCCATTTCCCCTTCCTCTCCTAGGGAAGAATACTCTTTCTCTTGCTCTTAACTGTGTGTTTTTTATTTTGTTGTGTTTTTTGGGTTTTTTGTTTTGTTTGGTTTTCCTAGATTAACCTAAATAGTGTCCAGTTAGTCTGCAATTTTCTTGTGCTTAAATCTCTCTTGAAAGTTAATGTTTAGTCTAGAACCTTCTAACCATTCCTTTTATCCTCCAGTTATATCCTGACCTTCTCCAGGTCACTTTTCCGAAAATCCTGATGAAATGGGTGAGCAGAGGAACCACCACCTGAGATCATAGCCTATGTAGTGGCAAAAGCCTGAAATTGGATTCCATTACTATAGACTAAATTCAAAATTCTGCTATATACTAGCTACGTGATTTAGGGAACAGTGATTTATTGTTAGTCTTTCTTCCTCAACTTCAAAGTGCTAGTACTTGCACTGAAGACTATGCTATTAAGAATAAAGACCATGCTATTAAGAATAAAGACCATGCTATTAAGAATAAAGACCATGCTATTAAGAATAAAGACCATGCTATTAAGAATAAAGACCATGCTATTAAGAATAAAGACCATGCTATTAAGAATATAGGGGCAACTGGGTGGCTCAGTCAGTTAAGCGTCCAACTTCAGCTCAGGTTATGATCTCATGGCTTATGAGTTTGAGCCCTGCATCGAGCTCTGAGCTGATTGCTCAGAGCCTGGAGCCTACTACAGATTCTGTTTCCCTTTCTCTCTGCCCCTCCCCTCTCTCTTTCAAAAATAAACTTCAAAAAGAATAAAACAATATACCTTATAACCTATGAAATACTATACATGGGTATAAAATCTGTGACAAGTATATTAACATGTCTGATTAATAGTTTGGTAAAATTATCAGGTCTTCATAGTGCTCATCTCTACATATTGTCCATTCATCCCTTTTTAATCCATTTTTTATGTTCTGTATCTCTTCCTCTAGAATATAAGCTCCTCCATAATAGTGGCTTTATCGGTTTTCTTTACTGTATTGAGACTAAAATAGCATACTTGAGTCTCAAAACAAACCTACAAATGGACAACTCTTCACGTGAACAATGTTGTTATGTAAGGGAAATTGCTTATTTTTAAATTCAATTTATTGTCAAGTTAGCTAACATACAGTGTACACAAGGTGCTTTTGGCTTCAGGGGTAGATTCCATGATTCGTTGCTTACATACAACACCCAGTGCTCATCCCAACAAGTGCCCTCCTCAATGCCCAACACCCATTTTCCCCTCTGTCCCCTCACTAGCCCTCAGCTTGTTCTATATTTACGAGTCTCTTTATGGTTTGACCCCCTCTCTGTCTGAAACTATTTTTCCCCCATCTCTTGCCCCATGGTCTTCTTTTAAGTTCCTCAAGTTCTCCATATGATTGAAAACATATTTACCTCTGGCTGACTCATTTCACTTAGAATAATACCTTCCATCCATCCATGTTGTTGCAAATGGCAAGATTCATTCTTTCTCATTGCCATGTATTATTCCATTCTAGTAAAGTAGTAAACCACATCTTTTTTTTTTTTTTTTTTTTTATCCATTCATCAGTTGATGGACATTTGGGCTCTTTCCATAATTTGGCTATTGTTGAAAGTGCTGCTATAAACATTGGGGTATATGTGCCCCTATGAATCAGCACTCTTATATCCCTTGGATAAATTCCTAGTAGTACTGTTGTTGGGTCATAGGGTAGTTCTGTTCTCAATTTCTTGAGGAACCTCCACACTGTTCTCCAGAGTGGCTGCACCAGTTTGTATTCCTGCCAACAGTGAAAGAGGTTCCCCTTTCTCCACATCCTTGCCAACATCTGATGTTTCTTGAGTTGATAATTTTAGCACTCTGACCAGTGTGAGGTGGTATCTCAGTGTAGTTTTGATTTGTATTTCCCTGATGATGAGTGATGCTGAGCATCTTCTCATATGTCTATTGGCCATCTGGATGTCTACTTTGGAAAAGTGTCTATTCATTTCTTCTGCCTATTTCTTCACTGGATTATTTGTCTTTCATGTGTGGAGTTTGGTGAATTCTTTATAGATTTTGGATACTAAGCCTTTATTCAATAGGTTATTTGTAAATATCTTCTCCCACTCCATCAGTTGCTGTTTAGTTTTATTGATTGTTTCCTTTGCAGTGAAGAAGCTTTTTATCTTGATGAAGTCCCATTAGTTCATTTTTGCATTTAATTCCCTTGCCTTCGGAGACGTGTAAAGTAAGAACTTGCTGCAGCTGAGGTCAAAGAAGTTGTTGCCTGTTTTCTCCTCCAGGGTTTTGGTGGTTTCCTGTCTCACATTTAGGTCTTCCATCCATTTTGAGTTTATTTTTGTGAATGGTGTAAGAAAGTGGTCATTCTTCTGCATGTTGCTGTCCAGTTCTCCCTGCTAAAGAGACTGTCTTTTTTGCCCATTGGATACCCTTTCCTGCTTTGCCAAAGATTAGTTGGGCATACATTTGTGGATCCAATTCTGGGTTCTCTATTCCATTGGTCTATGTGTCTGGTTTTGTGCCAATACCATATTGTCTTGAAGATTACAGCTTTGTAGTAAGGGCTAAAGTCTCGGATTGTGATGCCTCCTGCTTTGTTTTTCTTTTTCAATGTTACTTTGGCTCTTTAGGGTCTTCTGTTGTTCCATAAAAAATTTAGGAT
Source organism: Lynx canadensis (assembly GCF_007474595.2). Taxonomy (NCBI): domain Eukaryota; kingdom Metazoa; phylum Chordata; class Mammalia; order Carnivora; family Felidae; genus Lynx; species Lynx canadensis. The sequence goes on from NC_044308.2 coordinate 125,922,571, forward strand.
TGTTTGTACGATCTTTGAGAAGAATGTCAGTGCAATTTTGATTGGGATTGCACTGCATGTTTAGATTGTTTTGGGAAGTGTTGACATATTAACAATATTCTTCCAATTCATGAGCATGGAATGTTTTTTTTTTTTCCATTTCTTTGTGATTTCTTCAATTTCTTTCGTAAGTTTTCTATATTTTTCAGCATATAGATATTTTACTCTTTGGTTGGGTTTATTCCTAGGTATTGTATGGTTCAGGGTACAATCGTAAGTGGGTTCAATGTCTTGATTTTTCTCTTTTGCTTCATTATTGATGTATAGGAATGCAACCAATTTCTGTACATTGATTTTTGTATCCTGAGACTTTGCCAAATCCATGTATTGGTTCTAGCTGGTTTTTGGTGTGGTCTTTTCGGGTTTTCTGTGTAGAGTATCATGTTGTCCACAAAAAGTGAAAGTTTGACTTCTTTGCCAATTTTGATGCCTTTTATTTCACTTTGTTGTCTGAGTGCTGAGGCTAGGACTTCCAACATTATGTTAAACAACAATGGTGAGAGTAGACATCCCTATCCTGTTCCTGATAGCAGGGGAAAGCTCTCAGTTTTTCCCTATTGAGGAAGATAATTAGCTGTGGGCTTTTCATATATGGCTTATACGTTAAGGTACGCTCTATGCCAACTTTCATGAGGGTTTTTATTAAAGGATGCTGTATTTTGTCAAATTCATTTTTTATGCACCTACTAACAGGATCATATGGTTCTTATCCTTCTATTAGTGTGATGTATCACATTGATTTTGTGAATATTGAACCAGCCTTGTAGCCCAGGAATGAATCTCCTTGATCATGGTGAATAATTCTTTTAATATATCATCGAATTTGATTGGCTAGTGTCTTGGTGAGAATTTTTGCATCCATGTTCATTAGGGATATTGGCTGGTAATTCTCCTTTTTAGTGGGGGTCTTTGTCTGGTTTTGGAGTTAAGGTAATGCTGGCTTCATTGATTGAGTCCAGAAGCTTTCCTTCCATTTCTGTGTTTTAGAACAGCTTGAGATCGGTATTAATTCTGCTCTAAATATCTGATAGAAATCCCCTGGGAAGCTGTCTAGCCCATGACTCTTATTGGGAGATTCTTTATAACCGATTCCATTTCTTTGCTGGTTATGGGTCTGTTCACATTTTATATTTCTTCCTTTTTGAGTTTTGGTAGTGTGTGTGTGTCTAGGAATTTGTCCATTTCTTCCAGTTTCCCAGTTTTTTGGTGCATAATTTTTCATAGTATTCTCTAATTGTGTTTCTATGGTGTTGTGATCTCTCCTCTTTTGTGATTTTTATCAATTTGGGTTCTCTTTTCTTTTTGAAAAGTCTGGCTAGGGGTTAATTATGTTTACTTTCTCAAAAACCAGGTCTTAAATTCATTGATCTGTTCTATTGTTTTTCTTGGAATATATATTGTTTATTTCTGCTCTAATCCTTATTATTTCTCTTGTTCTGCTGGCTTTGGGGTTTCTTTGCTGTTCTGTTCCTAGTTCCTTTAGGTGTGCTATTAGAATTTGTATTAGGGATTTTTCTTGTTTCTTGAGACAGTCCTGGACTGCAATGTATTTTCCTCTTAGGACTACCTTTGCTGCATTCCAAAGGGTTTGGGCTGTTGTGTTTTCATTTTCATTTGCTTCCATATTTCTAAAAAATTTTTTCTTTAATTGCCTGTTTGACCAATTCATTGTTTAGCAGGATATTGTTTAATCTCCATGCATTTGGAGACTTTCAAAATTTTTTCTTGTGGTTGATTTCAAGTTTCATAACATTGTAATCTGCAAGTATGCATGGTATAATTTTTTTTTTTTTTTTTTTTGGAGGGCTGTTTTGTGACCAAGTATGTGATCTATCTTGGAGAACGTTCCATGTGCACTCGAGAAGAATGTATATTCTGTTGCCTTTGAACGAAAAGTTCTGAATATATGTCGAGTTGATCTGGTCCAGTGTATCATCCAGGTGCATTGTTTATTGGTTTTTCTGCCTAGATGATCTGTCCATTGTTAAGTGAAGTGTTAAAGTCCCCTGCAATTGCCATATTCTTATCAATGAGATTTATTAAGTTTGTGATTAATTGATTTACATATGTTGGTGTTTCACATTGGGGGCATAAACATTTATAATTGTTAGCTCTTCTTGATGGATAGACCCCATAATTTGATATAATCCCCTTCTCCATCTCTTGTTATAGCCCTGAGTTTAAGATCTAGTTTGTCTAATGTAAGTATGGCTACTCCAGCTTTCCTTTGACATCCAGTAGCATGATAGATGATTTTCCATCCCCTCACTTTCAATCTGAAGATGTCTTTGGGTCTAAAATGAGTCTCTTGTAGACAGTATATAGATCTTATTTTCTTAAATCCATTTGGATACCCTGTGTCTTTTCATTAGAGCATTTAGTCCATTTATATTCAGAGCTACTATTAAAAGATATGGACTTAGTGTCATTGTGTTATCTGTAGGTTTCATGTTTGTGGTGATGTCTCTGGTCCTTTGTAGTCTTTGCAGCATTCCACTCACAGAGGCCCCCTTAGGATATCTTGTAGGGCTGGTTTGGCCATGAACTCCTTCAGTTTTGTTTGTCTGGCAAAGCCTTTATCTCTCCTTCTGTTCTGAATGACAGCCTTGCTGGATAAAGGATTCTTGGCTGCCTATTTTTCCTATTCAGCACATTGACTATTTCCTGCCACTCCCTTCTGGCCTGTCAAGTTTCAGTGGACAGGTCTGCTACTACCCTTATGTTTCTACCCTTGTAGGTTAAGGCCGGTTTGTCCCTAGCTGCTTTCAGATTTCTCTTTATCTTTGTATTTTGCCAGTTTTATATGATGGGGGTGGGGTGGGGGAGAGAGAGAGAGAGAGAGAGAGAGAGAAAGAGAGAGAGAGGGAGGGACAGAGGGAGAGAGATATGCCATTGAGAAGACCTATTCTTGTTAAATCTGAAGGGAGTTCTCTGTGCCTTCTGGATTTGGATGGTGCTTCCTTCCACAGATTAGGGAAGTTCTCAGCTATAATTTGTTCAAGTAAACCTACCACTTCCTCTCTTCTTCTTTTGGAACTCCTATGATACAGATGTTATTACATTTCATTGAATCACTTCTCTAATTCTTCCCTTGTGGTCTGTTTTATCTTTTTTTTTTTTTTTCAGCTTCATTATTTTGCATAATTTTATCTTCTATTTCACTTATTCTCCCGTTTCCTCCATCCTTGCTGCCACTGCATCTAGTTTACTTTGCACCTCATTTACAACATTTCCTAATTCATCGTGACTATTTCTTAGTTCCTTGATCTCTGCAGCAGTAGATTCTCTGCTGTCTTTGATGCTTTTTTCAGGCCCAGCTATTAATCTTACGACTATTCTGAATTCATGATCAAATACATTGTTATATCTGTTTTGAGCAATTCTCATTTCTTCCTGGAATTTCTCTTGAGGAAAAATCTTCCATTTTGTCATTTTGGGCTAATTTTCTGTCTTTTATGTGTTTTAATAGCTTGTTATGTGTCCTGCATCTGTGAGCACTACCAAATTAAAAAAGGGTCACACGCTGTCCAGGTCCTGCCCCTTCAGGAGGTGTTTTTGGAGTGTGTTGCTCCCCTCCTCCCCAGGTGTGGGCTCCCCTCCTCCCCAGGTGTGGGAACAGGGCAGCAGGCCCCAGTCTGAAAAAAGCCCCACAACCCTGGAGTGAGTTAGAAATTGTTTTTTTTCGATTCCTCAGTCCATGATTTTTCTTTTGTCCAAATACAACCCTACATTTCCACAGCCTCTTTCTTTTGTGTCTCCCTGAAGAAGGGGATCCCTCTTCTCCGTGCCTATGCTGCCCATTTTATCTCTCCTAGTTCGCAATCGCATACCTGTGGCCCACCAAGTTGTCCCCGTGGGCCCCTGGAGATGTTTCTGTCACTCTGTAGCCTGGATACCTCAGGAAATTGCTTATTTTATTTTATTTTATTTTTTTTTTAATTTTTTTTTCAACGTTTTTATTTATTTTTGGGACAGAGAGAGACAGAGCATGAACGGGGAAGGGGCAGAGAGAGAGGGAGACACAGAATCGGAAACAGGCTCCAGGCTCTGAGCCATCAGCCCAGAGCCTGACGCGGGGCTCGAACTCATGGACCGCGAGATCGTGACCTGGCTGAAGTCGGACGCTCAACCGACTGCGCCACCCAGGCGCCCCTGAAATTGCTTATTTTAAATAATTTTTCCAGATTTCTTTTCCAGAAGTAGTTCCATGAGCCTTTTATTTTACTACTAAAATTTGAAGTCTGAGCATGCAGAAGATAATATTGTGGGAAGCCATGACATAAAGGGTATAAAGCACCTTGTCACTACTATCTCCTTTCCAGTTTGAAGCCCAATCTTTCTCATTTTAAGTATCTAGAATTGTATAGAATTCTGTACTTTGTTTTATATTATGTATAGAATTAATAAAATAATTCTACATATAAATGGAGAAAACTATATGATCCTGAAGATTTGAGCCTGAGAAATGCTATTGAGTTATTTGGATGGAGAGTTGAAAATATTGCAATATTGTGGTACCTGGGAAAACAAAAATGTCTGCTTTGGCAGTCCCTGAATCTCATCAGTTTTATGCAAACAAAGCATGGAGAGAGGGGGCACATAAAGATATCCTAGTGTATAGTATCCACAGAGAAAGATGTTTGTGTCTTACTAGAAGAAATAGCACTGATGAATATTCATGAGATCCATTTTACCTCCCTGCAGGCACAAAATATTTGTATAAATATGAAATCTGTGCATAATTATGTGAAAGCAGACATTCCCCAGAGGCTAAATATGCTAACATGGTAAGAAAGGTCTCAACCTCCTGTAGATTTTATTAAACGAATTCAAGTCATTGAAAGGATGTAAACATCAAGTAAGAGCACGGTACTTTAGGGTGGTCCAAAGGAGCATAACTAGAAATAATGAGACTATGCTAAGTATAGACAGGTTACTGGGGAACATTTTTAACTATGTTGTACTTCACTTTATAGCAGTGCTTTCAGAAAGGCTTTCAAGCTAAAATTCAGTCTAATGAAATCTATTAGACTGAAATTACCTTTCTGTGGACATGATGGAAGTCTTATTCCTTGAAATGGTGAATGTGACTTGACTCAGTTTCGATCCATCTTAAAATTGGATTGAATGTAGAAAGGGAAAAAGAGCATGTATTAGGTTATCTGCTTTGTCAGTGACTGGTGTGTGACCTTGGACAGTAAATTTAATGGCTTCACATTCTTTTAAAAATACCATTTCATATTCTCTATCATGGTTCTAGATATTAAGCTCAGTTTTACTTTCATGTTAACAGTATTCTCTCATTTTAAGAAGAAAGAATTCTTTTTTCTTGTGTAGTTGAATGTACAATGCCTTCTAGTCTCCCCACAACCACAATGGTGTGATAAAAAGTCATCTTTGGGTGGTGGAATATTCACACCATTAAATGCCAGAGAACAAACTTCTTGGTGCCTTCTTTGTCCTCCTGTTCTGTGAAGTTACAAGTTCAACCAGATGCATCCCTGCCTATGTGAGCATTAGATGTGCAATATTTAGGATAGCTACTGGATGGGGTACATCTGTGGTGAGAAAATCAAAGGGAAAAAGTGCAAATCTACTAAAACAAATCATTTTCTGTTAAGGATTTCCTATGTGATTTGACCACCTGCCTCTGTAAAGGGTTGGGATGTACAATATAGGTTCTGATATAATGGTAAACTATAATCTCCTCATTTTCAGGTTAATAATTAGCTCACTGGGATTCTTAAACCCCTTGTTAGGAAGGGGGGGGTCAGCCATAAACCAGCTGAATCTTCATGCAAGCTTACTAAGCCTTGCCGAGCTTGGACAGCCTGTCTTCCTCACCTTCCTTTCTTTATGGCTGTATTTACACCTTCTGGGTAAAGAGACAACTGGCAGTTGCTGCCTGGGACAAAATGTTAATGTGGCAGGATCTTCCCATATGGCTCCATGTTCCCAAATTGGTCAGGATCCAATGCAAATGTATATTTGGACCTATTTCTTCAAACTCTTCACTATTCTAAGATGTGAAACTCTTGATATTCTCTAGCTCTTGACCTTTTCGGCTCTTCGGGACCAATTCCTTGGGTGCTGATCTGGTGATTACACCATATATGTGATATCTAAAGCATTGCAAGTTATTACATTGTAAAAGGGTCCGATCTTTTCTTCAGTGCAAAAACATCCTTGATGATATAGTGGTGTTAGGGGACATTCTTCCCCTCCAAGTAGCGTTTTGAATACAGTCCACTGTAAAATACTGACCTCATTATGCTAAGGCACTGTGTGGTGTGTGAAATACTACACTGGTCATTTTACTGCCTACCTTATACTGAATTTTCATTTCCCACAGGATAAAGTTAAACTCTAACAAGTGGCCTATGAAAACTTTTAAGGATCTGGATCATTGTCTACCATTTCTTAGTTTACATTGTCCTTTCTCACATCAAAACTCGGCCACACTCAGTTTTTTTTTTTTAAATAATCTGCATCTTTCCATCCCCTACCTGCAAGTTTCTGTCTACCCTGCCTTACTGGACCACAGCTGCATTCAGTATTCTTGATCACTCTCCCTGAATGCTGCCACTCTGCATGTTCTTTGCCCCAATTTTTCCATCTTTTCTCTCTTCCTTCTCTACCTTTTATGTTTCCTTTTAGTCTAGCTATAAATACTTGAGTATTTGACTCCTTTCTTTCATTTTACACATCTATTCTGACTTGGCATCCTAGGTCCTCCTAAAGTGGTTCTTCTCACCAGCTGCATTGCTACAGCATGGCTGTAGTCCCTTGCCATGTCTTAACTGGACTACAGTATCATGTTCCTTAATGGACTTGTGTCCTAGCATTTTTTCAAATGCATCCTTAATGCCGCAGCTAAGAGTGTTCTATTAAAAAAAAAGTGATTTAGTCCTGTTAATACTCTATTTAAAAGGTACTCCTCACCTTTCTATTACCTAAAGTGTTTCCTTTTTGAGAAGGAAAGGAACTGCTATGAATATTCAGAAAAATCTGGCTGAATGCTCATGCTTCCTTTGTAGGATCAGTTAAAAACAAACCTGTCCAAGATGAAGAAAACCTAGAAAGTCCCCTACAATATGCCTTATAGTCTCCACCCTATGATCTATAGATCTCAAATCTGGTAGCCTATATTCCGGTGGTCCTGTGCTTTTCTTTATGCTAAATCTTCCAACTGGAATGCTCTCTTTTTTCCAACATCCTTCCTCTGACTTCTGAAGACTTCAGAGACCTTCAGAGACTTTGCCCTCTCCAAGTTAAGATCCCATTCTACAATACTTCAATGAGATCACATGCCCACCTGTCCTTGTGCTTGTCATGTTTTAATCTTCCATAGAATATGAGCTACTTTAGGGTGGTGAAATGTTATTCATTTTGTATTAGAATATTACATAGGACAAATATAAGTTAAATTTCTTGTGCAGTAAAAAAAGGAATCTAAGTACCTAAATGAAAGGTCCTCATGTGAATAGTTATAAGGATTGGCACTTAATGACATAAGAATTTTAAAATCCTGTTCACTAGCAACCCTAGGCCTGGTTTCTTCCTCCAGGACTGCATATTGTGTGCTTTAGGGATTTGTGCCATATTTCCTCCACAGGCTCTGCTGATTCTAATCTCTCTCTTCAGCCATTTTCTTTCCCTTTTTGTTTCTACATTTTATCCCGCTAAATCCCCCCATAGTTCTTTTTTTCTCAGTTTCTTTAACTTCTGTCTGTTGGCAATTTTATTTCCATATTTTTCCTCTGAGATACTAGGGATTGGTAAGAAGGTAACAGCCCCAGTCCAAATCTGTCCTTACGAGTGTTTGGCCATTCTGATTCAGCTCTATCAACTCTATAGAAATATAACTCAAACAGTAGAACTTACACATTGTGCAGAATTTGTTGATAAATGCACACACCCATATAATTGACCCATCTATAAGGATCTACATTCGCATTGCCTCAAAGTTTTGTATGCCTTTGTAGTTCCTCCACACGACATCTTCTGTTTCAGGAAACCAATGATTTGCTTTTTAAAAAAATTATAGATTACTTCACAAATTATGCCATTTTATATAAACGGAAGCATACAATATCCTTTTGTGCCTGGCCGCTTTTGCTCAAGGTAATTTTCTTGAAAGGTTTTTCCATTGCTTGCATGATTGTTTTGTAGTTGTTACTATACAGTAGATCATTATGTAGTTATATATTTTGTTTATGCATTTACTTGTTTATGGTCCTTTTGCTTCCAGTTCTTGTGTTACGGATAAAGCTGCTATGATCATTCAGGTACAGTAAGTTACGTGGATGTATCTTTTCCTTTTTCTTGGGTAAAATACTTAGAAATGGGATTTCTAGATCAGATGGTAGGTATATGCTTAACATCATAGGATCATGCCAAGATGTTTTCCAAAGTAGTTGTGATATTTTATACTTCGAGTATTCTAGTAGTTCCGCATCCTCACCTACCCTTTATTCTAGGTCCTTCGAATGTTAGGCATTCTGGTGGGTATGAGCTAGTATCTCATTGTGATTTTAATTTGCATTTGCCTGATAGTTAATGCTGTTGAGTAGGTTTTCACGTGGCTATAAGCCAAACAGCTATCTTTTGTGAAATCTACAAATCTTCGCTCAATGTTTATAGGGTTGTCTAATTTATGGAGTTGAAAGAATTATGGCTATTTTAGAGTTGCATTTTCAAAGTTCAAAGATTTCTTGTAAATTCTTTCAAAAATCCTGCTAAAATTGTATGAAATTGGCTTTATAGATCAATTGGGAGAAAATGGACATTTTAGCAATAGTGTTGATAAATATGACACAACTCCCTTTAGGTCTTATTTCCTTATTCTGAGCCATGTTTGTAGTTTTTAGGCCAGAGGTCTTGCATATATTGAAACTTATTTTCAGTTGTTAACTTCACTTGAAAAAATATTTCCTTCTCCAGTTACTTGTTACTGCATATAGAAATATAATTCTTCAATTTACATTAACCATGTGTTTTATCTGTGGCCATGATAAGTTCATTTATTAACTCTAGCAGGGTTTTTTGGTAGATTTTTTAGAACTCCTTAGGTAGATCCCCCTTTGTATATGGAATCAGATTTTTTTTTTCCTACATATATATATATACTTTTATATATGCCTGTTATTTTTCTTCAAGCATTTACTAGTATCTCTAGTAAAATCCTGAAAAGATCTAGTGAGAATTGAGTTGTTCCCTTGAGTTGTTCCCAATCTTATGGGGAATGTAGTTTCTCACTGTTAAAATAGGATAGCAGCTGTAAGATTTCATAGATAATTTTATCGGGTTGAGAACATTTTATTCCGAGTTGTTTGTTTGTTGTCATAAATGGGTATTGACTTGTATCAAAATTGTCATTTTTATTTTCTTTATGTCTGCTTTCCTTGTATAAAGCCTATGTAACTCTAAAATAGGATCCTTTTATATTTTGCTGAATTTCATGACTTAAATAAGCAAATCCATTTATTGATGTGACTTTAATATCCTTGCCAGTTTTCAGTATCAGCCTCCTAGAATAGGGAAGCCATCCTTACATCTTGCATTTTAAAGGAGTGTGTGAAAGATGGTGTTGAATCCCAAATATTTAAAGAATTACACCAAACTATGTAGGTCTGCACTTCCCTTCAAAGGAAGCTCTTATGAATTCTGTTAATTAAATATTAATCTATTACATAAACCTAGGGGTTCAGATTTCTATTTTTTAGTTCACCCTTGCTTACATTTTCTTTTTAATTTTTTTTAATGTTTATTCATTTTTGAGAGACAGAGACAGAGCACTAGCAGGGGAGGGGCAGAGAGAGAGGGAGGCACGGAATCTGAAGCAGGCTCCAGGCTGAGCTGTCAGCACAGAGCCTGATGTGGGGCTCGAACTCACGAAATGTGAGGTCAGGAGCTGAGCCGAAGTTGGACACTTAACCAACTGAGCCACTCAGGCACTCCTGCTTTCATTTTCTTATAAAATTTTATTTTTTGGCATCGTTCATAAAATTCCTATACAATCCTCTTAGTATCTATAGTGTCTATAGTAATGAACTTCTATCCCTAATATCTGTCTCTTCTGTTTTTATTATTTGATTAGCCTAGTACAGTAAATTGAATAGCATTTCCCCAAACTCCTGTCTATCTCTAACCTCAGAATGTGGCCTTATTTGCAATAAGGGTCTTCAACAGATGTAATTAAAGCAAGGATCTCAAGATGAGATCGTCTGGATTAAGGTGGGCTCTAAATCCAATAATGGATCTTTCAGGTTAAGAATAAACCAGTCCTACTGACACCTAAATTTTAGACTTCTGGCCTCTGGAACTGTGAGAATAAATTTCAATTTTAAGCCATCTAATTTGTAATAATTGGTTATGGCAGCCCTAAGAAATCGGTAGCCTTGCAAGGTGTCAGATGGATTGATCATTAAGCCCAATATTTGATTTTTGTGAACTTTGTTTAGTATTTTCTATCTAGTTTCTCCTCTAGTTATTTCACCTTAGGTTTAGCTTTCTTCTAGTTTAAGGTGGCAACTTAGATCATTGCTTACATACCTCTCATCTTTTTCTAATAGAACCTTTTAAAGGTCTGAATTTCCCTCTAAACGCTATTTCACACATTTTTGGAATGTTTTTATTAGTTTGAAATCTATATAACTCCTTATTTTCTTGAATCATAGGTCAAAGGGTATGGCATTTAAGTTCTATTTGGGAGGTTTCTATATATGTTAGAGTTTCTAATTTCTGATTCAATTTTATTTAGGTCTGATAACTACCATAAAATTTTCACCTTTCGAAATGTATTGAGACTTATCTTCTGACCCATTGTATGGTTTGTCTTGATGAAAATTTCAAGTACGATTGGAAAAGTATGTATAATTGGCATTTGTTTTTATAATGTTGAACGAACTCAATTAGATTGATTTAGGTTGATAGTATTCTAATCATCTTTAATCAATATCTCTGTCTGATTTAGATTTAATACTTACCCCTTCAATTCTATTAGATTTTTATTTCATGAATTTTTATATATTTTCCTAATTATTTTTCATGAAATGACCCCCTTAATTATTGACATTGGTTCTTGTTTTACAGTCTACTTCTTGAGATATTAATGTAACCAAAACAACTTCCTTACGCCTAACTTAAACCTGGTATATCATATATATAATTTCTTCTGACTTGTGTTTTTAACTTTAAAGCACATCTCTTATAGGGGCATCTGGGTGGCTCGGTCTGTTGAGCATTCAACTTCAGCTCAAGTCGTGATCTCATTGTTTGTGAGTTTGAGCCCTGCATTGGGCTTGCTGCTGTCCGTGCAGAGCATGCTTTGGATCTTCCGTACTTCCTCTGTCTGCCCCTTTCCCACTCATGCACACTCTCTCAAATAAAACATTAAAATACATATATATTTAAAGTGCACCTCTTGTATACAGGAGGTAGTTGTCTTAGTTATGATTCAGTCTGCCATCTCTGCCTTTTAGTTTGAGTATTCAGACCATTTACACTTAATGTATTTCTTGATATGGTTGGGCTTTAGTATGCCCTTTGATATGTTTTCCATTAGTTCCTTTTGTTACTCTGCTCCTTTCCTGCCTTTTTAGTTAAACTTGTCTTTTATTCTATTTTATTCTCTTGGGTTGTAGCTGTACTTCTTATATTATGTAAGTGGATTTTGTTTTTTGCTTTTTTTTGTTTGTTTGATTTTTGTACATATAGACTTTATGCCCGTCGTGGAGCCCAACGTGGGGCCTAAACTCATGACCCTGAGATCAAGACCTGAACGGAGCTCAAGATTTGGGCACTCAACCAACAGCCACTCAGGTGCCCCAGGGGTTATTCTATAAACAATAATATGTCTTCTTGAGTATCAAAGTGTATTTTGAATCAAAAAGTATGCAATAGTTCTAACTATGGATTTGAAGTTGTTTGGCTCTGGATGAAAATGGTCACACTGTGTCTGTGCATAGTTTTTAATCATTAGAAACCACTCACTACATAGATCTTCAGTCAGGGATTCAGCCAAAACAGATCATTTAAATAGGATGAGGGGCATTACCAAGCTCAATATTCCTACTGACACTTTCTGACAATCTCAAAAAAGAGATAATAAGAAGCAAGGGCTTAAAGTTAATGAAAATTTAATCAATTCAAAATCAAATGAAGAGGTGATAGACACAGAATACTCTGACTAAATTTAACCAGTTGGAATTATTTTTAAAGCACTGTTTTATTCATGCTCTTGAAATGAAGGATTTGCCTTTTAATTGGAAATCTGCATTTTCTTGTAACAGTGGAATACTGTCCTTGACTTAGTTCTCCAAAAAGTGCTTATTCACTTTTTATTTTGTGGATTTATTAGAGTTGAGATATATAATTCTGTTGATAGGTTTAGGAAGAATTATAACTCCTTACTATGCATATTTATAATATTGTTCTATATGTAGGAGTTAGAAGTTGCACTTTTTCCTAACTGTCCTAAAAACTACATTTTTGAGGGGTGCATAGGTGGCTCAGTCAGTTAAGCATCTGACTTTGGCTCAGGTCATGATCTCACAGTTCATGAGTCCAAGTCCTGTGTCAGGCCCTGTGCTGGATTCTGGGGCCTACTTTGGATTCTGTGTTTCCCTCTCTCTGCCCCTCCTCAGCTTGCACTCTGTATCTGTCTCTCCAAACTAAATAAATGTTTTAAAAAAATTAAAAAAACTACATCTTTGAAACCTCAAAATGAGTTAACTTTAGATTAGTATGTATGACTTTATTCTAGAATAAAATGGATGTTATTTTTCTACTTCAATAAAAATTTATTAGTGTTTACAGTGTGCTGTATTTTGGGGACACAGATCACATTGAATTCATTTCCTTGAGGTGTTCAGTTCAGTGATGGTAGGGGGTGAGAGAAACAAGTCAACAACTGTATTAACTATTCTGCTAAATCTGTTAAGATCTGTATGGAGTGGACTGTGGAGTACAAAGGAGGGAAACCTAGCCATCAAGTTGTCTGAGAGGAGAGGTAGCTTCAGTTAACTCCTTAAGGATGAGTGTGGGCTCCTCAAGCAAATCCTGGCTAGAAACCTGTTACTGGAAATGGGGAAAACTAGCATAAGGGACACTAGCTGGGAGGAGGGTGGCGGGACCTGGTTCATTTAGGAAACTGCAGATGGGTTACTATGATTCCATGACAGAGCACATTCTGGAAGAATGACCGAAGTCAAACTCCAGGGGACCCAAATCTCTAGGGGCCATACTTCTGGAACTTGGACTTCATCTTAGAATTGGGTGGTATGCAGGAGAGTGATCAAATTGAATTTTGTAAAGAACCTTCTGGTAATAGTAAGAAGGACTTATTAAGTCAAACTGGAACTGGAAGACCAGTTGAGAAATTTCTGCGGTGATTAAGGGGGTAAATGATGGCTTAAACTACAGCATTCTCCAAGGGTATGAAGATGGCCGGTTAGAATCACTATGATGAGGTAGGTGGTTGCTTCTGCCTGTGTTAAGGGAAACACATTCACTACCGGTTTTAGTTAAGTCCATCTGCCCTTTAGTTTTCTAAAGGGGAATTATTAAAACTATGATTTTGTAAATCTAGAAGTAAGAATGGCTGGGCATGTATTGTGGAATAAACTTTCTACCTTTCTACTGAACAATTAAATTGTATGTTACTAAACTATAAGTAGTAAAATAAAATTCCTTCTGACAATGAACTTGTTAATTGTAGCTCTCTCTAAGGACAGAAATAGAATTCTTCATCTGATTTTTTTTTCTGTACTATTTCAAAAATGTGACTGATATTTTCTTTTTTTCCACGGGTGATATAATAGAGATAATTCTCAATCTTTTGCTTTCTGTACCTATTCAAAGTTCAGACTTAATGAGTCTTCTATTACACTTGATCTTGGCCAAAAGGCTGGGAAGCAATTAATGAGTCTTATATTAAAAAACACCCCCTCTTAACCTTTACTGCAACATATTTTGCAAAGTGCGTAATAAGTTCCCAAGCATGGCTGCCTTCTTGAACACACACTCATACACCAAGAGTTTGTGCCTCAGTTTGTGTAGGAAATTTGAACACACTGAAAGTCTTACTAGATCTCCTTGAAGTAGGGTGGAGAATAGAGGGTATTTATAGTGTAAATGTGACTTTAGAAATTCTTGATCCATTACTTTTTATTTTTTTATTAGGCCTAGATGTATGTTTTTAATTTCAATCAGTTTTACACTTAGGTATGTCTCATTCCCTAATTTAGAATTTGTAGAACACAATCTTCTAAGTTTATTTTCTTATTGCATCATAAATCTGTTTCCAGAATTTACTTTTCTCCTATAGAAATCAATACCTCCTTTCAAGATAATGTCACTTTCATTAGTTTCTCCTGTTGCATTTCTTGTCAACTGGTAACAAACATGGTGACGTGGGATATACAAAACTCTTAAGACTACACTCCACATACATGCCAGCTACTTACAAGCCATGTATTGGAGAAATGTTGTTTGCCCCCTGAGATTTGGTTTTTAGACCTCTAAATGGGTGTAATCTTCTCTGTTTTGCAGGATTATTAGAAAAATGAAGTAAAATGTTCTAAGTTTATAGTACACTAACCAGCTAGTTAGTGTAGGTGCTTAATTGTTTCCTTTTGTGCTTCCTTCTATCTGAACTTCCTCTTTGCTAATCTTTTCCTCCAAGGACATTAGCTGTCAACAGAGAAGGGATTACTTCCTAAGGGAAACTTGGATATCTGTGGGGCTTTGTGGTTGCTATAAAGTTTGGAGGCTACTGGTTGCCTTAGTAACGGGGAGGGGGCAGAGATACTTGACATCCTGCAAGTACATATTTTGGTATATCTACTTATAACTACAAGATTCTTACCTAATTCTAATCTACATTCAAACGTGAGGTATGTTTTGCATGGATCTAATATACACTGAATTTTCCAGACATGCTGCTTCTAGGTGTTTGTGGAATAATTTCACTTCTATAGATAAAGCTTTGATAAAATCTGTTTACCATTTTGGAAAATGTTATTAATGACTATTCTTTTAAGTTACAAAAAGACAAATCTGTATTGGTCTGCCTTTGTAGCTTTCATATTTAAAAATCTTGGAATAGTTTTTGGTCTGGCTACTTCATTATTTCTTCTAGGGAAGTTGTCCCAGGACCATTAATATATAAAATATATTTATTAGAAACTATGCCTTACATGAATTTTAGGTCACTGAATTGATTTGAAAGTATCTTTTGTAAGTAGATCATTTATAAATTATATTTTAGAATTTTGGGTAATTTTTTTGATTAATTTGATGTAATGGTTTGAGCACTCCTGGCCTAGGCCACTTATTGTTTCATCTGCTTCTTGGTGAGTGGCAGACTGAGTCCAGAAGCTACTCTTAAATGGTGAACTATGTGTCCGTGATATGTTGGTGAGTATTCCCTGTTGTGGCCAGTTGGTTTCCATTTGACTCTTCTTTTTTATTTTATTTTATTTTATTTTATTTTATTTTATTTTATTTTAGGGACAGAGAGAGACAGAGTATGAACGGGGGAGGGGCAGAGAGAGAGGGAGACACAGAATCGGAAACAGGCTCCAGGCTCTGAGCCATCAGCCCAGAGCCTGACGCGGGGCTCGAACTCACGGACCGCGAGATCGTGACCTGGCTGAAGTCGGACGCTTAACCGACTGCGCCACCCAGGCGCCCCTCCATTTGACTCTTAAGAAGAGTGACCTGCCAGGCCTGCCTTCTGATTCCTGCTGACCTACTAGTATTGACCCTAACATCTGTGACTCTGAAAAGACCTAATGAAAATAGTCTTATGAAAGAACTATTTTTAAAGCATTCAGGCTATCTCATTACTCCATTATTGCCCTTTAGCTACCTGCATTTCTGTTCTGGCTTCCTCTGAAAGTGGGGATTTAATTTGTTCACTTTTACACAACTACCTTGTAAGTTAAAATAACTTGCATTAAGCCATTTCAAGTCTCCTTAATTTCCTATGAGACTAAGTATGACTTTTTCGATTTTGATGAGTAATATGAGACACCGCTTACAGCCAGTAAATTCTACAGCAATATTCTTACCTCCTTTGATTTATATTTTAGTTTTTTAATAATACACTCTAGCAACCTGTGTGACACTTTCATTACTGTCTACATGCTTGGGGTTAAAGATGAAGCTTGCATGCTATATAATCCCTTAGGAAACATTGTGTATACTTCCTCAATTTTATGCTCATTTTCAAAAATCTTACAGATCTCAGAACATTTTGAATAGTTTTACCCTCCTGACAAGAATATATATGTAAATGAAATAGCTTTTTTTTTTTTTCTTTTTGCAAGATACTTACTAGTGACACATTGAAAAATTTAGGGGATTTTTGCAGTAATTTTGCCAACTCGGTATCTGAGTAGAATTATTTTCACATGACTCCTCTGCTGTGTGTGTGTGTGTGTGTGTGTGTGTGTGTGTGTGTGTGTGTAACTTTTTTCCCCCCACCCAAAGAATGTATCTTGGGGGATAGTACTCATTGTGTTGTGGTAAAACTATTTTTCAAAGTAGTTAAAACAGTGTTTTCCATGTTTTTTAGGGCCTTTGTAAGGTGGTTGTGTTTTGATTCTGGCCCCTCGATTCTAATCCTAGCCCCTATTTCATAGGATTGTAGGTTCCTAAAAGGAAAGGCTGTGTTTTATTTTGCATTCTTAGTGTCTAACCATCGTTCCCATTACTCAGGTCTTTATTTCTTGAAGCAAATCAATAGAACAATAGTAGCTAACCAGCTATTGCTATACTTAGAACAATGGGAGATAGACTGAGTTCCATTTATTTACTATCACATTCAAAAGCTTGAAAAATGAAGAGAAAAAACTTAGAGAAAGATATAATTGGCTAGGATAGTTTGTGTGTGTGTCTGTGTGTGTATAATATAAGAGATACAGAAACATGAAAAAATTCACTAGAAATTGCTGGAAAAGCTGAGAAAGGTAGGGGAAATTGAATTTTCTTAAATTGCTATTTGACGGATTCTATTTTCAGTTTTATCCATACTTTGCTGGTATAGGCATAATCTTCAAATGGTTTTTATCTTTTTCTTGTATATTTTATAACTCACTGATATATTCAGCATCATAACATCTCTCCAGTGGCATCTTTTTATGTCAGGGGAAGGGAGCTGTAGATGAAGTGATTGTGATTGCTGATTGGCAGTAAAGCATCTGAAATTGCTAGGTTCATACTGCTGAGAAGTGTCACTTATTAATATGGGCCTCCTGTTGATATTCTTGGGCTTTTTTATCTCATGAGGCAGGTTTCCTTCCTTGTTCTACCCCCTTCCAGTGCTCCTCACATGACCAAGCCGGCTTGCAGTACAAATCCAGGAGAGTGGGCCTGGATGGAAATTTAACTTGGATCTGAAAGTCTTTTTCTTTCTCTCTCTCTCTCTCTCTCTCTCTCTCTCTCTCTCTCTCAGAGCTTAAAAGCTTAGCTGTGTGCATATAGTTAATTTAAAAAAGCTTTCTTGAGTCTAGTACTCGTGGAATTTTCCCTTTGATTTTCAGAACCCCTGTGAATTGGAAAATTAGCTTACATGTTGCCTTAAGTGGGGATTTAATTTATTCACTTTTACACAACTACTTTGTTAGTACTCAATAGCTACCCACTGCCAAACCCACCCTTCAGTAACTATTGTCTCTTTGTGTTACTTCTGTGTCATTAGCATAATTGTCCCAATCAGAAGTCCATTTTGGGTGACATCTTTTTATATAATTTATGCTTCCTGCGAAACTGTCTTTCAGATTGAATGACTTCTTTAAATTTCAGCTATAAAAGTAATGCTTAAATATCCCCGTGAGTCCCTGTTTACACTGAGGCTTCTAGATGAGATTTGAAATAAAAAGTTAGATCTTCTGGTCCACATATCGGTACTGATGTGAATTCACTGATGGGATGTAGGACAGGAGACAGCAGGACAACCCTCAAATCCTAGGACCACCTTCTAAGTTTTTTTGTTTTTTATTTTGAAGGGGGAGGGGCAGAGAGAAAGAGAGTGAATCCCAAGCAGGTTCCACGCTGTCAGTGCGGAGTCCAGTGCAGGGCCCTAGCCCACAAACTGCAAGATCATGACCTGAACCAACATCAAGAGTCAGTTACTCAACTGACTGAGCCCCCTGGGCTCCCCCCACCGTCTAAGTTTTAGGTCTTGGGTGAGTCCGTTCACTGTACTGAACCTCATCTGAGGAAAATTAGTGATAAGCAGCACTCCTAGGGAGTTAACATTAGGTTGAGAAGTAACAGAATGTAAAGACCTTGAAGTGCTTCAGGTATTGCAGTAACTAAGAATTGGCTCTTAGGATCAAACCAGGAAAATGCCCTGAATGGCTTCAGGACTCCTGGACTCCTAAAGGTTAATATAGTGATGATGGGGGATAATTAAAATGATAGACACGTGGAGAAAAAGGTAAGAACTTAAGGGGGTGGGGGAACAATAATAGATGTTTCATGAGCAGCTATGGGAGATGTACATGCATTTCATACAGGGTATGCTTGGGCTTTGGTGATTTCCTTCCTCAGCAGGGCAAGGATACCAGGTCCACCAAGTGTCCTCCTGTTCCCGGGCATAAACTGTTCACTGACAAATGGAAGAGAACCAGATCTAGATTCTTCTTCAGTTTAATTTTTTAAATTAGGCTTTGTGTCATATTTGGCATTATAGAAATATTCTCAGGAGTTGGGAAACCTAGCAATGAATTCTAGAGCAGGAATGCTTTTCCTCTGCTCTCCATCTCTTTTTCAGACTCCAGAAAATTTTCCTACCTCGTCCATCTGTGGTGCTTCCCTTTCTTTCCCAGGACACCTGGCTTCATCTGTTTACTGAATGTGCTCTTGAGAGCAGCAGATTCTAGCAGCTTCTCCCTGCCTTGCAAAATCAGAGTTGCAACAAGCCTGCCTATCTGCCTAGAATATGGGTGTTTCATTTTTTATTTTATTTTATTTTTTTATTTTTTTTCAACATTTATTTATTTTTGGGACAGAGAGAGACAGAGCATGAACGGGGGAGGGGCAGAGAGAGAGGGAGACACAGAATCGGAAACAGGCTCCAGGCTCTGAGCCATCAGCCCAGAGCCTGACGCGGGGCTCGAACTCACGGACCGCGAGATCATGACCTGGCTGAAGTTGGACGCTTATAACCGACTGCGCCACCCAGGCGCCCCAGAATATGGGTGTTTCAATGTGTAAAGAAGGGTGGGCATATGTGTGCTACGGGTTGGAAGAGGACAAAAGAACTGTAGATGGGTTGAGATATTTGAGACTATTCTATCACTTTTGAACTAGATAGAACAGCTTTAAAATTTCTTAAAATTCACTATGTCCCAATCTTTTTGACTTTTAAGTAAAACACTAAAATGGATTTAAAAACTGTATTCTGGGGTACCCGGGTGGCTCAATTGGTAGTGTCCAACTTTGGCTCAAGTCATGATCTCCCCATTTGTGAATTCAAGTTCCACATCGGACTCTGTGCTGACAGCTCAGCCTGGAGCCCGCTTCAGATTCTGTGTCTCCCTCTCTCTCTCTCTCCCCCTGCCCCTCCCATGCTCATGCTCTCTCTCTCAAAAATAGAATACTTTTTTAATGTTATATTTATCAACAGGGTTCATTTTTAGCATCACTAATGCAGATGTCAGTGGACCCCTTGGTCCATTTATCAGAGATTACAATTCTTAAAGAGGCCTGGCATCATTTGGACATTTATAAAGGGGGTAGAGGGGTAGATAAATTAGGACTCTAGTATCCTTAGGCAGAGGAGAGACTCAATCTTAAAATCATGTGATGTGGTATTTTTAAGACCCCAAACATCAAGTGTAAAGAGCCTTAAGACAGCAACCACATTTTAACCAATAAAGGCACTTGGAGACTGCATGTATACGTATATAGGTGGCCTGGGTTTTGCACATCAGCTAAAAGTTTGATCTGTGATTTTTCACAAGCCAAAAAATTGTCCACACATGTGCTTCTTAGTGTTTAGGCTGTTTTATAGACTTTATATTCCTTATCAGTCATTTTTTTCATCTTCTTATTTAAAAAACGTACTGTGATTTTAGAAATGCCCGATTTCTAAAAAGCAGCATAAGGACAATGATGACAAAGCAAGATTGCAGGGTTGAATGGGCAGGAAATCTAGAAGATGCTGTTTGGTCTCAGGAAAAGGTATCCATTGAATTGGCGTTGAGAGTGTTATAAATAGAATATTTCCAATAGGAGAAAATAGGGTTGAGCTGATCAGAATAATTGTTTGGCTACCAAGGTACAGGGAACTTGACAGTATATTCTTTGCCATACCCTTGGCCTGTTTTAGAAGCCGCATCTATGTGATTCTAATCTGCCACTTTGGATCAGGCTAAGTTTCTCATAAAAGGTCTTCAGTATTATCAGTGTCTTCTAGAACAGCACCATAATCAGTTAAGGGTAAGACTGTTAGCAAAACCATATAGCTACAGCAGTGTTGGGTGATGAATTGGCTGCAGAAGGCTGAACCAGGTATTCAGGATATGATCAGTTCCAGATACTGTGTTCTTGGATCATTGCTTTGACTCGTCTCAGCTTTTACATGGCCTGCAAATAGCACAGAATGATCATTCCAAATGGATCATTCCAAATGCTCAGTCTTGTATGCAGGCTGATACTGCTATCATGGCAAGAACTAATGATTTCTCAACATCTGGCTCTGCAGGGTCCTCAATCACCAGGTTGGGAAAAGTAGCCAGTCTAATCTGTTCTCTTGCTTTTCAGCTTTGTAGAATGAGCCAGAAGTCAAAACATGAGATCTTGCTAGTAGCAAATTAAGTTTCCACATTAACGCCTGATGGAGTTGGGATCTAAAACAGAATCTAAAAACTAGACTATTACCAGCATATGTATGTGTGATCTCATTCTCCTACTTCTGAATCTGTTTCTCACTCGTTTGCTAATGCATGTTTACTATAAAATAAAACACACCAGAAACTCAAAAATAGGTGACTATTATCCAGGCTTTGTTTTGAAATAATTGAGCTATCTAAGTCAAGAAACCTAATCCCCCAGAAGGCTTGTTTGGTGCCCCTTTGCAGTTTGTCTGTCTTCTTTCCAAAGATAACCATTACCTGTCGACAATTGTCACCACTTGTTTTACTTATTCACTTAAAAACAGATCTCTAGATGCTGAAATTGTGGTTTACTTACCTTTTGAGCCATATCCTATATGGTATTGTATTTGGCTTCTTTGGATTCATCACTTGGTGAAATTCATGTTTCATTAGGACTACTTGATGTTCATTGAGATTCAGTACTCCATTATAGGACTCTCAATCTAGCTATCTAATGTTAATAGGCATCTAAATGGTGAATTGTTGCCAGTTTGGAGATTGTATTAGAGTTCTCTAGAGAAACAAAACCAAGAGGGTGTTTGTGTTATGTATTCATACTCCTCTATAGGAGAGATTTTAAGGAATTGGCCCCTGTGATTGTGGTGGCTCGTAAGCCCAAAATCTGCAGGCCCACCAGCAGATGGGCTAGAGAGGACAGGGAAGAGTTAAAGTGGTAGTCTTGAATCTAAATGTGATCTCGAGATAGCATTACTTCCTTTTTGGGGATCTTGATTTTTTTTTTTTCTTTTCCCTTAAGACCTTCAACTGATAGGGTAAGAGCCATTCATATTATGGAGAGTAATCTATGTAAAGTCTGATTTCTTTATTTTTAGTGTTTATATATATATATAGAGAGAGAGAGCGTGTTCACAAATGGGGGAGGGGCAGAGAGAGAGAGAGAGGAGAGAGAGAGAGAGAGAGAGAGAGATTGAGAATCCGAAGCAGGCTCTGAGCTGTCAGCACAGAGCTTGACGCGAAGCTCGAACTCACAAACCGGGAGATTACGACCTGAGCTGAAGTCAGATGTTTAACAGACTGAGCCACACAGATGCCCCTTAAAGTCTGATTTAAATGTTAGCCACATTTAAGTACCTTCACAGAAACCTCTAGACTGGTGTTTGGCCAAAGATTCCTTACTTATGTGACCTACACAAGCTGGCTCACAATATTAACCATAACAGAGATATTAGGGAAATGTTTGGTATGTTTATTATTGTACATGTATTGTGATGAACATAGTTGTGTTTGTCATGAAAAGTACAGAAGAACGAAACTGAATGTCACCCCTTTCCAAAGTTAAAATACCAGCCAATCTCCAGCACTGTATTAGAGGTCTTATTGCTCCCTGTTCTTTTATCTGTTCACATCCTTTGTTATTCCTTTTAATGTTTGTTTATTCTGAGACAGAAAACAGGGGAGGGGCAGAGGGAGAGGGAGAGCATCCCAAGCAGGCTCTGCACTGTTGGAGCAGAGCCGGTTGTGGGTCTCGATCCCACTGGCTGTGAGATCATGACCTGAGCTGAAATCAAGAGTCAGGTGCTTAACCGACTGAGCCACCCAGGCTCCCCATCCCTTGGTTATTCTTAATGAGCTGTTGTCTTTGGTTTGCTTTTTGTCTTTAAACATGTCAGATGTAAGTCTCACCAGTATATCTGTTGCAAGTAAGTTTTCTACCGCACCTTGATTTGTCCCTAAATTTCTTTATGGTATTTTTGATGAATAAAATTTAACTTCAATGTAGGCAAACTTCCCTATTTCTTAATGATTAATGCTTTCTTATCCAGATTAATAACTTGTCAATAGTTATATTGTATTATGTATTGATTATATATCCTATATATTAAATATACATATAACTTTTAGGTATATTGCTTTTCACATTTATATCTGAATTCACTTGCAACTGATTTCGTGTATTTGAAATAGAAATCAGCTTTTATCCCCCACCCCATGTGAATATCCATGAATAACTATCCATGAATCCACAGAATAACTTTTTATAAGCTTGTTCTTTCACCAACTATATGCAGTGCCATGGTTCTCTTAAATATCCATACACACATGGATCTTAAGTTTTTACTCCATTGATCTATTTCTCTGTTCTTGTACCAATACCATGCTATCTTAGTTATTGTGCTGTATAATAGCATCTGTGGTTGGTTTTTGTATAAAATGAGATTGAGGGCCGCGGGGATGGTGCATGGTGGCTCAGTTGGTTGAACATCTGACTCTTGGTATTGGCTCAGGTCATGATCCCAGGGTCACAGGATTGAGTGTTGGGTGCTGGGCTCCACACTGAGCATGGAGCCTGCTTGGGATTCTCTCTCTCTCTCTGTTCTGTCTCTGTCTCTCTCTCTCTGTCTCTCTCTGTCTCTCCCCCTCTCTCCATCTCTCTCTCCCCCCACCCCTGGCACCGCTGCCCCTCTACCCCTCTACCCCTCTCCCCCACTCATGTTCTCTCTAAATCTAAAATAAAAATATAAAGATATGACATAGGAATTTAATTTCACTTTCTCATGTAACTAATAAATTGTATAAGGACTATTTGTTGAATCATCCAAACTGGCTGCAACAAACTGAAATATCAACTTTGCAATACAAGTGTCTAAAGAAGATGTATATCAATTTGTATACTGTTTCATTGGTTAGTGTTAAACATTCATAATATAGAACTTACTACAGTTGAGTAACAATATAGATCTAATATCTGGTATAGCAAGACTGTATTCTAATTCAATAAATCTGAGTTCTTCTACTTCTACATTAATTTTTGTATCATTTGTTATATAGCTTCCCCAAAAACCCTGTTGGGATTTTGTTTATAATTCTATTAGATGTGTAGATAATATAGACTTGAATTCATTCTGATGGTCTTAAAACTGGTGAGCATGTTATACTACCTCTTTATTTAGCTGTTCTTTTACGTTATCCCAATATATGGGGTATATTAGTCATTTTTCACACACTTGTTTCTTTAAAAACTTTTCAGTATTCTATGTTTCACTGGATTTATTCCTAGTGAATAAATAATTCCTAGTGAAAAATAATTCCTATTTATTCCATAATTCTGTTTTACCTTGGTGATGTTTTCACTAACATATGAAAATGCAGTTGACTTCTGGTATTAATATTACACATAGGTATCTTGTAATCTCTTTAATTTCTCAATTTGTTGGGAGATTTTTATCATTTAAAAGTGTATTTTTCCCTTTGCAGTACTTTATTTTTGTCTTTCAATTTTTCCATTTTTAATATTTCAAATGTCAAATGTTATATATATATATTTTTTTCAACTTTTTTTTTAATTTATTTTTGGGACAGAGAGAGACAGAGCATGAACAGGGGAGGGGCAGAGAGAGAGGGAGACACAGAATTGGAAACAGGCTCCAGGCTCTGAGCCATCAGCCCAGAGCCTGACGCGGGGCTCGAACTCACGGACCGCGAGATCGTGACCTGGCTGAAGTCGGACGCTTAACCGACTGCGCCACCCAGGCGCCCCTATATATATATATTTTTTAACAGACATCATAAAGCTGAATTTTTCCCCCTCATCCCTTTTGACATTTGCTGTCTTTTTTTTTGGTCAATCTTGTTACTTACACTTATCAATATTAGGCTTTTGAACTTCAAAAGTTGTTTTTTTTTTTTTTCTCCTTATGCTATATTTATATTTTCCAAACTGAATAATAGAAATCAGGGCAAAAAGAAATGAAAATAAACTGAAGTCCTATGTCAAGAATTATGTGTATGTATCTTACCCACTAGATGGAAGTTGCTAAGGGTTGGAAACATTGCTGACACTTCGTAGTCCTTGACTCTCCCTTCCATTCTGCTACTTGGTACTAGATTTTACACATGCTTATGATTGCTATTTACTTAATTACATTTGAACAATTAATCTTATTCCTTAGTCATCTGTCTTTAGAACTAGCTAGACTTTTTTCCCCCCTTCTTCACTTGCTGAAATCTGTATATTTTTAGTTCTATCTCAATCATGTTGTTAACAGTTACCTGAAATAATTGTTTAGTTTTAAGACTCTCACCCTGCTTCTGTTGGGTTTCTGCTCATCTTAAAACGTTTTTTCTTTCTCTCCTGAGGATTTTTTCTTTTTGCATTGGCTCTTTAATTCCTTTCCTCCCCATCTATTCCATTTCTTTACTTTCAAAACCATTTCCATTAAAAAAAAATAGAGAACACGAAAAATATAAAACTTAAAAGTAACCAAGTTATTGGTTGGGCAAAGTGATGAATTGTTAAAAATTTTTGGATCCCCTAACTAGATGTATTCTAGTCATAGACCAAGATCCATGTGTAATAGCCATAGGTTTATTTTTCTGTTATACCCTGTGGAAATTCTTTGCATCCAAAACAGTATCTGCATATGTGGGTTGATGGTTCATGAGAAGTAGGAATATAGTGAGGTAAATGAGCAAATAACGGATGTGCAGAATATTATTTATACTGGACATTGAGGTTCAGTGGGGGGATCTTAGCACATTCTACATGAAGCATGAAACTGTGAGATCTGTGCCTTGTTTTATGACTTGGCACCACCTTAACTCTCGAGTTCTAAGTGAACTGAAATTCTTTGTGCCTGTTCTCAAAAATAACTCCCACATGAATAATCTACAGTGTTGTTAAATCCTGAATTATATGAACTCAAGGAATCAAACTTCCTTGATCAGGGAATAAAAGAATGCTTGGGGCGCCTGGGTGGCGCAGTCGGTTAAGCGTCCGACTTCAGCCAGGTCACGATCTCGTGGTCCGTGAGTTCGAGCCCCGTGTCGGGCTCTGGGCTGATGGCTCAGAGCCTGGAGACTGTTTCCGATTCTGTGTCTCCCTCTCTCTCTGCCCCTCCCCTGTTCATGCTCTGTCTCTCTCTGTCCCAAAAATAAATAAACGTTGAAAAAAAATTAAAAAAAAAAAAAAAAAAGAATGCTTAACATCAAGAGCACTTACTGTGTTCTAGGTGCTATTTTAAGAATTTCATACGTAGTAACTTACTTAAACTTTACTACCAAACCAAATGTTAGTATACTATATTCTGGAGGCATTTAACTGATTTTCCTGAGGTCACATAACTAGTTATTCATTTGAATCCATCCAATTTGGCTCTAGAATCTGGTATCTTAACCATTACACTCTGCTTTTTCAGAGTAAATAGTGGAATTCCTAAAGGAATCAAAATTTTGTTTTCTAGTCCGAAGAATATTTTTGATCTGTAAAGAATAGATTAGTAGACATTTACTGCTAACTGGTATGTATTTGTATGTGTTTTACAAGATATCAAAATTGGCCTCAATTTTGGATTGAGTAATCATTTGGATCATCAAATAGTGTACCCTTTTTTGATTCCTTTATGTGCAAGCTGCAGTTATTTAGAGCAGGGTTTGGTCTGATTTCACTCCCCAACCCCCGCCCCAATAGAAGACTCTTGCTGGAGTCCTATACCTTATGTGTTTATGGCTCACCAACAGTATTTTATGGAGTTAGAAGAGCTGGATCTTGCCTTAGTTTCATGGAGAGAAAAGTAGCATGATTTTCTCTGCTCTACTGTGATTTGTTTAACCCTATTGAACTTCAAAAATTTTGGTTTTTGATATCCTCATAACTGAAGACCTTTTGAGATATGTAAGAGGAATGCTGTGACCCCGAATTAATGAGTATATTGCATGGAATAGGATATTGGTGAAGGGCAAACTATAAAACCATTGTTACCTGGGTTTAAGATCCGGTACTATCCTAAGTAGATGACCTTACGAAATTTATAGAAAATTTCTGTGGCTGTTTTCCCATTCATAAAATATGAATGGTACTATCAACTTTAAATACGTTGCAGAGTTGTTACAAGAATTAAGTGAATGAACACATAAAAAATCTCAGACAATAAATGCCATGTAAGTGATAGCTTGTATTAGAACAGTCCATCATTTTCTTGAGTTAGAACAATTTAGCTCTCACTGAAATATATGCATACAAATAAACGTGTAAACTGTAATAGTTACTATAAATGAAAAGTTATCGTGCTGTAGAGGAGCTAACAAGGAAACTTGATTGAGGTCAGACATACAAGTGAAAGTTCGAGGATGTGACATTGAAAATAAGAATGATGGATGACTACGTGATACTCCCAAGTGGAAATAATGGCACTAACAAAGATCCTATGAAGAAGGAAGCATGGTCTGTTTAAGAATGGAAAGACACACAGTGTAGCTTGAATTTAAGATGGGAGAGGGTATAGGGAGAAATAATAGAGTTAATCCGATAGTGCAGGCCATGAAGACCATGCTATATGTAGTCTTTATTTTAATAACAAGGTATATCCATGAAGTAAGTGGCTGAATTCATCATGAAGAAATTATTCTGGACAGTTTGTTACTATTTCCTAGTCCTATTTGGCCAATTTCCACAAATAAAATCATTGCATTTTCCTTAATGGCTTCAGGTTTCTTCCTTTTGTTAGTTCTTCTCTGTTATGGACTGAATGGTGTCCCCTACCCACAATTTACATGGTGAAGCCCTAACTTTTCCAGTACCTTAGAATGTTACTGTATTTAAAGATAGAGCCTTCAAAGAAGTAATTATTAAAATGATGCTAATCATCAAGGGGAACTCTAATCTAGTTTAACTGCGGTCATTAGAAGAGGCAATTAGGACCTACAGAGTACAACAGGGATGTGAGCACACAGAGGAAAGCCCACATGGGGACACGGAGGATGGCTATGTGTAAGCTCAGAAGAAACCAAATGTGCTGACACCTTAAGCTTGCGTTTCCAGTGCCTGGAATTATGAGAAAGCAAATCTCACTGTTCAACCACTCAGTTGGTGGTATTTTGGAATGGCAGTCCTGGTAGACTTCTACTGGCCCATCCCCTCTTTCTTTCTATTTTTAAATTTTAATCTCCGGTTGTAAGATTATAGACTTCTCATGACCAATCATTTGTTACTACAAAGATGGTTATTTGAGGACACTCTAACATGCCATTTCCTGGAGGTGCTTGACTACAAATAATACAAATTCTCTTAGGGGAACAAACATGAGTGTGGGATCCTGTCTTGTGGTTCTCATTCCAGCAAAGCTCCTGTTGAAGCCATGGGAGTCCATCCTAATAGTTGTACCATCCACAGCCCTGCAGTTGGTGCATTGGGAGAGTTCTAATAATTCCTAGCAGGTCTCCTTTAATAATTCTTCAGTTGTTTTAAATGTTTCAATACATAAAAAAAAATTCACATGTAGTGTCAGATGTACAAATTATAACACAAAATAGATGTTTTGCAGCAATTTACATGAAATTAATTCCATCCTAGAGTTCTGGTAAAAAAAATTAGAAGTCATTTAAAGGCTGAGCTCTGGTGGTTATGTGTCACTAGACTCCCTCTATGGGACCATTTCCTTGTAAATCTTTATAGTCCACTTATATTCTGTATGCATTTGGTCTCTTGATATCTCCAATGGTTCTTAATTGCATTTCCATAGGCTGTCCCAGTGGTAGGTTTCTTTCAACTAAGAACTAATAGCGATATGCTATTCTGGCAAAAAAAAACACAAACAAACAAAAAAAACTAGTCTCTATTTAATAACAATAGCAATGTCTTTCTAACTTTAAAGAAAAATTAAAGCCCATTACTTGATTAATGGATCATTCTAGAAAATGAAGCACACTTTTGTTTGGTCAAGTTTGTTGTCTTTTAAATTTAGTTTTTACTTACGTATTTTTAACCTTAGGTGCCCAGGGCTGAGTTAATCCCACTCTTCAGTTCCTGGATATTAGTATTGATCAGGCACAGAACCTCTGCAATTCGTTTAATTATTCTTTATCCCCATTTGTCACTCTTTTGTCTTCTCTTAGACAATGTTCCAAATAGGATTGAAAAAAATTATTTCTGCTTTATTGAGATACAGCTGATCTATAATATTATTTTAATGTCTACAATGTTGTGATTTTTATATACATACATATTGTTAAAAGATTACAATAAGATTAGGTAACACATTTGTCACCTTACATAATTATTACTTTTGTGCGTGTGGTGAAACTTTAAATTTTTAATTTTTATTTTAAGTAGGTTTCACGTTCAGTGCAGACCCCAGTGTGGGGCTTGAACTCAGGACTCTGAGATCAAGACCTGAGCTGAGATCAAGAAAATGATGCTTAACTGACTGAGCCACCCAGGTGCTCCTAAAATCTACTCCAAACTTTCAAACACACAATATAGTCGGCTGTAATTACTATACCGTATGTTCTATCCCTTGAATTTATTCATCCAACAACTGTATCCTTTGTATCCTTTGACAACTTTTACTCATTTCTCCCATCCACTATCCCTGGCAACTGCCACTTTGACTTTCTATTATATTTGTTTTGGTCCTCCTAAAACACATATACATATTCTTAATTTGCACAATTGCTGTGTAATCCATATGGTCTTTTTTTCCCCAATACTGAGTTTCTTAGGATAGTATCTCTTAAAAAATGACATAAAAGACCTTAAAGGCCCTCATTTGAAAAACACAAAACCTTAGTGGTATGTTTTGCTCATTCCTTACCTACTCTTATACTTCCAATTAAGCAAATAATGCTACACATATAGATATGGAATTTTAATATGACAGTAGTTCAAGAATGTACTACATATGGAATATGAGATCTCCAGAGACCATTGGAATATTCACTAGGAAAGGGAAACATATTTCTGATTAAGAGTGAAAATGTGATTGAAAAAGATAAAGGATGGCACAGACCAAACAAAATAAAATTTCCTCCCTTTATAACCAGCTGAATAAACTTGGCCATGCATGTGCTTCTAGTAGAGTAGGTAAGCACCAGCTAAGATTCAACCAGTGGCATCACAGAAGATAATAAGTCACCTGGGAGGAGGGGCCAGTGTCTACAGAAAGGGATATGGTTATTAGGCTAATAGAAATTATAGCACTTGGTGATTCTATATTCAGAAGATAAAGGGAAATGGGAATCTAAACATAGATGCAGAAAACATTTGAGATCGATTATCTGCCTAAGGAAAATGTCAGTGGTAAAGGTGAGAGGATTTGGTTCTGCTGATTCAAAATGCCCATACATCTATATAATATCTATGTATGTGAAATCTGCCCATTACTGGTATGAGAATTATATATTTATATAATAAAACTATTAGTACAACTTAGAGATAAGAGTGCTTCTCCTGATTTCAGATAGTCCAGGAAGAGCTGGAAGAGAAAGTGGAGAGAAAGAAATTCCAGGCAATATTTCACTGAAGGGATTACCTGGGGGAATTAATAAGTATCTAGGAGTACATCAAACATTTGGATAAGTAGGCAAGTTCTGTTTGTGGTACAGTGTGCTTGGCAAGAGTGGGAGTTGGCAAAATACAGTGTGGGTCAAGTTTGGCCTGCTGCCTATTTCTATAAATGACGTTTCATTGGAACACAGCATTCATTTGCTTGCATATGATCTACAGCTGCGTTTGTGATAAGACTGCAGAGTTTCAGTAGTTGTAACAGACCATTTGGCTCGCAAAGCCCAGAATGTTTATTATGGGGCTGTTTACAATGTTCACTGTTTTACTAGGTAATAGTAGCAGGTCAAGTTTCTGAGGTGAGTATAGACTACTGAAAATGAGTGGTTAGAGGTACAACTTGGAAGATGGTTAAGCTTAGCTTTTAGCATCCCACGGACAGAGTATTTTAAAGCCAGAAAAGAAAAGTTGTAGAACAATGGTCTTAAGGGATGAAAAGAAAAAGATCAGTGGTCTTTAGCCTGGAAATAATCTAAAGACAATGAACAAGGTTGAATCCTGTGGATTTCATACTTGGTTGGTAGTCCTTCTTAGTCTTAATTCAGTTATTGAAATGACAGAGGACATAAAGGAGTTTGCTGGCACTTTGTTCCTGAGTACAGTTTCATAATCTTAGGTGATTGAAGTAAAGGTATGCACAGTTGATGTACAGCTCAGTTTATTTTCTAGTAGAAAGTTGCTGATGAGCAAGATTAGACTTTCACATTCACTTTGGATTTCTCTAGTAAGTTACTTACAAAGCGGGAATGACATGGTTACTTCTAGTGAAAATGGGCATTTTCAACGTGGAAAGGAGTTTGGTCTGATAATCTTTTGGACTCTCTTCAGCTGATAAGATTACTTAAAAAAAAAATCTCTGGAGACCTTTCGTGGATGTTCATGAGTTTGCACTGTTTCTTTGACCAAAACCTCTAGGTCAAAATTTTTGCTCATTTCAAACACTGATTGCTTTTCACTTTGAGGTCATGTAAAGAGAAGTTTTCATGACTCCAAATACATGAAGTTTAACAAGTCTGAGTGTAAGTTTGTCCATAGCATGTATTAAAGGCTCTGTGGCTGAGACTTTGCACGACTAAGAATACTGATAAAAAGTTCTACATGGACTTCAGCTAAGGATACAACTTCTTTAAAAAAAAAAAAAATTCTCCCTTAAAGTGAAATTGACCCTTAAAAATGTCACATGTCAAATGTAAACTTTTATATTAAGGTATTGTTCAATATTGTACACTGGCATTTTATAAAGGAGGAAAATATAAATGAATGAAGAATACTTTGAGTAAGAATCCAAGTGGATATTACATGATTGCAAGTGTGTATTCTACGCGGCCTAACTTTGGAAATTGACTTCAGTGTTAAAGGCAGAAAAAATAAATTTCCTGAAAATGCCTCCAATCTAACTAGAAACCTCATTGGCAAATTTGAATGCCAACCTTGCAGTTCGGCAAAACCCTAATCTGTAGTGAACTTCTTGTTGAAAGGTTCACACTGATATATTATGTGATAGTCTATAAAAATTTCTAGTCAATATTGAACTTAAATATATGGCCAGGGGACCTTTTAGAATCTGTTCTTTACTTTCATTTAACACAATAATCATAAATATTATTAAACTTGTTTATTTGGAAGAACCAATTAGAACCAGGAGAATCAAGGTCTCTTGTTTCTTTTGAAACTGATGCTGGGTATAAAAAATACGAGGCAAGGAGTAAACTGACACTTGGCAATACTTGAAACACAAGAAGTAGAGTCAACAGTCATACTGAATTTCAGGAGTGTTAGATTTTGTTTTTTCCATTAGCAATTTAAAATTTTCAAACTAATACCATTATTTATCCAGAAACAGTACTATTATGGGGTTGTATACAAGGATCTCCCTTCCTTTTCACTAACCTCTCATGATCCTCAGTAACAGCCAAGTGTTCAGTTAGAACTGAATAGCTGTGTTCACTGATGCAGTGCTGACACCAGTGCTCATGGGCCACACTGAGTACCAGGGATTAGATAAGTTTATCCTAGTGAATCCACATTCCCCCCACCCCCACTGTTTTCTTGTGAGTTCTTCTAAGGCTGCTTCAGAATCTGTCAATAAGGGGTGCCTGGGTGGCTTCGTTGGTTGGGCATCTGACTCTTGGTTTCTGCTAAGGTCAAGATCTCGTGGTTTGTGGGTTTGGCCCCACATCGGGCTCTGCATTGATGCAGAACCTGCTTGGGATTCTGTCTGTTTCTGTCTCTCTCTGTCTCTCCCCTGCTTGTACACATGCTCTCGCTCCCTTGCTCTCTAAATAAAGTAAACTTAAAAAAGTTAAAAAACTGTCACCAAGACCTCTTTTCTTTTTTTTCTTTTTTCTTCCTGAAGCAAGTTGATAATGCTGTGGAATGAACTTTGAACATCTTCATTTCCAAGTTATCAGGGGCTGTTAATAACTCCTTCCTATCTTTATTTCCCTATCTCCGTAGATGGTAAAAACAAACAAACAAACAAACAAACAAACAAAAAAACCTTCATTAAACCTTTTCTGAAGAAAAACTACAAAGTTCATATTGGAACCTATGGAGATAGCTTGAGAATTGTTTTCCCTATGTATGTGGACATAGTGACTCTTATGGTTTATGGAGTCAGACAAGGGCCTGATTGCCAGACAGAGCTTTAATTGTGCTCTCTCAGGCCAAGCCACTGAGCTTTTCCAGATCTATTTTCTCACTTAGGAAATGGGAATAATGTTAGGTTTAAAGGAGGTATGATGCATGCAACATGAAGGAGATAGGGAGGGTTTTAGAAGTAGGGGCCTGGAAAACCAAAGAGGAAAATAGCTTTTCTGATTTTGAAAGTTGGGAAAGATTTCTCAGTAATGGTGTTAGAAGAAAGATTGAAATTAAAACTTAACAGACTCCCCATTTTAGAAGTAGAATTATAAATGTACATAGATGAGGGATCCAATTCAGAGAACACAAGATTGAGCACCTATTAAAGGAGAGCCAGGGATTGTGGGAAGGGCTAAAAGCAGAAAAAGCAAATTCAACTGGCCACACAATGTTGGAATAGACAAAGCAAGGCATACATCAGAAACTCAAGGACTCTGGGATAGGAAGACTATCAATGACAAGACTAATATTTTGTGTGATTGCGTTTCCACAGCCAATTGTCCTCTTAACATCGTATTGTTCCATATGTGGTTAGAGTATATTTTGAAAGCAAGTTTGCAAGTGGAGAAATGGTGTGTCTCCTCTGGCCTATTTTCTGTGTATGTTTGAGTGACGGCTTGTAATAATTAGGGCGTTAACTGCACAAGGATCATAATAGTGACTTATTATACATGGAAACTAAAAATTCTCGAAGGTTTAGTAATTCTTTCTCAACTCTGGGCTGCCTTTCTGTATTTCTCATCAAATACCATGCCCAGAAGTAAAGATTATGTCCTGTAGTTTGTTTGTTTTAATATTCCAGAGTGGAACAAAATTATCTACTTCCTTGTTACAGAATTTGCACTTCTATTATTGTGACTGAAGATTTAGTTAAGTGTTAGCTTTAGTTAAGTATTAAGATTTAGTTAAGTATTGGCTTTAGTTAAGTATTAGTTAACTAATATTAACTATTTTTGCTCTGTATCAAGCTTAAATCCAACAGGTCTTCTAGGTCTTTCTCCTACAGTCTTCTGTCTTATCCTGTCTCATTCATCTTGCCTAGAAGGAATCTGAACACTGTAGATAATGGTTCGTTCTGACTTAATGTTTGGGAAATATCCTGAAATGGATAAAAACATTGTAGATATGTTCACTCTTGAATTGTAAAATTTAGGATAAATTCAATTACCATTCTCCCCCAAATTGCCCTACAAAAAATAGCACCTGGAAAATACTGTTTCCTTCTGGTCACCAAAAGGCCTGTGGTGCCTTTGGACTAGAGAGGATTAGTGTCATGTTTGACCAAAGGGGCTACTTGGCTAGAAATATGACCCTTGATTGAAGAACCCTTAGCGTAATCTATCTTTTGTTAACCAGAAATTCATGGTCTGTGGGGATTAATAGTGCATTTGCAATTTTTTCTGCTTCATTCTTACCTGGACTAAAATCCCCTGCTGTGCTACACTGTAGAGGCTTAGAAAAAGCTACTGTATTAAGCAATCCTGCTGTGATGTTTCTGGTGTTCAGAAGTGCACTTCTGTAATAAGTATCCACAGGTGGCTGGTGAATATTTGTTGATCTGTGGTAAGTTGGTCAGAGAGAAATAGATTTCTACCAGTATGTTATAGGTTTGAATTATTTTTTTAATTACATCTTCCATCACTGGAACTGTAACCTGCCACAGTGGTGCTCCTCAGTTAATGACCTAGGTTTTATGAGATTCTTTTAATAATTTTCTTTTCCCCCATGTGTTTATTGCCTCACATAAAATTGTAGGAGCTAAAGATAAGATTAAAGAATGGTAGATGGAACAAAAATGTGAAAACATGAAAAACGTGCCCACCAATTTGGGACTTCTGAGTGCTAAATACACTGGATGAGAGGAAATCTAGTGGACAAAATAGGGGGCATGTGTGTGACATTTTGATAGGGTGAAATTACTACTAAACGTTCTATACCATGGATTTTTTCTTTCACAACACGAATCAAGGGGCCCCCAGGTGGCTCACTTGGTTAAGCGACCGGCTCTTGATTTCAGCTCAGGTGGTGGTCTGTCAGGTCGTGGTCTCGAGCCCCAAGTCAGGCTCTGTGCTAACAGCTGGAGCCTGCTTGGGATTCATTCTCACTCTCTCGCTCTCTCCCTCCTCTGCTCCGAGTATTGTGTTCTTTCTCTCTCTTTCAAAATAAATATTAAAAAAAATACTAATCAAGAAGTGGTATTCCACGTTTCCTTTATTTTGTTAAGGTAGCATAGCAAATCTGCCATGACCCAGGCAATTGGGCCAATGCATCGATAATCAGAAAAAATGCATTAAACGGCAAAAGCTATATGAACAAGGTTTTTTGGAAGAAATACCAGTATCTTTGCTCTTGATAGGACAAATGGCCAAGAGCTAGATATGGTTGAGTTGGTATTCCAAAAATGTGTGGTATCTGCCTGTGGGAAGATTATACTATTCCTCCCTCCTCTTTCCAATACCCTGGCCCTATGTACATCCAGACTGGCCCCATTGCATGTTTTGATTGATTGAATGCAAGTAGAAGTGCTGTGTGTCACTTTCAAGTAGAAATTTTTAAAAATTATTTTGCTAGTCTGCCTCTTTATTCTACCACAAGATTAGGATGTTCCTAATTGTGGTTGTTCTTCAGCTCTGGTCCCAAAATAAATAAGATGTGGAAGGAGTCATTATTGACCCTGTGTTGGATATAAATGAAGGAAACCATTGTTAAAAACTACGTGTAAAACAGGTGCTTCATCACTTAAACAATAAGCTTTCAGTGTATAGAGCTGTGAACCAGAACAAAAGGACATTGCTTCATATTAAGAACTGTGTAATTGCCAATTGTATTAATTGGGAAGTGTTTGTTCTGTGTAAGTATTTGGGAAATGTATTAACAGATTAACAATAAGCATTTGAGATCTAATATATATTTTAAAACTGTGGATGCAATGTATTCTTGGAAAACTGATTAGGATAACATGTGATCAAATTACCATTTTAAATAGTAAAAGTATAAACTTCAAGAAGTTCAATGATTACACTTGTAATTCATAAACAACAACAACAAAACACAAAAAAACATGTAGTAGGCTACATAATTTCCCAAAGATCTGTCCACATCCTGTCCCCAGAATCTGAATATTACCTGCTCTGGCAAAGTGTAAATCTTCTATGGAAAAAGATGGGGTGAAATTAAGGACCTTGCAAGGAAGAGTTTTTCCTGGCTTGGGATCTAAATACGATCCTGGGGCTCCTGGGTGACTAAGCTGGTTGAGAGTCCTGACTCTTGATTTCAGCTCAGGTCACCATCTCATGGTTGTGAGACTGAGCCCTACATAGGCTGCTTGGTATTCTCTTTCTGCCTCTCCTTCGGTGCCTCTCTCCCTCCCTGACTCTCATGCACACATTTGTGCTCGCTCTCGCTCTCGCTCTCGCTCTCGCTCTCGCTCTCGCTCTCGCTCTTGCTCTCTCTCGCTATCAAAAAACAAAACAAAAACCAACCCAAACCAATCCTATGTTTCCTTAGAGAGGCAGAGAGAGTTTTGAAATAGTTTTGAAGCCAGTACGTAAGGACAAAGATTACATAGAAATAAATGTGATGATAGAGCAGAGACAGAGGTGGCAGTAAGTGGGGGGATGCTGACGGCCACTAGAAGGTGTCAAGGACCAGAATCTCTTAGAACCTCTGAAGGGAGCACAGTCCTGCAGGCAACTTGACATTTGTACTTCTGGCCTCCAGAACTGTGAGACCATAAACTGCCATTGTTTTCAGCCACCAAGTTTGTGGTAATGCTAAAGCAGCTGTATGAAACTAATGTACATGATAGACTGGTGATCACCAAATAGACCAGGAATTCTGGGAAACTTTATATATAAGATTATAGGTCTGGAGAGTCTGGTTCACGTATTAAGTTTGCTTATATGTGAATATTATAAATTTGAGGGTCTTTGCTTTCTTGGTGGGTGGGGGTACATCTGGAATAGATAATACAGATTGTTCAACGGTACATACAACTCAGCAGTCTGTGGATAAACATCACAAGTTCATGTCTCCAGTGATACAGCACCCAACTTCCTAGTATATCTCCATGTTTCTTAATTTCCTGTTAGATCATCTGTAAAACTAAAATATAATGACAATTTTAAAATCCTGAGAAAAATCACCCCTTTCCTGTTCCGTCCAGAAAAAGATAACCAATAATTGCTCATTGAATACCAGAGTTCAATAGTTCAGTGTGTATCTCTCAAAACCACTTTTATTTATTAAGTCTTAACCATCTAAAATCCTAAATGACTGTAAATTTTGCTCTTTCAAATCCTATCCTATGTGAGAATAGAATATCCTATTCTTGTTTGGGAGATTTCCGTTTATTTGGCTCACTTTGATACGCACAAGCAACTTTGACTTTTTTTTTCAACCCATATTCAGAGTCTCAGAAAAAGGGCTTTTGAACACAAAATTGCGAATTTTCCAAAACTGTAGTTTCTGAGTGAATGGGATCCTAAGTCCTTTTCAGCCTAAGCCTAAATGTTTATACACAGGGTTGCTTGGTGTTGTTCCAAACAGAACAACGTATCACTTAAATTTTATCTAAACTCCACCCTTCAAAATCCCTTTCTGTCCTTCTGTCTTCTTTGAGGTACTTCATGGTTTCTTTGGGTGTATTCTCCCTGATGGCAGCAAGTTAATTTTTTGGACTCTATTGGTTCTTGTTGTTCTTTGGCTTCTGGGATTTGTCAACAGTTGGGGAAATGCTGGAAAGGAAAGAGGGTGAGTTCTGAAGAAAATTATTGTGGCATGGGGTGGTCTAATGAGGAACCATGAAGAGGGAACTTGAGCTGGATATTAACAGGCAGGTTGGATATGTAGGCAGAGAATTCAGAAACAGCACTGCAGTATGATCAACAGTGTGAACAGACGCAATGGTGGGACCTTCCACTCTTTAGCAAGTCCTATAAACTCTACCTTCCAATGTGCAACCCACTCTGCTCACATCCCCTGCTTCCAGCCCTGTCTGAACTAATGTAGGAACTTGCCAACTTGACTTCCTACTTTCACTTGTTCCCACAACAGTGCATAAACCACTCAGCAGCTAGACTTGTCATTCAAAACTTAAATGATGTCTCAGTTCTCTCCTTTGCGTTTTAGGCATGGCAGATGTCATAGGGAACTTTTACAGAGTCCTTCCATAGCTTCTATGGCCCTAAGGAGTTTAGTCTCTGCCAACTTCTAGGAACCCCTCCCCTACTCCTTTGCCCGTCCTACGTGTTTATGGTCCAGCCTCACAGGTATTGTTTCTCTATCAGCGTAAGACTTTGTGTGTGTTTCTTCCTTATACAGAGGGGAGGGAGGAAGTGGGGTGAGGGCAGAATCTGAAGTAAATAGGGGATTATATGATCACATTTATGATTATGTTAGAAGCATATGTACAACAACAAGTATATGGAGATTGGTTTTGCAACGTGTTTTTTTTTTTTTTTTTTTTTTAATTTATTTTGAGAGTGCGTAAGTGGAGCAGAGAGAAGGGAGGGAGGGAGAGAGAGAAGCAGGCACTGTGTTGTCAGTACAGAGCCCTGTGCGGGACTTGAACCCACGAATCCTGAGATCATGACCTGAGCCAAAATCAAGAGTCAGATGGTTAACAGACTGAGCCACCCAGGCGCCCTTGCAATGTGCTTTTCCATACAGATATCAAACATACTCTATAAATTTTTAAAAGATACCTCTACCACTTTTAGAAAAAAAAAAATCTATTTAAAAAGTTGCCCCTCAAGGCAAGTCCACTTAACAACTGATCACAGCTATAGGTGTTGCTGTTCTGACTCCAATTCCCCTCGCATTCCCTTCGTGTTTTCCCACCTTCATTTAAATTGCCTGAAAGGGCAAAATCATGATCTTTATGATTTGAAGTCAGAGTCTTCCTGTGGTTGTATGGGCGTTCTGTAACGATGGAGTTGAGATGAATATATCTACACTGCACCATTGTGTTGCTTCCATAAATGATGGATTAGAGTTTTACTGCCAAGCTCATTGAAAGCCCATAAATTTGCATGTATTTTTACTGATATGACCTAATTAAGAAGTTGAATTTTATTAAAAATCTCTGTTCTATGGCTTCATCCCAATAAAATACTCTTAGATGAGGGCCTTTCATGTCTCACTGAAGAGTTTGTCTCTAAAAGTGGATACGTTGTACATTTTGTCTCTCCTCTTCTAAGTGATTTCAAATCCACGTGCAGATCTTCCTCCCTTGCTGGCCAGCAGCAGGTCTTACCGTCCTAGATACCGGCATCCCTCCTGTACTACCATACCAGGCCTCTATATACATTACTAAACATTTAGATGAATGGCCCATTATACCATGGTGTCATGGACTGAACGTGTCTCCCCAAAATGTTTAAAGCCCTAACTCACAATGTGATGGTACTTGGAGATGAGTGGGGTCTTTGGGAGATAATTAAGTTTAGATGAGGTCGTGAGTTCTGCAAGAAAGACCAGACCTCTCTACTCAGTATTTTTTTTTTTTTAACGTTTATTTATTTTTGAGACAGGGAGAGACAGCATGAACAGGGGAGGGTCAGAGAGAGGGAGACACAGAATCTGAAACAGGCTCCAGGCTCCGAGCGGTCAGCACAGAGCCCGACTCGGGGCTTGAACTCACGGACCGCGAGATCATGACCTGAGCCGAAGTCGGACGCTTAACCGACTGAGCCACCCAGGCGCCCCTCTACTCAGTATTTGAGGAACTAACAAGAAACTTTCTGCAAGCCAGGAAGAGAGCCCTCATGGAGGAAAGGAATCACCTGATAACTTGATCTTGGACTTCCAGCATCCAGAACTGTGGGGAAATTGCTACTTAGGTCACTCAGTCTATGGTATTCAGTTACAGCAGCCTGAGCTAAGACAGATGATCGTGTTTGTATCCGTATTTGTGACTTAGTGCATAATATAGAAGTTCAAATATTCATCATCTTTATTTGTATTAGTATCCTTCATTCTAGAACTTTGAACATTCCCATTCTCATGGCCTCAGTTCTGATACATTTAGATGTAGAAACTTCAGGTTTATCAGCATTTACAATACTTGTAATTGCATTTCTAATTCCTAGGGTTTATTGTTCTAAAGATGCTGCCTCATTCCCCTATTTTAATGTTTTTATTATTCTAATCACATAGTTCATAAATGAGTCTAATTAAAATCTAAGCAAATTGTAACTGCTTGATTTTACATGGATCTATCCTCCTGTTTGCTTTTACATGGATACAGAAAAGGATTATTATTTTACTATAATGGTGGTGGTAATTATAGAAACACTCACAACTGGCTTTGATGGAATGTCTAATTCTCTCCCCCTAGCCCCACAGTGCTAGTAAACACTTTTAGAGTTTTAACTACATGTTTATAGTATGGAAAGTTAATTCTATTGCTTTAAAGATTATATATCGTTTAGATATTGTTAGCTTAATTTTTTCTAGTTTTGTTGCCGTTATGTTTGTCATTAAAAAGATGAACTAAGGATCAACAAGGAACAGGAAGAGCATTGGTGCTATTTAGGATATTTTCCCATCTGTAATCGACTCTCATATATACCTTACCTGATATTTGTCTAAAATAATTGGTAGTTGAAGGAAACATAAGGCACTAAAAGATGAAGTTTTGTGTATTCCCAGAATTTACACAGTTTGCAGTTCTGCCTCACATAAAACGCAGAGTAGAAAGGCAAAAGAATCCACTAAACAGATGGGTTACAGACTCCATAATATAGGCCTATTTTAAGTTTGTACTTAAATGTGGTATAGATATCCTGACTAACCCTGAATCCCTTTTGTTTTCTTAAAGAATGACTTTTTAAAGCAATCCTGTCCACATAGGATTGTGTGCTATGGCAAAATGATCATGTGGAACTTGATTTACATATATGCTAATAAAATCTTTTGTAGTAGTTTCTGAGAGCTGTGAAAGAGTTCAAGGACTTTTGAGTTATAGGTTTATGCTTTTTAAAAATTTCAGTAGGGGCACCTGGGTGGCTCAGTCGTTAAGCGGCCGACTTCGGCTCAGGTCATGATCTCGCGGTCCGTGAGTTCGATCCCCGCGTCAGGCTCTGTGCTGACATCTCAGAGCCTGGAGCCTGTTTCAGATTCTGTGTCTCCCTCTCTCTGACGCTCCCCTGTTCATGCTCTGTTTCTCCCTGTCTCAAAAATAAATAAAACGTTAAAAAATTTTTTTTTTAAATTTCAATACATTTTACAGTGGGGTATAAAATCCTCAGGCTTTGACAAATTCACAGATTTGTGTATCCACCACTGCAGTCAGGATAGAGAACAATTCTGGCACAAAAGTCCTGTGCATTTTTGTAACCAACCATCCCACATACTCTGTTTCTGACAACTATTGATCTGTACGGTCCTTATAGTTTTGCTTTTTCTAGATTGTCCGAAAAAATCACATAGGACGTGCTGTCTTTCACTTCTCAAAACACATTTGGGATTCATCCACATTGTGTGAATCAATGGTTCCTTTTTATTTGTTTCCTGAATAGCAGTCCATACCATGATTGTTTATGTATCTGTTGCAATTGAAGAAATTCAAAAGTTCCTTAAAGTTCACTGTTCATGCTAGGCATTCCTGTGGCTTTTTACAAATGTGCAAGGATGGATCCCTCCCCCACCCCATATTGACTCAACCTTGAAACTTTTGGAGTACATCACGGTGGTGATGTGTTATCCTTTTTACATATGGTTGTATTTGATATGCTGATATTTTGAGGAGATTTACCCCTAC
Organism: Lynx canadensis; assembly: GCF_007474595.2. Lineage (NCBI taxonomy): Eukaryota > Metazoa > Chordata > Mammalia > Carnivora > Felidae > Lynx > Lynx canadensis. The sequence continues at coordinate 125,964,206 of NC_044308.2, forward strand.
ATTCCTGAGGGGGGTGTTGAGAAAGAAGGCTTTCTTTATTTGTAAATTAGTCCATTTCTAGAGTTCTTTGTGTCTGCTGATACATCCACATTTTTGCCTAGTCCCACATTCCTCCTTCCTGAAGATGTTTTTACCATTTGAACATTTCTTTTAGTATAGATTTGCTGGCCATGAATGTTCTGCTTGTTTGTCTGAAAAGTTTGTTTCTTCATTTAAATCTATTTTTTAAAGTTACAGATTTCTGAGCTGGCGATTCTACTTTTTTCTTTCAGCACTATAAAAATGTTTCTCCTATTATCTTTTGGCTTATATGGTTTCTGTTGGAGGGTCTGTATTCCTTGCCTACGCCGTGTGTGAAGTGTGTGTTTCTACATTTAAGATTTCGTTGGTCTCTTATTCTCAATTGTTTGAACCTTAGGTTACTAACTTGTGTTTTCTTGGTATTCATCCTCTTTGGTGTTTCTTGATTCTTTTATGTTCTTCAACGTTTATTTATTTTTGGGACAGAGAGAGACAGAGCATGAACGGGGGAGGGGCAGAGAGAGAGGGAGACACAGAATCGGAAACAGGCTCCAGGCTCCGAGCCATCAGCCCAGAGCCCGACGCGGGGCTCGAACTCCCGGACCGCGAGATCGTGACCTGGCAGAAGTCGGACGCTTAACCGACTGCGCCACCCAGGCGCCCCGATTCTTTTATGTTCTTAACTGTGAGAAATTCTTTCTTGTTTTCCATTCAAGATTCAAGTCATACGTCTGTTCTGTTGGACTTTTCGTTCTGTCTTCCGAAAGCTCTGTTTCCACACAAGCCCTGTGTATTCCAGTTTGGGAAATTTCTGCTGAGTTGTCTTCCAGTTCACAATTTAGTCAGCTGTGTCAAGGCTCCTGATGAAAGCTTTTATCTGTTGCTGTGTTCCTGCCCCATCCTGTCATTGGAATTGATCCTTTCTCATTTCTACAATACTATTGAAATTAGATCTTGTGAACTTTGTATCATTTGTTTAGTCTTAACTTTTTTTTTGTCATTTTGAATACTCTGATAGTCCAACATCGGTGCTATATTTGAGTTCAGTTGTGCTGACTATTGGCAGTGCGATTTTTAACAATTCATCTTGTTAATCTGGACATCTGTATAGATCAGTAGAGTGAGGTAAAAGTAATCATTCCACAGTGTATGTGTATATCAAACGTTGTATACTTTAAATACAGGCATGCCGTGGACGTATCGCATGTTTCATTCCAGACCATCACAATAAAGCAAATACTGCAATAAAGGGAATCATATGATTTTTTGGATTCCTAGTGCATAGAAGTTATATTTACACTATACCCTTGTCTATTAAGTGTACAATGGCATTGGATCTAAAAGAAAACGTACATACCTTAATATAAAAACAGTTTTGCTTAAAAAAAACACCATAATCTGAGTTTTCAGCACATTCCAATCACTGATCATAGATCACCATAACAAAAACTGAAAACATTTGAAATATTGCAAGAATTACCAAATTTAAAAGACACAAAGTGCACAAATGCTGTTGGGGGGGGGGAGAAAAAGGCACCCAGAGACTGGCTCCATGCAGGGTCGCCATAAACCTTCAATTTGTAAAAATGCAACATCTGCGAAGCACAATAGAATGAGGTATGCCTATGTAGACAGTTACATTTATCAATTATATTCTTCAAGTTGGGGAAAAAAAAGGCTTTTGCTTTTTTTTTTTTTTTTTTTTTTAATCCTTCGCTTTTAGTTTCAAGATGTGAGTTCATCTAATCCAGGATTGTGCTGATCCTAACACTGATTACTGCTGCTGTTACTGTACATGTACTATGGGCTTCAAATTCCTCTAGGATATCTCGTGCTTAGGGTGGGGGCTGGTTTGCCAGGATTTTACTCAAGGACTGCCACATCCTCTGCTTCAGGTCTTGTCTTTGTGCTGTACCTCAGGACGTGTTCCCATGTTCTTAATAATTCTTCTATCAGTATTCCACTGTTATTGACATTTGTTAGCCTGGTGGCAGGAGCTTGGGGTGAGCTATTGTCTATTCAGATAAAACCTCCATCTCAGGTAGGCACTGTGACCTTATGTCTTTGCAGTATAAAGTTCCTTGAGCTCCTGTCCCCTTCCTAGCTTTCTGGACCAGCCTGTATTCCTGGCCTCATCTATGTTCTCACCCTTTCTTTCCCCTAGCTGCAATGTATCTTTATCAGTGCCTGAGGTTACAATGTTGTTAATACCCCTCCTCTCAGATGAAGGCTTTTGTTCCCCAGAAGAGCTGGGGAGAAGATCCAGTGGGGTTTCTTGTCTCTCCTGCTGTGCCTGCTTCTTTCTTTACCCTAGCTGGCACAATAAAAACTTTTACAGTACTCTTGCCAAAGAATTTTGCGACGGCTTAGTAGTGTCCAAGGGAGAAGCTTCAGGAACATGCACATTCCCTCTATATCTATGGCTCTCACCTGTTAACTATGCTAGTTGATTCCTCTCCAGTGCCTAGCTATGTTTGCCTCAGAAAAGTAAATGTTGCATCTTGGCTCTCCTGGGCTAAATTTATCTGTTTAGCTTATTTTAGTTCTAAGTGTGGGAGTGACTCTTGAAGTCTTGCTTTGTACATTTTTATTGAAATTTATCCTACCTCTGCAAATCCATGTTTTAACTTTGTAGTTCTGTACAACGTATTCACAGAAGTATATACACTTTTTTTTCCTGTGCTATACATGGAGAACTGGTAAGAGACCATACCAATGATAATAGCATATTCTGACATTAGATCCCAGAAGGAAACCTGATCCTCTCCTGGCCTTATGATATCTCTCATGTTGACCTGGAGTTGCTCACCAATTTCTGTCCAGTTCCCCATGAGGAAATTGTTTGGGGTGGGGGGGGTGGTGGACAGGTGAACACATCCTTCCATTGCATTAAACTTCTTTATCAGGTAACACAAAAGAGTAGTTCTCATTTTCCTGCATTGAGTAGTAACATTTTTATGTGACTTCCCCTTTAAAATCATTAGAATCTTATACTAAAAACTTGAAACAAAGAAATAAGACTAAGGGCAGAGTTGTAGTGGGGGAATGGGGAGAATGAGGGTGGTCATATGTAGGAGGCTAGAAAAGCATTCATGCAGTTGAAAAGCTCTGTCTTCCTTCCACCCCTTCACTGCCACTTTCCTCTCCACTGAAATCAAGCTCATTGGCTTCACTCCCTGAGGCAAGTGCTTGGGTATTGGGATCAATGGGGAACAGGAGCTAGTACTAGGGGACAGCTATCACTCCCTCCAAATAATTGAGTCCTTAGGAGCAGTGATCGGATTTGCTGTACTGTTGTCTTTTTCACTCATTCATTCATTTCAAAACACTTACTAACTTCCTATATGCTAGGCATACTGCTGGGTGCTGAGAATATGGTGCTGAACAAAGTGCTCAGACCTCAGAGTGCAGAGGAGAGTTGATCATCAAATCCTTGTGAATATAAAATCCTAACCACTTTGCAGGTTGCCAAATCATCAGATTTTGACCATAGATATCATTTACTGATTTTTTTTTTTTTTTGTAAGTGCCAGGTCTCTTACAATCTTTGTTCATACTTCATTAAATCCTTAGAATGGTCCTAGGAGGTAGATGAATA